>NC_134356.1:406508823-407871323 GCF_048569485.1 Anomaloglossus baeobatrachus
CTCCACTTATTCTCCACTTTTTCTCCACTTATTCTCCACTTTTTCTCCACTTTTTCTCCACCTTTTCTCCACTTTTTCTCCACTTTTTCTCCACCTTTTCTCCACTTTTTCTCCACTTTTTCTCCACTTTTTCTCCATTTTTTTCTCCACTTTTTCTCCACTTTTTCTCCACTTATTCTCCACTTATTCTCCACTTTTTCTCCACTTTTTCTCCACTTATTCTCCACTTATTCTCCACTTTTTCTCCACTTTTTCTCCACTTTTTCTCCATTTTTTTCTCCATTTATTCTCCACTTTTTCTCCACTTTTTCTCCATTTATTCTCCACTTTTTCTCCACTTTTTCTCCACTTTTTCTCCACTTTTTCTCCACTTTTTCTCCACGTTTTCTCCATTTTTTTCTCCACTTTTTCTCCACTTTTTCTCCATTTATTCTCCACTTTTTCTCCACTTTTTCTCCATTTTTTTCTCCACTTTTTCTCCATTTTTTTCTCCATTTTTTCTCCACTTTTTCTCCACTTTTTCTCCACTTTTTCTCCACTTTTTCTCCATTTATTCTCCACTTTTTCTCCATTTTTTTCTCCACTTTTTCTCCACTTTTTCTCCACTTATTCTCCACTTATTCTCCACTTTTTCTCCACTTTTTCTCCACTTTTTCTCCACTTTTTCTCCACTTTTTCTCCACTTTTTCTCCATTTTTTTTCTCCACTTATTCTCCACTTATTCTCCACTTTTTCTCCACTTTTTCTCCACTTTTTCTCCATTTTTTTCTCCACTTTTTTCTCCATTTATTCTCCACTTTTTCTCCATTTTTTTCTCCACTTTTTCTCCTCTTTTTCTCCACTTTTTCTCCACTTATTCTCCACTTTTTCTCCCCTTTTTCTCCACTTTTTCTCCATTTTTTTCTCCACTTTTTCTCCACTTTTTCTCCATTTTTTTCTCCACTTTTTCTCCACTTTTTCTCCACTTTTTTCTCCACTTTTTCTCCACTTTTTCTCCACTTTTTCTCCACTTATTCTCCACTTATTCTCCACTTTTTCTCCACTTTTTCTCCACTTTTTCTCCATTTTTTTTCTCCACTTATTCTCCACTTATTCTCCACTTTTTCTCCACTTTTTCTCCACTTTTTCTCCACTTTTTCTCCATTTTTTTCTCCACTTATTCTCCACTTATTCTCCACTTTTTCTCCACTTTTTCTCCACTTTTTCTCCACTTTTTCTCCATTTTTTTCTCCACTTATTCTCCACTTATTCTCCACTTTTTCTCCACTTATTCTCCACTTTTTCTCCACTTTTTCTCCACCTTTTCTCCACTTTTTCTCCACTTTTTCTCCACCTTTTCTCCACTTTTTCTCCACTTTTTCTCCACTTTTTCTCCATTTTTTTCTCCACTTTTTCTCCACTTTTTCTCCACTTATTCTCCACTTATTCTCCACTTTTTCTCCACTTTTTCTCCACTTATTCTCCACTTATTCTCCACTTTTTCTCCACTTTTTCTCCACTTTTTCTCCATTTTTTTCTCCATTTATTCTCCACTTTTTCTCCACTTTTTCTCCATTTATTCTCCACTTTTTCTCCACTTTTTCTCCACTTTTTCTCCACTTTTTCTCCACTTATTCTCCACTTTTTCTCCACTTTTTCTCCACTTTTCTCCACTTTTTCTCCACTTTTTCTCCATTTTTTTCTCCACTTTTTCTCCACTTTTTCTCCATTTATTCTCCACTTTTTCTCCACTTTTTCTCCATTTTTTCTCCATTTTTTTCTCCATTTTTCTCCACTTTTTCTCCACTTTTTCTCCACTTTTTCTCCACTTTTTCTCCATTTATTCTCCACTTTTTCTCCACTTTTTCTCCATTTTTTTCTCCACTTTTTCTCCACTTTTTCTCCACTTATTCTCCACTTATTCTCCACTTATTCTCCACTTTTTCTCCACTTTTTCTCCATTTTTTTCTCCACTTTTTCTCCATTTTTTTCTCCATTTTTCTCCACTTTTTCTCCACTTTTTCTCCACTTTTTCTCCACTTTTTCTCCATTTATTCTCCACTTTTTCTCCACTTTTTCTCCATTTTTTTCTCCACTTTTTCTCCACTTTTTCTCCACTTATTCTCCACTTATTCTCCACTTATTCTCCACTTTTTCTCCACTTTTTCTCCACTTTTTCTCCACTTATTCTCCACTTTTTCTCCACTTTTTCTCCAGATTTTCTCCACTTTTTCTCCACTTTTTCTCCACCTTTTCTCCACTTTTTCTCCACTTTTTCTCCACTTTTTCTCCATTTTTTTCTCCACTTTTCTCCACTTTTTCTCCACTTATTCTCCACTTATTCTCCACTTTTTCTCCACTTTTTCTCCACTTATTCTCCACTTTTCTCCACCTTTTCTCCACTTTTTCTCCACTTTTTCTCCATTTTTTTCTCCATTTATTCTCCACTTTTTCTCCACTTTTTCTCCATTTATTCTCCACTTTTTCTCCACTTTTTCTCCACTTTTTCTCCACTTATTCTCCACTTATTCTCCACTTTTTCTCCACTTTTTCTCCACTTTTTCTCCACTTTTTCTCCATTTTTTTCTCCACTTTTTCTCCATTTATTCTCCACTTTTTCTCCACTTTTTCTCCATTTTTTTCTCCATTTTTTCTCCATTTTTTCTCCACTTTTTCTCCACTTTTTCTCCACTTTTTCTCCATTTATTCTCCACTTTTTCTCCACTTTTTCTCCATTTTTTTCTCCACTTTTTCTCCACTTTTTCTCCACTATTCTCCACTTATTCTCCACTTATTCTCCACTTTTTCTCCACTTTTTCTCCACTTTTTCTCCACTTATTCTCCACTTTTTCTCCACTTTTTCTCCACCTTTTCTCCACTTTTTCTCCACTTTTTCTCCACCTTTTCTCCACTTTTTCTCCACTTTTTCTCCACTTTTTCTCCATTTTTTCTCCACTTTTTCTCCACTTTTTCTCCACTTATTCTCCACTTATTCTCCACTTTTTCTCCACTTTTCTCCACTTATTCTCCACTTTTTCTCCACCTTTTCTCCACTTTTTTCTCCACTTTTTCTCCATTTTTTTCTCCATTTATTCTCCACTTTTTCTCCACTTTTTCTCCATTTATTCTCCACTTTTCTCCACTTTTTCTCCACTTTTTCTCCACTTATTCTCCACTTATTCTCCACTTTTTCTCCACTTTTTCTCCACTTTTTCTCCACTTTTTCTCCATTTTTTCTCCACTTTTTCTCCACTTTTTCTCCATTTATTCTCCACTTTTTCTCCACTTTTTCTCCATTTTTTTCTCCACTTTTTCTCCATTTTTTTCTCCACTTTTTCTCCACTTTTTCTCCACTTTTTCTCCACTTTTTCTCCATTTATTCTCCACTTTTTCTCCACTTTTTCTCCATTTTTTTCTCCACTTTTTCTCCATTTTTTTCTCCACTTTTTCTCCACTTTTCTCCACTTTTTCTCCACTTTTTCTCCACTTTTTCTCCACTTATTCTCCACTTTTTCTCCACTTTTTCTCCACCTTTTCTCCACTTTTTCTCCACTTTTTCTCCACTTTTTCTCCATTTTTTTCTCCACTTTTTCTCCACTTTTTCTCCATTTATTCTCCACTTATTCTCCACTTTTTCTCCACTTTTTCTCCACTTATTCTCCACTTTTTCTCCACCTTTTCTCCACTTTTTCTCCACTTTTTCTCCACTTTTTCTCCATTTATTCTCCACTTTTTCTCCACTTTTTCTCCATTTTTTCTCCACTTTTTCTCCACTTTTTCTCCACCTTTTCTCCACTTTTTCTCCATTTATTCTCCAATTTTTCTCCACTTTTTCTCCATTTTTTTCTCCACTTTTTCTCCATTTTTTCTCCACTTTTTCTCCACTTTTTCTCCACTTTTTCTCTACTTTTTCTCCATTTATTCTCCACTTTTTCTCCACTTTTTCTCCATTTTTTTCTCCACTTTTTCTCCATTTTTTTTTTCCACTTTTTCTCCACTTTTTCTCCACTTTTTCTCCACTTTTTCTCCACTTATTCTCCACTTATTCTCCACTTTTTCTCCACTTTTTCTCCACTTTTTCTCCACTTATTCTCCACTTTTCTCCACTTTTTCTCCACTTATTCTCCACTTTTTCTCCACTTTTTCTCCAGATTTTCTCCACTTTTTCTCCACTTTTTCTCCACCTTTTCTCCACTTTTTCTCCACTTTTTCTCCACTTTTTCTCCATTTTTTCTCCACTTTTTCTCCACTTTTTCTCCACTTATTCTCCACTTATTCTCCACTTTTTCTCCACTTTTTCTCCACTTATTCTCCACTTTTTCTCCACCTTTTCTCCACTTTTTCTCCACTTTTTCTCCATTTTTTTCTCCATTTATTCTCCACTTTTTCTCCACTTTTTCTCCATTTATTCTCCACTTTTTCTCCACTTTTTCTCCACTTTTCTCCACTTATTCTCCACTTATTCTCCACTTTTTCTCCACTTTTTCTCCACTTTTTCTCCACTTTTTCTCCACTTTTTCTCCATTTATTCTCCACTTTTTCTCCACTTTTTCTCCATTTTTTTCTCCATTTTTTTCTCCATTTTTTCTCCACTTTTTCTCCACTTTTTCTCCACTTTTTCTCCATTTATTCTCCACTTTTTCTCCACTTTTTCTCCATTTTTTTCTCCACTTTTTCTCCACTTTTCTCCACTTTTTCTCCACTTATTCTCCACTTATTCTCCACTTTTTCTCCACTTTTTCTCCACTTTTTCTCCACTTATTCTCCACTTTTTCTCCACTTTTTCTCCACCTTTTCTCCACTTTTTCTCCACTTTTTCTCCACCTTTTCTCCACTTTTTCTCCACTTTTTCTCCACTTTTTCTCCATTTTTTTCTCCACTTTTTCTCCACTTTTTCTCCACTTATTCTCCACTTTTTCTCCACTTTTTCTCCACTTTTTCTCCACTTATTCTCCACTTTTTCTCCACCTTTTCTCCACTTTTTTCTCCACTTTTTCTCCATTTTTTTCTCCATTTATTCTCCACTTTTTCTCCACTTTTTCTCCATTTATTCTCCACTTTTTCTCCACTTTTTCTCCACTTTTTCTCCACTTATTCTCCACTTATTCTCCACTTTTTCTCCACTTTTCTCCACTTTTTCTCCACTTTTCTCCATTTTTTTCTCCACTTTTCTCCACTTTTTCTCCATTTATTCTCCACTTTTTCTCCACTTTTTCTCCATTTTTTTCTCCACTTTTTCTCCATTTTTTTTCTCCACTTTTTCTCCACTTTTTCTCCACTTTTTCTCCACTTTTTCTCCTTTTATTCTCCACTTTTTCTCCACTTTTTCTCCATTTTTTTCTCCACTTTTTCTCCATTTTTTTCTCCACTTTTTCTCCACTTTTTCTCCACTTTTTCTCCACTTTTTCTCCACTTTTTCTCCACTTATTCTCCACTTTTTCTCCACTTTTTCTCCACTTTTTCTCCACTTATTCTCCACTTTTTCTCCACTTTTTCTCCACCTTTTCTCCACTTTTTCTCCACTTTTTCTCCACTTTTTCTCCATTTTTTTCTCCACTTTTTCTCCACTTTTTCTCCATTTATTCTCCACTTATTCTCCACTTTTTCTCCACTTTTTCTCCACTTATTCTCCACTTTTTCTCCACCTTTTCTCCACTTTTTCTCCACTTTTTCTCCACTTTTTCTCCATTTATTCTCCACTTTTTCTCCACTTTTTCTCCATTTTTTTCTCCACTTTTTCTCCACTTTTTCTCCACCTTTTCTCCACTTTTTCTCCATTTATTCTCCACTTTTTCTCCACTTTTTCTCCATTTTTTTCTCCACTTTTTCTCCATTTTTTTCTCCACTTTTTCTCCACTTTTTCTCCACTTTTTCTCCACTTTTTCTCCATTTATTCTCCACTTTTTCTCCACTTTTTCTCCATTTTTTTCTCCACTTTTTCTCCATTTTTTCTCCACTTTTTCTCCACTTTTTCTCCACTTTTTCTCCACTTTTTCTCCACTTTTTCTCCACTTATTCTCCACTTTTTCTCCACTTTTTCTCCACTTTTTCTCCACTTATTCTCCCACTTATTCTCCACTTTTTCTCCACTTTTTCTCCACTTTTTCTCCACTTATTCTCCACTTTTTCTCCACTTTTTCTCCACCTTTTCTCCACTTTTTCTCCACTTTTTCTCCACCTTTTCTCCACTTTTTCTCCACTTTTTCTCCACCTTTTCTCCACTTTTTCTCCACTTTTTCTCCACTTTTTCTCCATTTTTTTCTCCACTTTTTCTCCACTTTTTCTCCACTTATTCTCCACTTTTTCTCCACTTTTTCTCCACTTTTTCTCCACTTATTCTCCACTTTTTCTCCACCTTTTCTCCACTTTTTTCTCCACTTTTTCTCCATTTTTTTCTCCATTTATTCTCCACTTTTTCTCCACTTTTTCTCCATTTATTCTCCACTTTTTCTCCACTTTTTCTCCACTTTTTCTCCACTTATTCTCCACTTATTCTCCACTTTTTCTCCACTTTTTCTCCACTTTTTCTCCACTTTTTCTCCATTTTTTTCTCCACTTTTCTCCACTTTTTCTCCATTTATTCTCCACTTTTTCTCCACTTTTTCTCCATTTTTTTCTCCACTTTTTCTCCATTTTTTTCTCCACTTTTTCTCCACTTTTTCTCCACTTTTTCTCCACTTTTTCTCCATTTATTCTCCACTTTTTCTCCACTTTTTCTCCATTTTTTTCTCCACTTTTTCTCCATTTTTTCTCCACTTTTTCTCCACTTTTTCTCCACTTTTTCTCCACTTTTTCTCCACTTTTTCTCCACTTATTCTCCACTTTTTCTCCACTTTTTCTCCACTTTTTCTCCACTTATTCTCCACTTTTTCTCCACTTTTTCTCCACCTTTTCTCCACTTTTTCTCCACTTTTTCTCCACTTTTTCTCCATTTTTTTCTCCACTTTTCTCCACTTTTTCTCCATTTATTCTCCACTTATTCTCCACTTTTTCTCCACTTTTTCTCCACTTATTCTCCACTTTTTCTCCACCTTTTCTCCACTTTTTCTCCACTTTTTCTCCACTTTTTCTCCATTTATTCTCCACTTTTTCTCCACTTTTTCTCCATTTTTTTCTCCACTTTTTCTCCACTTTTTCTCCACCTTTTCTCCACTTTTTCTCCATTTATTCTCCACTTTTTCTCCACTTTTTCTCCATTTTTTTCTCCACTTTTTCTCCATTTTTTCTCCACTTTTTCTCCACTTTTTCTCCACTTTTTCTCCACTTTTTCTCCATTTATTCTCCACTTTTTCTCCACTTTTTCTCCATTTTTTTCTCCACTTTTTCTCCATTTTTTTCTCCACTTTTTCTCCACTTTTTCTCCACTTTTTCTCCACTTTTTCTCCACTTTTTCTCCACTTATTCTCCACTTTTTCTCCACTTTTCTCCACTTTTTCTCCACTTATTCTCCACTTATTCTCCACTTTTTCTCCACTTTTTCTCCACTTTTTCTCCACTTATTCTCCACTTTTTCTCCACTTTTTCTCCACCTTTTCTCCACTTTTCTCCACTTTTTCTCCACCTTTTCTCCACTTTTTCTCCACTTTTTCTCCACTTTTTCTCCATTTTTTTCTCCACTTTTTCTCCACTTTTTCTCCACTTATTCTCCACTTTTTCTCCACCTTTTCTCCACTTTTTTCTCCACTTTTTCTCCATTTTTTTCTCCATTTATTCTCCACTTTTTCTCCACTTTTTCTCCATTTATTCTCCACTTTTTCTCCACTTTTCTCCACTTTTTCTCCACTTATTCTCCACTTATTCTCCACTTTTTCTCCACTTTTTCTCCACTTTTTCTCCACTTTTTCTCCATTTTTTTCTCCACTTTTTCTCCACTTTTTCTCCATTTATTCTCCACTTTTTCTCCACTTTTTCTCCATTTTTTTCTCCACTTTTTCTCCATTTTTTTCTCCACTTTTTCTCCACTTTTTCTCCACTTTTTCTCCACTTTTTCTCCATTTATTCTCCACTTTTTCTCCACTTTTTCTCCATTTTTTTCTCCACTTTTTCTCCATTTTTTTCTCCACTTTTTCTCCACTTTTTCTCCACTTTTTCTCCACTTTTTCTCCACTTTTTCTCCACTTATTCTCCACTTTTTCTCCACTTTTTCTCCACTTTTTCTCCACTTATTCTCCACTTTTTCTCCACTTTTTCTCCACCTTTTCTCCACTTTTTCTCCACTTTTTCTCCACTTTTTCTCCATTTTTTCTCCACTTTTTCTCCACTTTTTCTCCATTTATTCTCCACTTATTCTCCACTTTTTCTCCACTTTTTCTCCACTTATTCTCCACTTTTTCTCCACCTTTTCTCCACTTTTTCTCCACTTTTTCTCCACTTTTTCTCCATTTATTCTCCACTTTTTCTCCACTTTTTCTCCATTTTTTTCTCCACTTTTTCTCCACTTTTTCTCCACCTTTTCTCCACTTTTTCTCCATTTATTCTCCACTTTTTCTCCACTTTTTCTCCATTTTTTTCTCCACTTTTTCTCCATTTTTTTCTCCACTTTTTCTCCACTTTTTCTCCACTTTTTCTCTACTTTTTCTCCATTTATTCTCCACTTTTTCTCCACTTTTTCTCCATTTTTTTCTCCACTTTTTCTCCATTTTTTTTCCACTTTTTCTCCACTTTTTCTCCACTTTTTCTCCACTTTTTCTCCACTTATTCTCCACTTTTTCTCCACTTTTTCTCCACTTTTTCTCCACTTATTCTCCACTTTTTCTCCACTTGTTCTCCACCTTTTCTCCACTTTTTCTCCACTTTTTCTCCACTTTTTCTCCATTTTTTTCTCCACTTTTTCTCCACTTTTTCTCCACTTATTCTCCACTTATTCTCCACTTTTTCTCCACTTTTTCTCCACTTATTCTCCACTTTTTCTCCACCTTTTCTCCACTTTTTCTCCACTTTTTCTCCACTTTTTCTCCATTTATTCTCCACTTTTTCTCCACTTTTTCTCCATTTTTTTCTCCACTTTTTCTCCACTTTTTCTCCATCTTTTCTCCACTTTTTCTCCACTTTTTCTCCACTTATTCTCCACTTTTTCTCCACTGTTTCTCCATTTTTTTCTCCATTTTTTTCTCCACTTTTTCTCCACTTTTTCTCCATTTATTCTCCACTTTTTCTCCACTTTTTCTCCACTTTTTCTCCACTTTTTCTCCACTTATTCTCCACTTATTCTCCACTTTTTCTCCACTTTTTCTCCACTTTTTCTCCACTTATTCTCCACTTTTTCTCCACCTTTTCTCCACTTTTTCTCCACTTTTTCTCCACTTTTTCTCCATTTATTCTCCACTTTTTCTCCACTTTTTCTCCATTTTTTTCTCCACTTTTTCTCCACTTTTTCTCCACCTTTTCTCCACTTTTTCTCCATTTATTCTCCACTTTTTCTCCACTTTTTCTCCATTTTTTTCTCCACTTTTTCTCCATTTTTTTCTCCACTTTTTCTCCACTTTTTCTCCACTTTTTCTCTACTTTTTCTCCATTTATTCTCCACTTTTTCTCCACTTTTTCTCCATTTTTTTCTCCACTTTTTCTCCATTTTTTTCCACTTTTTCTCCACTTTTTCTCCACTTTTTCTCCACTTTTTCTCCACTTATTCTCCACTTTTTCTCCACTTTTTCTCCACTTTTTCTCCACTTATTCTCCACTTTTTCTCCACTTGTTCTCCACCTTTTCTCCACTTTTTCTCCACTTTTTCTCCACTTTTTCTCCATTTTTTTCTCCACTTTTTCTCCACTTTTTCTCCACTTATTCTCCACTTATTCTCCACTTTTTCTCCACTTTTTCTCCACTTATTCTCCACTTTTTCTCCACCTTTTCTCCACTTTTTCTCCACTTTTTCTCCACTTTTTCTCCATTTATTCTCCACTTTTTCTCCACTTTTTCTCCATTTTTTTCTCCACTTTTTCTCCACTTTTTCTCCATCTTTTCTCCACTTTTTCTCCACTTTTTCTCCACTTATTCTCCACTTTTTCTCCACTGTTTCTCCATTTTTTTCTCCATTTTTTTCTCCACTTTTTCTCCACTTTTTCTCCATTTATTCTCCACTTTTTCTCCACTTTTTCTCCACTTTTTCTCCACTTTTTCTCCACTTTTTCTCCACTTTTTCTCCACTTATTCTCCACTTATTCTCCACTTTTTCTCCACTTTTTCTCCACTTTTTCTCCATTTTTTTCTCCACTTTTTCTCCACTTTTTCTCCATTTATTCTCCACTTTTTCTCCACTTTTTCTCCATTTTTTTCTCCACTTTTTCTCCATTTTTTCCTCCACTTTTTCTCCACTTTTTCTCCACTTTTTCTCCACTTTTTCTCCACTTTTTCTCCATTTATTCTCCACTTTTTCTCCACTTTTTCTCCATTTTTTTCTCCACTTTTTCTCCATTTTTTTCTCCACTTTTTTTCCACTTATTCTCCACTTTTTCTCCACCTTTTCTCCACTTTTTCTCCACTTTTTCTCCACTTTTTCTCCATTTTTTTCTCCACTTTTTCTCCACTTTTTCTCCACTTATTCTCCACTTTTTCTCCACTTTTTCTCCACTTATTCTCCACTTTTTCTCCACCTTTTCTCCACTTTTTCTCCACTTTTTCTCTACTTTTTCTCCACTTTTTCTCCATTTTTTTCTCCACTTTTTCTCCACTTTTTCTCCACTTTTTCTCCACTTATTCTACACTTTTTCTCCACTGTTTCTCCATTTTTTTCTCCATTTTTTTCTCCACTTTTTCTCCACTTTTTCTCCATTTATTCTCCACTTTTTCTCCATTTTTTCTCCACTTTTTCTCCACTTTTTCTCCACTTATTCTCCACTTATTCTCCACTTATTCTCCACTTTTTCTCCACTTTTTATACACTTTTTCTCCATTTTTTTTCTCCACTTATTCTCCACTTATTCTCCACTTTTTCTCCACTTTTTCTCCACTTTTTCTCCATTTTTTTCTCCACTTATTCTCCACTTTTTCTCCACTTTTTCTCCATTTATTCTCCATTTATTCTCCACTTTTTCTCCACTTTTTCTCCATTTTTTTCTCCACTTTTTCTCCATTTTTTTCTCCACTTTTTCTCCACTTTTTCTCCACTTTTTCTCCACTTATTCTCCACTTATTCTCCACTTATTCTCCACTTTTTCTCCACTTTTTCTCCACTTTTTCTCCATTTTTTTCTCCACTTTTTCTCCACTTTTTCTCCATTTATTCTCCACTTTTTCTCCACTTTTTCTCCATTTTTTTCTCCACTTTTTCTCCATTTTTTTCTCCACTTTTTCTCCACTTTTTCTCCACTTTTTCTCCACTTTTTCTCCACTTTTTCTCCATTTATTCTCCACTTTTTCTCCACTTTTTCTCCATTTTTTTCTCCACTTTTTCTCCATTTTTTTCTCCACTTTTTTTCCACTTATTCTCCACTTTTTCTCCACCTTTTCTCCACTTTTTCTCCACTTTTTCTCCACTTTTTCTCCATTTTTTTCTCCACTTTTTCTCCACTTTTTCTCCACTTATTCTCCACTTTTTCTCCACTTTTTCTCCACTTATTCTCCACTTTTTCTCCACCTTTTCTCCACTTTTTCTCCACTTTTTCTCTACTTTTTCTCCACTTTTTCTCCATTTTTTTCTCCACTTTTTCTCCACTTTTTCTCCACTTTTTCTCCACTTATTCTACACTTTTTCTCCACTGTTTCTCCATTTTTTTCTCCATTTTTTTCTCCACTTTTTCTCCACTTTTTCTCCATTTATTCTCCACTTTTTCTCCACTTTTTCTCCACTTTTTCTCCACTTTTTCTCCACTTATTCTCCACTTATTCTCCACTTATTCTCCACTTTTTCTCCACTTTTTATACACTTTTTCTCCATTTTTTTTCTCCACTTATTCTCCACTTATTCTCCACTTTTTCTCCACTTTTTCTCCACTTTTTCTCCATTTTTTTCTCCACTTATTCTCCACTTTTTCTCCACTTTTTCTCCATTTATTCTCCATTTATTCTCCACTTTTTCTCCACTTTTTCTCCATTTTTTTCTCCACTTTTTCTCCATTTTTTTCTCCACTTTTTCTCCACTTTTTCTCCACTTTTTCTCCACTTTTTCTCCATTTATTCTCCACTTTTTCTCCACTTTTTCTCCATTTTGTTCTCCACTTTTTCTCCATTTTTTTCTCCACTTTTTCTCCACTTTTTCTCCACTTTTTCTCCACTTATTCTCCACTTTTTCTCCACTTATTCTCCACTTATTCTCCACTTATTCTCCACTTTTTCTCCACTTTTTCTCCACTTTTTCTCCATTTTTTTCTCCACTTTTTCTCCACTTTTTCTCCATTTATTCTCCACTTTTTCTCCACTTTTTCTCCATTTTTTTCTCCACTTTTTCTCCATTTTTTTCTCCACTTTTTCTCCACTTTTTCTCCACTTTTTCTCCACTTTTTCTCCACTTTTTCTCCATTTATTCTCCACTTTTTCTCCACTTTTTCTCCATTTTTTTCTCCACTTTTTCTCCATTTTTTTCTCCACTTTTTTCCACTTATTCTCCACTTTTTCTCCACCTTTTCTCCACTTTTTCTCCACTTTTTCTCCACTTTTTCTCCATTTTTTTCTCCACTTTTTCTCCACTTTTTCTCCACTTATTCTCCACTTTTTCTCCACTTTTTCTCCACTTATTCTCCACTTTTTCTCCACCTTTTCTCCACTTTTTCTCCACTTTTTCTCTACTTTTTCTCCACTTTTTCTCCATTTTTTTCTCCACTTTTTCTCCACTTTTTCTCCACTTTTTCTCCACTTATTCTACACTTTTTCTCCACTGTTTCTCCATTTTTTTCTCCATTTTTTTCTCCACTTTTTCTCCACTTTTTCTCCATTTATTCTCCACTTTTTCTCCACTTTTTCTCCACTTTTTCTCCACTTTTTCTCCACTTATTCTCCACTTATTCTCCACTTATTCTCCACTTTTTCTCCACTTTTTATACACTTTTTCTCCATTTTTTTTCTCCACTTATTCTCCACTTATTCTCCACTTTTTCTCCACTTTTTCTCCACTTTTTCTCCATTTTTTTCTCCACTTATTCTCCACTTTTTCTCCACTTTTTCTCCATTTATTCTCCATTTATTCTCCACTTTTTCTCCACTTTTTCTCCATTTTTTTCTCCACTTTTTCTCCATTTTTTTCTCCACTTTTTCTCCACTTTTTCTCCACTTTTTCTCCACTTTTTCTCCACTTTTTCTCCATTTATTCTCCACTTTTTCTCCACTTTTTCTCCATTTTGTTCTCCACTTTTTCTCCATTTTTTTCTCCACTTTTTCTCCACTTTTTCTCCACTTTTTCTCCACTTATTCTCCACTTTTTCTCCACCTTTTCTCCACTTTTTCTCCATTTTTTTCTCCACTTTTTCTCCACTTATTCTCCACTTTTTCTCCACTTTTTCTCCACTTTTTCTCCACTTATTCTCCACTTATTCTCCACTTATTCTCCACTTTTTCTCCACTTTTTCTCCACTTTTTCTCCACTTTTTCTCCATTTTTTTCTCCACTTTTTCTCCACTTTTTCTCCATTTATTCTCCACTTTTTCTCCACTTTTTCTCCATTTTTTTCTCCACTTTTTCTCCATTTTTTTCTCCACTTTTTCTCCACTTTTTCTCCACTTTTTCTCCACTTTTTCTCCACTTTTTCTCCATTTATTCTCCACTTTTTCTCCACTTTTTCTCCATTTTTTTCTCCACTTTTTCTCCATTTTTTTCTCCACTTTTTCTCCACTTTTTCTCCACTTTTTCTCCACTTTTTCTCCACTTTTTCTCCACTTATTCTCCACTTATTCTCCACTTTTTCTCCACCTTTTCTCCACTTTTTCTCCACTTTTTCTCCACTTTTTCTCCATTTTTTCTCCACTTTTTCTCCACTTTTTCTCCACTTATTCTCCACTTTTTCTCCACTTTTTCTCCACTTATTCTCCACTTTTTCTCCACCTTTTCTCCACTTTTTCTCCACTTTTTCTCCACTTTTTCTCCATTTTTTTCTCCACTTTTTCTCCACTTTTTCTCCACTTTTTCTCCACTTTTTCTCCACTTTTTCTCCACTTATTCTCCACTTTTTCTCCACTGTTTCTCCATTTTTTTCTCCATTTTTTTCTCCACTTTTTCTCCACTTTTTCTCCATTTTTTTCTCCACTTTTTCTCCACTTTTTCTCCACTTTTTCTCCACTTTTTCTCCACTTATTCTCCACTTTTTCTCCACTGTTTCTCCATTTTTTTCTCCATTTTTTTCTCCACTTTTTCTCCACTTTTTCTCCATTTATTCTCCACTTTTTCTCCACTTTTTTTCCACATTTTCTCCACTTTTTCTCCACTTTTTCTCCACTTATTCTCCACTTTTTCTCCACTGTTTCTCCATTTTTTTCTCCATTTTTTTCTCCACTTTTTCTCCACTTTTTCTCCATTTATTCTCCACTTTTTCTCCATTTTTTTCTCCACGTTTTCTCCACTTTTTCTCCACTTATTCTCCACTTATTCTCCACTTTTTCTCCACTGTTTCTCCATTTTTTTCTCCACTTTTTCTCCACTTTTTCTCCACTTTTTCTCCACTTTTTTCTCCACTTTTTCTCCACTTTTTCTCCACTTATTCTCCACTTATTCTCCACTTTTTCTCCACTGTTTCTCCATTTTTTTCTCCACTTTTTCTCCACTTTTTCTCCACTTTTTCTCCACTTTTTCTCCACTTATTCTCCACTTTATCTCCACTTTTTCTCCGTTCTTTTTCTATGGTCGGTCTACCCATTAGCTTTGCCATGCATACTGTAGCTCTACACCTACTGCACATGTTACTTTATGATTGACATCTCTTTCGTACCAGAGCTGTCTAAGTCTACTCTGACCCCATATTTGTCATTACTATATTGTCCTTGTACTGTATTATGACATTTGTATCATGTGTTTCATTTCTTGCTGTGTTGCAGTTTTTTTGCTGCATCCCAATTGTACCTCTACATTGTTCGAGTTTATGTTATTGTTCTCTCACTCTTATGTGATACTGATTATTGTCATTTTTCATGATTACATGCAGATAAGTCCAATCTGACGAAGGCTCAGGCCGAAACGTCAATTGTAACTTGTTTTGGACAAAAACATATATGCTTATGAAAAAAAAAATGTTCTTAATACAGACCAATAAAGAGTGATTTTGCATTACTATCCATTGGGACTTACTGACTTAGTCTGGGAGATTTAGAGTGCCGAGGTTACTCACTAATTTTATCTATTATTACCTCTGAGCACGTATATACCAGTGAGCAGAGCTTCCTCTACAGTAGTTCTCCTGATTAGGCATGCCCTTACCTCATGTGCAGGGCATTGCAGCTTTGGTAGCAACCATTACGACATGGACTCTGCTGCTGTGGACCCGGGGAGAGTGAGTGCAGATTCATTGCACCCACACTCCTCACATGAAGGGTCCGCACTCCTAGAAAATGGGGGATACGTTCCCTGAGTGTCTCCCCCCCATATTCTAGACGGTCCAGAGTCGTCGTGGGACCCCTTTATTTTTTTTCTTACAATAAATTGGTGAAAGAGGAAATGTTTTGGGGACTGTTTTTTCAAATAAATTTCTTTTGTCGATTTTTTGTTTTTGTTAGTACTGACAGTTTATGATGTTGGGTATCTAATAGATGCCATGACATCACAAACTGCTGGGCTTGATCTCAGGTGACTTTACAGCTAGTATCAACCCGATTTATTACCCCGTTTGCCACTGCACCAGGGCAAGGGATGAGCTGGGGTGAAGCGCCAGGATTGGCGCATCTAGTGGATGCGCCACGTCTGGGGTGCCTGCGGCCTTCTATTTTTAGGCTGTGAAGGCCCAATAACTATGGACCTTCCCACCCTGAGAATACCAGACCACAGCTGTCCGCTTTACCTTGGCTGGTGATCCAATTTGGAGGGGACCCTACTTTTTTTGTGTAATTATTAATATTTATAAAATAATTATAAAAAAGAGCCTGAGGGGACCTCCACATTGGATCCCCAACCACGGTAAAGCTGCCAGCTGTGGTTTTCAGGCTACAGCCGTCTGCTTTACCCTAGCTGGCTATCAAAAATGGGGGGACCCAACGTCATTTTTTTTTTTTAACTATTTTTTAAATAGAAAAAATTAATGGGCTTCCCTGTATTTTGATTGCCAACCAAGGTAACGGCAGGCAGATGGGGGTGGCAACCCATAGCTGTCTGCTTTATCTGCGCTGAGAATCAAAAATACCGCGGAGCGCTACGTCATTTTTTTTAAAGATTTACTTTTACAGCACTGTGATGTCCAGCAATCAAAATACAGGGAAGCCCATTTTATTTTTAGTTATTTATATAAATAATTAAAAAAAATAAATATGGGCTCCCGCTGCATTTTTTGTATTGCTAGCTAAGGGTAATCCAAGCAGCTACTGGCTGCTAACCCCCACTGCTTGGTGTTACCTTCACTGGCAATGGAAAATCCAGGGAAGCATTTTTTATTTTTTTTGCCAAAAAACTACAAAAAAAGGACGTGAGTTTCGCCATATTTTTGTATGCTAGCCAGGTATAGCAGGCAGGTGCTGGAAGAATTGGATACAGCGCCAGAAGATGGTGCTTCTATGAAAATGCCATTTTCTGAGGCGGCTGCAGACTGCAATTCGCAGCAGTGGGGCCCAGAAAGCTCAGGCCAACCTGTGGTGCGGATTCCAATCCCCAGCTGCCTAGTTGTACCTGGCTGGACACAAAAATGGGGCGAAGCCTATGTCATTTGTTTTCTAATTATTTCATGAAATTCATGAAATAATAAAAAAAGGGCTTCCCTTTATTTTTGGTTCCCAGCCGGGTACAAATAGGCAACTGGGGGTTGGAGGCAGCCGTACCTGCCTGCTGTACCTGGCTAGCATACAAAAATATGGTGAAGCCCACATAATTTTTTCAGGGGGCAAAAAACTTCTGCATACAGTCCTGGATGCAGTATGCTGAGCCTTGTAGTTCTGCAGCTGCTGTCTGTCTGGAGAAGAGCAGACAGCAGCTGCAGAACTACAAGGCTCAGCATACTCCATCCAGGACTGTATGCAGAATTTTTTTGCCCACCAAAAAAATGACGTGGGCTTCGCCATATTTTTGTATGCTAGCCAGGTACAGCTGGCAGCCACGGGCTGCCTCCAACCCCCAGTTGCCTATTTGTACCCGGCTGGGAACCAAAAATATAGGGAAGCCCGTTTTTTTTTAATTATTTCACTTATTTCATGAAATAGTTAAAAAACAAATGACGTGGGCTTCGCCCCATTTTTGTGTCCAGCCGGGTACAACTAGGCAGCTGGGGATTGGAATCCGCAGCACAGGTTAGCCCGAGGTTTGTGGGCGCCTCTGCTGCGAATTGCAGTCCGCAGCCGTCCCAGAAAATGGCGCTCTCATAGAAGCGCCATCATCTGGCGCTGTATCCAACTCTTCCAACAGCCCTGGAGCCGGGTGGCTTGTTGGGTAATCATGAGTTAATACTGGCTTTGTTTTACTAGCCAGTATTAAGCCAGAGATTCTTAATGTCAGGCACGTTTGACCCGGCCATTAAGAATCTCCAATAAAGGGTTAAAAAAAAGACACCACACAGAGAAAAAATACTTTAATAGAAATAAATACACAGACACATTAGAGACTCCATCTTTATTACCCCCTGTCAGCCCTCCACGATCCTGCTCTTCTGTCTTCTTTCTTTCTAGTGTAGTAGTAGTGCCGATTGTAGTGAGGATGAGGTTCACCAGCTCATCACTTGGGGCTGGGGAACCTCCATCCTCACTACAATCATCACTAGTGTAGTAGTAGTGACGATTGTAGTGAGGAAGGATGAGATTCACCAGCTCATCACTTGGGGCTGGGGAACCTCCATCCTCACTACAATCATCACTAGTGTAGTAGTAGTGACGATTGTAGTGAGGAAGGATGAGATTCACCAGCTCATCACTTGGGGCTGGGGAACCTCCATCCTCACTACAATCATCACTACAATCGGGAAGCAGCGTGCAGCCTTCACTCCGTGAGTGATCACTGCTGGCTGCTAGCGGTAATGCTGACAGACGCGTTACCATAGCAACGGTGCTCTCGGAGCCGCGGTTAGCGGTGACGTCACCGCTAACTGCGTTGCTATGGCAACGGTGATCTCCGTTAATGACCGGCTGTGTCAGCCGGTCCCTAACGGAACGGGGAGTCGACCGTGTGCTAGAGCATGTCGCCGGTACACGGCGATACACATATGTGCACCGTGTACCGGAGAGATGCACTCGCAGGTCCTACATGACGTGTCATAGTCATGTGACCAGTCTGTAGCCAATGAGATAATAGCCACGTGACTGGTCACATGGCTATTTTGACGTCACGATAGGTCCTGCATCTCTGCTGGCAGTGCAGGTCACCGGGAGGATTCAGCGATCATCGGATGGAATAGCGGCAGGAGACAGAGTGCAGAAGGGATCGCGAGGACCGGTAAGTGTTATGGCAATGTTTATTAACTGTTTGTGTACATTTATAATGCATTTTTATGTGTTTGTGATTGCCTCCCATTCTAGCCTATACGTTCGAGTTCGGTTCGTCGAACGTTCGACGAACCGAACTCGAACGGGACCCCGTTCGGCGAACCGGCCTCGAGCCGAACCGGGACCAGATCGCTCATCTCTACTCAGGACATCTGAAAATTTAGCATCTGTCCACAATGTATTCCTGCCAAATTTGCACTTCAAAAATCAAACAGCGCCTCTTCCTTTCCAAGCCCAACCATTTAACCATGTACCCTATCAGTAATTTTAAGCACATATGGGATACTGTCAGGGGTCATCATCTGACTTCGCACTGTCATGGTAACATATTGGCACCCCGTGATCGCGTCACGGAAGCCGCCGATAGCAGTGGGGAACAACGTGATCTCCGCTACAGCCCTTTAAATTGCTCTGTCAGAGTTTTACAATGCGATCTAAAAGGTTAATAGGCGTGGGTGGATCTCCGATCCACGCATGCCTCTTAGAGCCGCTTTACATGCAGCGACATTGCTAACGAGATATTTCTGGGGTCACGGAATTCGTGACGCACATCCGGCCTTGTTAGCGACATTGTTGCGTGTGACACCTACGAGCGACCGCTAACAATCACAAATACTCACCTAATCATTGATCGTTGACACGTCGTTCATTTTCAAAATATCGTTGCTCTTTCAGGACGCAGGTTGTTCGTCGTTCCTGAGGCAGCACACATCGCTATGTGTGACACCCCGGGAACAACGAACAACAGCGTTCCTGCATCTTCCAGCAACGAGGTGGGAGTGACGTGAATGCGGCTGCTTTCCTCTCCTCCGCTTCTATTGGTGGCCCGCTGAGTGATGTCGCTGTAACGCCAAACGAACCACCCCCTTAAAAAAGAGGTTGTTCGGCTGCCACAGCGACGTCGTTAGGTTGGTAAGTATGTGTGACGCGTACCGGCGATATTGTTCGCCACGGGCACACATGACGGGGGCGTGTGCTTTCGCTAGCGACATCGCTAGCGATGTTGCAGCGTGTAAAGCAGCCTTTAGCCACACATATCTGTTGATCAGATCATTATTGTTCATCTGATTAATTACCTAATTTTAAGACCCTTTGCTTGTAAGTACCAAATTTTTTTTTTGATTTGTAAAACAAATATATTTGTTTGTTCCAAAATGGGGAAATAATGTAAATCCACTTGTGAATATGTACTAGTATACAAACAGACAGAGACTCTGATATTGTAAAGCCATCAATTATTTTCTATATTCAGTCATGTATTGCACTCCATAGTATGCAATATATAAACTGTAGCATTACTTCATCTAAAAGCTGATCTAATAGCAACACTTTTTAACCAACCAAAAGAGGTATCACATACCTGTAGCGTGAGAAGTAATAGATCTAGTTACGAGAACATATGAAGTCATTGCACAACAATCTAGTTCATGATATGGAGGCAGTACACATATTTGTTTTAACCTTATCAACTTTTAACGAGGAGTTTCCTATGTCATCTGACGTTGGCACATTTCAGATCCTGCCAAGCGCAAGTATGTCTCTCCTTTCTGGGCCTTGTCAGAAAAAGCAACCGACCTGACATTTTAATATAACTGCTTTGATTCTTTTATTGTGTTAATGTTTTTTGTCATCTCCAGACTATGTCTGTATTATTCTTATTGCACAGGAGGCTTATGTTCAAAGATTCTTGGTATTCACAAAGTAAATGAATATATTGATATTTTGGTCTGACAATCACTGATGATCACTTTGTGCAAACTAACCTTTACATTCTATAGCCACTAAAACTACAACAGCAATATATCAGTGTGGCGCCCCTGAGGCTTTGAGCGCCACAGGGAACTGCACTTCCATTAGGATGTAGTACTTATCCTGGGTCCAGGGAAGGTCAGTACCGGTTTCCACTTACACACACATGAAGTAACACTGGGTTGCCCTCCCCCTAAGGGGAACCGTCCAGTGTCGGATCACAGTAGGGGGTCACTACAGCGGTGGGTTTACAGCATGCCACCGCATCAGGGGCTGCCCGAGCCACTGGAATCGGGGAATCAGGGTCAGGGTGAAGCAACCACCAGGGGAAGTCAGGAGAACACAGTGGGAAGAGCAGGTTGACCTAGTAAGAGTACTGAACCAGCCGGTGGTAGCGGCTGGGGGCAACAGCTCAAAGCACACAACACAACTCCAACAGAGAGAGAACAGCTACAGAAACAGAGCAGAGTGGACATGCCGCGCCAAGGCGTTCAACACGGTCGCTGGGGAGAAACAGGTTCCACAGGACCGGCGGTGTTGGGAAACAGAATCCTAGGGCAGATATACTTCACGTTATCTACCAACTCTGCAAGGGTCACAGGGAACGGCTAGAGCAGTCACCGGACCCGTCCAAACTAGCCTGCAGCAAATAGAATATATGATCCGGGGTTGATGACCGGCCCCACAACAGAACCGTGCTATCAGCATACAGAAAAGGACACTTTACTGACACCAGGATCCCCAAGTGCTTCACGCCACGGGGGTCCGATACTTAGCGCATCAAGGGAGGAAAGAGCTCACAGGCTGACACACACACCGGATGTGACCTTTCACGGATCCGGGATCGGCTGGAGCCCATCGTGGCGGAGACTGGTACTCTGGGGCAGCACCTGAATTACTTGTGAGTAAAAGACCTGGAATCGCAGCACCTGTATCTACCTCTCCTTTACTGGCACCGTCACCCAGTGCTGCAGCGCCAATAGGGATTACCACCACCCCCGTCTGTCCTCCATTATCCTCCTTGGGGTAATCCAGCTCCACCTGTGGGGAGCGACACCATCCCAGCTGCGACCCTCACATCAGCACTGGAGAGCAGCACCTGCAGCGGCGGTCCATCCCTGGCTGCGTACCACAGGTGGTGTCACGATCTTAAAAAGACTTTCCTAACCGTCTCCCTTCCACCCTCCAACCCTCCTTCCTGTACGCCTCGGGGTAACAAAACGCTGCATTTATTCCTCCCTGAGGAAGCTCAATTGAGCGACACGCGTTGGGGGTTGCCAGACTTTCTTCCATGTCTCTCCTTATTATATACCATGCTAGCATGATTTACTTAGATCTAACATTGCTGTGCACTTAGATGAGTGTTTCTTGGCATAGCCTCGCCTACCCTCAGGGGCTTTGCTCCTTGAGATTAATTGGTGGTTGAGGTCAGTCATTTAATGAATTATTGATTTTTATATGGTGAGCTTATGTTAAGTTTCCATCAATTGCTATTTATGGTTGGTTTGTAATTACCTTTTTGTACCATTTTTTTGTGATATCGCTGCATATGGCTATATGCAATTATATGGGTACATTTACATGATTGTATGTGATTATCTTATGTACCATTGTTTGCAGTTTTTCTACATAATGTTATACACTGATTGCAAGGGTACATTTATATGATTGTTGTAGACATGGTTGTGTGTGTTTTATATGTTTTTTTAACTTGGTATAACAATAAAATATAATTTTTTTACTTTTGTATATTGATGGGCTGAGTGCTTCCTTTTTGCCTATGCTTTCTTCTCCCTATTTATCTGTTGGTTTATAGGCAATTAGCACCCCCAGTGTGATACTGCAGTATAATTGCTGTGTATTCCTCTACTTTTTGCTTCTTTTAGGGGTAACGAAACCGGGCAAGGCCACCCCGTGACATCGCACAGGCAGGTCTGCGACTAAAAAGCTGTTTGATTATTTTCATCTAATTTCCATGTATTTTGGTGTCCTGAAAATGAAAAAAATATTGAAAAAAATCCTGGACGTCAGGATTTGCCACAAAATGCAAAATTCCCTTCAAATTTAGAACATTTTTCATAATTGTTTTTCTTTTTTTTTTTTAGGGTTTTGAAAGTCAAAATTACTATTAATGAATTTACATCAATGAATTGAAGATATATAATGCAAAAAAAATATAACTTTTAAAGAAAAGAACTTTCAGAGTGAGCTAATGAAACCAGCATCAACATTTTGCAAGCTGAATGAGCGGGCTCTGACATGCCCGGGCTTGTTTCAATTGTTTTATCTTTGTTCTCGCCTGTTCACACTTTTTAATCTCAGTTCGTGTTAGCTCTTCATATTCAACCGTGTTTCCCAAAATTAGCATTACGGCTCAGCGAAAGTGTATTAATTCGCCTGACAGTTTCTGTTACATTTGTGGTGAATATAAAGTGTTGAAGCAACAGCTGAATATTACAGACTTTGTGAAAAAAGTATATTTCGCATATTTGGGACTAAAGCTTGGAGATCAAGATAAAGCTTGGGCGCCTCATAAAGTGTGCAAACGGTGTGTTGAGGACCTCCAAAATTGGTTCAAGGGTAAGAGAAAAGCTTTCCGTTATGGGTTTCCTATGGTATGGCGAGAGCAAAAGAACCATAGTGACGATTGTTACTTTTGTTCATGCGATGTGAAAGGGTATAATTCAAAATAGAAGCATTCCATTTCATACCCCAATATTCACTCAGCAATTCGTCCCATTCCCCATGGCACAGATATACCAGAACCCAAGGCCCCTGCTACCTTGGAAGAGATAACTATGTCCGATGAAGGTGGAGTCATACTTGAACCAGATGAATCAAGTTCTCACTTTGAAGATGATACAAGACCAAAATTGTTTTCCCAGGAGGAGATGAATGATTTGGTAAGAGACTTAAATCTTCCCAAAGATGCCGCTGAGTTACTCGGCTCAAGGCTCAAAAGCAAGAATTTATTGCTGCCAGGAGTGTCTTTTTCATGGTTCAGACATTGTGAAGATGAGTTCATTCCTTGCTTTACCCAGGAAGATAAGTTGGTTTATTGCATCGATGTTGAAGGTTTGATGGGTCAATTCAAAATCCAATATGATTCAGCGCAATGGCATCTTTTTATAGATTCTTCAAAAAGAATTCTCAAAGCAGTTTTACTCCACAACGGCGGTTTTTATGCTTCCATCCCTGTAGGTCATTCCGTACACCTCAAGGAAACCTATGAGAACTTTGGAATTGGTTCTTCGTAAACTTAAATAAAAATTAAAATTTGGATTTGAAAGTCTTGTGCATGCTGCTCGGGCAACAAGCTGGGTATACCAAATACCCTTGTTTTCTGTGTCTATGGGACAGTCGAGACCGACAAAATCACTGGACCAAGAAGAATTGGCAGCCGAGGGTGCTCACAGTTGGTGAAAAAAATGTCCTCCGAGAAACTTTGGTTCCTCCCCATAAAGTTCTTCTACCTCCTCTCCATATCAAATTGGGATTGATGAAGCAATTCGTAAAATCACTTCCAAAAGATGGAGAATGCTTCAAATACTTGGTCGCCAAGTTTCCAGGCCTCTCGAAAGCAAATTTGAAGAAAGGTGTGTTCGTCAGACCAGACATTAGAAGGCTTATAGCTGATCAAGAGTTTATCAATACCATGACGCATCCTCAAAAAGAAGGGTGGATTGTATTTAAAGAGGTTGTAGAGAAATTTTTAGGCAATAACAAAGACCCTAACTACAAACAAATCGTCAGACGAATGCCGAAAGCATTTCAAGCTTTAGGGTGAGAACGCACTTTGCGTTCACCTAATTGCAGTTCTAAACGCACGTTTTGGGCTTAATTGATTTGACCAAAGTTGCCTTTTTCAGAACTTTAGCGCTGAAAACGCATGCGTATTTACCGCGTTTTAGATGCGTTTTCAGCTCTTTTTACCTGCTTTTCCACCTGCGTTTTGATAGATGCGTTTTGAACATCATGACACTGCTAAATAAAGTTTAAATAGTCAAACTCAATGAAAAAAAACCCAAATCTATATTTTTGTGAAAAATAATGAAAATAGATTAATTTAATGAAATTATAGCGGTAATATGATGTTTAATGGAAAATTAGCAATAATTTATTAAAATTCTTATTTTTAATTGTCGGACTATGTGTGTGTGTAAAGGGACATATGAAATCATTATTTTGATGTCCAAAAACCATGCGTTTTTGAAGTCCAAAACGCATGTTTTCTGCACTGGAAAAGCAGGTGAAACGCAGGAATTTGCTGGAATCTTGTTTTTTTCCATTTCTCATAGACTTCAATGTTAGCAAAACGCACCCAAAATGGCAAAAACAATTGACATGTTGCTTCTTTGAACGCATGGTTTTTGCCACAAAATATGCAAATTAAACGCAGCGTTTTAAAATGCAAAGTGGGGTCTAGAAATCCCCATTTTCCATATACTTTGCTGGGAAATCAAAACATGCCTTTTGGCATGAAAAAGGTGCTTCTCAAAATGGACCTAAAAAGCACCTAAAATGCAGGTGGAAACGCAAAGTGCGTTCTCACCCTTAGGTTGCCTGATGAGTTTGAAAGTGCATTTCCTCCATTCCCACCTTGACAACTTTCCTGAAAATTTGGGAGCTGTGAGTGAAGAACAAGGTGAACGATTCCACCAGGACAGTAAAGAGATGGAAAGAAGATACCAGGGAAGATGGAGCATTACAATGAAGGCAGACTACTGTTGGATGCTTCAGAGAGACATTACAGATGCTACTCACAAGCGTAAATGTACCATTACCAAGGGAAGCCTCACAGGGAAGAAGAATCGATTTTAGTGTGTGTTAGTGAGCTCATTGCAGTTAAAAAAATGATTTTCATGAAACATTTGTCTAAAAAATTAATTTATGAGTCTATTTTCATTTATTTTGAGGTATTGTCTTATTTAACATAGTTACTTAAATTGTCAGAAAACATGATGTCCTATGACAAAACGGAGGTCATTTTCGGATTCAGCGCACTCAAAAACATAAAGATTACGTGGAATAACGAAAACAGTTCTCGAAAAAATTTTTTTGCAGACCTGTGGGATCTGCACCCCCGGCCTGGCAACGAGTAGGTTAAAACACCTGCCCCGTGGGGCACTACATTAGTATCCACTAAAGTTACAATGGTTGCAAGCAATGGGGGGAGGAGAATCCAAATCTAAATTGAAGAATAATAGACAAAGAAAGATCCAACCAAAGAAGGAAACATTATGAGGGATTCACTACATTAGAAATTGTAAACCCTTCATTGGAGACTATTCGAAATCTCCAATAAAGGATTCACAATTTTTAATATATTGGATCCCTCATAACATTTCCTTCTTTTTTGGATCTTTCTTTGCCCACTTGACTGGGGGTAAGGTGGGGGAGGGGGGGAAGGGGGGGAGGCAGCAGTCTACATGAAGAACACTTCCAATAATGGAGTTGCTTTATACTGCATTGCGGTGAGTCTCTATATTCTTTTTCTGTTTTTCCATATTAAAAAATAAGAATTGGAATGATTTACGTTTTTCAGCAAAGGATACTGCTTCGCTAAGGCTATGTTCACAAGTTGCATTTTTGCTGCATTTTTTAAGCTAAATTTGATTTCTTTGCAGTAAAAAAACTGCGTTTTTTGCTAAGTTTTTTCTGCATTTTTTTTGCTGCGTTTTTGGTGTATCATTTGTCCACAGCACATGTTTTAATAAAATACAAAAATATTCACTCTCATTGCTTTCAATGGTGAAAAAAAGAAACCAAAACACTGAATTGACATTCTGCAAATTTCAAAAAAGTAGCAAAACCACAGCAGTTTTCCATTTCAGTCAGGTAAAAAAAGTGTATGCACTGTAAAAATCAGCTTTTTATTTGCAAAGAATATGCAAAAAAACAAAACGCAATGTGTGAACATAGCCTTAGATGTTACATTTCATCTTCATGTACACTCCTTAGGCTATGTACGCATGTTGCTTCGTGTCCCTGCAGAAATTTCTGCAGGGATTTGACAGCACATGTGTGCTTCAAATCACTGCAGAAACACTGCGTCATGGATGCAGTGTTTCTGCAGCAAAAAAGCCGCTCTGGATGCAGCCTCTCCCATAGACAGAGCAGGAGCTGCATCCAAAGCGCACGGAATAATTGACAGTTGCTTTTAAGAAAGCAGCGATTTGGAACAAAATTTTGGCATCCAAATTGCTGTGCTCTTAACGCAACGTGCGCATGGATTATGCACAATCTTCATAGATTGTTCTGGGGACGCAGGTCGCATGCATTTACGCTGCGGTGCAATACGTAGCGTAAATGCATGAAATTCGGCAACGTGCGCACACAGCCTTATTGTAGGTTTATCACTCAACAAAAATGTGTCCGCTTGTAGGTGTACTTTCAGAAAAAAGGTAATGCTGAAATGTAATGTGTATTGATTCTTTGCTAAATGTAAATGTAGGCTTTACACAAGATGAGCTATCGTGCGATGCATCGTCGGGGTCACGGTTTTCGTGACGCACATCCGGCATCGTTCACGACGTCGTCTCATGTGACACATCCGAGCGACGCAGAATCGCTCACAAATCATGAGTCGTGTCCTCATCACTAAGTTTTAAAAAATTGTTAATTTAACATGGCGCCGGTTGTTCATCGTACCCGGGGTAGCACACATTGCTCCGTGTGACACCCCGGGAACGATGAACACAGCTTACCTGCGTCCCGCGGCACCCGCCGACTGTGTGGAAGGAAGGAGGTGGGCGGGATGTTTACAACCCGCTCATCTTCGCCCCTCCGCTTCTATTGGCCGGCGGCTGTGTGACGTCGCTGTGACACCGAACGTCCCTCCCCCGTCAGGAAGAGGACATTCGCCGCCCATACCGAGGTCGCTCAGCACGTAAGTACGCATGACGGCGGTATAACGACTTTGTGCGACACGGGCAGCGATTTGCCCGTGACGCACAAATGATGGGGGCGGGTACGATCACTCGTGCAATCTCACAACAGATCGTAACGTGTAAAGCCCGCATGAGGGTTGGATAGCTAGACCACCCAACTGATCCCTCTGTCTTATCTGTAAGGTGGGCACACACAGCTTTTCAAAATATGTTCTAAGAACCTTGAATTTATTAAAATAATCCATGTAGCAGTAATGCAATCTAAAATTATACCACTACTAGTAAAATTTCAATCCAAAAATATTAGTGCCTACATGGTACTGTTCTATGTTTGTGAAGGTTTATTTGCACTACAGTCAAAGCAGATTTGCGCCATTTTGTTTCACATTGTCAGTCTTGGACTGTGCAGCAGCTGCAGGACTATACTGTTGAGGGATTGCTTTAAAAATAGCGCACTTTGATAGCTACACAGGTCTGCAAGATTAAAATTGTTTGAAAGGTAATAAGTGATTTTTATATAGTTTTGTAAGCTGAACTCAGTAAAAATATAAAAACAATTCTATCACATACAGTCTTTTCACAAACACTGACTCCATAGCAGCATACTTTGACCCTTTTGCATGACCTTTGGCAAATAATTTTGTTGTCATTAGATTGGTTAGAAATTAATAGACGCTGCTTTGTGATTGACTGCTGGCAGAGAAGATTTTTTTTTTTTTAACCCAGCTTCCAAAGAGAGTGGTGGTATCCATATTATCTAATCATAGCATAGCTTTCATTTTACCTGAGTAGTATAAGAATTGAAAGTTGTGCTGTGATTGGTTGTTATAGTCAGTAAAGACAGGTTTTTTTTTTAGTCACAGTTTGAAACAGTGTGGTGGTGTCCATAGCAACCAATCAGAGCACAGCTTTCACTTTACCTCAGCATTATAAGTACTTAAAGCCTGCACTGTAATTGGTTGATATGGGGAGCAAAGGCAGATTTTCTTTTGGGCACAGTTCATAAGGGTGTGGTGGTCTCCATAGGATATATATATTTCATTTTACCTCAGCAGTATAAGACATGAAAGCTGTTCTGTAGTTGGTTGTTATGAACAGTAAAGAGATTTTTTTTGTCACAGTTCATAAGAGTGTGGTGATGATGTTCTTACTGCGATTCCTTTCAGTATTTAGTGGTTGTGGTAAATTAAGCTTCTGTTTCCAACAACATTATTAAAATGGCTCTAAGGGAATATCGTAATTCACTGGACAGATTTTGTTAAATTTACAGTTGTTTTGCAGTGAAGAAACAATGAAGGAACATTCTAGACTTCGTTATAAAAGTTTATTATTAGTATATATTAGTACTTTGGTGTAAAACTAGGCGATGAGGATGTGGACTCCACAATGTAGTGTGTTCTGTTAGTGTAAAAGAACTATGACAGTGGTCTAAAAGGAGGAAAGTGAGCTTTTGTTTTAGCATACCTATGATCTGGAGGGACCCATAAAATCACAGTGATGACTGCTAATTTTGTACGTGCAACGTGGAGGAATTCAGCCTTAAAAATAAGGAGGAAATTTTATACCTGGACCTCCTGTCAGTGATTTTCCCTGTGCCTAACGGTTCAGGAATACCTGCCCCTTCACCTCCAGAGAAACTTGGAGATACACCTGGTTCAGAAGATTCAGAACATAAAGAGCAGGATTCTGACAAAGACTTTCATGCTAGTCTCAGTGAGTCACAGCTTTTTTCACAGCTTTAATTAAATGATTCAGTCAAGGTCTTGGACTTTCCTTAACATTTTGCAGAATTTTTAGGTTCTAAACTAAAGGAAATGAACCTGCTAGCTCCTGGTACTTGTTTTTCATGGTTCAGAAGCAGAGAAAGGGAATTCCTTCCGCACTTTTCTCTTGCAGTTGTGCCACCCCCACGTCAGCAGTTGGGCTGCTCGGATCTGGATTCGCAGTGGCTCGAGGGGTTTCCGGACCCGGGGATCGCACGGACACTCAAATAAAAGGGGACGTATATGTACGGGGATTGCTGTATATACTTCGTGATGCCACCCACGGTGTGTGGTAATATGGAGTACCACCGCTGCTGTTTGGGAGCACCTGGGGATGATGGAATGGCAGCTGTATGTTAACCCCTTTGTGGGTAGGGGTGGATGCCCTTGGGCTCAGTGTCCAGGACACGGGGAGTGATGTAGGCCGGAGGTGGCGCGCCGGGCCGGACCTGGGGGATGTTGGTGTACTCACTGTTGAATAATTGCACACAAGTCTGTTGGTAAACCAAGGTGTCAGTGGCCGGCTGCCGCGTTCGGGTGTACAGGTCCCACATATGGCTGGTGTACCGATGTCCCTTCCTCCGGCACTCTGTAATTTTCCTGAATTCTGGACAACGTATGGAATGGGGAAGCCCTCTCCAGGTATGTTCTGGTTGGGAGATGTGCCCGTGAAAACTGATTCTTGAGATTTCAGTGGGTGTTTGCGGATACCCTATCCCCCGTGGTGGGCTGCTGTTTCGCTCTATCTGGGCTAACACTTCTGAAGCAATGTCTGGAACCTTGCTCCCGGCCTGGTGAATTAGCGAAGGGGCTTGCAACCATCTTCTAACTAGGGTCCAGGTACCCCACCTGTGCATGGTTTCCAGACCGGATTTCTGCTGTCGGTACCGGCGGGCTCAAACCCTGTCTCGGTCCACTTCGTATTTCCTGCAACCGGACTCCCGTCGCCTTTGGACACGGTTCACTGCTTGCCACCTAGCCAGTAGACCAGGGTCACTACCCTGTCTACCCTTCACTAGGTTCAGCTTTTCTTGGACAGTCTGTCACTGTCACTCCTCTCCACTTGAACTCCAAACTTCAACTCGAAACTTAGACTAAAACTGACTTGTTACCACCCCCGGATCCTCAAGACCCCTAGGTGGGCACTCCCAATCCGCCTGGTCCTGCCCACTGGTGTGTCCTTCTTACCCTGAGGGGGGTGGCTAGGATTTTGTGGCTGATGGAACCTGGTGTGGGAAGGTGTTGTGTGGGGTGTATGTTTTCTGTGACCACCTGGCGGCGCCAGGGCATCACATTCCCCCTTGGTTGAATACAGCCCATCCGCGGGCTGTCCGACCACTGACGTTTATTTTTTTTTCTAAAAGAAATTGGAAAAGGTAAAAACATGGTAAAACATTTCTTCCCTTTATGGGAGGCACATTTCTTAAACGTTGCAAAACATAACACATTACATTCTCTTCTTCTTCACCCGCCACCCAAACAACCTAGTTCCTTAATCCCACCACTAAGAATGGTTGGCACCCTTTTTCTCCAGTCCACAGAAGTTCCGGGTAACGCCTACACGGGCCGGGTAAAAAGTTCCTTACCCGGCAGTCCATCTAAAGGGCCCCAAGTCTGGGGGACCCCTGGCCTGGAGGTTAGCCACCGGTTTCAATAGGGGCTGGGCCTCAACCTACTCTACCGCAGGCCCTTCCTCCAATCTACCTCTCCAGAGGCAGTGTAGGTGGTGAAGAATAACAAGAAGGTAGGTAGGGGTATTTACAGGACACAAGAAAGATTTTGGGTTGACCTTACCAGTCCTGAGGTCGTGGTCCATGATTACAACAGAAAACGGCGTTAACTTTAACTACTGAACGGGTAGCCGGGAACCGCTACCTTTTATTCTTGGTCTTCATACAGGAAGCTGTGGGAGGCTAGGCAGGGTTTCTCATTCACCACCACCCATTTCTTCACATCAAGGGCAAACCACCCTCGCTCCCCACATGGCCGGGTATAACTCACTAGGTCCCAGGGCTCCAACTCTTGGTCCGGGTGACCTATTGACAGATGAGGGGCCACATCCCTCTGGGACACGAAGATCTCGGAATCCAGTCTCGGCTCATAGATAAACCCCCATCCCTTCTAAGGGTTAAAGTGGCGCACTTGCCCTCGGTGGGTCGGGCCCCACACCCGGAAGGTAGCCTGCCGTAAGTTGTCTTTCTCTTGATAGGTGCGTGCTCCATAGCCGGGACTGGTCACTGGGGAACGACCTGTGCGTTTGCCGCTGGTGACTTTTGGGTGGGCACCACCTCCGGTGCGGCCTGGCGGACTGCCGGGGCCGTCGTCATCTCCGTCGCGGCCAGGCGGATTGCCGGAGCCGTCACCATCTCTGTTGTGGCCAGGCGGACTGCCGGGTATGATGTCATCAGCACTGCGGCTGGGCTCAGGGTTGGAGGGGATGTCTTCTTGACTGCAGTCTGGCGTGGGGCCGGGATGGGTGTCGGAGCGGGGATGCTGGCAAGGTCCGAGATCCCCATGGCTGGGGCCTCCTCGGTAAACATGACGGGTTCCGCTGCCAGTGTTTGAGGTAGCGGGCCATTTGGGGTATTTGCTGCGGACACGGGCGACCAGGGAGGCGAGGTGGAGGACGGGAGCAGGCCGGGCCCCTCAGACGGGACGGCCGGTTCCTTGGGAACATAGGGGCGTGGGTCACTGCTTACCTGCTCCTCCGAGTCCATCTCCATCTCGTGTGCCCAGACGGCAACAGCCAAGCCCTTCATCAAGGTGGTCCACCGCGTCATGAGAAAATGCGCCTGGGCCTGGATCCCCCGACACATCCTCTCCGTCTGCGCTTCAATCCAGTCGGTGGTCTCAGGAACGGGCCTCTCCACTTGCTGGTTGTCGGACCCCTGAGACATCCTGCCGCTTGCTTGTCTAGGAACGGGATTTGGCAAAGTCCTGGTGTCCCTGCCTTTTATCTTCTTGTGTCACATGCCCCTTTTTCTGTCCTCCCCCTTGGTTTTTCGACAGCAGTCTCGCGGGACCCACTGTTCTTTGCGCTTCCTGTCTGGTGAGTCACCAACTTCCACCCGCGTTCTCAGGGGGCGGGGCTTCAACTTTGCGCCCTTTTCCGGGGAAGAAGACGCCGGCTTGTTGTTTTTCGCGCCCAAAAATGGTGGCAAAATGGCGGCTGACGAAAAATTTTAAAACGGAGCACCGTTTACAGTCAAAACAAGGCACACTTCCACCAGGTAGGTGGATGGGTTACAATCCTGTTTGTGACGCCAGGTTTTGAGTTGTGCTGTCCCCAGCAGTTGGGCTGCTCGGATGCGGATCCGCAGTGGCTCGAGGGGTTTCCATACCCGGGGGTCACACGGACACTCAAATAAAAGGGGACATATATGTACGGGGATTGCTGTAGATACTTTGTGACGCCACCCACGGTGTGAGGTAATATGGAGTACCACCGCTGCTGTTGGGGAGCACCCGGGGATGATGGAATGGCAGCTGTATATTAACCCCTCCGTGGGTAGGGGTGGATGCCCCGGGGCTCAGTGTCCAGGACACGGGGAGTGATGTAGGCCGGAGGTGGCGCACCGGGCCGGACCGGGGGGATTTAGGTGTACTCACTGTTGAATAATTGTACACGAGTCTGTTGGTAAACCAAGGTGTCAGTGGCCGGCTGTCGCATTCGGGTGTACTCGGGTCCTACACCCGGCTGGTGTACCGATGTCCCTTCCTCCGGCACTCTGTAATTTTCCTGAATTCTGGACAACTCTGTATGGAACGGGGAAGTCCTCTCTCGGTATGTTCTGGTTGGGAGATGTGCCCGCGAAAACTGACCCTTGGGATTTCATTGGGTGTTTGCGGATAGCCTATCCCCTGCGGTGGGCTGCCGTTTCGCTCTATTTGGGCTAACACTTTTGAAGCAATGTCTGGAACCTTGCTCCCGGCCTGGTGAATTGGAGAAGGGGCTTGCAAACGTCTTCTAACTAGGGTGCAGGTACCCCGCCTGTGCACGGTTTCCGGACCGGATCTCCGCTGTCGGTACCGGCAGCTATGCGAGTATGAGAGTTTACACTTTATTCTCAAGAAACTTAACTATGGGGATCAAGGATGGTCAATATATAGTTCTATCTTTCCTCTTTGCGCAGCAAGGAGGATGCACAAAGTACCCATGCTTTTGTGTAAATGGAACGGCCGGGGTAGCACTCATCGCTGGAACAATTGACCAATGAGAACAGTTTTGCAACCTGGACTTAAGAATAGAGATGGGCAAACCCTCAAATGTTCGGGCTTGGCGGATCCGGATTAATTTAAAACAAAAAAGTCCGGTTCAGGACTGGACTTGAACTTGAACAGCTGCCTGGAAGCCAAACCTCATATAAGTCTATAGGGACCCAAACATTGTGCTGTAAAATAGTGGTAGAAAGGGCTAGGGGATTTCAAAGCAGGAGAAGTATACTTACCAAGTCTCCCTCTCGGCTTTCACACTGCTTCCGGGTCCTCTCCTTAGCTTTCATTTATATTCATTGCTTATCCCGCCCATCCTCTGTGATAGTGATTGTGATTGGTTGCAGTCAGACTGTCAGCATGCAGGCCAAAAAAGAAAAAAACAGCACCTGGGTCAAAAATGGGTCTGCACATGTATTATAAAACATAAAAAAGCAGTTCAGGGGCGCACGTCCAGTATCAAGGGATCCACTTGATATAGAATACAGTACCAATGTAAAGATGACAGCGTCCCAGTAGGGGAAATTTTGATCCAAATTTATTCCATCAAGTGTCAACAGCGACGTTTCGACCGTAGGCTTTATCAAGCATGATAAAGCAAAGACTACAGTCGAAACATCGCTGTTGACACGTGATGGAATAAAATTGGATCTATAATTTCAACTACTGGGATGCTGTCATCTTTACATTGTCAGCATGCAGGTGTCTGTAATTGGTTGTGGCGTGTAAAAATAAATAAATAATTGGAAAAAATGCTGCACAATCTCCCTGTATATTGATACCCAGCACAGATAAAAAAAAATAACTTCAGGTTACACCCCAGAGCTGTGCACGTTATCTTGGCTATGTATAAATATACAACTTAACAAATGCAGCTTTTTAAAAATTATTTAAATAAATAATTTAAAAAAGCGGCGTGCGGTCCCCACATCTTTAATACCCAGCCAAGATAAAGCGGACAGCTGGGAGCTGGTATTCATAGGCTGGAGAGGCCCATGGTTATTGGGCCCCCAGCCTAAAAATAGCAGCCTGCAGCCGCACTTGAATGGTCGTATCCTTTAGATGCGACAATTCTGGGGCTTTACCCAGCTTATCCCGATTGCCCTGGTGTGGTGGCAATCGAGGTAATATAAGAGGTTAATGACATCTGTGATTGGTCAAAAATCACAGCTGCCACTAAGTCCTGAATTAGTCATGGGGAGGGGTCTCTGACACCTGAAGTCACAGCCCCTGGGCACTTTGGAGAACATGACTGCATGCTGCGGCTTAAGGCAAAACTGATAAGCTGCAGCTGTGAGCAATGATGTTTTTGAGTTTACCTATGGCCAGAGCTGGAGGTTCCCATGGTACCTCACCTGTGATCACAGGTAAACTCACCTCAGGTGAACTCATTAAATTCATCTTCTGGCAGAAAACCGCACAAAAAATGTGGTTTTGACTCTGTTTCAGTGCATTTTTTGCCAGGTGATGCAAATTTGGAGCAAAAACCAGGTGCAGACATTTCTGCACCAAATCTGCATCTCCTAACAGTACTATGCCTTTAAACAATATGGGACAGCCCGCATGATGATGTCATGTCTTTGGAAGCTTCTGATAGCTTTATTGGCAACATCTGAGTTAATTAGAGACATACCTGTGGATGTATTTTAATGCACACCTGAAACACACTGCTTCTTTGTAAAGCATCAAGGGAAAATCAGCCAAGATTTCAGGAAAATAATTGTGGACTTGCACAAGTCTGGTTCATCCTTGGGTGCCTCGTTCATCTGTAGAAGCAATTATACGCAAGTCTAAACAAGATGCGAATGTCCAGCCATCAAACCGCTCGGCAAGGTGACAGTTTCTGTGTACCAGAGGTGAACGTGCTTTGGTCAGATATGTTCATATCAACCCAAGAACAAAAGCAAAAGACCTTGTGAAGTTGCAGATGGAAGCTGATAAGATTGTGTCATCATCCAGAGTGAACAAAGTGCTGTATCAACATGTGCTGAAAGGCAACTATGCCAAGAAGAAGCCAATACTCCAAAAGAAACCTAAAAAAAGTCAGATTAATGTTTGCAAATACACACACAAACAAAGATCTTAAAATCTGGAGACACATCCTGTTGACTGACGAAACTAAAATGGAACTATTTGGCCATAAGGACCAACTTTATGTTTGGAGGAATAAGAAAAAAGTTTTGAAGCCTAAGAACACCATCCCAACTGTGAAACATGGGAGTGGCAGCATCATGTTGTGGGGTTGTTTTGCTGTATGAGGGACTGCTGCATTTCACAAAATAGATGGCATCATGAGGAAAGAGGATTATGTGGCAATACTGAAGCAACATCTCAAGACATCGGCCAGGAACTTAAAGCTTGTGCGGAAGTGGGTCTTCCAAATAGACAATAACCTGAAGCATACTACCAAACTGGTTACTAAGTGGCTTAAATATATCAAAATCAATGTTTTGGAGTGGTCATCACAAACCCCTGATCTCAATCCTATTGAAAAATTGTGAGCAAAACTGAAGAGGCCGGTGCAAACAAGGCGACCTACAAACATGGCTTAGTTACACCAGTTCTGTCAGAAGGAATGGGCCCAAATTCCTACCAACTATTGTGAGAAGCTTGTGGAAGGATATCCAAAATGTTTGACCCAAGTCATACAGTTTAAGGGCAATGGTACCAAATACTAATTAAACATATGTAAACTTTTGACTTTGCAGAAAGTAATACAAATGCCTTAAAACATTCTCTTTCTCATTATTTTGGCATTTGGCAAATATTAATAATTTTGGAAATCCTAGTTGACCTAAAACAGAAAAGGTTTACTCTGATTTCATGTCAGATAGTGAGAAAAACATGCATATGTGTCTTTTTAGATAGTGTATGTAAACGTCTGGTGTCAACTGTATATAGAATAAAGATACTGATAATTACACCTAGGAAGAAGAAAAAAAATTCCCCAGCTCACCTAGGTTCAAGAAAGCAGGACCCCTGGACGGTACTTTGAACCAATAAGTCGGAATGGTGTGCAAGTAGTAAAAAATATAATGTGGACTCCCTAGTACAAATTATTTTTATATATATATATATATATATATATATATATATATATATATATATATATATATATATATATAATATATATATACATACATACATACATACATACATACATACATACACACACACACACACACACACACACACACTGTATTTATATGGCCTATCTGATGTATATAGATGAGACCCAAATATCCTATCTGATGAATATACCTCTCAGACCCATACATCCTATCTAATGTATATACCTCAGCCCCAGTATATCCTTAGACATAACATACTAAAGTGGGCTTTACACACAGCGACATCGCTAGCGATGTCGTTGTTGAAAGCACACGCCCCCGTCGGTTGTGCGTAACGGGCAAATCGCTGCCCGTGGCACACAACATCGCTAGGCCCCGTCACACGGACTTGCCTGCCTAGCAACGTCTCTGTGTGGTTGAACCGCCTCCTTTCTAAGAGGGCGGTTCATTCAGCGTCACAGCCGCGTCCCTAAGCGGCCGCCCAATAGTAGCGGAGGGGCGGAGATGACTGGGCCGAACATCCCGCCCACCTCCTTCCTTCCTCATTGCGGGCAGCCGCAGGGACGGTGATGTTCCTCGTTCCTGTGGTGTCGCACATAGCGATGTGTGCTGCCGCAGGAACGACGAACAACCTGCGTCCTGCAACATCAACAATAATCGGGATTAGAACGACTGGACAACGATCAACGATTAGGTGAGTAATTTTGATCGTTTAACAGTCATTCATGCGTTTCACACGCAACGACATCGCTAACGAGGCGGGATGTGCGTCAAGAATTCCGTGACCCCAACTACATCTCGTTAGCGATGTCGTTGCGTGTAAAGCCCGCTTTAGGCTGAGGTACATGCATCATGCAAGAGACACTGGGGCCCAATCTTGTTGACTCGCCAAGCCTGCAGGATGAAGACCATCTGATGCCCAAGTCCAGCCAATAGTCTAGGAGTGTGTACAGGATCTGATGTGTATGCATTCGTACACATGCTTCCATGCATAATGAAAATAATTTAAAGGACCAATATCCATAAATACAGGGTCGGCTGCCCATTATGTAGCTTGATGCTGCAGCTTAGCTGCCATCTACCCGTTGGGGCAAATGGCTTTTCTGGGCCTACACTGAGCCAAAGGGCTGCCCATGAAATACATATTATATAACCTCTCAGCTTTGTTTGTGTGGTCTTCTTTTGTAATCCTCCATGTTGTAATGATGATGTTAGTTGCTGTTTGTACCAACTAATAACAATTCATTCCTCCTGAGTGCGGATGATTGTCCTAAAAAATGAATTCTGCAACATTGTAATAAGAAATGTTATCTTTTTTATTTCAAAGTATAGAAGTGTCTTTCCTTATTATGTCTCTAACCCCAACATAATCCAGGATGTTCGGGTCAAAATGTTAAACAAACAAAACCCATATACATTGTCCCATATTAACACTTTTTATTTTAATTTATGATAGATCTCTGAGGATGATGCTGTTCAAACGATCGTTTACCTATAGGGCCACATGCTAAAAAACATACATTTTCTATACTTTTTTTTAAGTTGTGGAGTGCAAAAAGTTCACCCTGGAAATCAGCTTAGGCAGTGATCCCATATACAATATTAAATGGATTCTGTACAACGTTGATTTGGATGTGGGTAATGAAGGTGTTTTTGCAGCTGTGTAATAAAACTACTAGAATTTTGCTTTAGTTGGAACTGCATAAATATTTTTAGCTTTCCAAAGGAGTTTTTCAAGTTTAGATTGTAAAATTGTGTAAGAAATGAAGTGTTAGCTCAGTAAATGCTTATAGATTTCAACAAAACATTGTTGACTTTAGAAAAATAATCTTGCTTAAAAAGAAAAGCAAAATTCTGTTATTTTTGCAGTTTCGGTAACAGAAAGTGACCACATTATATGTGGCGGGAGAAGAAAATCTGTTAAACTTTTATAAATGTTTGTCTGTTCTCAAGGAAAAACTTCTTTTAAATGAATTTGATTGGTTTCTCCTCTTTAGGGATTATTCCATGCCTAGTGCCATTCATTAAACCACTGATCCTTAGAAAAGCTCTTGTATATGGCCGTATTATGGCTTAATTTTGTACAGAGCTGGGCTTCCATTGCACCTAAGATGTCATATGAAAGTTTTTGGATAAAAAAAGTAATGGGATGATCTATTTTTCGCCATATTTACAAAGGTAGTCTCCTCTAGAAGGATTGCTCTAAGGGTATGCTCACACTAGCATATAAAAAAATCAGTCTGATTTTCATCCTGATTTTTCACTTGTCATCTGTGTGCTGTCCGTATGCAATCCACAGCAGCTATTATTCAACAATCATTTACAGGACCATTTACAGTGTTCTGTGCTTCAGAATGTTAATATAGCCATAAAAAATAACACTAGGAAGTTCCATGTGGCATTTGATTTTTTTTTCTTGCACACATAGACTTATAGAGGTGAGTCTTGTCCAATTTACACTGTCCACTCATAGCATGCTGCAATTGTTTCTTGAGGTCAAATACTGTTGAGAAAAAATGTAATAATAAGGATTATATAGTGATTATAAGTAGAGTTGAGCGAACCGGCCGTGGTTCGGCTCGAGTTCGGTTCGTCGAACGGAGGTCTCGTTCGAGTTCAGTTCGGCAAACGTTCGACGAACCGAACTCGAACCAATAGGATATAATGGGAGGCAATCACAAACACATAAAAACGCATTATAAATGTACACATACAGTTAATAAACATTGCCATAACACTTACCGGTCCCCGCGATCCCTCCTGCACTCTGTCTCCTGCCGCTATTCCATCCGATGATCGCTGAATCCTCCCGGTGACCAGCACTGCCAGCAGTGATGCAGGACCTATCGTGACATCAAAATAGCCATGTGACCAGTCACGTGGCTATTATCTCATTGGCTACAGACTGGTCACATGACTATGACGCGTCATGTAGGTACTGTCATTGCACTCTCCGGTACACGGTGCACATTTGTGTATCGCCGTGTACCGGCGACATGCTCTAGCAAACGGTTGACTCCCCATTCCGTTAGGGACCGGCTGACACAGCTGGTCATTAACGGAGATCACCGTTGCCATAGCAACGCAGTTAGCGGTGACGTCACCGCTAACCGCGGCTCCGAGAGCACCGTTGCTATGGTAACGCGTCTGTCAGCGTTACCGCTGTTACCGCTGACAGCCAGCAGCACTGAGCACTCACGGAGTGAAGGCTGCACAGGAAGCAGCGTCTTCCCCCATGCAGCAGTGATGGAGCAGCGCTGCATTTGTTGAACGAGAAAGACAGAACCCTTTATTGGAGATTCTTAATGGCCGGGTCAAACATGCTTGACATTAAAAATCTCTGGCTTAATACTAGCTAGTAAAACAAAGCTAGTATTAACTCATTATTACCCAACAAGCCACCCGGCTTCAGGGCTGTTGGAAGAGTTGGATACAGCGCCAGATGATGGCGCTTCTATGAAAGCGCCATTTTCTGGGGCGGCTGCGGACTGCAATTCGCAGCAGAGGCGCCCAGAAACCTCGGGCTAACCTGTGCTGCGGATTCCAATCCCCAGCTGCCTAGTTGTACCCGGCTGAACACAAAAATGGGCGAAGCCCACGTCATTTGTTTTTTAATTATTTCATGAAATAAGTGAAATAATTAAAAAAAACAGGCTTCCCTATATTTTTGGTTCCCAGCCGGGTACAAATAGGCAACTGGGGGTTGGAGGCAGCCCGTGGCTGCCTGCTGTACCTGGCTAGCATACAAAAATATGGCGAAGCCCACGTCATTTTTTTGGTGGGCAAAAAACTTCTGCATACAGTCCTGGATGGAGTATGCTGAGCCTTGTAGTTCTGCAGCTGCTGTCTGCTCTTCTCCATACAGACAGACAGCAGCTGCAGAACTACAAGGCTCAGCATACTCCATCCAGGACTGTATGCAGAAGTTTTTTGCCCCCTGAAAAAATTATGTGGGCTTCGCCATAATTTTGTATGCTAGCCAGGTACAGCAGGCAGGTATGGCTGCCCCCAACCCCCAGTTGCCTATTTGTACCCGGCTGGGAACCAAAAATAAAGGGAAGCCCTTTTTTTATTATTTCATGAATTTCATGAAATAATTAGAAAACAAATGACGTAGGCTTCGACCCATTTTTGTGTCCAACCAGGTACAACTAGGCAGCTGGGGATTGGAATCCGCAGCACAGGTTGGCCTGAGCTTTCTGGGCCCCACTGCTGCGAATTGCAGTCTGCAGCCGCCTCAGAAAATGGCACTTTCATAGAAGCGCCATCTTCTGGCGCTGTATCCAACTCTTCCAGCACTTGCCTGCTATACCTGGCTAGCATACAAAAATATGGCGAAGCTCACGTCCTTTTTTTGTAGTTTTTTGGCAAAAAAAATAAAAAATGCTTCCCTGGATTTTCCATTGCCAGTGAAGGTAACACCAAGCAGTGGGGGTTAGCAGCCAGTAGCTGCTTGGATTACCCTTAGCTAGCAATACAAAAAATGCAGCGGGAGCCCATATATATTTTTTTTAATTATTTATTTAAATAACTAAAAACAAAATGGGCTTCCCTGTATTTTGATTGCTGGACATCACAGTGCTGTAAAAATAAATCTTTAAAAAAAATAACGTAGCGCTCCGCAGTATTTTTGATTCTCAACGCAGATAAAGCAGACAGCTATGGGTTGCCACCCCCATCTGCCTGCCGTTACCTTGGTTGGCAATCAAAATACAGGGAAGCCCATTAATTTTTTCTATTTAAAAAATAGTTAAAAAAAAAATGACGTTGGGTCCCCCCATTTTTGATAGCCAGCTAGGGTAAAGCAGACGGCTGTAGCCTGAATACCACAGCTGGCAGCTTTACCGTGGTTGGGGATCCAATGTGGAGGTCCCCCCAGGCTCTTTTTTTATAATTATTTTATAAATATTAATAATTACACAAAAAAAGTAGGGTCCCCCCCAAATTGGATCACCAGCCAAGGTAAAGCGGACAGCTGTGGTCTGGTATTTTCAGGGTGGGAAGGTCCATAGTTATTGGGCCTTCACAGCCTAAAAATAGCAGGCCGCAGGCACCCCAGACGTGGCGCATCCACTTGATGCGCCAATCTTGGCGCTTCACCCCAGCTCATCCCGTGCCCTGGTGCAGTGGCAAACGGGGTAATAAATCGGGTTGATACTAGCTGTAAGGTTACCTGACATCAAGCCCAGCAGTTTGTGATGTCATGGCGTCTATTAGATACCCAACATCATAAACTGTCAGTACTAACAAAAAAAAAATCGACAAAAGAATTTTTTTTGAAAAAACAGTCCCCAAAACATTTCCTCTTTCACCAATTTATTGTAAGAAAAAAAATAAAGGGGTCCCACGATGACTCTGGACCGTCTAGAATATGGGGGCGAGACACTCAGGGAATGTATCCCCCATTTTCTAGGAGTGCAGACCCTTCATGTGAGGAGTGTGGGTGCAATGAATCTGCACTCACTCTCCCCGGGTCCAAAGCAGCAGAGTCCATGTTGTAATGGTTGCTACCAAAGCTGCAATGCCCTGCTCATGAGGTAAGGGCATGCCTAATCAAGAAAACTATTCTACATTTCGAAATATTGGTATTTGCTGATATTATTGCTATTTCACCTACTATATATTGGGGATAGGATCTTGGAGATGGAATACCCCTTTAAGTCCAGTTATCCAGCTGAATGAATACTTAACAACAGAGCTCGCTATTTAGATGTGTTTTCTTGTGGCGTATAACGGACTCTCATGTTTGGTAGTCATTCAGCAGGGCAACTATAAAAGCAAATCCCTCCATTTGGAAATGTAGTATATAGCTCTCCTGATCAATTATGTTCCTTACCTCATGAGCAGGGCATTGCAGTAATAATAATAATTTATTCATTTATATAGCGTTATTAATTCCATAGCGCTGTATGTCTTTGGAGTGTGGGAGGAAACCGGAGTACCCGGAAGAAACCCACACAAACACGGGGAGAACATACAAACTCCTTGCAGATGGTGTCCTTGGTGAGAATTGAACCCAGGACCTCAGCGCTGCAAGACTGCAGTGCTAACCACTGAGCCACAGTGCCGCCCATTTAGCTTACAGATGCATAACCACCACTCACTGTGTCTGAACACAGGAAGCTGAGCTGACAGCCGCTCTGTGCATGCGGCAGCGTCTATTGTGAAGGAAAGGGCCGTGGGGGGATCAACGCTGCACAGGTACCGTGGGACACCGGGGAACACCGGTGGGGTTATAGGGGGTGACCTGGCAGGGCCTGGGGAGGAGTTTTCTGTCGCATGTGTCATGGCACATGCGACAGAAATCAGAGGAGTAGGGTGAATGCGGCCGGCGCGCTGCTGTGCGCGCGGCCATCTTGGATTTCTAGGAGGGCATCGGGGGGGCACTTTGGCGACACCGGGGGACCGGAGGGGACCGGGGAGGAGATTTATCATGTTTGTTCATGCCAGATGGGAGATAAATAATTTTTTACCGTCGCTGTAATTTACTGTAACGTGATCATCGGTGTACGGTGTATACCTGTGATCACGTGAGCGGGGACTGGAAAAACCATCCTGAATCATGATCTCCAGGGTCTCAGCTAGCCCTGAAACCCCGGAGATTTTCTGACACTGGGGGGCTTTATTCACTTATTTCTGCCTGCTGTTTATAAACGGCAGATCAGAATAAGGCTACATTAACACGACCGATCCATTTTTGCGGTCTGCAAAAAACAGTCCGTCTTTTTCACGGGTGCATCCGTGTGGCATCCGTTTCCGTTCCGTAGACGGTCCGTATGTCATCTGCTTGTCGTCCGTGTGCATTCCATTTTTTTTGTGTACTGCAAAAAACCTGAAGGAGGGTAAATGCATAAATTTACCCAGGATCCATAGCTTCATCCTACATGAGGCGGTCACATGTTCACTCCAGTGCCATTTTCTACTGCTTTTCACAGCGTAGAGCGCTCTGGTGATTTTCTTGTGCTTGTGCACTTCATATCAGTCTTTTCTGTCATTATAGTGGCAGAAAGACACATAATGTCCCACTCTCCTGCATTTTGTAATTTTGCACCCTTTGGTGCCTTTCATGTGGCACTAAGGGTTGCTTAGCTTTGTATTTAGCCAAAAAAATGAAAAAAAAAATGACGTAGGGTTCCCCCTATTTTTGTAGCCAGCTAGGGTAAAGCAGACGGCTGCAGCCTGCAGACCACAGCTGGCAACCTCACCTTGGCTGGTAATCCAAAACTGAGGGCACCCCACGCTGTTATTTTAAATTAAATAAATAATTTAAAAAAAAAACACGTAGGGGTCCCCCCAAAATTGGATCACCAGCCAAGGTAAAGCAGACAGCTGGGGTCTGATATTCTCAGACTAGGGTGGTCCATGGTTATTGGACTCTCCCCAGCCTAAAAATAGCAGGCCGCAGCCGCCCCAGAAGTGGCGCATCCATTAGATGTGCCAATCCTGGTGCTTCGCCCCAGCTCATCCCACGCCCTGGTGTGGTGGCAAACGGGGTAATATATGGGGTTAATACCAGATGTGTAATGTCACCTGGCATCAAGCCCTGGGGTTGGTGAGGTCAGGCGTCTATCAGATACCCGACATCACCAACCCAGTCAGTAATAAAAAAAAATAGACGACAAACACATTTTTATTTGAAAACCACTCCCCAATACATTCCCTCTTTAACCAATTTATTAGAAAGAAAAACAAATCCAGGTCTGGTGTAATCCAAGGGGTTTCCATGACGATCCACACTGTCCCAGTCAATGAAGAGCAGGATGTTCCCCATTGGCTGGGAGAGCAGTGCAGTGACCTGAGCTAACATCAATGGGTCAGCCCAGGTCACTGCAGGGGATGACAAGTGCTGCTGTCAGCGAGGTACATTACCTGCGCTGATCTCCTGCACTGCTGACAGCACCTGTCACTGAGTTAAATGACCGCCGCCTTCACAGCCAAGTATCGCGAGCGGCCCGTGACGTCACCGCTAGTCAGTCTCGGGTCGGAAGCGAGAGAAGGTGATGTGACAAGCGGCGGCCATGGAGGACAGTGACAGCGCTGAGGTCGGGACTTCATCACCGCAGGTAAGCCGAGCGGGTCCATGTGTGCAGAGTGAAGGTGGGCGGAGCCATGTGTGCTGGCGGCGGAGTGCGAAGTGGGTGGCGCTGAGGACGTCAAGGTCGTGGACTGCTTGGCTGGGGACAGGTGAGTGTGAGTGTGTGTGTGTGTGTGTGTGTACATGCCGCGTGCAGGAGGGGGCGGAGTGAGCTGAGTGGGGAAGTGTGGGCTTCCTGCACGTAACTAGGATAGACATCGGGTTACTAACCAAAGCGCTTTGCTTGGATACCCGATGTTTATCTTGGTTACCAGCTTCTGGCAGGCTGCCAGCGATGGCTCCTGCACACTGTAGCTGTAAAAAGCACTGCTTTTTGCTGCTAGAACCGTTCTTGAACGTATCTAGAACTATCGAGCTTTAGCAAAAAGCTAGAGTTCTAGTTCGATCTAGAACAGCCCCCAAAATCACTCGAGCCGCGATAGGGAGAACCTCTAACCGCGAACCGCGCTCAATTCTAATTATAAGGGATTATACAATTCTATGAAGAGGGAGGAAGTAGCTAGAGCAGATATGTTAAACTGTGGCTCACATACCGATTCTATTTGGCCCACGATGCTATACTGTATGGAGGACTATGAAGAGGCCAATAATTCTGTATGGAGGGCTATGTGGGCACATTTTTCTGTGTGTTGGACTATGTCGGACCCATTATTCTGTATGGAGAGCTATGTGAGGCATATCATTCTGTATGGAGGGCTATGTGGGAGCCCATTATTCTATATGGAGGACTATGTGGGGCACATTATTCTGTATGGATGACTATGTGGAGCACATTATTCTGTATGGAGGGCTATGTGGGGCCCATTATTCTGTATGGAGGGCTATGTGGGGCTCATTATTCTGTATGGAGGTCTATGCGAGGCCCATTATTCTGTATGGAGGTCTATGTAGGGCACATTATTCTGTATGGATGACTATGTGGGGCACATTATTCTGTATGAATGACTATGTGGGGCACATTATTCTGTATGGATGGCTATGTGGGGCCCATTATTCTGTATGGAGGTCTATGTGGTGCCCATTATTCTGTATGGAGGTCTATGTGGAGTCCATTATTCTGTATGGAGGACTATGTGGGGTACATTTTTCTGTATGGAGGGCTATGTGGGGCCCATTATTCTGCATGGAGGGCTATGTAGGGCCCACAATTCTGTATGGATGGCTTTATGGAGCTCAGAACTTTGTATAGAGGACTATTTTGGGCCCACAATTCTGTATGGAGGGCTATATGGGGCCCATTATTCTGTATGAGGGGGCTATGTGGGGCCCATTATTCTGTATGGAGGACTTTGGGCGGGTTCATAATTTTCTATGGAGGACCCATAATTCTGTATGGAGGATCATGTAAGGCACATTATTCTTTTTGGAGGACTGGCTATGTGGGGCCCATAATTCTGTATGGAGGGCTATGTGGGTCACATTATTTTGTATGGATGACTATATGGGGCTCATTATACTGTATAGAGGTCTATGTGGGGAACATTGTACTGTGTGGAGGGCTATGTGGAGACCAAAATTCTGTATGGAGGGTTATGTGGGGCCCATTATTATGTATGGATGACTATGTGGGGTACTTTATTCAGTTTAGAGTATGATTGTGGGGCCCATCATTCTGTATGGAGGGCTACGTAGACACATTATTCTGTGTAGAGGACTATATGGGGCCCGCAACTAGGTTGGCCAACGACTTTGTCCAAGTTTTTAACTTTAGCCCTCTGTGTATTTGAATTTGACATCCCTGAGCTAGAGGCAGACACTGACATTGTGCTGCCAGTTCTCTTGAAACAACAGTTACAGTTTTCTATAGACCTTCATCAGCACCAACTGCCATCTCCTTACTTAGTAATGAGGAAATCTGAATTCTTTGAAGACAGATTTTACCTGCGACTTGAGAATATTGAGTATGAATGCTCGTTCAGGAGAAGAAAGAAGCAGATTTATCTGATAAGATATGTTACAAAGTTTCTTGTTTTCTCATGTACTATAGATTTATCGAGAAAAAAAATGAAAGCAACGATTACTCTTTAAGTATAACTGAAGGTAAATTTAAGGACTGAGGGTAATGGCCAGGACATGGAGTTTTTGTCACTGACTTGAAGGACAGCAGGCAGAACTTCAGAAACCTTAATTGGACCTGGATCTGTGCTTCATATGTTGAAAGAGTTAACATTTTCATTGTAGCTAAAAATATTCTAACACCCCGGTATATCAGCAGCACTCCCTAAAGTGACTCACCACCTATGAATACATTGCTGGACATCTTGGCAGGTTTTAAGTTTGAACAGTCACTAAATCCTGAAGTGGTCACCTGTAAATGCCAAGCCCTTGTGCTGCCGCACGGATCTACTTACAAATTAACAATCAGCCTATTGTATTAAATTAAATCTGCAATAGTGTGAAGAAAAAAAACAAGCCCATATCTGGAAATTAACGTATTTGTTCTCTTTCAGGTTTAGTAATCCTTACAAAAGATTTACTGTAACTATTCAGACCACTTCAGATATTGTATTTAGCTCTAAGTAGTCTCAAATGCTTGCTATTCGTCATCTTTTTAGTTAGCTATGACTCCGGAACGGCTGATTAAAATTCCTTACCTTGATCGACTGACCACCCACTTACCGAATTCTTACCTAAAATAAACACAAAGACTGCATAACGTTGGATATAAAAGGCCACAGCAGCCCCGTTTATTATACAACAATAAAAAACATCAAACAATAAATAACATTTTCAATACCTGATGAAAAACATCCAAAAGCAGGAGGGGTAAATGAAGGTTCCAAACCATTCGATTACAGCATCAGCTCCACCACCTGCCCTCAGATGCACCACACTGACTTGAGGGCACTTAGCCGAATGTTGCCCAACCCATGTCTCACTGAGACTAAACCCAACAAGGACTCATGTTACATCAATCAATTGCACCACCAAGGGTAACCCGTTCCTATGCTGAGTTCCACCCTCACTGTTTTGTGCAAACTCCCACCTTCAAATACCCCCTCCTTTCCCCCGCTGCTGCGACAAAGTCCCACCATCTTCTTCACCGCATTGGTTTACCGAAAACGCAACAGGGTTGGTGGGAGGGAACAATTCAGGTCGCCCTCCAGGTAAAACTGACTAACCCCTCTGGGGATCTGATCTACATATACTGGCCCCCAAACACCACCCTTTAACCAATAAAAATTACCCAAATCCCAACTGCCCCTACAGCTCCGCCCTACACTTTTCCTGCACAAAAGTAACACCACAAATTATTATATATTATTATTATTATACATTCTATTTCTACTTGAAGACAGAGTAAAACCAGATGCCTCAGAAGGTCCACCACTGGAGGAGAATCAGCCGTCAGATTATTGACACAATGAACCACCCGCAGGTTGTCACACATAAAGCGCACCTTCCTGTTCCTCAGATCCTCCAGACCTCCAGAGCCACAATAATGGGGAATAACTCTAGCAATGCTAGGTTCATAGTTAACCACGTAAACCTCCATGACTCTGGCCAACTACCAATGCATCATCATCCACCAAAGTACGCCCCAAAGCCACCGGACCCCAATGCATCAGTATAGAGCACCAAGTCCTCATTGGTCACAACCTCCTGAATCCCCAAAGATTGCTTGTTGTACAACTCCAGAAACCGGGACCATACTCTCATGTCCGCCTTATGCTCAGCCTTCAATTGTACAAAGAGGTACGCGTAGAACACGCCAACCATGGCGCTCGCCAATTAATGGGAAAAAACTCTTCCCATTGGTAAGATCCTACAGGCAAAATTAAGCTTACCAAGGAGAGATTGTAAGTCTCGCAAACAAACTTTTTTGGAATCCAAAGTCCCCTGAACGCAGCGTTTCAAATCTGCCAACTTATCCTCCAGCAGTAGACATTCCATCTTATTCGTATCCAACTCAATGCCAAGAAACTTTAAGAAAATCCCACACCCCTCCGTTTTCTCCAGTGCCAAAGGGACCCCAAAACGCTGAGCCACCTGCTCAACCGTGGGGATCGAAAGAAAACATTGCGGACATCCTGCCTGCGCTATGCAGAAGAAATCAGTCAAATAATGCAGCACAGACTCCAGGCCAGCCTCCTCCTTAACAACCCACTCAAGAAAACAACTAAATTTCCCAAAATAACAACAAGAAATGGAATAGCCCATGGGCAAACAACAATCCACATAAAACTTGTCCTCCCACCAACACCACAGCAGGTGGAAACTATCTGGATGCACCAGCAACAGGCGAAACACCACCTCAATGTCTATTTTGGCCAAGTGGGAATCCCTACCAAGTTTCCTTAACCAGTCCACTGCCCTATCAAAATGGAAATAAGGGGGCTTTACATGCAGCGGCATCACTAGCGATGTCACTGGTGAAAGCACCCGCCCCTGACAGTTGTGGTCACGGGCAAATCGCTGCCCGTGGCGCACAATATCGTTATGAGCCGTCACACGGACTTACCTGCCTAGCAACGTCGCTGTGGCTGGCGAACTGCCTCCTTTCTAAGGAGGTAGTTCGTGCGGCGTCACAGCGGCGTCACTAAGCGGCCGCCCAATAGAAGCGGAGGGGCGAAGATGAGCGACCGTAACATCCTGTCCACCTCCTTCCTTCCTCATTGCCGGTGGCCGCAGGTAAGCTGTAGTTTGTCATTCACGAGGTGTCACACATAGCGATGTGTGCTGCCTCGGGAACGACGAACAACCTGCGTCCTCCACAATCAACGATTTTTCGAAAATGAACAACGTGTCAATGATGGACAATTTGGTAAGTATTTTCCATCGTTAATGGCCGCTCGTACGTGTCACATGCAACGACGTCGCTAACGATCCCAGATGTGCGTCACGGAATCCGTGACCCCGGTGATATATCGTTAGATACGTCGCTGCGAGTAACGGGGCCTATACAACACGGAAATAAGCTTTTCTCATTTGCCGAGAGGGTACAACAAATGGTGAATTAACCTAAACTTGTTAACCTTCTTCTTTATGACAACCCCCAATGGGGAAACCAAGTCCGGCAACAGCGGGATATCAAATGGCCCCGCCATACGCCCAAGTTCTACCTCCCTGCGCAACTTCTCGGTAACTACATCCCTATGCATGCGGGTCGACTTAAGATGCTTAAGCCGAAGCTCGCCAGGCTCAACTACTGATTGAATTTTAAAACCCTAACTAAAACCTTCCCGCAACATCTCTGCTGTCTTCTGGTCGGGGTACCTACTTAGAAACAGCAACATCTGATCTACCCTCACTGGGGTCCTCCCTCTTTGCAGAAGACTCGGCGGCCTTCCCTCTTCCTTTCTTAAAACACTTAAGGTAACTGTGGGAGCCCCACAGCTAAATCAATTGTGCTTAAACTTGCAAGAGGACAAGAAATTACATTCCTTGTTGTTGACCTGCCAACACAGCTCCTTCTTGGACCCCAGCAAAGAGGCAGACGACCCCACAACTCCCCCAAAGCTCCCAGGAAAGGACTGTGAAGCTGCCTTAGGTGCAACCATCAGCTGCACCCACAGACTAATCTCCTTATGGTTCCCCTGTAAACTAGGTTAAACCGCCTTACACTGCCGAAACTGCTCATCATCATAACGTAGCCAAGCAGTCCTATATGCTTCACCTTTGGAATCCAAATAACAAAACAGCGCTGAACAATTATCCGGAGCCTTTACACTTACAACACTAGCCAATATCACAAATGCCTGCAACCAATTTTGAAACATGTGAGGAATGAGGCGATACCACCTCTGCTCCTCCTCAACTTTCTTACTGTCTTCTGGCTTAACCCGGTTGAGATAAAACTTCTCAAGAGGGAGTAATGAAAAAATCTCCACATACTCATCCTTCCAGATTTTCTCCCTAATCTCCTGTTTCAGGTGTGCCTCTAGCGGCCCATCAAAGCAGATATATACCTCTCCGCTAGCTTTGTCATCCAGGCGGACAATGTCCACAGTGGCAGGCGACGCATGAGTGGATGCCGCCACAACCTACTCACTAACACCACTCTCATTAGCTACCACTGCACCCACCAGCACCACCAACGCCACGCTGTTGCCTATCACACCATCAACCATAAGCCCTGACCCTCCGGCTACAGCACCCTGCCAAACCACATTAGGGCCCGCCGCCAGGATAAATAAACCCATAACCAACTGCAACAATCCATACACCAGACTACTATCATCAGCAGCTAAATTCAGACCCTGCACACCACTTGGACCACCAGGCACACCACCCACCATATTCACACCCAACAAGCAAGGAATAGGGGAAACCGGGGTCTTACCAGGCTGACTTTGAATGAACTTCGGAACAGCCATCAAGTGTCCTCCGCGTCGAGCTCCAACCGCTCCTTCACTACCATATGTGTTTGGGTCGTCCTCTTGGAACTGCACCCGCACCCGTGAACCACACCTGGAGCTGCCAGCAAACTCAGCCTGTAACCCTATCCATCCCCCGCTCCGGGTAACTCCGCCTATCTGGATGCGGCCATTTGCGAGACCTCGCCGCCTGTCGTTCATCGTTGTAGCCATATGGGGCACACCTATACACTGTGTGCAGAATTATTAGGCAAATGAGTATTTTAATTACATGATAATTTTTATACATGTTGTCCTACTCCAAGGTGTTTAGGCTTGAGAGCCAACTACCAATTAAGTAAATCTTGTGATGGATGTGCATCTCTGTAATGAGGAGGGGTGTGGTGTAATGACATCAACACCCTATATAAGGTGTGCTTAATTATTAGGCAACTTCCTTTCCTTTGGCAAAATGGGTCAGAAGAAAAATTTGATGGGCTCTGAAAAGTCCAACATTTTGAGATGTATTGCAGAGGGATGCAGCAGTCTTGAAATTGCCACCTTTTTGAAGCGTGATCACCGAACAATCAAGCGTTTCATGGCAAATAGCCAACAGGGTCGCAAGAAGCGTGTTGGGCAAAAAAGGCGCAAAATAACTGCCCACGAATTGAGGAAAATCAAGCGTGAAGCTGCCAAGATGCCATTTGCCACCAGTTTGGCCATATTTCAGAGCTGCAACGTTACTGGAGTATCAAAAAGCACAAGGTTTGCCATACTCAGGGACATGGCCAAGGTAAGGAAGCCTGAAAAACGACCACCTTTGAACAAGAAACGTACGATAAAACGTCAAGACTGGGCCAAGAAATATCTTAAGGCTACATGCGCACGCTGCTTCTTTTTCGTGTTCACAAACTGCAGCCAAAACTGCAGCCAAAACTGCAGCCAAAACTGCACCTTGTCAGAGAGAGCCTGGAAATGTCACAAAAAATGTAGGTGCTTTTTTGGTGCATTTTTGCTGCTTTTTTGGTGCGTTTTTGGCTGCAGTTTTGTCAACAATTGTTTCATGTATTTTTCAGTTCAAACAAGCCCATAAAGCTTGTTGAATTGAAAAAAAAAAAATTAGAAATAAATAAATAATTAAAAAAAACTGGCGTGCGGTCCCCCCCAATTTTAATGCCAGCCAGATAAAGCCATACGGCTGAAGGCTGGTATTCTCAGGATGGGGAGCTCCACGTTATGGGGAGCCCCCCAGCCTAACAATATCAGTCAGCAGCCGCCCAGAATGGCCGCATCCATTAGATGCGGCTGTTCTGGGACAGTACCCGGCTCTTCCAGATTTGCCCTAGTGCGTTGGCAAATCGGGGTAATAAGGAGTTATTGGCAGCCCATAGCTGCCAATAGGTCCTAGATTAATCATGTCAGGCGTCTATGAGACACCCTCCATGATTAATCTGTAAATTACAGTAAATAAACACGCACACCCGAAAAAATCCTTTATTAGAAATAAAAAACACAAACACATTCCCTCATTACCAATTTATTAACCCCGACAAACCCTCCATGTCCGGCGTAATCCAGCATGCTCCAGCGTCGCATCCAGCTCTGCTGCATGCAGGTGACCGGAGAAGCAGCAGACACCGCCGCTCCGGTCACCTCCATGCAGCTAATGAAGACAGCCGCGTGATCAGCTGAGCTGTCACCGAGGTTACCCGTGGCCACCGCTGAATCCAGCGGTGGCCGCGAGTAACCTCAGTGACAGCTCAGCTGATCGCGCTACTGCGTGGAGCCGGCAGGAGCGTGGAGCCGGCAGGAGCGTGGAGCCGGCAGGAGCATGGAGGACGGCACTTTCAGCGGCGGCGGCGGTGGCAGTGAGAGGGGTCCATCATCTCCCCTGTGCGTGCACGCTGGGGACAGCGGTACTTCAGGGAACACGTGGAGGACGGGACTTTCAGCGGCGGTGGCAGTGAGAGGGGTCCATCATCTCCCCTGTGCGTGCACACTGGGGACAGCGGTACTTCGGGGAACACGTGGAGGACGGGACTATCAGCGGCGGCGGCAGCGAGAGGGGGATGGACGTTGGCAGCTGAAAACATTGATTTTTCCCTCTCGCTGCCGCCGCTGCTGATAGTCCCGTCCTCCACATCATCTCCCCTGTGCGTGCACGCTGGGGACAGTGGTACTTCGGGGAACACGTGGAGGACGGGACTATCAGCGGCGGCTGCAGCGAGAGGGAAAAATCAATGTTTTCAGCTGCCAATGTCCATCCCCCTCTCGCTGCCACTGCTGATAGTCCCGTCCTCCACATCATCTCCCCTGGGGACAGCGGTACTTCGGGGAACACATGGAGGACGGGACGGGACCACTTGCCTGACCTCACTTCCTGACAAATCACCTGCGTTTTTGCTAGCAAAAACGCAGGTAAAAGGCAGGTAAAATGCACCACTTGTGATTAGCATGCATTTTTCCTGCGTTTTTGATGCCCTCATTGATTTCAATGGGTGACAAATGTTGACAAAAACGCAGGAAGAATGAACATGCTGCATTTTTTTTGTCACAAACTTTTGACAAAAAAAACGCTGACAAATAAACTGCAATGTGCGCATGACAAATCTGACTTCTCATAGACTTTGCTGGGAAGTCAGATGTCAGAAAGTTCAGCTGACAAAACTGCAGCCAAAAAAGCAGCAAAAAAGCAGCAAAAAAAGCAGCGTGCGCATGTAGCCTAAGACTGATTTTTCAAAGGTTTTATGGACTGATGAAATGAGAGTGATTCTTGATGGGCCAGATGGATGGGCCGAGGCTGGATCAGTAAAGGGCAGAGAGCTCCACTCCGACTCAGACGCCAGCAAGGTGGAAGTGGGGTACTGGTATGGGCTGGTATCATCAAATATAAACTTGTGGGAGATTTTTGGGTTGAGGATGGAGTGAAGCTCAACTCCCAACTCCTGACCTACTGTCAGTTTCTGGAGGACAACTTCTTCAAGCAGTGGTACAGGAAGAAGTCAGGATCGTTCAAGAAAAACATGATTTTCATGCAGGACAATGCTCCCTCATATGCATCCAACTACTCCACAGCGTGGCTGGCCATTAAAGGTCTAAGGGGTACTTTGCACACTACAACATCGCAAGCCGATGGTAGCGATGCTGAGTGCGATAGTCCCCACCCCCGTTGCAGCTGCGATATCTTGTGATAGCTGCCGTAGCGAACATTATCGCTACGGCAGCTTCACATGCACTTACCTGCCCTGCCACGTCGCTCTGGCTGGCGAACCGCCTTCTTGCTAAGGGGGCGGGTCATGCGGCGTCACAGCGATGTCACATGGCAGGCGGCCAATAGAAGCAGGGGGGCGGAGATGAGCGGGACGTAAACATCCCGCCCACCTCCTTCCTTCCTCATTGCAGCCGGGACGCAGGTAAGGCGATGTTCCTCGCTCCTGCGGCTTCACACACACAGCGATGTGTGCTGCCGCAGGAACGAGGAACAACATCGTAACATCGGTCCTTCCGAAATTATGGAAATGACCGACGATACACCGATCATACGATTTGGAAGCTTTTGCGCTCGTTAATTGTAGTAAAAAAGATTCACATACTCCGATGTCGTCAGCGACGCCGGATGTGCGTCACGTTCGATTTGACCCCACCGACATCGCACCCCTAAAAGATGAAAAAATAATGACATGGCCCCCCTGTTCACCTGATCTGAGCCCCATAGGGAACCTGTGGTTCCTCATAAAATGTGAGATCTACAGGGAGGGAAAACTATACTTCTCAGAACAGTGTCTGGGAGGCTGTGGTGGCTGCTGCACACAATATTGATCGTAAACAGATCAAGCAACTGACAGAATCTATGGCTGGTAGGCTGTTGAGTGTCATCAGAAAGAAAGGTGGCTATATTGGTCACTAATTTTTTTGGGTTTTGTTTTTCCATGTCAGAAATGTTTATTTCTAAAAATTGTGCAGTTATATTGGTTTACCTGGTGAAAATAAACAAGTGAAATGGGAACATATTTGTTTTTTATTAAGTTGCCTAATAATTCTGTACAGTAATAGTTACCTGCAAAAGCAGATATCCTCCTAAGATAGCCAAATCTAAAAAAAAACCTCTCCAACTTCCAAAAATATTAAGCTTTGATATTTATGAGTCTTTTGGGTTGATTGAGAACATAGTTGTTGATCAATAATAAAAATAATCCTCTAAAATACAACTTGCCTAATAATTCTGCACGCGGTGTAAGCATCCCTGCAATTGCTGTGGGTTCTGCCTGTCGTCGCTGTCTTCCGGTCATTGTCCCATTCCTCCGCTGGCCTGGACCCTCATAACCAGTCCGACGATGTGGGTCAGAGGTCACCAAGGCCCTGTGCCCCTGCACAGGCCGCACTTCCTGGTTGTCCGGGACCCGCAGCAACACTTCCGGGTCCCGTGACGCCATGTCCGGGTCCCGCGACGTCACATCCGGGTCCCGCGACGTCACATCCGAGTCAGGTGACCGAAACGCTGGAGCACATGACCATGTGACCGCACCATCGGGTCACATGGACGTGATGCCTGCGTCACCACTCCGCACCATAAACCGGAAGAGGAGGGGATGCCGGCGCTGTCACTTACCGCCTCATTGCCGCTCGTCCTAGGGCGCAACTTCCAGGTCAAACTCCTTAATGGCGATGCCATTCCGAGGTCTCTTGCTGGTACTAGAGGTCTCCCGCTGGGCCTCCGTCGCTGGGTTCTTGGGACCATCTCCGGGCTCAGACGTTGCGGAGGCAGGGGAGTCTCAACTGCTTCTGTCCTCCCAACGGCACCATCAAAGAACTACTGCTGCAGCTGCTCCTGCGGCCACCATTGCCCTCGCTGCTCCACCATCCTCTTCATTTGTTCCATGAGGACTTCCATCTTGGGACAGGCTCGGGATCCAGAATGATTCAGGTTGCCCTCCAGGTGAAAGTGACCAACCCCCCTGGGGACCTGATCTATATATACTGGCCACCAAACACCACCCCTTAACCAATCAAACTGCCCCAAATCTCAATTGCCCCTACAGCTCCGCCCTACACTTTTCCCGCACAAAAGTAACACCACTCCTTAACTGAGACTTAAGGGGGCTTTACACGCTGCGATATCGGTAACGATATATCGTCGGGGTCACGTCGTTAGTGATGCACATCCGGAGCCGTTACCGACATCGCAGCATGTAACACAAATGAGTGACGATCAACGAGCACAAAAACGTGAAAAATCGTTGTTCGTTGACACGTCACTCATTTCCTTAATATCGTTGCTGCTGCCGGTACGATGTTGTTCGTTGTTCTTGTGACACCACACATCTCTATGTGTGATAACGCAGGAGCGACAAACATCTCCTTACCTGCCTCCACCGAAAATACGGAAGGAAGGAGGTGGGCGGGATGTTACGTCCCACTCATCTCCGCCCCTCTGCTTCTATTGGCCGGCCGCTTAGTGACGTCGCGGTGACGTTGCTGTGATGCCGAACGCACCTCCCCCTTGAGGGAGGGATTGTTTGGCCATCACAGCGACATCGCTGAACAGGTATGTCCGTGTGACGCTGCCGTAGCGATAATGTTCACTACGGCAGTGATCACCACATATTGTTACAACGATGGGGGCGGGTGCAATCGCATTTGACATCGCTAGCAACCGCTAGCGATGTCGCAGCGTGTAAAGCACCCTTAAGGCCTAGCATCCCTCCTCAGTCATACTACCCTCTCTTGAGCCCCTTTGGGGCAGCAGTCTGGGCTGTTCCTTTCAAAGGTATCAACCACTGAAGACATTAAATTTTTATAATTTCCAACTATTAAGGAATTTTAAGTATACTTCTATTATGTGAAAGTGTGAGCAATATTATTGATTATTTAAATGTATCTACAACTTGTAAGTTAAAGAGTGTAATTGTGAATGCTGTATCCGATCAGCTGCTACTGATTGGCTGCAGCAACCGAGTTGCTTTATTTCAGGAGAATGGTGGGGACACAGGGCTGAGACTAAAGGAGTGGTGCCAATCCAGCAGGCTAGTATAGATTTTTATTTATCTGTGCGGCACCCTATGGCCATTAATAAGCAGTGGTTCTTAAATGTTAGCTCTGTATTGTTATATTAGTTTGAATTTCTATTGCATTTTTCAGTTTGTCCAACCAGCATGTTTTCTGAGCTACAATTTCAGTCAAACAGCTTTCAAGAAATGTGTAGAAAATGATGACGTGCTGCCTGTTTTATTCAGTATGACAATGCCCAATTTCAGAAGGAGCTATTTATGCAGCAAATGAAAGCACAATAGAAAGAATCCCCTTCCGAATGGTTGATTTATAAGAAATATAATCAAATCCAGATGTTATTTCCTTTTCTTACACTTTCTGTGACTGGCGCGACAGAAAGATTTGTGCTGAGAACTCCTACTGTAGGTCCTCCTCAATTTAGCTGTTGGACTGTTAACATTCCTAAATGAAGTTTATTGCTGACTCCTTCCCGCTGAGTCCTGTATACATTCTTAACCTTGCTCCAGGTTCTTTCTCCTCAACTATTGAAAAATTATACTGCACCGACACTATGAGAAGCCCTGGTGGGAAATCTAGAATGCATGATTTCATATAGAGTGCAAAGGCTACAATATTTTTTTATTAAAATCATATGTAGGTTTAAAAAAGTTTAATATCTGTGTGGAAAACATTACTGCCTTACATAAATGAGTTCTAATTACTTACAGTATATAGTGAACCTTGTCTATCTGTCTGCGTCTGCCTATCTATCTATCTATCTATCTATCTATCTATAATCTGTCTATCTAGCATCTATCTTTACATATGTATTGTAACATGGCGAAGGGTATGTATCATGAAGGTGGTATAACCTGAATGTCCGCACTGGTACTTGTAGTGCCACAAGGCTTATTAGGGTGTTCCAAAGACAGGTTTTACAGATAACTGGAGACACAGGCTGGTCTGACTATCCACATACCTCCGCCAATGGGTGTGTCTCGTGTTAAGATGAAGACTGGTTGTTTGGGACATGGTCAGTGTGTGGAGGTTTGTGATACCTCCAGGTAGGAACCACTGAGAGAGGTGTTTGTTTACTAATCAAGGTCAGTGAGTGGGGAGGGAGATACTTCTACTGCAGGGGTGGGCAATTAATTTTCCCATAGGGCCGCATGAGAAATTGGGATTGGTTTAGAGGGCCGGACTAATATAATTACCTCAGTTCTACCCAATATATTACATCACTATGTGGCGCCCCAGGACCTGGTCGCCACAACAGCATTGCCCTCCCAAAAGGGTTAATGCTGAGCCTGGAGGTAATTGGGAGATCTATTGGCCAGTAAGTTAACACTCAACACAGTTCTCCCTCCGGCCAGCAGGGGGAGCTCTGAACCTGGAACTTCAGGGAGCATTCCTTAAGTCTGGCTGGAAGGAGGAAGTGGTGGTTAGTCTGGAGACAGGAGTGAAAGAGTGCAGACGCAGAGTAGTGCTGCCTTGTAAACTGGGGCCTAGAGCTGGGATAGCTTGGCCCAGTGAAGCAAGGGGAGCAGAGAGGCACAGCAGGGACTCGGACATCGGAGTCTGTAGTTGCCAGGGCATAAAATCCATCCCTGGTAGCTGAATCCGGAGGGCAGGAGAGCTGTAAGCCCCCTGTCCCAGAAGCAATCTGAAGGTACAGCTGCATCCCAAGGGCCCGGTGTAGACTCCAGCAGAGAAGCACCAGAGAGGGCCTGCGCAGTCTACCACACAGAAAAGGGGACGAACAACAAGTCCCAGCAGCAAGAGGGCAATTGCAAACCCAAAGTGCAGTGTCCTAACACAGCAGAGAAAGATTAAGGAGTAGGCCTCATACTCAACTGGCCAAAGATCACCCCAGGCACTTCCAGGCCGGCCGGATCATCTTTACCATCTGTGACGGTCTCCCTGGACTAAGTTTCTGCCGAGTAAAAGAGGAGAAGGTAAAGAGACTACTGTTTGTGCCTGTTTCTTTCATTGCTGGTCGGCCCTGCACCGTGTTAGTCACGCAGCACCATAGACTTCCACAAACACCAACCGTGCCCCGGGCATTGCTCCACCTGTGGGGAGCAGTACTACCATTGCTGCCATAACATCATCCCGGAGGCCTCACACAGCAGCGGCGGCTTAGTAGCCGCATACCACAGGTGGCGTCACGAACACAAACTTTAATTCAAGCCACATATTCAACTGACACCCACCAGGGCCACGGAGCCGGGCCCAGCCACCACTGACTACCACCGGACTAGTCCGGCACCGGGTGTCCCATAGCCCTGGGGTGGGCGAGTCAACTTTGGCGTCACGAACAGGATTTCGTGCCCGGTCACACCGGGTACTGTGCGCCTGAAGAACTGTGTAAAAGACTGTGTACTGGTTGTAAATTGCCGCCGCCATTAGCCGCGCCGAGCGCAGGAAGAAGGGGGGCGTGCCTGACAAAGAGCGCGAAGGGAGCGCGCCATCAGAGCAGAGCGCTGTTAACCCCGCGCGACCCGGAAGAAAATTTGAAAAGTGAACGGAGCCTGGTAAGGTTCACTAAGGGGGAGGAAGATGTCCGACTCCGAGGGAGAGCAGGTGGCTGCCATCGCCCAGGGCGCCGCAGCACCGGCCGAAGTAGTCCCAGTCGCCGTCGCCCCAGCCCCCACTGTAGCGCCGGTAATGCCGATCACCATGCCGTACATACCAGGAGCAGAATGGCTGCCGCAGTACTCCGGGGAGTCCCATACCTTGAGTGACTTCAGAGAAAGCCTGCACAGCTTGTTCCGGGTGTATCCTCTGACTGAGAGCCAGAAGGTGGGCATAGTAATGGGACAGCTAGCCGGCGCAGCCCAGCGTGAAGCGAAGTCCTGGCCTGATACAGATAAAGGGACAGCAGCCCAGATACTGGCCAAGCTAAAGAGTACTTTTGACACCCGCACCGCAGCAGAGATAAAGATGAGATTCTTTGGGTGCAAGCAACGGGCCACGGACAGCATAAGGGACTATGCCTTAAACTTGCAGGAGGCCCTGAAAGCAGTTAAACAGGTGGACCCAGAGAGTGTACGTGAAGAAGACAAACTCCTAACTGAGCAGTTCATAGAGGGGCTCCTGTCAGATGCCCACAGGACCCAGCTGCGTATCCTGGTCCTGCAGAACCCTGCTCTGGACTTTGCCAAGTTTAAGGACCAGGCCATCAGGGTACTGAGAGAATCTACACCGAATGACCCAGTACCCCTCCGGCCTCTTGCTATCACGTACCCCGGGGTGGTGCCTGCAACACGAGCCACTGCAGGGGCTGAGGCGCAGTCCCTGGATAAGGATCCCACTGCAGAGCTCAGACAGCAGTTCCAGGAGCTGACCAAGACTGTGGCTGCCCTTGCCAAGACCGTGCAGTCTCTACAAATGACCCCCTCGCCTGCAAAAATCGAGTTGGCCTCCAGCCCAGAAGACGTCCCATGGATGCGACAGAGGAGGATTCCGCCGACCCGAGGCAGAGACACAGACCGGTATGATTCAACAGGACAACCGATCTGCCGCCACTGCAACCAGGCGGGCCACATTGCACGACGCTGTCCTTTAAACGGGCCGAGCCTGGGGCCAGGAGCCAACCCCCAGGTGTGAGGAAGCCCGGCTCAAACCCCAGCCGCAGCAAGTATGTGGGAGGACGCCCGGTCCTTCCCATTGTGCTGGATGGGATCCCTTTGAATGCCCTCCTGGATACGGGGTCCCAGGTAACAACCATCCCCCACAAACTGTACAAAAGATATTGGGCTGATTCAGACATTGACCATGGCCCAGATGATGATTTAACGATTGTGGCCAGTAATGGTCAGCCCTTACCTCAAATTGGGTACAAAGAAGTAACCATTAAAGTGGGGCGGGTGGAATTGCCATGTCAGGGGATGATAATTGTAGATATAGATCGCAAAGAATCTGACCCACTGCTAACCCTTGGTACAAATGTGATAGAAAATTGTATTGCCGAAGTGATAATTTTGTTGCAACAGGCGTCTGAAACTGCCAGCTCCGGGCAGCAGCGTGTCCTACAGAGGGAGATCAGAGCCCTGATGAGGAGGCAGCAAGTAGAGCTAGCCGGAGGAGAAATTGGCAGTGTGAGGGTAAGTGACCCCCTCCCCATTGTAATACCCCCAAGAAGTGAAATGTTGATATGGTGTCGGGCAGCAATAGGCCTCAAGGGTCAGGATTACCATGCCTTGGTAGAACCAGTGTATTCAGACAGTAGGCCTGGAGTCCTGATAGCCAGAGGGGTAGCGGACGTCCGCAAGGGGAGAGTGCCCGTCCGTGTCCTGAATTGTGGGGAGGAGGAGGCCAAATTGCCCCGGTACGCCACTGTAGCAAAACTGTACACTGTCAGTAACAATACCATTAAAGCAGTGGAACCCTTGATCCCGTCCGACCAGGCGGAAGACAATGGCTCCAAGGGGCAGCCGGAAGACTGGTGCCAAAAATTACATGTAGGCACCGACTCCACCCCCTCGCACCAAAAGCATGGGGTTTACCGGGTGGTACAGGAGTACGAGCGGGTCTTCAGCAAACACCCCCTAGATTTTGGGCAGGTGAAAGGGGTTAAACATCAAATCCCCACGGGTGATCATCATCCCATTAAAGAGAGATACCGCCCTGTACCTCCCGCACAGTATCAGTGTGCCAAGGAAATGTTACGGGAAATGAAGGAGGCTGGGGTTATCAGAGATAGTTGTAGCCCCTGGGCAGCTCCACTAGTGCTCGTAAAGAAAAAAGATGGTACAATGAGAATGTGTGTAGATTACAGGCAAATTAACCGCATTACACATAAAGATGCTTATCCACTGCCCAGAATAGAGGAGTCACTAACAGCCTTAAAGTCAGCTAACTATTTCTCCACCTTGGATCTCACCAGTGGGTATTGGCAGGTTCCCGTGGCAGAGGCGGACAAGGAGAAGACTGCATTCACGACACCAATGGGCCTCTGTGAGTTCAATTGTATGCCATTTGGGCTCTGCAACGCCCCAGGGACATTCCAAAGGTTGATGGAGTGCTGCTTGGGCCACCACAACTTTGAAACCGTGCTGTTGTACCTGGATGACGTAATAGTCTACTCCAAGACTTATGAGGACCACCTGAAGCACTTAGCAGAAGTGTTTGAATCCTTGTCGAAATATGGCCTGAAGATCAAGCCGTCCAAATGTCACCTCTTGAAGCCAAAGGTACAGTACCTGGGTCATGTGGTCAGCGCAGAAGGTGTGGCACCTGATCCGGAGAAAGTCACTGTAATCAAGGACTGGCCAAGACCCACCACAGTGAAGGAGGTGCGGCAGTTCCTTGGACTGGTGGGCTACTACCGAAGGTTCATTGATGGTTTCACCAAGATAGCAGCGCCCCTTCAAGATCTCCTGGTGGGCCAGCCAAAGCAGGCTAAGAAGCAGAGCCCTCCATTTGAATGGAGCAGCCAACTGGAAACATCCTTTGTCCGGCTGAAAGGGGCTCTCACGGGAGAAGAAATTCTGGCCTACCCTGACTACAGCCAACCGTTTGTACTGTATACAGACGCCAGCAACGTGGGACTGGGAGCAGTTCTGTCCCAGGTACAGGGAGGCAGAGAGAGGGTGATAGCGTACGCCAGTAGGAAGCTTCGGCCCACAGAAAGGAATCCAGAAAACTACAGTTCCTTCAAGCTGGAGTTCCTCGCTATTGTTTGGGCAGTGACTGAACGCTTCAAGCACTATCTGGCATCGGCCAAGTTCACCATCTTCATGGACAACAATCCGTTGACACACCTGGCAACAGCCAAGTTAGGTGCGATGGAACAGCGATGGATGGCCCGGCTGTCTAACTTTGACTTTACCATCAAGTATCGGGCTGGCAAGAAGAATAACAATGCTGATGCGCTGTCCAGAATGCCTCACTTGCCCGAGTCTGGAGAAGACATGGATGAACTCGAAGAGATAGAGTTACCGGCTTTCCATCACCAAGGTGTGTCCCAGTGTGAGCATGCTGTGGGAGTGAAGCGCTCAAGCCAGCACGGGGTCTCGGTCAACCCCTTACTCCACCATAATTGGGAAGAAACACAGAACGGTGACCCGGCCGTGCGATTGGTCAAAGAGAAGCTAGCGCAAGCTGAGACCCATCTTGGCCCAGACGCTCCAGAGGAAGCCCAGCAGCTGTGGAAGGAGAGGGGACGACTGTTCACCTACCAAGGCAAGCTCTGCAAGAGATATGTCAACTATCGAACAAATGAACTTGTCTGGCAGATAGTGGTTCCGCAGAGAGATGCTCCAATGGTCCTAGCAGCGTATCATGATAACGCAGGACACTTCGGGTGGAAGAAGTTGGAGGCCCTACTCCGTGATCGGTTCTATTGGGTGCACATGAGAAAGATGATCGAGAAGTGGTGCCGAGACTGTGGCCCGTGTAACCTGAGGCGGAAAGACGATGCCAGCCAAAGGTCTCCCTTGCAGCCAATTGTCACAAAGCAGCCCCTGGAGTTGGTGGCCCTGGACCACGTGAAGTTAACACCAAGCCGGTCAGGCTATGTGTACGCCCTCACCATTGTGGACCATTACTCTCGTTTCCTGGTAGTAGTGCCTGTGAAGGACCAGACAGCCAGGACAGCAGCTAGAGCGTTCCAGGCATCCTTTTGCCGACCTCACGGCTATCCGGAAAGGGTACTGACTGATCAGGGTCCTGCATTCGAGGCTGAAGTGTTCCAAGAGTTCTGTAACATGTACGGTTGTAAGAAAATCCGAACCACACCGTACCACCCCCAAACCAATGGACTGTGCGAGAAAATGAACCATGTGGTTATTGATATGCTGAAGACCCTACCGCTGGAGGAAAGGAACCAATGGCCAGAAAAGTTGCCAGATCTGGTAGACCTGTACAACCACATCCCAGTGAATTCGACCAACTGCAGCCCCGCTTACCTGATGCGAGCCAGACCAGGCAAGTTGCCTGTAGACTTTGAGATGGGGACTGTGTCGCCTGAGGCGGTTAAAGAAATAGAGGATTGGGATACAGAACGGCAGCAGCGGTACCGTAAGGTCCAGGAGTGCGTAGAGAGGAGCCTGTCTCAAGCAAGAACGAGACAAGAACAGCATTACAATCAAACAGCCCCAGCAACTCCCTTAGCACCTGGAGAACAAGTCCTCAAGAAGAAGCGGAAGGCGCATAAATTGGATGATCAGTGGGAAAGCGAGCCCTACACCATTATCCCCTCCAACTTTGACAATAGTAAGGTATGCCTCATAAGCAAAGATGAAGGCAAGACCTATCAAGCAATTTCCCGAGACCGCCTGAAAGCGTGCCCTGAACGGTGCAGAATCCAAAGAGAAATGGAAGGAGTACAAGGAAGTCCCCAAAGTCAAGAGAAAGAAGGGGAGATGATTCAAACCATCCTTGGAAAGTTCCCCAAAACTTGGACCCGAATAAACAATGCCATAGTGGTACCAGTTTTGACGTTTCCGCAGTTGGTCGAGCCAGAAACGGAAAAGGTTCCGGATCCACCTAAAGAATCGTCCGCTCCAGCACGAGATGACACGCCAGCAGTGGAACAGGAGGATCAACCCCCTGTCAGTGGTGAACCTGTCATACCCTTGGCGACTCTTAGATCACAAAGGCAACCATCACGCTTACCTATGGGGGTTAGGCCCACCTGTAGTGCTGAGATAGAAGACGCACCACGTAGTCAGGGGCAAACACCAGAGCTACGTAGGTCCCAGCGCAGCACTCGGGGACAACCCCCTCTAAGGTATAGAGAGTCAACTGTATAAGGGAAAGAGTACTTATTAGAATGTAAATAGTTATGCAAAATGTCTGTCATGTTGTGTACAAAATGTTTTTTTTTCTTTGATTGCGAAAATGGACAATTGGGCCACTGGACTATGGGTGGCCAACACCTAAATTGTTCATAGTTAGCACCAGTGTTCTCAACACCCCTGAAGAAAAACCCGTCCGGCGTGCATAGAGTGGGGTCATCAATGCTCTGACGCACGCCCAGAGCCTACGTTGGGGGTTTGAACGCGGCGGGTCCCCCATGGAGCAGTGTAATGGACACCCGGCAGGGAGCCACACTGGACTCTTATAGTAATGTTTAAGGTTGTAACGTTAAAGTAATGCGCCTCCCATAATGGGATGAAATGTTCTAACATGTCATGTTTGTTTCTACAGTCCAGGAGTACTGAATTTAACTAAGGGGGAGTGTGGCGCCCCAGGACCTGGTCGCCACAACAGCATTGCCCTCCCAAAAGGGTTAATGCTGAGCCTGGAGGTAATTGGGAGATCTATTGGCCAGTAAGTTAACACTCAACACAGTTCTCCCTCCGGCCAGCAGGGGGAGCTCTGAACCTGGAACTTCAGGGAGCATTCCTTAAGTCTGGCTGGAAGGAGGAAGTGGTGGTTAGTCTGGAGACAGGAGTGAAAGAGTGCAGACGCAGAGTAGTGCTGCCTTGTAAACTGGGGCCTAGAGCTGGGATAGCTTGGCCCAGTGAAGCAAGGGGAGCAGAGAGGCACAGCAGGGACTCGGACATCGGAGTCTGTAGTTGCCAGGGCATAAAATCCATCCCTGGTAGCTGAATCCGGAGGGCAGGAGAGCTGTAAGCCCCCTGTCCCAGAAGCAATCTGAAGGTACAGCTGCATCCCAAGGGCCCGGTGTAGACTCCAGCAGAGAAGCACCAGAGAGGGCCTGCGCAGTCTACCACACAGAAAAGGGGACGAACAACAAGTCCCAGCAGCAAGAGGGCAATTGCAAACCCAAAGTGCAGTGTCCTAACACAGCAGAGAAAGATTAAGGAGTAGGCCTCATACTCAACTGGCCAAAGATCACCCCAGGCACTTCCAGGCCGGCCGGATCATCTTTACCATCTGTGACGGTCTCCCTGGACTAAGTTTCTGCCGAGTAAAAGAGGAGAAGGTAAAGAGACTACTGTTTGTGCCTGTTTCTTTCATTGCTGGTCGGCCCTGCACCGTGTTAGTCACGCAGCACCATAGACTTCCACAAACACCAACCGTGCCCCGGGCATTGCTCCACCTGTGGGGAGCAGTACTACCATTGCTGCCATAACATCATCCCGGAGGCCTCACACAGCAGCGGCGGCTTAGTAGCCGCATACCACAGGTGGCGTCACGAACACAAACTTTAATTCAAGCCACATATTCAACTGACACCCACCAGGGCCACGGAGCCGGGCCCAGCCACCACTGACTACCACCGGACTAGTCCGGCACCGGGTGTCCCATAGCCCTGGGGTGGGCGAGTCAAATTCACCCCCTCCACATAGTACACCTGTAATATACTACATCACTACACCCCTATATACACCTGTAATATACACCTCCATATAGCACACCTGTAATATACTACACCTCCATATAGTACACCTGTAATATACTACCCCTCCATATAGCACACCTGTAATATACTACACCTCCATATAGTACACCTGTAATATACTACCCCTCCATATAGCACACCTGTAATATAATACACCTCCATATAGTACACCTGTAATATACTACCCCTCCATGTGGCACACCTGTAATATACTACCCCTCCATATAGTACACCTGTAATATACTACATCACTACACCCCATATACTACACCTGTAATATAGTACACCCCCATATAGCACACCTGTAATATACTACAACTCCATATAGTACACCTGTAATATACTACATCACTACACCCCTATATACACCTGTAATATACTACATCACTACACCCCATATACTACACCTGTAATATACTACACCTCCATATAGCACACCTGTAATATACTACACCTCCAGATAGCACACCTGTAATATACTACATCACTACACCCCCTATATAGCACACCTGTAATATACTACACCTCCATATAGCACACCTGTAATATACTACATCACTACACCCCTATATAGCACACCTGTAATATACTACACCTCCATATAGCACACCTGTAATATACTACACCTCCATATAGTACACCTGTATTATACTACACCCCCATATGTCACACACCCTGCTCCCCATACAGCCTGCACCCCCATATCACACACACTACACCCCCATATGTCACACACCCTGCCCACATTTCACCCTGCCTGTACCCCAACTTACCCCTCTCAAACACTCTGCACCCCTTCACATCCTTCTGTCAGTCTGCAGCTCTCATATGCCACTCACCCTGCAACTCCATCTTCCCACATATGCCACTCACCCTGCAACTCCATCTTCCCTCATATGCCACTCACCCTGCAACTCCATCTTCCCACATATGCCACTCACCCTGCAACTCCATCTTCCCACATATGCCACTCACCCTGCAACTCCATCTTCCCACATATGCCACTCACCCTGCAACTCCATCTTCCCTCATATGCCACTCACCCTGCAACTCCATCTTCCCACATATGCCACTCACCCTGCAACTCCATCTTCCCACATATGCCACTCACCCTGCAACTCCATCTTCCCACATATGCCACTCACCCTGCAACTCCATCTTCCCTCATATGCCACTCACCCTGCAGCTCCATCTTCCCACATATGCCACTCACCCTGCAGCTCCATCTTCCCACATATGCCAATCACCCTGCAGCTCCATGTTCCCACATATGCCAATCACCCTGCAGCTCCATCTTCCCACATATGCCAATCACCCTGCAGCTCCATGTTCCCACATATGCCAATCACCCTGCAGCTCCATCTTCCCACATTTGCCAATCACCCTGCAGCTACATGTTCCCACATATGCCAATCACCCTGCAGCTCCATCTTCCCACATATGTCAATCACCCTGCAGATCCATGTTCCCACATATGCCAATCACCCTGCAGCTCCATCTTCCCACATATGCCAATCACCCTGCAGCTCCATGTTCCCACATATGCCAATCACCCTGCAGCTCCATGTTCCCACATATGCCAATCACCCTGCAGCTCCATGTTCCCACATATGCACTCACCCTGCAACTCCATCTTCCCACATATGCACTCACCCTGCAGCTCCATGTTCCCACATATGCCAATCACCCTGCAGCTCCATGTTCCCACATATGCCAATCACCCTGCAGCTCCATGTTCCCACATATGCACTCACCCTGCAGCTCCATGTTCCCACATATGCCACTCACCCTGCAGCTCCATGTTCCCACATATGCACTCACCCTGCAGCCCCCCTCCCCCTCATGTCCCCTCTTTTCTTATTACCAGTCATCATGTGTCCACATATCCTTCAGGATTCAGTATCTTGCTTTCTGCCCGGCATCCTGTGTCTCCTCCCACACAGTCACATGGGCGTGACATCATCGCAGGTCCTACAGTGCAGGATGAATTATTCCGTCTGATGTGCTGCTTCTTCTCCTGCCCGGCGGGAACTTTTGAAATGACACACGCAGTGCAGTACTGACAACGTCAGAGCGCGCGCGTGTGTCACTGACAATTAGTGCCGGCAGGGAACAGAGGAAAGACTCCTGCGTTCCGCTGCCTGAACTGACTGTGCGGAGTGCGGACCTGCACAGGATCTCTCCTTGCTCGGCACGCTGCAGCCCGGCTCCACTGCACCGGCTGAAGACGGGCGGGCCGGTCACAGAGAGCAGGCGGGCCGGATGTGGCCCGCGGGCCGCCCCTTGCCCAGGTCTGCTCTACTGGGATACTTCGGCGACTAAGTGTATCCGAACCTGAGTTGGCGAACCGTGAGTGAAATGGACTATATAACGTTTTTGTCCTCTGAAGTCAAAGGAAGGCTTGGAAGTGTGGTTTATGTTATTGAAATAAACCAACTGGACTTTTACATGAAAAGTATTCCTGTCATTACTTCGTGGAGCAAGCAGAGCCAGTAATCCCATCACAGTACATTATTTATTTCAAAGTAACACACCTCACATACTACAAGTAGAAATTGACAAATATCTTATATCTCATGAAAATAAAGGTGCAATTGCAATAAAGAATTCAATTGTCCTATAACCTCAAATTATTGGTACAGAACTTATATAAGAAAATAAGATTCGATTTTCAGGGCTTTAGAAAGAGACAAGTGTGGGTTCTTTTACATTCAGTGGTGTGAAAAACTGTTTTGCCCCTTCCTGATTTCTTTTTCTTGTTCCAGATCAGTAAACAACTTTAAATATTTGACAAAGATAACACAACATGCAGTTTGTGAATGAAGGTTTTAATATTAAGGGGAAAAATTCAAACCTACATGGTCAGTGTTTGGAGGCTCTGTGAAGAACCCTGGAAAAATCCACTGAAAGAGAGAGGATATGTGTGTTCTGACCAGGACCGTGTACCGTATACATGATGGTTCAGACTTTGTTTCATTTCTGGACCTAAAAATTAAATATAAACTACTTGACCCAGACTTTAAACTTCTGTTATCTTTAAGATATTCCCTCTCAAAAATTTTAAAGAACAATTTTCACATCCCAGAAATAGTCAGTGCTCTTTTTTTTTTTAATCCAATCAATTTTTTATTGTAGGAAGTTACATTACAAAAAGGAGAAATTCAGGTATCATTGGCAATAATACACAAAGAAAACAACGCTGTAACACGTGGTAGTATCACCTTTGATTATGATTCACATTTCCTGTCACACCACTAACAATCATGTCTGATGCAAGTTGCAACTTTTTTAGGTTAATCAATACCCAATACGTATAGAGTCAACCTACCAATTTACTCTTTAATCCTCAAACGAGGGTTCCAAACAACCAGAACCAGAGAGTAAAGGCCCCGTCACACTAAGCAACATCGCTAGCAACATCGCTGGTAACGAACAACTTTTGTGACGTTGCTAGCGATGTTGCTGTGTGTGACATCCAGCAACAACCTGGCCCCTGCTGTGAGGTCGTTGGTTGTTGCTGAATGTCCTGGGCCATTTTTTAGTTGTTGCTGTCCTGCTGTGAAGCACAGATCGCTGTGTGTGACAGCGAGACAGCAACAACTAATGTGCAGTGAGCAGGGAGCCAGCTTCTGCTGAGGCTGGTAACTAATGTAAACATCGGGTAACCAAGAAGCCCTGTCCTTGGTTACCCGATATTTACCTTTGATACCAGCCTCCTCCGCTCTCACTGCCTGTGCTGCCGGCTCCTGCTCTGTGCACAGATAGCTGCAGCACACATCAGGCAATTAACCCGATGTGTGCTGTAACTAGGAGAGCAAGGAGCCAGCGCTCAGTGTGCGCTGCTCCCTGCTCTGTGCACATTTAGCTGCAGCACACATCGGGTTAATTAACCTGATGTGTGCTGTAACTAGGAGACTGGGGGCTGGTCACTGGTTGCTGGTGAGCTCACCAGCAACTCGTGTAGCCACGCTCCAGCGATCCCTGCCAGGTCAGGTTGCTGGTGGGATCGCTGGAGCGTCGCAGTGTGACAGCTCACCAGCAACCTCCTAGCAACTTACCAGCGATCCCTATCGTTGTTGGGATCGCTGGTAAGTTGCTAAAGTGTGACTGGACCTCAAGAAAGGAAGATAAGAAAAAGGAGGGGAGAGAGAGGTGGGGAGGAGGGGGAGAACCATGGATGGTTGAAAGGAGGCAACCAGGGAGGGGGGGGGGAGGGAATTAGATGGCGTTTCGGGGTAGCCCGAGCAGTAACAACAACAGAGATTTAAACACCATGAATATTGACATGTGGTACGGGTGAATTCCCTGTGTAACACTCTCTTTGACCCTATTTGACCCATTTTTAATTATCAACAGTTTGCCCTGGAAACAGATGCCTGACAGGGGGTGCATATACAGAGTTTAGCCACGTGTCCCAAATCTGAAGTATTTTGTTTTTGGCGCGGATGGAGTGAGCCAGACAGAACTCGTATTGGCATTGGAGATTAATTCGGTTATATAGTTCAACTAATGTAGGTGTCTTTGGGGATTTCCAATGCAAACTTATGCAATATCTGGCAGCAACTAGAATGTGAACTAATAAACCCCTGGATTCCCAAGAGAACTCCTCTATACCCACATTTAGCACTGCCAGACCTGGATTTGGATTAATAGGATTGCCTGTCAGCTCACCCATCAGGCCAAACACCTCCAACCAGAACGAGAAAACCTTGGGACAAGCCCACCAGCAGTGACCAAGAGTACTCCTTTGGAGGCAGCCCTTCAAACAATGTGGCGAATAATTTTGGAGGAACTGTGCTAAGTTGGCTGGGGACCGATACCATCGCAGGTGTACTTTTTTCAGTTGTTCCAGATGCTTTATACACTTGGAATATTTTTGGATATTTGCTGATGCCAAGTGCCAGTTTGAAGGAGAGGTAGAGACACTCAACTCCAAGTCCCATTTATTCATATAAGGAGATTTTTGCTCTTCGGGGGGGTTATTGAGCCATTTGTATGTCGAGGAGATACCTTTGATTTAAATATCTTTTTAAATACCAAAGCCTTTGTTGTAGGTAACAGAGGATTCGACTTTGGAGGAAATTTAGAGGCCAGAAAATGACTAATTTGGATGTGTTGATAGAAACAGCCATTTAAAGAGGGGTGTTCCCGTACTATTTCATTAAAGGGGTTAACACCCAAATCAGAGTATAGATCCGCCAGCACTGTAATGCCCAATCCCTCCCACCTGGCCAGATTCAAAAAGGGGATTTGAGATTCCAACGACTTGAGGGGAATCTCTGAAAGAGGAATCTGAATCTTATGAATCAAGTCATTTCGCCAATCCTCCAGGGAGGCTGACATGGTGGGAACACACGGGGAGAACCGTGAACGGCTCAAATATTCTCCTTGCATCATTCTTCTGACCGAGCCCTGGCGAGACAGGAAATTTTCAATCTGAGCCCATCTATGTGAATTACCTGGACGCCACCATTCCTTTAGTGATTCAATTAGTAAGGCTTTATAATATGCCGTTATGTTTGGGATGCCCAATCCCCCTAAGTCATATGGGGGGTATAACACTTTACCTGCGACCCTAGCCCTTTTATTACCCCAGACAAATTTGTTAGTCAACGATTGAAGTTTCATCAGGGTTTTGTGAGAAATTTTGATGGGAAGGCATCTGAGCACATACAATATTTTGGGTAAGAAAACCATTTTAAAGGACTGTATCCTGGCCATCCAGGACCATGATATTTTTTCATACCTTCCCAATTCCTTTTCTAATATTTGGATCAGAGGTTCCAAATTTTCTTTAATTAATATCTGCGATGGTGTCAGCTTAATACCCAAATAAGGTATCCCCCTGTCGCACCATTTGAATTGAAAGGCCCCCTCCAGCGCACTCCTGGCCTCCACCGGTACATTAAACGGCAGTATCAAAGACTTTGCCGCATTAAGCTTATAATAGACACTTTAGATAAGTTCGATAATGTGTTCACCACTGCTGGAATCGACACTGCAGGGTTAGAACAGGAAATTATCACATCGTCTGCGTATAAACCAAGTTTATGTTCAAATTCCCCAACTCTTATACCAGAAATGGCTATGTTTTTTCGGATAGCTTCCGCCAGAGGTTCTACCACTATGCAAAAATAGCGGGAGACAATGGACACCCCTGGCGGGTGCCATTACTTATTTGAAATTTAGATGACAGAAACCCCGATGCCAACACTGACACATTTGGGTAAGAGTAGAGGGCTAGAATGGATGACTTGATTTTCCCCAAGAACCCGAATTTTGTTAGAACTCTCTCCAGGTATCCCCAGTGCACCCTGTCAAAGGCTTTTTCAGCATCAAGAGACAGGAATGCACTAGGTTCACCCGATATCTCCTCCAGTCCAATCAAGTCAAGCATCCGTCTGGTGCCATCCTTAGATTGCCTGCCTGTCACAAAACCAACTTGGTCTGGAGCCACTAAGGTCGGGATCACTTTATGAAGTCTATCTGCCACTAGTTTGGCATAACTTTTAACATCACAATTTAGGAGTGAAATGGGCCTAAAATTACCCGGGGTGTCTGCAGGTTTCCCTGGCTTGGGTAGCGTGATAATAATCGCTTCTAAGTTGTCTGGGGAAATTGACCCTTTATTTTGCCAAAAATTGAAGGTTTTTAACATAAAGGGGGACAGAGTGGATGTAAATTGTTTGTAATATTCGTATGGCAGCCCATCGGGGCCCGGGGCAGAGTTAGACTTAGTCATTTTGATGGCACCTAGGACTTCATGTGTAGTAAAGGGAATATTAAGTTCCTCTAATTGCTCATCTGAGACCCGGGGAAGATCCTGGGTGTCTTGGAAACCCTGTATATCCACTTGAGTCTGCTGTGACGTATTGGAATCATATTTTAGATTATATAGGGCCTCATAGTATTTCGCAAATGCTTCTGCTATTTCAATGGGATGTCTAGTGATTGTTCCGTTTGGGTCCCTGAGGAATTCTATTTTAGATTGAATCTCACGTTTTTTCGTCCTTCTTGCCAATAAGGACCCCGCTCTATCCCCCATAGCATAAAATGTCGATCTTTTTTTTTTAAGATTATGTTCGTATTTTTGCAGGAGTAGGGATCTTAGTTGGAATCTATGGGTTACAATTTCTTTAGTCAAGTTAGGGGTTGTTTTGGCTTTATTCAGGGATTCAAGGTGATGAATACGGGTTAATATATATTTAATATCTGTGTCTTTTTGCCGTTTTTGGATGGAGGCTATTTTTATGAGCTGCCCTCTGACTACTGCTTTATGAGCAGCCCACAGGGTCTCGTCAGAAATTTCCCCATTATTATTAAGTTTGAAATATTCTGTTAACACTGACTCTACTTCATCATGTACCTTCTGCCTACCAAGCAAGCTGGTATTCAGTGTCTACCTAGGGGAATTTTGAACATTAAAGCTACCCTGAACAGACAAAGAGATCGGCGCATGATCTGTCCAAGTAATTAAACCAATATCAGCTGCCACACAATTACTTAAAGATTTGCTGTCGACCAAAAAAAAATAAATTCTACTGTATGAGCGATGCCTGGAAGAGAAGAATGTATAGTCTCTTTCTGATGCGTGCAAATATCTCCAGATGTCATGAAAATGGAATTCATTGATGAGATGCTTAAGTTCCTTAGCATGTGGGATGCTGATGTTGGAGCAATCCATGGAACGTATAACAGGTATATTAAAGTCTCCACAGATGATTTCCGCCCCTGTGGCAGTATCTTTGAATGCTTGGAAAAATTTCCTAGCAAAGGTCAATTGTGATGAATTTGGGGAGTAGACCGTTGCCAAGGTATAAGGGATGCTGTTCCATAACTGACATTTATCAATTTAAAGGCCACTGAGTTCTTTATTAAAATGGCCACTCCGCCTCTTTTTTTTTAGTCATTAGCAAAAAAGGTGTGTTGGAACCTTGGATGAAGTAGCCGTTTATTATCTGTGGAAAGAAGGTGGGTCTCTTGAATGCACGCTATGTCACAGTTAGATGCCTTCACCTCTCTCCACATCATTGACCTTTTTGCTGGGGAGTTGAGTCCATTCACATTAATAGACAATATCTTAATTCTCATATTGGAGCCGCAGGGGGGTTTGAATTCCTAGGAACGCCATCAGGGATGAGAGGGGCTAGACCAGCAAGGAATTGAGGAAAATTTCCAAAAAAAATTAAGGAACATTTGTGAGAAGAGGAACAAAAACAAAAAAGTTCCACCAACACCGGTTTGCCCCGAGTGGGGTGCCCGGTGTATAACCACTCGCCATAGGCGAGAACATCAGGGGGGCTACGTGACATCCCGTGTCACAGGAGCCGGGACAGCAGGTGCCATAAGCAGGAAGGAGTCCTAGCTAAGCTGCTGACCATTCAGGGTTAATCCTGTCTGGAGGGCCTCTTTGATTTTCCCGCCTACCAGGGTTTGGTGGGTGGGCTATTCCCCAGTCATCCAGCAATTTGCCCAGCTGAGAAGGAGTATGACATATGTGAGTGCCTCCATCTTTGAAAACTATCATCTTCACCGGAAAACCCCACTTGTACTTGATGTCTTGATCTCTAAGGAGTTTAGAAAGGTGGGCAAATTTTCTTCTTTTATTAAGAGTTGCAGCAGCAAGATCTGGGAAGATTTTTAGTCCCATGAAAGTGTCTGGCAGGGCTGGACTTCCCCTCAGTGTGTGCAGCACAGCTTCTTTTGTTTTATAGAAATTAAGTCTAGCCAGGACATCTTTAGGCAGAGCTGGATCTATGCCTTAGGATTTAGGGACTCTATGAATCCTGTCCACTATCAGGTCTCTGGTGTCCCATCCAGGGAGTATAAGCTGCAGAAACTTGTGGAAGTATTCCTGGAGGTCTTTATCTGGTACTGATGAGGGAATCCCTCTGATTTTTAGGTTATTTCTTTGGGATCTGTCCTCTATATCACTGATTTTAAGTTTTAGTGCCTCCACCTCCTTTTCCAACGCTGTGTTAGCATCTATCAGATTGTTATGTGATGTTGCAAATTCAGCCATTTTAGTTTCTACATGCTCTGTGCGATCACCCAGAGACCTAATTTCTTCCTTTAGCTCTCTTACTATTTCTCTGAGATCAGCCTGCAGGGCAGCCCTCAGCGTTTTCAGCAGAGATTGCATTGTTTCCTCTGTCAGAGGAATGCCTGTGCTGCCTCTCAAGCAGCCTGTATCTCCTTGTGAGGAGTGGGAAGAAGCTGAGTGGGAAGCCAGCTCCATCTTGCTTGGTGAGGAGAGATCCCTATCCCGGGGGTAGAAGTCTGTCAGTTTGGCTGGAGTGCCAGTTTTTTTAGGTCTCCCCTTAAGCTGGGTTTACACACTGCAACATCGCAAAGGACATCGCTGTAACGTCACCGGTTTTGTGACGTTATAGCGACCTCCCTAAGTCTCTGTTGAGTCGCTGGTGAGCTGTCAAACAGGCAGATCTGGCCAACAACTCAGCAGCAATACAGACCTGCAGAACAACCTCGCTGGTCTTTGGGGACGTGTCACACAGCAGGTACTTGACGACTCCCACCTATGTGTAGGCGTGGTGGAGTCCTTTTTACACGCCCCCCTCAGCTCCAATTGGTTAACGCTAGGGCGTTCTTATCGGTGATTCCTGAGCTTGGTCCTGAGCTTCTGTTGCATTGCTTAGCGGATCTTTGTAGAGTTCTGTATGCGGTGACTCCACACTGGTTTATCTATATAGCATCAATACAGCTTCTATCCAATACTCAACTCCATCTACAAGGTAAGCATCGTTACTGGGTCTCAAATATGTATGAATTTTTTTGGCGATTCCTTTTTTTCCCCTTTCTCATTTGGGGGACTCTGTAGCGATTCCGTTGTTGCTACTTAATAGAAATCTGCGATCAGGCTGCCAAATCATTTGAGGTCTCTGTAGCGATTCCGTTGTTACTACTTTATAGAAATCTGCGATCATGCTGCCAAATCATTTGAGGTCTTTGTAGCGATTCCGTTGTTACTACTTTATAGGAATCTGCGATCATGCTGCCAAATCATTTGAGGTCTCTGTAGCGATTCCGTTGTTACTACTTAACTCTGCGATTATGCTTAATTTACTGTACATTTAGCATGGGTTACTGTACATTTAGCATGGGCGGCCATTTTAGCATGGGCGGCCATTTTCTGCCACGTCCTATAAACACTAGTGCGGTTTGACTTGTTTTTTTTGGTACTATGAAAAGGAAATGGAGGCCTTGGCTTTACTGTACATTCCCTTTAGCGTGGGCGGACATTTTAGCATGGGCGGCCATTTTCTGCCTAGCATTTGAGCGTGCTGGTCTGCAATACTATACAGTCAATATATTACGGTAAGCATTATTTTTGTAGCGTTCACATTCGGATTTTTTTAGCGATCACATTCTGATTTTTGTAGCGATCACATTCTGATTTTTGTAGCAATCACATTCTCATTTTTATAGCGTTTCCATTTTATTTTAGGACATGTGCAATCCATAACTCCTATTCTGTATTGTTGCCATGCTTCTACACTGGCTAGCAAATGGAGGGCTTGCTTTCTATCTGTGCAAACACCCATACTGGAGGTCCGTGCAGTATCTGATCTCAACATGGAATACAGTTGTCATTGACATTTAACATGTACATTTGTAATGATTTTGTTGCAACTTCTCTCATCTTTAGCATGGGCGGCCATTTTCTGCCACGTCCTACAAACACTAGTGCGGTTTGACTTGGTTTTTTTTTTGGTACTACGAAAAGGAAATGGAGGCCTTGACTTTACTGTACATTCCCTTTAGCGTGGGCGGCCATTTTAGCATGGGCGGCCATTTTCTGCCACGTCCTACAAACACTAGTGCGGTTTGACTTGTTTTTTTGGCACTATGAAAAGGAAATGGAGGCCTTGGCTTTACTGTACATGCTCTTTAGCGTGGGCGGCCATGGGCATTTTCTGCACTTTTGGAAAATGTAATAAGTATGTTCCGTTCTCAATGTTTATTTTTATTTTTTTCAGATGCGCTCTTCTCAGGAATTTACCAGAGAACTTATTGAGTTATATCGCTCACTGCCTTGTTTATGGAGGATAAAATCGGCAGATTACACAAATAAATATAAAAAAAAGGAGGCCTATCAAAAGCTTGTAGCCTTTTTTAAGCTACACCAGCCAGATGACCCCGTCGATGAAAATGTTGTGAAAAGAAAAATTCAAGCTCTACGTACGGTTTATAGGAGAGAGCTAAAAAGGGTCCGGTACCGGAACGGATGATGTGTATACACCAACGTTGTGGTATTATGAGCTCCTTTCCTTCACAAGAGACCAAGAGCTACCACGGAGAATGGAAGACCTCATGGATGAAAACCCTGACATGGGGAGTTTGCCCCTTGCGGGTGATGTAAGTACCTTATTTTAGACCTTGAAACAGCATTTCAAACAAATTCAAACAAAAGTTTGTAGGTATATGGTTAACTTTACTAGAAGATTTTGAACTATGGGTTTCAATGATAAATTTTGCATATTCCTAAAGTTATCCCTTTCACTTACTAAAAGTATACCCCTTCACTAGTTTCTGCCCACTCAGTTATCATAGCGTAAAATGCCATTTCATAGCCCGTACAAGTAGTATTCCATATCCCGTTATACTACTATTTCAAATCCCGTAGAACTAGTCCCAGCCCTACCATTGATTTCCAGTGTACGTGTACCCTTGTGAATGCTGCTCATGATATCCAATGCAAACACATTTCTGTGGTGGGTTGGTGTTGAAAGATGTGAAGTAATATTTTGGTTTGGCGTTAACATGAATTTTCTGTTCAAGCAGGAGCATATGCAAGATGCTGAAGAGGAATTGTCCACAAGTACTTGTGAAAACAGTGACATAGCCAGCACGCAAATTTCAAGCGTGGACACTCCTGACAAAGCTCCACCATGTCCATTACCTCAACGACTTATAGTATCGCGTAAACGAAAGGCTGGCCGGCCACCATCTCCAGATCTGATAGGTTTGGCCAACAAAATCTTAAGTGTGCCGAACAGCCCCACTGTAGGCTGCTTTGCAAAACTTATGGACGAGAGAATGTCCAAGCTAGAAGACACGCAAAGGAACCACCTGGAAAGGATCGTCCTTGATGCACTGGCGAAAGCAGCAGCGGGAAAACTAAAAGACACTTCAGTTGTAACTGAGAGCATTCAGCAAAATACGTATCCCCAGTACCCACAGTACAGCACACCCATGCATATAATTCAGCCTCTGCCACCATTGCACCCTGGCCCCCCACAGTTTCCACTCTTTCAAAACTCTTCCCAGTTACGTTCAACGCCCAGCCAACAATATGGAAACTCAGACGGCTACTACCAAGAGTTGTAGCTGTATTGTAAATTATCAGTTTTCCATACTTCTTTTGATATGTTGTGTTGATGTTTTGTTTTTCTTTTACTTTATTGATTGTATTGATACCATATGTGTTTTGTTTAAAATAAAACATTTTATTTTGTTTCAAAATTGTGGGCATGATTGAAATAATGGTAGAGAGTGATGAAAGATGTTTATTTTGGGGGTGAATAAGGACTTCAGACAATAGTGTATATAAATTCACACGTTATTTCACATACCAACAAAAATTTATTAAACATAAATAAATCCAGATTTTCATTGTTAAAATGTCTTAAGCTAACTCAATCATAAAGAAGACGGAGTAATTACACATATTAGATATACAAAAGTTGCTTTTCTGAGTACAAAAAAAACCAGATTAACAATACAGTTAGTAAAACCACATAAAAAAAGAAGTTTTTTAAAATGCATGGTACACAACTGTTACAAAGTAACAAACACACTGCTGTGATAATTGTCCAGACCTTACTACACCTTGCATAGTGGATCTCCTCAATTGTGTACCATGCACTGTAAACTTCAATTTTTATGTGGTGTTAATAACTGGATTGTTAATCTGTGTTTTTTGTACTAATAAAAGCAACTTTTTTATATCTAATATTCGTAATTACGCCCTCTTCTTCAGACATGTGTCTTCAAAAATTTATGAAGAAATTATAAATGAAACCAAAAATTACAAAATGTATACAATGTTTAACAATTACATACATAATAATAAAAAACGAATGACAATGACAGCGCTCCCAATGGTTTAGTGGCTGCCACCCTCTTGTTGGGCCTCCACATACTTCTCCAGCATCACCTGTTGGTGGTCCATGAGTTTGTTTAACCGCCCCATGGCTTCCACAATACGTCTGTGATTGGCCAACAGATCTTCCAATGTCGGGCTTTCTAAGGAGAAAATCATAATAGTTTACAAGGCTAATTTTTCCCAGCCTTTTAATTTGCACTTACTATTTTTCCACTTACGGTTTTGTGGTTCCACCGGTAACTCTTGGGCTTCATCCTCTTCGTGGAGTGTTGACGGGCCCCACCCGTACCCACTAGCACCACCAGCTACAGAAACAAAGAACACTTCATAGTACACGACAGTCCTCCGTCCGTTTAACACGCATGTTTCCTTTCCTACTTGTCTGCAGTTTATGTTATGTGCTGCACCTACCAGAAGGGGAGCCAGCACCCAAGTCCACTGGGGAGAATGACCCTGTGGGGCTGGTGGACCCAGACGATGCCGCTTCTGGAGGTGGGGAACCATCTGTTGGCGGCATAGCTGGTGGAGCTGGAGGCGGCCCTGCTGGTGGAGCTGGAGGCGGCCTTGCTGGTGGAGCTGGTGGCTTTCTTGCTGGTGGAGCTGGAGGCGGCCTTGCTGGTAGAGCTGGAGGCGGCCTTGCTGGTAGAGCTGGAGGTGGCCTTGCTGGTGGAGATGGAGGCGCTGGAACAACTTCCGGTGGTCCTAGGGATAGGCGATAACTAATCATTAGCGGAACATAACTCTCATCGGCACATTTAAACATTCCCATCAAGACCACTTTGCTCAATGGTCGCTGTAAACCGCGGCGCCATTGAGCAAAGAGGCTTGCGCCTTGGCTTGAAATTTGTGATTGAAATCTCCCGTCAAGCCGCGGTCGACTGTGTCAAACAATGAGCTGCGATGAGTTTAAATGAAGCGCGAACAACGTTCATTGGTCGCCACCGATGGCACTCTGCCAATGAGCAAAGCTGTCAGCTTGGAACAGAGCTGAGCCACCATTCTGTACAAAGCACTAAGCAAATAGTAAATAAAGCACTAAGCCCCTATATACAGTATATAGGAATGAGCCCTTCTATACAGTATATAGGAATGAGCCCTTCTATACAGTATATAGGAATGAGCCCTTCTATACAGTATATAGGAATGATCCCTTATAAACAGTATATAGGAATGATCCCTTATAAACAGTATATAGGAATGAGCCCTTCTATACAGTATATAGGAATGAGCCCTTCTATACAGTATATAGGAATGAGCCCTTCTATACAGTATATAGGAATGATCCCTTATAAACAGTATATAGGAATGAGCCCTTCTATACATTATATAGGAATGAGCCCTTCTATACAGTATATAGGAATGAGCCCTTCTATACAGTATATAGGAATGAGCCCTTCTATACAGTATATAGGAATGAGCCCTTATATACAGTATATAGGAATGAGCCCTTCTATACAGTATATAGGAATGAGCCCTTCTATACAGTATATAGGAATGAGCCCTTCTATACAGTATATAGGAATGATCCCTTCTATACAGTATATAGGAATGAGCCCTTCTATACAGTATATAGGAATGAGCCCTTCTATACAGTATATAGGAATGAGCCCTTCTACACAGTATATAGGAATGATCCCTTCTATACTGTATATAGGAATGAGCCCTTCTATACAGTATATAGGAATGAGCCCTTCTATACAGTATATAGGAATGAGCCCTTCTATACAGTATATAGGAATGAGCCCTTCTATACAGTATATAGGAATGAGCCCTTCTATACAGTATATAGGAATGAGCCCTTCTATACAGTATATAAGAATGATCCCTTCTATACAGTATATAGGAATGAGCCCTTCTATACAGTATATAGGAATGAGCCCTTCTATACAGTATATAGGAATGATCCCTTCTATACAGTATATAGGAATGAGCCCTTCTATACAGTATATAGGAATGAGCCCTTCTATACAGTATATAGGAATGAGCCCTTATATACAGTATATAGGAATGAGCCAAATTATGTTATGTGCTGCACTTACCAGAGGGTGAGGCAGCAGCACTCACGTCCGCAGGGGAGAATGCCCCTGGGCTGGTGGACCCAGACGATGCCGCTTCTGGAGGTGGTGTGGCTAGTGGAATATTGGCACTATCTGTTGGCGGCATAGCTGGTGGAGCTGGAGGCGGCCTTGCGGGTGGAGCTGGAGGAACTGGAACATCTTCTGGTGGTCCTAGGATAGGTGTTAGCTAATATTTAGCGGCATTCAAATTTAAGTAAGTAGATTATTATAGTTTATTATAGTTTAGTATAATTATCATAGTTGACTTGAGGGGTGGGGCTTAGCCTAGGAAGAATGGGGGAGCAGGGGAGCCAGCAATGGACAGGGTAGAGGCGAGGTTCATGAGGAGGACCTTTTTTAATACAGTTGCGGTAATTGGCGTCACTTTTAAACCGCCTGTCACCACGTGTGCAGCCCTGGGGGGGGGAGCTAAGAGTGGATAATTAAGTGGATAGCGTGGTCGGGGTTAATAAGTAAACCCCACTTCACTACACCCGGTCTACAGAACTCACGGCTATGTCTCTGCCTCTGTTCCCGGATTCTGGCAATGAGATCCCCACACTTGTATCGGAGATCCGCCAGTTTTTTACGGATTTGTTTTATGGTCCGCTCCACTCTAAACTTGCGCTGCAGGCCGCGGGCAATCCTCCGAAGTACCACCTGTTTACGGCGAACAGGATGCTCATGCTCCCCATCATAATCCCAATCATCAATTTTGGAGATCAAGTACGCAACTTCAGCCTGACCCCAGGGTAAGGAACGTCTTCTGGACGCCATGTCGCCGCCTATAAACTGAAACGCCCATCAGACTTCCTTTGACGCCGGGAATAGCGTCATGATATCACGGTGCGCGCGCTAGCGTCACTTTAAGAGCGCAGCTGCGTCTCCGTCTGCCGGGAACGCTGTAGCGTCGCCGGAAGTAGGGAACGCAGCTGAGTCTCCAGGCAGAAGGGAACGTTGGTGTGTGCACTGTATTGTACAAGTGTGAATGTCTATGTATCTATCAAATTGATAGATGTATAGATATGGAATTAGGCATGTATTTGTATATATGTATGTCGGATATTATGTATGTGTGTATCAAGATATATATATATATATATATACACACACATATATATATCTATATATATATATATATATATATATATACACATATATATATATATATCTGTTTTGGTATCTGTGTGTGCATATACATATTCATATAAATATGTATGTGTACATGGATGAATGTTTACATAAGAGTACACGGATGTATACGCGTGTCGGTGTATATATATTTATGGAGCTGAACACGCATGTGTATACATATTTACAAACTGCTTAGTAGTGAAACAATGACAAAAAAAGCAGTGGTAAAATAAAACAAAAATTTTATTGGACGTATCAATACAGAAAATAAAAAGTAGGGTATCAGTAGGCAACTATAACATATGCTTAGCAAACTATATTATCTGTGTTACGGTTGCTGCGAGCACTGGAGACTATGTCCAGATTTCTTGCTACTGCACATGTGCGAGCGCTGGAGACTAAGTCCAGATTTCTTGCTACTGCACATGTGCGAGCGCTGGAGACTAAGTCCAGATTTCTTGCTACTGCACATGTGCGAGCACCGGAGACTAAGTCCAATCTTGGAGCCATTGCACATGTGCGGGTGACATCATCGCTGACACGAGGTCACATGTCTCTGACACCTTCTATGCCGATTGGTCGTTGGTCATGTGCTTGTGACGTCTTGCTCGGTGATAGGCCAGCATGACGTCACTCCTGTCGTTCTGGCAGCGGATTGGCTCTGGTGTCCTCCATCTTGGATGAGGCACAGAGTCTATATAAGACCCTGACACACGCCGCATGGTGCTCAGTCCTCTTGGTTCATGCATATGAGTAGACGCTCTGTGCGCGTTCCTCTAGGCATTCCTCTGTCTATGCTAGGTGAGCGCTACCGGCAGGGTAGCGTTCTTATACCTTACAGCTTCGGCTGCTGTCCGTATCCTTACCTCTTAGGGGAGCGGACATAGGCAGGTGCCTGAGGCACATGGTCTGGCTGGGCCTTGTGATTCTACTCGTAGGTGGACGTTGCCGCTAGGGTAACGTTCCTTATACTGCGTCTGGCAGTTGTTCGTATCCTCGCACACTTGGGGAGCGAACAGAGGTAGGAGCTTTGTGCGGCTTACGCTGCTGTTCGTCTCTTTTGCACCACTAGAAGAGCGGACCTAGGCAGGTGCCATATCTAGTGGTTCGTGTCCTCGCACACTAGTGGAGCGAACGCAGGTAGGAGCTTTGTGCGGCTTACGCTGCTGTTCGTCTCTTTTGCACCACTAGAAGAACGGACCTAGGTAGGTGCCATTTCGCACACATTGCTTTTGTCTCTGTGATTATTAACAGAGATCATTCCACACACCCTCCAAGTAAGGGAGGAATTGCTTTACTTACTTATTATATCCTTCTGTGAGTTAACAGAGGTATTGCACTCTGCCATAGTCTGCAGCAAAGTCTTTGCACGGTGGACCCTGACTGTCTGATACTCCTTTCAGTTATTATCAGACAGCTCCCCGTAACAATCTGCTGCTGCCAAGTAACAGCACCTGGACCGTTAAAATATTCACAGTACTTTTCACGGCAGGTCTTCGAATCATGCGTGTTTCTGCCGTGTGCAAATGTTTGCAGGTCTGCAATAGCAGCAGTGTCTTGACGCCATTCACCGGGCTCCACTGCCCCATTGGCTGTATTCACAGAGTCCCCAAAGCCAGCTGGACTGTACGCAACAGTATCGCGCTGGCGTAGAAAGTTGTGCAACACGCAACACGCCAACACAACAGAGTCTATTGACTCTAGCTTCAAGTTAATAGACGTGTGGAACACTCTAAAGCGATTTGCCATAATACCAAAGGCATTTTCTACAACACGTCGCGCCCTTGATAAACGATAATTATAAATATGTCTTTCATTCGTAAGAGTTTTCTGGGGGAATGGTTTGATTAGATTTGGAAGAAGCGGGAAGGCTTCATCGCCGATAAAAACAAAATTAAGGTTGCCGGTAGTCTGAGAGTTTGGAGGCAAGTTCAGGTCACCGTTCAGCAATCGCTCTCCAAAACGTGTGTGCTCTAAAACACCACCATCGGAAACCCTCCCGTTCATGCCAACATCAACATTTATGAATTCGTAGTTGGCGTTAACAAGGGCCATCAGGATGATGCTGAAATATTCTTTATAGTTATAGAAATAGGATCCGGAGTTGTGGGGTTGGGTGATGCGCACATGTTTCCCATCCAATGCCCCACCGCAGTTCGGGAACTGCCAAATTTGTTCAAAATCAGAAGCAATTATTTTCCATTCCTCCTGTGTTTTTGGAAACCGCACGTAGGAACGTAGACTTTGAACAATCGTTCTGCATGTCTCTGGAATTAGACCGCTCAGAAGGGAACTTGAACTGCTAAAAAATGCAGGTCCTGCAGTGAGCGGCCAGTGGCTAGGAATCTCAGCGTGACTGCCAATCTTTCATCTACAGGGACAGCAGCACGCATCAGTGTATCTTTCCGCTGAATGAGTGGCGTAACCATTTCCAGCAACATTTTGAAGGACTCCTCTGTCATCCGCAGATAATTTCGGAAATCTTGAGGATCCTTGCCATGAAGCTGTCGCAGAAGTTGGATGTGGGATATTTCGGACCTCTTCAGCAATCACTCTCTGGTCCACATGCGACGTTTTCGTTTGGAACGCCTCTCAAGCATCCTTGCATTATCTCGTCGCCGAGATTCCTCCATCAGCAATGCAGCAACAACAGCACGCTCTGCATCGGTCATGATGTGCAAACTGCAAAAATACAATGTAAAGATGAGAGAAGTTGCAACAAAATCATTACACATGTACATGTTAAATGTCAATGACAACTGTATTCCATGTTGAGATCAGATACTGCACGTACCTCCAGTATGGGTGTTTGCACAGATAGAAAGCAAGCCCTCCATTTGCTAGCCAGTGTAGAAGCATGACAACAATACAGAATAGGAGTTATGGATTGCACATGTCCTAAAATAAAATGGAAACGCTATAAAAATGAGAATGTGATTGCTACAAAAATCAGAATGTGATCGCTACAAAAATCAGAATGTGATCGCTAAAAAAATCCGAATGTGAATGCTACAAAAATGATGCTTACCGTAATATATATTGACTGTATAGTATTGCAGACCAGCACGCTCAAATGCTAGGCAGAAAATGTCCGCCCACGCTAAAGGGAATGTACAGTAAAGCCAAGGCCTCCATTTCCTTTTCATAGTACCAAAAAAAACAAGTCAAACCGCACTAGTGTTTGTAGGACGTGGCAGAAAATGGCCGCCCATGCTAAAATGGCCGCCCATGCTAAATGTACAGTAACCCATGCTAAATGTACAGTAAATTAAGCATAATCTCAGAGTTAAGTAGTAACAACGGAATCGCTACAGAGACCTCAAATGATTTGGCAGCATGATCGCAGATTCCTATAAAGTAGTAACAACGGAATCGCTACAAAGACCTCAAATGATTTGGCAGCATGATCGCAGATTCCTATAAAGTACTAATAACGGAATCGCTACAGAGACCTCAAATGATTTGGCAGCCTGATAGCAGATTTCTATTAAGTATCAACAACGGAATCGCTACAGAGTCCCCCAAATGAGAAAGGGGAAAAAAAGGAATCGCTAAAAAAGTTCATATATTTTTGAGACCCAGTAATGATGCTTACCTTGTAGATGGAGTTGAGTATTGTATAGAAGCTGTATTGATGCTATATAGATAAACCAGTGTGGAGTCACCGCACGTCCCCAAAGACCAGCGAGGTTGTTCTACAGAACAGAGTAGCTTTGAAACAAAGGACGGAAGAGCTTTAGCTTTAAGTTGCCTTCTATTCAGTCAAAGCCACCAATCAGAAACGCTACAGCGACCACCAATCGGAGGTAAGGGGGCGGGAAAGGGAACGCTATAGCACGCTTACGGGCTGGGTTCTAAGTTGCTAGTGATGTCGTTGTAAAGGTTTCAAACACACGGATGCATGCTGCACAGCGGGAAACAAAGGACCAAAGAATGGTCCTGAACGATTTGTAGCGATCAGCAACTTCACAGCAGGGGCCAGGTCGCTGATGTGTTTCACACACTACAATGTCGCTGGGGAGGTCGCTATTACGTCACAAAACCGGTGACGTTACAGCGATGTCGTTTGTGATGTTGCAGTGTGTAAAGCCACCTTAAGGCATCCCTGGGAGCTGGGGTTACTCACACCTTCTGTAGCTGGTAATCCTGTTATCTGTGAGCTGATAAGAGCCGGTTTATCCTGCTTCAGCACAGAGCTCTCCTTCAAGCAGCCATCGCCATCAGCGTGCAGGCCACACCCCCGTCAGTGCTTTTTTTTGTAATCTAAGTGACAACATTTGGAACACCAGACAACTTTATAATTTTTTCAATAATGATCTAAAATTGAAAATCTACATTATATGGTAAAATGGGAGAAGAACTTAAATATAGAAATTCCTGAGGAGAAATGGATCTTCTCTTTAAAAGCGACATATTCTTCTAACATTTGCTCCTTACTTCACAAATCGTTTTATAAGCTACTGACTCACTGGTATTACACCCCAGCAAGACTTAATAAAATTAATAATAAAATTTCCCCCATTTGCTGGAGAGGATGTAAAAATAAAGGCACACTCATACACATATTCTGGGAATGACAAAAAATACAAAACATTTGGACAGAAGCTACTAATTTGATAAATAAAATTACACATTCTAAAATTAAAATTACACCACAAATGGCTCTACTCTCAATGGACCTAGAATCCATTAACCCATGTCATACTCCAATTGTTATACATATTCTCCTCATAATAAAAAATTCCATTGCAGCAAATTGGAATAGTGACAATATACCAAATATAATGGAAATTAACAACAAGCTCATATTACATCACAAATTTAAAAGGAAACATGCTATATTTAATAATTTGTTCGGCTCTTACCATAAAAGATGGGGAGTATGGTTAGACAATTTAATAGATACTTGATGATTATCAAATCCCAAATATATAGGTGGACTTCTACTACTCTCTGACAACCTTATAAATTTATAGATTTTCTCAAAGACACTCTGCTCCAAAGATACAAAAACCTCTGTTCCTCCCTACCCAACCCTCTCTTTCTCTCTTTCTCTATATTACTTAACTCTCATATTTTTGTTTTTCCTTGATCTTTCCCAGGTTTATCACAATAAAGTTGTTCTTCCCTAATTTATCCTCCTTAACCCTTCCTTCCTTCCCCCTATATATACTAAATGGTTAATGTAAGTATACTTATTCATAACGTAGTCAAACAAATTTATTTATTCTTTTTTATTTGTTCAAACTTAAAATACAATAAAAATGATTGAAATTCAGGACAGTGTACAGAGGTTATGAGGCCTCTGGACGGAACCCTCCGAGAAAAGAGTGGGTTTGCTTCATCTAACCAGGGTCAGTAAGTGGAGGCTGAGATACTTCTACTCGGATGCTTCAGTGGAGAAGTGGTATCTGAACCTAAGTGGTAGTATCACCAATCAAACGGATGTGAAAACCGTGTGTATTATGTTCCAAGAATGAAAGTGATTTTTCACTGCACGTGTCTCCGTGCGGCGTACCCGCGTGTCCGTGATTGCCGCACGGAGACATGTCCATTTTTTTCTGGCATCACTGATGTCCCACGGACCACACAGTGGTGTGGTCCGTGAAACACGTGCCAGAAAAAAACGTGCTTTTAAAATAAAAATCATTTTTACTCACCCGGCTCCAGCGATGTCCTCTGCAGCCCGTGCAGCTTATTGCTTCTGAGCCGGCTCATTACTGTCGCGCATATTCATGATGCACGACACAGCCGACCCGGAAGCAGCTGCTGCGGGGGTAAGCGCCGGCCGGATGCTGCACCGCGGGAGCGATCAGCACCACGGAGAGCGGGAGCGCGCACAGGTGAGTTAATCTCTAAGTGCAATCACGGGCCACGGAGAACGGAGCCCGGATTGCACTTAGACAACCCACGTGTGCCGTGATTCACGGCACACGGAGGGACATGTGCGTGTTTTACACGCCAGTGAAAAACGTCAGTGTTTTTCACTGACGTGTGAAACGGGCCTAAGGGCGGCTTTGCACGTTGCGACATTGCACGTGCGATGTCGATGGGGTCAAATCGAAAGTTACGCACATCCGGCGTCGCAGTCGATATCGCAACGTGTGAAACCTTTTTGATACGATGAACGAGCGCAAAAGCGTCGTTATCGTATCATCGCTGCAGCCTTCGACATTTCCATAATGCCGATGGTGCGACAGGTACGATGTTGTTCCTCGTTCCTGCAGCAGCACACATCGCTGTGTGTAAAGCCGCAGGAGCGAGGAACTTCACCTTACCTGCCGCCGGCTGCAATGAGAAGGACGGAGGTGGGCGGGATGTTTACATCCTGCTCATCTCCGCCCCTCAGCTTTAATTGGCCGCCTGCCGTGTGACGTCACTGTGACGCCGCACGACCCGCCCCCTAAGGAAGGAGGCGGGTCGTCGGCCAGAGGGACGTCGCACGGCTGGTATGTGCGTGTAAAGCTGCCGTAACGATAATAATTGCTACGGCAGCTTTCACTAGATATCGCACGTGCGACGGGGGCGGGACTATCGCTGCAGCATCGGTAACACATTGTTACCGATGTCGCAACGTGCAAAGCCCGCCTTACACTGCAAGCAAAATAAGTAATTCGATCACATTTGGTGCTAGAGTGTGTGCAATGTTCCAGGAGGCTCGTGTGGTGGCTGCAGAGGGGTGTTTGCTGTGTAAAGGCGGGTCCACGAACATTTGCCACATGCTACAAGGAGCTGTTGCCGATACACTGGCTGGTTCACAAAAACTCCTGGAATGGAGCAGCAGCAATGCACGGAGCAGCATGTTCAGATAAAATAGAGGAGTAGAGATGAGCGAACCGGTCGCGGTTCGGCTCGAGGTCGGTTCGCCGAACGGAGCTCCCGTTCGAGTTCGGTTCGTCGAACGTTCGACGAACCGAACTCGAACCAATAAGCTATAATGGGAGGCAATCACAAACACATAAAAATGCATTATAAATGTACACATACAGTTAATAAACATTGCCATAACACTTACCGGTCCCCGCGATCCCTCCTGCACTCTGTCTCCTGCCGCTATTCCATCCGATGATCGCTGAATCCTCCCGGTGACCGGCACTGCCAGCAGAGATGCAGGACCTATCGTGACGTCAAAATAGCCATGTGACCAGTCACGTGGCTATTATCTCATTGGCTACAGACTGGTCACATGACTATGACGCGTCATGTAGGGCCTGCGAGTGCATCTCTCCGGTACACGGTGCACATTTGTGTATCGCCGTGTACTGGCGACATGCTGTAGCACACGGTCGACTCCCCGTTCCGTTAGGGACCGGCTGACACAGCCGGTCATTAACGGAGATCACCGTTGCCATAGCAACGCAGTTAGCGGTGACGTCACCGCTAACCGCGGCTCCGGGAATCACATGATCGGAGCCCTGTTGCTATGGTAACGCGTCGGTCACCGCCAGCAGCACTGATCTCTCACTACGTGAAGGCTGCACGCTGCTTTCTGTGCACCCTTCACAGAGTGATTTCTGCACGGGAAGCAGCGTCTTCCCTCATGCAGCAGTGATGTAGCAGAGCTGCATTTGTTGAACGAGAAAGACAGAAGACCATGGATCGTGGAGGGCTGACAGGGGGTAATAAAGATGGAGTCTCTAATGTGTCTGTGTATTTATTTCTATTAAAGTATTTTTTCTCTATGTGGTGTCTTTTTTTTAACCCTTTATTGGAGATTCTTAATAGCTGGGTCAAACGTGCCTGACATTAAGAATCTCTGGCTTAATACTAGCTAGTAAAACAAAGCCAGTATTAACTCATGATTACCCAACAAGCCACCCGGCTCCAGGGCTGTTGGAAGAGTTGGATACAGCGCCAGATGATGGCGTTTCTATGAAAGCGCCATTTTCTGGGGCGGCTGCGGACTGCAATTCGCAGCAGAGGCGCCCAGAAACCTTGGGCTAACCTGTGCTGCGGATTCCAATCCCCAGCTGCCTAGTTGTACCCGGCTGGACACAAAAATGGAGCGAAGCTCACATCGTTTTTTTTTAAATTATTTCATGAAATAAGTGAAATAATTAAAAAAAACGGGCTTCCCTATATTTTTGGTTCCCAGCCGGGTACAAATAGGCAACTGGGGGTTGGGGGCAGCCCGTGGCTGCCTGCTGTACCTGGCTAGCATACAAAAATATGGCGAAGCCCACGTCATTTTTTTGGTGGGCAAAAAACTTCTGCATACAGTCCTGGATGGAGTATGCTGAGCCTTGTAGTTCTGCAGCTGCTGTCTGCTCTTCTCCATACAGACAGACAGCAGCTGCAGAACTACAAGGCTCAGCATACTCCATCCAGGACTTTATGCAGAAGTTTTTTGCCCCCTGAAAAAATTATGTGGGCTTCGCCATATTTTTGTATGCTAGCCAGGTACAGCAGGCAGGTACGGCTGCCCCCAACCCCCAGTTGCCTATTTGTACCCGGCTGGGAACCAAAAATAAAGGGAAGCCCTTTTTTTATTATTTCATGAATTTCATGAAATAATTAGAAAACAAATACGTAGGCTTCGCCCCATTTTTGTGTCCAGCCAGGTACAACTAGGGAGCTGGGGATTGGAATCCGCAGCACAGGTTGGCCTGAGCTTTCTGGGCCCCACTACTGCGAATTGCAGTCTGCAGCCGCCTCAGAAAATGGCACTTTCATAGAAGCGCCATCTTCTGGCGCTGTATCCAACTCTTCCAGCACCTGCCTGCTATACCTGGCTAGCATACAAAAATATGGCGAAGCTCACGTCCTTTTTTTGTAGTTTTTTGGCAAAAAAAATAAAAAATGCTTCCCTGGATTTTCCATTGCCAGTGAAGGTAACACCAAGCAGTGGGGGTTAGCAGCCATTAGCTGCTTGGATTACCCTTAGCTAGCAATACAAAAAATGCAGCGGGAGCCCATATATATTTTTTTTAATTATTTATTTAAATAACTAAAAACAAAATGGGCTTCCCTGTATTTTGATTGCTGGACATCACAGTGCTGTAAAAGTAAATCTTTAAAAAAATGACGTAGCGCTCCGCGGTATTTTTGATTCTCAGCGCAGATAAAGCAGACAGCTATGGGTTGCCACCCCCATCTGCCTGCCGTTACCTTGGTTGGCATTCAAAATACAGGGAAGCCCATTAATTTTTTCTATTTAAAAATTAGTTAAAAAAAAATGACGTTGGGTCCCCCCATTTTTGATAGCCAGCTAGGGTAAAGCAGACGGCTGTAGCCTGAAAACCACAGCTGGCAGCTTTACCGTGGTTGGGGATCCAATGTGGAGGTCCCTCCAGGCTCTTTTTTATAATTATTTTATAAATATTAATAATTACACAAAAAAAGTAGGGTCCCCCCCAAATTGGATCACCAGCCAAGGTAAAGCAGACAGCTGTGGTCTGGTATTCTCAGGGTGGGAAGGTCCATAGTTATTGGGCCTTCACAGCCTAAAAATAGCAGGCCGCAGGCACCCCAGACGTGGCGCATCTACTAGATGTGCCAATCCTGGCGCTTCACCCCAGCTCATCCCGTACCCTGGTGCAGTGACAAACGGGGTAATAAATCGGGTTGATACTAGCTGTAAGGTCACCTAACATCAAGCCCAGCAGTTTGTGATGTCATGGCGTCTATTAGATACCCAACATCATAAACTGTCAGTACTAACAAAAAAAAATCGACAAAAGAAATTTATTTGAAAAAACAGTCCCCAAAACATTCCCTCTTTCACCAATTTATTGTAAGAAAAAAAATAAAGGGGTCCCACGACGACTCTGGACCGTCTAGAATATGGGGGGGAGACACTCAGGGAACGTATCCCCCATTTTCTAGGAGTGCTGTCACGCTCCCCGGCTCCCCTGCCACGCTCCCCGCCACCCCTGCCACCCTCCCCGACTCCCCTGCCACGCTCCCCGGCTCCTTTGCCAGGCGTCCCCCGCTCCAGGGCCTCCATGCTCCCTCACTTGCGTCCTCCAGGCAACCCGGTCCCCAGTCCCGACGCCCATCTGCGATGCTGAGCCCTCCTGCCTCCTGTGCACCGCTCCCTGCTCTGGCTTCTGGCACCCGGGCCTCGCGCATGCGCATTAGGGCGCGCGCGTGGTCATTGACCCTCTCTTAAAGGGCCAGCGTCCTCCAACAGGATATTGAAGATTCAGGTGCAAGGTATATAGGGGGTTACTTTCCAAGTGGGCGGGGCCTGTTCTTCGTGTTTGCTAAGCTAGGAGTCAGGACTCCCTGTGCCATTATCTCGTACTTACCTATCTCTCTTGTAGAGCCGCTCCTGTCTCGCCAACCGGTCCTGACGGTTCCAGAACCCCGAACGGACTGTCCGCCATCTTCTCAGTTCCTACCGTCTCCGATCCCTGGATCCGTGTGGTGACTGACCTCCCCGTTCCGTACCCTGCCTGACATCATCTCGGCCTCCGAACCTGAGCTCCGTCACCCGGACTACCTTCAGAGACTCCGTGGTCCCAGGGACTTCTACACCCACTCCTCTGAACGGACTGTCCTGCTACCCGTAGTGCTTCGGCCAACGGGCATCTTGCCCTCGGTGGGGTGCTCAGTCCAGTGGATCCACCTCCTGGGCCTACCCGTCATCCTGGTCCTAACAAGTGCAGACCCTTCATGTGAGGAGTGTGGGTGCAATGAATCTGCACTCACTCTCCCCGGGTCCACAGCAGCAGAGTCCATGTTTTAATGGTTGCTACCAAAGCTGCAATGCCCTGCTCATGAGGTAAGGGCATGCCTAATCAGGAGAACTATTCTACATTTCCAAATATTGGTATTTGCTGATATTATTGCTATTCCACCTACTATATTTTGGGGATAGGATCTTGGAGATGGAATACCCCTTTAAGTCCAGTTATCCAGCTGAATGAATACTTAACAACAGAGCTCGCTATTTAGATGTGTTTTCTTGTGGCGTATAACGGACTCTCATGTTTGGTAGTCATTCAGCAGGGCAACTATAAAAGCAAATCCCTCCATTTGGAAATGTAGTATAGCTCTCCTGATCAATTATGTTCCTTACCTCATGAGCAGGGCATTGCAGTAATAATAATAATTTATTCATTTATATAGCGTTATTAATTCCAAAGCGCTGTATGTCTTTGGAGTGTGGGAGGAAACCGGAGTACCCGGAGGAAATCCACGCAAATACAGGGAGAACATACAAACTCCTTGCAGATGGTGTCCTTGGTGAGAATTGAACCCAGGACCTCAGCGCTGCAAGACTGCAGTGCTAACCACTGAGCCACCGTGCCACCCGTTTAGCTTACAGATGCATAACCACCACTCACTGTGTCTGAACACTAGAGTTGAGCAAGTTGAGCACGGTTCGTGGTTCGTGGTTCTCCAGTTCTAGGCTCGAGTGATTTTGGGGCATGTTCTAGATCGAACTAGAACTCGAGCTTTTTGCAAAAGCTCGATAGTTCTAGAAACGTTCGAGAACGGTTCTAGCAGCAAAAAAACAGCTAAATCATAGCTTGGTTTCTGCTGTAATAGTGTAAGTCACTCTGTGAATCACACTATTATCACATTTCAGTGTATAGTGTGCGTGAACAGCGCCTTCAGATCACTGCTGTTTCTATAATGGCGATCGCCATTTTTTATTTTTTTTTCTTGTCTTCCTTCCCTAAGCGCGCGCGTCTTGTGGGGCGGGCCAGCATGTCAGCCAATCACAGACACACACAAAGCTAAGTGGACTTTGAGCCAGAGAAGCAACGGCATGTGTGATAGGATGTCCATGTCACATGTCCCTGCATTATAAAACCGGACATTTTCTTCCAGGACGCCATTATCTGCCTTCTGCGTCTTTGGTGTCAGACATCACTGTCGCAGCTCCGTCCTCCTGAGTCCTATCGCCGATACAGCTGTATGCGCTGCATACACAGCGTTAGACAGCTTAGGGAGAGCACTTTATAGCAGACCTTTTAAGGGCTCAAACCGGCAGGGTCAGAGAGCCATAGGTGACAGGTCCTGAAAACAGCGCCAGCGTCTGTGCAGCCAAGGTCAGGGATTTCCTCCCTGCATTTCCCTATTAGGAGGGATAGAAAGGCAGGCTTCCATTCCTCTACCCATACCCACAATCCTGCCACTGTACCCTCCTGTCCTCTGCACACTCCAACTCATTATAACTAAGCCATTAGACTAGCAAACACTCAGTGTACCTAGTGGCATCCTATCTGTGGCTATTGGACTTTGCTATAGTCCCACTAGTGCAAAGACATTTGCAGAGCGCGTCTGCCTGCATTGCACACTCCAACTCATTATAACTAAGCCATTAGACTAGCAAACACTCAGTGTACCTAGTGGCATCCTATACGTGGCTATTGGACTTTGCTATAGTCCCACTAGTGCAAAGACATTTGCAGAGCGCATCTGCCTGCGTTGCACACTCCAACTCATTATAACTAAGCCATTAGACTAGCAAACACTCAGTGTACCTAGTGGCATCCTATACGTGGCTATTGGACTTTGCTATAGTCCCACTAGTGCAAAGACATTTGCAGAGCGCGTCTGCCTGCATTGCACACTCCAACTCATTATAACTAAGCCATTAGACTAGCAAACACTCAGTGTACCTAGTGGCATCCTATACGTGGCTATTGGACTTTGCTATAGTCCCACTAGTGCAAAGACATTTGCAGAGCGCGTCTGCCTGCGTTGCACACTCCAACTCATTATAACTAAGCCATTAGACTAGCAAACACTCAGTGTACCTAGTGGCATCCTATACGTGGCTATTGGACTTTGCTATAGTCCCACTAGTGCAAAGACATTTGCAGAGCGCGTCTGCCTGCGTTGCACACTCCAACTCATTATAACTAAGCCATTAGACTAGCAAACACTCAGTGTAGCTAGTGGCATCCTATACGTGGCTATTGGACTTTGCTATAGTCCCACTAGTGCAAAGACATTTGCAGAGCGCGTCTGCCTGCATTGCACACTCCAACTCATTATAACTAAGCCATTAGACTAGCAAACACTCAGTGTACCTAGTGGCATCCTATACGTGGGTATTGGACTTTGCTATAGTCCCACTAGTGCAAAGACATTTGCAGAGCGCATCTGCCTGCGTTGCACACTCCAACTCATTATAACTAAGCCATTAGACTAGCAAACACTCAGTGTACCTAGTGGCATCCTATACGTGGCTATTGGACTTTGCTATAGTCCCACTAGTGCAAAGACATTTGCAGAGCGCGTCTGCCTGCATTGCACACTCCAACTCATTATAACTAAGCCATTAGACTAGCAAACACTCAGTGTACCTAGTGGCATCCTATACGTGGCTATTGGACTTTGCTATAGTCCCACTAGTGCAAAGACATTTGCAGAGCGCGTCTGCCTGCGTTGCACACTCCAACTCATTATAACTAAGCCATTAGACTAACAAACACTCAGTGTACCTAGTGGCATCCTATACGTGGCTATTGGACTTTGCTATAGTCCCACTAGTGCAAAGACATTTGCAGAGCGCGTCTGCCTGCGTTGCACACTCCAACTCATTATAACTAAGCCATTAGACTAGCAAACACTCAGTGTACCTAGTGGCATCCTATACGTGGCTATTGGACTTTGCTATAGTCCCACTAGTGCAAAGACATTTGCAGAGCGCGTCTGCCTGCATTGCACACTCCAACTCATTATAACTAAGCCATTAGACTAGCAAACACTCAGTGTACCTAGTGGCATCCTATACGTGGCTATTGGACTTTGCTATAGTCCCACTAGTGCAAAGGCATTTGCAGAGCGCATCTGCCTGCGTTGCACACTCCAACTCATTATAACTAAGCCATTAGACTAGCAAACACTCAGTGTACCTAGTGGCATCCTATACGTGGCTATTGGACTTTGCTATAGTCCCACTAGTGCAAAGACATTTGCAGAGCGCGTCTGCCTGCATTGCACACTCCAACTCATTATAACTAAGCCATTAGACTAGCAAACACTCAGTGTACCTAGTGGCATCCTATACGTGGCTATTGGACTTTGCTATAGTCCCACTAGTGCAAAGACATTTGCAGAGCGCGTCTGCCTGCATTGCACACTCCAACTCATTATAACTAAGCCATTAGACTAGCAAACACTCAGTGTACCTAGTGGCATCCTATACGTGGCTATTGGACTTTGCTATAGTCCCACTAGTGCAAAGACATTTGCAGAGCGCGTCTGCCTGCGTTGCACACTCCAACTCATTATAACTAAGCCATTAGACTAGCAAACACTCAGTGTACCTAGTGGCATCCTATACGTGGCTATTGGACTTTGCTATAGTCCCACTAGTGCAAAGACATTTGCAGAGCGCGTCTGCCTGCATTGCACACTCCAACTCATTATAACTAAGCCATTAGACTAGCAAACACTCAGTGTACCTAGTGGCATCCTATACGTGGCTATTGGACTTTGCTATAGTCCCACTAGTGCAAAGGCATTTGCAGAGCGCATCTGCCTGCGTTGCACACTCCAACTCATTATAACTAAGCCATTAGACTAGCAAACACTCAGTGTACCTAGTGGCATCCTATACGTGGCTATTGGACTTTGCTATAGTCCCACTAGTGCAAAGACATTTGCAGAGCGCGTCTGCCTGCATTGCACACTCCAACTCATTATAACTAAGCCATTAGACTAGCAAACACTCAGTGTACCTAGTGGCATCCTATACGTGGCTATTGGACTTTGCTATAGTCCCACTAGTGCAAAGACATTTGCAGAGCGCATCTGCCTGCGTTGCACACTCCAACTCATTATAACTAAGCCATTAGACTAGCAAACACTCAGTGTACCTAGTGGCATCCTATACGTGGCTATTGGACTTTGCTATAGTCCCACTAGTGCAAAGACATTTGCAGAGCGCGTCTGCCTGCATTGCACACTCCAACTCATTATAACTAAGCCATTAGACTAGCAAACACTCAGTGTACCTAGTGGCATCCTATACGTGGCTATTGGACTTTGCTATAGTCCCACTAGTGCAAAGACATTTGCAGAGCGCGTCTGCCTGCGTTGCACACTCCAACTCATTATAACTAAGCCATTAGACTAGCAAACACTCAGTGTACCTAGTGGCATCCTATACGTGGCTATTGGACTTTGCTATAGTCCCACTACTGCAAAGACATTTGCAGAGCGCGTCTGCCTGCGTTGCACACTCCAACTCATTATAACTAAGCCATTAGACTAGCAAACACCCAGTGAACCTAGTGGCATCCTATACGTGGCTATTGGACTTTGCTATAGTCCCACTAGTGCAAAGACATTTGCAGAGCGCGTCTGCCTGCATTGCACACTCCAACTCATTATAACTAAGCCATTAGACTAGCAAACACTCAGTGTACCTAGTGGCATCCTATACGTGGCTATTGGACTTTGCTATAGTCCCACTAGTGCAAAGACATTTGCAGAGCGCATCTGCCTGCGTTGCACACTCCAACTCATTATAACTAAGCCATTAGACTAGCAAACACTAAGTGTACCTAGTGGCATCCTATACGTGGCTATTGGACTTTGCTATAGTCCCACTAGTGCAAAGACATTTGCAGAGCGCGTCTGCCTGCATTGCACACTCCAACTCATTATAACTAAGCCATTAAACTAGCAAACACTCAGTGTACCTAGTGGCATCCTATACGTGGCTATTGGACTTTGCTATAGTCCCACTAGTGCAAAGACATTTGCAGAGCGCGTCTGCCTGCGTTGCACACTCCAACTCATTATAACTAAGCCATTAGACTAGCAAACACTCAGTGTACCTAGTGGCATCCTATACGTGGCTATTGGACTTTGCTATAGTCCCACTAGTGCAAAGACATTTGCAGAGCGCGTCTGCCTGCATTGCACACTCCAACTCATTATAACTAAGCCATTAGACTAGCAAACACTCAGTGTACCTAGTGGCATCCTATACGTGGCTATTGGACTTTGCTATAGTCCCACTAGTGCAAAGACATTTGCAGAGCGCGTCTGCCTGCGTTGCACACTCCAACTCATTATAACTAAGCCATTAGACTAGCAAACACTCAGTGTACCTAGTGGCATCCTATACGTGGCTATTGGACTTTGCTATAGTCCCACTAGTGCAAAGACATTTGCAGAGCGCATCTGCCTGCGTTGCACACTCCAACTCATTATAACTAAGCCATTAGACTAGCAAACACTCAGTGTACCTAGTGGCATCCTATACGTGGCTATTGGACTTTGCTATAGTCCCACTAGTGCAAAGACATTTGCAGAGCGCGTCTGCCTGCGTTGCACACTCCAACTCATTATAACTAAGCCATTAGACGAGCAAACACTCAGTGTACCTAGTGGCATCCTATACGTGGCTATTGGACTTTGCTATAGTCCCACTAGTGCAAAGACATTTGCAGAGCGCATCTGCCTGCGTTGCACACTCCAACTCATTATAACTAAGCCATTAGACTAGCAAACACTCAGTGTACCTAGTGGCATCCTATACGTGGCTATTGGACTTTGCTATAGTCCCACTAGTGCAAAGACATTTGCAGAGCGCGTCTGCCTGCGTTGCACACTCCAACTCATTATAACTAAGCCATTAGACTAGCAAACACTCAGTGTACCTAGTGGCATCCTATACGTGGCTATTGGACCTTGCTATAGTCCCACTAGTGCAAAGACATTTGCAGAGCGCGTCTGCCTGCATTGCACACTCCAACTCATTATAACTAAGCCATTAGACTAGCAAACACTCAGTGTACCTAGTGGCATCCTATACGTGGCTATTGGACTTTGCTATAGTCCCACTAGTGCAAAGACATTTGCAGAGCGCGTCTGCCTGCATTGCACACTCCAACTCATTTTAACTAAGCCATTAGACTAGCAAACACTCAGTGTACCTAGTGGCATCCTATACGTGGCTATTGGACTTTGCTATAGTCCCACTAGTGCAAAGACATTTGCAGAGCGCGTCTGCCTGCGTTGCACACTCCAACTCATTATAACTAAGCCATTAGACTAGCAAACACTCAGTGTACCTAGTGGCATCCTATACGTGGCTATTGGACTTTGCTATAGTCCCACTAGTGCAAAGACATTTGCAGAGCGCGTCTGCCTGCGTTGCACACTCCAACTCATTATAACTAAGCCATTAGACTAGCAAACACTCAGTGTACCTAGTGGCATCCTATACGTGGCTATTGGACTTTGCTATAGTCCCACTAGTGCAAAGACATTTGCAGAGCGCGTCTGCCTGCGTTGCACACTCCAACTCATTATAACTAAGCCATTAGACTAGCAAACACTCAGTGTACCTAGTGGCATCCTATACGTGGCTATTGGACTTTGCTATAGTCCCACTAGTGCAAAGACATTGTAACACCTGTGGTTATAGACAATGAGGGACATACTGATGAAGATGAGACGCAGATACCCGATTGGGATGACAACTTAAATATTCGGTCAGGGCAAGAAGAGGCTCGGTCTGAGGGGGAGGGGAGTGCAAACACAACAATTGATGATGAAGTTCTAGATCCCACCTACTGTCAACCCCCAGTCAGGCACTCGAGGAGGTCAACAGAGGCGGTGGAGGAGGATGCAACCGACGACGAAGTTACCTTGCGCCTTCCTGGACAGAGTCGGAGCACTGGTAGCACGTCTACAACTGCATCCTCAGCCACCACTCTGCCTATGAGCATTATTCGTGGTGGATCAACAGGTCGCATGGCCTCTAAGCCTTGCCTAGCCTGGTCCTTTTTTGACATAGAAAAAGATCGCCCAAATTATGTGATCTGTAAACTTTGTCATGATTCTCTTAGTAGAGGTCAAAACCTCAGCAGTTTGACAACTTCTTCCATGAATCGTCACATGAATAAATATCATAGGTCACGGTGGGAAGCTCACTGTGCTGCAATGCGGCCTAGCAGAGCGAACCCACCACCGCCTGCCCCTTCAAGTGCATCCGCGCGCTCTTCATCTTCTAGGACTGTGGGGACAGCTGTCACACCTGTTTTTTCACGCAAAACTTCCACCACTGTAACCGCAACAGGCAGTTTGCTTGGTAGGTCGTCAGTTGGTTTGGAAGGGGAAACAAGTGAGTGTGTACAGCTCTCTCAGACATCGATAGCACCAACGTTGGATGAAGGCAACATCATGTCTCCGCCTGCACTTTCCTCACAAACCTGCATTTTTCCAGGGACACCCTACTCAACACCGTCTACACACAGCAGCCAGATCTCTGTCCCTCAGATGTGGTCAAATAAAAGGCCACTTCCTCCAACCCATGACAAAGCTAAGAGGTCGACTCTATCCCTCTGTAAGCTGTTGGCTACCGAAATGCTGCCTTTCCGCCTAGTGGACACACAGGATTTTAGAGACCTTATGTCTGTCGCTGTGCCCCAGTACCAGATGCCTAGTCGCCACTACTTCTCTAAGAAAGGTGTGCCCGCGCTACACCAGCATGTCGCACACAACATCACCGCTTCCTTGAGAAACTCTGTGTGTGAACGGGTGCATTTCACCACCGATACTTGGACCAGTAAGCATGGACAGGGACGTTACATGTCGCTGACTGGGCACTGGGTAACTATGGTGATAGATGGTGAAGGGTCTGCTGCACAAGTCTTGCCGTCCCCACGACTTGTGTGTCAATCCTCTGTCTGTCCAAGTTCCGCCACTGCTTCTGCATCCTCCACCTCATCTGGGTCCTCCACCTCCGCCCCAAGCCTGCCTGGTCAGGCCACCAGCGTTCTCACTGCGCAGAAGGAATCACGCACGCCTCATTACTATGCTGGCAGCAGAGCGCAACGGCATCAGGCGGTCTTTAGCTTGACATGTCTTGGGAATAAGAGTCACACAGCTGAGGAGTTGTGGTCAGCTCTGCGGTCCGAGTTTAATAAATGGTTGTCTCCACTCAACCTGCAGCCTGGTAAGGCCGTGTGCGACAATGCTGCAAACCTGGGTGCGGCCCTTCGCCTGGGCAAGGTGACACACGTACCTTGTATGGCTCACGTGTTGAACCTTGTCGTCCAGCAATTTTTAACACACTATCCCGGCCTAAATGGCCTTCTGAACAGGGCACGAAAACTGTCTGCTCACTTCCGCCGTTCAAGCGCCGCAGAAGAGCGACTTGCATCGCTCCAGAAGTCTTTCGGCCTGCCGGTTCATCGCCTGAAATGCGATGTGGCGACACGCTGGAATTCAACTCTCCACATGTTACAGCGACTGTGGCAGCACCGCAGAGCCCTGGTGCAATACGTCATGACGTATAGCCTGGGCCAACGAGATGCAGAGGTGGGGCAGATCACCCTGATGGAGTGGTCTCAGATCAAGGACCTATGCACCCTTCTGCACAGTTTCGACATGGCGACGAATATGTTTAGCGCTGACAATGCCATTATCAGCATGACGATTCCAGTCATTTACATGCTGGAGCACACGCTAAACACTATTCGGAGTCAGGGGGTGGCACAACATGAAGGGGAGGAACTACAGGAGGATTCATATGCGCAAGGGACAACAACATCACCAAGGTCCAGACGTTCATCATAACCAACGCAGCAGGCATGGGACCATGGGGGACAGGGATCGACAAGGGCGCATAGTAGCAGGCGAAATGTTGAGCAAGGTGCAGGAGAACATGAAGAAATGGAGGACGAACTGTCCATGGACATGGAAGACTCAGCGGATGAGGGAGACCTTGGTCAAATTTCAGTTGAAAGAGGTTGGGGGGAGATGTCAGAGGAAGAAAGAACGGGTAGCACCTCTATGCCACAAACACAGCGTGGACTTGGTCCGCATGGCTGCGCAAGACACATGAGTGCCTTTTTGTTGCACTACCTCCAACATGACAGTCGTATTGTCAAAATTAGAAGTGATGATGACTACTGGATTGCCACACTATTAGATCCCCGGTACAAGTCCAAATTTTGTGACATAATTCCAGCCATAGAAAGGGACGCACGTATGCAGGACTATCAGCAGAAGCTGTTACTCGATCTTAGATCCGCTTTTCCACCAAACAACCGTGCAGGTGCAGGGAGGGAATCTCCCAGTTGTAACTTGACAAACATGGGACGGTCTCGTCATCTTCAACAGTCTACCCGTACCAGTAGGACCGTATCTGGTGCTGGTAACAGCAATTTTATGGAATCTTTTCATAATTTTTTTAGACCCTCTTTTGCAAGGCCACCAGAGACAACAAGTCTGACACATAGTCAACGGCTGGAGAGGATGATACAGGAGTATCTCCAAATGAACATCGATGCCATGACTGTGCAACTGGAGCCTTGCTCCTTTTGGGCTTCAAACCTAGAAAAATGGCCAGAGCTCGCAACTTACGCCTTGGAGATTTTGTCGTGTCCAGCTGCCAGCGTTGTCTCTGAACGTGTCTTCAGTGCAGCTGGGTGTGTGCTGACAGATAAGCGCACGCGTCTGTCCAGTGACAATGTGGACAGACTGACGTTCATCAAAATGAACAAGTCATGGATCCAGAAGGAATTTACAACCCCTGTGTCATCCTGGGGAGAGTAAATGCTTGTGGATTTGGAATGTGCTTGATGCAAATCTAGCTGTGAAGTGTACAACTAGGGCACAAGTGCTGCCACTGAATGGGTGGGTGTGTGTGGGGCACAATTTTTGGAAAAAAGGGAGACTCCGCTTGGAGTAACCCTTGCTTACATTGTTTTTAAAAGAAGCCAAGATGAACAAGTCATGGGTCAGCAAAGACTTTATCTACCTACCCCGGTGTCATGCTGGGTACGGTTAATTATGGCGTATTTTTGAATGTGCTTGATGCAAATCAAAACATCCTGTTTGCAACTAGGGCCCAAGTGCTGCCACTGATGGGGTGGGTGTCTGTGTGGCCCAATTTTTGGAAAAAAGGGAGACTCCGCTTGGAGTAACCCTTGCTTACATTGTTTTTAAAAGAAGCCAAGATGAACAGAGCTGGGATCAGGAAAGACTTTGCTACCTACCCCGGTGTCATCCAGGGGACGGTTAATTATGGCGTATTTTTGAATGTGCTTGATGCAAATCTAGCTGTGAAGTGTACAACTAGGGCACAAGTGCTGCCACTGAATGGGTGGGTGTGTGTGGGGCCCAATTTTTGGAAAAAAGGGAGACTCCGCTTGGAGTAACCCTTGCTTACATTGTTTTTAAAAGAAGCCAAGATGAACAGAGCTGGGATCAGGAAAGACTTTGCTACCTACCCCGGTGTCATCCTGGGGACGGTTAATTATGGCGTATTTTTGAATGTGCTTGATGCAAATCTAGCTGTGAAGTGTACAACTAGGGCACAAGTGCTGCCACTGAATGGGTGGGTGTGTGTGGGGCCCAATTTTTGGAAAAAAGGGAGACTCCGCTTGGAGTAACCCTTGCTTACATTGTTTTTAAAAGAAGCCAAGATGAACAGAGCTGGGATCAGGAAAGACTTTGCTACCTACCCCGGTGTCATCCTGGGGACGGATAAGAATGGCGTATTTTTGAATGTGCTTGATGCAAATCAAAACATCCTGTTTGCAACTAGGGCCCAAGTGCTGCCACTGATGGGGTGGGTGTCTGTGTGGCCCAATTTTTGGAAAAAAGGGAGACTCCGCTTGGCGTAACCCTTGCTTGCTGTGTTTTTAAAAGAAGCCAAGATGAACAGAGCTGGGGTCAGGAAAGACTTTGCTACCTACCCCGGTGTCATCCTGGGGACGGATAAGAATGGCGTATTTTTGAATGTGCTTGATGCAAATCAAAACATCCTGTTTGCAACTAGGGCCCAAGTGCTGCCACTGATGGGGTGGGTGTCTGTGTGGCCCAATTTTTGGAAAAAAGGGAGACTCCGCTTGGCGTAACCCTTGCTTGCTGTGTTTTTAAAAGAAGCCAAGATGAACAGAGCTGGGGTCAGGAAAGACTTTGCTACCTACCCCGGTGTCATCCTGGGGACGGATAAGAATGGCGTATTTTTGAATGTGCTTGATGCAAATCAAAACATCCTGTTTGCAACTAGGGCCCAAGTGCTGCCACTGATGGGGTGGGTGTCTGTGTGGCCCAATTTTTGGAAAAAAGGGAGACTCCGCTTGGCGTAACCCTTGCTTGTTGTGTTTTTAAAAGAAGCCAAGATGAACAGAGCTGGGGTCAGGAAAGACTTTGCTACCTACCCCGTTGTCATCCTGGGGACGGTTAATTATGGCGTATTTTTGAATGTGCTTGATGCAAATCAAAACATCCTGTTTGCAACTAGAGCCCAAGTGCTGCCACTGATGGGGTGGGTGTCTGTGTGGCCCAATTTTTGGAAAAAAGGGAGACTCCGCTTGGCGTAACCCTTGCTTGCTGTGTTTTTAAAAGAAGCCAAGATGAACAGAGCTGGGGTCAGGAAAGACTTTGCTACCTACCCCGGTGTCATCCTGGGGACGGATAAGAATGGCGTATTTTTGAATGTGCTTGATGCAAATCAAAACATCCTGTTTGCAACTAGGGCCCAAGTGCTGCCACTAATGGGGTGGGTGTCTGTGTGGCCCAATTTTTGGAAAAAAGGGAGACTCCGCTTGGCGTAACCCTTGCTTGCTGTGTTTTTAAAAGAAGCCAAGATGAACAGAGCTGGGGTCAGGAAAGACTTTGCTACCTACCCCGGTGTCATCCTGGGGACGGATAAGAATGGCGTATTTTTGAATGTGCTTGATGCAAATCAAAACATCCTGTTTGCAACTAGGGCGCAAGTGCTGCCACTGATGGGGTGGGTGTCTGTGTGGCCCAATTTTTGGAAAAAAGGGAGACCCCCCTTGGCGTAACCCTTGCTTGCTGTGTTTTTAAAAGAAGCCAAGATGAACAGAGCTGGGGTCAGGAAAGACTTTGCTACCTACCCCGTTGTCATCCTGGGGACGGTTAATTATGGCGTATTTTTGAATGTGCTTGATGCAAATCAAAACATCCTGTTTGCAACTAGGGCCCAAGTGCTGCCACTGATGGGGTGGGTGTCTGTGTGGCCCAATTTTTGGAAAAAAGGGAGACTCCGCTTGGCGTAACCCTTGCTTGCTGTGTTTTTAAAAGAAGCCAAGATGAACAGAGCTGGGGTCAGGAAAGACTTTGCTACCTACCCCGGTGTCATCCTGGGGACGGATAAGAATGGCGTATTTTTGAATGTGCTTGATGCAAATCAAAACATCCTGTTTGCAACTAGGGCCCAAGTGCTGCCACTGATGGGGTGGGTGTCTGTGTGGCCCAATTTTTGGAAAAAAGGGAGACTCCGCTTGGCGTAACCCTTGCTTGCTGTGTTTTTAAAAGAAGCCAAGATGAACAGAGCTGGGGTCAGGAAAGACTTTGCTACCTACCCCGTTGTCATCCTGGGGACGGTTAATTATGGCGTATTTTTGAATGTGCTTGATGCAAATCAAAACATCCTGTTTGCAACTAGGGCCCAAGTGCTGCCACTGATGGGGTGGGTGTCTGTGTGGCCCAATTTTTGGAAAAAAGGGAGACTCCGCTTGGAGTAACCTTTGCTTACATTGTTTTTAAAAGAAGCCAAGATGAACAGAGCTGGGATCAGGAAAGACTTTGCTACCTACCCCGGTGTCATCCTGGGGACGGTTAATTATGGCGTATTTTTGAATGTGCTTGATGCAAATCTAGCTGTGAAGTGTACAACTAGGGCACAAGTGCTGCCACTGAATGGGTGGGTGTGTGTGGGGCCCAATTTTTGGAAAAAAGGGAGACTCCGCTTGGAGTAACCCTTGCTTACATTGTTTTTAAAAGAAGCCAAGATGAACAGAGCTGGGATAAGGAAAGACTTTGCTACCTACCCCGTTGTCATCCTGGGGACGGTTAATTATGGCGTATTTTTGAATGTGCTTGATGCAAATCAAAACATCCTGTTTGCAACTAGGGCCCAAGTGCTGCCACTGATGGGGTGGGTGTCTGTGTGGCCCAATTTTTGGAAAAAAGGGAGACTCCGCTTGGCGTAACCCTTGCTTGCTGTGTTTTTAAAAGAAGCCAAGATGAACATAGCTGGGGTCAGGAAAGACTTTGCTACCTACCCCGGTGTCATCCTGGGGACGGATAAGAATGGCGTATTTTTGAATGTGCTTGATGCAAATCAAAACATCCTGTTTGCAACTAGGGCCCAAGTGCTGCCACTGATGGGGTGGGTGTCTGTGTGGCCCAATTTTTGGAAAAAAGGGAGACTCCGCTTGGCGTAACCCTTGCTTGCTGTGTTTTTAAAAGAAGCCAAGATGAACAGAGCTGGGGTCAGGAAAGACTTTGCTACCTACCCCGGTGTCATCCTGGGGACGGATAAGAATGGCGTATTTTTGAATGTGCTTGATGCAAATCAAAACATCCTGTTTGCAACTAGGGCCCAAGTGCTGCCACTGATGGGGTGGGTGTCTGTGTGGCCCAATTTTTGGAAAAAAGGGAGACTCCGCTTGGAGTAACCCTTGCTTACATTGTTTTTAAAAGAAGCCAAGATGAACAAGTCATGGGTCAGCAAAGACTTTATCTACCTACCCCCGTGTCATGCTGGGTACGGTTAATTATGGCGTATTTTTGAATGTGCTTGATGCAAATCAAAACATCCTGTTTGCAACTAGGGCCCAAGTGCTGCCACTGATGGGGTGGGTGTCTGTGTGGCCCAATTTTTGGAAAAAAGGGAGACTCCACTTGGAGTAACCCTTGCTTACATTGTTTTTAAAAGAAGCCAAGATGAACAGAGCTGGGATCAGGAAAGACTTTGCTACCTACCCCGGTGTCATCCTGGGGACGGTTAATTATGGCGTATTTTTGAATGTGCTTGATGCAAATCTAGATGTGAAGTGTACAACTAGGGCACAAGTGCTGCCACTGAATGGGTGGGTGTGTGTGGGGCCCAATTTTTGGAAAAAAGGGAGACTCCGCTTGGAGTAACCCTTGCTTACATTGTTTTTAAAAGAAGCCAAGATGAACAAGTCATGGGTCAGCAAAGACTTTATCTACCTACCCCGGTGTCATGCTGGGTACGGTTAATTATGGCGTATTTTTGAATGTGCTTGATGCAAATCTAGCTGTGAAGTGTACAACTGGGGCACAAGTGCTGCCACTGAAGGGGTGGGTGTGTGTGGGGCCCAATTTTTGGAAAAAAGGGAGACTCCGCTTGGAGTCACCTTGCGGTGTTTTACATGACTTTAGAAGGGCGTGCCATGCCTATATCTGTGTGTCCTCCTCTTTTTCCTTGTCCAGCTGTTTTGTTTTCGCATGAGTATATGTCCTTGTCACTTTCCCATGTGTTGTGAGTTGTTTGTCACCTTTTGGACACCTTTGAGGGTGTTTTCTAGGTGTTTTTCTGTGTTTGTGATTGCCTGCCATTGTTTCCTATTGGCTCGAGTTCGGTTCGTCGAACGTTCGACGAGCCGAACTCGAACGGGAGCTCCGTTCGGCGAACCGACCTCGAGCCGAACCGGGACCGGTTCGCTCATCTCTACTGAACACAGGAAGCTGAGCTGGCAGCCGCTCTGTGCATGCGGCAGCGTCTATTGTGAAGGAGAGGGCCGCTGGGGATCAACGCTGCACAGGTACCGTGGGACACCGGGGAACACCGGTGGGGTTATAGGGGGTGACCTGGCAGGGCCTGGGGAGGAGTTTTCTGTCGCATGTGTCATGGCACATGCGACAGAAATCAGAGGAGTAGGGTGAATGCGGCCGGCGCGCTTCTGTGCGCGCGGCCATCTTGGATTTCTGGGAGGGCATCAGGGGGGCACTTTGGCGACACCGGGGGACCGGAGGGGACCGGGGAGGAGATTTATCATGTTTGTTCATGCCAGATGGGAGATAAATAATTTTTTACTGGCGCTGTCATTTACTGTAACGTGATCATCGGTGTACGGTGTGTCGTGGAAACCCCTTTCTTGGGAGAGCTAATTTAGGGTGAGATGCAAGGGATCTCCAGATCTGCCAGTGTTGGTCCAATTAATAGCGATGCATCGGAGACAAACACAAGAACACACACAGTCAATGTCCGTGTACCAGGCTTTGTCTGAAACTCAGATGCCCAAACAGTAGTTTTATTACAACCACAAAAGAAAAGGGGACGGCTTAGTACATGACCAAAAATGGAATGAAAGTTGGAAATAACAAAATCGTAAATTATGGATCCTGCTGAATTCCTTAAAACCAGATCTGTCCAGTTTTCTGGACCTTCAGTAACAAAGAAACTTTAGACAAAGGCCTCTTTAAAGAGACTACACCTAGTGCTATTGCTTTTATGAATAACACTTATAAAGCTAATACAAAAATACAAAATTATTAAACATATATAAATTGCTTAAATGATAATCAAAACTTAATATAAAATATTAAACATAACAATTCCTCCCTTTTTATTATTTACAGACAATTTATCCATCAGCTATATCCCCATGCTATGACAGCATGGAGGGGCCAACCCCGTTCACCGATAGATATCTTGTTTGTAAATTTCATCATATATATTTACTAAGGGAGCATTGAGGTATTTTTCACATGTTGTAACTGACGGCCTGTGATACTTGATCTTACATGTCTCTGTTCATAGTGTTGTCATAACAAATATCCCAATTCTAGCAGCTACATACACTAATAGTACCAACATTCCCATCTGTAGAATGCCTATCAGCCACCCAGTGATACCTGAGAACCAAATTGTCGGAGACATTTGTCTGCAGCTCGGTTATATAGGGAATGTTTGGATAAAGCACTTATATCTAGAACACCATGAGGAAATATAAAGGTAGCGGCATAAGGCGTGCAGAGGTGTCGATCCCCTCTGCGCCCCGGGAAAGTCATTTATAGGCCTGGTGACCACATACTAGATATAAATCCTTAGAAATTATGCAGTGTATTATGTCAGTGGTTCTCCCAACACAACACATATCAGTCAAACGTCCTTTGCCTTGAAGGTTTGGCACACAAATTTCAGCAGTTTTTGAGACAGACCTCATTCCTTCAGGATGTCTTAGACTCAAAATGTTAGTTAAATTGGTAAAGTTGTTCACAAGTCTACACAGAATGTGTAAACCACAGTTCACTATTGCTCAAAACATCCATGGTCACTTTTCTGGAAACAACTATCATTACAAATAATCACGAGTAATTTAAGTACTCTCACAGTTTTTCCAGTCCTAAAAGTGTGAGCATCACAGGCGTAACTTATAGTCCTCATATAGGATCAGGGGATCTGCAAGATATGGCATAGAATTAGAAGATATTGGGCTCGGAGTGCATACCCAACAGTTCTTAGTGCTTTAGAGTCCATATCTTGGAACAGAACTTGGTGATGCTTTATCAGTTTGTTATCACAGTCCTCTTTTAGTGCCTCATTGATAGGACAAGAGGTACAGTTTCCATCAGCATAATCCAAAAGGCAGAGTGGTTATCTTTGTATCTTTGCCTTGGATCTTGACAGAAGTGGCAGTGGTTAGCATCACTTAGAATGGCTCCCTGGATCTAGGCTCCAATGGTCTCCTTATGTGTCTCTTGACCACGACCCAGTCGCCTGGTGCCGGTGTGTGTGTGCCGCTTATAAACATGGGGTCTGGGATGGAGGAAAGAACACAGTTATGAGTAACAGTCAGATGTTTGTGCAACTCAGCGACATATTCAGTGAGAAAAGCATACGAGGCCTGCAATTACTGTGGGAAATATAATTCTGTCTCAGGAATACTACCAAACATTAATTCATATGGGGACAGCTTCTTTATACCTCTTCGGGCAGTTCTCACTGAAAGCAATGCGATGGGCAAGCAATCTACCCAGGACAAGTGTGTTTCCTCCATGCACTTTAATTTAAGAGTACCGTTAAAGCGTTCCACCTTCCCACTACTTTGTGGGTCAAAGGGAACGTGGAAAGCATGTTCTAATCCCAAAGTAGCCATGATCTGTTTCATTTAATTCTCCATTGAAGTAAGCACCTCTGTTACTTTCTATAGTTTTGGGAAACCCATATCTGCAAACCACCTTACTTATTACTTTCTTGATGGTAATTGTGGTCTTTATATTATCTTTCATCACGGTCTAAGCTTCAGACATACCAGGACATATTCATAACTACCCACCTTAGGCAGCAGTATGTAGTCCACCTGCAGTCTCTGAAATGAGTAATCTGGTTTTGGTGCTGAATTTCTGCGGAACTCAAATAGGCCTACCGGGGCTGTGTTTTGCACAAACAAGACATACTTTGCAGCCATATTCAGGAACCCTTGGGCACATCAGTTTTGCAGCACTACTGCACACGTCACACCTTTGTACCGGGGAATGTGCCAGGGCAGCCATCATTGGGAACAGGCAGCGAGGGAGGCAAATCCGGGTGTTTACCTGCCATACCACTGACTCTGACCGTACAGCGCATTGCATTCTGTTCGTTTGAGGGGGCCTGGGTCTGGAAGACCTGAAACAGTTCACGATCAACGGCCACTGGGGCCGGTACGGTGCCAGCCTCCTTTGCTGAAAGGTGGCGCCCCGCACTCTCGGTCACTAAGCTCCCTTAGAGGGCTATGTCTGTTATGGCCAGTATTACTGTCAGAGGTAGTCTTGCTGCTTCTTTAGCCGGCTTATCGGCCAGTGCATTCCCTACTGCAAGGGGAGTTTGTTCCCGTGCGTGTGCCGATACTTTGACTATGGCTGCCCTTTGGGAAATGGTGAGTGCTGCGAGTAACTGCTCTACCGCCTGCGCATACTTCAGGAAATTACGGCTCCGCCAAATGACGCCAAAGTCGTGTGCTACCCCAAAAGCGTATTGTGAGTCAGAAAATACATTACTCTTCTTACCTTTTCCCAGACTGCACATTACAGTGAATGCCTTCAGCTCAACCTCTTGCGCAGAGTAGCTCGAAGGGAATGGTTCTTACTGCCTTACCATTGTGGACTACTGCATACCCGGTGATAAACAGTCCTTGATCATTGTCCAAAGCTCTGGAACCATCTATAAAATACTCAGCAGAGGGGTTAGTGAGTGGTACATCAGTGATATTTGTCAAGTCCTCTGTTTCTGCCTCCACCAATGCCTGACAGTCATGTGTCATATCAAACTGAACTTCTTCATCTGCTAGTTTGAAAAACAGGGGCAAGTCTTGTCTCACGGTCTCTCCCACAGGGACATGTCTTGTCTCATGGTCCCTCCCTCAGGGACATGTCTTGTCTCATGGTCTCTCCCACAGGGGCCGGTCTTGTCTCACGGTCTCTCCCACAGGGACATGTCTTGTCTCACGGTCTCTCCCACAGGGACATGTCTTGTCTCATGGTCCCTCCCACAGGGGCCGGTCTTGTCTCACGGTCCCTCACACAGGGACAGGTCTTGTCTCATGGTCCCTCCCTCAGGGGCAGGTCTTGGCTCACGGTCCCTCCCACTTCCCCATCCAAATATATGTAAAGAGGGAAAAGCTTAATATTTGTCCGGCCTTTATACTGAAAGATGGTGGGTCTGAGCCCGTTGGAGTCTTTCAGATACAGCATGAGGAGATTGGAGTGAGGGGGCAGCTTAACACTATGTCCTCTGTCTGTCTAATAGAGTCCTGAAACAGCTGCCCAGCTCTTACACAAGCAGTGGTCACTGTAATAACTGAATGTAGCATCCCAGAGTAATACTCTGGAGGGTGCTGTCTGCCACCGTGTTGTTGGGTGAGGACACCGGCTATATGTCCAACCTGCTTGTGGCGGTAAAGGGTTAAAGGTTTTTCCCACGTCTATTTTGCTTATGTGACCACAACTGTCTGGATTTATTCTCGAGTCAAACAACTAGCTTTGGGAATTGTCACTCAGGATTCGGAGACTACACAGGGTGCCTTCTTTTAAGGGGGGTGGTCACCTTGGGCCCAATTAGGGTAAATTCTATGAAGGTCCCAATTTTCTGCAACACGTCTGTCCTTAAATTAATAAGTGAATATGAGAAAACTAAAACCTGGGTCACAAAATAGGAACAGTGAATGTAGTCCCCGGGAGATGACAATGGGGTTGTGGGAGACATCTGAATGGTCAGTTTCCGATGGTGGTGGGGGTCACGATAGTAGTTGTTGCATTTTTGGGACATTTGTCCCCTCAATAAAACAAACAAAAAAAAAAACCTTTTTGCCCACAAGCCCAACCTTTTACATTGCTGTAGTCTAAGGGGTGCTTCACACATAGCGAGATCGCTAGCGAGATCGCTGCTGAGTCACGGTTTTGGTGACGCAACAGTGACCTCATTAGCGATCTCGCTGTGTGTGACAATGAGCAGCGATCTGGCCCCTGCTGTGAGATCGCTGCTCGTTACACACAGAGCTGGTTCGTTTTCTTCAAAGGCGATGTCCTGCTGTGCAAGGACGCATTCTGTGTTTGACTCCTAGACAGCGACCTTGTTCACGACTCACGTAGGCGTGCATCTTCGTTGGTTTCCACGCCCTCTCTGTTCTGATTGGTGATCGCTACTGCGTTCTCATTGGACGTCTCATTGGGCTTCCATTCTTTGTTCTATTGTGTAGGGCTAGTTTTCACTTGTCCCTGACCGCGTGTAGCAAGCAGATCGCAATACAGTCCATTCTGCATCGCTTCATCCGTTCATCAGATATTCTGGGCATTGTACTCTTCAAGGTAGGCATTTTTTTGAGGTCGCAAATGCATTTCCATAATATTATTACATTTATGTAACACTAAACAAGTATCTATCATTGTCTTATTGAACATTGTGTGTTTATGCTTCTACACTTGCAAGCAAATGGTGAGAGGGCTTGGCTTCTATCTGTATACATGTTTTTCTATGGGCAGACATTTTAACCCCTTCATGACTGACCTTTTTTTTACTTTCCGTTTTTATTTCGCCATTCTTTTTCTGAGAAACGTAACTTTTTTTTTTTCAGTCAATATGGTCATGTGAGGGCTCATTTTTTGCGGAAATAACTGTACTTTTAAATGAAACCATAAGTTTTAACATATAGTGTACTGGAAAATGGCAAAAAAATTCCAAATGATGAAAAATTGTAAAATAAGTGCGATAGCGTCTCTATCACAAGTTTTTACCGCTAACCATTTTTGCGCAGATGATACCTTTTGCTCGCCTAAAATATTTCATTTTGCACAATGCCTTGCACAATTTTGCTCGTGCCTGGCAGGCACACATCTCAGCTGTGAAAATCAGCTGAGATGTGCGCTCATCGCGGCATGCTGCCGCCGGCGGACCGCAGGCAGTAACATTATGACATTTAGGACGTAATATTACTGCCTGCGGTCGTTAAGGGGTTAAGGGGGTCTCATGTGTATACAACCGTATACAGTACGTTTTGTGGCACACTTATAAATGTAATTAAACGTTTTTTTGCTTAAATTTTACTATGTATAGTAATAATAGCAATATTTTTTTGCTACTATTCTCATGTTTTGCATTTCATTGTCATTTCCTAGATTACACAACATGAACGATGAGGAGTGTAATCTTGTGGTGGCTGCTTTGCTGCTTGAGGCAGCTCAGCTAGAAAATAAGGCACAGAGGAGGCGTTCCAAACAAAAACGGCGCATGTGGACAAGAGAGTGGCTGCTGAAGAGGTCTGAATTCACGCACATGCAACTGGTTAGAGAGCTTCAGGAGAAGAATCCTCACGATTTCAGGAACTATCTACGGATGTCGGAGGAATCCTTCAAACTATTGCTGGAAACAATAACGCCAGTCATTCAACGGAAGGATACAGCAATGCGTGCTGCTGTCCCGGTAGATGAAAGACTGGCCGTCACGCTCCGTTTCCTCGCCACCGGTCGCTCGCTGCAGGATTTACACTTTTCTTCAGCCATTTCACGGCCCCTGCTTAGCGTATTAATTCCTGAGACTTGTAATGCAATTTACAACTGTCTGCGCAGCTACATTCAATTTCCCAACACAGAGGAGGAATGGATAAAGATTGCCTCTGATTTTGATCGCCTCTGGCAGTTTCCTAATTGTGGAGGGGCGTTGGACGGGAAACATGTCCGTATCACTCAACCACCTAACAGCGGATCATACTTTTTTAACTATAAGGGCTATTTCAGTGTCATCCTGATGGCTTTGGTGAACGCCAATTACGAGTTTATATTTGTAGATGTAGGCATGAACGGCCGAGTTTCCGATGGGGGTGTTTTCGAGCAAACACGTTTTGGCGATCATTTGAACAACTCTGACCTGCACTTGCCTCACAACTCCCAGACTACTGGCGAATTTAATTTTGTTTTTGTTGGGGATGAAGCCTTCCCGCTTCATTCAAATCTTCTAAAACCGTATCCTCAAAAAAATCTTACAGAGCAAAGGCGCATTTTTAACTACCGATTGTCACGGGCACGGCGGGTAGTGGAAAATGCTTTCGGGATAATGGCCAATCGATTCAGAATTTTTCACACACCCATTAACATGAAACTAGACTCAATAGACTCTGTTATTTTGGCATGTTGCGTGCTGCATAATTTCCTTCGCCGTCGAGATACTGATAGCTACTGTCCGTCTGGCTTCGCGGACACTGTGGACCTAACCAGTGGGGAAGTGCTGCTCGGGAATTGGCGCACAGACGGTCCTGCGATTGCAGGACTTGAGCCTTGTGCACACGGCAGAAACCCCGATGATGCTAAGACTTGCCGAGAGAAGTACTGTGACTATTTTAACGGCCCTGGTGCTGTTAGTTGGCAGCATCAGATCATATAGTGGCCTTCAGATGTAATTTATATTGTGAGTGTATGTTATTAATGTTTCTGAAATAAAGTATACTACCGAGGAGATTTACAAATTTTTGTTTATTCTTTGACTAGTACGACTATGCACACAGCATTCACTCCTGCACAGGCGCTTAATAGATAGACACGTTTACACATACATATTGATATACATTACTAGTTACCGGCCCCTTGTCAGCAGCCTCGGGCAGTTCCATTCGTTTCCCCCTCCAGGGCTGGTGGTCTCTTTCCTTTTCCTCTGCACTGCCGTTTATAAACAGCATGCAGAAATAAGTGAATAGTGCCCCCCAGCGTCTGAAAATCTCGGTGGTATAAGGGGGTAGCTGAGATAATGGATATCATGATTCAGGCCGTTTATTCCTGTCCGCGCTCACATGATCACCGGTATGCACCATAACACGATGATCACGTTACAGTAATTGACAGCGCTGTTAAAAAAATATTTATCTCCCATCTGGCATGAACGTGTCAGATGGGAGATAAATGTCCTCCACTGGTCCACTATGGTCCCTCTGATTTCTGTTGCATGTGCCATGACACATTCGACCGAAAACTAATCCCCAGCCCATGCGCTTGAGGTAAAAGGTACATAGTTTATCAGGAGAGCTATACTACTTTTCCAAATGGAGGGATTTGAATTTCGAGTTGCCCTGTTGAACAACTTTCTAACATGAGAGTCCGTAAAATGGCTTATTTAACGATCGCTTGCGGGAACTCTGCTGAGTCACGGTTTTGGTGAGGCAGCAGTGACCTCATTAGCCATCTCGCTGTGTATGACACTGAGCAGCGATCTGGCCCCTGTTGTGAGATCACTGCTCGTTGCACACACTGCTGGTTCATTTTTTAATCTTTGCACTCCCGCTATGTGTGACAGCGAGAGCGCAAAGATCTGAATGTGCAGGATGCACAGAGCCGGCGTCTGAAAGCCTGCTGTAACCAATGTAAATATCTGGTAACCAGGGAATCCCCTTCCTTGGTTACCTAATATTTACTTTAATTACCACCATCCGCTGCTCTCACTGCCAGCGCCTGGTCCCTGCACGCAGCCAGACTACACATCTGGTAAAATTATAACCCGATGTGTACTCAGGCAACGAGTGCAAGGGAGCCGGCGCTAAGCGTTGTGTGCTGGTAACCAACGCAAATATTGTGTAACAAGAGCTTGGTTACCCGATGTTTACGTTGGTTACCATTGTCCGCAGCTTCCAGACGACGGCTCCGTGCAAGCGCAGCATTGCTTCCACATCGCTGCTAGCTGGTGGGCTGGTCACTGGGTCGCTGGTGAGATCTGCCTGATTGACAGCTCACCAGCGACCATGCAGCGACGCAGCAGCGATCCTGATCGGGTCAGATCGCTGGTAGGATTGCTGCTGCGTCGCTATGTGAAGGTGCCCTTGTGCTTTGTAGCACTCCTGCAGTGTGTCCCCCCCCCAGCAGTATTTATATGTACCACAGTTATGCATGTGGCTACAGTGTGTGGAAAACTGAAAGGTGGACCCCTAGAGTCAATTACCATGGTGGGCTCCAGACACCCCAGACCGACCCTGCTGACACCCATTATATCTATGCATGTGTATAGATGGACACAGCCCAATCCAAAACCAAGTAGGCCTGCTTATAACTATCTCAAGAATTAAGCAAAACGTGCGTCAAGTGATAAACAAAACACATTTTATTACAAACCAAAACAAACATAAAACACTCTCTCTCTATATATATATTTATATACAAGTCTAAGAAATTAAATAATTAACAAAAACAAAACTAAAATTAACTTTTTCATAAAAATTATGGAAAATGAATTACTAAACCGACAAGAAGCATCATGTATCATAGTGGTTATTTGATGTGGAATAACCTTGCCTTGGCGGTGAATTTAGATGGGCTAGAAATGACTGGGGCATAAAAGAGCACTCTGGAGTGGGGTGCACAAGAATGTTTCCTGGAGGCCCCATCCTCCGCACAGGTGTGCTGTGCAATGTATCTTGCATTTGTGGCCATAAGGGTTGTGGACCTGGTCCACGGTCTAGCCTGGTTGTTGCGGTCAGCGTTGTTGTCTCTTCCAGGTTACCGGCTGCGGCTCGACTTAGCGTTTCCAGTATAAGTCTTTCCGCATGACTTCTTTGATTGGCGTCCAACTTTTGCAGTCGATCTGCTGTCATCTTTGCAAAGAAGTCCATACCGGTATTGGACTGTTTTTCTAAAATTTGGGTTGCCAAAGAAATTAATTGTTCTGAGGATGATGGTGTGGCAGCCTTTCTTCTGATATTTCGCTGCCGCTGTGGTTGTGGTTCAGTGGAGGGCGAATTTTCTTCTACATTGGCCTCCCCACTAGTTTCCGCCCTAACTGGGATGTCGCCACTAGATAGTGTCGCAACTTGGGAACAGTCCTGCTGGACAACAAAACAGAAAATTTTAGTTTCAGATAAACCCATCAATTTTCACAAACTAGAACTCACAACCCCATCACGAAAATGATACCCCATTAGAGATATACAGTTAGCATGCAATGGTAAAAAGGAGTGTGGTGGCACAAGTAGTACGAGTTATTACATGACATTCAATAGTATGAGAACAGAGTGCGGCTAAACTTGAAAAGTGTACAAGGCTGTATATTTACAATTAATCACAATTAATCAATACAAAATAAATCAATGACGTGCATCCAAAGCTTACATGCTTTTCATCGGGAAGAACAGAAGGTACTTACGTCTTCATCTATGGCATCTGTCAGTGCCTCTGTGTTGGTGGGCCCAAAAGAACATACAGATGCCCGTGGTAACTCCTGGTTGCGGGTAAAGTCCATTAAGTTAAAGTACCACAGGGAGGGCACATAAATGTCATCTGTAGCACATCCTGACCTTTTGGACCTCTCAATCTTGTTTAGTTCCTTCTTAAATACAGTGCGGAGGCCCTGGATTTTTTTGCGCACCATCGTCTCATCCACCTTCTCAGATGGGTCATGCTGCTGAAATAGGGCAATTAATTTTGCGTACGCCTCCCTTTTCTTGTTCCGGTTGCAATAGTCCGGCGATTTAACTAGCCAAAGGCAGGGAAAGGAGCGATACAGCTCAATCAGTTCCCGTATAAAGTCTTGGCTATTGTAAGACATCTGTAATTTATAAAAAAAAAAAACACAAAAAAAACCCCATGTAAATAAAAGTACACAACTAATGATGCAAGTATGTTCACAAATACAGCCCACGAGTACAGGTGATTCCACATGTATTTGAAGCAAGCCCAAAATGGAGATTTGCACACGAGAATCAAACACCCTACCCCACCCTGTAAAATGGCTGTCCATGCAAAAAAACAATGTACACTGCTTCAAAGTGTAATGAAATCCTGGCCACAATGTTACATATAAAGAATGGACACAAATTAGAATTGAGCTATGATTACAAGTAAATGATAGCTACAAATATATCAAATCTAATCTTATAAAAATGAAATACATATTCTAATTAATAAAGGAAAGCTACAATGATAATTAGAGAACTCAATAAATACCTACCTTTCAAAAATGATGGTGTGTAGAGCCACAAATTACGGGACACAATAGCGACTTGAAAGAGAACGCTGCTGAACCAAAGGCACCTAGAACACAGAATGGAAGCCCTACTGCGTTGCCTTTATTTATTGACATGCTATAGCCCAATCACAGAAAGACTTGTTGAGCAGTGGCTATCCAATCAGAGAAGGACAACGCACTAGTGGCCAACAATTAAATCACCTAAATAAACAAACAAACCCCTTCGTCGTCACACAACAACAGTTTGGAGACTGCTATATTTATAAATGTAAATATATTGATCGCTACAGTTATGAGACGCTGTATTTATTGCGGAAGCAAATCATTTAGAGAACGCAGCAGCGTCTCCTGCGGGCGCCAGTATTTAACATTGTGGGGGTTTTGAGGAGAGACAGAGAGGGGTTTCAGCGACGCAGTATCGTCGCCAACGCGATCGCAAGTCCATTATAGCGACGTTAAAATTCAATTTGCTGAAAGTTTTCTGGCGGGCGGGTTCAATATTTTTACTGTGGCCTAGCCAAAAAATATGTTGTCCAAAGTGCTGTTGAGGTGCGGTTTCTTATTGCCCAAGTTGACCACAGCTTTGCAATTGTTTGCTTGCAAAGAAGGCAACAAGGTCGCACTTCCGTCCTTTGTTCATGAGCACATACTGCTTTTTGGATCGTACTAGAGACCTCCAGGCTTGTGTGCTGATTTTCGGATCTTATTAACGCTGTCTTCAATCCTGATCTGTGGTCACGACTGCGGCTTTGCTTTTCGGATCTTACTACAGATCTCCATGCTTTCATCTTCCATCTGTATACATGAACCCACCCATCTCCGTGCTCGTACGTACTGGAGAGTGTGTTGTTGGTGAGGCCACTCGTGGGTTGCAGTGACTGATGGTGAGACGGTTAGGGAGGTGTAGTTCCTGTTGTATGGCATAAATTGCAGTGGAGGGTGATGTGCAGAGTTGGACCGGCGGTAAATGGTGTACTCACAGTTCTCAATAATTACACACACAGTCCCGTGTAGCAAACAGGGGTCCCTTCCTCTTGCACTCAGTGTTTGTGTCTTCAGTGGGACAAATGCGCTTGGAACATGCAAGTCCACTCCCATTACGTATGTTGTGAGCTGCGGCATGCGAAATCTGAGCCTCCGGATCTCTGTGGGTTTTGACGGCTAACACTTTAAGGTGTACCGCAACCCAATCACCGTCGCCTATGAGCCTGCTTGCCGGAGCCTACCATATCTTATTTGCAAAAAACACCAGAAAATATTCTACTTTTGTGTTGTTTTTTGCTGTGTTTGTACTGCTGTAGTTTTGCACGCGCACACACAAACATACTTTAACCGGTACATACATACATACATACACACAACCACATACATCCATACTCTACATCCACCAATGCTGCCAATTCATGTCCGACTCATGGTGGGAATCTTGTCTTCTTCCAGTAGAATCGTCCTGTGTGCAGAAGCGCAGGTGAAGTAGCGTAGTACAGTTACCTGAAAGACCTTCGTGACGTCACCACACAAAGTGATCGCACGTGCGTCACTGGTCCTTCAACTCCCTGTACCTATCCGGCGATAATGCCCACTGGATGATTGCATGGTAATCGTAGGCTTCCCCAGGACATGGACATGGATTGGCAGCATCAGTGTTTCGCTCATGGTGAGTATGGATCTACATGCAAAACTTCAAACAGATCAATTCCTCTAAGCAAAAAGCAGTGCGCTGCAACTCTTCATGGAGAACGCATAAATGAGGCATGAATAAACTTTTATTGTCACTGTTTTCGTGGCTACGGCCAAAAACACAGACAATCACACATTTTACAAAAAAAAAACCAAAACATTATTTTAAACAAAGGAAAAAATGTTTAACGGCTGCTGCCCTGTTGTTGGGACGCCACATACTTGGCGATCAGCACTCCGTGCTGCTTCACCGCTGTGGCCAGTGTGCGCTGTGCTGCTGCCAGTGTGCGCTGTGTTGCCAGAATCCTCCTGTGAGAGGCCTGAAGGTCTTGTAATGTTGGTATTTCTATGGAGGGAATGGTACCACTTAAAAAGGCTAATTATATGCAGACATATAAATTAGAGGTACATGTTTGTTGTTAAAACTTACGGTTCGGGTGTTCCTCCTCGTCCGGTAAGGATGGGCTGAGGTTCCACCCGAAACCTCTGGCATCAGCATCAATGTCTAGAGAGAGACAAACACTTCATAGTACATGATAGGTGGAGAGGCTGCTTTATACATGGAGGCCTGAAGAGGCTGCTTTATACATGTAGGACTGGAGAGGCTGGCTGCAATATTATACATGGAGGACTATGGAGGTGTATTCTAATATATGATTGGTTATGTGGGACCCTTTATACTATATGGAAGGCTATGTGGGGGCCATTATTGTATTTTGAGAACTAAATACAAGGGGGTACAAAGATACAACCACGGGATGGGAATGTTTTGTGCAGAGGGAAAAGGTTCGTTCTCTCAGCACCCAGCTTTCCCATGCTCTGCTGTACATCTTCTCTCAGCACTCAGCTTCCCCATGTTCTGCTATACATCTTCTCTCAGCACCCAGCTTTCCCATGCTCTGCAATACATCTTCTCTCAGCACTCAGCTTCCCCATGCTCTGCTATACATCTTCTCTCAGCACCCAGCTTTCCCATGCTCTGCTGTACATCTTCTCTCAGCACTCAGCTTCCCCATGTTCTGCTATACATCTTCTCTCAGCACCCAGCTTTCCCATGCTCTGCAATACATCTTCTCTCAGCACTCAGCTTCCCCATGCTCTGCTATACATCTTCTCTCAGCACCCAGCTTTCCCATGCTCTGCTGTACATCTTCTCTCAGCACTCAGCTTCCCCATGTTCTGCTATACATCTTCTCTCAGCACCCAGCTTTCCCATGCTCTGCAATACATCTTCTCTCAGCACTCAGCTTCCCCATGCTCTGCAATACATCTTCTCTCAGCACTCAGCTTCCCCATGCTCTGCTATACATCTTCTCTCAGCACCCAGCTTTCCCATGCTCTGATATGGGAAAGCTGTGTGCTGATGGAAAGATGTATAGCAGAGCATGGGGAAGCAGTGTGCTGAGGACAAGATGGATATCTGAACATAGGAAAGTTGGTTGCTGATAGAGGGATTTCAGTTCATGGGAAATCTGGGTGCTGTGGGTAAGATAGCTCTATCCTGTCAAAGTTATATGCCCCTAGTTTTATCTTCAAAAATTACCAGGCAAGCCTGCTCCCATGACATTGAGTGAGGAGGGAGAGACAGCAGGTGGCTCCTGCTGGTGCTCCGCCTCTGGTGGTGGCTCCAGCTGTGGCTCCGGGTCTGGTGGTGGCTCCAGCTGTGGCTCCGGGTCTGGTGGAGGCTCCAGCTGTGGCTCCGGGTCTGGTAGAGGCTCCAGCTGTGGCTCCACGTCTGGAGGTGGGTCCTGCTGGGGCTGCTGGTCTGTAGGTGGGTCCTGCTGGGGCTGCGGGTCTGGAAAAAAGCATACCTTATAATATTTTCACGTGGGGGTAACTCACAAGAAGTACTCTTGTGGTACTACTCATGTGCTGTGTCTCATGTGGGCGGAATTACTCATGTGGTACTACTCTTGTAAAAGAGCCGCCATATACTGTGCAAACCAATGTTAACACTAGTGCTGAGCGGACCCGGACTGTAAACGTCTGAATCCGCAAGTTTTTTGCGCTATCCCTGGGGCCGGACCCTATTGACTTATATGGGCAACGGATTCCGGAGCGGATCGGACTCTTTTAGTAAATCTGTCAGTGATATCCCCAGGGCCGGACCCCATTGACTTATGGGCACCGGATTCCGGTGCGGATTTGACTCTTTTTTTTTTTAAATCGGTCAGTGGTTCGCCGACCCCGGATTATTGGCTGTTCGATCAACTTTAGTTAACACCACTCACCAGGTTGGGGCTGGCTCTGAGAACGGATGCTGGCAATGCGGTTTCTTGACCTGTACCGCAGATCTGCCAGCTTCTTCCTTATTTGCGTCGTTGAACGCTGCACCCCAAATTTTCTAAAAAGGCCCCGACTAATCCTGCTCAGCACTGCCTTCTTGTGGAGGACAGGATGGTCATGGTGTCCAGCACAGTGATAATCTCTCCTGTCCATGGTTGTGATGAGATAAGTCACTTCTGCCTCTCCCCATGCTGAAGATCGGCTTCTGGACGCCATATTTTTGCAGGTCACACCAACAACACTAGACCCAAACAACAACACTGGGAAAACCCGCACCAAATCAGCGTCGTCCAATAGAATTATAACGTCGACGCAAGGGACTTGCGTGACGCAGCTGCGTTCTCTACGGGATACCTGAAAATCAGTGACTCTGGGCAGTTGAATATTAAGTCACCGCCCAGTCACAACGCACCTACAACCACCAATAGGAGTGGAGGGGGCGCGGAAACGGTGCACGCTATGTTACAAATCAAGATTAGAATCGTGCTATGTGACATGGTCCCTGCGACCGCTGAGATCGCTGTGAAGGTCGCCGTATACTTCCTGCGTCGCTGTTGAGATCTGCTTGTTTGACAGCTCAACAGCGACCATGTAGCGATGGAGCAGCGATCCTGACCGGGTCAGATCGCTGGTGGGATCGCTGCTGCGTCGCTATGTGTGAAGGTACCCTAAGCCTTTAAAGCCTCTAGGGCTGTGACAACCCCACACCCTGATGAAGGTGTCACTAATCACAAAACCACACATTGGTTCTGGACATCACACATCAACAAGATGTCCGTAGCGAGGCACCATCCTCTCACACATTGTGCTATCTTCCTATGCAGCATGGCTGACATACCTTCAGTCTTTTTAGCTGACACATTTACCATTGCTACTGCTTGCACATTTTCTCTTTTTTTTTTTTTTAGCACCTTACATTTACACCATGTACTTTTGTATGGTTCTTCATACATTGCTGCTGTAATATACTTCACCATCATTCCATTCTGTTCTATAAACGCATTGCCTTACATACACACGCAGCATGTTACTTTTTATAACGCATACTGTTTTTTTGTATCATTATAGGTCAATACAGGTCTATTCACATTGCTGCTTGTGGTCATCATTATAAACATTCCTTTATAATCCAACATTATAAATATTCCTTTTACATATTTTGATTGTTGTGATGCTGCCCTTTCTCGGTTGTACCCACTGCACCATTTTACTTGTTATCAATAAAAATGATTGTGTTATTTCTCCTCTATAATGGTTACATATAGGCTATTTTTTTTCTCCTCACTCTTTTGTGTATTCCTGTAGTTTAGTCTCTTATCTCCTTCTTGTGGTGGATTCCCCCTCTACCCCTCCCTTTTCTTCTACTTGGCTGCAGGGGGGCCAAATTAACGCTTTCCTTTCTTGTTCAGCTCCCCAGGGGATATTTCCCTCAAATACATCCATTTCATATTGCTCCACCTTGGGAGACTGGTACAGCGCCCTGGACTGTAGGTCTATGGGCATTTAGAACACACCGCAGCAATAGTCCATGAATCTTATCATTATGTTCATACCCAAAACTGAGTATGGTCCTATGCTACAATCTGCAACAGATCTTGTCGCTTATTCTGCCTAAAACCAGTGTCTGTTAAACTCCATTCTCTGGAAAGTTACCAAGATTAGGTTTTCCTATGTGGCCAGATATACCTCCTGAATACCCTGGAGATATGTTCTAAATGTAAGGGTAATTTTCCAGGAGATTCAGGATCTAGGTAGCAAGGGCAATATGCCTGGGCATAGGGAAACACAGGACACGCAATATTAGCTCCAGAGGGACTGTGTTGGCCACAGTGTCTGCAGGTCTATCCCAATGATCCTGCATATGGCAGGGGTGCTGAAGGGGGAGGCAGCGCAGGTTTTACATCAGTTATAGAGACTGCAGCGTTCCCTGGGCCTTTATACTATCACAGATTACATATACACCACCATGAATGGTTTAATCTGATTTATGGTCACTCAGTGAGAGACGCTTGGATACTTTTCCACATTCTAACCTGTTTGTTTTTATCTTTCAAACAGTCTTCACATTTGCAGAAAAACATCTCCCAAAACAAAAAAAATTCCAATAACATGTTGCATCAATCCATTGCTTCATTCCCTTTTCGTCTTTCTTCTATATCCTTTGTAGGGACATGGGTGGTACCTCTGAGGCTCATTACATCCTATAGCTGCCAGTCCTCTGACTGCAACTTCAATGCCCGCAGTTAACCGTAGAACTGAAATGGGCCATAGAGTCTTAACCGCAGAAGACTCTACTCTTCTCCCAGCACCAATTTGCTCGCAAGAGAAGGATTTCTACTCCCAGAACCACTGTTCTCGCAAGAGAAGAATTTCTAGGAAGCATCAGGTTACCAGCCCTCTGTACCCGTACAATTCTGAGACAGAACCAAACAAATAACAATTCATAAACTCTACTACCAACAGTTATTGGGATTACTTCTACTTCTCAATATAATATATCATGGGAGACTAAGCTAATTTCCTACAAAATCTCCATCTACCTCTGACTCAAACAGATTACATCAAACACAAAAGAGACAGTGTATCCAGACCAGAGCATATCAGATTTCAACTACTCAAACAAGATCCCTTTCTTGTCCTGTAGAGGGCGCAGCTCCAAAAATAAAATCTTCAATAAGTTTTGCCTCTCTGGCTATATGTGTCTTTGTCCGGATAAACTGGATGATTACAAACTACAACTCCTATTAAGCCAATTCCCATCTTAAATGCAAATTGAAGAGAACATAAACACCAGCACAATGGTTTATCAGATTTTTACAATACATCCATCACTCAAACATCAATCAGTCCCACATTAAAGGATCCTCATAGCTTAAAATATAATTCCAGACATAACAGTCATATAGAAAACACAGGACAACATATAATCTTTCAACTGCTGAGATGTTATACTCTTCATTCAATTTCCTTCAACAATCATTCGCACATTTAAAAACACATTGATACATATAACAGATCACAGATGGCATATCTCTATTATTTCAATCATACACACAAAATCCAAACACTGGCAGAGGTTTGATAAGAATGGTCTTGTTGGACCACTACGTACCCGTCTCGGACCTCCAGAAAGCACTGAAACATTTGTAACACAATGGGTTACTCACCGCGGATTTTGTTCAGAGGTTCCTGGGAAGGTCTTTATAGTCGGGTCACAGAGAGGTCCAGTTAACCATCCCGGGTTTCGGCACCATGTTCTGTCGTGGAAACCCCTTTCTTGGGAGAGCTAATTTAGGGTGAGATGCAAGGGATCTCCAGATCTGCCAGTGTTGGTCCAATTAATAGCGATGCATCAGAGACAAACACAAGAACACACACAGTCAATGTCCGTGTACCAGGCTTTGTCTGAAACTCAGATGCCCAAACAGTAGTTTTATTACAACCACAAAAGAAAAGGGGACGGCTTAGTACATGACCAAAAATGGAATGAAAGTTGGAAATAACAAAATCGTAAATTATGGATCCTGCTGAATTCCTTAAAACCAGATCTGTCCAGTTTTCTGGACCTTCAGTAACAAAGAAACTTTAGACAAAGGCCTCTTTAAAGAGACTACACCTAGTGCTATTGCTTTTATGAATAACACTTATAAAGCTAATACAAAAATACAAAATTATTAAACATATATAAATTGCTTAAATGATAATCAAAACTTAATATAAAATATTAACCATAACAGGTGTATACCTGTGATCACGTGAGCGGGGACCGTAAAAACCGTCCTGAATCATGATCTCCAGGGTCTCAGCTAGCCCTGAAACCCCGGAGATTTTCTGACGCTGGGGGGCGTTATTCACTTATTTCTGCCTGCTGTTTATAAACGGCAGATCAGAATAAGGCTACATTAACACGACCGATCCATTTTTGCGGTCTGAAAAAAACAGTCCGTTTTTTTTCACGGGTGCATCCGTGTGGCATCCGTTTCCGTTCCGTAGACGGTCCGTATGTCATCTGTTTGTCATCCGTGTGCCTTACGTTTTTTTTGTGTACTGCAAAAAAACTGAAGGATGGTAAATGCATAAATTTACCCAGGATCCATAGCTGCATCCTACATGAGGCGGTCACATGTTCACTCCAGTGCCATTTTCTACTGCTTTTCACAGCGTAGAGCGCTCTGGTGATTTTCTTGTGCTTGTGCACTTGATATCAGTCTTTTCTGTTATTATAATGGCAGAAAGACACATAATGTCCCACTCTCCTGCATTTTGTAATTTTGCACCCTTTGGTGCCTTTCATGTGGCACTAAGGGGTGCTTAGCTTTGTATTTAGCCAAAAAAATGAAAAAAAAAAAATGACGTAGGGTTCCCCCTAGTTTTGTAGCCAGCTAGGGTAAAGCAGACGGCTGCAGCCTGAAGACCACAGCTGGCAACCTCACCTTGGCTGGTAATCCAAAACTGAGGGCACCCCACGCTGTTATTTTAAATTAAATAAATAATTAAAAAAAAAAACACGTAGGGGTCCCCCCAAAATTGGATCACCAGCCAAGGTAAAGCAGACAGCTGGGGTCTGATATTCTCAGACTAGGGAGGTCCATGGTTATTGGACTCTCCCCAGCCTTAAAATAGCAGGCCGCAGCCGCCCCAGAAGTGGCGCATCCATTAGATGCGCCAATCCTGGTGCTTCGCCCCAGCTCATCCCGCGCCCTGGTGCGGTGGCAAACGGGGTAATATATGGGGTTAATACCAGATGTGTAATGTCACCTGGCATCAAGCCCTGGGGTTGGTGAGGTCAGGCGTCTATCAGATACCCGACATCACCAACCCAGTCAGTAATAAAAAAAATAGACGACAAACACATTTTTATTTGAAAAAACACTCCCCAAAACATTCCCTCTTTAACCAATTTATTAGAAAGAAAAACAAATCCAGGTCTGGTGTAATCCAAGGGGTTGCCATGACGATCCACACTGTCCCAGTCAATGAAGAGCAGAATGTTCCCCATTGGCTGGGAGAGCAATGCAGTGACCTGAGCTAACATCAATGGGTCAGCCCAGGTCACTGCAGGGGATTACAAGTGCTGCTGTCAGCGAGGTACATTACCTGCGCTGATCTCCTGCACTGCTGACAGCACCTGTCACTGAGTTCAATGACTGCCGCCTTCACAGCCAAGTATCGCGAGAGGCCCGTGACGTCACCGCTAGTCAGTCTCGGGTCGGAAGCGAGAGAAGGTGATGTGACAAGCAGCGGCCATGGAGGACAGTGACAGCGCTGAGGTCGGGATGGCGGGACTTCATCACCGCAGGTAAGCCGAGCGGGACCATGTGTGCAGAGTGTGTGTACAGAGTGTGTGTGTTTGTGTGTGTGTGTACGTGTATACATGCCGCAGGCAGGAGGGGGCGGAGTGAGCTGAGCGGAGAAGTGTGGGCTTCCTGCACGTAACTAGGATAAACATCGGGTTACTAACCAAATCGCTTTGGTTGGATACCCGATGTTTATCTTGGTTACCAGCTTCTGGCAGGCTGCCAGCGATGGCTCCTGCAGACTGTAGCTGTAAAAAGCCCTGCTTTTTGCTGCTAGAACCGTTCTCGAACGTATCTAGAACTATCGAATTTTAGCAAAAAAGCTCGAGTTCTAGTTCGATCTAGAACACTCCCCAAAATCACTCGAACCGCGAACTGGAGAACCACAAACCGCGCTCAACTCTATAGAGGAGCTGTTAAAGTACCTGGTGCAGGTCTGTGTGCAGCATCGGGAGCAGTAGCAGCAGCAGGGGACCAGTGGTGGAAGTCCAGCAACAGCACGGCGAGCAGCAGTGGCCCGGCAGCCGGAGGTGCCAGGATGTAGGGCAACAGCAAGCATGGGAGCTTCTGGACCATCTCTATGAGGCGGCAATGAACTGGTTTGTGCAATCCCTTGTAGGACCAGTACAGACACCGGTTGCTCAGAGAGATCCCCAAGAGGCGGTTACCCAGAAAAGGGATAAGCATCCCAAGTCCAAAGGAGGGGCTGTATTAGTGCCAAAGTAGTCAGGTGAGGACATATTCTGTGAGAAAAGTCACGGTCCAGGCCATATAGCACCCCCATGTCTCCTGATAAGTGTATTGTTGCCAGGGACAACGGCGTTCATTCTCTGCAAGTCTGGCAGCCAGTATAGACTACCATTCTGATGAGGTGCCACAAATATGTTCATTGGAGGTGAATGAAGAACGTGTAACTGGACTGTTAGATTCAGGGAGCTTCGTGTCCCTAGGGATGGCTATACCCGATGTCTATCTGATTACCAGAAGGAAGATAGAAGTCTGCTAGCATCATGGGGACATTAAAGAATATCCAGTTTCCAGAGTGGTCACTAAGGCTATGTGCGCACTTTGCGTCGAGGTAGTTGCAGTTCTAAATGCATCCTCTGGCAGAAAGTGTCTGTCAAATTTGGTGTTGACAACAAAAACGCTATAAATACGTTTGCGTTTTTACCGCATTTTAGCCGCAGTTTTACCGCGATTTACATGCTTTTTCATTGCTTTAAGTAAGATGCGTTTTGAATACAAATACACTACTAAATAAAGTTTTTAACATTCAACTATTTTGAAAAAAAAATGGAAAAAAATTATAACAAATATCATTATTAAAATCATACACAAATAATTTTTATTAAAATTATAACTATATTTTAACCCCTTAACAACCCATGACGTACTGGGTACGTCATGGATCGTGTGCCGGTAAGCCCCACCCCAGGCGGCGGCGATCCGTGCACATATCAGCTGTTTTCAACAGCTGACATGTGTGCCTGCTAGCCGTGGGTGGAATCGCTTCCACCCACGGCCATTAACCCCTTACATTTCGCTGCCAAAATCTGGCAGCGATATGTATATGGGCGCCGCCATGACAGTTACTTACCCCGCCCCCACCGGAAGTCACGTGACATAATCACGTGACTTTCGGTGGTTGCCATCGTAGCACAGGGTCTTGTGATGACGCCTGCAGCTACGAAGTTTCACTTTCGTTTTCACCTGGCTCGGAGCAGGGTGAAACAGGAAGTGACTGTATCTGCTGTTTACAGCTGTATAGCTGTGATCAGCAGATAGATAAGAGCGATCGGATTGCTGATCGCTATAGCCCCCTAGGGGAACTAGTAAAATAAAAAAAAAGTAAAAAAAAGTTAAAAACGTCAGGTAGAGACGCAAAAAATAAGCCATCACTGAGTCTCAGATCCCGAAAAATGAGAATGCTACGGGTTTTGGAATATGGCGCAAAAGGTGCGCCACTTTTTTTGGACAAGCTTCTGCAAAAACGGAAAGTGCCCGGGGGCTGAAGGGGTTAATATTTATGCATAAAATAATATAAAATAACGGATTTTCATTAATTTAATTATTGGACTGTGTGTGTGTAAAGGGACATATTAATTCCATATTATAAAGTAAAAAACGCATGCATTTATTTAGTCAAAAAAGCATGTTTTCTGCATCAAAAAAGCATGTAAAACGCTGGGATTTTGATTTAGGTTGTGTTTTGAAAGTTCTCATTGACTCTAATGTTAGCAAAACGCTGCCAAAATGGAAAAAACAATTGACATGTTGCTTCTTTAAACGCTGAGTTTTTGCCAAATTTTCTGCAACTGAAACGCTGCGTTTTTAACAGTATTGTGCGCACAAGAAAGCAAGGCTATGAGCCAAATTGGCTTCAATGATAAAAATGACTTAGTAGTCTTTTTAGGCTAAATGAATTTCTATTTGCCTCGTTGCCTGCCGTACATTGCACTCTCTAGTTTATCACATCACCTGTATAGGTTTTGTTTTTAACATTGTTTTAATCACTCCCCTTTTGATGACAGCTTGACCCACTAATTTAAATATCAGTATGTGATGGATGTCACAATTAGCCAGACCCGTCGAAGCACCGCAGGTGTGCGAAACGATCGTCGTCTACACGTGCTGCTTGTTCCTTCCCTCTCCCCTCCCTGCACAGCATGTAACTCCGATGCCTGAATAAAAGGTTTTTTTATCACACAGCAAACAACCGGTGAGTGCTCATATTTTTTCTTACCCTTTATGCCTTGAACTCATGTGGACTTTGTATATGAGCACCACGGAGCTGTGATTATCCTGGCAAAAAATAGTTAAACTCATTACCGGCAGAGTTTGCAGCAGTGACATGCTTGTTTGTGAACTGATCCTGACTACATAGAGTAGTGCCCTGCCTGTTTCCTTCTCAACTTTCCCCCTATTTCCTATAGACTTTGCTGGAAAATCAAAACACATGCCTTTTGGCATTAAAACGCTGCAGTTCAAAAAGCTGCGGAAACGCATGAAAAAACGCAAAGTGCGCACATAGCCTAAGACAGACAAGCTGATTGAGTCCCTTGATATTTGTGTAATTCCAGACTTGCCATATCCAGTTATTATAAACTGTGACTTTATATCATTTTTTAATTTTTGGGAGCAGAGGGAAGTGCCCGATTGCTCAGACAAGAGTCAGAACGGCACTAAGGATGTCCCTGCACAGCGATAGGCTGAAGGGGTTCCTTTTGATATGTTGATGTGGGGATGAGCTAGTGCCTAATAAGGTTGACATTATGGGTCGGCCCACCTTAGGGACCTGACTGTGACAGAAATAAACAGCTGTGTGACCGTTGGAAAGGGGTAGTTCCAGAAATGGTGTCCAACTTAAGTTTAATCTGACCGATAAGTCAGTTGTTTCTTGATGGATTTCAAGGTTGGTTGAGAAATAAGCTTTGGATCATTGTCTTCCATTAATTGCCTACAATGGCCACATATTCCTATGTTAGGACATTATCTATGCGCAGGAAGTAGAGAACAGCAGTATTGTAACAGGAGTGGTAGGGATCGAAGAGGTGAATATTGCTTCTATAAGTATTTAACTTATTATTTCCATTTTGTAAAAATAATTTACTTGCCAGCCAACTGCTTAAAGAGATTGTCCCATGAACAAAGTTCATTTTAATCAATAGATCTTGGAATAATAATAAGTTACACAATTGGATGTGTTTAAAAAAAAAAGTTCAGTTGCAGAGATAATCTTATATATGTACCCCTGCTACAGTATATACTTTGTAATGGCTGGCGTCTGACAATACTGGAACATGGTCTGATCATATCACATCTCCTGGGCCGAGGAAGACGCAAAACAGTATGCAAAAATTACGGCATGGGATCCCAATTGATTCGTTCTTTGAGGTAAAACATTTTTATAAAAAGGCAGAGAAATGCTTTAACTCACAAAAAGAATCAGTTGTGATTCCATGCTGTGCTATCTGTATACTCTCTTTTGCATCCTCCCCTGCCCAGGAGATGTGGTATGATCAGACTATGTCCCTGTACGGTCAGACACGGCCATTACACAGTACATAGCAGGGGCATTTTCATAAGATTATCTCAGCACAGGAACATTTCTTTTAAACAAATCTAATTGTGGAAATTATTATTTTTCTAAGATCTACTAAAATTGACTTTGTTTGTCGAAAAAGCCATTTAAAACACTAGAGATGCTAAGTGAGTGGAGTACTTCATGAAGGGGGTCCTCCACTGTGTCAAGGACTATTAATAATATTCTATTATTTAGGTTTGGCATTCATTTGCTAGTTTAACAACCATATCAATAACTGTATTGACCAGGTGCTAGGGTGTTTTAGTAAAAAACAAAATCAGTTCATATTTGCCTGCTTTTCAATTGTATGAAGAACATGAAGACGAGTGGGGTCAAGTTGGCTTTGCTTAGAAGTCAAAGGGTGAATGGCAAATATTTAAAAGAGTAAATGGATAAGCTAATATTTTACTAGTTGGATGAAGAATGAAGGGAATGCAAGGAACAAGGTGAAGAAGATGAATAAAAAACAGGTAACTCTTTTTGGTAATTTTCTTTTATTAATTTGGTTTTCTTTTTCTTGAGTAATGATATGTAATGACATAGCTAGGACATTGAGGAGAAATGGCAAATTGGAAAGAAAAAAAATGCCTTGTAGTGAAGAATATTGGTTGTGTTTTATTAGTGGTACAGGAATTATGGGTATAGCTCATATTATGCTTTTACCTATGGATTGAGTTGTTTCACTGATCAAGAATTTACTGCTGGCAAAGCTTATTCATTGAAGCAAGATTGGTAGATACTAAGTTATATATTGCACTATAGTATATAGAGATTAATAACATTTTGACAACCTATTTTCCATGCTTAATGTTTTTAATATCTGAGGTGGTATTCCCATCTCCAAGATCTTATCCCAATATGTAGTAGGTGTAATAATAGGAATATTAGCAAATACCTCCAATTATTATTATTTATTATAGCGCCATTTATTCCATGGTGCTTTTCAAGTGAAAAGGGGTATACATAAAAATTAAAGTACGATAATCATGAACAATACAAAACAGACTCATACAGGAGGAGAGAGGACCCTGCCAACGAGGGCTCACAGTCTACAGGGGATGGGTGAGGATACTTTAGGGGAGTGCAGTGCTGGTTGTGGAGTGGTACAGTGGACTGATGGTTATTGCAGGTTACAGGCTTGTTGGAAGAGGTTGGTTTTCAGGTTCCTTTTGAAGGTATAGTTTTCGTGATAAGCTAACGTGCTTACCTAATGTGCAGGCATGGCAATAGCTTAGGTATCCATGGTTACGACCACTAGCAACTAAAGCTGGGTTCACACATAGCGACAGCGACAATGACGTCGCTGTTACGTCACCATTTTCTGTGACGTAACAGCGACCTTGTAAGTCGCAGTTATGATCACTGCTTAGCTGTCAAACACAGCAGAAGCAGCAGCGATCATAACGACACGCGTCGCTGTGCTACATGTGCAGAGAGCAGGGAGCCGCGCTTAGCTTAGGACTGGCTCCCTTCTCTCCTAGCTACAGTACACAACGGGTTAATTACCAGATGTGTACTGCAGCTACATGTGCAGAGAGCAGGGAGCCACGCACACTGCTTAGCACTGGCTCCCTTCTCTCCTAGCTACAGTACACAACGGGTTAATTACCCGATGTGTACTGCAGCTACATGTGCAGAGAGCAGGGAGCTGGGCACACTGCTTAGCGCTGGCTCCCTGCTCTCCTAGCTACAGTACACATCGGGTTAATTACCCGATGTGTACTGCAGCTACATGTGCAGAGAGCAGGGAGCCGCGCACACTGCTTTGCGCTGACACACTGCACTCCTAGCTACAGTACACATCGGGTTAATTACCCGATATGTACTGCAGCTACATGTACAGAGAGCAGGGAGCCGACAGCACAGGCAGCGTGAGAGCGGCGGACGCTGGTAACAAAGGTAAATATCGGGTAACCAGGGAAAGGTCTTCCCTTGGTTAACCGATGTTTACCCTGGTTACAGCTTACCGCAGCTGCCAGACGCCGGCTCCTGCTCCCTGCTCGCTTCATTTTGTCGCTCTCTCGCTGTCACACACAGCGATGTGTGCGTCACAGCGGGAGAGCGACGACCAAAGAATGAAGCTGGACATTCAGCAACGACCGGCGACCTCACAGCAGGGGCCTGGTCGTTGCTGGATGTCGCACACAGCGACGGGACGTCGCTGCAATGTCACAGAAAATGGTGACGTAGCAGCGACGTCGTTGTCGCTGTGTGTGACACCACCTTAACTGTCCCTATACGTGTGGCCGTAACCTTGGCTACCTAAGCTACTGTAATACCCTGCACTAGTGATGAGCGAGCATGCTTGTCACTACTCGGTACTCGCACGAGTATCGCTGTACTCGGGCTGCTCGGCGGGGACCGAGTAATCTCGCGATACTCGTGCTGTACTCGTGGTCTTCATTTCTGCATGTTGGCGCTCTTTTGAGAGCCAGCCCTCATGCAGGGATTGGCTGGCAGACCACTGCAATGCCACAGCCCTGTTAGTTGTGGAATTGCAGTGATTGGCCGGCCTGCACAGCGTGACCGAGCCTTTATATCGGCCGGCGCGCTGTGCTCTGCTCACAGCTATTCAGACAGTCAGTGTAGGGAGAGTGTCGCTGATTCAGGGAAAGCTTTGCGGCCCTTTATAGCTTTTTCAGTTGCAGGGCTGCAAACAGTGTGACCAAAAGTCCTTCTCAGGACTATTCTAGTTGTATACAGGCAGGCAGGGTATAGCCAGGTCGGAGTACAGTAGCAGAGTCCTTCTCAGGACTATTGTTGCTATATACAGGCAGGGTATAGCCAGGTCTGAATACAGGCTAGTGACCAGAAGAGTCCTTGTCAGGACTATTGTACCAGTATACAGGCAGGCAGGCAGGCAGGGTAGTGGTGACCGTATACCAGCCTTCATCATATCTGGGGCTGGTGTACACAGTGTAAAACAGTCCAGATAGTGTCTGACTTGTCTGTAATTGTCGCTCCCCAAAAAAACCTGTTAGGTTATTATTGCGTCCGTGCTTGGTTTTTAAAACCGCACGTGTGTGCCTGTTGGTGGCAGCGTACAGGTGCACTTGTGTGCAATTTCCACACACTTTGATATAACGCACAAGTAGTGAATATACACGTCAGCAGTGCACAGCATTGCAAAATGCGCAAGGGCATTGGCAAGGAACAAGGAAGTGGACGTTATGTGGTGCAGGCAGAGGCCGAGGTCGTGGGCAAGCTCTAATTTCGCCACAACAAAGGGCCACATCTAGTCGCTCGCACGTCCTGTCCCAAATTCTTGGGGACCGCAGCAGTACACCGCTCTTGAACCAAGACCAGTGTCAACAGGTTGTTAGTTGGATAGCAGATAATGCTTCCAGTCAGATTGGCACCACCACAAACACTCTGTCTTCCACACGGTCAAGTGTCAGTAGCCGTGATACTGCACCGCACATTTCTGAACCTGATCCTCCTTCCTACCACCAGGCTGAGTACACGTCCTCCTCGGACATTAATGATCCCACACTTGGACACTCGGAAGAGCTGTTCACGTTTCCATTCACACATTCTGGCCTCTCGCCAGCTCATATTGAAGTGGGTCATGAGGAGATCGTCTGTACAGATGGCCAAATATTTGAGCAGCCACGTTCTCACGAAGTTGGCAACGTGTCTCAACAAGTGGTGGACGATGATGAGACACAATTGTCAGCAAGTCAGGAGGAGGAGCAGGGTGCGGAAGAGGAAGACGACGTGGTGGATGATCCAGTAACTGACCCAACCTGGCAGGAGGATATGCAGAGCGAGGACAGCAGTGCACAGGGGGAGGGAGGCGTAGCATCACAACAGGCAGTAAGAAGCAGGGTGGTGGCCCCAGGCAGAAGTCAGGCAACCGTTCCCCGGAACAACACGATGACACAAGGTGCCTGTACAAATGTTAGGTCTTCCCGAGTCTGGCAGTTTTTTAAGTTGGATCCAGATGATTCAAAAAAGGCCATTTGCAACACCTGCCGTGCCAGCATCAGCAGGGGTACCAAAACTAGCAGCCTGACCACCACCAGCATGATCAAGCACATGTCAGCCAAGCACCCGACTTTGTGGGAAGTACAACAGAGTCGAGGAGCAGTGCTTGCTGATGTCACTGCTACGTCTTCGCTGGTTGTGCATGCGAGCCAATCCTCTGTCCATGCTGCCTGTGAACAAGCCTCCTCCACTCCTGCACCTGCAGTTGCCTACGCAGAAAGAACACCATCATCAAGCACGTCCTTGTCCCAGCGCAGCGTTCAGTTATCCATTCAGCAAACCTTTGAACGCAGGCGCAAATACACTGCCAACACCCCACATGCCACAGTTCTAAATGCTAACATTTCGCGACTGCTTGCGCTGGAAATGTTGCCTTTTAGGCTGGTGGAGACTGAAGCATTCCGTGACCTGATGGCGGCAGCTGTTCCACGTTACTCGGTCCCCAGCCGCCACTATTTCTCCCGGTGTGCCGTCCCCGCGTTGCATAACCACGTGTCACAAAACATCACACGTGCCCTGAACAACGCTGTTTCACCCAAGGTCCACCTAACCACAGACACGTGGACAAGTGCTTGTGGGCAAGGCCGCTACATCTCGTTGACGGCACACTGGGTTAATATTGTGGAAGCTGGGACCCAGTCTGAGCGAGGGACGGAACACGTCCTTCCCACACCAAGGTTTGCAGGCCCTACCTCAGTCAGTGTTTCACCCACACTCTACAGCTCCGGAATGTCATGCTCTTCAGCCTCCTCCTCCTCCTGCGCATCCTCATCCACTGTGCCCTCCACACCAGTCACAAGCTGGAAGCACTGCAGCACTGCCTCGGCGAAGCGGCAACAGGCTGTGCTGAAGCTAATCTGCATAGGTGACAAACCCCACAATGCAGAAGAGCTGTGGACAGCTCTGAAACAGCAGGCAGATCACTGGCTCACACCTCTGAACCTAAAGCCAGGAAAGGTCGTGTGTGACAATGGCCGGAACCTGGTGGCGGCTTTGAGGCGAGGCCAGCTGACACATGTTCCATGCGTGGCCCATGTGCTCAACCTCGTGGTTCAGCGGTTTATAAAGTCATACCCAGAGCTGTCTGATCTGCTGGTAAAAGTTCGCCGCCTGTCTGCACATTTTCGAAAGTCACCTACTGCTTCAGCCGGCCTTGCCGGCTTTCAGCGCCGTTTGCATCTTCCGGCTCACAGACTGGTGTGTGATGTCCCCACGCGTTGGAATTCAACTCTGCACATGTTGGTCAGGATATGTGAGCAGAAGAGGGCAGTTGTTGAGTACCTGCATCACCTAAGCCGTCGGGAAATGGGTCAAACTCCACACATAACACCTGAGGAGTGGAGATGGATGTCAGACCTATGTACCATCCTCCAAAACTTTGAGGACTCCACCAAGATGGTGAGTGGTGATGACGCCATTATTAGCGTCACCATACCGCTACTCTGCCTTCTAAAACGGTCTCTGCTGAAAAACAAACATGATGCATTGCAGGCGGAGCGCGATGAGTTGCAGCAAGAAACAGTAGTGGGTGTGGGTGATAACACACAGCCCAGCCTCGTCTCATCACAACGTGCAGTGGAGGACTATGACGAGGAGGAGGATGAAGACATGGAGCAACTCTCCGGCCAAATTGAGGATATGACATGCACACCAGTCATATCCTCGGTTCAGCGTGGCTGGCCAGAGGACAGGGTAGATGAGGAGGAGGAGGAGGAGGAGGAGGACAGCATGTTCAGTCATCTTGTTGGTCAGGCTACTGAAGTCCTGGCTGTTAAGAGTCTGGCGCACATGGCTGACTTTATGGTAAGCTGCCTGTCTCGTGACCCTCGCGTTAAGAACATCTTGGCCGACAATCATTACTGGTTGGTAACACTGTTAGACCCACGCTACAAGGAGAACTTTTTGTCTCTTATTCCCGTGGAGGAGAGGTCAACCAAAATGCAGCAGTTTCGGAAGGCCATACTCACGGAAGTAGGCAAAGCATTCCCCTCACAAAACGCTAGCGGCATAGGTCATGAATCAGTGGACAACCGAGGCGTACAGCCGAGAGAGGCACAAGTCCAATCCGCCAGAGGTAGGGGAACAGTCTTTAAGATGTGGGACAGTTTTCTCAGCCCCTCACGTACCACAGCCCCTGAGGTGCGGGGTAGTGCCACAAGAAATCCTAAGTTTGCCCAGATGCTGAAGGAGTACCTTGCAGATCGAACAACTGTACTCCGACATTCCTCTGTGCCTTACAATTATTGGGTATCCAAGCTGGACACGTGGCATGAATTGGCTCTCTACGCCTTGGAAGTCCTGGCCTGCCCTGCTGCTAGCGTTTTGTCAGAGCGTGTTTTTAGTGCCGCAGGTGGAATCATTACAGATAAACGCACCCGCCTGTCAACTGAAAATGCTGACAGGCTGACTCTGATCAAGATGAACAAGGGTTGGATTGGGCCAGACTTCACCACACCACCAGCAAATGAGAGCGGAATTTAAAGTTTGCCATGTACCTCCACTCACCCATGGGTACACACTTCTGGACTTTGGATGATCGCTGGACTGCTCCTCCTTCTCCTCATGCGCCACCATGATGATGACCGTTACAAATTGCAATACTTAGGCCTTTGTTTCAGGTATACCCCCAGTGGTAAATTTTTTCGCCCATTCTTTGCAGAATGGACATTACAACGACAGGAGACCCGCTCCTTTGCAATGGGAACAATGTTTTGAGGCCCTCATGCACGTCTCTACCCAGGGACAACGTGGAGCCTCCCAATTTTTGGCTGCCCTGCCTAAGGGCTATACTATAATACACCCACTTCCTTAAAATGGACACTTAATGTTTAGAGGCCCTCATGCACGTCTCTACCCAGGGACAACGTGGAGCCTCCCAATTTTTGGCTGCCCTGCCTAAGGGCTATACTATAATACACCCACTTCCTTAAAATGGACACTTAATGTTTAGAGGCCCTCATGCACGTCTCTACCCAGGGACAACGTGGAGCCTCCCAATTTTTGGCTGCCCTGCCTAAGGGCTATACTATAATACACCCACTTCCTTAAAATGGACACTTAATGTTTTGAGGCCCTCATGCACGTCTCTACCCAGGGACAACGTGGAGCCTCCCAATTTTTGGCTGCCCTGGCAAAGGGCTATACTGAAATAGACCCACTTCCTTACAATGGGCACTTCAGGTTTACAGGCCATCATGCACGTCTCTATCCAGGGACAATGTGGAGCCTCCCAATTTTTGGCTGCCCTGGCAAAGGGCTATACTGAAATAGACCCACTTCCTTACAATGGGCACTTCAGGTTTACAGGCCATCATGCACGTCTCTATCCAGGGACAATGTGGAGCCTCCCAATTTTTGGCTGCCCTGGCAAAGGGCTATACTGAAATAGACCCACTTCCTTACAATGGGCACTTCAGGTTTACAGGCCATCATGCACGTCTCTATCCAGGGACAATGTGGAGCCTCCCAATTTTTGGCTGCGCTGGCAAAGGGCTATACTGAAATAGACCCACTTCCTTACAATGGGCACTTCAGGTTTAAAGGCCATCATGCACGTCTCTATCCAGGGACAATGTGGAGCCTCCCAATTTTTGGCTGCCCTGGCAAAGGGCTATACTGAAATAGACCCACTTCCTTACAATGGGCACTTCAGGTTTACAGGCCATCATGCACGTCTCTATCCAGGGACAATGTGGAGCCTCCCAATTTTTGGCTGCCCTGGCAAAGGGCTATACTGAAATAGACCCACTTCCTTACAATGGGCACTTCAGGTTTAAAGGCCATCATGCACGTCTCTATCCAGGGACAATGTGGAGCCTCCCAATTTTTGGCTGCCCTGGCAAAGGGCTATACTGAAATAGACCCACTTCCTTACAATGGGCACTTCAGGTTTACAGGCCATCATGCACGTCTCTATCCAGGGACAATGTGGAGCCTCCCAATTTTTGGCTGCCCTGGCAAAGGGCTATACTGAAATAGACCCACTTCCTTACAATGGGCACTTCAGGTTTAAAGGCCATCATGCACGTCTCTATCCAGGGACAATGTGGAGCCTCCCAATTTTTGGCTGCCCTGGCAAAGGGCTATACTGAAATAGACCCACTTCCTTACAATGGGCACTTCAGGTTTACAGGCCATCATGCACGTCTCTATCCAGGGACAATGTGGAGCCTCCCAATTTTTGGCTGCCCTGGCAAAGGGCTATACTGAAATAGACCCACTTCCTTACAATGGGCACTTCAGGTTTAAAGGCCATCATGCACGTCTCTATCCAGGGACAATGTGGAGCCTCCCAATTTTTGGCTGCCCTGGCAAAGGGCTATACTGAAATAGACCCACTTCCTTACAATGGGCACTTCAGGTTTACAGGCCATCATGCACGTCTCTATCCAGGGACAATGTGGAGCCTCCCAATTTTTGGCTGCCCTGGCAAAGGGCTATACTGAAATAGACCCACTTCCTTACAATGGGCACTTCAGGTTTACAGGCCATCATGCACGTCTCTATCCAGGGGCATTGGTGAACCTCACAATTTTGGACTGCCCTGGCAAAGGAAAATACTACAAAGACTCACTTCCTCAAAATGGGCACATTAGACTCAAGAGGCCTTCATGTACGTCTCTTCTCAGGGACATCGGAGTGCCACACAATGTTTTCACGTAAAATCTTTCATGTATTAATCTCAAAAAGTAACATACACCAGCTCTATCTCACTATTGGGTATGTGCCCTTAACATTTCCGCCATGAAAAATCATTTTGGGGTCATTTTGGAAGGTTTTCTGGTGAGTCCGTAAAAATGGCGTAAAACGCGGACAAAATTGTTCACAGCTGTGACTTTTCAGTGATAAATGCTTCAAGGGGTCTTCCCCATGCTGTTGCCATGTCATTTGAGCACTCTTCTGAGACTTTTGTGACATTTTTAGGGTTTCTCCATGCTGCCGGGGGGTCATTTCACAAAAATACTCGGGTCTCCCATAGGATAACATTGGGCTCGTTGCTCGGCCCGAGTACACGAGTATCTTGGGAAGCTCGGCCCGAGCTTCGAGCACCCGAGCTTTTTAGTACTCGCTCATCACTACCCTGCACATAAAATAAGTGACATAGATTTTCAGAAGAACTACATTTCTAATTGGAAGTATTTGTTAATATTGTTATTATTACACCTACCAGCTATTGGGATAGGATCTTGGAGATGGGAATAACCCTTTAAATACTATAAAAATGCAGAACCGATTTGCAGGGCCCTCATCCAGCAATCAGGTCAGTTTTCCAAAGCTGCTGGAGAAGAACCGTGCAAACTGCCTACTACCTACCAGCACCTCCAACTTCTCTTTTTATTTACCTGGCCTGATATAGCATCTTCGCTGGAGCATGAGGCACATATGACATTGTTCCAGGCAAGTTAATCAAATGGCCCCAACCACCAACCTCAGCGCCGACGACCTGGCCAATTATTTTAAAGAAAAAAATTGCCCATATATGTAAGGAAATTTTGTCACAGCCTCATAACACCACACATTGTCTGCCCTCCTACACTTCATCTATCTCACTTTCACTCTTTGATCTGATCACAGAAGAAGTTACTAGGCACCTTGCATCTTCTCACCCTACTACCTGCACCAATGACCCTATTCCCGCACGTCTCCTTAAATCTGTCACCCCAGCTGTCACCACTCACCTAACTAAAATATTAAATCTCTCTCTTCCCTCTGGTGTCTTTCCCTCCTCCTTCAAACATGCCAGCATACACCCATTAATTAAAAAAATCCCAACATTGTTCTGTTAACTACAGACTAGTCTCTAATCTCCCCTTTATCTCCAAACTCCTGGAACGCTTGGTCCACTCCCTTCTAATCTGCTATCTGTCAAATTACTCTCTGCTTGACCCTCTACAATCCGGTTTCCGCTCCTTAAGGCCCCGTCACACTAAGCAACATCGCTAGCAACATCGCTGCTAACGAACAACTTTTGTGACGTAGCAGCGATGTTGCTAGTGATGTCGCTGTGTGTGACATCCAGCAACAACCCGGGCCCTGCTGTGAGGTCGTTGGTTGTTGCTGAATGTCCTGGGCCATTTTTTAGTCGTTGCTCTCCCGCTGTGAAGCACAGATCGCTGTGTGTGACAGCGAGACAGCAACAACTAAATGTGCAGGCAGCAGGAGCCGGCTTCTGCGGAGGCTGGTAACCACAGTAAACATCGGGTAACCAAGAAGCCCTGTCCTTGGTTACCCGATATTTACCTTCGTTACCAGCCTCCGCCGCTCTCACTGTCAGTGCCGGCTCCTGCTCTGTGCACATGTAGTTAATTAACCCGATGTGTGCTGTAGCTAGGAGAGCAGGGAGCCAGCGCTAAGCATTGTGCGCTGCTCCCTGCTCTGTGCACATGTAGCTGCAGGACACATCGGGTTAATTAACCCGATGTGTGCTGTAACTAGGAGAGCAGGGAGCCAGCGCTCAGTGTGCGCTGCTCCCTGCTCTCTGCACGTGTAGCTCCGTGCGCTGGTAACCAAGGTAAATATCGGGTTGGTTACCCGATATTTACCTTAGTTACCAAGCGCAGCATCTTCCACGCGGCGCTGGGGGCTGGTCACTGGTTGCTGGTGAGCTCACCAGCAACTCGTGTAGCGACGCTCCAGCGATCCCTGCCAGGTCAGGTTGCTGGTGGGATCGCTGGAGCGTCGCAGTGTGACCTCTCACCAGCAACCTCCTAGCAACTTACCAGCGATCCCTATCGTTGTTGGGATCGCTGGTAAGTTGCTTAGTGTGACTGGACCTTTACACTCTTCTGAAACTGCTCTTACTAAGGTCTCTAATGATCTACTAACAGATAAATCTAATGGTTACTACTCCCTGCTGATTCACCTGGATCCCTCTAATGCATTTGATACTGTGGATCACCAGCCCCTCCTCACTATGATCCACTCAATCGGGCTCAAGGACACTGTTCTCTCTTGGTTCTCCTCCTATCTCTCTGACCACTCCTTCACTGTATATTTGTTAGCTCCTCTTCTTCTCCTCTTCCCCTTACGGTCGGGGTTCCCCAGGGTTCAGTCCTCGGCCCCCTCCTTTTTTCTCTATACACTTCCCCTATTGGACAAACCATCAGCAGATTTGGTTTCCAGTACCATCTTTATGCTGATGACATCCAACTGTATACATTGTCTTCTGACATCACCCCTGCATTATTAGAAAATACTAGCGATTGTCTGTCCACTGTCTCCATCATCATGTCATGCCTCTATCTAAAACTGAACCTGTTCAAAACTGAACTTCTCATGTTTCCTCCCTCTGCTAACCTTCTGAAACCCAATATTACCATTTCTGTGTGTGTGGTTCTACCATTACGCCCCAGCAGCACGCCCGCTGTCTTGGGGTTATATTTGACTCCGATCTCTCCTTCACTTCCCATATTCGTTCACTTGCTCATTCATGTCACCTCCACCTCAAAAACATTTCTAGAATTTGACCTTTTCTTACCGTTGACTCTGCAAAAACTCTTACTATTACTCTTATTCATTCTCGCCTGGATTACTGTAATTCTTTACTACTTGGTCTCCCTGTTACTAAACTTTACCCTCTCCAATCCATTCTGAATGCCGCAGCCAGGATCATGTTCCTCTCCAATTGCTTCACAGATGCCTCTGATCTGTGCCAGTCATTGCACTGGTTGCCTATCCGTTACAGAGTCCAATATAAACTTATTACTCTCACCCACTAAGCTCTCCACAATTTCTCACCGCCCTACATCCTCTCCCTCCTCTCTGTCTATCACCCCACCCATGCCCTTCGTTCTGCTAATAACCTAAGACTGACATCCTCAACAATTCAAACCTCCCACTTCAACAATTCGAACCTCCCACTCCCGTCTTCAAGATTTCTCACAGGCTGCGTCAATGCTCTGGAACACACTACCAAGAACAATTTGATTTTATTCCCAACATCCACACCTTTATGTGGGCCCTAAAAACGTGTCTTTTTAGACTAGTCTATCACCTCACCTCCCTCATCTAAACTAGTCCTATTCTGCCCTTCATAAAATTTTACTTCCAATTCTTGTCCCCTTGTTCTTCTGGTTCCTTCCTCTTCATGTACTTTTTTTTACACTCTGTACTTGTATAAATTCTGGCTGTTGACTGGTTCATGCAGCTGGTTTTGAATCCCCTATTAAATCGATGGATGGACCATATATGACAAACTTTGTCAATATATGACAAACTTTGTGCAATCTGCCCTTCTGCACAGTATCCACCTCCTCCTTGGTTACAGGTCCCTGACCTTTGGTGTTGCCAAGAACAAGCTAATCAAAATCCTAGAAACACTCTGCACCACACCCACCAGACACACCAGTGGACAGCCTGAAGGGAATAGGGTCGCCCACTTGGGGAGTTGGTTAAGGGAAGGTCAGGCGTGTCAGGAGTAGTTCAGTTGAGAAGGGACTCTCGAGAGGAGAGGTCAGGAGCTGGGCTCCTTGGTACTACTAGGTGGCGGATGTTGGTCTGGGCCTGGTAGGAGCTGGACCCCGGTCGCAGGGGATCGTGACAAGGGGCACGGACTGTCGAGGAGGACAGCCGGCGGCCTTGTGCCAGCACTGGGCAGGGGCCAGGGCACGATGGATTACATGGAACCTAGGTCAGGAAGTAGCTTCAGGAGTCCTGGCAATTTACCCAACGAAAACGGAGCCTTGAAGATCCGTTCTCCACCTGCTCCAAAATCGGGGTACTAGTGCAACGAGGGGCATAGGACTTTCCCACTACATAGTCCAGAAAATCCCAAGCGTGAACCCTGAGAGCAAGCTCACTCAGTTAGCCACACTGGTGAGCGGGACCCGACTAATTTTATGCTAAAGGGACCAGAAGAAAAGGTGCCAAGGAAAAGGTCACAGGCCAACAAGCAACACCAAGGGGCACGGGATCCAGGCGTGCTCCCTCCAGGCGGCAGCGATGTTAAGAACTTTGGTTTACCACAGTTGTCGGTGTCAGCGTTATTCGACTAAGTACAAAAGTAACCCTTAACATCCCAACGGCACCTTCCCGTCCCTCTCATCGAGTCCCGGAGCATTCCCCCTACCCGTGGAGAGGGTAAACAACAGGCAGCCCCCACCATTGCCACCGGGTACTCCCAACTGTAGAGGTGGTACTTCACCTTACCACACACCACGGGTGGCATCACGAACTTTCCACATCCTCCCTTGTAAATATCACCCCCCTTTTATTCCGAGTGGCCGCGCGACCCTGACCCCCGCGTCTGGAGATCCCTCGAGCCACCGCGGATCTGGATCCGAGCAGCCCATATACATATGAAAAATGAAAAGTATCAGAAATGAAAACCCAGGGTTCCTTAATTACTGTTCTGCTGTAAGAGCTACTAGGAGATGACCAGAAGGTGGAGAAAATTAGATATTATTATTTATTAAAGTGCCATTAGTTCCAATAACGCTTTACAAGTGAAAAGGGTATACATAAAAACAAGTACAACAATCATGTGTGATTCATAGCCTAGGCCTTCACACATGAACATTACAAAAACAGACAGGAGGAGGTACAGGAGGAGAGAGGACCCTGCCCGCGAAGGCTCACAGTCTACAGGGGATGGGTGAGGATACAGTAGGTGAGAACAGAGCTGGTTGCGCAGTGGTGTAAAGGACTGAGGGTTATTGTAGCTTGTAAGTGTGGTGCCCCTGCAGCTTCAGGCGCCACAGGGTACTGCACCCCTATTAGGGTGTAGTACTCATCCTAGGTCCAAGGAAGCTCGAGGCTGGTTTACACCTACACAAACATACAGTCAAAGGGTTGCCCTCCCCAATGGGGACCGGGCCAGGGTCAGATCACGATCACAGTAGGGGGTCACTACAGCGGTGAGTTTACAGTACGCCATCTTACCAGGGGCTCCCCAGATCCACAAGACTGGGGACTCAGGGTCAGGTAGAAGCAACCACCAGGGGGAATTAGGAGCACAGTGGGAAAAGCAGGTTGACCTAGTGAGAGTAGTGAACCAGCCAGTGGTAGCGGCTGGGGGAAACAGCTCAGACCACACAAAACCACATCTACAGGGAGTTCAGCTTCAGACACAGAGCATAGCAGATGTGCCGCATGCAGCTCTGTGGGACAAGGCGCTCAACACAGTCACTGGGGAGAAGCAGGGCGGCTGATTCCACAAGATTGGCGCTGTTGGGATATCAGCATACAGAACGAGAGACGCTTTACTGACACCGGGACCCTCAAGTGCTTCACACCACGGGGTCCGATACTTAGCGTAAAAAAGGAGGAGAGAGCTCACAGACTGACACACACTCTTGACTTGACCTTTCATGGATCCGGGATCGACTGGAGCCCATCGTGGCAGAGAACGGTACCTCGGGCAGTGTCTGAAAGACTTGTGAGTAAAACCACCTGGAACCGCAGCCCCTGTCTCTGCCTCTCCTTTAACGCTGCGGCACCAACTGGGACTACCACCAAACCCCCGCCATTCTGCCGGGATAATTCCGCTCCGCCTGTGGGGAGCAACACCATCCCAGCTGCACTTAATATTTGCCCCGGTGAGAGACCCTGCAACGGCGGTCTCCATCCCTGGCCACATAGCACAGGTGGGGTCACGATCACCTTAAAAGATTTTCATAAACCTCCCACTACTACCTCCATCCTCCCTACCACCTTCCAATTCTCCGTCCTGTACGCCTCGGGGCAATGGAACAGGGCCAGGACACCCCATGACGACGCAGAGGATCTGCACCCCCGGCCCGACTACGAGTAGGTTAAAACACCTCCCCTGTGGGGTGCTACCTAAGCTTGCTGGAAGAGGTGAGTCTTCAGGTTCCTTTTCAAGCTTTCCATGGTAGGCGAGAGTCTGTTATGTTGGGGCAAAGAGTTCCAGAGTATGGGGGAGGCGCAGGAGAAATCTTGAATGCGATTGTAAGAAGATATAAGAGGGGAGTAGAGAAGGAGATGTTGTGAGGATCGGAGGTCAGAGGATATTTGTGTGTACAAGGCTCATTTTGTCTGTGTTCGTTTATGTGAAGTTTAGAAGCCTTTACCTCAGAACAGTTTCTACAGATATATTTATCCCGCTGTACCCAATTTTACTGAGGGTCTGAAGAGACCACCCAAACTACTCAGTTAGGACATATTTTATGACCCTCTTCAAAGTGCCCCTGTAATGGAACTGTCCTCATTCCATCAAGGATTTGCCGTGTGTATACGCTTCTTTTGTGCAATTACATGTAATTATCATAAAGTCTGATCCCTAGTTGGATCCTTTGAAAATCATATCACGTAAAATCAATCTTATTCTATTGCTTAATTTTAGAATTTTCCTTTTTCTTCTGGAGACCTGTCATTACTCAGTAGATTTATACCTGTTTTCTCTGACGGCTCTTGCAAACATGGGTGAGATCCATCAGACAGCTCACAGAGGAAAGAATGTTTAGTTTAACGCAGTTGTATGATGTATTCACTCTTCTATTGTTCATTTTCATTTATTCATTGTACAAATATACGCACATAGTGAAAAACGTCAGCAATTCATTTTTAATATAAGAAAACCACACAACTTTAATCAACACCTAGATGTGAGAAAAGGGATAGGAAATAAATTCTAAACGATTATGATGAACATAATGCAGGAGGGAACAAATTATGACTAGACTCATTAGTATAGGAAAGAAAGATGTCAAAATTCTCTCACCTGGGTATTGGGGTGTATCCAGCCTGTTGAATCATAGCCATTGCTCCTGTGAGTCTACCTGGGTTAGACATAATAGGTGTGGGCCTGTTGTTGGGGAAGCTCACATGGGATGCTCATTCCAACTAGGATGGATGACTTGGTTCTGGTCACATGTGGTGAAAGGGTGCCGCATTGGACATTTTGGCTAGCAAGGTGCAAAAGGATTTGTCGGGAATGGCCTTCTTCTTGTCAGCTGTAACTAACTCTTCATGGTCCAACAGATGATGTAGGCAGAGAAACATAAGATAAAAAAAATTCCTGGACTTATACAACACTTAGGGCACTTTTCTCAGAGATGGGAGTGAACCCTATGTATTTTGGCTGTGGTAGAATGTGTACAATGTAGGATATAGAGTTTTGTGGCTGTCTAGTAGAGCTCAAATTTGAAGTGTTCAAATCAAGATCCCATTTTTCATCATATAAAGGGCCTTATGTCTAACTCACAATTCTGTCTTGTCCGTTCATGGGATGGCCTAATATCTCTATCTTCTGTATTTACTTATGATTTTAGTATTAATATATTTGAACATTTTTTCAAATTTTGTATATTACAGGATCAAAAGAGGATAACATATGCAAAGAAAATGTTAAATTGTTAAAATAAGATCTTAAAAACAATCTTTTTCTTTATAAGTTTTACATACCTACAATTCTTAAATTTAACATTTATGGCATCTATTATGTGTATTTTTCTAATTTAACTACTCTTCACTGTTCTTGCAACATAAAGTGACCCTCCACCATGGGACTGAAAGGTGACTATACATTTCTCATGTATAGGAACCCGGTGCCCTCCATTTGCCTCCAGCTACCTCCTCTACTCCGATTAGTGTTCCTTTTCTTCTGCTTCCAAGATGGCTACCACAGTGACATGAATGGAGCATAAGTCTAAGCTACAAATCCTATACATTTCCTGTCTACATCTACTTACGAAAGGGAGGGAAGGAGTGGTTTAGACTTAACACTTCACACTTCATGTTACTGTAATGGGATCAACAATTCAGACTGCATCCTCAATGTAGAAGGGGATTTGAACATTGCTTCAGCACTTGCCCACAAGGGGGCAGTGTCAGACTGTGCAATCACAGACACAGAGGTGGGAAATCCCCTAGAGCCCGTGTGTTCTAACCAGGAAAAAAAAGAGCGGCAAAACAGTACAGACCCAGAGCTCAGCCAGGAGAGAGCTACGAGTGGTCTCCCTGAACAGAGGGTTCTTTTGCAACCGGATTCTTGGAAGAATCACCCTGTGGAAGTGGGTTCTGCCATTCCCGGTCTGCAGGACTTTGTTTTCACCGAGGATCTAACCGGACTGCAGAGCATCGTGCCCGGAGTGCATATCCAGGGGCTGTGACAACTTGACTGCAGAGCATCGCATCCTGAGTACAAGTGCAGGGGCCGTTACCGACACAAGGGAGCCATCCGTGCAACCGTGACCTCCCTTCTTCTGCTCGGTGTGCCCCGGGACTAAGAGACTGACTAGAATCCGTTACCAGCGGGAGAAGATCAAAGGAGAAGACCGAGGAGCTGCATCCCTTCAGCGCTGCATCGGGACCCATCATCATGAGACTCCAGGCCTGCGACGTGGGAGCGGCATCTTCTTCTGGGATAGACTGGTACGTGATTGTAGGGAAAGTTAGGGAAAATTGCCGCCATTTCTTTGTTTTTTTTTCTCTTGTCTTTTTTTCCTTGCTGCGTACCCGGAAGGAGTGAAGATCCGGGGACTCCACCATACACATGTGCGCAGATAGTTTGGTTGACTGTGTTATAAATATGTTTCATAGTAAAGAAATGTTACTACCGGTAAAATCTGAGTATGGGGATTTTGTTGGAATAGAGCATACACACACCCGCGGCCCTACCACCGGTCACTTCATTACTATGGAGGCCATCTTGGAAGCATGAAGAAGAAGTGCCAATCCAACTGGAGAAGATTTAAGGAGGCAAACGAGGTTGGACACCAAATAGGGTTTGAATATATATGAGATATTTAGTCCTATTTCAGTCCTAGGGTGGAGGGTCACTTTATTTATCAGCCAGTTATTTTATTTATTTATTTTTTACATGATGGTTCTTATCAAAGCTAAATGTTTGCTCCACACAGAATGTGAGAAGGCTCGTAACTTTTCTGTTATTTTTGTAAGGTAGTTGTGCCCCTCTCTACATATGGAGTCCTATGTAGCAACCTACACATATGAGCCGTAAGCCGCAGACTACATCTGGCTAGTTGCCAGACACCACAAGTGACCCTGGAAATTGTATCGATATGTTGGAATTATTATGTATGGTACTGTAACACAATGCAGTTTTAGATTCTGAGTTTTCCGTATACATTCATCATGGACTATTACATGGATTCTAAAGAATAATACAGATGTGTACGTAAATGAAAGCCATTCATGCTCTTGTAGCCTGGGGTTTGCTGGGGGAACATCTCATATTTCATTTAACAGTAATTTCATCAACTTAAGATATTCCGTTGACCATGCAGACAACTTCCTGTAGGTCACAATGACTTAATCGCCGAGTTAGTCTGAATGGCTTACTTTAATGTCTGCACAGAAAAAAAACATTAAGGAAGGAGGTAATTTCAAGTTAATTCACAGAGTGATGAAAGGATGAAAATGCCAAGATTTATTAATCAAACAAAAAAGTAGCAAAATACATGAATTTGGTGAATTTCACCAAAATTTTAAATTTTGTAACAAATTAGTGCTTCATTAAAATAGTGTAACCTCACATAGCTACAGCAGTTATGCATTACACCAAAGTTATCCCAAGGGACAAATTTGCCAATATTCATCAGTCGAAGAAATTTTGTAAGAATATACAAATTACCACCTACCTCCACCCCCTTCTTCCTTGTCACCTCTTTGACATTTCTCTCAAAATACTTATAAAATCAAACAAGAAAATATCAGATGGGGAAATACCACGAAAAATCGAGGTAACACACAAATATTACATAAATCATTCAGTACAATGTTTCACGAAAACTTAAGCAAGACGTTTTTACTTCATCTACAGTTTTACTAATCTAATTGTTGCGCTGTTTTGTAGCTGTATCCTTATATTAGAATTGGGTCACCTTATTAGTTTACCTCGTTGCTCCTCTGCTAATGTTTACTGACATTTCCACACTGCATTACTATGTAGGCTCGCAGCCATCTGGCTTAATTCTACAAACCTCCAACTAATTTTGCACCAGCTTTATATATACTTTATGCTACATTAGTTGCAATACCTTATTGTTATTTCTTACTAATTGGTTGTGTCTCTTCTTTATTTTTTTTCTTCTTTTCTTCTGTCTCTTCCTTTCTCCCTTTTCTCTTCTGCAATATTTAGACCTACCTTTGAATACAGAAAAATAGAAAAAGAGCCAGCTCACCCTTAGTAGTGGAATGGTATGAAGTCTCTTGATCAACATGAAGAACGCCCGGCGAGGGCTGCATGACTCAGGAAAAAGAGAAAAATCCAGCAGAGAAAGGTAGGGAAAAAAACATCTTCCTTTTATTAAGCCATTAAAATAATGCCACAGCAGTACTGGCATCAAACAGACCCCTTAGGGAGTAAAGCCAACGCGTTTCGACACCAGTAAAGTCTTAATCATGGATATAACAACATCTCAAAAAAACAAGCTATGTATGTGTTAGTAACCAAACAAATCACAAAGGGTTCACAGACTAAGTAATTAATTAACGATATACAGGTGTACGAAGGCAAAATACTATATAGACAAGCATAGCGCCTGTGAATGGAAGCAGTCAGCTGACATGCAATTCACACTGCCACTTAGTGTGGGTACACAGCTAACTGCAACTAATCACGGGCACTGGTGAGTGGAGAAGGCAGTACATATTCAATGAAAGTTAATTAGCTGCTTCAGAAGTGAATGCGCGACCTGGAAGCAGCTTACCATCATGATCCTTGGTAAGTATACCGCGATTGCTCCTATCTCCTTATCCCTTCTACCCATATTTTAATCTTCGGTTTCTGATTCCCATAAACTTATATAGGGACCGGATTCCAGATCGGACCCGGATTTAAAAAAAAATAAATAAAACAAATAACAGGGACCTGCTGGTCGCAGTTTTCTGCGATTCTGCTCATTTCTACTGATAACTGTATTTTTACTATTAATTATATTGTGTGATTAAATCCAGGCCCACATTGAGTCCCTGTGGTGCTCTACTGCATAGTCTAAAAATCCAGAAGGATTCACGATTCAGGACTTTCCTTGTGAAATTTCCACCCCTTGGGGGAACAGTTACTTTTTCAATTGCTCTATAATTAAGGCTGCTAACATTACCCGTATGTTAGATAAAAAAAAGTCTGGAGACTGCTGAAATATTTATCACATTGGGTGCACTGACATCAGAAATGTGTAGTCTGATGCGGTTTTTAACAGGTTTGACTGTACACCCGATATATTGCACTCTACATGCAGCACAATAAATAATGTATATTACACCTTCAGAGCTGTGTGTCGATTAATATTACATCGTATTCCTGTGGAAAAGGACTGAAAGTTTTTCCTTTAGCCACTTGATTGCACACGCTACAGGGGTGATGACCGCACTGAAAAATCCATTGTAAGGGAGCCAAGTATTGTTAGACTGACTTGTATTCTTGATTTTGTAACTGGGACATACTGTTGTATATCATTCAATGTTGGAGCTCGTTTAACTATATATCTGACTGGATTAGAATTGATAGTAGTTGCCAGTAGAGGGTTTTGATCAAGAATGGGTAAATATTTTTTGATTATATGAATAATATTAACGGCTGTATTGTGTTGAAAACGTAATAGAGACAGTAGTGTAATCAGTTTTACTTGGAGAACAGGTGATTTCTTTTTTTGTTTCAAGTAAAATACTTTTACCTTTGAATACACTTCCAGAGTGAATAGATGCACATAATTAGAGATGAGTGGACCTGTGGAAGTTTGGTGGGTTCAGTCGGACTTTAGATAAAGTTCGGTTGAAAACCCGGATTTGACCTGAATCTCCAATGGAAGTCCCTGATTGGCAGTTTGGGACTCCTTATTTATTTATTTTTTGGGGTGCACACTACATCCGATCACGCTGTTGTTACATCCAGTGCATGCCGATCAAACAATGCAAGTGGCTCTCACTTGGCTGAGCACTGAGCGTATCCGATCACAGCCATCCTTACGCAAGTGATCAGCACACATAAAGCACCTGAACTCCGAACCCGATCTCTGTTTTTTTTCTAAAAAAAAAGTTTGTGTTCGGTACGGACACCGAACATCGAACTTCAGGTTAGCTCATCTCTATACATAATCCTTATTTGGATTTTCTATTGATACATTGTTTGCAGATATACCAATATAACAGCACTGTGTCACTTTATCAGCCTTTCTTGCTGCGCAATATCTTATACTCTTTTCCCTTACATTTTTCACTCTTCTCTTTTCCCTTCCCTTAAACTGTTTCATTATATATTTTCCCAGTGACTTGGCTTAAGGGGAACCAACCAACAAGATTTCATATATAAAGTAAAGCCAGTGCCATACTTGCACTAGCATGCTGAATCTAATCATACCTTTAGTTGCGAGATTGGATGCTTGATTGCAGAAAAATGTGTAATAAAAGTCCCAAAAATGCACTCATTGTGTGAGTGGCGTGTGCATTGGGACGCGACTATGTGGTTCGGGTCTACATTATTAGTATTCCGCCTCTGAATGCTTGCCTGGCCTTTCTTCCCCAGGACAGCGTCTTCAATGAGATGGCGTTGGAGATAGCGCTATGTGCAGGCGTAGACTTCAACGCCATTTTAGTGAAATGTTCCTAACATTGGACAGAAATTTAATGGCAGTGAAAGGGAAGGGGGGGGGGCAGAAAAGCCACACAACCATTCAGGGGTGCAATACTAGTGCAAGGCCTGTCCCACATAGTCTAGCACCGATGCACACGCCACTTAAACAGTCAGTTCATTTCTGGAAGTTTGACTACACATTTTTCTGTAATCAAGCATCCAATCTCTCAACTGAAGGTATGATTGGATTCAGCATTCTAGCGCCGGTATGGCACTGGCTTTACTTTATTTATGAAAATCTTGCTGGTTGGTTCCCTTTAATGATACACTTTCTCAATTGATTTTGCACTAGCCATAGTAATTGTAATACTAATTTAATTGTCTGTGTGTACACTTACTTAATGGAGCATTTTTCTTTCCCTCTGTATTTTTCTCTTTTCCTTTCTCTTTTTTCTTTATTCCATCTTTTTCTTTTTTCTTGCATTAATTTCACTCACCTCCAGACATACTCCCAGTCTGATTTTCTATTGCTAACTTGCTTTCTGTATATACATCTAGTGGAATATTTTTTTTATCATTCATTGCACATATTATACAGCAATTAGAGTAATTATTTATTATGCAAATTTTTTTTATATTTCCAATATTTTTGTGTTACCATTAATATATCTCTTGCACGATAGGATACATTGTTTTATTGCCACCTACGCCCTCTTCCTTTTTTTTGCTAAGTTGCAGCCTCGCTGCACCACATGTACTGCCATAACCTCTGCTTTTTAGATTTAGTTTTGTTTTTGAATAACTAAAATGTATTGTTACCATTCTCAGTTTACTTTTCTCATTTTCCTTTATTATTTACTTTACCGAGGGTCTAGCACATTCACAGATCACCTTTTAATTGAAGAATATTTACTAATATAATGGCCATTGTATAAGTATGTTTTTTGTTTATCTGACACCCCCCTTTCCCATTTAGTCTCCTAACACAGATAACCCTTGTTGTTTTTTCCATCATTCATTTTCTGATAATTTTACCATGAATATGAAATGGCACAAAATGCTTTTAAAATGTGCATAACTGATCATCTACTTTTCCTAACCTTCTCTGTAAACTCTTCTTTTCGTAGACACTATTAAAGGTTAATGCAATTTAAGCCTTATGTCTCCTCACTTGCAAAACATTAAAACTTTACAAGTCTTATGTGACAACTTAGCCAAAATCAAAGCAATTAAATGCTTTATTAACCTGTCAGAAGAAATCAGCCCCACCTAAGGCAAACAGTGGAGAAGATGACAGACAATTTCCTTCTACAAACAAAAAATATATCAAGAACGAACTTGCCAATAAGACGTTTGGGTAATAGCGTAGGATTTTCCTCACCTTGCTGTTGTCTTTAGCCTCTCATTTGAGGGTTGAAATTAATAAAACAATATGATAGGCAGAGAACGATGACTGTGATATTACGTGTCAGTAGTAGATTGCCAGTTGCAGGGTATTACTCATATGTCCACAGGCAGAGTTGAAACAGGCAAACCTACTGTATGTTTATAGCTAATGGTGTCTTAAAGGGGTTGTCCACCTTATCTTTATTTTCCAATACAAACTTGTTGTAGATATGATTTTGTGGTGCTTTCTTATATAAAAGTATTAGGTTCTTCTTCTGTGTAATGCCCATGCCGGTGTCCTCATACTCTCCTGCTCCTCTCCCCAGCGAGGTCACCGATTCCCTCGCCTGTGAAGACGTCCTGCAGCATGGTCCCATCCCTGTTCCATGCTGCAGCCTCATGGAGCATCTGTACTCCTGACAGATTCCAGGCCTCGGCCCGTAGGGCATGCCCATTGCCACGCCCAGTTTCTTAAATGGCCAGCGTCCTCCTACCCGGAAGTCCCTCCCAGGCCAGGTCAGCTAGGAGGTTGCAGGTATTTAAGGCAACTCGGCCCTTTTGAGAGTTGCCTGGGCAATGAGTTAGACTCATTGCTGTAGTCAGGTTCCCTAGCACTGTGCTGATGCTGCCGTCTCATTGTACTAATTCTGTTTGCTGATACCTGTTTGCATTACAGAGTGCTGCTGCCGTATTATCTATCCTGCTGCTGCTGCTACAAGCTGCCATGTCAGCCACAATATCCTCTGCCGCAAAGTATCCTTACCAGATGTTGCTGCCGTATCCATCTGTCCATGCATCTAGCCATCTACCCACGGATCCTTAACTTCTGCTGCTGCTGTGATCTCAATCAGAGACTATCACTCCTGTAACCCTGGGACCAGGTGTCACAGTACAAGTCTTTCCAAGTGGCACCTGCACTTGCACCTGCAGTGTAACACCTCCACCATCAGGGGCTCCGGAGAAGACCAGGTGCAGGTTCGTAGTTAAGCCCCTCCAGGTTTTCTGAGTACTGTGGCCCAGTGGGTTTACTAACATCTCGGCTCGCCCGGCGAGTATAACATTCTACACTTGTTAGTGCAGCACCCTCTTCTATTCTCACAATGGCAGTTCATGGAGGGTCATGTGACCAGATCTGATCATCATCATCCTCCAATTGAAATACAGCTTTTCCATATAAACTGACATTACATTGGACAATGCTAATGACTGGTCAGGTCACACGCTCTTCCATCTGGGACCATTGTGAGTACGGATCTGTGCAGTCTATGACAAAGGCATTACTAACAAGTGTGAACATCAAAAAGGAGAAGATCAAAGCTGAATCTGTAATACCAATATATTAGTACTGTAAGTGCTGCCAAATAACCTTTGTTTCAAAAAGTGTTGGGAAAGGTTTAAGTGGTCAACCCCATTAATTAAATCTAGATTGGGAAATATTTCCAATATTTTTGCAAACCATTACTTTGTAGCAATCAAATTTGCACCATTAATCACATCCAAATTAAAACATACTAAATTTTGTAATATATAAAGCACCACTCTAGCGGGGGGTAGGGGGGTTGGAGGGGTGTGGCTTCAGTGCTGGAGTGGCACTTTAAATCTAAGCCCTATGTCATATATTCACCTTCCAGAGCCTTCATATTTTACAGACGGAGCTCCGTTCCCACAGTACCATCTTGTGGCTGTATCTTCTGACTGGTTGGAAGTCAGAAGTTATGTCACAAGGTCTGAATACAAGTCTATGAGAGCCAGATCCAGGCCAGAACGAGGCTGTCATAGACTTGTATTGCGTTGTGACCTCCAGTGTGCTCCATGACACACTGGGACACAAATCACAGGAGAGCGACCTGAGCAGTGGCAATAGAATATGAAGACAGTGTCAGTTCAGTATAGGACAGGGGGCAGAGATCTTAGATTTAAAAGACCACTTGAGTGATGCAATAGAACAAAAACACTTGAGTGGTGCATAATCATTTACATTCTGCATCGGTCTGCACTGCTGCGCTTAGTCAGTCTCTACATTTTTAGTGGGTTTTTTTTATTTATTTTTTTTTAAATAACATATCAAGGAAATGTTACTATGCCACATGATCACAGCATCTGATTGATACATTGAGTGACTTATGTCCATAGTGTCAGAATATCTTGTGACAGCTGAAGTCTACATGATGTGAGGTCAACATGGTGATTACATCACTGGATTAAAAAAGTGGTAGAAACTGATCAATGCCTAAGGAGAAGGATGTTAACATTTTTAATGTGAGTATATAGTCTAGTTCATACTCTCAGACATTTCTTTTCATTTTTTTTCCCCGAGAATAAAACATAAAAATGTTATGTTATTATTTAGTTTAATATAAAAAATGCTCTCTGTTTTTGAGCTAGTGAAAGCTTTACTTGTTGTGGGTATATCTATGATCAATAAGAGGTTAATGTCTATTATTAAAAAAAGAAAATGCAAATGATGGCTAGTTATAACAATTTAACATGCATACTGGAACACATGTTTTCTATCAATCCTGCTGGAAAGGCTCCGTATACTTGACTGCGATGTAAAGCAGTGATTAAATAACTTTTTCAATCACCTAAAGGAAGGAAATAGGGTATTAGGTTGTCTTGTTTTTTCTTCTTCGCCTTTATTACTTACAGATTCGTCATTGTGCTTCCAGATGAGTCAACAAGCCGTCATTCAGTAAATCACAATGCCTTATACCCTCCAGCTCTGGTGATGAATTTAGATTCATACATATTGGGAGGAATCTCTGCAAACATTATATAATAACATCTGTTACAAGACATGAGATCTGTGCCAGCCAGAGCACACAAGCCATGGAATAGGTGAACACAATCCTGTTAGACTGTAATTTCTGACAAATGATATCTAAAGCAGTCTTAAGGGTGCTTAAGGCTATGTGCACACGTTGCGTTCTCTGTGTGACGCCCTGGACTAGTCAAGTCGTCCCAGGTAGTCACACACAACACCACACCCCCTCCCGGTTAGGTGACACCAGTCAAACTAAAAGCCTTGTCACCACCCTCCAGGTTTGATGTCCACACCAGGGGGCAGAGCCAGGCAGTTGGCTCCGCCCACCGAGGAGTTCACAGGCCTGGAGGTGGGAAAACACTCAGTCAAGTTCAGGTTCTAAATGAGAGTAGTCAGGAGGAGGTGTAGAGCAGACAAGTTCACGGGCAGTCCTATGTCCAGGTCTGCCAAGAGACTACCGGGTGGCTGGGTCGGAGCCCAGTCACCATTGGCAAGGAGGCAGACGGTGGTGGCCGCCTGCGGGAGCTGGGATTACAGCGGTGGCCCGCCGGTACCAAACCGGGGAACCGATTAGAAACCGGAGCACCAGGAGGGGTACTCAGATCCAGTACAAAGCCCTGAACCGACAGGGCCGAGTCGAATCAACTGATTGAGGACTGGACTTAAGGACCCACCCCACACAAGCCCCGTTAGAAGACAACAGCCCAACCATACAGGGTAAAGCCACCGCCAAGGCATAGAGACCCAAGGGGCCAGCGTCTGCAGGCAAACGGGCTCCTACGGCATATACAAGTCGGGGAGCGGACTACCGGTGTCTAGGCATAGAAGTCAAACATTTACACACAGAGGTGCAGGAGAAAGGAGGAAACCACCAACCTATTCTGGGAGAAGCTGCAGCCAGCTGCGGGCCCCGTTCATCACTCTGTTTGTTTTACCAGAGACTCCGGTGCCTTGTGTCATAGTGAGTACACTAGTGCCTTCGGGCTGCGCACCGCACCGCAACACTTCATCCTGCACCCCGGCCCTCGCCATCCGGGCCCTGGGACCAACACCCCCTACCCACGGAGGGGACAACACCTAGCTGCGCCATTACACCGCTCCCGGGAGCCCCCATACCTTCACCGCAACGGCGGTGTCTACAATCATCACAACCCGTGGGTGGCGTCACGAACTTACAATCTAAACCAAACAACCGCGGCCCCGGCCGTGGAACCCCTCACCCAAGTCCCCGCGTGTAACGCCAACTCCCTTGCAGAGCGACGTGACCCCCGGGTCCGTGAGAGGCTCAAGCCACCACCCGCAGTATAAGCACGGATCCGAGCGGCTCGTCGGTCGCAGCCGAGCCCGCGGGGCGGTACATCTGCAGTGCAGAAAAGAACGCACCCTCTGGCAGACTGGACACTGCGTTTGTAAAAACAAATGCATCCACAACGCATGCATTTTGGATGCTTTTTCCATGCATTTTGCATGCGTTTTGCATGCATTTTTGACAGTGTGTTCCCCAGGCAATTAAGCTCTTACATGCCGGCTGACAGCAGACACAGACAGAGTTGCGCAATGAGCATGAACTCAGGTGAACTTCACCCAACTTCATTGTCATACCACGGCTCTGTCTGTGTGTTGCGTCCTGATTAGCGGTCACCCATGGAGGACTCAACAGTGACCGCTAATTCCCTGAGTGACTGAAGTAAGCAGCGCGATTAGCGCTGCCGTCACTCAGGTTACCAGCGGCTAGCTGGAGTCCTCCACCCGAGACCGCAACTCACCTGTGACTTCATCGCTGATCGCGCGGCTCATTTCAGTTGCTGCGTGGAGCTGATAGAGAGCGGTCTGGTCTGTGACCGCTCTTGTCAGCTTCATGTAGCAGAGCTGAGAGTGTCGTGGGACCTCGTGTGGATTACGTCGGACCTGGAGGGGTATTTGGTGATTTTAATAAAGTGGTGAAAGAGGGTGTTTTTTTGTCTTTTTTTCCAAATAAAGGATTTTTCATTGTGTGTGTCTATTTTCTTTAACTTACAGGTTAATCATGGAAGGTATGTCGGGGAGACGCCTGCCATGATTAACCCCTTATTACCCCGATTGCCACCGCACCAGGGTAATTCGGGATGAGCCGGGTAGAGTCCCGGGACTGTGGCATCTAAAGGATGCGGCAATCCCGGGCGGCTGCTGGCTGATTTTGTTAGGGTGGTGGGCTCCCCATAACGGGGGGCTCCCCATCTTGAGAATACCAGCCTTCAGCCGTGTGACTTTACCATGGCTGGTATCAAAAATGGGGGGGACGGCACGCCGTTTTTTTAAATTATTTATTTATTTTACTGCACAATATAGACACGCCCACTGGATGCTGTGATTGGTTGCAGTGAGACAGCTGTCACTCAGCATGGGGGTGTGTCTGAATGCAACCAATCATAGGTGCCGGTGGGCGGGGGAAGCAGGGAATAGTAGATTGAATAATGAGCGGCCGGCATTTTCAAAATAATTAAAGCCGCCGTATCTTTTGCACAGCTGTTCTTCGCCACGCTGGTGATCGGGGATCGGTAAGTAATGGACAGGGGGACATACAGACCGACCAACAAACGGATATTGACTGATAACCACAGAAAAAAAGGTAAATTGACTGACAACCAAATAAATAATAGATTGACCGACATCGCTTACTAAACAACACACATGGACGGTACATGTAGCACATGGATATGCTACGTTTGCCGTCCGTGCAGGCACGGACCCATTGACTTTAGAGGGTCCGTGCCTGCGTGATGCCGGCGAAAAATGGACATGTCGAGCATGTGGGAAAACGCACACACGTACAAACGACACGGACACACATTCCGTGTGGTTTTACGTGTGTGCCTGCTACCATAGGGTAGCATTGGTCTACGTGTCTCCGTGCCGCTGGTATGTGCAAAAACGTACCAAACATGTACCTATGGCACGGATGTGTGTCGGAGGCCTTAATGAGCAAAAAACCCCAGAGAACAGGGAGTATAACATCCAAATAAAATGTAGAATAATAAATATAATGATTTTAATATATCCAAGTGATAAGGATGATGTCCTATAAATATAACAGTACAACTGAATGAGAGGACAGTGAATATATATAATTCATGGTTATGGCACAATAAATGGTAAATATTAGGGGTTAAAGGTGGACCAAAAAGTACAATTCAATAGGCAAGATAGTAAATATAGTAGACTAATGTAAACAGATTGTATATGTATTAATGATAAAATGCATGTACCTATGCATATATACAGTACAGACCAAAAGTTTGGACACACCTTCTCATTAACAAATGTGGAATGAAATACTTAACAAAAAAGTGTGAAACAACTGAAAATATGTCTTATATTCTAGGTTCTTCAAAGTAGCCAGCTTTTGCTTTGATTACTACTTTGCATACTTTTGCCATTCTCTTGATGAGCTTGCTAAATGTTTTCACAATGCATCAATTTGTTTTTATTTTCACCAATTAACATATCCACAGTTTAACTTAAAGAAACTTTTTTTTTATCAAATATTTGAAAGTTCATTATTATTGTAGAAAAAGTAGATCACAATAGGCTTAAATTTATATTTATTATATTAGAGGGTGACAAGTAAAAAGACATGAGTAGCACTGCGTAAATAAAGCTCTATTTCTATATTTATATTTCAACCCAAAATTTTTATATATGAAAGCAGCCAGCTATGAATTTCTCATTAGCTAGTGCTTTTACCATGTGTATATACAGTATGTCACCCTATAGACACGAGAAGGGCTGCTTCACTTGCCTATTTCCTTTTATATACTATATAAACTACATAAAGTAAATGTGCAGGGTAGAATATGTGATACAATAATATACAAGGAGTATACACTGAGCATTCTAGACATCTCGACTTTTATTAACCATACCAGCATTATTCCATGCTATAGTGCACTTAACAGTACATTCATACAGCTGTCATTATGTAAGGATTCTTGCCAAATGGGTCTGCTGTGATATGTCAGTGTCATGATTATGTTGTGACTGAAAGTCTCAATGTCTATATATTCATTTTCCATTAGATGTCTGGCTATAATAAATGTACTAACAAAAGATTTGTGAAATTGTGTGTATTTTCTTTACTGAGTGAGAGGTAGATAGATGGTGATTGGGGCAGACATTAAATATTTCTTTTTTGTACATTGTGATAGGGGTATAGGGATAGAGTATGTCTCCATGTATGTTCCTTTAGATAGGGGATACATTTTTTACATCTTTAAATTCATTTGTGTAAAGTTCTTACGTATGTTCTGTATCAGAAAAAATGGTTTCCAATCCCTAAAGACAGAGATGGGGAACCTCCGGAGCGCGGGCCGTATTACTTTTTATGCGGCCCCTGGCACATTCCCGGGGACCGTAGTACTTGGGTGGGAGGTGCGGTTGTCGGCTGCTGTCCCTTTAAATCGTCCTCAATCCACTGGCACAGGCTTTGTGGGAGGGGTAAGCACTGAGCTCCTGTCCCACAGAAGAAGAGGAGTAGCAGATTTACCGGCCTCACTGCTGTACCTGCTTCCTGCTGCTGTGAGCCTCCTGCTGCTATGAGCCTCCCTCTGCTGTGAACCTCCTGCCTCACTGCTGTATTTGCCTCCCGTTGCTATGAGCCTCCCTGCTGTATCTGCCTCCTGCTGCTGTGAGCCTCCTGCTGTACCTGCCTCCTGCTACTGTGAGCCTCCTGCTGTACCTGCCTCCCACTGCTATAAGCCTCCCTGCTGTACCTGCGTCCTGCTGCTGTGAGCCTCCTCTGCCTCTCTGCTGTAACTACCTCCCGCTGCTATGAGCCTCCCTGCTGTACCCGCCTCTTGCTGCTGTGAGCCTCCTGCCTCTCTGCTGTATCTACCTCCCGCTGCTATGAGCCTCCCTGCTGTACCTGCCTCCTGCTGCTGTGAGCCTCCCTGCTGTACCTGCCTCCCACTGCTATGAGCCTTCCTACTGTACCTGCCTCCCGCTGCTGTACTTGCCTCCCATTGCTGTGAGCCTTCTGCCTCCCTGTTGTACTTGCCTCCTGCTTTTGTGAGCTTCCTGCCTCCTGATGCTATGAGCCTCTTACCTCCCGCTGCTGTGATCCTCTTGCCTCCCGATTGCTGTGAGCCTCCTGCCGCCCGCTGCTGTGAGCCTTCTGCCTCCCGCTACTGTGAGCCTCCTGCCTCCCATTGCTGTGAGCATCCTGTTTCCCACTGCTGTGAGCCTCCTGCCTCCTGCTGCTGTGTACCCCCCAGTACTGTGAATGCCCACCAGTGCTGTCTGCCACCAACCCAGTTCTGTGTCACCAATCCAGTGCTCTGTACCCCCATAGTAATGTCTGTGTTCCATCAGTCCTGTCCATGTGCCCCAGTCCTGTTTGTGCCCCTCTAGTGCTGTCTGTGCCACTGCCAGTGCTGTCCTTGCCCGGCAGTACTATCTGTGCCCCCCAGAGATGTCCGAGCCCCAGCCCCTCCTGTGATCTGCATATACCCTCAACCCCTCCTGTGATGTGTATATGCCCCCAGCCCCTCCTGTGATGTATATATATGTCCCCAGCCCCTACTGTGATGTATATATGTCCCCAGCCCCTCCTGTGATGTGTATACGCCCCAGCCACTCCTGTGATGTGTTTATGCCCCCAGCCCCTCCTATGATGTATATATGCCCCCAGCCCCTCCTGTGATGTATATATACAGTACAGACCAAATTTTTTGACACACCTTCTCATTCAAAGTGTTTTCTTTAATTTCATGACTCTGAAAATTGTAGATTCACATTGAAGGCATCAAAACTATGAATTAACACATATGGAATGAAATGCCCCCAGCCCCTCCTGTGATGTATATATATGTCCCCAGCCCCTACTGTGATGTATATATGTCCCCAGCCCCTCCTGTGATGTGTATATGCCCCAGCCCCTCCTGTGATGTGTTTATGCCCCCAGCCCCTCCTGTGATGTATATATACAGTACAGACCAAATGTTTTGACACACCTTCTCATTCAAAGAGTTTTCTTTATTTTCATGACTCTGAAAATTGTAGATTCACATTGAAGGCATTAAAACTATGAATTAACACATGTGGAATGAAATACTTAAAAAAGTGTGAAACAACTGAAAATATGTCTTATATTCTAGGTTCTTCAAAGTAGCCACCTTTTGCTTTGATTACTGCTTTGCACACTCTTGGCATTCTCTTGATGAGCTTCAAGAGGTAGTAACCAGAAATGGTCTTCCAACAGTCTTGAAGGAGTTCCCAGAGATACTTAGCACTTGTTGGCCCTTTTGCTTTCACTCTGCGGTCCAGCTCACCCAAACCATCTTGATTGGGTTCAGGTCTGGTGACTGTGGAGGCCAGGTCATCTGGCGTAGCATCCCATCACTCTCCTTTTTAGTCAAATAGCCCTTACACAGCCTGGAGGTGTTTTGGATCATTGTCCTGTTGAAAAATAAATGATGGTCCAACTAAACACAAACCGGATGGAATAACATGACGCTGCAAGATGCTGTGGTAGCCATGCTGGTTCAGTATGCCTTCAATTTTGAATAAATCTCCAACAGTGTCACCAGCAAAGCACCCCCACACCATCACACCTCCTCCTCCATGCTTCATGGTGAGAACCAGGCATGTAGAGTCCATACGCTCACCTTTTCTGCGTCGCACAAAGACACGGTGGTTGGATTCAAAGATCTCAAATTTGGACTAATCAGACCAAAGCACAGATTTCCACTGGTCTAATGTCCATTCCTTGTGTTCTTTAGCCCAAACCAGTCTCTTCTGCTTGTTGTCTGTCCTTAGCAGTGGTTTCCTAGCAGCTATTTTACCATGAAGGCCTGCTGCACAAAATCTCCTCTTAACAGTTGTTCTAGAGATGTGTCTGCTGCTAGAACTCTGTGGCATTGACCTGGTCTCTAATCTGAGCTGCTGTTAACCTGCGATTTCTGAGACTGGTGACTCGGATAACTTTATCCTCCGCAGCAGAGGTGGCTCTTGGTCTTCCTTTCCTGGGGCGGTCCTCATGTGAGCCAGTTTCTTTGTAGGTTTGATGGTTTTTGCCACTGCACTTGGGGACACTTTCAAAATTTTCCCAATTTTTCAGACTGCCTGACCTTCAATTCTTAAAGTAATGATGGCCACTCGTTTTTCTTTACTTAGCTGCTTTTTTCTTGCCATAATACTAATTATAACAGTCTATTCAGTAGGACTATCAGCTGTGTATCCACCAGACTTCTGCACAACACAACTGATGGTCCCAACCCCATTTATAAGGCAAGAAATCCCACTTATTAAACCTGACAGGGAACACCTGTGAAGTGAAAACCATTTCCAGTGACTACCTCATGAAGCTCATCAAGAGAATGCCAAGAGTGTGCAAAGCAGTAATCGAAGCAAAAGGTGGCTACTTTGAAGAACCTAGAATATAAGACATATTTTCAGTTGTTTCACACTCTTTTGTTAAGTATTTCATTCCACATGTGTTAATTCATAGTTTTGATGCCTTCAATGTGAATCTACAATTTTCAGAGTCATGAAAATAAAGAAAACTCTTTGAATGAGAAGGTGTGTCCAAACGTTTGGTCTGTACTGTAAATGTCCCCAACTCCTACTGTGATGTATATATGTCCCCAGCCCCTCCTGTGATGTATATATGTCCCCAGCCCTTCCTGTGATGTATGATTTTTTTGCAGCCCCTGAAGGTTGGTAGAAATTTCCAAATGGTTCCCCACCCCTGCTATAGAGATACAATGAAAAATGCTACAGCAAACATGTAGGGACCTAAAATTACAAGTCATTTTGTGAAACAAAACAAATGTTTTTTTGTATTAGGCGGTGGCAAGATGTGCTCTGGTGAAGCTGCTAACTACAATTTATTTACCAAAAAGTTTATGGAATATAAAATGGTTCTAATGAAAAACAGTGGGACTGTCAAATCATTGTATACAGTGTATAAAAAGAGTAGGTTACAGAGGGAGAGTCTCAGAAGCAAAGATGGTTAGAGGTTCACCTATTTGTGAAAAACAGTGTCTTAAATTGTGAAACAATTTCAGCAAATTGTTCCTCAATATAAAATTGCAAAGACTTTATATATCCCACCATCTACAGCAGAGTCTCTAGAAATCCATGTGCAAAAGGAACAACACCAACAGACAAAATTGGATGCTTGTGATCAACAGATTCTCATGCAGCCCTGCATTAAAAACAGAATTTGATTGTGCAAATCACTGCATGGGCTTAGGAATACTTCCACAGATCACTGTGCAATTCACAAATGCAGTTTTAAAGCTCTATCATGCAAACAAGAAGCCCTATATCAACATAATCCAGAAACACTGCCATCATATCTGGGCCAAAGCACCTTTCCACCATCTCAAACAGTTCTCTGCACCTTCCCTTAAGTTGATTGATAGTTCTAGCTTTGGTGTACCGCGAGTGCAGAGCGAGAATGGCAATAGCCGGCAACGGAGGAGAGACGGAGATAAATCCCTCCCTCCTCAGCGCCGGCCCTCACCTCCAGAGCACCGGCCCTCCCCTCCTCAGCGCTCTCTCACCCCTCCTCAGTGCTGGCCTTTCCCCCGCAGCTGTGGTCCGATCACGTGATCGGACCTCAGTCGCAATGACACTTGCCTGACACTCGGCTCCTCCTGTGCTGACAGCGTGAGCCGAGTGTCATGCGAGATTCGCAGTAGTCCCCATGTGGCCATGGCCTAAGGGATCCTCTAAAGTGAGGAGAAGATGGTAATTACAGTCTTGAAACAGTTGTACTAGGAGGGAAATCTTAATGCTAAAGGAGAAAAAGGAAGGTAATAAATAAGTAGAAAGGAGTCAGTGGACAGTGTAGTGCACTGCACTGAAAAGTCAAAATAGGCTCATTCAGCCACATCGCTATAAAAGCACATTTTTTCTGATATCATCAGAAAAATTCTACAGAATGTATGCTGCTTTTTCCTCTCCCAATGCAGTTGCACTAAAATATTGAATATGAAACTGCAGCTCCATCCCCCTCTGCCCCTCCTTGCTTGCTTATATTTACTGTTATGCAATGATGCAATATTGATTAATTTTCCACAAAGGAGATGTCTAAACGTTTACATGGAGCCTACAGGCAGCAAAAGGGGGACAATACTTTCTCCTACAAAAAATCAAATATTTATTTCTGTATGAATGAACACCAATGACTGCAGAGCTCAGTGTATTGTCTATTCTCTCCACAAACAACCTATTAGGACTTTTGTTTTTGAGGCTGAGAACAAATGAACTGTATGTGCCACGGCAAGGTAAAGAACGCAATATACATTTGATGGAAACATATTATTTATGAGTTAACCAATAAATATATGCAAACCAGGTAAATAATTCAGCTGAGTAATATATAGAGAAGCATTGATAGCTTCCTAGTCCACAGCCAGCCTTACTGGGTACTTACTGTAGTTTAATCAAGGATGTTAGTGCATGCAAATGACATAATCCCCTTTTTTATATACAGTATATTTCAATGTCGTGTGCAGCCTAGTGCATTATAAAAAGGCTAAAATAAAAAAATAAGCAATGTTTATTGTAAGTATACAACAATATAATGGTTATTTATTATACATCCTATTTATTGTACATCATAATCAAAAATCATTACTTCGTCCTCACCACTGGGAATGTCATCATGATTATTTCTTGTCAGTGGATGGCATAAGATTGTGTTTTATTTAACCTGTTAAGGACAAAACATGGAAAATGTATGAGTAATGGTCCTAGGCTTTAAACATTAACCATTGGAACTGTTAATTTATTTTTTAATTTAAAAAAAAAAAAAAAAAAGTTTGCGCAAAATAAAGGAAAAAATAAATAAAATTATAAAAAATTATTTAGAAAATTGTCTTAGCTGTAAAATTAAAAAGTGTTCAGAGGGTTTTCTGGGCAACGGCTAAATTTCTAAAATCACTATGTGACTGCATATCACTGAACCAGATAGTGTGCAGTGTGCAAACTTTCAGGATTCCGCTCAGTTGCCTTCGCAAGCTGGTAGTTACATGATGACAAGTATGTAATGTGCATAGTTGTGGTTACATGCTGACTAGCAACTTTTCCTGCTTCTCTCAATGTTTTATTTAGAGTAGTGGATGAGAGTGTAGTCAGCACATGACCCCAAGTGTTCAATTAAAGGGAACCTGTCAGGTCCCCTATGCTCTCTAACCCAGCAGCATTCATAGCTTTATGACCAAATTCCCTGCCTAACCAGCCCTGTATGATGCTATTCACTAATATAAATGTTTAAAAAAAACACATAAACCTCGCTTTCCCTATGCTAATTAGAGCCTTGACTAGTCGCAGGGGCATTGTTTCCTCATACTAGTTGGCCTGCTTTTCATGTTATTATGCCCTGTGGATGTGACAACATGACTTCTATGAGCCAGCGCAATTGCCAGCATGCGCGTGGCTCATTTTGGTGGCATCAGTGTGCCTTTGAAGCTGGATGTACACTTCACGGCTTCAATAGATGCACTATGCATGACCAGAAGTTCAGAAGATGACTCACGTACACGTCTTTTAAACGTCTGGTCTTATGAGGTGCAATGACGCAGCCGAAATGAGCCGCATGCATGTAGAAGATTTACAGAAGATGATAGCAGTGACACCAGCTTGTGGAAATCATGTTAACATTAACACACCCACAGGAGCATGGTAACACGGAAAAACGGCCAACTGGGGAAATACTGCCCCTGTGACTAGTCAAAGCCCTAATTAGCATAGGGAAAGTGAGGTTTGTAAGTTGTTTTTTTTACTGAATAGTGTTATACAGGGATAGTTAGCAGGGAATCTCACCATAAAGCTATGAATGCTGCTGGAATGGAGGGTTTTGGGGACCTGACAGGTTTCCTTTAACATGCAGTCAAGTAAGTGCTGGCTTGAGCAAACCACTGAGCAGAATCCTGACAGTGTATATATTGCACATTATCAATTCAACAATCTGCAGTCACAGAGTGAATGCAGAAATTTAGCTGAGATGCTAAACATTAGATGATCACTAATGTATACTAAATACAGCAGCAACATGAATTCTATACATACAGTAGAAGCACATGAAGAAAACAGCATTCTAGAAATGAACTTATAATTAAAAACACTCCAGCCATTATGCAACTGGTTATGTGAAACTAGGTGTGACCTGTAGCTGTATTGACTTACGTAGTTTACTTTAGATCTCTTTTCACTGACATTTCCATTTATCTCCAATCTTTCATTTCTTTATCCAGCAGACTTGCATGATATTCCCATATATAGTAAGCTGCGCAGTGTGATTAAATATGTCTTTGAAACACAATATTCTGCATAGTAACATAGTATTCCCATAAGAAATAATTGCAGCTTTTTTGCCATCTTTTCACAGGGGAAGTAATGTAGCCATGCAGACCTACCGTAGTCTCATTCATCATAAGCAGAGGTCCAGCACCAGGGCACTTCGTATTATGGCATTTTACATGTTGCCAACTGTGATTTTTGGTAAACCTATGCTTTTTGCAATAGTGTGTTTACTATATATATATATATATATATATATATATATATATATATATATATATATATATTGACTGCATATCTGAATTATAACATTCTCCAGCTGCAAAAAGCCACTGCCTATGCAATACATTGATTCATAGTTTTCTATACATTTCAACCTCAGCATATTACACAATTGACCTGCAAACCTACTAGTGTGCCAATTAACATAGGATGAGTAATCTTTATATAATTAAAAAAAAGTGATATTTCATCTATAAGATCATGCTTTCTAATTATACATGACTAATCTTAAAATTAATATCTACAGCCAGAAGATTTCATTTTTTTAATTTGGATCTGACATCTAATTAATGCATGTGTGTTGCTGCAGGGATATACTGAGAATTCATTAACTTTACATGAGAATATAAGTACATAAGATACTGACATGATAGTATAGTAAATAAGTAGGGTGCATATCGTAATAAAACTACTGACTGTCCCGTGTGAAGATAGATCCAAAACAGGCTGCACAAGACAACTTTTTAACATAAGGGGCTATCATCTCCCTATTCGGCCCATCTCTAGACTTTACACAAACATTTAAATATTTGTGCACTCATTACAAATTAGTTATTTTTTTAAAGGGAACCTGTCAGGTGCAATATGCACCCATAACCACAAGCAGGTCTGGGTGCATATTGCTGTCCCCAGCATCTAGCAGCAAACATAAAGAGATCTTTAGTAAAAGTATCTCTAAAGATCCTTTATGATATGCTAATGAGCAAAGGGACTAGTTGCAAGGCATTAGTTCCTGTGCTCATTCCACCCTCTTGGGATGTTAGTACGCCCACAGGGGCATACTAACATGCTATTTAATGCCCATTGCCCAGCGTCATCAGTGTTGATATACGTACCTGTGTCCGTTGTCACCGCTTCAGAACGCATGATCAGAATGCCCGGCACTTCCAGTTGTGCACAATATGAAGCCGGGTGTACTCGTCCCAGCTTCAGAGAGGTCTAGTGCGCATAACCAGAAGTGTTGGGCATTCTGATCATGCGCACTGACCCTAAGCCCAGCGTCTGACAAGTGGTGACAACAGGTACACACGTCACTGCCGATGATGACGCTGAGCAATGGGCATTGAATACCATGTTAGCACGTCTCTGTGGGTGTGCTAATGTGATGCCCCTGGACTAGTCAGGGCGTCACAGGGTACTGCACTTTCTACTCTTTAGTGCAGGACTCAACCCCCCATGGTTCTGGGTTCCCAACTATTGGTACTGCCTCCATCAGCGTCCAAATCCCAACCACACCTCAAACCACACCTTGTCAGGCACACCAGTGGGCTGCCTAGCTGGAATAGGGGCGCCCACCTAGGGGTCAGGCAGACTGGTGGGAAAGAAGTAGGTAGTGTAGTGGTAGCCCTCGAGAAGTGAGGAGCTCAGGGAGCGGTGGCTCCCTGTATGTTACAGGTTGGGTCGCAGATGGCGGTCTGGGCCCGGAAGAGTCGGAGACCCGGTTGCAGGGTATTGAGACTGGGTGTCTAGACCCGGTCTTGGAGGACGGTCAGCAGCTCGAGCCTAATAACCGGTCTGGGACTGAAAGACGGAGGGGTACAGGACCCTAGGTCGGGGAGTAGCTTCAGGCAACCCGGCAACTAACCTGTGAAGGATAGTGACTTTATGCACTGTCCCCAAGAAGCTCAGAGATCAGGGGTATTAGCACAAGGGGGATAGGGCTTTCAAACCCACGCAGCCCACGGAAATCCCAAGCGTGAGCCCTTGAGAGTGCAGCTCCACTTCCAACAAGTATGGAGTGGGAGACGGACAGCTTTAAGCCAACGGGCCACTAGAACACTTCTAATTTGTGCACGGAGGCATGCTCCGAACCACCTGGCAGTACCAGAGGGGATGGACACCCGGATGAGCTCCCCCAAGAGGGCAGCGGCACCCAGAGACTTGGTTTACCTTGTTGTCAGAGTCTGCTATGTGGTCGCATCATCACCAACACTGCCTGAGTGAGTACGTGGTTCTCCGCTGCTTGCGCTCCCCTACACCAGAAACTCACCATCTAGAGTCCCAGGGCCCCCCTACCTGTGGAGGGAACGTTATGTGGCTGCCACGCTCAATCTCCCCCGGGAACTCCCCTCGGCAGTGGCGGTACTCCCCTTACCGCAAACCACGGGTGGCATCACAAACTCTTATCCCCGGTAAATATACCCCCTTTTTCATTTGAAGTGGCGGTGAGCCCCCGGGTCTGGAGACCCTCGAGCCACAGCAGACCCTGGATCCGAGCGGTTCGACTGCTGCAGGGGCGGCACACCTCCATGCTAAGAGGGCGGAATGAAAGAAGGAACTAACACCCTTGCGACTAATCCCTGTGCTTATTAGCATAACATAAAGGATGTTTAGAAATACTTTTTCTAAAGCTTTCTTTATATATGCTAGTGTACCGCCCCAGCGTCAGCAGCTGAGACTGCTCAGATCTGGATCCGCGGTGGCTCTAGGGGTCTTCGGACCCAGGAGAGGTCGCGCGGTCACTCAGAATAAAAGGGGGGTATTTACAGGGGATTTTGTGTTTAGAGTTCGTGACACCATCCACGGTGTGTGGTAAGGTGGAGTAACACCGCTGCTCTTGGGAGCGCCCGCTGGCGATGGAATGGCAGCCAGGTGTTTAACCCCTCCGTGGGTAGGGGAATAATGCCCCGGGGCTCGGTGATGGTGTGAGGGGGAGGCCATTGGGGAGGTAAGGGTCAATGCGTACTCACTCAGTCCAATAACGCTGACACCGACAACTTGTAAACCGAAAATCTGAGCACCGCTGTAGCAGGGAGGGAGCACGCTTGGATGCCGTGCCCGATGTTGTTGCTTGTTAGCCTGTGACATTTCCCTTGGTACTTTCTTTACTGGTTGACCCCTGTAGTATAGAACTAGTCGGGTCCTGCTCACCCGTATGGCTAATGGAGTGAGCTTGCTCTCAAGGTTCATGCTTGGGATTTTCTGGACTGTGTATTGGGAAAGTCCTATCCCCTTCGTTGCGCTAGTACCCCGATTTTGGAGCGGGTGGAGAACGAATCTTGAAGACTTCGCCCTCGTTGGCTAAGTTACCAGGACGCTTGAAGCTACTTCCCGGCCTAGGGTCCACATACCCCGCTGTGCCCTGGCCCCTGCCCGGAGATGGCTCAAGGCCGCCGGCTGCCCTCCTCGGCAGTTCCGTGCCCCTTGACACGATCCCCTGCGACCGGGGTTCAAGCTCCTGCCAGGCCCAGACCAACGTCTGCCACCTAATATTAACAGGGAGCCCAGCTCCTGACCTCTCCACTCGAGAGTGACTCCACAACTCACTGTCTCCTGACACTCCTGACTTTCCCTAATCAACCCCCCAAGTGGGCGGCCCTATTCCCTTCAGGCTACCCATTGATGTGTCTGGTGTGTGTGGTGCAGAGTGTTTCTAGGATTTTTGATTGGCTTGTTCTTAGCAACACCAAAGGTCAGGGACCCTTAACGAAGGAGGATGCGGATACTGTGCAGAAGGGCAGATTGCACAATACCCTCTGTCGACCTGATAGGCCAGGGCGTCACATTCCCCCTTGGTTAAACGTAGCTCGTCCCCGAGCTATAGGACACCAGAGGTTTATTAGAGGTACTTTTCTTAAACGTTACTTAAACACTACCGGTTTTAGTGGTAACGGAGGCTCAACCTGCTCCGTTGCAGCCCCTATGGAAAAAATACCTTGCCTGCTAGCACCTCTCCAACATGTCTCAAGGTATTTTTTCCTTAATATGTTAAATTCTTGACATGTTCTTTGGCCCACATAGGGAGATAAACACTTGGGTGACTATAACCAGTCTATTATATATTATATTATCTCCCCACCCTTTGGCTAATGGGTTTTTGATATTTTACCCTTTGTGTCTAGCAGTCCTATGACATCAGCAGGTGGTGTTTGTGCAATTCTGTGTCTGGCGATTTTTCCATCTGGGTCGCCACCACTGTCTGTCCTTACTTCACTTATATTTAATAAAATTATCTTGTATTTCACTAAGTACTTGTGTTGGGCTTTTCTTTACCAGTGGCCCTCCCAACTACAGCCATATGAAAAAGTTTGGGCACCCCTATTAATGTTAACCTTTTTTCTTTATAACAATTTGGGTTTTTGCAACAGCTATATCAGTTTCATATATCTAATAACTGATGGACTGAGTAATATTTCTGGATTGAAATGAGGTTTATTGTATTAACAGAAAATGTGCAATCCGCATTTAAACAAAAATTGACTGGTGCAAAAGTATGGGCACCTCAACATAAAAGTGAAATTAATATTTTGTAGATCCTCCTTGTGCAAAAATAACAGCCTCTAGTCGCTTCCTGTAGCTTTTAATGAGTTCCTGGATCCTGGATGAAGGTATATTTGACCATTCCTGTTTACAAAACAATTCCAGTTCAGTTAAGTTTGATGGTCGCCGAGCATGGACAGCACGCTTCACATCATCCCACAGATGTTTAATGATATTCAGGTCTGGGGACTAGGATGGCCATTGCAGAACATTGTAATTGTTCCCCTGCATAAATGCCTGAGTAGATTTGGAGCAGTGTTTTGGATCATTGCCTTGCTGAAATATCCATCCCCTGCGTAACTTCAACTTTGTCACTGATTCTTGCACATTATTGTGAAGAATCTGCTGATACTGAGTTTAATCCATGCGACCCTCAACTTTAACAAGATTCCCGGTTCCGTCATTGGCTACACAGCCCCAAAGCATGATGGAACCTCCACCAAATTTTACTGTGGGTAGCAAGTGCTTTTCTTGGAATGCCGTTTTTTTTTGCCTCCATGCTTAACACCTTTTTGTATGACCAAACAACTCAATCTTTGTTTCATCAGTCCACAGGACCTTCTTCCAAAATGTAACTGGCTTGTCCAAATGTGCTTTTGCATACCTCAGGCGACTCTGTTTGTGGTGTGCTTGCAGAAACGGCTTCTTTCGCATCACTCTCCCATGCAGCTTCTCCTTGTGCAAAGTGCGCTGTATTGTTGACCGATGCACATTGACACCATCTGCAGCAAGATGATGCTGCAGGTCTTTGGAGGTGGTCTGTGGATTGTCCTTGACTGTTCTCACCATTCTTCTCTGCCTTTCTGATATTTTTCTTGGCCTGCCACTTCTGGGCTTAACAAGAACTGTACCTGTGTCCTTCCATTTACTTACTATGTTCCTCACAGTGGAAACTGACAGTTTAAATCTCTGAGACAACTTTTTGTGTCCTTCCCCTGAACAACTATGTTGAATAATCTTTGTTTTCAGATAATTTGAGAGTTGTTTTGAGGAGCCCATGATGCCACTCTTCATAGGAGATTCAAATAGGAGAACAACTTGCAAGTGGCCACCTTAAATACCTTTTCTCATGATTGAATACACCTGCCTATGAAGTTCAAAGCTCAATGAGATTACTAAACCAATTTAGTGCTTTAGTAAGTCAGTAAAAAGTAGTTAGGAGTGTTCAAATTAAGAACTTGATAAGGGTGCCCATACTTTTGCACCAGTCAAATTTTGTTTAAATGCGGATTGCACATTTTCTGTTAGTACAATAAACCTCATTTCAATCCAGAAATATTACTTTGTCCATCAGTTATTACATATATGAAACTGAAATAGCTGTTGCAAAACCCCAAATTGTTATAAAGAAAATGGTTAACATTAATAGGGGTGCCCAAACTTTTTCATATGACTGTATATTGCTAATTGGGGGATTGGTCACTGGTTTGGTTGTTTAAATTTAGACCTTCCCTATATAATATAATATATAATAATAATATATAATAATATAATATAGTAAGGGAAGTTGTAGGTTTATACCTAGAAAAAGGAGCTGGACAACTCACTTTCAACAGCTCCAAGACTGAACTGAAAGCAAAAGTACGCAGAATCCCCTCTAACAGTCTCCTGCTAATTAAAAATGCCTGTGTCAATGGGAGGAGTGCTGGTCCACACTTGTGGTTTTGTGCCTGTGGGGCGGTGTGGCCTGGAATCATGGGGACTCAGCATTGCAGCATTGGTGCTGTAGGATACAAGGTCGCCTGCCCATTGGTGTGTCTCATATGTCAAGATAAAGACTAGAGTTGAGCGCGGTTCGTGGTTCTCCAGTTCGCGGCTCGAGTGATTTTGGAGGCTGTTCTAGATCGAACTAGAACTCGAGCTTTTTTGCTAAAGCTCGATAGTTCTAGATACGTTCGAGAACGGTTCTAGCAGCAAAAAAAACAGCTAATTCCTAGCTGGCTTTCCGCTGTAATAGTGTAAGTCACTCTGTGACTCACACTATTATGACATTTCAGTGTATAGTGTGCGGGAACAGCGCATTCAGATCACTGCTGTATGTATAATGGCGATCGCCATTTTTTTTTTTTTCCTTGTCTTCCTTCCCTAAGCGCGCGCGTGTAGTGGGGAGGGCCAGCATGTGAGCCAATCCCAGACACACACACAGCTAAGTGGACTTTTAGCCAGAGAAGCAACGGCATGTGTGATAGGATGTCCATGTCACATGTCCCTGCATTATAAAAACGAGTATCTGCCCGTCCGGACGCCATTATCTCTTCTGCGTCCTTGGTGTCAGACATCACTGGCGCAGCTCCTATTGCCGATACAGCTGTATTACGCTCCATACACAGCGCTGGACAGCTTAGGGATAGCACTTTCTATCAGTCCTTTTAAGGGCTCATACCGGCAGGGTCAGAGCCATAGGTGACAGGTCCTGAAAACAGAGACAGCGTCTGTGTAGCTAAGGTCAGGGATTTCCTTGCTGCATTTCCCCATTAGGAGGGATAGAAAGGCAGGCTTCCTTTCCTCTACCCAGAGACCCACAACCCTGCCACTGTATACTCCTGCCCTTTGCACACTCCAACTCATTGTTACTAAGCCATTATACTAGCAAACACTGAGTGAACTTAGTGGCATCCTAAACGTGGCTATTGGATTTCTGTATAGTCCCACTAGTGCACAGATATTTGCAGCACGTCTGCCTGCATTGCACACCCAAACTCATTGTTACTAAGCCATTATACTAGTAAACACTGAGTGAACTTAGTGGCATCCTAAACGTGGCTATTGGACCTCTGTATAGTCCCAGTAGTGCAAAGATATTTGCAGCACGTCTGCCTGCATTGCACACTCCAACTCATTAGAACTAAGCCATTATACTAGCAAACACTGAGTGAACCTAGTGGCATCCTAAACGTGGCTATTGGACTTCTGTATAGTCCCAGTAGTGCAAAGATATTTGCAGCACCTCTGCCTGCATTGCACACTCCAACTCGATATAACTAAGCCATTATACTAGCAAACACTGAGTGAACCTAGTGGCATCCTAAACGTGGCTATTGGACTTCTGTATAGTCCCAGTAGTGCAAAGATATTTGCAGCACGTCTGCCTGCATTGCACACTCCAACTCATTATAACTAAGCCATTATACTAGCAAACACTGAGTGAACCTAGTGGCATCCTAAACGTGGCTATTGGACTTCTGTATAGTCCCACTAGTGCACAGATATTTGCAGCACGTCTGCCTGCATTGCACACTCCAACTCATTATAACTAAGCCATTATACTAGCAAACACTGAGTGAACCTAGTGGCATCCTAAACGTGGCTATTGGACTTCTGTATAGTCCCACTAGTGCAAAGATATTTGCAGCACGTCTGCCTGCATTGCACACTCAAACGCATTGTTACTAAGCCATTATACTAGCAAACACTGAGTGAACCTAGTGGCATCCTAAACGTGGCTATTGGACTTCTGTATAGTCCCACTAGTGCACAGATATTTGCAGCACGTCTGCCTACATTGCACACTCAAACTCATTGTTACTAAGCCATTATACTAGCAAACACTGAGTGAACCTAGTGGCATCCTAAACGTGGCTATTGGACTTCTGTATAGTCCCACTAGTGCAAAGATATTTGCAGCACGTCTGCCTGCATTGCACACTCCAACTCATTATAACTAAGCCATTATACTAGCAAGCACTGAGTGAACCTAGTGGCATCCTAAACGTGGCTATTGGACTTCTGTATAGTCCCACTAGTGCAAAGATATTTGCAGCACGTCTGCCTGCATTGCACACTCCAACTCATTATAACTAAGCCATTATACTAGCAATTTATGCTGCCAGTTTAAGGGCCGTAGTTGCATTGTCAGGGATATTTATTCTTTATTATTCTGCTGTTAATAAAGCTAGACCACCGCTGCAATCTACACCACCTCTCAATTTTTACTACCACATTTTCAGTGCACAATCTTGTCGCAATCAACATGAGTGGCAAAATGACAGATGCTGGTGGAAAGGGGAAGAGGCGTGGTGGAAAAGGAAAAAAAGGGTTTGTCCGTGGGGAAGGCGGCAAAGCTCCATTATCATCTGCTGAAGATAGACCATCTACCAGCAAAAGTAAGATGTCTACTACTTACCGTGGACAATCCGATGTGCTCCCTTTTTTACGGACACGAACAACAGGAACAAAGGTAGATGATGGCCAAAAAAGGAAAATGCTTGAATGGATCTCAAGTGGTCCAACAAGTGCCCTCTCAGCCACTTCAAGTACCGCATCCAAAAAACACCAGTCCTCTGAGTTGTCATCCCAATCAAACTTGCTTTCTCCCAGCTCTGAAGTCTCCATCAGCCCTGCACAGTATGGTGGAACTGAGATGGCTGAGTCTGCAGAGCTGTTCAGTCACACTATAGCCTGGGAATCAGAGGTCTGCTCAAAAGCTACAGTGAGTACAGACCAGGAAATGGTCTGCAGTGATGCCCAGAACCTTTGTGACTCTGATTCAGGCCGTGAGGACCAAGTTTCTGAGCATAATGTTGACCCTTTGTCACAAACTGTAACACCTGTGGTTATAGACAATGAGGAACATACTGATGACGATGAGACGCAGATACCAGATTGGGATGACAACTTAAATATTCGGTCAGGGCAAGAAGAGGCTCGGTCTGAGGGGGAGGGGAGTGCAAACACAACAATTGATGATGAAGTTCTAGATCCCACCTACTGTCAACCCCCAGTCAGGCACTCGAGGAGGTCAACAGAGGCGGTGGAGGAGGATGCAACCGACGACGAAGTTACCTTGCGCCTTCCTGGACAGAGTCGGAGCACTGGTAGCACGTCTACAACTGCATCATCAGCCACCACTCTGCCTCTGAGCACTAGTCGGGGGGGCTCAGCAGGTCGCATGCCCTCTAAGCCTTGCCTAGCCTGGTCCTTTTTTGACATAGAAAAAGATCGCCCAAATTATGTGATGTGTAAAATTTGCCGTGATTCTGTTAGTAGAGGTCAAAACCTCAGCAGTTTGACAACTTCTTCCATGAATCGTCACATGAATAAATATCATAGGTCCCAGTGGGAAGTTCACCGTGCTGCAATGCGGCCTAGCGGAGCTAACCATCCACAGCCTGCCCCTTCCAGTGCATCCGCACGCTCTTCATCTTCTAGGACTGTGGGGACAGCTGTCACACCTGGTTTTCCATGCACAACTTCCACCACTGTAACCGCAACAGGCAGTTTGCTTGGTAGGTCGTCAGTTGGTTTGGAAGGGGAAACAAGTGAGTGTGTACAGCTCTCTCAGACATCGATAGCACCAACGTTGGATGAAGGCAACATCATGTCTCCGCCTGCACTTTCCTCACAAACCTGCATTTTTCCAGGGACACCCTACTCAACACCGTCTACACACAGCAGCCAGATCTCTGTCCCTCAGATGTGGTCAAATAAAAGGCCATTTCCTGCGACCCATAACAAAGCTAAGAGGTTGACTCTATCCCTCTGAAAGCTCTTGGCCACCGAAATGCTGCCTTTCCGCCTAGTGGACACACAGGATTTTAGAGACCTTATGTCTGTCGCTGTGCCCCAGTACCAGATGCCTAGTCGCCACTACTTCTCTAAGAAAGGTGTGCCCGCGCTACACCAGCATGTCGCACACAACATCACCGCTTCCTTGAGAAACTCTGTGTGTGAACGGGTGCATTTCACCACCGATACTTGGACCAGTAAGCATGGACAGGGACGTTACATGTCGCTGACTGGGCACTGGGTAAAAATGGTGATAGATGGTGAAGGGTCTGCTGCACAAGTCTTGCCGTCCCCACGACTTGTGTGTCAATCCTCTGTCTGTCTAAGTTCCGCCACTGCTTCTGCCTCCTCCACCTCATCTGGGTCCTCCACCTCCGCCCCAAGCCTGCCTGGTCAGGCAACCAGCGTTCTCACTGCGCAGAATGAATCACGCACCCCTCATTACTATGCTGGCAGCAGAGCGCAACGGCATCAGGCGGTCTTTAACGTGACATGTCTTGGGAATAGGAGTCACACAGCTGAGGAGTTGTGGTCAGCTCTGCGGTCCGAGTTTAATAAATGGTTGTCTCCACTCAACCTGCAGCCTGGTAAGGCCATGTGCGACAATGCTGCAAACCTGGGTGCGGCCCTTCGCCTGGGCAAGGTGACACACGTGCCTTGTTTGGCTCACGTGTTGAACCTTGTTGTCCAGCAATTTTTAACACACTATCCCGGCCTAGATGGCCTTCTGACCAGGGCACGAAAACTGTCTGCTCACTTCCGCCGTTCAACCGCCGCAGCTGAGCGACTTGCATCGCTCCAGAAGTCTTTCGGCCTGCCGGTTCATCGCCTGAAATGCGATGTGGCGACACGCTGGAATTCGACTCTCCACATGTTACAGCGACTGTGGCAGCACCGCCGAGCCCTGGTGCAATACGTCATGACGTATAGCCTGGGCCAACGAGATGCAGAGGTGGGGCAGATCACCCTGATGGAGTGGTCTCAGATCAAAGACCTATGCACCCTTCTGCACAGTTTCGACATGGCAACGAATATGTTTAGCGCTGACAATGCCATTATCAGCATGACAATTCCAGTCATTTACATGCTGCAGCACACGCTAAACACTATTTGGAGTCAGGGGGTGGGACAACAGGAAGGGGAGGAACTACAGAAGGATTCATATGCGCAAGGGACAACAACATCACCAAGGTCCAGACGTTCATCATCACCAACGCAGCAGGCATGGGACCATGGTGGACAGGAATCAACAAGGGCGCATAGTAGCAGGCGAAATGTTGAGGAAGGTGTAGGAGAACATGAAGAAATGGAGGACGAACTGTCCATGGACATGGAAGACTCAGCGGATGAGGGAGACCTTGGTCAAATTTCAGTTGAAAGAGGTTGGGGGGAGATGTCAGAGGAAGAAAGAACGGGTAGCACCTCTATGCCACAAACACAGCATGGACTTGGTCCGCATGGCTGCGCAAGACACATGAGTGCCTTCTTGTTGCACTACCTCCAACATGACCCTCGTATTGTCAAAATTAGAAGTGATGATGACTACTGGATTGCCACACTATTAGATCCCCGGTACAAGTCCAAATTTTGTGACATAATTCCAGCCATAGAAAGGGACGCACGTATGCAGGAGTATCAGCAGAAGCTGTTACTCGATCTTAGCTCGGCTTTTCCACCAAACAACCGTGCAGGTGCAGGGAGTGAATCTCCCAGTTGTAACTTGACAAACATGGGACGGTCTCGTCATCTTCAACAGTCTAACCGTACCAGCAGCACCGTATCTGGTGCTGGTAACAGCAATTTTATGGAATCTTTTCATAATTTTTTTAGACCCTCCTTTGCAAGGCCCCCAGAGACAACAAGTCTGACACATAGTCAACGGGTGGAGAGGATGATACAGGAGTATCTCCAAATGAACATCGATGCCATGATTTTGCAAATGGAGCCTTGCTCATTTTGGGCTTCAAATCTAGAAAAATGGCCAGAGCTCTCCAGTTACGCCTTGGAGATTTTGTCGTGTCCAGCTGCCAGCGTTGTCTCTGAACGTGTCTTCAGTGCTGCTGGGTGTGTGCTGACAGATAAGCGCACGCGTCTGTCCAGTGACAATGTGGACAGACTAACGTTCATCAAAATGAACAAGTCATGGATCCACCAGGAATTTACTACCCCTGTGTCATCCTGGGGAGAGTAAATGCTTGTGGATTTGGAATGTGCTTGATGCAAATTTACCCCGGTGTCATCCTGGGGACGGTTAAGTATGGCGTATTTTTGAATGTGCTTGATGCAAATCTAGCTGTGAAGTGTACAACTAGGGCACAACTGCTGCCACTGAAGGGGTGGGTGTGTGTGGGGCCCAATTTTTGGAAAAAGGGAGACTCCGCTTGGAGTAACCCTTGCTTACATTGTTTTTAAAAGAAGCCAAGATGAACAGAGCTGGGATCAGGAAAGACTTTGCTACCTACCCCGGTGTCATCCTGGGGACGGTTAAGTATGGCGTATTTTTGAATGTGCTTGATGCAAATCTAGCTGTGAAGTGTACAACTGGGGCACAACTGCTGCCACTGAAGGGGTGGGTGTGTGTGGGGCCCAATTTTTGGAAAAAAGGGAGACTCCGCTTGGAGTAACCCTTGCTTACATTGTTTTTAAAAGAAGCCAAGATGAACAAGTCATGGTTCAGCAAAGACTTTGCTACCTACCCCGGTGTCATCCTGGGGACGGTTAAGTATGGCGTATTTTTGAATGTGCTTGATGCAAATCTAGCTGTGAAGTGTACAACTAGGGCACAAGTGCTGCCACTGAATGGGTGGGTGTGTGTGGGGCACAATTTTTGGAAAAAAGGGAGACTCCGCTTGGAGTAACCCTTGCTTACATTGTTTTTAAAAGAAGCCAAGATGAACAGAGCTGGGATCAGGAAAGACTTTGCTACCTACCCCGGTGTCATCCTGGGGACGGTTAAGTATGGCGTATTTTTGAATGTGCTTGATGCAAATCTAGCTGTGAAGTGTACAACTGGGGCACAAGTGCTGCCACTGAAGGGGTGTCTGTGTGGCCCAATTTTTGGAAAAAAGGGAGACTCCGCTTGGAGTCACCTTGCGGTGTTTTACATGATTTTAGAAGGGCATGCCATGCCTATATCTGTGTTTCATCCTCTTTTTCCTCGTAACGCTGTTTTGTTTTCACATGAGAATTTGTCCTTGTCACTTTCCCATGTGTTTGTGTTGTGTTGTGAGTTGTTTGTCACCTTTTGGACACCTTTGAGGGTGTTTTCTAGGTGTTTTTATGTGTTTGTGATTGCCTGCCATTGTTTCCTATGCAGTTCAAGTTCGGTTCGTCGAACGTTCGACGAACCGAACTCGAACGGGAGCTCCGTTTGGCGAACCAACCTCGAGCCGAACCGCGACCGGTTCGCTCATCTCTAATAAAGACTGGTTGTTTGGCACATGGTCAGTGTGTGGATGTTTATGACACCTCCAGGAAGGAACCACTAAGAGAGGGGTTGTGTGTACTAACCAGGGTTAGTGAGTGGAGCGGGAGATACCTCCACAGTGATACTTTGGCAAATAAGTGTATCAGAACCTAAGCAGGTTAACCACGAGTTAGGCTACATGTGCACGCTGCATTTTTTGCTGCGTTTTTGCTGCGTTTTTGGCTGCAGTTTTGTTGTCAGAACTTTCTGACATTTGACTTCCCAGCAAAGTCTATGAGAAGTCAGATTTGCTATGCGCACATTGCAGTTTATTTGTCAGCGTTTTATTTGTCAAAAGTTTGTGATGAAAAAAAATGCAGCATGTTCATTCTTCCTGCATTTTTGGCAAGATTTGTCACAAAAATGCAGCAAAAACGCATGTTGTGAAAAACCCACCAAAAACGCACCTACAATTACAAGCGTTTTTTGTGACATTTCCAGGCTCTCTCTGACAAGGTGCAGTTTTGGCTGCATTTTGGCTGCAGTTTTGGCTGCAGTTTTGGCTGCAGTTTGTGAACACAAAAAGATGCAGCATGCGCATGTAGCCATAAATATTGTTTTATGTTCTGTGAAGTTGAAGGAAGGCTTGTGAGTGTGGTTTATGTATGATTGACTGACTTAAACCAACTAGACTTTTAAATGGAAAATGTTCCTGTCATTACCTCGTGGAGCAAGCAGGGCTAGTAACCCCATCACAGTGTATTATTTCTTTCAAAGTAACACACCTCACATACTACAAGGAGATGTTGTCAAGTATCTTATATTTCATGAAAATAAAGGTGTTAGTAAACAATTCAATTGTCATATAACCACAAATTATTGCTTCAGAACATATGCAAAAATAATATTCGATTCTCAGAGCTTTAGAAAGAGAGAAGTGTGGGTCATTTTACATAAAGTGGTGTGAAAAACTGTTTGCCCCCTTCCTGATTTCTTTTTCTTTTGCATGTTTGTCACACTTAAGTGTTTCAGATCACCGAATAAATTTAAATATTTGAAAAAGATAACTCAAGTAAATACAAAATGCAGTTTATAAATGAAGGTTTTATTATTAAGGGAAAAAAATCTAAACCTACTGGGCCGTGTGTGAAAAAGTAGTTGCACCCCCCCTTAAAACAAAAATTAACTGTGGTGTATCACATCTTTGGAAGCTGAGTTCAATTTCCCTATCCACACCCAGACCTGATTACTGCCACACCTGTTCTCAATCAAAAAAATCACTTAAAAAGGACATGCCTGACAAAGTGAAGTAGACCAAAAAGGCTAGACATCATGCAATCCAAATAAGTTAAGGAACAAATGAGAAACAAAGTAATTGAGATCTATCAGTTTGGAAAAGGTTATAAAGCCATTTCTAAAGTGTTGCCACCATAGAAAATCACAGTGAGAGCCATTAGCCACAAATGGCGAAAACATGGAACAGTGGTTAACCTTCCCAGGAGTAGCCGACTGACCAAAATTACCGCAAGAGCGCAACAACAACTCATCAAACAGGTCACAAAAGACCCCACAACAACATCCAAAGAACTACAGGCCTCATTTGCCTCAGTTAAGGTCAGTGTTCATGACTCTACCATGAGAAACAGACTTGGCAAAAATGGCCTGCATGGCTGAGTTCCAAGATGAAAACCACACTGAGCAAAGAGAACGCTTAACTCAGTTATACCAGAAAACATCTTGATTATCCCCAAGACTTTGGGTAGAATACTCTGTGGACTGAAGAGACAAAAGTTTAACTTTTTTGGAAGGTGTATGCCCTATTACATCTGACATAGAAGTAACACAGCATTTAAGAAAAGGAACATCATACCAACAGTAAAATATGGTGATGGGAGTGTGATGGTCTAAGGCTGTTTAGCTGCTTCAGGACTTGGAAGATTTCCTGTGGTAAATGGAACCATGAATTCTGTTGTCTACCAAAAAATCCTGATAGAAACTGTACGGCCATCTGTTCTTGACCTCAAGCTGAAGTGCACTTAGGTTATGCAGCAGAACAATGATCCAAAACACATAAACAAGTCCACTTCTGAATAGCTTAAGAAAAACAAAATTAAGACTTTCGAGGGACGTAGTCAAAGTCCTGACCTTAATCCAATTGAGATGCTGTGGCATGACCTTAAAAAGGCAGTTCATTATTGGAAACTCTCCAATGTGGCTGAATTACAACAATTTTGCAAAAAGAATGGGTCAGAATTCCTCAAGAGCATTTCAAAAGACTGATTGCCAGTTATCGGAAATGCTTACTAGCAGTTGTTGCTGCTAAGGGTGGTCCAACCAGTTATGGGGTTTACGGGGAACTAACTGCTGTATATGACACATGACTCTGTAGGTTTGGATTTCTTTTTCCCTTAATGCTAAAGACCTTCATTTATAAACTGCATTTTATGTTTACTTGTCTTTGTCTAATATCTAAATTTGTTTTGGTGGTCTAAAACATTTAACCCCTTCAGCCCCGGGGCACTTTCCGTTTTTGCGTTTTTGTTTTTTGCTCCCCTTCTTCCGAGAGCCGTAACTTTTTTATTTTTCCGTCAATCTTGCCATATGAGGGCTTGTTTTTTGCGGGACAAGTTGTACTTTTAAATGAAACCATAAGTTTTACCATATGGTGTACTGGAAAGCAGCAAAAAAATTCCAAGTGTGGAAAAATTGCAAAAAAAGTGTGATGGCACAATAGTTTTTGGGATGTTTTATTCACGGTGTTCACTATATGGTAAAACTGATGTGTGGGTATGATACCTGAGGTCGGTGCGAGTTTGTAGACACCAAACATGTATAGGTTTACTTGTATCTAAGGGGTTAAAAAAAATTCACAAGTTTGTCCAATAAAAGTGGCGCACGTTTTGCGCCATTTTCCGAAACACGTAGCGTTCTTATTTTTTGGGATCTATGGCTCAGTGATGGCTTATTTTTTGCGTCTCGAGCTGATGTTTCTAATGGTAGCATTTTTGCGCAGATGCTACGTTTTGATCGCCTGTTATTACATTTTGCATAAAACTTGAGGCGACCAAAAAACGTAATTTTGGCGTTTGGAATTTTTTTGCCACTACGCCGTTTACCAATCAGATTAATTGATTTTATATTTTGATAGATCGGGCATTTCTGAATGCGGCGATACCAAATATGTGTATATTTATTTATTTTTTAACCCTTTAATTTTCAATGGGGGGAAAGGGGGGTGATTTGAACTTTTAGGTTTTTTATTTTTTTTTTAATTTTTTAAAACTTTTTTTTACTTTTTTTATTTTATTTTACTAGTCCCCCTAGGGGGCTATAGCGATCAGCAATCCGATTGCTGATCGCTATCTGCTGATTACAGCTATACCGCTGTAAACAGCAGAAATAGTCACTTTCTTTCTTCCTCTGCTCCGTGCCGAGGAAGAATGAAAGTGAAACTTCGTAGCACCAGGCGTCATCACATGACCCTGTGCTACGATGGCAACCACCGAACGTCACGTGATCACTCACGTGACGTCCGGAGGGGGCGGCGGTAAGTAAAAAAGATGGCCGCGCGCATATAGATCTCGCTGCCAGACTTTGTCAGCGAGATCTAAGGGGTTAATGTTCCGGGTGGAATGCGATTCCACTTGGAACATGTAGGCACACATGTCAGCTGTTGAAAACAGCTGATATGTGTGCCGATCCACGCCGCCTGCCCGCGGCAGGGGGCGGGGCTTACCGGGACACGATCCATGACGGATATATCCGTCCATGGTCGTGAAGGGGTTAAGTGTGACATACATTCAAGGGGGAAAAAACTTTTTCACACCAATGTACATAAATCACCTATATTGAGTCCCAATCGCTTCTCATTTAGACTTGCAAAACTAAAATACATACAGTATGTTTCAATAATCACACATCACTATTAACAATCCAAGAAACCTTCTTTTCAATATTGTCTTCCTGTTCTCTGTTTTCAATTTGTCAAGGGACTTTTATTTTATTACTTTTTGCACTATTGACTTATGTGTTAGTACCTTTTAGAGCTCATACATAAGATAATAATCTTAATTCACAACATATTTATAATTTAAAAAAAAATGAATTGTGTCACTAAGGAGAGGAAAAACCATATCTCCTATCTCTTGTGCCATGATGCTATCCTCCTTTTAATCTTTAAAGCATATTAGAAATTGGATCTCTGAACATGATTTTGTAATGAGACGGTATGTATTTTCAACCTCACAGACACAATTATTAATACTCCAAGTGACTAAATGACTGCCCTCCAACCTAGGTATTATATAATAAGCTAAATCTTTGCTTTAAAAAGCGATACATTATATAAGTAAAAAAGTAAAACATTCCTAACCAATGTACGAGTACAGTAATTATCACAGTTAACTATATGCAAAGCTTTTTAGTGCAATTATTCTGACAGTAATTAAATACAGTGCTCAGCATAAGTGAGTAAACTCCAACAGATTTGTCAAAAAACCTTTCGTTTCCATTTCAGAATCAACATTTTCTAGGGGATACCATACTACAAAACATTCCCACAACTGTGGGCCATGGATTGCAAACAAGATTTGCTATTTTTCATACTCCAAAAAGTAATTTTCCTATTAAATTAATTCAAGACCATGTTGTAAAAATGAATGCACCCCAATTAAAGTCTCATGAGCAAAGCTAAAGTTTAGACAACAAAAGTCTGATTAACAAGAATTTAACCACTAAGTCTAATTATTAATTAAACAGGTATTCAGGAGACAGTTTACAATAAAATATGTTACTTAAAAAATATCCCTTCCCATTTCAATAGCACTACATGGAATAAAAATGGCACAAGACATGAGAAAAAAATCATTTATTTACACAAGAAAGGTGAAGGCAGCAAGACAATGACCAAAGCTTTACTTACAATAATAACACCAAAAACCACAATATACGTATGGATGGCTCTATTGCACAAAAACCATATACACACCAAGAAATTGTATGCAAGCCAATATGTATAATTCAATTAACAACATCTTTATTAAACATTACATAAAAATACATAGCATTGAATGGATCAGCCCAAAAAAGATGGATGGAATAAATGGGAGACACCTGGCACTTGTTATTAGTATTACTGAACTTCCATATATCGGCAATAAATTATATTATTCTATGTCTAAAGAAACAAATTGTATCTACAATCCCTCTCTGTAATAAGTAAAAAGTAATATACATATGATTATAGAGAAATGCATCTACAATCTCATCATATAAATACATAACATTACCAATAGTCCAGGTGCGTAATAGTGCCACGGCCTCCCACAAACACACTGACGCGCGTTTCGCACCTAAACGTGCTTCGTCCAGGAGTGATCTGTTATAAAATCTCAGGCCTCTTTAAAGGTAGAAAATCCATCATCAATATGGAACTGGTGTGTAGAATCGGGGAAGGTAATGACGTAGTATCCGGGAATAGACACGTGACTTATCCCAGTCTCCATAGCAATGCATGGAGACAACCGTATTAATCCGGAGAGGACGTCACTTCCGGGAATACGTCACATGGCAGTCCCGGTTTCCATGGAGTAATATAAACATCTAAGCGAAGACCCGAGACGTTACTTTAAAACATTAACTTTAAAATGGTGAACTGTAAACTTCAGGGATTAATTCGGAGTGCGGCTACCACCGCAGGGGACCGGAGCGGCCGACGGTCTGACGATCAACCGGATTCCCCATCCAGGAGCAGTAGGTTCCGGGGCTGTAGGCCGTTAGCGGGAACGGCGGCAGGGGCAGCATACTCGGTACCTCTTCCTCCATGAGTTGCACCACCTCGGGTCCACTTGCTGCGGTACTGCCGGGTCCCAGCTCCCAACTAATAAGGGTTGACTCGGGAGTCTGCGTGGCTTGATCTCGGCGCTGCACAGCTGCGGCGGCCCCCTGCTCATGGGCCCACACCACGGCAACCATAATTTGGGTCTCTATGCCTTGGCGGTGGCTTTACTCTATATGGTTGGGCTGTTGTCTTCTAACGGGTCTTGTGTGGGATAGGTCCTTAAATCCAGTCCACAATCAGTTGATTTGACTCGGCCCTGTCGGTTCGGGGCTTTGTACTGGGTCTGAGTGGCCCTCCTGGTGCTCCGGTTTCCAATCAGTTCCCCGGTTCGGTACCGGCGGGCCACCGCCCGACTCCGGTCCCTATGGTTCCACCGGCTGTAATCCCAGCTCCTGCAGGCGGCCACCACTGTCTGCCTCCTTGCCAAAGGTGGCTGGGCTCCGAACCAGCCACCGGAGTAGTCTGTTGGCAGGTCTGGACACAGGTCTGCCCTTGAACTTGACTTCTCTCTATTCTGCACTACAACTTATGTGCTTGTTTTCCCGCCTCCAGGCCTGTGAACTCCTCGGTGGGCGGAGCCAACCACCTGGCTCCACCCCCCCTGGTGTGGACATCAAACCTGCAGGGTGGTAACAAGGGTTTCTTGGTTGGCTGCTGTCACCTAATCGGGGAGGGGTGTGTGTGTGTGTGTGTGTGACTACCTGGGACGACCTGACTAGTCCAGGGCGTCACACAAGCCCGATTACTAATGAGAACACAGCTGGTCAACACCTGAGCCTTTCTGAGCCTGAAGCACCAAAGAAGACATAGCGAGGAGTGTCAGACTCTGCAGTGTGAACAGCATCAAATGCCACCATGGCTCTCAGCGGGTTTAGGGCCAAACACCGTGTGAGACATACATAGCTCTGCTACATGAACATTTACTTTACAGACATTCACAATTCTACTACATGTACATTACCAGCATACACAGCTTTGCTACATGTGCATTTACACATACACACACACACACACACAGCTCTGCTACATGTGCAGTTACACTTACACAAACTAAACAGTACTACATTTTGCAGTTCCTGATGGGATCTGAATGGACCTTCTACCATTAAGGCTATGTGTGCACTGGGAAATGGAATTTTCTTGAGAAAATTCCGCATGCTCTCAAAGATTACCGCACCCGCGGTAAAAAACCGCGGCAAACCGCACCCGAAAACCGCATGCGGTTTGCCGCGGTTTGCTGCGGTTTCACCGCGGTATTGTTCGCGGTATTGCCGCGGTTTTGCCGCGTGCGGGTTAGGATGTGCTTTATTGCATTCAATGCAATAAAGCACATTGAAAAAAAAAAAAAAGTCATTTAATTCTGAGATAGTAGATAGATAGACAGAAGAATAGATAGAGGGATAGATAGATAGACAGAGGGATAGATAGAGGGATAGATAGATAGATAGATAAATAGATAGATAGATAGATAGATAGATAGATAGATAGATAGATAGATAGATAGATAGAGGACAGATCGCTACATTTCCCACGGTTGGCAGTGAGTTCACATTACCGGCCGTGGGAAATGACCGGTAATTACCTCTGCTGTCTCGCTGCATTCATTCAGCGCTGTGTCTGTGACAGTCGCGGCTGGATGTAAGCAGCGCAGGACGTCGGAGCTGTGGATTACGCCGGAGCTTTGGTACGGGAGGAGTTAAAAAAGGGGGAACGAGGCTTGTTTGTTTTATTTAAAATAAAGGATTTTTCGGTGTCTGTGTTTTATTCACTTTACTTACGGGTTGATCATGTCAGCTGTCACATAGACACTGCCATGATCAAGCCTGGAGTTAATGGCGGTGATCCACCACCATTAACCCCTTGTATTACCCTGCTGCCACTGCTACACGGTGGCAGGAAGAGCCGAGGACACTCCGGTGCTGCCGCATAATGCATGCGACAGTCCCGGGGCAGCTGCGGCTGATATTCTCGGCTGCCGGAGGGGGAGTGAGGCGGGGGACATTAACCCTGCCCCTCTCCCTCCCCAGCCTGAGAATACCGGGCCGCCGCTGTGTGCTTACCTCAGCTGGACGGTGAATATGCAGCGGAGCACACGTGTTTTTTTTCCTATATTTCCGTTTTCTTTCTATGTGTGTTCTATGTGTCTGTGTCTGTGATCTATGTCTGTGATGTGTATGTGTGTCTGTGATGTGTGTGTTTACTCTCTGCATGGCTTCCTCTTCCTGTAATGACATCACTTCCCTGCAAAACCGCAGACAGGCGATGTACATTACCGGAGGTAAACCGCGAAATACTGCAGGGAATAACGCAGGAAAACGCAGTGAACCGCACAGAATTTGCTGCCTGCGTTATTCCCTGCGGGATTTCACGATTAACATTGGAGTCAATGGAGTGAAATCCCGCAGCGATGTGCGGAAAATAATTGACATGCAATTGTTTTTGCTGCGGGAATCCCGCAGCAAAACATGCAGCTGTCAAATTCTGCCTAGTGCGCACAGGATTTTTTTTGCCCATAGGTTTTGCTGGTGATTCACTGCAGAGATGTTATGAACATTTTCTGCAGCGAAACATGCAGCAAATCCGCAGGAAATCCGCGGCAAAAACCGGTAAGTGCACACATAGCCTAAAGGCCCTTGAGTTATTTGGGTGGAAGTTCCTTCAGCAGTTCAGTTGCTGCAGTCTCCGTTCACATACCGTTAAGCTTCCTCTTCTGCGCTGCAAAGATCACATAGATCAATATAGAGCAGGAAGTGAAGTAGAAGTTTTCTGTGATCGGGAAGAATGCTGTAGCAGCATTCTCCTCCATCACATGAAGCTGCCTCCTGCATTCTTTAACAACAGTTTTTCTTGTTAAAAAGTGTATCTTATAGTATGGAAAAAATAGTAATTAATTATGTCTGTTCTTCTATACGGTAATCTATACATTTGTTATTAATCCCATAGTATAAAAGCCTATAGTTTTAATTTAGAAAAAAAAGAATCTTGATGAAAAAGTGTAAAACATATTACAAAAGGACAATCTGTATCTGGGGCATATATTTGCTAGAAAAAAAAGGAGCTGTCCAGTCTTCTGGTGAAAGTCTCCAGTCGCTGCAGACTTCTTAATCCTTAATTACAGCGATGCACACTCTTTCAAAGTTCTCTAGTGTTTCCAGTAAAGGTGGCTTTACACACTGCAACATCGCAAACGACATCGCTGTAACGTCACCGGTTTGTGACGTTATAGCAACCTCCCCAGCGACATTGCAGTGTGTGAAACACATCAGCGACCTGGCCCCTGCTGTGAAGTTGCTGATCGCTACAAATCGTTCAGGACCATTCTTTGGTCCTTTGTTTCCCGCTGTGCAGCATGATCGCTAGAAAGTCTCAGTGTGTAAAGGGGACTTTACAGCGACTTCCCTTTCAAAAAGCTGCTGTTGCGTCGTTGGCCAGGTCTGCCTGTTTGACAGCTCACCAGAGACTTTGTAGCGATCCCGGCCAGGTTGGGATCGCTGGTGGGATCGCTAGAAAGTCTCAGTGTGTAAAGGGGCCTTAAGAGTGGACGGTCCCATGACCAACTAGGCATGCTCAGGCTCACTCAATTCACTATTATTTAGTGAGGCCGAGCATGTCTAGTCAGCATGAGACTGTATGTGTCTGAATCGTAAAGATGTAGTCAGATTGCCACTCATTCTTACTGGTAACACCAGAAAATCCTGATCGCATGCAGTATGCATGATGTCAATGTCAAGGGGTGCGGGAAGGACACTGGGGAGGCTATGTTGACCCTAGGACTGTGGGCCCTGCGCTCCCCCTGACCCTGGAGGTACCCTTGAAGGCAGGGAGGTCCAGATCTCCGCCCGGGCTCTGTCTCCTTACTGACCCTGTCCTAATACCTCCCCCGTAGCCCAACACTGGGATAGACTGGACCCAAAGTAACAACCTCCTGCAAGACACAGACAAGGGGATTAAACTGAAACACTCACACAGCAAACAACCACAGATGAGATACAAAATGACACTGGAGGGAATAAACCAAAATGGGTAGAAGCAAGTCCCTCCAGTGAACTTTCAAACAACGCAGACAACAAGTCGCTGGTCACCAAAAAGAGGAATACCACGGATGCCGGGATATGGAAACTATAAGCAGAAACTATCTTTGGCGATGGTACAGAAAACTCCCCAGGCTTAAGTAGGAGGAGACCAGCTGGAAATGGTGATTAGCAAACCTGGTTCACCGAGAAACCAGCCACTGCTCCAGGAGGAATTAACTCCTAACATGTCAGAAGCAGTGGTGAATAAAACAACCAATACCTGACAGAACAGAGCTACTTGCAGAAACCAGGTTTCTTGTTCGAAGTGTGTGCAGAATCCAATCAGGTAATAGAAAACTACGGGTAACGCATGGTAGGTTGTGTAGTAGTGATCCGTAAACGAGGATCTGCACTGCACATGACAGTGGGGATTCAGAAGTCTGCAGTCACAAAGAGTCACAAAGAGTGACTGCAGACTTTTATTACAACACCAGATAACATATTTAAGAGTATGTAACAATATGCTATTGTTTTGTTCTTTTTATACTGACAATTTGAATGTCTTGAGTATAAACTCAGAGACATTTAGCTGTAAAACTGCAATCAATTTATTAATTACCAGTAATATTTTTAATGGTAATTTTCATTATTATGATATAGTGGTTCGGCTCATTTCTTAAACAGATAATGACAGTACAAGTTTATTACAGCAGTTTAAAAAATGAAAGGTGAACTCTGACAGATTTGATAAATGTTTCTGCACTTATCACTCCTAAGTATCATCTTCAAGCAAGCATCAATTGCAAAGAAAGAACAGGATTGAGACGTTCGCTTGATGTGTATGCATAGACTTTTTGTGGTGTATATATAATGTTGCTAGGTTTCACCTCTTGTTTTTGTCAACAAGATGACAAATTTCGTAATACACTAATCAAGTAGATTACCTAAGAAATATTGTTGACATGATACTTTCCAAAATATTTGCAATGAAACACAAAACCTGTTCTTTTACATAACACTATGCCCACACACCAGGGTTGGGGAACCTTTTTTCTGCCAATAACCATTTATATATTTGTAACATTATTTGCTTTCCATACAAAATAATCAACTTAAAAATGAACCTGCACTGTTGTGTATTATAGCATACTTGGTGAGACATTTAATTAATTCCCCCCTGGTGTGGTGGCTCGAATATTGGACTGCTTCTAAAAACAAAGAAGGCAAATATATTGACTACTGCTAGGTATGACCAGGATACATTTGAGATGGACAATGATGAATTAGAGGTTGGAAAGGACTTTAACCTCCTTGAATCAATGATAACTCAAAATGCAGCGATGACACCGGAAGTCAATAGGAGAATAGCTATGGGCAAATCAACAATAAAGTCATTGGACAAGATCCTCAAATCAAAGAACATTTCACACGCAAGGAACATGCAACTGGTACATAGTTTGGTCTTTTCTGTGGTAACATAAGGATATGAAACCAGGACAATAAAAAAAACAAGACAGAAGAAGAATAAACACCTTCAAAATGTGGTGCTTGAGAAAGATGTTATAAATACCATGGATGGCAAGAAGAACAAATAAATCACAAATCAAGCCACTCGTGTCACTTGAAGCAAGGATCACCCAGCTATGACTTCTCTACTTTGAACACCTCATGCACTGGGAGAATGATACACTAACGGCTTTTGGATGACATTTGCAGCGTCAACAATCATTTCTTCCCTTTTAGTCTATGACACTTTTGTCCAATGACCTTCCTTTGCCATGCTATCCCAGAGGCATATGCAACAAGAGTATTTTGAGTATCCAGATTGCTGTCCAAGCAAGATGTTCACCATCTTCAGATCATCACATACTGAACACTGATGTTCATGATAATGCATTTTCTGTACTACAATGTTTACATTTTCATATTCTTTTTTAAGCTTTGTTGAGTGGCCAATGGGAAGAGAAGCATAACGGTTACCATTGTGCAAGAGAACATATTTCAAGCTTCTAATGGAGCTGGCTATTAAAAGCCCCAGTCTTGTGGTCAATATTCCATTAGTCCCATTTGAAGTACAATTTCTGGTAGTATACAAGTTCTTACTCTTGGTTGAAATATGGGAGAAGTCTCTCTTCTCTTTTATAATAGGCTGTAATTTTAACTTCCCGCTTTATAAGATTTCATTCATTAATCTTAATGCTAAAAGTTCGGATGCTTGCTTGAACAGATTTAAGTCTCAAATAAAGTCAGTGAGTTATTTTTGGCTTATTGGTTGAGGCCTCGAAAAGCTTCCCTCAAATTCACTTCCACTGCTACTGTGACGCCCTGGACAAGCCAGGGGTCACAGGTAATGACATCACCATACCCTACACCCCAGTTAGGTACACCTGAGCTAGACCTGAAATCCTTGTTGCCTTCCTCCAGGGGCTGATGTCCACACCAGGGGGTGGAGCCAGGCGGTTGGTCTCCACCCACCAAGAAGTTCACAGTCCTGGAGGCGGGAAAACCAGGCAGTTCAGTTTTGGAGAGGAGAGAGAGTAGTTGTGCAGTGAAAGTGAAAGGAGGAAAAGTGACAGTTTGAAAGCCTGAAGTTGGTCCGGGTGTGTGCCCCGGACCGAGACAGCAAGGTTAGCAGACGGCGGTGACCGTCTGCAGGAGTGGCCTATCGGAGTTACCGTAAGGACCGCGGACGGGTGGTGGCCCGGCGGTACCGGACCGGTACACAAGGAGAAGCCAGCACCATTGGCAGGGGCCTTTCGAATCCCGGCAAGGCTAGGAGTTGCCGTGAATTTGCCAAATCCGTCAGTGAAGGGGATCTCCGGGTCTCCAAACAACTAAGTCCCGATTGAAGGCAACAGTCCAACCGTATGAGAGAGACACCGCCACCGCCAAGGCACCAGTTTCTCAGGGCCAGCGCCTGCGGGCAAAGAGGGGCTCCTCCGGCCCATATCCAAGTCGGGGAGCGGGTTACTGGTGGGAATCCATCGCTACCAACATTGAACATAGGTGCAGGGAAAGAGACAGTCACCGTTAACTACTAGGGAAAAGCAACAGCAGCCGTCCGTCGTGGGAACCGTCTTTCCAGCCGTGTGTTTTACCAAGAACTGTGTCATCGTCTCAGGCTGAGTGAGTACCACCGTGCCGTGAGGCACAGCGCTGCCCCCGCGACCCTGCACCTCACCAAGCCCCGCACCGGGCCTCCCACCCCTCTTCCTCCACCTCATCACTGGGCCCCGGGACAACCACCCCCTACCCACGGAGGGGAGAACTAACAACTTTGCTGCTCCCTGTCACCGCTCCCGGGATCCCCATACAGAGCAGCGGTGGTGTTACCAAAAATCACCACAACCATGCGTGGCGTCACGGACAATATCCCCAACACCAAACCACCCCTTTTCACTCACGAGCGAGGAGCGCCGATCGAGTCCCCGGGATCCGGCCCATCGCTCGAGCCACCGAGCAGCAGCAGCCGCAGAGCAGCGGCAGCCGGACTCGAGCAGTGGGAGAGCGCAGCGTCCCCTCCTCCGTCCGCAACAACTTGGCGTCACGAACAGGATCTTGCCGCTCTGCCGTTGGGTAGAGGTGCGCCTTGTTACCGCCGGAGGTGTCCGGCCGAAAAATTTCAGAAGCCGCCATCTTTGGCGCGAAAAGTTCCCGCTCGAGCGTCTTCTCGAGTAGTGGAGGCACGAAGGCCAAGGCCCCGCCCCGATGGAGGAGGGGCCGGAAAGAGGCTAAGTGGGACGAAATGGCGACTGGTCGCATGTAGCCGCGGCTATACAGATAGGGACGTCGGGACCCCACGATCCGCTGACCCCTGCAAAGAATGTCCGCTCCACCTAGCTATGCGGAGGCTACCGAGCCGGTGCCCGGGACAGCGGCATGGCTGAGGGCCCGGATGGCAGGGATCTGCCGACACTACCGGAGCCAGATCTGTAGACTGATGGAGCAGTGGACCACGGAGGTGGAGGAGGTAGCTGCAGTTGCACGGGTGTATGGAATGGAGGCCATGATGGAGGAGCTGGTGAGTGACCCACGCCCCTGTGTCCCCGAGGGACCGGCCATTGCGGCTGAGGGACCCGGTCTACCCCTGGCCCCCATGCCGCCTCCGTCCTCCTTGCCCGTGCACCGCGCTGATACTGGCCCGTCGGGCGTACACCCCTTCGTAACAGTGTCCGAGAGAGTGGCGAGCCTGGAAGCTGCGGCAGCTGGTGGCAACCCGCCTGGCGCAGGGACGGACGATAGTGATTCCGGGCCTGACACCGAGCCCGTTTCGGAAGAAGATGAAGGAGTCGTCGCTCTGCATGGCATGGAGGCCACATACATCCCCCGGAGTGGAAATAATGGGTATCGGGCGGCCCTTCCTCGCCGCGCTTGCTATGCGTTGGAGGGGCTGGTGCCCGTGTTCTTCCACCCAGAGCCGGGTGGGGAGGACGAAAGTGCACAGTAAGGGCAGCGGAGCACCGTTGTCACCGTCCCCGTTGGGACCACCTGTGTGTGTTTAAAGTTTTAAAAGTTGAAAGTTATGAGAAAATGATAAGTGATCAACCGATGAAGTCACCTGATTGAACCGTGATTTGAAACCGGTCGTGGCCGGCACTGTTGTCCCGTGGGGACCGCTTGAAAAGTTGCATAAGGGACTCCTTACGGACAAGCCCGTGAACTTGCATGGCAACCACAAACGTTAGTGACTTGTAAATAATGTTTTGTTGCAGCTTACCGTTACCGCCTCCGGAGAGGCAGATTGGAGGAAGGGCCCGCAGTGGAGCAGGCTGGGGCCCAGCCACCACCGGAACCGGTGGCGATCCTCTGGAGGGGAAGGACAGATCCCGCTCGGGTAACTTGGTGCAGGACTGGAGTCAAGGGGTGCTGCCTGTTTCTTAGGGGCAGCATCAGGGCCAGGTTGCTTGGGTGGGAGAGAGCGGAAGCCGTAACCGTTGAAACCGTTACCGAAACGTTTAAGAAAAGTGCCTCCCATTGTGGGATGATGTTCTTCTACTTGTATTGTTTTTTTATCTTTTTCAGAAAAATAAAACCGGTGTTGGACGGGCAGCCCGCGGACGGTCTGCATTTTGCTAAGGGGGAATGTGACGCCCTGGACAAGCCAGGGGTCACAGGTAATGACATCACCACACCCTACACCCCGGTTAGGTACACCTGAGCTAGACCTGAAATCCTTGTTGCCTTCCTCCAGGGGCTGATGTCCACACCAGGGGGTGGAGCCAGGCGGTTGGTCTCCACCCACCAAGGAGTTCACAGTCCTGGAGGCGGGAAAACCAGGCAGTTCAGATTTGGAGAGGAGAGAGAGTAGTTGTGCAGTGAAAGTGAAAGGAGGAAAAGTGACAGTTTGAAAGCCTGAAGTTGGTCCGGGTGTGTGCCCCGGACCGAGACAGCAAGGTTAGCAGACGGCGGTGACCGTCTGCAGGAGTGGCCTATCGGAGTTACCGTAAGGACCGCGGACGGGTGGTGGCCCGGCGGTACCGGACCGGTACACAAGGAGAAGCCAGCACCATTGGCAGGGGCCTTTTGGATCCCGGCAAGGCTAGAAGTTGCCGTGAATTTGCCAAATCCATCAGTGAAGGGGACCTCCGGGTCTCCAAACAACTGTGTCCCGATTGAAGGCAACAGTCCAACCGTATGAGAGAGACACCGCCACAGCCAAGGCACCAGTTTCTCAGGGCCAGCGCCTGCGGGCAAAGAGGGGCTCCTCTGGCCCATATCCAAGTCGGGGAGCGGGTTACCGGTGGGAATCCATCGCTACCAACATTGAACATAGGTGCAGGGAAAGAGACAGTCACCGTTAACTACTGGGGAAAAGCAACAGCAGCCATCCGTGGGAACCGTCTTTCCAGCCGTGTGTTTTACCGAGAACTGTGTCATCGTCTCAGGCTGAGTGAGTACCACCGTGCCGTGAGGCACAGCGCTGCCCCCGCGACCCTGCACCTCACCAAGCCCCGCACCGGGCCTCCCACCCCTCTTCCTCCACCTCATCACTGGGCCCCGGGACAACCACCCCCTACCCACGGAGGGGAGAACTAACAACTTTGCTGCTCCCTGTCACCGCTCCCGGGATCCCCATAAAGAGAAGCGGTGGTGTTACCAAAAATCACCAGAACCGTGGGTGGCGTCACGGACAATATCCCCAACACCAAACCACCCCTTTTCACTCACGGGTGAGGAGCGCCGCTCGAGTCCCCGGGATCCGGCCCATCGCTCGAGCCACCGAGCAGCAGCAGCCGCAGAGCAGCGGCAGCCGGACCCGAGCAGTGGGAGAGCGCAGCGTCCCCTCCTCCGCCCGCGACACTACCACATGCCATACACTCCAGTTCCTACCTCTCTTCAGAGTCTGACAGTGGATGGTCTGGTAATCTGGTAAAAACTGGTATGGGAATTTCATTGTCATGTGGAATAGATCATCTTGCCCATTCCAAATCAGGATAATCCCACCAAGCTTTCTTGTAACGATTAAAGCTTTTAATTTTTACAATACAAAAATAACAATCATCATGGTGGCTTTTCGGTTCTTTCCGTACCATCGATACACCAAAGTTTAAACTTTTTTTTTCACCATTTGTCCAATGTCATAGGTACTCCTCAAAGATTTTGCAATCTTATCCTGGTCTCCAAGCTGTACTCCAAAATAAGCTATGTATACTTTATGCTAAAGGTCTGTGATATTTCTTCTTTGCTTTTTAACCATGTACTGTCCACAGATCTAGCAGAATACATCAGAATTGTTGATGCATGCTCTTCTTGATGAAGGAAGAATTTGCAAATGTAATTATATACTTATTTATATAGAACGTTTTGGGTATAAACCAAGACTGGGTTGACACACTTTTACTGTAGCTGACTTCTTTCCCCCAACAAATTCACAGTAGAATTTTGTCTTCAAAAAGTCACTTTTATAGCACTGTAGGCCTACAAATTGAAATGCAAAGTAATTAAATGGGATATTTCATTACCTAAGACGCTGTTAAGGCTGCTTTACACCAGACAATCTATCGTGCGATAGATCGTCGGGGGTCACGGTTTTTGTGACGCACATCCGGCATCGCTGGCGATGCCGGCCTGTGTGACACCTCCTAGCGACGCAGTATCGCTCACAAATCGTGAGTCGTGTACTGTTCGCTAGGTTCCATAATATAGTTTAATTTAGTTGTTCATCGTTTCCGGGGTAGCACACGCCGCTCCGTGTGACACCCCGGGAACGATGAACAGCAGCTCACCTGCGTCACGCGGCCACCGCCGGCTATGTGAAGGAAGGAGGTGGGAGGTGTTTACGTCCCGCTCATCTCTGCCCCTCCTCTTCTATTGGCCGGCGGCCGTGTGACGTCGCTGTGACGCCGAACGTCCCTCCCACTACAGGAAGTGGACGTTCGCCGCCCACAGCGTGGTCGCACGAGAGGTAAGTATGTGTGACTGTGTGACGGAGGTTACCGACTTTGTACGACACGGGCAGCGATTTGCCCGTGACGCAAAAAGGACGGGGGCGGGTACGATCGATTGTGAAATCGCACAATCGGTCTTACCATGTAAAGCAGCCTTTAGGCTATGTGAGCATGCTGCATCTTTTTTTGACCACAAAGATGCAGCGTTTTTATCTTGTGATGACCACAAGGATGCAGCATTTTTATCTTGTGGTGACCACAAAGATGCAGCGTTTTCATCTTGTGGCGACCACAAAGATGCAGCGTTTTTATCTTTGTGGTGACTACAAAGAGCAGCGTTTTTGGCCTAAAAAAAAAACGCAAGAGTCCTCCACCTATCAGGCATCTACTGAAGGGAGCCGCAGTATTAGCGCTGACATCACTCAGGTGATGTGCGGTGACAGCTTGAGTACTCCACCTGTCACCGCTGATCTCATGGCTCAGTTCAGCCGCGGCCTGATATGCGGTGACAAGTGGAGGATTCCAGCTGTCACCGCACATCACCTGACTGAAGTCACCGCTGATATCACACTTCAGCCGTGGCCTGATTTGTGGTAACAGGTGAAGGACTCCAGTCAGGTGATGTGCGGTGATAGCTGGAGTCCTCCACCTGTTACTGCAAATCCCTCCGTGATTGAAGTGAGCACGAGATCAGCGGTGACTTCAGTCAGGTGATGTGCGTTGACAGTTGAAGTCACCGCTGATCCCGCATGGCTCACTTCACTTGCGGCCTGACCCTCACAGCGAGCAGTTATGTTCTATGGCCGCTCGTTGTGATTGTCAGATGCAGCATGGCTGGATGCATCGTGGGACCTTGTGTGGATTACATCTGACCTGGAGGAGTGTTTTAGGGGTTACTAAAGTAGTGAAAGAGGGGGCTTTTTTGTGTTTTATTTCAAATAAAGATTTTTTGGGTGATTATGTTTATTTACTTTCACTTACAGCTTAGTGATGAGGGGGTGTCTCATAGACGCTTGCCATCAGTAAGTTAGGACTTAGTGGCAGCTATGGGCTGCTGCCATTAACTCCTTATTACCCTGATTGCCACCGCACCAGGGCAATCGGGATGAGCCGTGAACAGTCCCTGGACTGTCGCATCTAATGGATGAGGCAATTCCGGGCGGCTGCTGGCTAATATTTTTAGGCTGGGGGAACTCCCAATACCTTGGGTTTCCCCAGCCTGAGAGTACCAGCCCCCAGCTGTGAGACTTTATCTTGGCTGGTTATCAAAATTGAGGGGGACCTCACGTCGTTTTATTTTTTTTTAATTATTTATTTATTTAATTTACTGTACGATATAGACTCACCCACTGGCATCTGTGATTGGCTGTATTCAGACAGCTGTCACTCAGCGTGGGGGCAGTTCTTCTGGCAACCAATCACACCCACCGGTGAGCAGGGAAGGAGTGAATATGTTATGAGCCTAATGAGCGGCCGCCTCTGGAAGATGAAAGAGCTGCCGCGGGAGCTGTGTGACAGCCGTGTCGGTGATCGGTGAGTATGAAGCACTTACTCCTACCCCTTTGCGCCCGATTCTGGTCCCCATAGAGTTTATATGGGGAGCAGTATCTAGCCAAATACCAGCAATCAATCCCTGCCGACCCCAAGTCTTGTCAAAAAACGCACCAAAATGCATGTTAAAATAACAACTTGCATTTTTCATTGCAGTTTTCCATACCTCATTGAATTCAATGGGTGAAAAATGCAGTGAAAAACGCCAAAAGAATTGATATGCTGCATTTTAGTGGTCACCACAAAGACGCAGCCAAAAAAACCTGCAACGTGCGGACAGCAAAAATGAAATCTCATAGACTTTGCTGGGGAAGGAAATTCATGCAGCTTTGAGACCAAAACTGCACCCAAAAAACGTGCAAAAATGAGGCAAAAAAACGCAGCGTGCGCACATAGCCTAAAAGAGTCAAAAGACTGACCAAAAACTATTGAATTTGTTATCACACACAAGTCACTTTGGGGGAATGCATTGATTTTATGGATGTCCATTATCTAAAAATAAAGAACCAATTCAGCAAAACTAGTGTTTTTTTCAGGACCCTAAAAACACCCTAAATTTATTTTAAAAACCTTTTCACCGGAAAACCTTTTTTTTGGGGAGACCTGTGTTATATATGAATAGATTCTATTTTAAGTTGTGGGGATGAGGTAATGTACTTTAACCCCTTTACGAACAAGGGCATACTGGTATGTCCTTAGTCGCCTCCCTCCAGTTACCGCGGGCTTTGGCGGCGAGCCGACAGTATTCGCCAATTCTCCAAGTATTATCCAATCAGCAGATATGTGTGACTAACAGGCGCAAGTGGTCGGAGATCGCCCCATAACCCAGCTCCAGTGGCGGCCCCGTGATATGATCACGGGGTGCCAATGTGTTGTCATGGTAGCGCAGGTTCAGCTGATGACCCAGCCCTGATGCTTCCATGACTCACTTCCTGTGAGAGCCGACAGAGCACCACCACTCACAGGAGATGAGCATTTCTGCTGATTAGAGCAATGTTGCTCTGATCAGCAGAAATGCATAGGCGATCGGATTTTGCAGAGATAAATTGCCCTAGGGGGACTAGTAAAATAAATAAAAAAATGTAATAAATTTTTTTTAAAAAAAATATGAAGGAATAAAAAAACGAAAAGTTCAAATCACACCCTTTTTCCCCACTGAAAATAGAACAGTTAAAAAAGTTTAAAAAATACACATATTTGGTATTGCAGTGTTCAGAAATGCCTGATATATCAAAATCTAAAATCCATGAATCTTATTGGTACACAACATGGTGAGAAATTAGAGAATTATGAGTCTTGGAAAATGGCAACAAAAGCTCTATTATTTTTTTGGACAAACTTCTGAATTTGTTTTCACCACTTAGATAAAAGTAAGAGTATACATGTTTGATATCTACAAAGTCGCATATGGACCAATCAGTTTCACCAAATAGTGAGCATGCTGAATAAACAAAAACCTCAAGCTATTGTGGAATTTCATTATTTTCACTATTTCTCCACATTTAGAATTTATTCCCATTTTCCAGTACACTACATGGTAAAAAACAATCGTTTCATTTAAAAGTACAACTTGTCCTGTAAAACATATGCCCTGCCATGGCTACACTGACGGAAAACTTAAAAAAGTTATTACTCTCGGAAGAAGTGGAGGAAAAAGCGAAAGCGAAAAGCGGAAAATCGCCCGAGGGTAAAGGCAGGGTTAAGGCTTGATATTTTAGGACTCTAACAACGCCCCTGCTCAGTAGTAATACATGAATACATTATGTTGCACATATATGCAATTTTTATGAAGTCTTCAACCAATATGTCACAGCTATGTAGATGGAAAGCCCAGAATGAGATATTGTTTCCTTGTATGCATTGTACAAAATTTGGTAATGGGACTATTCAATAAATATTCAATAAATTAAACATACAAACTTTTAGCTAATAATTACTGCTGATCAGATGAGCACAATGTATATGTCCTTAATCTGTGTAATGTATAGGTAATCTGTTGTCAACTTTTGGACAATAATGTTGTAGAGTCAACATTTTTAAGAATACTGACTTGAAGTGTTTAAAGAAGTTGTCCACTTTTTGGACAACCCATTCTCAATCACTATATTTCACCTGTGTAAAATAATAACAGCCTATACATTGTTATGTCACGTGAGCCCTGCAACCAATCAACAGCCACTTCACTGTCACTTCCTTCAGACGAATCTGACACATGGAAGAAGTGAGAACTGCTGCTGCTTTCTCATTTCCGGATGACAGTTTTGTCTAAAGGATGTGAGAGTGAAGTGCCTGCTTGCTTGCAGCGGTCTTGTAACATAGCAATGTCTTGTTATCCTGGGAGATCAGATGCCGACATGACTTTCAGAGCCTATTTTAAATAAAAGGGGGCATTACCAATGTGAGATATGACCCCCAGTAAATGTCTAACACTGGTAACACCCCCTTTCATTTAATATAGAGGCGGATTCTTGGGAAGATCTATGTCCAGCCCACAGATCTTAACAGCTCATTTATATATTAAGAAAAAACGTGGATTTCCTTGAATTAAGATATCGGATTGACGATATGAAGATATCATTTTATTCAACCTTCTATGACCTACAGTATATGCTCATATAGATGGCTTAAGAAGGTTGATCCTACTGATAGATGCCCTCTAAAGATCTAGCCAGAGACAAATGCATGAGAATAGACTAGTCTGGATCCACCCTTGGCCGGCTTCTTCCAACACCACTGCAGGTGATTGATAAGTCTCTTGCTATTGGAGAGACCTTTCAATCACCTGCAGTGGTGCGGGAAATAGCCAGCTGTGGGCAGAGTCAGACTAGTCTCATCCTTAAAGTATACTTTCTCGAAAAAGGCTGGAACATTTCACAGAAAAAAATATACCTGGCTGTAATAGTGCGGCCAAGCTTTGATTCATGCTTCCCGCAATTTGGGCAAAATGAGTCAGATGACAAGTTCCCTTTAACACAGCAAGGTTTATTTTCTGCATGTTGTACTATAAAGATGCAGATACCATACTTCTTTAATGTGTATTTATATAAAATCCAGAAGTGAGCAGAATTGTCTTATCAGGTTTATGTTGGCTCTGTCATAGTGAGCTGACTTTTTCCAACAGATCAGACAAATCATGCAATGCAAAGCCTTGTGGCATTCTGGGTGTGCCTCTATGCGTATGAGCATAATGAAACCATTGTTAACAATCTCCCATCTGTGAAGATAAAGCACTTCTGAATACACAGTAGGAGTACATTTGTCTGGACTGTTACAAAGGCTTTCACTGGTTGCTTGACACTTTGTGATATGTAGTCAGAGGTTGCAAACATGTTTCTTCTCACCAAAACTTTGTTTTGCAAAAAAAAATCCCCTCTATTTTTTTTTGCTTATATGTAGAATGTATTCATTTTCCCATAGTCGTCAGTGTTTAGACATAAGATCCTATCGTTTTCTATGTCTGTCCATACTCTGGAGAAACAATTAGCTGTTTTTCTTCTTTTTTTTAAGGCTAGTTTCACACTTGCGATGAACGGCATCCGTTGCATTGCGTTGTGTGACGGATGCAACGGATCATACAAGACAACGGAATCTGCTTTTTTTTTCTTTACAGTTTTACCAGCGGCAGACTACTGTGAACGATCAGCTGATCACCCGGCCGCCAGGTGATCAGCTGATCGTTCACAATAGTGTGCCGCCGGGTGATCAGCTGATCGCTCACAGCAGCCGGTCGCCGGGTGATTAGCTGATCGCACCCAGCAGCCAGCCGCCGGGTGATCAGCTGATCGTTCGGCCGCCGAGAATGTGTGCGGGGGGCGGAGTGCGGTGTGGGTGGAGCCTAGCGGGGCCATGGCGCTGAGGACGTCAGTGCCGCGGGGACTGCATGGCTGGGGACAGGTGAGTGTGTGTGTATGTGTGTGTGTGTGCGCACGCGCGTGTGTGCATTTGTGTGCATGTGTACATGTGGAGTGGAGTGTGGGGGGGCGGAGCTGAGCGGGGAAGTGTCGGGCTCCCTGCACACGTAGCCAGGGTAAATATCGGGGTACTAAGCAAAGCGCTTTGCTTAGTAACCCGATGTGTACCCTGGTTACGTGTGCAGGGAGCCAGAGAGAGCATGCGCAGCGAAATCCTAAGGCTTCCGCTGCTCAAAAAACGTCACATGCTGCGTTCCTTTCGTCCGGCGGAAGCAGCGCAGCGTCAGTCAGCGGAAGAAACGCAGGTCCATTAGTCGCAATCCGTCGTCCATACAAGTCTATGGGAAGCAGCGGAATCCGTTAACGGATTCAACTGATTTCCAAAACAGCGGATTGCTACTGAAGGAAAACAACGCAAGTGTGAAACTAGCCTTAGGTGACCTTCTTATTTTTTTGCTGAGATGAGCACTGAGATTTTTTATCAGTGCTAATTATTCGAAGGTTTCTTGATTTTAGGAACAACAATATGACAAGATATTGATAGGTACTGTATATGTTGAAATCAGCCAATACTGCGGAACAAGGAAGAAATTTGAGTATCTAGGGAACCAGTGCAAGTAAGCAAAGTACAGTAAAATAATGTTATTTCTTGGTTTCTTTAATGCCAGTTTCAACTCTACTTGCCAACTGGATTTTAACAATCTACTTATTGTTTATGTATGTTACCTCAGTTTCTAGGAAATAATTTCAAGGCTTTCAAGTTTGTGTGAATGTTGGTTTTGGCTGTCATCAAAAAGCTTTCTTTTCCTCAGTCTCATAACCAAAATAATACAATGTAATAATATTGTACTTATAATATAGCACTATCAACTAGAAAACAAATTTGAGCACCGTGGGCTATTGACATTCGTCTTTCCAACATATGACGAAGTATTCCATCATATGACGGGTCACTGATGATGGCTGTGTTACACAATATAAACTTCCAAGGTGAGGAAAGCTTCATTTGTAAGTTAAAGGGAACCTGTCACTAGATTTGGTGACTATAAGTTGCACTGAGCTCATATACAGCATTCTAAAATACTGTGTTAAGAGCCCAGGCTGCTGTGTAGAATGTAAATAACACCTTTATAATACTCACCTAAGAGGCGGTTTGGTTTGATGGGTGTCGCTGCTCTCCAGTCTGGCGCCTCCTCCCTGCGGTGATTGTCGCCCTCCTTCTACCCAGACCAGACCGGCATCACTGTCCTGTGCAGGCACACTTTTATCTGTTCTGCTGAGGGCAGATGAAAGTACTGTAATGCGCAGATGCGAAGAAAGGTTAACGACCACCCGTACATGCGCACTACAATACTTTGATCTGTCCTGGGCAGGGCAGATCAAAGTGCACCTGCGCAGGAGCGCAATGCCGGCTAGTGTGGATGACATCATCCACATGGGCCACAGAAGAAGGAGGAAAGAGGAGGCACTGAACAGAAGAGCAGCAACACCAATTGGACCGGACCGCCCTTTAGTAAGTATTATAAAAGTGTTTTTTTACGTTATACAGAGCGGCCTGAGCTCTTATATACAGTATTCTGGAATGCTGTATATAAGAGCTTACTGGTGCCGGCCGCAGCTTACAAGGGAAAATCTGGTGACAGGTTCCCTTTAATATGTATTCAGACCACTAACTGTGCTAACTGTAAATCCAGTATACAGCAATATATGTCACAGAAATTATTCGCACAGCAGTAGCATGGGACTACGCGTTTCGACTATCTGTCTTAATCAGATTGGGAACATGATTAAGACAGATAGTCGAAACGCGTAGTCCCATGCTACTGTTGTGCGAATAATTTCTGTGACATCTATTGCTGTATACCAGATTTACAATATGGTATTTTAATGGAATATCAATAAACATGGACGTTCCAATATTCTGAGGTCTGTGCTGGATTTCCTTTTCTTTTCTTCAGATTTTCAAGGTTGCCTAACCTCTCCATGCGCAATACCGTCACAGAGACCAATGGAACAGCTGATCGGTGAGCTGATAATCTATTTTGTTTTTTCTGACCTTAAAAAAATGGTTTGTGTCGCCGTATTCTAAGACGGTTTTGCTTTTTATATTTCCATGGACATACCTGCAAAAGGGCTTGTTTTATACACGAGATCTTTAATTTTTAGTGGTATTATTTAAGGGAACATTCTACTTTTTAATCACTTCCATTTTATCTCCTGAAGATAAGGTGAATATAATTCAGTAATTCTATGACTTTTACAGTGATGGTATATTATTATTATTATTATTAGTAGTAGTAGTAGTAATAATAATAATAATAATAATAATAATAACAACTATTATTATTATTATTATGATTATTATCTTGTTTGGACATTTACTGACATGGTGATATAAATTAATTTATTTTTATTGTTTATGTTTTATATGTAATAATCAGAAAAAAAGAGATTTAAAAGCTTTAAATATTTGGAGAACAAAAAATAACAATTTATTACACTTTTTAACATTTTTTATGTCCAACTGGGGAATTTGAACATTGATGGAATCGCAACTATAGCGCTCATATTCATGGATATGTTATCCACACAAGAATGATTATCTTTGTAATGCTGTTTCACTGTATTTGATGAATAAAAAGAAAATCACATGTTGAGCTGGACCTGTTAAGTTCTCTTTTTTGGGGATTTGAACATGCCATAGATTGTCCCTTGTCCTGTCAGTGTGATCTTATTAATTTCTGTCTCTGGTTGCTAATGGGATTACCAATATGGCAGAACTGTGAGCCTCAATTTGCGTTGAGAGAACAAATGGAATGACAAAAAGCATTGATAGATTTTCTAAGATCCTTGCTTTAATAGTTTCTCCTTATGGAATCACAGTAATAGAAATCCTTTTTTGTGCTACACACAATAATAATGTATACCTATAGCCCCACACACTTTGATAGTGCCCTGTAGTGTCTTCACACAGTTCTGATGCTCCCTTAGCACCTCCCTTGCAGAAATTATGCCCATTTTGTGTCTTTCATTCACTCTTTTGTTCTCCCCATAGTAATAAAGCCCACCATTATGTTACACAAAGTATTAGTGGAACCATAATAGTACAGCTATTTGTGCTCACATTTAGTAATAGTGCACACATTGTGCCACAAACAGTATTTGTGCCCCTATACAGTAATGGTGGCCCCCATAATACACATAGAAGAACTTTGGCTGCACACTGATGTGCTTGCCTCTTCGTGAGCTGGTTGTACTTGACACTGATGAACTAATGGCTCTCCCTCTTTTCTAGTCTACCGTCAGTGCATCGCTTCCCACCACTCCTTCTCTTCCTTTCCAGCTGTCACGCTCCCGCCATCACGGCACCGCTCCTTACCCACTGATCCGGTCTACGTGCCCATCGGTCACGGCTGCCGCTCCCACTTCTGCTCCCCTACGTCCGGGTCCCTTGTGTCTGACTCTGAGTGGTCTGACTCTGAGTTGTCTGGCTATGATTCTGAGGTCCATGCATGTGTATAGGGCTGGGCCGCGCCCACTCACCTTAACTTATAGGCCCAGCACTTCTGAAGCAGGATATGACATGTTACTGGGACAGGGTATATAAGGCTGCCCTTTCCATATGGGCGGCGCCTGTTCAACGTGTTACATTAGCTAGGTGCTCAGGTCCCCTTGTGCTTTTGTCCTGTTATTTACTCTCTCTCTTCCGCAGAGCCAGTCCTGCTACCTTAACCTGGTCCTGACTCCAGTTTGCCCGGGATGTCCTCCGGTGACTATCGGCTGTGAATCCTATCATCCTTCCTCAGCCTGTACCCGTCTCCGATCCCCGACTTCACCTGGTGACCTCAGCCCTCATGCCAGCAGGACCTGGATCCCGCCTGACGTCTCTACCTGGCACCTGGATCTGGATCCCACCTGACGTCTCTACCCGGCACCTGGACTTGGATCCCGCCTGACGTCTCTACCTGGCACCTGGACCTGGATCCCGCCTGACGTCTCTACCTGGCACCTGGATCCCGCCTGACGTCTCTACCCGGCACCTGAACCTGATTCCCGTCACGTGCACTGCCTCCAGGAACTCTGTGACCCCAGAGACATCTTTATACCAGTTCCCTGAAGGACGCTGTCCCTGTACCACTCGTGCTCTGGCTGCCATGCATCTAGGCTCTCTGGTGGGGTGATCACACAGTCCCTGTATAGGGGTTAGCTCCGGGTTGCCTCACTGGAGGAGTCCGGTGCACGGCCCAGAGGATCCACCACCAAGACATTACACCAGCCAGACTCCAAGTAGATGTCTATCACTTCTCAAGTGTCTTCCCAACAAACAAGGCTCTCCTCCAGCATTCTCCCCATTCCAAAATCCCAGCCTTGGTATCTGCTGAACTCTGACTCGTCCTGCAGCTGAGGAAAAAAAAAAATCAAGATTTGGGGAAAGTCAGATATCCCCTTTAGCAGCCTGCCAAATATGTGGTGGAGCTGGGAGTTGACTCCCTGCTCCTTCATTGTACTTAACTGTATTCTGCAACCTATCAAAAAAGGAATACTGTCCAGGTTGTTGGCCTGTTTTTCACTGGGCTCCCTCAGCTCACCTGTCCTGTAGCGGCCACATGGTCTGCTGCTATTGGTGGTATAGAACTGGTCAGAGGGTGAGTAGGGGAAGGAAAGTACATCACTATAATTAGGGGCAGGATTGCTATAACTTGGCTATATCAATTTAATGCTTTTTTTTTGGTGTTGACAGTTTCCTTTTAGATATGTATACAATTAATATGTAATATCTAATATTGTTAGGTGCTGAAGAGAAGATATTGTATCATGCCGCACTACCGCCAATGAAAAGAATTGTTGATTAATAGTAATATTTTTATTCTATAGGTCGACGCATTTCTGGGACCAAGTCCTCTTCCTCAGGACGAAGAAAATCAACAAAGAGTCTTTGTCGATTTCCTTGGTCCTGAGGAAGGGGACTTGATCCCAGAAACCCGTCGACCTATAGAATAAAAATATTACTCTTAATCAACAATTCTTTTCATTGGCGGGAGCGCGGCATGATATCCTATCTTCTCTCCAGCACCTAATATCTATCCCACGTGGGGCTGCGGCAGTCGCCATAATATCTTATGTGGTTATAGTGGTTGTGCCTTCCATAACCCTGCCAGGTGAGTGGCACTCCTAACATATTTTAATTGTTATCCTGGTAAAACCCTATTGTACTCTCTACTTTTACAGTTATATCTAACATTGTTGTTATTAATATATTATGGGATTTTCCTAAAATGGACTAATATAATCTTACAACATTCATCATCATATAGTTTTCAGTATAGAAGTCACTTAGATGAAGTTGAAGGTTTCTATTATTGTCCTCTTCACCAATATGACTGTATTTGGCCATGTGCGCACGTTGCGTTGAATAACTTGCAGAAATGAACGCATGCTCTGGCAGAATTTGACATTGTCAAATTTGGTTTTGACCACATAAACGCAGGAAATACGCAAGCATTTTTATAGCATTTTTGCTGCGTTTTGACGCTTTGCGTTTTACATGCATTTTCAGTGATTAAATTGAGATGCGTTTTCAATACAAATGCACAACTAAATAAAGTTTGAACATTCAAACAGTGGGAAAAAAATGAAAAAAAATAAAATAAAAATAATAACCTTTAAATCATACCCTATAATGATAATTTACCGAAAATGATTAATGTGATTTAATAATTATGTTCAAAATAAAGTAAAATTATTGTTTGACTCATTTTTTAAAGTCGGAATGGATTTGAGGGCAAATTGAAACCTCTTGACCTCACTATAATGCCAAAAACGCATGCTTTGATTATGACAAAAAAGCATGCGTTTAGCATCAAAAAAGCATGTAAAACGCTATATATTTCTTTTAGGATGCGTTTTGATAATTCTCATTGACTTCAATGTTACCAAAACGCTGCCAAAATGGCAAAAACAATTGACATGTTGCTTCTTCAAACGCAGATGTACCACCCCGCGGGCTAGGCTGCGACCGCCGAGCCTCTCGGATCCGTGCTCGTACTGCGGATGGTGGCTCGAGCCTCTCACGGACCCGGGGGTCACATCGCTCTCCAAGGGAGTTGGTGCTACATGCGGGGATTTGAGTGAGGGAGTCTACGGCCGGGGACGCGGTGGTTTGATTTGGAATGTTAGTTTGTGACGCCCCCTCGGGTTGTGGTGATTGTAGACTCCACCGCTGCGGTGAAGGTATGGAGGCTCCCGGGAGCGGTGTAATGGCGCAGCAAGGTGTTGACCCCTCCATGGGTAGGGGGTGTTGGTCCCGGGGCCCAGTAGGCGAGGGCCGGGGTGCAGGGTGAAGTGTTGCGGTGCAGTGTGGTGCGGTGCCTGATGGCACTGGGTTACTCACTCTGACACAAGACACTGGAGTCTCTGGTAAACCAAACAGAGTGATGAACGGGGCCCGCAGCCGGCTGCAGCTTCTCCCAGAATCAGTTGGTGGTTTCCGCCTTTCTCCTGCACCTCTGTGTGTAGATGTTTGACTCATATGCCTAGACACTGGTAGTCCGCTCCCCAACTTGCATATGCCGGAGGAGCTCGTTTGCCCGCAGACGCTGGCCCTTTGGGTCTCTATGCCTTGGCGGTGGCTTTACCCTGTATGGTTGGGCTGTTGTCCTCTAACGGGACTTGTGTGGGATAGGTCCTTATGTCCAGTCCGCAATCAGTTGATTCAACTCGGCCCTGTCAGTTCAGGGCTTTGTACTGGGTCTGAGTACCCTGCCTGGTGCTCCGGTATCTAGTTGGCTCCCCGGTTCGGTTCCGGCGGGCCACTACCCTGTCCTGGTCCCTTACGGTTCCACTGGTCGTCTTCCCGGTCTCCTGCAAGCGGCCACCACTGTCTGCCTCCTTGCCAATGGCGACTGGGCTCTGACCCAGCCACCTGGTAGTCTCTTATCAGGGCCCGGACACAGGACTGCCCGTGGCCTTGACTGCTCTCCACTCGAACCTGAACTTGACTAGCTGTTTTCCCGCCTCCAGGCCTGTGAACTCCTCGGTGGGCGGGGCCAACTGCCTGGCTCCGCCCCTCTGGTGTGGACATCAAACCTGGAGGGTGGTGACAAGGTTTTTAGTTTGGCTGGTGTTACCTAATCGGGAGGGGGTGTGGTGTTGTGTGTGACTACCTGGGACGACCTGACTAGTCCGGGGCGTCACACAGAGCTTTTGACAAAATTTTGACACCAAAAAGGCTGCATTTTTAAAAGCATCGTGCGCACAAGAAAGCCCAATTTTCCACAGACTTTGCATGAAAATCAAAACGCAGGCAATTTTGCATTAAAACGCTGCAGCTCAAAACGCTGCAGAAACGCATGAAAAAACGCAACGTGCGCACATATCCTTAGTATGTTTTAATTAAAATTAAATTAAAGAGCATTGAAACCCCCAATCATTCTGAGAAAAAGTCTCAGTCCTTATTCATGTAGGACATTAGTTGTGAGGTCTTTTGGACAAAAAAGTAGGCGTTACAAACTCATTCTGTAGTGCACAAAAGACGGGTCTGTCGCTTGTATTACCTTGTAGCAATATACTGTATATGATCAAAGGGGTGGAAGTGAACAGTCGTCATTGATGAACTGGATTTAAAACAAATATGTTTTCAGTGCTTAATTGCACTTTTATCCCATAAATCATCTGTTCATTCCTTTTCCAATAATTAGTGTAATCTATTTTAATCAGAGGGGCCTTGTCTCCAGAAAAAAAATGATGACTATAAATACGCCCACAAGGAAATTCTAACCATCAAATGGATAATCTGTATTTATACCACAGGTAAAATAAAGGGCAGTGTAGCAAATAAGTGCCACATTATAAACCAAAATGACTGGTTCGTTGCCTCATTATGGGTTGAGTAAACATCTCTCTCATAATAATTTCATCACTGATTGCTAATTATACACTATGCCTGATCTAAGTGGTTATTGCTAAACTAAAACTACATTTTCGATAGTGTCACACCCAGCCTTTCTGTTTTACACCGCAGGCTGTTTGGAATTTCAACCAACATACTATCATTTTACCGATAATAAGGCTTCTCTTATAAACAGGTCTAGTGCTTTGTTTTGCAACTAATGATGAGTTCTGACTGTTGGCCGGATTCATGCACATATAATTAAAAAAGGCAGACGCCAGAATATATTCCATTCTACTTCATCTATTATTTTCTTCATATCTGTCCAAAACCGTTCTGTAGTCGCAAAACTCAAAGCCAAGACTCCTTTAGATGCCAAGGTTTCTGTAGGCATTCAGAAAAATATTTTAAGTTACATGTGTGATGTATTATTAGATTTTAGGCTTTATTGTTCTCCTTTTATGGGATCAAGAGTTGGGCTTTTTATAGAAGTTTCAATGAAAAGTGCATATCTGTTTTTATAAATATTTCTTATGCTGTCAAATACATTCTGGACAAACATTCCAGGAATGCAAGATCTACCGCCAAGGAATTAAGTTATTATAACTGACTTTTATCTTTTTGCTACAGGTTCTTAATATGCTATTGGTAAAAATGGACATTATATACAGGTATGTGTTAAGTGACTCATATGGACCTGACTGCCAGAAATATCTTTATTATGAACTTTAAAAAGCATTGCATTAAATTATTTATAGAAAACCATAAAAGTTCTAAACCATGTACTTATGTGTTTCCTATATTCTCATTACTTAGAAATGCAATAAGATAACAGTCATTGTAAGTCCATGATGGAAATTTGCAACTGGAAGAATGGTGCAACTTTGCAACTCCAAAAGGTAAAGTACATGGTAAAAATCCCTAGTACAAGTTTACAGGCCTCAAATGATCAAGTAATAAGGGAATGTGCTCACCTTATTAGGTTGTGTACCACACAACCAGATATTAAGCCTGTAACCAGCTGCTGCAGAGTCCACGTGCTAAAGAAGCCAAAAAATCATTCGGGAACACTGTAAATGTGGAACTATTACTGTGCTGCTGAAGATGCAACACATATCCAGGAGAGGTATAATGCAAGGTGGTTTAATCCTACGCGTTTCAAAGTGTTACCCCATTTCTTCATCAGGAAGATACTGGTGGATTCCCTGAGGAAGAAGTGGGGTAGCACTTCAAAACGCATTGCATTATACCTCTCCTGGATGTGTGTTGTATCTCCAGCAGCGCAGTAACAGTAATAGTTCCACATTTACAGTGTTCCCGAGTGATTTTTAGGGGTACTTCTCACATAGCAAGATCGCTAGCGAGATCGCTGCTGAGTCACAGGTTTTGTGACGTACCAGTGACCTCATCAGTGATCTCGCTGTGTGTGACACTAAGCAGCGACCTGGCCCCTGCTGTGAAATCGCTAATCGTTACACACTGTTCTGGTTCATTTTTTGCTTGTTGGTCTCCCGCTGTGCAGCACACATTGGCGTGTTTGACGGCAGGAGACTAACGAGCACTGACTCTGTGTAAGTAGCGTACGCTAGTAACCAGGGTAAATATCGGGTAACTACGCAAAGCGCTTTGCTTGGTTACCCGATATTTACCCTGGTTACCAGCGTACACCGCTTAGCGCTGGCTCCCTGTGCACGTAGCCAGGGTAAATATTGGGTAACTAAGCAAAGCGTTTTGCTTAGTAACCCGATGTGTACCCTAGCTATGTGTGCAGGGAGCCAGCGTTAAGCGGTGTACGCTGGTAACCAGGGTAAATATTGGGTAACTAAGCAAAGCGCTTTGCTTAGTTACCCGATATTTACCCTGGTTACCACCAGCCGTCCTGACGCCTGTGACTGGTTGCAGTCAGCTGACACACTGCCAATCAGAGTGGGGGCGTGTCTAACTGCAACTAATTACACTCGCCGGTTGGCGGGCAAAACAGTGAATATTGAATTGTCGGCTCCGGAAGGGAAAAGCGGGACCCGGAAGGAGTTTGCTGCCATTACACAGCCTGGGTGAATATACTGCGCGTGCTCCTATCCCCTAATCATGAATAAGAGCCTTTATTCACTTGAAACGCCTTGACATTTCTTTGCTCTTTACTCACCCTAACAATTTTTTTATGGGCTTTTTAATTATGCTTAAATAAATTTTTACATTTTATTTGCTGGTGCTGGATTTTTTCACCTCCTATTTTGATCTTCACTTGCCAGCTTAAGCAGGTTGTCTGTCACCACCATCCTCAATTTTCTTCAGTGAGCTGTGCATTTTCCTTTTTCTGCTATAAGTGCAGTTCAGTCCCTGACAGAAGTTCTGTCGCTTATCCATTTTATGTAAATAAAAGCTTATAACCTGACTTTAAATTCATCCATTGGTTTTATAAATTACTCTTTTGAAAACTGAAACCCTCCCAAATTTGGTTTAGATTATGAAAATAAAGTTTCTGCAAAGCTGTCACCGCTGTCCCCGATGCTGTCCCCAGGATGCTCCAGCTTCCAGCCCCTCAGTGCTGTTAATAATTAATGAATATAAAGAACGGGGGTCAGAAGCAGGAGACAGCAGAGCTGAAGAAAACAGCGCTAGATTGAGATGAATATAAAAAATCTTTTTATTTCACAGACCTGTGTTTTCTCTGATACGTGTCATACTGATGTCACACGGATCCATCATTGTGCAATCTGTGTGACAACCGTGTTGCTGGAGAAGAAACGGACATGTTTCCGTGTGTGCGTGTGGGGCCACGAGGGGTCACACGATCCATTTGAAAACATGGCCATGTGAGTAACTCCAGAGAATAACATGGGTACGTGTGGCATCCGTATTAAAAATGGATGTCACACATACTTGAAACACGGACGTCTGAAAGGGGCCGTATACAAATAAAATAGACTTTAAAAAAATCACAAATTAAAACAGTAAATTAAAAACAGGTGAAAAATTCCAAAAACTAGGAAAAAGACACAAATACAATAATGATTAGGGCTCACAGTGTCTGACCGGATTTCCAAAGCTTACTACTGAAATACATCTAAGGCCTGGGCCACACGGGGACTACTGCAATCCTCGCATGACACTCGGCTCACGCTGGCAGCACAGCGGGAGCCGAGTGTCATGTGAGTGTCATTGCGACTGAGCTCCGATCGTGCGATCGGACCACAGCTGCGGGGGGTGGGCCGGCTCTGAGAAGGAGAGGGAGGGATCTATCTGCCTCTCTCCTCTGTTGCCGGCTATTGCCATTCTCGCTCTGCACTCGCATTACACCGGTGAGATGCGAGTGCAGTGCAATGTTTCTCTCCCCCCTTAGACTTGAATGGGTGCGAGAGAAAGAGGATCGCATTGCACCCGCAGCATGCTGCAACTGTTTTCTCGGTCCGATTAGGGCTGAGAAAATAATCGCTCATGGGTGCTGGCACATAGAGTAATATTGGACTGAGTGGAATGCGATGTTTTATCGCATTCCACTCGCTCCGATTTTCATGCCGTGAGTCTTAGGCCTAACTGATAGTTTCTTAAGAGGATCTGTCTGATTACCTTTTGGTATATCTAGGTGGAAGCAGATAAAATTTCTTTAACAAAATACCACATATAGTTGTTTTACTTACATAGCACCAACATATTCCAAAGAACTTCACACTCATTAATATCAATGTCTCCACTGGGGCTGACAATCTAGATTCCCCATCAGAATGTCTTTGGAGTGTGGGAAGAGACCCACACAAACATGGGGAGAACATATAAATTCCTTGCAGTTGTCTTTCATAGTTTATAAAACCAGGAGTGCAACGCTGCAAAGCAATAGTACTAACTAATGAGCTACTACGGTATGTTACTTGTTATTCTATTAGATGATAGGATTTGAAGTCAACCTAGTCATGCACATTGTGTGATTTTTTTTAACCCCTTAAGGACGACGCCAATTTTGTACTGTGACATACTGTACTTCATGTTAGTGCTCTAATTTAGGACAATATTTTTTTGCTTTTCCTTGTGAAAAATCGGAAATTTGAAGAAAATTTTGAAAGTTTCGTAAATTTTCAAACTTTTAATTTTTATGCCCTTAACCCTGAGAGTTAAAATAGTTAATAATAAATTACATTTCCCACATGTCTACTTTACATCAACAATTTTGAAACAACATTTTTTGGGGTTAGGTTAATCAGCAATTTCTCATTTTTTCAACAAAATTTACCATATCCCATTTGAAGTAACTTTGAGAGGCCTAGCTGAAAGAAAATACCCAAACATGACAATATTCTAAAAACTGCACCACTCAAAGTACTCAAAACTACATCCAAGAAGCTCATTAACCCTTCACGTGCTTCACAGGAACTAAATCGATGTGGGAAAAAAGAAAACAATATCATTTTACCTAAAAATGTTGCTGCAGCCCCAATTTATTCACTTTTAGAAGAAATAACACAACAAAATGAAGCCCAAAGTTTGTAACCCAGTTTATTCTGAGTGCGCTCATATCGCAAATGTTGTTAGAAATCTATGTTTGGGAAAAGAGAGGGCCTGGAACAGAAGGAGCAATATTTGAATTTTGGAACACAAATTTGGCTAAAATAGATTGCGGGCACCATGTTGCATTTGCTGGGCCCCTAAGGTACCTGAACAGCAGAAACCTCCTGCAAGTGACCCAATTTTGGAAATTATACCCCTCAAAGATTTTATCTAGGGGTATAGTGAGCATTTTGAACCCACAGTTACTTCATAGAATTTGATAACATTAGGCAGTCATATTGAAAAGTTTCATTTTTTTCATAAAAAATGTTGCTTTAGCACCAAATTTCTCACTTTTTCAAGTGTTAATGCCAAAAAATGGACCCATGGTTTGTTACCCACTTTCTTATGAGCATAGTGATAACCCATACAGTCATATGAAAAAGTTTGGGCACCCCTATTAATGTTAACCTTTTTTCTTTAGAACAAATTGGGTTTTTGCAACAGCTATTTCAGTTTCATATATCTAATAACTGATGGACTGAGTAATATTTCTGGATTGAAATGAGGTCTATTGTACTAACAGAAAATGTGCAATCCGCATTTAAACAAAATTTGACCGGTGCAAAAGTATGGACACCTCAACATAAAAGTGACATTAATATTTTGTAGATCCTCCTTTTGCAAAAATAACAGCCTCTAGTCACTTCCTGTAGCTTTTAATGAGTTCCTGGATCCTGGATGAAGGTATATTTGACCATTCCTGTTTACAAAACAATTCCAGTTCAGTTAAGTTTGATGGTCGCTGAGCATGGACAGCACGCTTCAAATCATCCCACAGATTTTCAATGATATTCAGGTCTGGGGACTGGGTTGGCCATTCCAGAACATTGTAATTGTTCCTCTGCATGAATGCCTGAGTAGATTTGGAGCGGTGTTTTGGATCATTGTCTTGCTGAAATATCCATCCCCTGTGTAACTTCAACTTCGTCACTGATTCTTGCACATTATTGTCAAGAATCTGCTGAAACTGAGTTGAATCCATGTGACCCTCAACTTTAACAAGATTCCCGGTGCCGGCATTGGCCACACAGCCCCAAAGCATGATGGAACCTCCACCAAATTTTACTGTGGGTAGCAAGTGCTTTTCTTGGAATGCCGTGTTTTTTTGCCTCCATGCATAACGCCTTTTTGTATGACCAAACAACTCAATCTTTGTTTCATCAGTCCACAGGACCTTCTTCCAAAATGTAACTGGCTTGTCCAAATGTGCTTTTGCATACCTCAGGCGACTCTGTTTGTGGCGTGCTTGCAGAAACTGCTTCTTTCACATCACTCTCCCATACAGCTTCTCCTCATGCAACGTGCGCTGTATTGTTGACCGATACAAATTGACACCATCTGCAGCAAGATGAAGCTGCAGGTCTTTGGAGGTGGTCTGTGGATTGTCCTTGACTGTTATCATTCTTCTTCTCTGCCTTTCTGATATTTTTCTTGGCCTGCTACTTCTGGGCTTAACAAGAACTGTGCTTGAACCACAAATAAATATAGAACCGAGGTATGGTATCAGCATAAGACCACAGAAAAAACAATACCTCTAAAAATGTTTAAGTTTTATTTAGAAAATTATAAAAAATGACAAACAGTGTCTCTCTAAAAATACATAAAGGACAACACAGTGCCAGTGAGATGTTGGGAGGAGATAGTTTCAGCGTGAAAAGGATAGCGATAGATAGATGTTCACAGAGTCGTCAGATTACTGATCTCATAGCCTTTATTGACCCTTCCTGACGACGGAGGGTGTCCTAAGTTACTGGGCACTCCCCGTTCCGGGTGGCTGTCCCTCCCTGTCCCTATCTCTAGCCAAGGGGTGTCCACCACCAACCCAGGTGATTAGTGCAAAACCATAAATATACACATAAACACAAATGCGTTAAATTTGGTTCCTGACTCAAATAGATACTTCAGTCAGATGAATTTAAATTTTGTTAGGTGGAGCTGTAGGGGACCCGCTGCAGTAGCTGTCACCCCACGCTCTCCCGACGCGTTTCTCCCCCACCTAACGCAATGCTGGGGGATCATCAGGGGTAAAAAAAGTCATACATAACGGTAATAGTTATAGAGCGGGATATGAACGGTCCAACCCGAAAGCCTTTTGATAATATACCAGAAAAACTTGGTTTTAATCACATGATATGCTGGCAGATATTCTCATTCAGAAGAACTTGTCTCTCGTTATAACTCCAAAAATGGATGAATAGCCAATGGGATGCTAGGAGTTTAGTAAATCAAAAAAACTCCTAAGGTATCACATGAGTCTTCCTATCCTTGTGTTTAAAAGGCTTATGGATCACATCCTAACCATGTCTAGGTCACATTAGGGCAGCAGGGACATCTATACATGCAAAGAGTCCAATTTCTTTAGTTGATGGTGTTACACCAATATCTACACTGTTAGTGTGTCCAGTCCTGTAATTTCTTGGTCACTGAGGTAGGGGGTGCTGTATCAATACGCAGCATCGGAATCTATATAATCCTGCAAAGAAAAGCTCCTTTACACAGTGTTCCAGTATAGTGACCAAGTGTTATAATGAACACTTCTTTCACCGATACTTGGTCCGAAGAAAGGCTCAACCTGCAAGGACAAAGTGTCCCGAGCGCCGAAGCACATCTAACCGCAGGGAGCCAGCGCTGTGTCCTGTCCTGTGCCCAGATGATAAACACAAGGATAGGAAGACTCATGTGATACCTTAGGAGTTTTTTTGATTTACTAAACTCCTAGCATCCCATTGGCTATTCATCCATTTTTGGAGTTATAACGAGAGACAAGTTCTTCTGAATGAGAATATCTGCCAGCATATCATGTGATTAAAACCAAGTTTTTCTGGTATATTATCAAAAGGCTTTCGGGTTGGACCGTTCATATCCCGCTCTATAACTATTACCGTTATGTATGACTTTTTTTACCCCTGATGATCCCCCAGCATTGCGTTAGGTGGGGGAGAAACGCGTCGGGAGAGCGTGGGGTGACAGCTACTGCAGCGGGTCCCCTACAGCTCCACCTAACAAAATTTAAATTCATCTGACTGAAGTATCTATTTGAGTCAGGAACCAAATTTAACGCATTTGTGTTTATGTGTATATTTATGGTTTTGCACTAATCACCTGGGTTGGTGGTGGACACCCCTTGGCTAGAGATAGGGACAGGGAGGGACAGCCACCCGGAACGGGGAGTGCCCAGTAACTTAGGACACCCTCCGTCGTCAGGAAGGGTCAATAAAGGCTATGAGATCAGTAATCTGACGACTCTGTGAACATCTATCTATCGCTATCCTTTTCACGCTGAAACTATCTCCTCCCAACATCTCACTGGCACTGTGTTGTCCTTTATGTATTTTTAGAGAGACACTGTTTGTCATTTTTTATAATTTTCTAAATAAAACTTAAACATTTTTAGAGGTATTGTTTTTTCTGTGGTCTTATGCTTAACAAGAACTGTACCTGTGTTCTTCCATTTCCTTACTATGTTCCTCACAGTGGAAACTGACAGTTTAAATCTCTGAGACAACTTTTTGTACCTTTCCCCTGAACAACTATGTTGGATAATCTTTGTTTTCAGATCATTTGAGAGTTGTTTTGAGGAGCCCATGATGCCACTCTTCATAGGAGATTCAAATAGGAGAACAACTTGCAAGTGGCCACCTTAAATACCTTTTCTCATGAATGGATACACCTGCCTATGAAGTTCAAAGTTCAGCGAGGTTACAAAACCAATTTAGTGCTTTAGTAAGTCAGTAAAAAGTAGTTAGGAGTGTTCAAATCAAGAAATTGATAAGGGTGCCCATACTTTTGCACCAGTCAAATTTTGTTTGAGGCCTCCGACACACATCCGTGAAAAAACACGCACGTGTGTTACGTCCATTTTTCGGGTCCATTTTCCGTTTTTGTGTCCTTTTTTTTGGTCCGTGTGGCATCTGTGTGAACTGCGTATGCTAGCCGTGTTTGCGTGTGTAATGTCCATGTGTGCGTGTGAAACTTAACTGACGTGTGTGTATGTTGTCCGTGTGAAATGACCGTGTGTGTGATGCTAAATGTCATTGATACATAACCGCTGACAGCAGACAGAGTCGCGCGCTGAGAATGAACTCGGGTGAACTTCACCCGACTTCATCCTCATACCGCGGCTCTGTCTGTGTCGCGTCCTGATTAGCGGTCACCCGTGAAGGACTCACCGGTGACCGCTAATCCCCTGAGTGACTGAAGCGAGCAGCACGATTAGCGCTGCCGTCACTCAGGTTACCCGCGGCTAGCTGGATCCTCCCCCCCGTGACCGCAACTCACCTGTGACTTCATCGCTGTCAGTCAGGTGACTTGCTGTCACAGGTGGAAGATCCAGCGGTGGCCGCAAGTTACCTGAGTGACGTCATCGGTGATCGCGATACTCACCTCAGTTGCTGCATGGAGCTGTCAGGAGCGGCGGTGTTCTTCTGCAGCTCCTGTCACCTTCATGTAGCAGCGCTGGAAGTGACACTGGACCTCCGTGGATTACGCCGGACATGGATGGGTATTTGGGGCATAATAAATTGGTGAACGAGGTTTTTTTTAATGTTTATTATTTCAAATAAAGGAATTTTCTTTGTGTGTGTTTATTTACTTACATTTTCAGATTAATCATGGAAGGTATCTCGGGGAGACCCCTGCAATGATTACTCTTGGACTTAGTGGCAGCTATGGGCTGCCATTAACTCCTTATTACCCCGATTGCCAACACACCAGGGCAATTCGGGAAGAGCCGGGTAGAGTCCCAGAACTATCGCATCTAATGGATGCGGCAATTCTGGGTGGCTGCTGGCTGATATTGTTAGGCTGGGGGGCTCCCCATAACGTGGAGCTCCCCATCCTGAGAATACCAGCCTTCAGCCGTGTGACTTTACCCTGGCTGGAATCAAAATGGGGGGGGACCGCACGTCGTTTTTTTAAATTTTTTTTTTTTTTACTGCACAGTATAGTCCCGCCCACCGGCAGCTGTGGTTGGCTGCAGTGAGGCAGCTGTCACTCAGCGTGGGGGTGTGTCTCACTGCAACCAATCATAGGCACCGGTGGGCGGGGAAAGCAGGGAATACGAGATTGTTTAATGAGTGGCCGGCTTTTTCAAAAGAGGAAAAGCCGCCGGAGTTTAGTGAACAGGTGTGCAGCACTGCGAGAGTGATCGGGGAACGGTAAGTATGAGAGAGGGGGGAGACTGACCAACAGACTGTGAGAGAGGGACAGACAAGACAGAGAGAGACCGACAGACAGACAGAGAGACCGACGGACTGAGGGAGATAGATTGAAAAAGAAAGAATATGTTTCAGCTATTCGCCTTCTTCAATTGTTACTCTATGTAATAAAATAGAAAACAAAATATCAATACCAAGTGATATCAAGTGATTACATAGTAACATAAAGTATCATACATGATGTCACAGAAAAATACTAAAATGCAGACATGATATAGTATATACTCAAAAAATATATTAGCTAAAACGGTAGGGGATATATACTGGACTCACAACAATTTTTCGGATATATTGGAACAAAGAATTTATATCTGTATGAAGAGATATCCATTAGTAATCTTCAGATATATACAACAAACATATTTTTGTCAAAAAAAAAATTTTGTCAGAAAAACTTTTTTTCAAAAGAAACTAAATAAGGTAGGTATTTCTTTAAGAAAAAAAGACTACTTTAAGGATCAAAGGAAATATAGTATCAAAACTGTGAAAAGTCTAGGTAAATATATCCAATGTCAAAATGACAATTATAGCAAGAAAACATGATGCACATAGGGTCCCATTATTATACAAGGTAATTAAACTATTCATGAGGCAGGGTGAAAACAGAGAAAAAAACGAGACCAAGAGAAAAGATTATAGTAACAACTGCCAGTTATGGCATATAAGCTTAATAAACTGATGGATATAAATTAGAAACAGTGAAAACGTTACCAAGGGGACATAAAAAGACACACACCCATAGAGCCTCATTTCTTTACCTGTTTCATCAGTGGTCAGTGGAGGAGTGAGTGTGGAACTAACCCTGAACGGGTTTAAATAGCAATGAGGGGCGGGCATAATAACTAATGTCCGCATGGTGGAACACAAGCGGTGAAGGAGGTGAAACGCACATCGCACGTGCGCTGTATGACCCAGAAGTGCGCGCATGCGCAGAGTGAAAATAGAAGAGAGAAGGAACGTAAGCCGATCCTGACGAACCGCTCTTGCAGCTCAGTGCATCTGAAAGAGAGATTATCATTGGTGAGCCATAGAGTGAATACATATTATAGTAGGATAATATAATATAATATTAGCGATACTATATAACAGTTATAACTCATAAGTTATGAGTCTGCCAATGATATAACGTTATATAAATAGAAAAGGCCATAAGATAAAGGGACTAAATGAAATCAGAATAATACCAAAGATATATGGACAAATATATCTGGACAAATCTTATAATGAGGTTGGCAGACCTTCATGGAAGTACATCATATTTCCGATTCAGACCGTGGGGGGACAGAGTTCTAAGAGTGTGGATCCAAAAGTATTCTCTTTCTTTAAGTTTTTGCACTCTGTCTCCCCCACGTCTCATTGGGGGAACATGTTCCAGAACTTGGAACCTCAACTGGGAGATAGAGTGTCCAAATGTCAAAATATGGTGGGCGATCGGCAACATCATTAATTTTCACCGAATAGTCGACTTATGTTTGCCGATGCGGTCCCGGATATGCTGGGTAGTCGCACCAACATATCCAAGACCGCAGGAGCATTTCAGTAAATACACCACATATGAAGTGTCACATGTAAAAAATTCCTTTACATAAAACACTTTCCCCGTATGAGGGTGTGTAAAAGAATTTTGCCCTCACCATATTTGAACAATGTGGGCAATGAAGACAGGGATAATTACCCTGTTTAGGCGTGGCCAAAAAGGTCTGTCTAGACTTGCGAATAGAGGACCCTATATCAGCCCTTACCAACATATTCCTCAAATTTGAGGGCCGTTTAAAATGAAACAGCGGATTGACAGCAAATTCATCCACCTTTGGGTAAGAATGATGTAGGAGTTGCCAATGTTTAAGTATTATACCCCTATCGGGTGATATGGATGAAATGTATTGACAAATGTAACAAAGGGGCCCTGTCTTTTTCTTTTTACGATAGCCTGTCGATTAAATCCTGCAATCTGTGAGGGATAGCCTCTCTGAATAAATTTATCCTGCATTTCCTTATGTCGGAGGTCTCGTTGTGAAAAATCTGACACTATTCTCGCCACCCTTTTGTGCTGTGAATAGGGTAAAGAATGCTTTAAATGTTGTGGATGGCAACTGTCATAGTGTAAAAGGCTATTTCTATCAGTGGCTTTAACATACAGATCAGATGAAATTTTGCCATGAGAATCGATGGTAATCAAAGTATCCAGAAAGTTAATAGTGTGAGACTCTACATGTTTAGTGAATGCATTAAACAGAGGAAAGGGGTTGGGAATCATAGCCCAAAATAACCACTATATAAACAAATATCTTGCAAAAATATAAAAAAATATTTTATTGTTGCAAATTTACATTATAGCAAGACAGAGGTTAATTCAACATTATTATTGTGCAAATAATCCATAGATTACAGGTAAACAAGGGGAATCCTGACACAAGTATCACCATGGTCCATTAACCAGCATGGGAGTAAATTTACAGGTCCAATACAATGGAATATCAAGTTATTCAGTGGGGTATACTGCAGAGTATTATTCAGCAATAATATCAACCATCAATGCATTTGTGGTTATATACAAAGCTGTACTCTGTGGACTTCCATCATGGTATATATAAGTATAGAAATACACAGATGGACTTCTTAGCTACCGCAAGATTGGGAGCTATCAGGCGTTGACCGCCAGCTATATTCCATGCATAATTAAGTCCCCCAATCTAATCTAAACCACATTACTGGTAGCGCATAGTGATGAGCGAGTACTAAAAAGCTCGGGTGCTCGAAGCTCGGGCCGAGCCTCCCAAGATACTCGTGTACTCGGGCCGAGCAACGAGCCCAATGTTATCCTATGGGAGACCCGAGTATTTTTGTGAAATGACCCCCCGGCAGCATGGAGAAACCCTAAAAATGGCACAAAAGTCTCAGAAGAGTGCTCAAATGAGATGGCAACAGCATGGGGAAGACCCCTTGAAGCATTTATCACTGAAAAGTCACAGCTGTGAACAATTTTGTCCGCGTTTTACGCCATTTTTACGGACTCACCAGAAAACCTTCCAAAATGACCCCAAAATGATTTTTCATGGCGGAAATGTTAAGGGCACATACCCAATAGTGAGATAGAGCTGGTGTATGTTACTTTTTGAGATTAATACATGAAAGATTTTACGTGAAAACATTGTGTGGCACTCCGATGTCCCTGAGAAGAGACGTACATGAAGGCCTCTTGAGTCTAATGTGCCCATTTTGAGGAAGTGAGTCTTTGTAGTATTTTCCTTTGCCAGGGCAGTCCAAAATTGTGAGGTTCACCAATGCCCCTGCATACAGACGTGCATGAGGGCCTCAAAACATTAAGTGTCCATTGTCAGGAAGTGGGTGTATTATAGCATAGCCCTTAGGCAGGGCAGCCAAAAATTGGGAGGCTCCACATTGTCCCTGGATAGAGACGTGCATGATGGCCTGTAAACCTGAAGTGCCCATTGTAAGGAAGTGGGTCTATTGTAGTATAGCCCTTAGGCAGGGCAGCCAAAAATTGGGAGGCTCCACATTGTCCCTGGATAGAGACGTGCATGATGGCCTGTAAACCTGAAGTGCCCATTGTAAGGAAGTGGGTCTATTGTAGTATAGCCCTTAGGCAGGGCAGCCAAAAATTGGGAGGCTCCACGTTGTCCCTGGATAGAGACGTGCATGAGGGCCTGTAAACCTGAAGTGCCCATTGTAAGGAAGTGGGTGTATTATAGTATAGCCCTTAGGCAGGGCAGCCAAAAATTGGGAGGCTCCACATTGTCCCTGGATAGAGACGTGCATGATGGCCTGTAAACCTGAAGTGCCCATTGTAAGGAAGTGGGTCTATTGTAGTATAGCCCTTAGGCAGGGCAGCCAAAAATTGGGAGGCTCCACATTGTCCCTGGATAGAGACGTGCATGATGGCCTGTAAACCTGAAGTGCCCATTGTAAGGAAGTGGGTCTATTGTAGTATAGCCCTTAGGCAGGGCAGCCAAAAATTGGGAGGCTCCACGTTGTCCCTGGATAGAGACGTGCATGAGGGCCTGTAAACCTGAAGTGCCCATTGTAAGGAAGTGGGTGTATTATAGTATAGCCCTTAGGCAGGGCAGCCAAAATTTGGGAGGCTCCACGTTGTCCCTGGATAGAGACGTGCATGAGGGCCTGTAAACCTGAAGTGCCCATTGTAAGGAAGTGGGTGTATTATAGTATAGCCCTTAGGCAGGGCAGCCAAAAATTGGGAGGCTCCACGTTGTCCCTGGGTAGAGACGTGCATGAGGGCCTCAAAACATTAAGTGTCCATTTTAAGGAAGTGGGTGTATTATAGTATAGCCCTTAGGCAGGGCAGCCAAAAATTGGGAGGCTCCATGTTGTCCCTGGGTAGAGACGTGCATGAGGGCCTCAAAACATTGTTCCCATTGCAAAGGAGCGGGTCTCCTGTCGTTGTAATGTCCATTCTGCAAAGAATGGGCGAAAAAATTTACCACTGGGGGTATACCTGAAACAAAGGCCTAAGTATTGCAATTTGTAACGGTCATCATCATGGTGGCGCATGAGGAGAAGGAGGAGCAGTCCAGCGATTATCCAAAGTCCAGAAGTGTGTACCCATGGGTGAGTGGAGGTACATGGCAAACTTTAAATTCCGCTCTCATTTGCTAGTGGTGTGGTGAAGTCTGGCCCAATCCAACCCTTGTTCATCTTGATCAGAGTCAGCCTGTCAGCATTTTCAGTTGACAGGCGGGTGCGTTTATCTGTAATGATTCCACCTGCGGCACTAAAAACACGCTCTGACAAAACGCTAGCAGCAGGGCAGGCCAGGACTTCCAAGGCGTAGAGAGCCAATTCATGCCACGTGTCCAGCTTGGATACCCAATAATTGTAAGGCACAGAGGAATGTCGGAGTACAGTTGTTCGATCTGCAAGGTACTCCTTCAGCATCTGGGCAAACTTAGGATTTCTTGTGGCACTACCCCGCACCTCAGGGGCTGTGGTACGTGAGGGGCTGAGAAAACTGTCCCACATCTTAAAGACTGTTCCCCTACCCCTGGCGGATTGGACTTGTGCCTCTCTCGGCTGAACGCCTCGGTTGTCCACTGATTCCTGACCTATGCCGCTAGCGTTTTGTGAGGGGAATGCTTTGCCTACTTCCGTGAGTATGGCCTTCCGGAACTGCTGCATTTTGGTTGACCTCTCCTCCACGGGAATAAGAGACAAAAAGTTCTCCTTGTAGCGTGGGTCTAACAGTGTTACCAACCAATAATGATTGTCGGCCAAGATGTTCTTAACGCGAGGGTCACGAGACAGGCAGCTTACCATAAAGTCAGCCATGTGCGCCAGACTCTTAACAGCCAGGACTTCAGTAGCCTGACAAACAAGATGACTGAACATGCTGTCCTCCTCCTCCTCCTCCTCCTCCTCCCCCTCCTCCTCCTCATCTACCCTGTCCTCTGGCCAGCCACGCTGAACCGAGGATATGACTGGTGTGCATGTCATATCCTCAATTTGGCCGGAGAGTTGCTCCATGTCTTCATCCTCCTCCTCGTCATAGTCCTCCACTGCACGTTGTGATGAGACGAGGCTGGGCTGTGCGTTATCACCCACACCCACTACTGTTTCTTGCTGCAACTCATCGCGCTCTGCCTGCAATGCATCATGTTTGTTTTTCAGCAGAGACCGTTTTAGAAGGCAGAGTAGCGGTATGGTGACGCTAATAATGGCGTCATCACCACTCACCATCTTGGTGGAGTCCTCAAAGTTTTGGAGGATGGTACATAGGTCTGACATCCATCTCCACTCCTCAGGTGTTATGTGTGGAGTTTGACCCATTTCCCGACGGCTTAGGTGATGCAGGTACTCAACAACTGCCCTCTTCTGCTCACATATCCTGACCAACATGTGCAGAGTTGAATTCCAACGCGTGGGGACATCACACACCAGTCTGTGAGCCGGAAGATGCAAACGGCGCTGAAAGCCGGCAAGGCCGGCTGAAGCAGTAGGTGACTTTCGAAAATGTGCAGACAGGCGGCGAACTTTTACCAGCAGATCAGACAGCTCTGGGTATGACTTTATAAACCGCTGAACCACGAGGTTGAGCACATGGGCCACGCATGGAACATGTGTCAGCTGGCCTCGCCTCAAAGCCGCCACCAGGTTCCGGCCATTGTCACACACGACCTTTCCTGGCTTTAGGTTCAGAGGTGTGAGCCAGTGATCTGCCTGCTGTTTCAGAGCTGTCCACAGCTCTTCTGCATTGTGGGGTTTGTCACCTATGCAGATTAGCTTCAGCACAGCCTGTTGCCGCTTCGCCGAGGCAGTGCTGCAGTGCTTCCAGCTTGTGACTGGTGTGGAGGGCACAGTGGATGAGGATGCGCAGGAGGAGGAGGAGGCTGAAGAGCATGACATTCCGGAGCTGTAGAGTGTGGGTGAAACACTGACTGAGGTAGGGCCTGCAAACCTTGGTGTGGGAAGGACGTGTTCCGTCCCTCGCTCAGACTGGGTCCCAGCTTCCACAATATTAACCCAGTGTGCCGTCAACGAGATGTAGCGGCCTTGCCCACAAGCACTTGTCCACGTGTCTGTGGTTAGGTGGACCTTGGGTGAAACAGCGTTGTTCAGGGCACGTGTGATGTTTTGTGACACGTGGTTATGCAACGCGGGGACGGCACACCGGGAGAAATAGTGGCGGCTGGGGACCGAGTAACGTGGGACAGCTGCCGCCATCAGGTCGCGGAATGCTTCTGTCTCCACCAGCCTAAAAGGCAACATTTCCAGCGCAAGCAGTCGCGAAATGTTAGCATTTAGAACTGTGGCATGTGGGGTGTTGGCAGTGTATTTGCGCCTGCGTTCAAAGGTTTGCTGAATGGATAACTGAACGCTGCGCTGGGACAAGGACGTGCTTGATGATGGTGTTCTTTCTGCGTAGGCAACTGCAGGTGCAGGAGTGGAGGAGGCTTGTTCGCAGGCAGCATGGACAGAGGATTGGCTCGCATGCACAACCAGCGAAGACGTAGCAGTGACATCAGCAAGCACTGCTCCTCGACTCTGTTGTACTTCCCACAAAGTCGGGTGCTTGGCTGACATGTGCCTGATCATGCTGGTGGTGGTCAGGCTGCTAGTTTTGGTACCCCTGCTGATGCTGGCACGGCAGGTGTTGCAAATGGCCTTTTTTGAATCATCTGGATCCAACTTAAAAAACTGCCAGACTCGGGAAGACCTAACATTTGTACAGGCACCTTGTGTCGTCGTGTTGTTCCGGGGAACGGTTGCCTGACTTCTGCCTGGGGCCACCACCCTGCTTCTTACTGCCTGTTGTGATGCTACGCCTCCCTCCCCCTGTGCACTGCTGTCCTCGCTCTGCATATCCTCCTGCCAGGTTGGGTCAGTTACTGGATCATCCACCACGTCGTCTTCCTCTTCCGCACCCTGCTCCTCCTCCTGACTTGCTGACAATTGTGTCTCATCATCGTCCACCACTTGTTGGGACACGTTGCCAACTTCGTGAGAACGTGGCTGCTCAAATATTTGGCTATCTGTACAGACGATCTCCTCATGACCCACTTCAATATGAGCTGGCGAGAGGCCAGAATGTGTGAATGGAAACGTGAACAGCTCTTCCGAGTGTCCAAGTGTGGGATCATTAATGTCCGAGGAGGACGTGTACTCAGCCTGGTGGTAGGAAGGAGGATCAGGTTCAGAAATGTGCGGTGCAGTATCACGGCTACTGACACTTGACCGTGTGGAAGACAGAGTGTTTGTGGTGGTGCCAATCTGACTGGAAATATTATCTGCTATCCAACTAACAACCTGTTGACACTGGTCTTGGTTCAAGAGCGGTGTACTGCTGCGGTCCCCAAGAATTTGGGACAGGACGTGCGACCGACTAGATGTGGCCCTTTGTTGTGGCGAAATTAGAGCTTGCCCACGACCTCGGCCTCTGCCTGCACCACCATCACGTCCACTTCCTTGTTCCTTGCCAATGCCCTTGCGCATTTTGCAATGCTGTGCACTGCTGACGTGTATATTCACTACTTGTGCGTTATATCAAAGTTTGTGGAAATTGCACACAAGTGCACCTGTACGCTGCCACCAACAGGCACACACGTGCGGTTTTAAAAACCAAGCACGGACGCAATAAGAACCTAACAGGTTTTTTTGGGGAGCGACAATTACAGACAAGTCAGACACTATCTGGACTGTTTTACACTGTGTACACCAGCCCCAGATATGATGAAGGCTGGTATACGGTCACCACTACCCTGCCTGCCTGCCTGCCTGTATACTGGTACAATAGTCCTGACAAGGACTCTTTTGGTCACTAGCCTGTATTCAGACCTGGCTATACCCTGCCTGTATATAGCAACAATAGTCCTGAGAAGGACTCTGCTACTGTACTCCGACCTGGCTATACCCTGCCTGCCTGTATACAACTAGAATAGTCCTGAGAAGGACTTTTGGTCACACTGTTTGCAGCCCTGCAACTGAAAAAGCTATAAAGGGCCGCAAAGCTTTCCCTGAATCAGCGACACTCTCCCTGCACTGACAGTCTGGATAGCTGTGAGCACAGCACAGCGCGCCGGCCGATATAAAGGCTCGGTCACGCTGTGCAGGCCGGCCAATCACTGCAATTCCACAACTAACAGGGCTGTGGCATTGCAGTGGTCTGCCAGCCAATCCCTGCATGAGGGCTGGCTCTCAAAAGAGCGCCAACATGCAGAAATGAAGACCACGAGTACAGCACGAGTATCGCGAGATTACTCGGTCCCCGCCGAGCAGCCCGAGTACAGCGATACTCGTGCGAGTACCGAGTCGTGACAAGCATGCTCGCTCATCACTAGTAGCGCACTTACCCATGCTGGAGTGGATGCTAGGGTGGAAAACATGCCCCGACGCGCACGTTTCGTTAGCTTCCTCAGGGGGCCGTGATGTTTAATAATGGTCCCATATTCTGTCCTTTTCTGTTATATTTATGTTTAGTGAATGTTAATCCCGGTACCTGCTGGTTAATGTACCGAAAAAAGTCATCAAAAACAGAAATGGGGCCATTAAAAATTAAAAAAATATCATCAATAAATCTTTTCCATGTAATAACATGGGTTGTGAAAATAGGATGATAATAAATGTATGATGTCTCAAAATGGGCCATAAAGATGTTTGCGTATGGAGGCGCAACGTTTGAGCCCATTGCGGTGCCCTTATTCTGAATATAAAACTGATCCTGAAATAAAAAAAAGTTATTATATAAAACAATGTGCAATAAATCTAGGCAAAATTCCATTTGAGAAGATGAAAACATGGAGTATGTATGAAGAAACCACTGAACAGCTTGAAGACCCAAAGAATGATCGATACTGATATACAATGAGTTAACATCTAGGGTGACGAGAAGAGAGCCAGGAGGGAGTTGTCCCAAAGACTCCAGATGTTCAAGAAAATGGGGAGTATCTCGTAAATAGGAGGTAGTTTTGGATACCAAAGGAGACAAAATACGGTCTAATGTAATAGCCAAAGGTGACAACAATGAATCCGTGGAGGCGACAATTGGTCGCCCAGGAGGATGCCACAGATTTTTATGTACTTCGGGTAAAGTATAAAACACGGGAACCAACAGATTTACCTTATTTAAAAAGGTGACTAATTTCGTATCAATAATACCCAACTGAGAATAATGAGCTATTTTATCCTGAATAATCCCCTTAATAACAGATGAAGGGTCTGTATTAACCGGAGTGTATGTGGTATGGTCCGCAAGTTGAGTAAGGATCTCCGAGATTTAATAACTCTTATTCATAACAACCAGGGCTCCCCCTTTATCGGCAGGTTTACTAATTATAGAAGGATTAAGTTTCAATGACCGTAGAGCCTGTAACTCCTCTGAGGTAAGATTATGCTTAACATGTAATTCCCCATTTTTAACCTTATTGGTAAAGGCTTCAACATCAGCCTTAACAAGTGAAATGTAGGTTTCCACTGGATGGTATGACCGAGGAGGCATAAAGCTACTACATGTATGTAGATCTAATTTTTTTAATGAAAACTGTAAAACCTCCGGATCAACTGAGGTAGTGGCAATACTATCCTGAGAAGGATGAGTTTGGAAATGAGCCTTTAATCTGAGAGATCTGAAAAATCTATTCAACTCTTGATCTAACTTAAAGGTATTGAAATTAGGTGTAGGGCAGAAACTTAATCCTTTTTACAAAACTCGCGATTCAATTGGAGACAAAGTGTATGAGGAGATATTAATGATGAAATCCGTCCTACCTGGGACCGTGTCACAATCCGATCTCCGGTGTATGACCTTCCTCTTTCCCCTCCACGTCTTCTTGAGATGTAAGGACGTCGTGGGCCTAAAAAAGAGGAAGTTTCTTGTTCTCTTCCAGAGCTAGCGGAGGACAAAAACTCAGATCTAGGGAAAAAACGGCGATGGGGGGCCGGCTCTCCACACCGCCAACGGTATACACGGCCTCTTTTATAGTCGTTCTCAACACGTGTAAATTTAGCTCTTTTCCGATTCTGTACAGTCTTCTTATATTCATTGATGGTCGTATCCAATTTTGATTTAATATATGTAAGATCATATTTTTGGAAATATCATCCAATTCCCTCTGCAGGTAATCAATGGTCAATGTCATGAGATCATATGAACATTTGTTCAAAATTTGCTCAAAAGTAGAGCAAAAATCAGGCTTATCAGAGAAAAGTGTAGGACGTAACGAGACCCTGAGTCCCCTTGGGATGCGCTTAACTTTATGATATTCTGCCAGCGTAATCAAGTGCAGTTCCAGGGCGGTTTAACGCTTCAATTCTCTCTCGTAGTCTTTGGTTCTAGTCTCCTCAGTAGGAGTGAATAGGAATTGTCTAGTAGTGGTGACACGAGAAATAATGGAAGATGATTGCTCATCGTTGTAAGAAAATGCACTCTGGGACATCATTCCGGTTTAGTATTGATGTCAAGAATAAGAAGAAAAATGAGGGTATATCGGGGGCTCAAGCCAAAAATATGTACGCAAAATTTAAGATAAGGCTGAGCTTCACCGTTAATTAGGTGCTCAGGAGGAAAAATAGACCATATAATAAAATAACTCCAGCACTCAAAAAATCTTGTGGTTGCAGTAATTCTTTTATTTGTCAATTAGGAGTAACATTCATCAAAAAAACGTTTCGCTATTCGCCTTCTTCGTTACTCTATGTAATTTTTTGAGTATATACTATATCATGTCTGCATTTTAGTATTTTTCTGTGACATCATGTATGATACTTTATGTTACTATGTGATCACTTTATATCACTTGGTATTGATATTTTGTTTTCTATTTTATTACATAGAGTAACAATTGAAGAAGGCGAATAGCCGAAACGTTTTTTTTATGAATGTTACTCCTAATTGACAAATAAAAGAATTACTGCAACCGCAAGATTTTTTGAGTGCCAGTTATTTTATTATATGGTCTATTTTTCCTCCTGAGCACCTAATTAACGGAGAAGCTCAGCCTTATCTTAAATTTTGAAAAAGAAAGAATGACCGACATTGCTAGAAAAAAGCACAAAACGTACACGGAGCATACAGAGATGCATCCATGTCACATACTTATGCGTACCAAACCATTGACTTTCATGGTGTCCGTGTGTGCGTGCTCCGTGCAGAAAATGGACATGCTTCCGTGCAAAACGGAAACACATACGGATCACGGACACACGGACATGATGAAAAACGCAAGTTTCACCACAAACATAGATTAACATTGGTGCACGTTTGTCCGTGTCTCCGGTATATACGGAAACAGACAAAACACGCACGTTTTTAACGGATGTGTGTCGGAGGCCTAAATGCGGATTGCACATTTTCTGTTAGTACAATAAACCTCATTTCAATCCAGAAATATTACTCAGTCCATCAGTTATTAGATATATGAAACTGAAATATCTGTTGCAAAAACCCAAATTGTTATAAAGAAAAAAGGTTAACATTAATAGGGGTGCCCAAACTTTTTCATATGACTGTATGTAGTCAGAAAGTTCTGTTTGGACAAATGGGAGGGTTCAGAATGGAAAAAGCAATATTTGAATTTTGTAAAGCAAATTTGGCTTAAAAAGACTGCGGGCACCGTGTTGCATTTATAGGGCCCTTAAAGGGAACCAATCACCAGGATTTTCGTATATAATTCACAATTTTGTGATAAAAATGTATTTTTTATTTTCACGGCTCAACTTTATAAAATTCTGTGAAGAACCCGAGGGTTCAAGGTGCTCATCAAGAATCTAGATAAATTCCTTGAGAGGCCTAGTTTGCAAAATGGGGTCACTTGTGGGGGGTTTCTGCTATTTAGGTACCTTAAAGGGAACCAATCACCAGGATTTTCGTATATAATCTAAAGCCAGTGCTATACTGGCACTATCAGGCTGATTCTCTACATACCTGTAGTGGTCAGCTCAGATGTTTAGGTTTTGAAATCCAAGAAAGGGAAGTTTATAAAATGAGCAGCTTCTTGAGTGACAGTTGCACTGGAGCAGATCATATATTCATAGTTATCTCCTCCTTCTGTTAGAATTAGCCTAAGTATTATACAAACTACTCACTTTGTCTAGCAGGACCTGTGGTGATGTCATACCCATATGACCAAAAGGGGCGGGACCTCAGCCACCAAAGCTGGATACCAGGTCACATGGGTATGACGTCACCACAGGTCCTGATAGACAAAGTGAATCGTTTGTATAATGCTTATGCTAATTCTAACAAGGGAAGGAGATAACTATGAATATATTATCTGCTCCAGTGCAATTGTCACTCAAAAAGCTGCTCATTTTACAAACTTCACTTTCTTGGATTTCAAAACCTAAACATCCAAGCTGACCACTACAGGTATGTAGATAAGCAGCCTGATAGTGCCAGTATAGCACTGGCTTTAGGTTATATAAGAAAATCCTGGTGATTGGTTCCCTTTAAGGTACCTAAATAGCAGAAACCCCCCACAAGTGACCCCATTTTGCAAACTAGGCCTCTCAAGGAATTTATCTAGATTCTTGATGAGCACCTTGAACCCTCGGGTTCTTCACAGAATTTTATAAAGTTGAGCCGTGAAAATAAAAAATACATTTTTATCACAAAATTGTTACTTCAACCAGGTAGCATTTTTTTTTCACAAGGGTAACAGGATAAGATGCACCACAAAATGTATTGTGCGATTTCTCCTGAGTACGCTGATACCTCTTATGTGGTGGAAATCAACTATTTGGGCGCATGGCAAGGCTTGAAAGAGAAGGCACGCCATTTGACTGTAAAATTGGTTGGAATCATTAGCGGATGCCATGTCGTGTTTGGAGAACCCCTGAGGTGCCTAAACAATAGAGTTTCCCCACATGTGATCCCATTTTGGAAACTAGACCCCTCAAGTAATTTATCTAGCTGTTTAGTGAGAACCTTGAATCCACGGGGGCTACACGGAATTTTATGACGTTCAGCCGTGGAAATAAAAAAAATACATTTTTATCACAAAATTGTTACTTAAACCAGGTATCTTTTTTCACAAGGGTAACAGGAAAAATTCACCATACAATTTATTGTGCAGTTACTCCTATGTACGCTGATACCTCTCATGTGGTGGAAATCAACTGTCTGGGCGCACGGCAGGGCTCAGAAGGGAAGAAGAGCCATTTGACTGCAAAATTGGCTAGAATCATTAGCGAACATCATGTCATGTTTGGAGAGTTCCTGAGATGCTTAAACATTGCAGCTCCACCACAAGTGACCCTACTTTAGAAACTAAACCCGTCAAGGAATTTATACAGGGGTATGATGAGCATTGTGAACCCACAGATACTTCACAGAATTTGATAACCTAAAGCCAGCTTTACACCTTACAATTAGGTATGCGATCTCGTATGCGATGTGACACGCCCAGGTCGCATATGCGATTGAATGAGATTGCACGTAGGTCGTTCATTTGCTGTCACACGAGCGTTAGTAGTCTATGTTAAATTGATCAATTTTGTGTGCGATCCTTTAGATCACGTGTTCTGTGACGTATGCATTGGGCACCCTTTTTTTTTTTATTTATTGACTTGACAAGCGTGTGTAATGTGTAGGGATGCTTTTTTACTATGTCATCTGCCATTCAGCTCTGCTACATGGCCGCTGACAGCAGTAATAGACAGCCATGTAGCAGCGGTGAATGTTAGTTCACAGCAGACACAGACAGAGCCGCACTGTCAGAATGAACTCGGGTGAACTTCACCCGACTTCATTGTCATGCTGCGGCTCTGTCTGTGCCGCGTCCCGATTAGCGGTCACCTGTGAAGGACTCACCGGTGACCGCTAATCTCCTGAGTAACTGAATTGAGCAGCCCTCTCTCATACTCACCGATCCCCGATCCCCGGCGCTGCACGGCGTTCACACTGCTCCGGCGGCTTTTACTATTTTGAAAAAGCCGGCCGCCCATTAAACAATCTCATATTCCCTGCTTTCTCCGCCCACCGGCGCCTATGATTGGTTACAGTGAGACACGCCCCCACGCTGAGTGACAGGTGTTACACTGCACCCAATCACAGCAGCCGGTGGGCGTGTCTATACTGTGTAGTGAAATAAATAATTAAATAATTAAAAAAAAACGGCGTGCGGTCCCCCCCAATTTTAAAACCAGCCAGATAAAGCCATACGGCTGAAGGCTGGTATTCTCAGGATGGGGAGCTCCACGTTATGGGGAGCCCCCCAGCCTAACAATATCAGCCAACAGCCGCCCAGAATTGCCGCATACATTATATGCGACAGTTCTGGGACTGTACCCGGCTCTTCCCGATTTACCCTGGTGCGTTGGCAAATCGGGGTAATAAGGAGTTATTGGCAGCCCATAGCTGCCAATAAGTCCTAGATTAATCATGTCAGGCGTCTATGAGATACCCTCCATGATTAATCTGTAAATTACAGTAAATAAACACACACACACGAAAAAATCCTTTATTAGAAATAAAAAACACACACACATTCCCTGGTTCACCACTTTAATCAGCCCCAAAAAGCCCTCCATGTCCGGCGTACTCCAGGATGATGCAGCGTCGCATCCAGCGCTGCTGCATGGAGGTGACCGGAGCTGCAGCAGACACAGCCGCTCCGGTCACCTCCACGCAGCTAATGAAGACAGCCGCGCGATCAGCTGAGCTGTCAGTGAGGTTACCCGCTGTCACTGGATCCAGCGGTGGATGCAGCTGTGGCCGCGGGTAACCTCACTGACAGCTCAGCTCATCGCGCTACTCACCTCAGTTGCTGCGTGGAGGTGAGAGGAGCGGCGGTGAGTAGCGCGATGAGCTGAGCTGTCAGTGAGGTTACCCGCGGCCACCGCTGCATCCACCGCTGGATCCAGTGACAGCGGGTAACCTCAGTGACAGCTCAACCGATAGCGCGGCTGTCTTCATTTGCTGTGTGGAGGTGACCGGAGCGGCGGTGTATTCTGCAGCTCCGGTCACCTCCATGCAGCAGCGCTGGATGCGACGCTGGACCATCCTGGAGTACGCCGGACATGGAGGGCTTTTTGGGGCTGATTAAAGTGGTGAACCAGGGAATGTGTGTGTGTTTTTTATTTCTAATAAAGGATTTTTTCGGGTGTGTGTTTATTTACTGTAATTTACAGATTAATCATGGAGGGTGTCTCATAGACGCCTGACATGATTAATCTAGGACTTATTGGCAGCTATGGGCTGCCAATAACTCATTATTACCCCGATTTGCCAACGCACCAGGGCAAATCGGGAAGAGCCGGGTAGAGTCGCAGAACTGTCGCATATAATGTATGCGGCAATTCTGGGCGGCTGTTGGCTGATATTGTTAGGCTGGGGGGCTCCCCATAACGTGGAGCTCCCCATCCTGAGAATACCAGCCTTCAGCCGTATGGCTTTATCTGGCTGGTTTTAAAATTGGGGGGGGACCGCATGCCGTTTTTTTTAATTATTTAATTATTTATTTCACTACACAGTATAGACACGCCCACCGGCTGCTGTGATTGGGTGCAGTGTGACACCTGTCACTCAGCGTGGGGGCGTGTCTCACTGTAACCAATCATAGGCGCCGGTGGGCGGGAAAAGCAGGGAATAGGAGATTGTTTAATGGGCGGCCGGCGTTTTCAAAACAGTAAAAGCCGCCGGAGCAGTGTGAATGCCGTGCAGAGCCGGGCCGGGGATCTGGGATCGGTGAGTATGAGAGAGGGGATAAGAGGGATAGACTGACATGGACAGAGAGAGAGGGACAGAGATAGTGACGGACTGACAGAGATTAGTGAATGACAGACATTGTGAGGCGCTTCAGAACGCAGCTTTTGTGAAGCCGACGGGCGCCGGGAGCGGGGACCAGGACGCTGGGGACGCGCCGGCAAAGGGTGCTGGAGAGCGGGGAGCGGCGGTGACCGGACCAAGGAACCGGGAAGCGAGGCGGGGGAGCCGGGGAGCGTGACAGGTGAGCCGGAGGGCAGCGCAGGGGACCCGGGGAGCGTGACAGTACCCCCCCCCCACGCCCCCCTCCCCGCAACCGGGACAGGAAGGCACGGATCAGCAGAGTACCCACATTCTCCCGGGGCTCCCAGGACCTATCCTCAGGACCATACCCTGCCCAGTCCACCAGGAAGAACTGTCGACCCCGTACGGTCTTCATGGCCACAATATCCCTTACCGCATAGATGTCGTCATCGGCAATAGGTGGAGGAGCCGAACTGGCAGCAGCGGAGAAGGGACCCAGGACAACCGGCTTGAGGAGGGAGACGTGGAATGAGTTGGGTATCCTCATCGTGGCCGGGAGCTGTAGCTTTTAGGAGACCTCATTGATCTTGTTGAGGGCTCTAAACGGCCCGATGTAGCGAGGACCCAGCTTGTAGGATGGTATCTTCAATCGGACGTACTTGGATGCAAGCCAGACTAGATCTCCAGGAGAGAAACACGGAGGGTCCAGACGTCTCTTGTCTGCGTGTCTTTTCATCCGCAGGGAAGCACGCCCAAGGGACGCCTTGACAGAGTCCCAAATGGTTGCAAAGTCACGGGCTACAGTATCAGCAGCAGGGACATCCGAAGAAGGGGATACAGGCAATGGGACGGAGGGCTGAAGTCCGTAAACGACATGGAAGGGAGAGCTGGAGGACAACTCACTGATGTGGTGGTTATGGGAGAATTCCGCCCAAGGAAGAAGAGTGGACCAGTCGTCGTGATGGGTGTTGACATAGTGACGTAAGAAAGAGGTCAAGATTTGATTGACCCTCTCCACTTGGCCATTAGACTGAGAATGGTAGGCAGATGAAAAGTCCAGAGTCACTCCCAGATGTTTGCAGAGAGCCCTCCAGAAGCGGGAGGTGAACTGAGTTCCTCTGTCGGATACGATGTGTGATGGAAAGCCATGCAAGCGGAAGATGTGATGTATATAGGCGTCCGCGAGTTCCTGAGCAGAGGGCAGTCCAGCCATAGGGACGAAATGAGCCATTTTAGAGAACCGATCCACCACGACCCATATGACTGTGTGTCCGGAGGACAATGGCAAGTCCGTAATAAAGTCCATCGCTATGTGTTGCCACGGAACTGAGGGTATCGGCAGAGGCAGAAGACGGCCATATGGCAGGTGTTTGGGCGTCTTGTTCCTGGCACAAGAGGAGCAGGCAGAGACAAAAGCAGCGACGTCCGTGCGAAGGGATGGCCACCAGTAATGACGTACAATCGCACCCCATGTTCTCTTCTGACCAGCATGACCGGCTGTTTTCGAGGCATGACCCCAGTGTAACACTTTTTGCCTGTCTGTCTCAGAGACATAGGTCTTCCCGGGCGGTATCTGGGCCAGGGTGACAGGGGCCACCGGAATGATTTTGTTAGGACAGATGATGGGTTGGGTAGTCTCCTCCTCCTGCTCCATGGGCATGAAAGACCTGGACAAGGCATCAGCGCGTACATTCTTGTCCGCGGGTCGGAAATGGAGCTGGAAGTCAAACCTGGCAAAGAATAAGGACCACCTGGCTTGCCGTGGGTTCAGTCGCTGAGCGGACCGTAGGTATTCCAGGTTCTTGTGGTCCGTGTAAATAATCACGGGGTACACTGCTCCTTCCAGAAGGTAGCGCCATTCCTCCAGAGCCAGTTTGACTGCCAAGAGCTCTCGGTCACCGATGGTGTAGTTGCGTTCAGGCGCTGAGAAGCTCTTGGAGAAGAATCCGCAAGTCACCATCTTCCCGGAGGAGGACTTCTGCATGAGCACTGCTCCGGCTCCTGAGGAGGAGGCATCCACCTCCAAGGTGAACTGGCGGTTTAACTCCGGACGGTGGAGTACAGGAGAGGAGGCAAATGCCCGCTTCAGAGAGCCAAACGCGGCGTCGGCCGCAGGTGACCAGTCCTTTGGATTAGCCTCCTTCTTGGTCAAAGCGGAGAGAGGAGCAGTCAGAGCAGAGAAGTGAGGGATGAACTGGCGGTAGTAGTTGGCGAATCCCAGGAAGCGTTGGATTGCCTTCAGTCCAGAAGGAGGAGGCCAGTTGAGAATGGAGGAGACCTTCTTGGGATCCATCTGCAGTCCGGTATCAGAGATGATGTACCCCAGGAAGGGGAGAGAAGACTGCTCAAAGACACACTTCTCATACTTGGCGTACAGACGATTCTCTCTCAGTCTTTGTAGAACCAGCTGTACGTTCTCTCTGTGGGTCTGGAGGTCCGGAGAGAAGACAAGGATGTCATCCAGATACACTACCACACAGACGTAGAGAAGGTCCCGGAAAACGTCGTTCACCAGTTCTTGAAAGACGGCTGGGGCGTTACACAGGCCGAAGGGCATCACGCAGTATTCATAGTGCCCATCGCGCGTATTGAACGCGGTCTTCCATTCGTCCCCAGAGCGGATGCGTACCAGATTGTAAGCACCCCGAAGATCCAGCTTGGTGAACACACGAGCTCCTCTAAGCCGGTCAAACAATTCGGGGATGAGCGGCAGAGGGTACTTGTTTTTTACGGTGATTTGATTCAAACCCCGGTAGTCTATGCATGGGCGTAAGTCGCCCTCTTTCTTCTTGACGAAGAAGAAACCTGCTCCAGCAGGAGAGGAGGATCTCCGAATGAATCCCCTTGCCAGGCTCTCTGTGATGTAAGTAGACATGGCCCTTGTTTCGGCTGGAGACAATGGATATATCCGTCCTCGAGGTGGTGTTGTTCCTGGGAGCAGGTCGATGGCACAATCGTAAGGACGATGTGGCGGAAGTACCTCGGATTCCTTTTTATCAAAGACGTCTGCAAAGGACCAATAGGCCGAGGGCAGCCCCGGTAGGTTCTCTGGAACCGGAGGTCGTCGGATGGGTTGTATGGTCTTCAGGCACTTCTCATGGCACGAAGAACCCCATCGGGTGATTTCGCCAGTGCCCCAGCTGACTGATGGTTCGTGTGTCCGCAACCAGGGAAGTCCCAGCAGGATTTGATGGGACATGTGTGGGAGGACGTAGAAAGCGATGTTCTCGGTGTGCAGGGCACCGATACGCAGTTCCACCGGCTTGGTGATCCAGGAGATGGTGTCAGAGAGGGGTCTCCCATCCACAAAGGCAATCACGAGGGGCTTGTCGAGTGGAGTAACAGGCACCTGGTACTTGTCCACCGTGGCCTGCTGGATGAAATTGCCTGCTGCCCCGGAATCGAGGTATGCCTCGGCCGTGAACCGCGTCTCTCCCGTGGTCACTTGCACAGTCCACGTAACCGGGTCTGAGAGAGTCCCAGCACTTAGGGTGGCCTCTCCTACCAACCCTAGGCTTTGGAGTTTCCCGGCCTCTCTGGACAGGAGCGTAGGAGGTGTGTGCCCTCTCCGCAGTAAAAGCAGAGGCCCTTGGCGAGCCGCTCAGCTCGACGTTGTTCAGACTGCCGCACTCTGTCGATCTGCATGGGCTCGTGGACGGGGGCCCCAGCTGTCGATGACTGAAGTACGGCGGGCTTCTGCGGAGGAGAGGAATGCCGTACCGGACGTCTCTCACGGGACACTTCCTTGGATCGCTCCTGAAAGCGAATGTCCACTCGAGTCGCTAGGGCGATCAGGGCATCCAGGGTGGTCGGTACGTCACGACCCGCCAGCTCATCTTTAATTCGCCCCGAGAGTCCTTCCCAGAAGGCGGCGGTTAGGGCCTCGTTGTTCCACCCAAGTTCCGAAGCCAAGGTGCGAAACCGGATTGCGTATTGGCCCACCGTCAGAGTCCCCTGACGTAAGCGGAGAAGAGACGAAGCAGACGCGGAGGCGCGTCCGGGCTCATCAAAGGTGCCACGGAATGCCTGCAGGAACTCCTGGATGTTCGTGGTCACAGGATCCCCCTTCTCCCACAAGGGGTTCATCCACGCCAGTGCCTCACTCTCTAGATGGGACATGATGAAGGCGACCTTGGCTTGGTCGGAGGCAAACAAATGCGGCAGCTGCGTGAAATGGAGGGAGCATTGGTTTAAGAATCCCCTGCAGGTCTTGGGGTCTCCGGCGTATCGGGGTGGTCAGGCCAAACGAAGTCTGGAAGTATCTGAAGATGTCGCCACGGGAGCGGGAGCCGTGGATTGACTAGTGGAAGCCCGGGATGTTGAAGACGTAACTGCCGCTTGTAGCGTGTTCAGGCGGGCGTCCACAGAAGACATGAATTGCAGCATGCGGGTCTGAGTCTCACGCTGGCGTTGGAGTTCCTCCTGTACGGCTGCTAGTGCTGCAGCGGGATCCATGGCCTGATCTTACTGTCAGGGCCAGGTGGACGGGCAGACCCAGGAGGTGGATCCACTGGGCCGAACTCCTAGATGGTGGTAAGGGGTCCGGTAGCTGGAGCACTATAGGCAGCAGAACAGTCCGTGCACACGAGTATAACGGAGAAGTCCCTGGGACCACGGAGTCACTGGTGGTAGTCCGGGTGACGTAGCTCAGGTTCGGAAGCCGAGAAGATGTCAGGCGGGGTCCGGAACCTTTGGAGCGAGATGACGGGTCACCGAAGGGATCCGAGATGGTACGGACTGTCAGGATGGCAGATGGACGGCGTTCGGGGTTCGGGATTCGGCAGGACCGGATGGCGAGGCAGGCACGGCTCTACAAGAGAGATAGGTGAGTATATCACAGAGACACCAGGAGACCTGACTCCTAGCTTAAGAAACACGAAGATCAGGCCCCGCCCCCTTGGACATTACACCCCTTTATACCCTGTACCTGTTTTGCATCATTTCCTGTTAATGGACGCTGGCCCTTTAAGAAAGGGTCAATGACCGCGCGCGCGCCCTAATGCGCATGCGCGCGGCCCGAGTGCCAGAAGCCAGAGCAGGAAGCTGCGAGGAGGAAGCAGCAGGGCCGGGCTGGGGCTGTGAAGCCGACGGGCGCCGGGAGCGGGGACCAGGACGCTGGGGACGCGCCGGCAAAGGGTGCTGGAGAGCGGGGAGCGGCGGTGACCGGACCAAGGAACCGGGAAGCAAGGCGGGGGAGCCGGGGAGCGTGACAGGTGAGCCGGAGGGCAGCGCAGGGGACCCGGGGAGCGTGACAGTATGAGGAATAAACGACGTGTATGCGATCACCGTATTTTCGTTCAATCTTGATCGCACGTAGGTTTCACACGCAAATACGTCACGAACGATGCAGGATGTGCGTCACTTACAACTTGACCCCGACGACGGATTGAAAGATTTATTGAAGTGTGTAAAGCAGGCTTTAGGTTGTCCTACTGAAAATTTCATTTTTTTCACAAAAATGTTGCTTTAGCACCAAATTTCTCAGTTTTTCAAGAGCAAGCACCAAAAACTGAACAACGCAGTTTGTTATCCAATTTCTTATGAGCACATTGAAACCCTATATGTGGCCAATAACCTCTATTTGTCCAAACAGGAGAGCTCGGAATGGAAGGAGCACCATTAGAAAACTTGAAATAAATTGTGGGCACCATGTCCCATTTGCAGAGCCCCTAAGGTACCTATACAGTAGAAATCCCCCACAAGTGATCTCATTTTGGAAACTAAACCCCTCAAGGACTTTTTTTTAGGGGTATAGTGAGCATTTTGAATCCACAGGTACTTTACAAAAATGTTGCTGTAGTGCGAAATTTCTCTTTTAGGCTATGTACCCACCATCTGACGACCTTTTGCTTTTTTTGCTACCAAGGGTTTATGTTATTCTGTTTTTAAGTGAACTAAACATAATCAGATCTGTGCCATTTATTTTGATATACTTTTCCTTTTGTTAATTAATTTTCTAAAACCTGTATCTGTATGACATGCAGGTTGTGAACACGGACTAATGATTAGAGATGGACGAATAGTGAAATATTCAGGTTCGGATTATGCCATCCGAATACTGAGTACTATTCCAGTATTTGTCAAGAATAAAAAACCTAATACAAGTCGAGGGGGAACCAGAGGCCTTTTCTTAAAGTTTTGCCAGAAAAATACTCCAGTTTTCCATTGACTTGCATTACATTCGTTGTTTGTGATGAATATCGGAATAGTACTAGGTATTGGAATAGCATAATTCGAACCCGAATATTTCACTGTTCGCCCATCTCTTCTAATGACCAACATGTTGACCCATATGCACAGACTTGCTGCTATGAAATAGATTTCACTTTGTATCTGATTGACGTACCATGGTATATTTTATTTACTGGATTGATTTTTCTACCATTGAGCCACTACTATTATACTGTTGAGTGCCCACCATATTCATCTGATTAATTTTTATTAAACTTCCCCATTGGGGATAAAAATTATTCCAGGTCCCAGAGATGCACATCCACAAATGAACAAGTTATTACTTACCATGTGAATAGGTGATAATTTGTTTTGATTATAGAACCCCTTTAAACTATTGCATGATTTGGATTTATAGATGTTTTGGCACCATAATTATTAGCAGGCAGATCTTATATTAAAATACTTTGACAATGGATATGATATAAACCTAATGACAAAACATAGAAAAACACTTTCTATATTACAGTAAACTGGTTCGGATTGGTTAGATATAGAAATTTATGGAAATGTAAAACATTGTGGTCTTATCTCTAATGTCTTCTGTACCACAATGAAGTGTTTGTTTACCCACTCATAACATTGAGGGATTCCAGCATGACATCATTATCAACGGCTGCAAGAGCTCAATTTCAAGAAGCATCAAGGATTATTCAGAAAGATAAGTTATTCAATGCCACCCACTACATTCCACACATCGTAGCTCTCAGGGCAGACTATTTCCCATGATACATGGTCTGCAGTGAAAACTAAAGCAAAAAGATAGGCTAATGATCATTTGTTACGTGTGCAAGGAGAAATGAAGAGTTTAGTTTATATTACTGATTATAGACTATATAGGTTTTTGAAGCTTATATTATGGACAGGACTAATTATTCTTACTAGAGATGAGTAAATCTTTTGAAATTTAAATTTGTTGACTTTGCCAAATTCCCCCTCAAATTCGATTGTGTGACCATCAAGACTGGAAAATTTGTAATTGCTTGGAAAATGGTGAGTGTGGAGGGTGAGAGGAGAGAGAGAAAATGTTGCTGACAATGAGAGTTTATACTTTATAGGCGAGATCTCGTTGGCCATAAGAGCTTACAATTTACAGGCAAGAGAAAGGGATAGAATGCCCCACTGATCATAAAAGCTTATATTCTACAATGGAGCGAGGACTCCACTGATCATTATTTCATTATCATTATTAACTATTTTAGATATCGCACCGTAGGTTTTTGAATCCTCCAGCGCATCTTCTATTCCTTTTGTAGAAAAATTAAAAAAAAAAAATGAGCCGGAGCGTGAGTTGGTACACATGCATGTTATAAGAGCATGTTCACACTGGCCATGAGACAAAGAAAACCCAAAATAAGAATATACCTCACCATGTGTCAACAGACATCAATCTGAATAAGGGCAGAGAATAGCTAGGTCCCGACTATAGTCACACAGCCATGGGATGCAATGGATGAATTGCTCAGCTCATTTGAAAAGGGGGCCACACCCTATTTGTACTGAGTACAAGACACTAGTGAAAAAACAAAAAAAAATAAAAATGAGCTGGAGTGTGAGTTGGTACACATGCTTGCACCAACTCACACTCCAGCTTATTTAAGATGGTTAACCTGTAGACAGGCTTAGAGTAGAAACTGGCTAAACCTTTGGATGATTTTATGATCATTTTCTAAAATCTCTATACTTAATATGGCTAGTGGATGACCTCAGATGTTACCTTAGAATTAAATTTAAGCAAATGCAGATTGATTCCATAGAGCTGTAACAGGTGTTGGCAGAAAGCCTATGGAAGGAAAACATAAATTTTTAATTATGGTAACTGAAGGTTTAATCAAGATTATCCGGTGATGCTTATTATCTATGAAAAACATGTATTTGAGTAAAATGATACTGATCAGGAGCCTTTCCTATAATGATATGCATTAAATAGGATCTACATTGAAATTTAAAACTTTTAAATATCTATTTCTTCATATCTCATTTTTATAACCATTATAGTTTGTTAACTGATATTGGAAGCACACTAGAAAATTTAAGGGGAATCTGTCACCAGGTTCTCTGAATAAGAGTCCCCCCCACCACCACTGATTTGCATAGACATCTTGCTTTGAATTTACTTTTGATTGATTAAGATTGATTAAGTTGGTGCTAATACTTTTTACGAAATGTCCTTCAAAATATTATGGTTCTTAGGTGGCTTGATTGTTCAGCTGTCTTCTAGTTTTACATTAATGGCCCATCCTTAGGTCATCAATATATGATCGTCCGGGAACCAAAACCTCGCATTTCCATCAAATAACTGTAGTCGATGCCGCTGCCAGCAGCTGGAAATGCTCAATTCAAGAGCTGCTCCATTTTCTGATAGTGGCCTAGTACAGCATATCTGCCTCTCATTCAAACCAATAGGAGTTGGAAGTACAGTAACTGGCAACGGCCACAATCAGTAGGCAAAGCAGCTCTGGGACTGAGCATTTCTGGCTGCCTTCTGCCACCCCCAGCACCATGGACATCTGATCAGCTTGGGTGTGGGGTGTTGGACCGCAGCCGATCAGACATTAATGATCTTTCCTAAGGATAGGCCATCAATGTAAATTTAGTGGATGGCCTCTTTAATATCACATTTTCACCATTATTGACAGTGTCATGATCTGTGCTTTTGTTAGCAAAAGTATTTAACAAGGCTTCTTGAGCATGGAATCACAGTGATGTATATGTATGAAAACTGGAATAAATGAGGTTTCAAAACAGTTGATGAAATAGCTGATATAAATTAACACTATGGCAAACATGTTTATAAAAATACCAATATTATCTACAATTTTATCGACCACTTGTTTTTTTAGAAAGCCTTATGTAAAAAGTATGCTTTATCCAACTATCCTAGTCTTGTGTAAGAGTTAAATATTGCAGCATAGAATAAATACAGGTAATCACAGCCATTATTTATAGCCCATATATTTATTCTCAATAGTACAAAAAGGCAGTAACAATCCAGGAGACGAAATTATGGATGTGTTTCAAAGAAGACCTTAAAGGGAACCTGTCATCACTTTTTTTGGCTATAAGCTGCGACCACCACTACTAGGCTTTTATATACAGCATTCTAACATGCTATATATAAGAGCCCAGGCCGCTGTGAGAACATAAAAAACACTTTATAATACTTACCTAACGGTCGCAATGTGGGCTTTATATGCATCTCCATTGTTCGGTGCCAGCGCCGCCTCTTTTTACCATCTTTGTGCCCCTTCTTCTCTAGCCACGGTGCATGACGGGTCTGACGTCATACACGCTCACCGACATTCAGGTCCTGATCAGGCACACTTTGATCTGCCTTGAGCAGGGCAGATCAAAGTATTGTAGTGCGCCTCCGCAGGACCGGCGAGTGTGTATGACGTAGCCGCATCATGCACCCAGGCTTCAGAAAGAGGATGAAGATGGCCGAAAGAGGAGGCGCTGGCACCGGACAATAGAGACGCCCATAAGACCCACAGTGCGACCGTTAGGTAAGTATTATAAATCGTTTTTTATGTTATACCCTGGCCTGGGCTCTTATATACAGCATGTTAGAATGCTGTATATAAGAGCCCGGTGGTGGTGGCCGAAGCTTATAGGCCAAAAAAGTGGTGATAGGTTCCCTTTAAGTAAATTAGAACAAAACACACTTGTACAATATAAAGCTATATTATTGGTTATAGATACAGCTAGGCATACATTCACTTTTGTTTGAGGGGGGTAGGGTCATGTGTAGTATGGATGCAATATTTATCTGAAGTCTGAAAAGGACCTTACATTATCATGAACAAAATGATATCCATATCAACCACTTGCTCTTAACTGCTCAGATTCAAGAATTAATAAATACACATATATCTGGCCATCACAAAGTCTTAAAGGGGTGGCCCAGAGGCAAAGTAATTTTCCTCTTAACTCCCAATCTATTTGCTGCCATAGTCTAAGCTCTTTTCTAATATACTTGCTTTAAAAATGTCCTATCCTTCCCTCACTATCTATCTGCTTTTCTAATTTTTATTTTTTTTTTACTTCCTATCTGATGACACTTATCTTTATAATTACCAGTGCATACGCAAACAAAGTGTCATCAGAGGGGAGGGGTTGCCATCATGGCTGCTTCCTCTGCCTCCTCCCTCAAACTAAGCATCATCAGTAATGATTGTTTCAGGGACTCATCCAAGCACTCTGTACACTGTGTGATATGCATAGTGCATACTCTTTTATCGTCTTAAATGAATAGTAATGAGTCAGCCCCCTGATGACACTGTGAGTATCCCAGCATACACTGGAAATTCTCAAAAAAAGCATTATCAGACAGGAATTTGAAAAAAAATAGAAAAGCAGTTAGACAGAGTAGAATGGGAATGATAGGGAATTTTTAAACCAAGTATATCAAAATGTATATTAAATTATGGCATCAAATAGACAGGAAGTTGGGGGAAATGACTTTGCCATTAGTGCTGTAGTGATAATCTATTGCTGATAAATTTCTAATTTTATTGAAATGTCAACACACAGTCTAGTAAGGGACACATCGCTGGAATCAGTGACAGATGTTTAATCACCCAAATTGTCTATAGTAAACTTGCCCTTAATTACCTTAGGTTTCCGTATAAAAAAAAACTCTCTAGAGTTTATTTTTTCTGTTTTCTTAGTGTTTTGCTACAAAGTGTCACTAGCATGATCCTCAGTTATCAATCATTTATTAGACAGTGAATAGTACTGCCATAAAAATATATAGCTGGTAGGGTGTAACATTGTTCTTCACATTTTATACATCCTAATATAAGCATCAAGTAAGGCTAAGTTCACACATCCTGTGTTTTGCATCAGTCACAATCCGTAGCCTTGAGGAATTACGGAATCCTGCAAAATATTTTGCAGGAATCCTGTATTTCCCCATAGACTTCTATTAGTGACGGATTGCGACTGATGACCCTGCGTTGCATCTGCTGCGTCGCGGTCCGTCGTTTTTGACTGACCGCCGAGTGGGGAGCAACGCAGAATGTAACGTTTTTCGGGCCGTCAAAATTAACGCGCCGCGCAGGAATCCGTCGCCATCCGTCAAGCTTGTAATGCATGTCTATGGTGCTGGATTCCGTCGTAATCCGTCTTACAACGGAATCCAGCGCAGGATTCCGTCATGCTCTACTGAGCATGCCCAGCATGCTTGGCACGCCCACTGGGCTGTCCCAAACACAGACGGATCATGACTGATCCGTCAAAAAACGGACGCACAGCGGATGTAACGGACGCAACTGATCCGTTTTTTCACAGGATTCCTGTGAAAGGAATCCTGTGAAAAACACATCAGTTGCATCAGTTGACATCTTGAAAATGACTGATCCGTTGCTGACGGACCTGACGGATTGAAAACACAGGATGTGTGAACTTAGCCTTAATGACCAATTGTAGTAAAATTCCATTTTGTTATAAATTCCGCAACTCTTCCTATTTTAATCGAATGTAATATCTACTGCAGAAATGTGATGAAATAGCTATTCATCAAAGCTCTCTAGCTTTTTATCTAATGCCAAAAACAGAGCAGAATCTCTAAAATATTCAACCTTATAAAAGCAAAGTGTTTCTTAACCTGGCACTTTTCCTTAAGAGTCCTCCGCTATGAGGCTATAATAATTAGGGCCTAGGGCAGACTGATGAGAGCACGCTGAGCACTTGAAAGGCTTTTGGCCTGTGTGCTGTTTGTGTTGGAGGGATGCGCTTTTTCTTCTATCAATGGCCAATATACAAGTGTTTTCCAGTATAAATAAGGCTAAATAAACATAAGCACAAATATTTCATAATAAAAATTTGCTCTTCCTTGGCCATCAATATCATCTATTAGGAAGCGAAAACCGTAAATGACTAAATCAGGAGCTCAGATCAATAGCTATTCTGGAGGAAGCCAGGGTGTTTTATGTATCCAACAGTCTATTATTAACCTTCAATTTCGCAAGAAAACAATGACTTATAATAGTAATATTGTTTTATACTTAGCATGCCTAATACAATTAGGTTCCCACGAGATTTCTATATTAATTTTCATTCTTTGTGATGTTTCAGGATAATAAGAATATGGGCCAAATTATACACAAGTTCAAGAAATGTATTAGGGCCTACATTCCTATGTAAACCATCAAAACAGACTGCATGATGGGAAATTTCTGCATGGCTGTCATATATCACACGCAGCACAGTATTATGTAACAGTCATTGTGTGAGATTTCTTCTGGTGCAAGTAACATTCTATTCAAAACCAGTTGGCTAGGATTGAATAAAAAAAAAGAAAAAAGGCTGGTCTTGTCCATTGACTGCGTCTATATTGTATTATTATTATTTCTATTATTATACATTTTGTATATAGCACCAATATATTCCGCAGCGCATTACATAGATTATCATGACTGCTCCCACTAGGGCTCACAATCTAAATTCCCTATCAGTATGTCTTTGGAGTATTGTAGCGCAGTCCCGAACACCTTAAAGGTCCTGAGCTGCGAGGCAAGGACACTGACACTTTTACAATTTTGTCAATGATCCTAAGGACCCATAAAGAAGGCCATAAGTAAAAAAAGGCTAAACCCTTTAGCAAACCTTTAAATAATTCTCACTAACCACCAAGCATGAACATTTACCAACTGTGTGTAGCACTAAAGGCACAAAAATATTTTTTCATGGTAAGTGTTCTACCATTCATGATGTACATAAATAACCAATCATCAAAACTTTATCATCATTTCTATTATTATTATTATTACTATTATATTTGATTACAATAGACATGCTGACATAGCTATAAGTGGGATTATTTATGGCAAGATGTGATTCTTTTAATTTAACTATTTTAGGATACATATGCTTAATTAATTAATTATTTTGTGGAATACATGAAATACTATATAAAGAGATGTGTTATTACAATGGAATGCAAAAGTTTTGGCACCCCTGGTCAAAATTACTGTTATTGTAAACAGTTAGGCAGGCTTTACACGTTGCGACATCGCTAGCATTGGCTAGTGATGCCGAGCACGATTGCACCCGCCCCCGTCGTACATGCGATATGTGGTGATTGCTGCCGTAGCGAACATTATCGCTACGGCAGCTTCACACGCACATACCTGCTCGGCGACGTTGCTGTGACTGCCGAACTATCCCTCCGTGAAGAGGGAGGTGCGTTCGGCATCACAGTGATGTCACTGCGACATCACTAATCGGCCGGCCAATAGAAGCGGAGGGGCGGAGATGAGCGGGACATAACATCCCGCCCACCTTCTCCCTTCCGCATTACCGTCGGGTCGCAGGTAAGGAGATGTTTGTCGCTCCTGCGGGTTTACACACAGCGATGTGTGGTGCTGCAGGAACGACAAACAATATCGTACCTGCGCTCGACCTGACATTATGGTAATGAACGACGCTACACAGATCACCGATTTTCGACGCTTTTGTGATCGTTTATCATCGCACCTAGGATTTACACGTTGCGATGTCGCTACCGGAGCCGGATGTGCGTCACTAACGACATGACCCCGACGATATTTTGGAAGCGATGTCGCAACGTGTAAAGCCCCCCTTAAGCAACTTGAAGATGAAATAATCTCTAAGGCCCCCTCTAGGTCAGTGCCCGCATGTACCAGAGACGCGGGCACACATAAACCCATTAAAATCAATGGGTTTATGTGCACGCACGTGTGCAGCCATTGGCCCGTGCCTCCGTGTGGAGCAGACGTGTGTCATTGTACTCCACACGGATGCATGTCCGTTTTTCTCCGGCAGCACGGGTGTCACACGGCCCGCAGCCATACCACACGGATGTAGTGTGGATGCGGTCTCGTGTGACACGCGCCGGAGAAACACACGTGTCAGAGAAAAAAAAAAATCTTTACTCACTTTCTCCAGCCCTCCTGTCTCCGCCAATGCTGTCACTTGCTGCCGACCGCTGCTCATTATGCTCATTTAATATTCACTTCACTGCGGCCGGCAGCAGCGGGAAGTCGGCAGGACCGAGACCGAAGTTCAGCACCATGGACAGCGACGCCAGGGACAGGTGAGCAGAAAGTTCTGTTCTCCGTGTGTTATCACGGATAACACACGGAGAACACACGTAGTGCCATAAACACAGCACACGGAGGGGAAAACGCACCTTTGACACGTCTGTGAAACATGTGCGGGATTTTCACGGACGTGTGAAGGGGGCCTAAAAAGGCATAAAGTTATAGATTATACTTTTTTTTGCATTTTAGGCAACAAAAAGGATTTTCATCTTTTACATTTTTAAATTAACAAATAAGGAATATGGCCGCATGCAAAATTTTGGGCACCTTACATGGTTAGTACCAAATGACACCCCCTTAGGCAAGTATTAAAGTTTGTAAATGCTTTTTTGTAGCCAATCAAGAGTCTTTCAATTTTTGCTTGAGAGATTTTCATCCATTTTTCTGTGGAAAAGTCTTCCAGCTCTGAGATTCCTGGGTGGTCTTGCATGCACTGCTCCTTTGTGGTCTAGCCACAGGTTTTCAATGATGTTCAGATCAGGGGACTGTAAAGGCCATTGTCCAACCTTCAGCTTACGCCTTTTGAGGTAGTTTATTGGGAATTTTAATGTGTGTTTAGGATTTCAACTTCAGCTTTTTTACATATGGTGTTATGTTTGCATTAAGAATTTCGCTGAATACATTCTTCCCTCTACCCTTGAAATGTTACCCATGCCATTGGCTGCAACACAACCCCAAAGCATAATTGATCCCCCCCCATGCTTAACGGTTGGTGAGATGTTCTTTTCCTGAAATTCTGTGTCATTTTCTCTCCACATACACCTTTGATCTTTGTGACTGAAGAGTTCTGTTTTAACCTCATCAGTCCACAGGACTTGTTTACAAAATGCATCAGATTTGTTTAGATTGTTTTGCATACTTCTGATGTTGAATTTTATAGAGAGTAAGCAGGAAAGGTTTTCTTTTGATGACTCTTTCATGACAGCCATATTTGTGCAGATGTCTCTGAACAGTAGAACAATGTACCACAACTACAGAGTCTGCTATATCTTCCTGAAGGTGTTTTGCAGTCAAGAAGGAGTTGTGTATTGCATTTCTAGCAATCCAATAAGCAGCTTTCACAAAAATGTTGCTTGGTCTTCCAGACCTCTGACCTCTACTGTTCCTGTTAACTGCCATTTCTTAATTACATTTCGAAATGAGTAAAGGGCAACTTGAAAAGAATTTGCTATCATCTTATAGCCTTCTGCTTTGTGGGTATCCACCATTCTCATTTTCAGAGAGCACGTCAGCTGCTTAGAAGAATTCATGGCTTCTGTTTTTTGGCACAAGGTTAGAGGAGGCTGGATTTTATTAAAGCTGCGAAATTTGCATCACCTGACCCTTCCAAATGATGGTCTGAAACCTTGGTCAAAGTTATCTGAGCACACAAATCTCCAAGGGTGTCCAAACTTTTGCATCCAATCATTTAACTTTTTGTAATTTTTAAAAAGTCAAAGATGAAAGATGCAAATAATTTTTGGAGGCCTAAAATACATATGAAGTGTACTATCTTTAAGTTTATGCCTTTTAAAGTTTATTTCATCATCAACTTGCTTAACGGTTCACAACAACAGTAATTTTGACCAGGGGTGCCCAAACGTTTGCATGCCACTGTATATGGCAAAATTCAAACTACAAAATGGGGTACCATAAAAATAAAATATACAAATGGTAAAAGTTATTATCCTATATGCCATTAGTGTGCAAGAGCTAATAACTTCAACCATAGAAAATAATTGACAAATCCTTTTAAATTTCAATATTGGAAGAAAAATGTGCAGGTAGTCGGATGGACCATGCAGAAAGCAGAGTCATTGCAATAGTGGAAAGGATGGTAGAGTTGAAACAGTAAATGGTATAGCAGGTAGTGTAGCCAATGAAACACAAGGGAACACATAGGCAGCAGTGAAGTCACAGTCTGGCCATATTTATAGAGATAGCGGGATCACATTACCGCATCCATGATAGGGCTCGGAGAAATATTACACTGTTGGGTATTCTGACGGACCCAGAGAGAAGAGGGCACTTGTGCAAGAACAGTGTATGGACTCTTTGCAATCCAATAATTTATCATAATGCACAATTCCACCTGTTTTGGAGCTAAAAGTGGCCCTCTTGTGGACTAGCCAGGTCGTCACAGGTACTACAACACGACACCCCCACCCCGAGACAGGCACACCAGCCAGACACAAAACCTTGTTGCCTCCCTCCAGGGGCTGATGTCCACACCAGGTGAGGTGGAGCCAGGCGGTTGGCCTCACCCACTGAGGAGTTCACAGTCCTGGAGGCGGGAGAAGGAAGTCAGTTGAGTTGAGAGGAGTTAGGGAAGTGAAAGGAGTGAAGGAGTAGTGGAGGAGCAAACTGACAGTGTCCAGGTACGTGGCCCGGGCACTTAGAGCAAGGTTCGCAGAAGGTGGTGGCCGTCTGCAGGAGAGGCAGATCAACGCGGAACCGTTGGACCGGGGACGGGCGGTGGCCCGCCGGTACCGAACCGGGGAGCGAAGTGAAGCCAGCACAAACCGGCAGGGCCTGCGGACCCCGACCAGGCTTGGAGTTGCCGTTAATAAGGTCAAATCCGTCAGTGACCGGAACCCCAGGGGTTTCCTAACAGCCAAGACCCGATTGAAGGCAACCGTCCAACCAACAAAAGGAAATACAGCTACCGCCACAGCTAGAGTTCCAAGGGCCAGAGCCTGCGGGCAAAAGGACTCCTCCGGCACATACACATGCTGGGGAGCGGGTTATCGGTGGGAAGCCATCGGGACCGAACATCCACAAAAGGTGCAGGGAAAGGCAGCCACCACCAACCGTCCGGGAGAAGTCACATCAGCCGGCTGCGGGACCCGTCCATCCAGCCATTTGGTTTACCAGAGACTTTGTGTACATTTGTAGCTGAGTGAGTACAACCGTGCCTTTCGGCACCGTGCTGCGCAGTCCCCGCGACCCTGCACCTTGCCAGCCCTGCCTTCCCGCCACCTCACCGGGCCCCGGGACCACCAACACCTACCCACGGAGGGGGGGAAACAACATCCCAGATGCTCCCTACCATCGCTCCCGGGATCCCCGTCAATAGCAGTGGTGGTGCCCAACCTCACCACAACCCGTGGGTGGCGTCACGGACCAAATCCCCAAACCAAACTACCCCCTTTCACTCATGGGCGAGGAGCGCCACTCGAGCCACCGAGCAGCAGCAGCAACGGACCCGAGCGTGGTGAGCGCAGCGCCCCGCGGCCTGCGACACTCTTACCTCTTGGGCAACTGTGCAGCTACTCAGGTTGCACCAATGATGTTTGCCCCTGCTTGGGGGCTCCTGATTCTATTATACTTGCCCGGGTCCCTTTTGTTCCTGTGGGCACCTAGTACCACCCCAAGTATTTTTCAACCTGTCTGAAAATTGCTGTGATGTGACTAGAGTTGCTATGTAGCCTTAATTGTGTACTTAGTTATTAATTTCTGCTGTGCAAAATGTATGCAAACTTGTGAGTTTAGGAGAAGATAAATGACAATCCCTATCTTCTATTTTTGTTATGACAGGACTGTATTAAAGTGGCACATTCTTTACTGAAGACCTGAGCTATGTGAAAGCTATAGAGGCAGAAGTGTAGATGGATGATAATCCTTCAGATTCCAGGGTTGTGTCACACCTGAGGGTAAGGCGGACCATGAGAATTAGTTCTGCCTGGCAATGTCAGTGTATTGAGACAAACAATATGTGGGTACCTGTATATGTACCAGTAAGACCTGATTTTCAGCTGTTTGATTATTGTTCTTTGTTTCCTTGTCTTTGTTATCTTTCTGCAGTGTAACATGTGAAGCAGCTTTGTATGTCTCATTATTTTCAATTTCCCTTTAAAAATATTTTCATTTGTGTATTTAGAAATAAGACAGACAATCACAATTATATTTAGAAATATACCAAAATTATAAACTATAAATAACCAAATATACAGCAATATATTGGGCTATGGTGAAGATCTTATCGGTCTTCTGAATAGCACTGCAAACCCTTGGCCCTGCCTACCCAATGATTTCCATGCAGATCCAAATGCCTTTTCTGCAGTTTATTGAATAGGAATATCTTGATCTTTTTTGCATACAAAAAATGGATGAAAACTAATTGTAAAAAAACAGGCACACAGGCCAAAAATGGATAAAAAAAGTGGATTGAGCAAATTGATGAAAAATGGCCAGTATTGAATGAGGCATAATGCATTCTGCTATGTACTGTAATACATAGAGGCTGTAGAAGCGAAAACGCCTATTACAGAAAAAAGATTTTTACCCAGAATCCATGCATTTCAATAAAGTAGACCCTAGAGTTGTCCATGCTCTTGGTACAACATATGATTTTCGCATGCTTTATTAAAAATATTTCAATACTTGCACCCTTAAATTAATGCACCTAGATTAGCCGCAACGCTGCCAAAGTAGAGTTTTGAAAGGTTTTCTAAAAGTTTTTGTGTAAAGTCTACACAGGATTGTATCTTTTATAATGTGCATCCCATTAATTTCTAGTAAGTACACCTTAGTGTGAAACTGGTAAAAGATGGACCAAACACAATTTGCATAAATTGACCATGGAAAAAGGAAGCGGAAAACCAAGCATCTAGCCAGGATGTAGTAGAATCACAGAAGAAACAATCCAACTGCATGTATAAATGAAACCTTTTATTGATAATTATCATGATTACAGGTGTTGGGCATTTAAACAGCCCTGATTGATGAAAAAAAGGTGGAATAGTGTCTCTGCAGATAAGCGTAGAGGAGCTGCAGACTGGTTACATACAGAATCGTATTCCATAAAGTGCATTATCTGCAATGTCCTTGACCATGGGCTGTTTGGACTGTAAGCACAATACATAGCGGGAGATGGAATCAGAGGGAAGGAAATCTCTTACTGTGCTGAATTGCTGTTTTGGGCAGACAACTAGAAAGAATAGAGATGTACAGTATATATGGATATTTATTTTGGCCTAATTTTTAGAATTTATTTAACTATTTGAAATGATGTAATTGTCCTAACCACCTCACTAATGTAAATTCCATGAGGGAGATCAATATGAGTTTGTATGCAGGTGAGTGAGTGCTGACGACTTTGATAGAAGATTCTCTCTCGGGTTATGAAATACCTCAAGCAAGGTGTCGCTTGCTAATTGATGAAGACTGCATCCACTAGTAAAGGACATGGAGATATGTACATCAATGAAGCCTTGACGCCAATACTTGAGTATGAGGAGGAGTGCCACTCCGAAGTTGGCTGATACCCATAAGGAACTATGAGGTGGCAACTATGAAGAATAAAACTGTGCACAGTGTCAGACAAGCTCTGGTTGAAAAGTGAAAGGGGTTGTGATTATCACAAAGCATTTGACCTGAGCCGATGTGGTAGGGACACAGAGACTTATGCAAAGAGATGTAAGTGCTACTAAAGAATGTGTTAACAGATTGTCAAAATTGTCAGTAAAGTGCCAACATGTTTCTGTTCAAGGCAAACTGTTGAACTGTTGAACACCTCATCCAGTTGCCACATGTAAAACTGTCTAACCATCAAGCTGTTGCCACCTTGTAAATACATTTCTTTAGTTGACATCTGCCTACACCTATATCCTTCATGAGTGGAGAACCTCTCTTCCACCAAGGACTACTACAACCTGGTTGTTTCTAAAGGAGAATGCCATCTTATTGTCACGAGATATGTAATGACAGAACAGAGGCTCCAAGGCTGATCCCTCAGACTTGAGACCCTGTGCTGTCCCTTATCTCAGAGGTAGGCTTAATGGTAGCCAGGTCTGTGCCCCCAGTGTGACCCTGACTCCTGTCCGAGCCCTGATCTTACTCCCCCCACCCTAGGAGTGGGCCAGAAACCTACTAACAATACCCCTTCAGAAAAGACACGAACAAGGGGAAGCGAAAACTTGTACACATTGCACTCAAACACAAAGGAGAGACTATATGTGTACAGGGGAATAAAGAAAAGGGGAGGAAACAAACACACAACAGGAAAATAACCACACAACACTAAATAGCAACTACTGATCACCATGGACTAGATAACCACAAAGACCAGGATCGCAGGAGCTACGCTGAAGCTATCTTCGTCAATCTTCTAATACAGTCTCCAGCTTTAAATAGGAGGAGACCAGCTGTGGATGGTAATCAGAAACCTGGCTCTCAGAAGAGTTGCACACTGTTCCAAAAAGGAATAACTCCTGCATGGCTGGGAGCAATGAAAACAATTCAGCCAATGTCCAGCGGAGGTGAGCACTTAAGAGAGACCAGGTTGCCTGTCAAACTCTGCAATGTGAACAGGGTCCAACACCGTTGCTGTAATCCATGAGTGCGGATTCACCAGCACATGACATTTATAATGTATTCATCACTTGCATGTAATCTGTCTAACCAGTGTAAAATTATGTGTCCTTGCATGCCCAATGTACTATTCTTGACATTGGTAAAGCCAGGAGGACAAGTGAATACAGAATGTTTATGCAATGTTTCTTGTACATTTTTGTATATAATAACCAGAGTGAAAAATAATTCAAAGGTCATCCAAACAGATAAACGTTTTAATTAACTCCTACAATTCTTACAAAATGTATAAATCTTTGTGAAAAGTATAAACAAACTTTGGAAGTGTAATGATGTCATCTGGAATTATTAGGAGATTAAAAGAATAAAGAAAGACGAAGATGGATTGTTTATAAAGGAGAGGTAACTGTGGTGCATCTCTGAGAAGTGAGATATATTCTTGCTTGTGTGGTCAGTGGGGGAGACACGGCCCGATGTGATAGAACACAGGCAGAAAGTAATAGCTGTCATCCTCTCTATTATAAAGATGCAAAGCAGAAAGGCACCTTTCTAAAAACATGACCCATGGAAGGAGGACCCCAGAGGAGGAGGCATGGTTCTGTGCAGAGAAGGAGATGTTTATGAATAGGATACAATAAGCTACAGTGCCTACAAGTAGTATTCAACCCCCTGCAGATTTAGCAGGTTTACACATTCGGAATTAACTTGGCATTGTGACATTTGGACTGTAGATCAGCCTGGAAGTGTGAAATGCACTGCAGCAAAAAAGAATGTTATTTCTTTTTTTTTTTTTTTTAAATTGTGAAAAGTTTATTCAGAGTGTCATTTATTATTCAACCCCTCAAACCACAAGAATTCTGTTTGGTTCCCCTAAAGTATTAAGAAGTATTTCAGGCACAAAGAACAATGAGCTTCACATGTTTGGATTAATTATCTCTTTTTCCAGCCTTTTCTGATTAATTAAGACCCTCCCCAAACTTGTGAACAGCACTCATACTTGGTCAACATGGGAAAGACAAAGGAGCATTCCAAGGCCATCAGAGACAAGATCGTGGAGGGTCACAAGGCTGGCAAGGGGTACAAAACCCTTTCCAAGGAGTTGGGCCTACCTGTCTCCACTGTTGGGAGCATCATCCGGAAGTGGAAGGCTTATGGAACTACCGTTAGCTTTCCCCGGCCTGGACAGCCTTTGAAAGTTTCCACCCGTGCCGAGGCCAGGCTTGTCCGAAGAGTCAAGGCTAATCCAAGGACAACAAGGAAGGAGCTCCGGGAAGATCTCATGGCAGTGGGGACATTGGTTTCAGTCAATACCATAAGTAACGTACTCCACCGCAATGGTCTCCGTTCCAGACGAGCCCGTAAGGTACCTTTACTTTCAAAGCGTCATGTCAAGGCTCGTCTACAGTTTGCTCATGATCACTTGGAGGACTCTGAGACAGACTGGTTCAAGGTTCTCTGGTCTGATGAGACCAAGATCGAGATCTTTGGTGCCAACCACACACGTGACGTTTGGAGACTGGATGGCACTGCATACGACCCCAAGAATACCATCCCTACAGTCAAGCATGGTGGTGGCAGCATCATGCTGTGGGGCTGTTTCTCAGCCAAGGGGCCTGGCCATCTGGTCCGCATCCATGGGAAGATGGATAGCACGGTCTACCTGGAGATTTTGGCCAAGAACCTCCGCTCCTCCATCAAGGATCTTAAGATGGGTCATCATTTCATCTTCCAACAAGACAACGACCCAAAGCACACAGCCAAGAAAACCAAGGTCTGGTTCAAGAGGGAAAAAATCAAGGTGTTGCAGTGGCCTAGTCAGTCTCCTGACCTTAACCCAATTGAAAACTTGTGGAAGGAGCTCAAGATTAAAGTCCACATGAGACACCCAAAGAACCTAGATAACTTGGAGAAGATCTGCATGGAGGAGTGGGCCAAGTTAACTCCAGAGACCTGTGCCGGCCTGATCAGGTCTTATAAAAGACGATTATTAGCTGTAATTGCAAACAAGGGTTATTCCACAAAATATTAAACCTAGGTGTTGAATAATAATTGACCCACACTTTTATGTTGAAAATTTATTAAAATTTAACTGAGCAACATAACTTGTTGGTTTGTAAGATTTATGCATCTGTTAATAAATCCTGCTCTTGTTTGAAGTTTGCAGGCTCTAACTTATTTGCATCTTATCAAACCTGCTAAATCTGCAGGGGGTTGAATACTACTTGTAGGCACTGTAGGTCCTTGTCTTATGTGGAGCCCTGAATAGGACTAAAAGAGAAGCAATACAAAAAGAAAAACATAACACAACACACGTCCATGTCCAGATGACACAGAATATAGTCAGAGATGCCATTTCTAAACTCATCATTGTTTTGGCTCTAGAATACAAATGTTGAATTTGATAGACCCATTGATTTGGGGGATTATCTGTATAAAAATGCTTTTTATGTACATTATACGAGCTTTAATTAACTCGTGCAAGATAAAAGTGTTACCTGCATAAAAAGATATGTTTGTAGATGAAATTTGGGGGATGAGTGCAGTCAGTTAAACTAAAGGACACAATACACATTAGACTAGAGTATGCCAAACCTGCTGATATCGTTGGGATCGGCCAACTGTCTAATGTGTATGGCGGTGTCTTGCATGTTCCTCAATATAGGGGAGTTTGGAGATATAGCTTTCAATTACATGATTGTTTGTGTATGCCAGTTTATTTCATAGGTAGCAAAAAGCAATATGTTTCTAATATGCCCGTGCTTTCATTTCTTACCATTTTCAGAAAGCTAAAGCCTGCTTTACACCTTATGATCCAGCATACGATATCGTATCCACTTCCTGGAGTGGGAGGGACGTTCGGCGTCACAGCGACGTCACGCGGCAGCCGGCCAATAGAAGTGGAGGGGCGGAGCTGAGCGGGACGTAAACATCCCGCCCACCTCCTTCCTTACGCATTGCTGGCTGGAGCCGCGGGAGGCAGGTAAGATCTGTTCAATGTTCCCGGGGTGTCACACACTGCGATGTGTGCCACCCCGAGTACGATGAACAATCTGACGTTCAATTCTAGAGAAATGAACGATGTGCGTGCGATGAACGTTTTACCATTCAATCGCAATCGCACGTAGCTGTCACACACTGCAATGTACCTTACGATGCCGGATGTGCGTCACTTATGACGTGACCCCGCCGACACATCGTAAGATACATTGCAGCGTGTAAAGCGGGCTTAAGATTCAGACTCATTCAGGTGATGCCCTTCTGGAGCATGTACATGACCTCCTAATATGTTATTTGTTTGTTTTTTTTGCATATTTTACTAGAAAGTCAACAACCTCAATCAGAAAGAATGTCACCTGTAAGTTTGTAAATACCTGAACTTACATGGTTAGCAGGATTTGTATCCAGTAATATACGGTCATTGTATGTCGGTAATAGTGTCCTTTATAATAGTGTATTTTTTTTATTTAGTAACAGTTTCATGTAATTCAGTTACTATGTAGTGGTAGGTATATAGTGGTATTATTGGTCATATTGGTCTTTGTATAGTATGTTTTATCATGTAGCGGTAATGGTTATATATATATATATATACTGTATGTATATATATATATATGTATATATGAAAAAATTGTATATTGATACAGCAAGGACAAGGAAAAAGCAGGTTGCTGATAGAAATAATCCAAATTTTTATTACCAAATTTCGTTAAAAATACAAAGACCCAGGAGGAACGGGAACAATTGGTATCAGCAGACAAAAACGCAGATGGGATTACACGTTTCGGCGGTGACACCGAGGTTAGGACTATGAAGAAGGTAACCTGTTTCTACCTTGTCATTGCTGGATCAATGCACCATTTTTCATTCATGAGAAGGATGGACTACCAATCCTGATCCGTGCAGGACTAAAGTAATCAGGTTAGCTGTGGACCCAGGTGACGAACAAGCTGAGCTGGCTTTCATTTACCTCTGTGGTATATATATATGGACCCCGAGAGCATCATAGGCTATGTTTTGAGGGGAAATTTAGACCCCACGCTTTACAGTTATTCGCCAAAAAACCTGCCTTCATTAAAGCGAATGGAGCTGGGAGCCACAGTGCAGCCAGAACTTCAGAAGAATGCGCAGCCACGCCCTTATATGGAATGTTAGTGTGTCACAATGCAGCCAGGGAAAGAGACAGACACAGACAGGGAAAGAGGCAGACACAGACAGGGTAAGAAACAGACATAAACAGGGTAAGAGACAGACACAAAGAGACAGACAAAGAGACAGACTGACAGGGAAAGAGACAGACAGGGAAAGAGAGGGAAAGAGAGAGACAGGTTAAGAGACAGACACAGACAGGTAAAGAGACAGACAAAGAGACAGACACAGGGAAAGAGACAGAGGGAAAGAGGGAAAGAGACAGACAGGGAAAGAGAGGGAAAGAGACAGACAGGGAAAGAGAGGGAAAGAGACAGACAGGGAAAGAAACAGATAGCGAAAGTGACAGAGATAGATAGACAGACAGGGAAAGAGATAGATAGACAGACAGGGAAAGAGATTGAGACAGACGGAGAAAGAGAAAGAGACAGTCAGAGACAGACAGGGAAAGAGACAGACAGACAAAGAGATCGAGAGAGAGACAGAGAGATATATACAGAGGGGGAGACAGACAGAGAATGGGAGAGAAACAGAGACAGTTACTATCCCGTGCAGCGGATATTGTGTGCAGAATAAATTTTTGTTAATACATTCTATTTTGTTAACAACAGTTATTAACCTGGGCGAAGCCGGGTAGTACAGCTAGTATATATATATATATATATATATATATATATATATATATATATATATATTCACTATGTAGTGGTAACGGTATTTAACATTGTAGAGTGGAGGTGTTAGAGCCTTGTATAGTAGAAATGTTGTTGATATTGGCCTTTGTACAATGTATTTTAGGGTTAGCAATAATGATATACAATAATCATATATGAATAGATTCTCTTGGTGAACAGGTTGTCCAGGCTTGGAATGAAAATCTGCATTTAATTTTCCAGTATTGCTGCTGAGAGTGGATGGTCACCTGACCACAAGTTTGCAATTTGCGGTTACATGCCAACTAGATATTCTTGTTCTCTTACAATATATGTGCACTGAGAGAGACCATGCATGTGTAGAGTGCCACAGGGAGGTTGTTCTGGTTGAGGGAATCACTCCAGGTACCCCGCCACGCTCCAAGAATGACACGGTCCTGGCTGGGTGCATGGACCCGAGTTGTGTGGCCCGTACACCTGCACAGACTGCATGTTGCCATTTGCTTTGGCAGGCTATGACCAGACTATGACTCGCATCCGCAAGGAGACCATGAGTTCAGTTTCATCAACAACTTTACTTAACGATTTTTCAATAACAACATTACAAACGAGATAGCGGGCACATAACTTCCAGGTCGTTCGAGTTTTATAACATATCTTCAGACATGTCCTCATCTCTCTCTGGGTTGTTCTCGATCTTATTGGTCCTGCGAGTTCCAGCACAATACAGCCTAGCACCACAGTCCAATTTGTGATAGTCACTTTACCTTTCTGTGGCTCCATGTCTTAATTCCTCACAGAGGAGGGGCTTTAGTTTTGCCACTATTGCCAGAGTAGAGCCTTGTGCTCTCAGACACTTGTGGATCCTCCATCTGGGAAAGTCAACTCGGTTCACATATCAGTCCGTCTCAGCCTGTTACCTTTTAGGCTTGGGGCATTGCCGCTAAAGTCCCATCCTAAGGACCTTTCTTCCTGGGGCTACTTTATCAGAAGGTAGGTCTATTGCCTCAGTATTGTCTCGCATTCTGTGTCTCAATCAACACTTCATGATCATGATCTCAATCTGGTCTCCTCTCTCCTTTTCTGCCATAGGTCACCCACCGCATATGGCCTTGACAATCTACGAGAGGGAAGGGGGAGCTGGTGACCCCTGACCAAACCTACCACTCGCCCCTGGCTTTCCTCACTACTGTAGATAGGTTCTGCACCTATGCGCCGAGCCGTGTACCTGACCCTGCCTACCCTGAAATAGGCCATAGGTAGGGAACTGATGGGATGAGCACTTAGTCAACCCCATTAAGCTCTAAAGAAGACAAAGGGATCACTAACAGGGGGGAGTAAACAAATAACTTAACTCCAGATGACTCAGGGAGAGGGACTGCAGCAACAACAAAGTTTGTCCTGATAAATACAAGCCGACTGCTTGCACTGATGACTCGTTAAGGGTATTAGACCTATTAACAGCCCAGAGTAAGGGGGAAGTAAGGTATTTAAAGACACAAAGGGAAGTGCTGTAAATTAACAAATGGAAAGGTGAGGAAATCTGCAAGGTCCTAAGTGTACCTTCACACTTTAGCAATGCAGCAGCGATCCGACCAGCGATCTGACCTGGTCAGGATCACTGCTGCATTGCTACATGGTCGCTGGTGAGCTGTCAAACAGGCAGATCTCACCAGCGACCAGTGACCAGCCCTCAGCCAGCAGCCAGCAGCGACGTGCAAGCGACGCTGCGCTTGCACGGAGCCGGCGTCTGGAAGCTGCGGACACTGGTAACTAAGGTAAACATTGGGTATGGTTACCCGATGTTTACCTTAGTTACCAGCTCACACCGCTTAGCTTAGCGTGTGCAGGGAGCAGGAGCCGGCACTGGCAGCGTGAGAGCTGCGGAGGCTGGTAACGAAGGTAAATATCAGGTAACCACCTTGGTTACCCGATGTTTACCTTGGTTACAGCTTACCGCAGGCTGTCAGTCGCCGGCTCCTGCTCCCTTCACATTCAGGATTGTTGCTCTCTCGCTGTCACACACAGCGATGTGTGCTTATCAGCGGGAGAGCAACAAAAAAAAAAACGAACCAGGGCTGTGTGTAACGAGCAGCGATCTCACAGCAGGGGCCAGATCGCTGCTCAGTGTCACACACAGCGAGATCGCTAATGAGGTCACTGCTGCGTCACAAAAACCGTGACTCAGCAGCGATCTCAGCAGCGATCTCGCTGTGTGTGAAGTACCCCTAAAGAGGAAGAGATAAACCACAAGCAAGGAAAAAGAGAAAGTCAGACAGCAGCTTATGTAGCCAAACGCTGTGACCTTCTACAGCCGGAAACTACAGGACTGTGTGTCATTCATGATACACTCGTGACACCTTTGTTTGCAATTACAGATGTCAGACATTTCCTGTAGTTCTTGACCAAGATTGCACATACTGCAGCAGGGATTATGGCTCACTCTTCCATCAAATTGCATTTACCTGCAGATTAGCACTATGGCTGCAGGTAAAGACTGATTTTGTTAATGACAGATTCCCTTTAAGGTTTTTAATGTTAGGCAGCCAGACTGATACTTTAATGACACACTTAAAACATTATATGATTGAAAATAGCACTTTCTAAGCAATAAAATATAAATGATATATATTTAACCAGATGTTGAAGTAACAGATTACTTTCTATTGAAAAAAAAATGTCTAGTTGGGTGTGGAATCCAGTTAAACCCAGAAAAAGAAAAATGACAAAATTATGTTGTCAACGGAAGAGTTATAATGCATTGTATATAAGTTATGAGATTTTGCTCTCAGTGGCCTGTTTTATCATGTTTATTAAGTACATACTCATAGTAAAAAAGCATTATTTAAACAAAATGTCAAATAATAAAAAAAAATGAAATTGGTTGAAATGTTTAAAGAACCTTTAAGCCAACATCATAGAATTTCAACAGTGCAGGATATCCTAAAATAATTGAGGAATGGATGAAAAATCCTTATGCTTAAAAACAATTATTTGATGCAGTCTCAGGAGCCTGTAGCCACAGATTAGCTGGCGCCAAAATATCCACCCAACATGTTTATCGCACCTTATGTCATGTGTGGCTTAAACATGTCTCTTGGCTTCCCCTTGTGTATCAATGGATCTCCTTCTCTAACTCCAACAATTATATCACCTATTTAACATATTAATTGCCTTGATTTACATATCAATATCAATATTTTATGCTATATTAACGTATCTTTATCAGTCTCCACCTTTCCCCAGGGACATTTTAAGACCCTCTGTGGCTACAGAAAATTCCCACCTTGAATAATCTATCTATCTATCTTACAAATACTACATAGATACACAAAGGGGGAGCTATTTCCACAAGGAAGCACAAGAGATGTAATATTGCATGGAAGCACTTAGGCACATTGCCACTATATGTAGGCACAGAGAGGGCACTACTAGTATATGGTGCCACAGAAAGGGCAGTATTTATTAAGTGCAGACAATAAGGGAATTATTACACAATGGGAGAACTATTACTATATTACGATGTGGGGCACTATGTGGGCACTATTGCTAGATGAAGAAACAATTGGAGTACTATTATGATACAAAGGCACTAAGGGAGGCACTCATAATATATGTAGAGAGAGAATGTCATTACTATATGGAGGCACAGAAGGGGCAAGATTTAATATTTGGAAGCATAAAGAGGGTACTATAAATATATTGAGGCACATTAGGAGAACTATAACTATATTGCTGTTGTGCGCACTAAAGTGCACATGTGGTAAACAATGAAAAATAAGGTCTTACTATTAACTACTACACCTGACCAGCTTGGTTTTATACAGAGTAGAGGTCCCAGCTGTGCAGTCTCTAAAGGCCCTTGTGCAGACTGAAAAACCCCTAACTGGATGACTGAGATGACCACTCGACTTTTGTTTCCTAAGCGGCCATCGAGGATTCCACGTACTTTCCTATAGGATCCAGGGCAAGCTGCAGAGTAAAATAAAGTATACCAAAATTTATAACATTCCTACAGAAACACGAACAGGTTGTAATTCCAATCAGAGTCCACTTCTGAAATATCACCCTTGAGAAATGGAAGCACGGGAGAGCCTTAAATAGTTACACCCACTGGGTGATAAGGCAGACTAAATTAAATCATAGGAAACACTTGTTGGCAGACAGGAAATGAACACACAAAGTGTCCACACAGAAATAAAGTGTTCAGAACCAGGACAGCAACCGAACTTGACTGTGGCTCAGTGGAGAGAGAAACACACCAGAGAATAGAAGGCTCCTGGATCAAATCCGAGGCATGACAATTGGTATGTGCGGACCAATTGTGGCATTACTGCTGCTGTGAGTGGAGGCACAATAGGGCCATTATTGGCATATGGAAGGACAGCGAAGGCGCTATGTGAGGGCCAAAAAGGGGTATTATTACTATGTGTGGCAGCAGGATCAGCATTGTTACATTATGTGACATTATTGGCCACCATGGAGTATATATACAGTCATGGTCAAAAGTGTTAGCACTAGAGATGAGCGGGCCCATTGAAGTTCGGTTCGACGAGGTAAGCTGAACTAAGATCAGTCGAGGACCCAATCTTGACCTAAACCCCAATGGAAGTCACTAATTGGGCAGTTTGGGTCTCCGCCAACATGCATCCAGCCACAAGCAGATTACTTCCGGTGATGGGTGAACGGAGTTTTTCCATTTTATTTTTTTTTTTGGTGCACACTACATCCAATCATACTGTTGTTACCTGCAATGTGAGCCATTCAAACGCTGCAAGCGGCCTGCATTGGGCTGAGCACCGAGCGTACCCAAGCACAGCAATACTCGCGCAATTGGTGTCCATATGTAAAGCATCCAAACTAATCTCTAGTTAGCACCCTTGAAATTGTTCCAGAAAATGAAGTATTTCTCCCAGAAATGTATTGCAATTACATGTTTTGTCATACACATGTTGATTTCCTATGCATGTATTGGAACAACACAAAAAAAATGAGAAAAAAGGCAAATTGAACATAATATCACACACAACCCCAAAAATGGAACAGAGAAAATTGTTAGCACCTTTCTAAAACTGTGGGTAAACAACTTTGCTTCAAACATGTGATGCTCATTCAAACTTACCCGTGGCAAGTAACAGGTGTGAGCAAGACGAAAATTACACCTGAAACAGGATAAAAGGGAGAAATTGACTCAATCTTTGCATTATGTGTCTGTGTGCATGAAGAACAGAGCGTGGAGAAGAGAACTATCTGAAGACTTGAGAACCTAAATTGTTGAAAAATATCAACAATTTCAAGGTTACAAGTCCATATCTAGAGATTTTGATGTTACTTTGTCCATGGTGAGCAACAAAATCAATAACTTTACAACCCATGGCATTGTAGCTAATCTCCGCTGAGGTGGACAGCAGATAGAAATTGATGAAAACTTACAACACAGGATAGTCTGGATGGTGGAAAAGCAGCCCCAATCAAGTCCAAAGAAATCCAAGCTGTCCTGTAGGATCAGGGGTCATCAGTGTCAGTGCAAACAATCCGTCGACATTTGAATGAAATGGAGACCCAAGAAGACCCCACTGCTGACACAGAGACTTAAAAAAGCTAGACTGTAGTTTGCCAAAATGTACGTGAGTAAGCAAAAACCCTTCTGGGAAAGTGTCATGTGGACAGATGAGACCAAGATATAGCTTTTTGGTAAAGCATATCGTTCTGTAGTTTACTGAAAACAGAATGAGGTCTACAAAGAAAATAACACATTACCAACAGTCAATTATGGTGGTTCAAATATGTTTTTTTTTTTTCTTGCTGCCTCTATTTTGGGTCGCAATCTAGTACCCAGTGTCAAAAAGCTGGATTTGCATCGTAGGTCATGGATCTTTCAGCAGGACAATTACCCAAAAATAATTCAAGAAGCCAAATAAAGAGAAAAAACATCAGCTCATCACGAATGAATTAAGACATCTTGAAAGCCAAGATGCAAGGAAAGAAACAGGCTGGCTCTTGTGCAGTAATAGTCCAAAAGAAAAAATCCAGCACCCATAAATCCTCTTAATAAAAATTATTGCTTTATTTATTCCATAGAAATATTTAATAGAAAAAAGGAAAGAGGGCGCTCCTGTGTGGAACCGTTGAACACAATTGGTGGAGGTGTGTATTTTACACTCACCTGATAGTGTTGTACTGCTGGTACAACACTGTTAAGGATGCTGACGGGGGGGTTCCAGTGCTCACTGTTCCTCACCACCAGGAGTTCTATCCTGTCAGTCCTGCAGGAGTCCTTGCTTGTGCAGCCGCTCTCACGATCCAGGGATACGTGCAGCACAGAGCCGTTCGACCGGCGTCAGATAGCAACTACTCCTCCGAGCCGGATGGTCCCGTGATCTCGGTAATGGTGTGAAACCAATCCCGTATTGCAGCATCAGTGGAAATGACAGACTCCTGATATGGCTGCAACAGCCCCACAAGCTCCCAGAGGGAGAATTAGACAAATAGTTCAGTGTAAAAAACCACGGTATCAGCCACGCTGCTCAGATCTGAGCAGCACTGCCGATACCGTGTTTTTTCACACTGAACTAATAGAATTATTTAAAAAATAGACACAGGCTGGTCTATTGACTCTGACACGCTCTCAATCGTGACAAACAAACCCGTGAGTAACACACAAATAAAAACATAGCTACCGTACTAGACTCTAGTATGTTTAGTTGAGGGTGCCAACAATTTTCTCCAGACCATTTTTGGAATTTAGCTTGAAATTATGTCCAATTTGCTTATTATTCTAATTTATTGGGTTGATATGCACATGTCTGACCAAAGCACGTTCATTTCTGGTACACAGAACCCATCTCCTTCCGGAGCAGTATGATGGCAGGACATTCCCATATTGTTTGTACTTGCAAAAAATTGTTTGTACAGATGAAAAAGGCACCTTCAGGTATCTGAAAATTGCATCCAAGGATTAACCAGACTTGTGGAAGTCCACAATTCTCTTCTTGAGATCTTGGCTGATTTCTTTTCACTTTCCCATGATGCTACACAAAGAAGCAGTGAAGAAGCAGTGTGTTTGAGGTGTGCATTAAAATACATCCACAGACAGGTGTGTCTCTAAGTAACTCAGATGTTGACAATAAACCTATCAGAAGCTTCCAAAGACATGACATCATCATTGGGCTGTCCCATATTGTTTAACGACATAGTACTTTTAGTGTATCTAAGTTTTTGACTTTGTAGAAGGTAATACAAATGCCTTAAAAACTCTCTCTCTCTCTCTCTCTCTCTCTCTCATATTATTCTGGCATTTGGCAAATATAAATAATTTTGGTAATTCTAATTGACCTGAAACAGGAAAGATTTGTTCTGATTTCATGTCAGATAGTGAGAAAAACATACATACGTGTCTTTTTAGATAGTGTATGTAAACTTCTGGTTTTAACTGTATGTTCCTTTTGTTCCAGTATTCAGGATAATATTGGTCTTGTTACATTAGTTTATGTTACAGATTAGTATGTTAGTTTTATGCACTGTGAATGTGATATACACTAAGGGGCACTTTGCACACTGCGACATCGCAGGTGCGATGTCGGTGGGGTCAAATTGAAAATGACGCACTTCCGGCATCGCATGCGACATCGCAGTGTGTAAAGGCTGGATGATACGATTAACGAGCGCAAAAGCGTCGTAATCGTATCATCGGTACAGCGTCGGCGTAATCCATAATTACGCTGACGCAATGGTCCGATGTTGTTCCTCGCTCCTGCGGCAGCACACATCGCTGTGTGTGAAGTCGCAGGAGCGAGGAACGTCTCCTACCGGCCTCACTGCGGCTTCCGTAGGATATGCGGAAGGAAGGAGGTGGGCAGGATGTTTACATCCTGCTCATCTCCGCCCCTCCGCTCTGATTGGCTGCCTGCCGTGTGACGTCGCAGTGACGCCGCACGACCCGCCCCCTTAACAAGGAGGCGGGTCACCGGCCACAGGGACGTCGCACGGCAGGTGAGTGTGTGTGTGAAGCTGGCGTAGCGATAACTTTCGCTACGCCAGCTATCAACACATATCGCTGCTGCGACGGGGGCGGGCACTATCGCACTCGGCATCGCAGCATCGGCCTGCGATGTCGTAGTGTGCAAAGCCCGCCTTAAATTAGCCATAGCAAGTTTATGATTATATTTCACAGTCACGGAAAAGTCTGCCTTGGTGCTGAATTTCAGTCCCAGCCTAGCACTGATCCATCCATTCCAATAACTATTTCAAGGGTATTTAATTTATTAGTTTATAAATCAAATCATAGGATTGGTTCTGCAAATAGAAAAGTTACTGGGACTTGGCCTAAACAATGAAAATAAGGTTATTTTTATAGTTTAAACTTATTTGAGCCCAGAATACCCAGACAGCTTTCTTTGGCTTAACACACACACACACACACACACACACATACACACACCTACTAATACAGTAGGTTTTAAAATTAAATTACAATGTTGCATGATTTAGTATGAACTTGATGGATGGTTGAAAATGTTCATCTGTATCTTCAATTTTCTCTTCAGTCGTTAAGACCACACATCGATCTGAACCAAAGTTGTGCCGAGGATTTCATTTAACTATTTCATATTCAAAAGATTTTACTGAGAATTATAATAGCAAAAAAACCTGTTGAAATCTATTAGAATACTCTCTTAAAAATAAAATTGTAAGAAAAATGTCTAAAGTAAAATTCACAGATTGAGACCATGTTCTAACATAATGATTTGAAGAAATGCCCACACCCTCATCTAATTCTCATCTAATCTTACCATAACTTCTATATTCCTTTTGTATTCCTTATTTTCATAGCAATATGATCACAACTTGAACTATTTAATAAAATATTCACTTTGTACAGTACAAGTAACAATTCAATTTATCACCTTAAATTAAAAAATATGTTCAAGTGGGCCTGTCAGTTTTTTTGACATGACTTTTAAGGGTGCTTTACACGCTGTGACATCGCTAACGATATATCATCGGGGTCACATCCGGCGCCATTAGCGACATTGCAGTGTGTCACACCAATGAGTGACGATCAACAAGCGCAAAAACGTGAAAAATCGTTGCTCGTTGACACGTTGTTAATTTCCTTAATATCGTTGCTGCTGCAGGTACGATGTTGTTCGTCGTTCCTGCGGCAGCACACATCGCTATGTGTGACGCCACAGGAACGACGAACATCTCCTTACCTGCGTCCACCGGCAATGAGGAAGGAAGGAGGTGGGCGGCATGTTCTTGCCGCTCATCTCCGCCCCTCCTCTGCTATTGGACGACTGCCGTGTGACGTCGCTGTGATGCCGCACGAACCGCCCCCTTAGAAAGGAGGCATATCGACGGCCAGAGCGTCGTTGCATGTGACGGGTGTTAGCGATGTTGTGCGCCACAGGCAGCGATTTGCCCGTGACGCACAACCGATGGGGGCGGGTACGCTCGCTAGCGATATCGGTACCGATATTGCAGCATGTACAGTACCCTTTAGTTATTATATTCTTCAAGATTCTGGAAAACTATCCTTGAAAATGTATTTTGTGTAATACGTTGCTGGATTCATTCAAATCTATCCAAAACATTCTAACTGAATATGAAAACACCCTTTGATTAGATGAATGATCAAGCCCAGTTGTCAATTTATTTTTCATAGAAGTTTGCTATGTTTCCTGTTAAAGGCTGGTTGCTCTTGAAAACAAATTTTAATCACTGAATATTTATATGCTGTACGTATATCATGTTAAATGTGAAGAAAGATGTTATAGTAATAACATTCAAAAATACTGGCCTCAATATCATATTAACATTGATACTCACCTGTGCTGGCTCTAGTGCCGGATCATGCATCTTCCTATTATTAGAGTATTTTTAGAGCTGGTTATAATAGTTACAGATTAAGGCTAATTATCTTACATCCACATGTCATTATGATGGCACATTTATATTCGTATTACAGAATCACTAGTTAATAGGTGTATAAGAAAGTTAGCATAAATCCCTAACTAAAACTTAACATTTAATGATACTCTTAACAGGTACAAAACCACAATTCAAATTGATAAAACAACCCGGTGCACAGAAGAGAGAGGGAAACTCAGTCCCTACAATATCCACTCCCTCATGTGCCCTTATCTAGCCGTGGAGGTTGGCACCCTAAAGATACGATGTGGCGCCCCCACTCACCGACGGCTGTCCCTGCTATTGCCCCGTGAACCCCTACAATCAAAGATAAAGTGAAGTGCGCATACATAAAGTGATAATGTGCAAAAATTGGGTTCACAAAAACCTCCTCAAGATTCAGGTCACCAGTGTTCTCATTGAGAACCTATACAAATGCAGGGACAATTAGATCCACTTAGCTTAATTCCGCCTCATATGCCTCTTCTGTGCACGGGGTTCTTTTATCAATTTGAATTGTAGTTTTGTACCTTTTAAGAGTATCATTAAATGTTAAGTTTTAGTTAGGGATTTATGCTAAATTTCCCATTTATTTTCGTCAATCACCAAGGACTCTCAAATCCAAATATTTTTATATTTGTCCAATGTTTAAAACTTAACAGCATCTTGCCTATACAATATTCTATTTCTTTTTATTATGTACCATATGGGCTTTATATTTACACTATTTCAAATTGGGAAATCGGGACAATTAAGCCCTCCCAATGGGACCCCCTATTAGGATATGTGCATATCTTGTTTTTTCAGGCATATACGTTCCATAACCCACTTGAAAAAGTGCAAATAAATGTTACAAGTGTGTCGGATCCACAGGTTACATCTTGTATTAATGATTGGAGTGGATTTACTGATGCTGAAGAGGTTAAGGACTTTTTCCATGCTAGCTGAGATTACCCAGCCTTAATCACAGCTTCCCAGCTGAAGCATTTTGTCATCACGCCCTTCGTGTATACATACATGATCCTGGCTTTACTCCATGCCAGTGATAGATAGATGTGGTGTTGTTTCAGTTGCAGCTACGAAAGTTCATGCTGAGGAAACCAAGGAGTGCCTTTTGTTGTTTGTCCCCACTCATTTGTCTTACCTACCTCATGTTGTTTTATTCTTATTATTGTTGTTTTATGGGACTAGTGTCTTACTGACCTACTCACTATCCAGTGTAGGTTCAGAGTGTGTCAAGGCTAGGCACCTGACAGCAAACAGGAAGAGGGACCATCCAGTGATATTAAGGAGCTCAGGGATCAGTCACAGGTGAGTGTGAGGTGGTGACACCTCTCCCTATTGCCAGGGTGTTCCTTAAACATCTTCCCTGGTTTTCCCTCTCTGTTGCACCAAAACGCCAGGTGTTCCCTTGCCACAGCATAAAATTATCACCTGGCCAAGATTTTTTGCAGGATTCAATATGGATCTAGTTGCAGCTTTCGCATAACAGATCCAGAGTTTATCTCTGGAAGTGACGGATTTGCAGTCACAGGTTGTGCAGCAGCTGCAGCAGATTTCAGGTCTGCTGGTATTGGGTCACAGCCGCACTCAACCTGAACCCAAAATAGCTCTCCCACATAAATGTTTTGGGGTAGGGATAAACTTGTGGTTTTCAGGGAAGCTTGTAAACTTTATTTCAAGCTTCGCTCTTGCTGCTCAGTGTATGTGTGCAGTGTTGTCTCACTCCTGTAAGGAGATCCTCAGTTCTGGGCCTTCTCTCTTCCAACTGACTCTCAATTCTTTCAGTCAGTAGACAGGTTTTTTGTCATCTTGGGTCTAATTTATGATGATCCGGACCAAGTCTCCCTTGCTGTTTCCATTTTTTTTCTTTGGTGCACACTACATCCGATCACGCTGTTCTTACCTCTAGTCCGAGCCATTCAAACACTACAAGCGACTCGCATTGGGCTGAGCTCTAGGTGTACCAGAGCACAGCAATGCTTATGCGAGTGGTTTTCATATGTAAAGCACCCAAACTCTGTTTTTTTTTATAAATTCTGTGTTTGATATGAACATTGAACACCGAACCTCGGGTTTGCTCATCTCTAGTGGTGACCCCTTTCCCTATCGCCAGGGGCTTCCTTAAACATCTTCCCTTGTTTTCCCTCTGTGTTGTGGCACATGCCAGGTATTCCCGGTTTCTAAAATAGGGCAGCATTTAAAAGTATTGACTTGATGATTCTTGAGGAGAAAGCCACTCACTAGTTTATACAGTCCACGTTAAAAAAAGTGAGCATCAAAGTCGTTGCATAATATGACCGAAAAGACGCTGCAAAACACGCTTTAGTAAAAATAGCATTAGCAGATGTTGTGTGCACATACCCGTAAATGCCCAGGACTTTCCAGATTTTGCCAGGACTTGTCTAAACGACATCCCTTTTGAACTTTTGTTCACGTGATAATCCTGGAAAAATTGAGGCTCATGGATGTAGGAATATTAGACTTCTAAGTTTTATGGTGTAATAATATGACATTCATACCAGTGCATTAGTTCTTACATTCCATACTATGCCTTTGTTTTTATAAGAAGACATACAAATTATTTATTTTTCTGTTGAATTTCATAAGAATATTTCCGTACATTCCACACCTGATGGATCCTCTATGAAAGCACATGAAGGTCATGCAGCCTTAATGCTGCTGCATAAGACAGCCCCCACCTCTAGTTGTGGTTACTTTTCACTTATAGAAGCAATATTGTAGTATAAGGTTGAAAATATTTCTTTTAGATTTTAATTGCATTTTTTTTACAAAATAACAGAGTTGCCTTTCTTATTTTTACCTCTCTTTTGCCACGCTCATATTCTTATAAACATTATACAATTTGTTATTATTCAGAAATATAAATAACGGATTTACATTCTAGTAAAATGTATTTGTCAAGTGAGTAAATATATGCTAAAATGACTTATTTAAATATCCTTAATGTATTATTATTTTATTTATTTTAAATCACAATTAACTCCAGGGTACTGAAAAAATACAAGTCAGTACAATAAACATAAACAGTGACAGAACTGATAAAGAATGACAGCGGTCCCTGCTTTTATGGGCTTTCAATCTACAAGGTATTTGAGAAGGAGACATTGGGTTAAGGAGTTTGAACAACTCCAGTTGGTAATGAGGTATCAGCAGAGTTGTTACAGCTTGTAGGCTTTCTTGAAGACATGTGTTTTCAAGTTGTGTCTGAAGGCTTTAGGGTACCTTCACACTTTAGCGATGCAGCAGCGATCCGACCAGCGATCTGACCTGGTCAGGATCGCTGCTGCATCGCTACATGGTCGCTGGTGAGCTGTCAAATAGGCAGATCTCACCAGCGACCAGTGACCAGCCCCCAGCCAGCAGCGACGTGCAAGCGACGCTGCGCTTGCACGGAGCCGGCGTCTGGAAGCTGCGGACACTGGTAACTAAGGTAAACATCGGGTATGGTTACCCGATGTTTACATTAGTTACCAGCGCACACCGCTTAGCTTAGCGCTGGCTCCTTGCTCTCCTAGCTACAGTACACATCGTGTTAATTAACCCGATGTGTAATGCAGCTACATGTGCAGAGAGCCGGAGCCGGCAGCACAGGCAGCGTGAGAGCTGCGGAGGCTGGTAACTAAGGTAAATATCGGGTAACCACCTTGGTTACCCGATGTTTATCTTGGTTACAGCTTACCGCAGCTGCCAGACGCCGGCTCCTGCTCCCTGCTCGCTTCATTTCGTCGCTCTCTCGCTGTCACACACAGCGATCTGTGTGTCACAGTGGGAGAGCGCCTTTGAAGAAAACGAACCAGGGCTGTGTGTAACGAGCAGCGATCTCGCAGCAGGGGCCAGATCGCTGCTCAGTGTCACACACAGCGAGATCGCTAATGAGGTCACTGCTGCGTCACAAAAAGCGTGACTCAGCAGCGATCTCGGCAGCGAGCTCGCTGTGTGTGAAGCACCCCTTATTGGTGGAAAACAATCTGATATACCGAGGTAATGAACTCAAGAGGATGGAGGATCATTAGGAGAAATATTGGAGACAGCTGTAGGAAGAACTTACAAACCAAAGAAAAGAGGGAGATCTTGTAAGATTACATGTGAAGAGGTATCAGGAGATGAACTTTGGAGAAACAGCCTTGTGAGATTACGTGTGAAGAGGTATCAGGAGATTAGGTCAGAGATCTACGGGGGTCTAAGGTTACACCCAGGCAATTGAATTGTGAAATGGGAAAGTATGGAATCAATATTGTCATTGTCTTCAGTTTCCAAATTGACTTTTATCACGTGTGATTAGAAAAAGAAGAAGGATAGGCACTTTGATATTCTGGACATGGAGATATGAAAGGGCAAGATCTTTGATACCAAGTGAAGAGAAGATCTGTAGTAGAAGGAAATAGTCAACTGTGTCGAAGACAGACGACAGATCCAGGAAGAGGAGTAAGGATACATGTAAACATACATAGTACCACCACTAGAATTCTAATTTTAAAAATGCCAATATGCAAGCATTACCTGGAAATCCAATGAGATATTCAGCCAGAGGGATTTGAGGGTATTTTACAAAACATGGCCAAAAGTAGGGTATATTTAAAAATAAAGAAATAACTATTGGTAACCCATTGATTTGTCCAGTGCTACTGGGTAGCAGCAATGGTGATGTCTATCAGTGAAGATGTCCTTTCCATTATTTCTAAGAATTATTTATTGGCATCAGCCATCATTTGCCTTCCTTATAAATGTCTCCACAGCATTCAGTCATTAGCTTCAGAATTAATGTGTATGACTAGCAGCCATTACTAGAATTATTACCATTACATGTAAATGTGCTTGTCCTGTTGAACATATAATGAGAAGGAATCACATACAAAATTGAAATTTCAGGTGAGCAATTCACCATTCAATATAATCTAATTTTTTTTTTACATATTTAATAGAATAACTGATAATGAATACATCTTTTGAGTTCTAGCAACTAGAAATTCCGTTCACTCATCTCTACTCTACTACTGCATTTCTTGCTATGTAGATCATAAGAAATGTTAGAACATTAAAGTGAACACTTGGAAATCTGCCACAGCTTCTGTGTTACCAGCCTTTAATTATGAAGATACTGTATTATACTCAAGGACAAAGTACAAGTCATTAACTACAGCAGTCACCTTCAGCAATCTTTACTGATAATTTTTATAGAAATGCAGATTTTTTAGATAAGGATTTTGTTTCTTAAGGCCCCGTCACACTAAGCAACATCGCTAGCAACATCGCTGCTAACGAACAACTTTTGTGACGTTGCTAGCGATGTTGCTGTGTGTGACATCCAGCAACAACCTGGCCCCTGCTGTGAGGTCGTTGGTTGTTGCTGAATGTCCTGGGCCATTTTTTAGTTGTTGCTGTCCCGCTGTGAAGCACAGATCGCTGTGTGTGACAGCGAGACAGCAACAACTAAATGTGCAGGCAGCAGGAGCCGGCTTCTGCGGAGGCTGGTAACCAATGTAAACATCGGGTAACCAAGAAGCCCTGTCCTTGGTTACCCGATATTTACCTTTGTTACCAGCCTTCGCCGCTCTCACTGTCAGTGCCGGCTCCTGCTCTGTGCACATGTAGCTGCAGCACACATCGGGTTAATTAACCCGATGTGTGCTGTAACTAGGAGAGCAAGGAGCCAGCGCTAAGCATTGTGCGCTGCGCCCTGCTCTGTGCACATTTAGCTGCAGCACACATCGGGTAATTAACCCGATGTGTGCTGTAACTAGGAGAGCAGGGAGCCAGCGCTAAGCATTGTGCGCTGCTCCCTGCTCTGTACACATTTAGCTGCAGCACACATCGGGTAATTAACCCGATGTGTGCTGTAACTAGGAGAGCAGGGAGCCAGCGCTCAGTGTGCGCTGCTCCCTGCTCTCTGCACGTGTAGCTCCATGCGGTGGTAACCAAGGTAAATATCGGGTTGGTTACCCGATATTTACCTTAGTTACCAAGCGCAGCATCTTCCACGCGGCGCTGGGGGCTTGTCACTGGTTGCTGGTGAGCTCACCAGCAACTTGTGTAGCGACGCTCCAGCGATCCCTGCCAGGTCAGGTTGCTGGTGGGATCGCTGGAGCGTCGCAGTGTGACATCTCACCAGCAACCTCCTAGCAACTTACCAGCGATCCCTATCGTTGTTGGGATCGCTGGTAAGTTGCTTAGTGTGACTGGACCTTTAAATTTTGTATGTTGTACATAATGTTTTATCATCAATATTTGTTTCACATATCATATAAAGGCATAAAGAATGTAGTAATCTTATTTGTAAGATTCTGCATTACGAGGCTAAACACTAAAACTTTAAGGTAGTGTCAAATTATATTATGGGTATTTAATTCATGGCGGTCCAATGCACCAGTAATTTAGTCTGCCACAGAACATTTTGGAATTTCTTTAAGTTCTTTGATTATCTGTTGGAATTATTTGATAGGTAATTCTCATTAAAGCGCACCAATCAACAGGATTTTCCTATATTACCTAAAGATAGTGCTATACTGGCACTATCCTGCTGATTCTATGCATACCTTTAGTTGTCAGCTCGAATGTATAGGTTTTCAAACACAAGCAAGTAAAGTTTATAAAATGAGCAGCTTTTTGATTGGCAGCAAGTGCCAAGCAGCTAATAGCTGGGGTGGGTTTTGATAGTGATTCTAGCCCCCTGCCTGTCCGTCCTCCCCCTATCTGTTGTTTATGCTAATTTTATTATAGAAGCGTTTTACTAAGTGGCTAGAAGGACCTGTGCTGATGTCATACCCATGTGACCAGAAGGGGCAGGGCCTCAGCCAACAGAAAAATAATGTTGCTTCCTGATATCAGCTATGTTGACTGAGGCCCTGCCCCTTCTGATCACATGGGTATGACGAGCTGACAACTAAAGGTATATATAGAATCAGCATGATAGTGCCAGTATAGCACTGGCTTTAGTTTATATAGGAAAATCTTGGTGATTGGTGCACTTTAATCCGGAAAATCTTGGTGATTGGTGCACTTTAATCAGGAAAATCTCGGTGATTGGTGTACTTTAATCCCTCCTCATTCTTGGGCTTTTCTTTAGGTTTATTTAATACCATAATGAATGCTGACAGCATCCGGACTGAGTATGGCTGTGCCTAGACCTGAAATGAAGCCCACAAGTGGGGAAGGTAAGTATGAGTCTGGTCTGAGGTCTAAAATAAAGGTTTTCTTATGCTTTTTTGGCATATTTTGAACCTTTCATCTTATGTCACAAAAGGTTTTTGGTAGTCAGCCAAGCCCCATTACACTTATCACAGGAAACTCTTTCCTGTGTCCATCCCAAAGAAGACGTGAAGCTGCTGTGAAGATTAGAGGAGTGCTATAACCAGTACACTGGGGAATATTAGAAAAATAGAGCATTTTAGTAAGTCATAATATTCGATAACATTTCAATAACAATTAACTTATTTTTATTCTGCTGCACAATTTATTTTAATTTGTTAAATGTAACTCCAATCCTCACCTCCTGTTTAGAAGATTGTATGTTGATGGACCTCTCCATGTAGGCTATGTAAGAACACATCCAATTGACAAGGGGATGATAGTGAAGGAAAGTGAAGAAGTCTGTCTGTGAGAGCTCCACACTCCTTTGCCAGAGAGAGCCGGATACTGCAGTCTTCAGAGTAGTGTCCATCACCCCGCAGCTGGTCGCCAACTTGGATGGTTTAGTGAAACACAGGAATCCAGAGAGCTCTGTGCAAAACAACTGTAAGCATTTATTTAACTCTTTCACCTTCACGAAAAACATGGCCAAGTTTATCCAGTTCTGCTGCCACTGTTTCTCAGGGTCCTTTGTCTTGCCTATCCCGCTGCCTAGGACAGGAGGCACGGTGGCTCAGTGGTTAGCACTGCAGTCTTGCAGTGCTGGAGTCCTGGGTTCGAATCCCACCAAGGACACCATCTGCAAGGAGTTTGTATGTTCTCCCCGTGTTTGCGTGGGTTTCCTCCGGGTTCTCCGGTTTCCTCCCACACTCCAAAGACATACAGATAGGGAATTTAGATTGTGAGCCCCAATGGGGACAGTGTTCCTGATGTATGTAAAACGATGCGGAATATGTTAGCGCTATATAAAAATAAAGATTTATTTATTTATTTAGTTCTCCAGCTGCTGGGCCTAAGCCTCTGTTTTCCCCTCTTTCTCTCTCCGTGGCTACCCATGGTCCACTCACTGCCTTGGATAGCTTCTAGCCTCTTGACCTCCCTAGGCCCGTCATAAGGAACTCTCTCTCCCGGGCTTGTCTGTCTAGTCCATGGACTTTTCTAAGCCTGTCCCAAGGTGAGCCATACGTTTTGTACCCTTTGAGTACACTTCCAGGTTCCGGTCAAAATTAAATATCACTGTCACACTTCATGAACCCCACTGCAGAACTGCTCACTCTCTGGAAAAGAGACATAAGACACATAAGATATCATGTAGAAACCACAGGATTGGAGGTAAGCTGTCACCTCTTACACAAGCACAAAGTTTCCATGCATTTATACATTTCTTGGAGAAATAACATAGGAAAGGCACAACATAAAGTTTTAAGATAAAGTCCACTAAATTTCTTATTTACTATCATGTCAGGAGAACTGACAGACCCTCTACAAACATATAAATTATATTTTATAAATCATTTTCCATGGTAATTAAATCATCTTTGTTAGGTCTCCTATGTGAATTGTTTAGTGTTATGTTAAACATTGCTTGAATCCTTCCTGAACTCATAGCAAGCATGTAATTTCTTTTTAACCCACAGAAAAACGGTCAGCTCTACCTATATATAAATCAATATAGTCTCCTTATAGCCTGAAATCCTGAAGTTGAAATTCAACTATATAGTAAATACAAAAGAATATTCTGGAGGTATCGTGAAGTATTATTTCCTGTTTCCATTGCTATAAATCACCAACAGTCTTTAAAATGGATACAGTATATACAATATTGGGGAATATTTCCAAATCTGCGTATCAGTAATGACAAATGATGGGTTTTCCAAGAACATATGGAATATGGTATTTAGAGCAAATTTCCTTGAATCGCAATTGTACCACAGACGTTTCCTGTTTCAGTAGCCCACATTCTCTGGAAAGGCTACCAAAAATACCTACATGAAATATGCACTGTCTGCACTAATAATCCTGCCCCAGATTACTATTGAAGATTGTTTATTCTTCATGTTGCCATGTTTTATGCTTGTAAATCCAGTAATATGTGTTTTATATAACCGAGCCCTAAAGTGGAAAATCTGTACGCTACTGATTTCTTAAGAACTAATCTATCTACAGTTATTCATATGTTAAAATAATTCCTTCTGTTGGGCTGAGCCATTTTTACTGATGTTAACATAATTCTGTTACTTTTCAGTAGTTTTCCAGACAAACCACAAACCCCTTGTTGAAGATCAGGTAATGGTAAAACACTAACTCCGAGAAATCTGCTACCAAATGGTATTAACAGAGCGGAGCAGAGACAAAGAAACATTTCAGGACATGGTGTGGTCCAAATACAGTTCCAAACGTAATCTCAGGTTCAGTAAATACTTCCGACATTATTTTCCGCTCTGCTTTTACATATGGGGAACTGACACGAGTTTGAGCTGTTATTTTAGCCCTGGCATTAAGTTTGATGTCCTCAAAAGGAAATGTATCTCCTGTATTTTGACTAACACTTGTTGGTAGCTAGAGTATGCACGTGTTTAACCTGTCCTAAAAAAAAGCCTTTGTTCCCTTAAGTACACCTCATGCCTGAACTAATAATTTCCAGTGTGACGGGCAAACAAGTAAAGCACATTGGCCCCAGTTCATTACGTCTTGCATTTCATATGCCACTGAAAATGAGGGGCGTGTAGGAATAAGAGGCGGCAAATTCATTAAGACACACACCAGCTATTGAATTTGGCAAGAGATTGGAGTAACATTTTTGGAATAAGAAGTTCCACCACTTTTGATTAATTTGACTGGCGGTGTAGCCACAGTATTACACAAAAACACCAAAGTCAAACTATTTTTTGCACTTTTGTGTTCAAATATTCCTAATATTATATTGTTTTTTCAGCTTGCACCTTGTTCACACCTATTGGAGGTCAGTCTCTTTCTATATATTTGGATCACATTCCTGTCTAACTGAGCAGCCAGGGCATTGATATATTCCTTTTAGCTGGATCCTAGCTCCCCTAACTTGTAGATATTTTACCCAGATAGAGACATTTTAGTTAGGGTCCCAGTAAAGAGATGCAAACAGATATGAACAAGGTGCAAGCTGAAAACACAATATAATATTAGGAATATTTGAAAAAATGAAATACTTAGTTTATATACTGGCCTATCCTTGTGAGCCGGATAATAACTACAAGGTACAATATCTTTACTGGGACCTTAACTAAAATGCCTCTATGAAGATTAAAAATCTACAGGTTTGGACAACTAGGATACAGCTAAAAGAAATATGGCAACGCCCATGCCAATAAATAAACTACGTACCTAAAATTTCAAATATTCCTATAGCAGAAATGCATTACCAGAATTCACCCATTTAATGTGAGCATATTTTAGCTTTTAAGAATCATGCTGTATATATTTTTGTTATTATTTTGTGTTTTCATCTTGAACTTTGTTCACACCTATTGGAGGTTCTGGTCAGTCTTTTTCTATATATTTGGATTACATTCTTGTCTTACGCAGTACTCTGCCCTGTAGCCAGGGTGTTGCCACATTCCTTTTAGCTGGATCCTAGCTGATAAAACTTGTAGATTTTTTTAATCCAGATAGAGGCATTTTAGTTAGGGTCCCGGTAAAGAGATTACCTTGAAGAGGTTGTCGGGTTCAAATGCACTGGCCAATAAATAAGATAAGTAGCTCATTTTTTCAAATATTCCTATAGCAGTAATGCAATACCAGTATGGATGAAGAGTCAGGTGACAGTATAGGAGGAAAAGTGTGAAGTTACTGAATGGGTGTTAGAGTGAGGGTGCACTGCATAGACTGTGCTGTGTGCAGCTTGGATGAGAAAAGTGTGAAGAGACAGTATGGGGAGAAAAGTGTAAAGGAACACTATGCTTGGAAGTCAGAGAATATGGCATGGGGGATTTTCATAGTTACAGTCACATGCCTACCTGCCTCTTTCAATTAAGCAGGGGCCATAGTTGATATTGAATGAATTAGCAGGAATTAGTCATTAAATGCCTATGAGTATTCAAATAGTATATGAGTGGTCACGTGACTACTCCAACATCTGTGTTTAGTAGAAGGAGGCACCAAATTGGATATATTTTACCTGGTGTTGGAAAAGCTAGATTCACCTCTGCCCTTACACAAACGTAACTGCTCCCTTTTAATTGCCTCTAGGGCTCCACCTGGAGTCTTAGCTCAGCGGCATTAAAATCTGGAGTATGGTATGGGAGTGACAATCCCACCCTGCTCCATAGTCACTCCTAAATCCCTTACCCTAAAATCAACAAAATAACAGACTTGTAAACTGGTACTCAGTGGGCAAATCCTTTTGGGATTCGTATCACTGAAAGCAGAAACCTCAGTGGTACGTACTTACCATCCAGCAATCTACCTGTTGGCGGCTTACAATACATAAATATTTGAATGATCATCCATTACTTAGAGACTGCAAATCTGTGAAACGATAATGCATCTTGCAGTAAAAACACAATGGCCACTATCACTGAATTTTAAAATATTTCTGCAGAACGTCATAGCTATGTACCTTTTTTTCAACCATACCATGTCACTATATCATTTCTCTACAATGCTTAATTTTCGTTATAAAGTGCTTTTTGTTTGCAAGGTTTTTTATTGTTTACTATTCTGTTACTCACTTAGCCATGTGTATTTGTACTTGTTTTGTACCTTATGTTATGTAATTTTAAATTAATGTTATGCACTTTATTTCAAATCTGTTTTATTGATGAAACTGTTGTCAACATACAAACATATCATTTGTGCAATTACAATACATAAACATCATTTTCTCAATGCCGGGATAACATCCAGAAATTGTTACATTACTAAATTTCTTGGAATTCTTCAAATTATCTTTGTGCTATTACCATACAACCACTTATAAATTATAGGTCAGAATTCCCACTTCTTTTGACTTCCCGTATCCTAATATACTCATTCTCCTTGTATGTCTATTGTCTTATGAATTATTGATAAATCTTTTCATATAAAAAATGAAACTAGAAAAATGCAGATTGATGTTCAGAAAAGAAAGAAAGAAGAGGAAAGATACAAGCATAAAGAAGAGGAAATTAGAGAGAAGGGGGGAGAGGGGGGAAAGCAAGAAAAGAAAAAGGTGGGGGGAGGAATGAGACTCCCCACCGTTTCTCAGTTCAAAAAGCTCGCCAAACTCTCCACAAACTCTGGGGACTCCATGAACATAATCCATGGTCTCCAAACTGTAGTAAATTTTTCTGTGTTCCCATTTAGTTCTGCTGTCAGCTCCTCCATTCTCTGGAGGTTTGTCATCTCCTCCAACCAATCCGGCACCGTAGGGCATCTAGTCTGTTTCCAAAATTGGGGGATAATCATACGGGCAGCCGCCAGGCAAAATCGCAACATGTCCCTTTTTTGTGTTTTAATAGCTCCTGGGAGCATAGAAAGAAGAGCAACCTGGGGGGATTTTTCTATTTCACCTCTGCTCATCTTTTTGTACAGGTAGAACACTGAGTCCCAAAAGGGTTGCAAATTAGTACAGCTCCACCATATGTGTAGCATTGTACCTGTGTCTGTGCCACACCTCCAGCACACATCAGACACAGAGGGAAATATAGCATGTAATTTAGTCGGGTAATGGTACCACCTTGTGAGAATTTTATAACTTTTCTCTTGAGCGGCGCACGCCAAGGAAAGCTTGTGGGTCCACAGGTACGCTCTGCTCCAATCGTCCTCTGGAATATCCTCTCCCAGTTCCTCTCCCCACCTACACACAAAGTGAGGTTTATCCACCCTATTTCTCTGGTTCAGCATTTTATAAATGAGTGAGATGCCATGTCCCGGTGATGACCCCTGTAAAAATATTTTCTCAAAAGGAGTAGGGGGTGTCCTCATCCTTCTCTCCCTGTCCTGGTACGAGAGGAAAGATTTCAACTGCATATATTCCATCCAGGAAATCTCTCTCCCTGTGGCCTGCATGGAAGTATAAGTTGGTAGGGTGTGTCCCTGGAGCACATGTTATGCACTTTAAACCCTATTTTCACACATACAGTCCATTGAAATTAGAGCTGCTTTAATCACTTCACCACCCGGTGATTTTTAGATTTCCATTTTTGTTTTTCCTCTTCTTCTTCCAAGAGCCATAACGCATTTATTGCCATATGAGGGCTTGTTTTTTTGTGGGACGAGTTGCACTTTTGAATGCCAGCATTCATTATGCCACATATTATACTGGATTGCAAAACAGTGCAATTCCCAATGTTTTTGTTTTATTTATCATGTTTACTATATGGTAATAGTGACCAGGCAGTATGATTCCCCAGGTCAGTATGCGTACGTACCAAGCATGTATAGTTTTTTTTTTTATTATTTAAGTGGTGAAAAAAGAATCAGAAGTTTGTCAAAAAAATAACTGCGCTTTTGTCGCCATTTTCCAACATTCTAATTTTTCAGTATGTATGGCTCATTGATGGCTTATTTTTTCCGTCTTGAGCTGACATACCATTTTTGGGTAGATTTGATGTTTTGATCACCTCAATGCATTTTATGGCAATGTTGCCGCAATCAAAAAACATAGTTCTAGAGTATGGATTTTTTTTTTCTCATTACGCCCTTTACTGATCAGATTAAGTTACTTTATATTTTGATAGATTGGGCATTTCTGCATTCGACAATACCAAATATGTATATGGATTTATTTACTGTTTTATTTTCAATGAGGCAAAAAGGGGTGATTTGAATCTCTGTTTCATTTTTTTTTTACATTTTTACACTTTTACCAGTCCCCTAAGGAGAATTGAAGTTGCGATCTTCTGATTGAGTTGTACAGAGCAGTGCATCAGTACCACTCTGTACAGCACAATTGCTGTCTTCCTATGAACCGGCATTCACAGGAACTATGTCATCATGACAGACACAGGGGTCATTAGCTGACCCCTGGTTGTCATGATAACCCATTGGCGCCTTGAGTTCACATCACGGGGCCACTGATGGGAGCGGGGAATGACGTGCCCCCAGCCAGCATTTGTTAAATCCCACTATCAGAGATAAATCCCACTATCAGAGATTAACAGTGGGATTTAATTAGTTAATAGACGCGGGTGGCTCAGATCAGTCAATATGTATAGGGAAACATGTAAATTCGCCGGTATGGTATGTCCAAGGTCATAAAGGAGTTAAAATAAATACAGTATATTATTTTTTGGACTGATGTAATATTCAGTAAGAAAATATCTTGGCAAAAGGAACGTGTATCTTATAATTCTGAGGCAGATTCTATAACCAAAAAGAACTCTGATACAGTGTCCTTCCTGATCAGAGAATTGCTTGCTCTCCCTCCAGTCAGTCTGAAGCCATTGAGATCTGCAGAATTCAGACATCTGTGTATCATGGACTGGCCACAAGTCTTCTGACCTCAAGTGCCTCATATTTGTCTAGGAGGCTGTCAAGTTTGGGTCAGGAGACGTTTTCATTCTGTGCATCACAGCTCGCCTTCAGACCATTATACACAGACATCTGAACACAGGTTAAAGATGCACGTTAAAGATGCACAGATGCTGCAGACTTTGACTGGCTGAATGAACTTTTAGGTTATGTAGTCAGACAGTCACATGCCTGGGAGGAACATCAAAATATATCAATATATAAAGTGCGTGCATTGATGTTGCAGAGCTCAATGTGTTGATGTAGCAAAGCTGTGCGTAAGTAGGAGGGCTGTATGTGTGTGTGTGTGTGTAAGAGAGCTGTATGTGTGCGTAGGAAAACTGTGTGTAAGTAACATAGCTGTGCATGTATGTAGCAAAGGTGTGTATGTATTTGTAATAAAGCTCTGTATGTATGTAGCAGATCTATGTGTGTGCTCTCTATAAAGCAGAGCTATACAGTCATATGAAAAAGTTCGGGCACCCCTATTAATGTTAACCTTTTTTCTTTATAACAATTTCGTTTTTTGCAACAGCTATTTCAGTTTCATATACCTAATAACTGATGGACTGAGTAATATTTCTGGATTGAAATGAGGTTTATTGTACTAACAGAAAATGTGCAATCCGCATTTAAACAAAATTTGACTGGTGCAAAAGTATGGGCACCCTTATCAATTTCTTGGTTTGAACACTCCTAACTACTTTTTACTGACTTACTAAAGCACTAAATTGGTTTTGTAACCTCATTGAGCTTTGAACTTCATAGGCAGATGTATACAATCATGAGGAAAGGTATTTTAGGTGGCCACTTGCAAGTTGTTCTCCTATTTGAATCTCCTATGAAGAGTGGCATCATGGGATCCTCAAAACAACTCTCAAATGATCTGAAAACAAAGATTATTCAACATAGTTGTTCAGGGGAAGGATACAAAAGGTTGTCTCAGAGATTTAAACTGTCAGTTTCCACTGTGAGGAACATAGTAAGGAAATGGAAGAACACAGGTACAGTTCTTGTTAAGCCCAGAAGTGGCAGGCCAAGAAAAATAGAGAAGAAGAATGGTGAGAACAGTCAAGGACAATCCATAGACCACCTCCAAAGACCTGCAGCTTGATCTTGCTGCAGATGGTGTCAATGTGCATCGGTCAACAATACAGCGCACTTTGCACAAGGAGAAGCTGTATGGGAGAGTGATGCGAAAGAAGCCGTTTCTGCAAGCACGCCAAAAACAGAGTCGCCTGAGGTATGCAAAAGTACATTTGGACAAGCCAGTTACATTTTGGAAGAAGGTCCTGAGGACTGATGAAACAAAGATTGAGTTGTTTGGTCATACAAAAAGGCGTTATGCATGGAGGCAAAAAAACACGGCATTCCAAGAAAAGCACTTGCTACCCACAGTAAAATTTGGTGGAGGTTCCATCATGCTTTTGGGGCTGTGTGGCCAATGCCGGCACCGGGAATCTTGTTAAAGTTGAGGGTCGCATGAATTCAACTTGGTATCAGCAGATTCTTGACAATAATGTGCAAGAATCAGTGACGAAGTTGAAGTTACACAGGGGATGGATATTTCAGCAAGACAATGATCCAAAACACTGCTCCAAATCTACTCAGGCATTCATGCAGAGGAACAATTACAATGTTCTGGAATGGCCATCCCAGTCCCCAGACCTGAATATCATTGAACATCTGCGGGATGATTTGAAGCGTGCTGTCCATGCTCGGCGACCATCAAACTTAACCGAACTGGAATTGTTTTGTAAACAGGAATGGTCAAATATACCTTCATCCAGGATCCAGGAACTCATTAAAAGCTACAGGAAGTGACTAGAGGCTATTATTTTTGCAAAAGGAGGATCTACAAAATATTAATGTCACTTTTATGTTGAGGTGCCCATACTTTTGCACCGGTCAAATTTTGTTTAAATGCAGATTGCACATTTTCTGTTAGTACAATAAACCTCATTTCAATCCAGAAATATTACTCAGTCCATCAGTTATTAGATATATGAAACTGAAATAGCTGTTCCAAAAACCCAAATTGTTATAAAGAAAAAGGTTAACATTAATAGGGGTGCCCAAACTTTTTCATATGACTGTATGTTTTTATATTAAGAGCTGTCTGTGTATATCGCAAATCTGTGAATGCATATATAGCTGAGCTGTGGGTGTATTATCTAATCTTCTATCTCTAGATTGTAAAAAATACATATACTATCTAAAAGACACATATGCATGTTTTTCTCACTATCTGACATGAAATCAGAATAAACCTTTCCTATTTTAGGTCAATTAGTATTGCCAAAATTATTTATATTTGCCAAATGCCAGAATGATGAGAGAGATGTTTTAAGGCATTTTTATTACTTTCTGCAAAGTCAAAAGTTTACATACACTAAGCGTACTATGCCTTTAATTAATACGGGACAGCCCATATGACAATGTCATGTCTTTGGAAGCTTTTGATAGGTTTATTGGTCATACCTGAGTTAATTAGAGACACACATGTGGATGCATTTTAATCCACACCTGAAACACACTGCTTCTTTGTGCAGTATCATGGGAAAGTCAAAAGAAATCAGCCAAGGTCTCAGGAAGAAATTTGTGGATTTACACATGTCTGGTTTATCCCTGGGTGCAATTTCCAGATACTTGAATGTACCACATTCATCTGTACAAACAATTCTATGCAAGAACCAACAAGATGTGAATGTCCAGCCATCATACCACTCAGGACTGAGATGGGTTCTGTGTACCGGAGATGAACGTGCTTTGGTCAGACATGTGCATATCAACCCAAGAACAAAAGCAAAGGACCATATGAAGATGTTGGCAGAAGCTGGTAAAATTGTGTCATTATTCACAGTGAAACGAATACTGTATCAGCATGGGCTGAAAGGCCACTCTGACAGAAAGAAGCCATTACTCCAAAAGAAACATAAAAAAGCCAGATTAATGTATTCAAATGCACACAGTAACAAAGATCTTAATTTTTGGAGACATGTCCTGTGGTCTGATGAAACTAAAATTGAACTGTTTGTCCATAATGACCAACGTTACATTTGGAGGAAAAAGGGAGAAGCTTTGAAGCCTAAGAACCCCACAAGAACCCCTAAGAACCCCACAGTTTCAACTGTGAAACACGGGAATGGCAACATCATGATGTGGGGTTGTTTTGCTGCATTAGGGAATGGTGCACTTCACAAAATATATGGCATCATGAGGAAAGAAGATGTGGCAATACCAAAGCAATATCTCAAAACATCAGCCAGGAACGTAAAGTTTGGGCGGAAATGGGTCTTCCAAATAGACAATGACCCGAAGCATACTGCCAAACTGGTTACAAAGTGGCTTAAGGATAACAAAGTCAATGTTTTGGAGTGGCCATCATAAAGCCCTGATCTTAGTCCTATTGAAGATTTATGAGCAAAGCTGAAAAGGCAGGTGTGTGCAAGGTGACCTGCAAGCATGGCTCAGTTACACCAGTTCTATCAAGAGGAATGGGCCCTAATTCCTACCAACTATTGTGAGAAGCTTGTGGAAGGAGATCCAAAACATTTGATTCAAGTTTAAAGGCAATGGTACCAAATACTAATGAAATGTATGTAAACTTTTGACTTTGCAGAAAGTAATAAAAATGCCTTAAATCATTCTCTCTCATTAGTCTGGCATTTGGCAAACATAAATAATTTTGGCTCCTGATTGACCTAAAAAGGGACAGGCTTATTATGATTTCATGTCAGATAGTGAGAAAAACATGCATATGTGTCTTTTTGGATAGTGTATTCAAACGTTTAGTTTTAACTGTAAATGTTCCTATTCCATATCATTTTTAACTAGCTGGCATTTCAGAATATTTGATAATCTATAATCTCTTATTTGCCATTCTCTCACTGATGAACTTGCTATCTGTGTATCTCTGTCTGCACCATAGATTGACAACTTTCAGCTAACTGTGTCTGGCAATCAATGGTGGCGGGTAATGATAGAGTGACGACGTTCATGAATATGGAGGACTACGCAGCAGGAGCTTATCACTCAGAGAACTAGCAGAGAAGCAGCAAGTAAAACAATGTGTTATTAAAACTACAGTATTAAAATGAAGGTTTCTGTCCACAGACCGGGCACCACAAAACTGGTGACAGATTCTCTAATCTGCGATGTTTCAATACCTTATGTCATCCCCAGTCATAAGGGAATTTTAATTATTGCTTACAAGTTTTATGAAAATTCTGGAGTACATTGGTACTTTCCTGGTTCAGTCCTATCAATCATCTACTTTGTGAGATTATGCAGTCTGAAAAGAAAAAAACTTACAGTTGATTTGCAATGATTCACTCACAACATTTAAGTTCTATTTTTTTGTAGATACTATATTAAGTGAAGTGGCTGAAAAATCACTTGGCTGAAATCTAAAGCGGGCTTTACACGAGACGATAGATTGTGCGATATGTCGTCAGGGTCACAGTTTTCGTGACGCACATCCGGCATACCGCACGACGTCGTCTCGTGTGACACCTCCTAGCAACGCAGTATCGCTCACAAATCGTGAGTCGTGTACTCGTCGCTAGGTTTCATAAAATTGTTTAATTTAAAATGGCGGCGGTTGTTCATCGTTTCCGTGGCATCACACGTTGCTCCGTGTGACACCACGGGAACGATGAACAACAGCTTTACCTGCCTCCCGCGGCACCCGACGGCTTAATGGAAGGAAGGAGGTGGGCGGGATGTTTACATCCCGCTCATCTCCGCCCCTCCGCTTCTATTGGCCGGCTGCCGCGTGACGTCGCTGTGACGCCGAACGTCCCTCCCACTCCAGGAAGTGGACGTTCGTCGCCCACAGCGAGGTCGTCCGGAAGGTAAGTATGTGTGACGGGGGTTAAATGAGTTTGTGTGCCATGGGCAACTAATTGCCCGTGACGCAAAAACAACGGGGGCGGGTACGATCGATGGTGCTATCGCACAATCTATTGTCTCGTGTAAAGCAGGCTTAAGCTGAGTTGAATCTGGTCATGTAGCTTTACAGTTTTGGTATCCTAAAGCTAATCTACTTTCTTCACGCATACATTTCGTTCTAGAATATTCTAGACCCTAAGGACTCGATTCATCAAGAATTCTGTGATAAAACATGTTGAAATATTGCAAAACTTGTTCACAACTTGAAGTTCCGCAAAAACATTGCTACACTTGTCGTTTTTACGCTCATCTAACTAGAACGCCAACTTTTATAAAAAACTAAAGGCCGCTTTACACGCAACGACATCGCTAACGAGATGTCTTTGGGGTCATGGAATTCGTGACTCACATCCGGCCTCGTTAGCGACGTCGTTGTGTGGGGAATGCACGAATGACCGTTAACAATCAAAATTACTTACCTAATCGTTGATCGTTGACGCGTCGTTCCTTTCCCGATTATCGCTGCTGTTGCAGGACGCAGGTTGTTCGTCGTTCCTATGGCAGCACACATCGCTATGTGTGACACCGCAGGAATGAGGAACATCACCTTACCTGCGGCCGCCCGCAATGAGGAAGGAAGGAGGTGGGCGGAATGTTAGGCCCGTTCATCTCCGCCCCTCCGCTTCTATTGGGCGACATTTGATATTGCAAAAATACATGGCTACATTTAAGAAAAACATATTTTTTGATATTGCAAAAATACATGGCTGCATTTAAGACTCTCCTTTTTCTTTGTGTTTAATGCTACTTTTTGAGTCTGCAAAATAAGTTCTAAATAATGAAAATCTGGAAGCTGTTTTTCTGTGTTCTATTGGGCGACTGCTTAGTGACACCGCTGTGACGCCGAACAAACCGCCCCCTTAGAAAGGAGGCGGTTTGCTGGCCACAGCAACGTCACTAGGCAGGTAAGTATGTGTGACGGGGACTAATGATATTATGCACCACGGGCAGCGATTTGGCCGTGACTCACAAATGACGGGGGCGGGTGCTATCGGCAGCGACATCGCTAGCGATTTCGCTGTGTAAAGTGTCTTTAAGCCCTTCTGATTTAGTCATGAAAATTTACTTCATAAAGGTGACGTAAATGATACACTATGCATTAATAGGCGAACACCTCTTAATGAATTACAGTAGGTGCACATAATATATCAAGACTAGCATAAAAAACACCAATCTTGGTGAACAGGGTCCCATGTGCCTTTTATTTATGGTCCAGTTTTGGGTGATTTTTTTCCTGTTTTTTATTTGCACCTAATCTTTCTTTTATTTTGGGCTTTTTTAACATTGTTTTATTTGGGTTCACCTGTTGGTTTTTATGTTTGGGGGGCAGTTTGAGATTTCAAAATGTTTTGGGCTGTTTCATCAATTGCAATTGTTTAAAACATCTCAAAATTTGGCACAAATATACTCCAGTCATCCCTGAAGAGATTTTATGTACACCAGATATTTTGTCAAAACGTTTGTGCTCAGGCTTGGACTTGCCCACAGGAGAACAGGAGAATTCTCTGGTGGGCCCATTTGCAGTATTATGTTACTTCCCCCCACAACATAATCAATAGTTGGCACAATACACTTGTTTCACTATGTACAGATAAAGGAGGCATCTCATCATTCATTTTAAAAACTACCCAGTATATTATTATATAGAAGCATAGGTAAATTTGTGAATTAATGTAATATTTGCATGTAGTTAATCATTGGGCCCTCAGAGTCAATCTTACTGGTGGGCCTCTGCCATCCCAGTCTGACACTGCTATTTAGTGAAACGTGCAACTTTATATGCTAGGATTTCAAAATGAGGTCAAAGACAAAAATAAAGAGCTTTTTTTTTCATTTTGTAGAAAATTTATAAACCACATATGCCATTTTGGAGACTTTGGTGCAAAAAACATCAACAAATACTATAAGACAAAATAAGAAAAGAGCTTTAAAAAAAAAATTGGAGATGGTGAATATGGCTATAAGGGTATGTTCACACGTTGCTTTTTTTTCAGCGCGGAAAAAAACGCACCCTCTGGCAGAGGGGAGAATTGTAAACAATGCTTTTTTGAGAAAAAGGCATCGAAAACGCATGCGTTTTTCATGCGTTTTTCATGCGTTTTTCATGCGTTTTTCATGCGTTTTTTTAGGTGCGTTTTTTAAGACTTGTCAGTGTTATAAAGTTGGTTGAACACAGACCTTTGGAAAAAAAAACCTGTGATGTCATTTCCTTCTCCACATTCTGTTTGGATAAATGGGAGGGCTTGGAATGGAAGGAGCACCATTTGAATTTTGGAAAAGTTGAAATAAACTTCGCGCACCAAGCCCCTTGGGTACCTATACGTCAGAAAACCCCCACAAGTGACCCCATTTTGGAATCTGCACCCCTCAAGGATTTTATTCAGGAGTATATTAAGCATTTTGAATCCACAGCTAATTCACCCAAAATGTTGCTGTAGCAACAATATTCTCACTTTTAGGCCCGTTTCACACGTCAGTGAAAAACAGTGACGTTTTTCACTGGCGTGTAAAACATGCACATGTCCCTCCGTGTGCCGTGAATCACGGCACACATGGGTTGTCTAAGTGCAATCCGGGCTCCGTGGCCCGTGATTGCACTTAGAGATTAACTCACTTGTGCCCGCTCCCGCTCTCCATGGTGCTGATCGCTCACGCGGTGCAGCATCCGGCTGGCGCTGACCCCCGCAGCAGCTGCTTCCGGGTCGGCTGTGTCGCACATCATGAATATGCGCGACAATAATGAGCCGGCTCAGAAGCAGCAGGGAGAACGGGCTGCAGAGGACATCGCTGGACGCCGGGTGAGTTAAAATGTTTATTATTTTAAATGCACGTTTTTTTCTGGTACGTGCTTCACGGACCACACCACTGCGTGGTCCATGGAACATCAGTGATGCCAGAAAAAAATGGACATGTCTCCGTGCGGCTATCACGCACACGCGGGTACGCCGCACGGAGACACGTGCAGTGAAAAATCACTGATGTGTGAGCAGACCCATTCATTAGAATGGGTCTGCGTATGTCAGTGATTCTGGTACGTTTAAAAAAAAGCACAAACGTCCCAGAATCACTGACGTGTGAAACAGGCCTAAGGCTATGTGGCCAAGATCCAGCGACACGGCGTCCAGTACACAGTGTCAGCCTCCTGCAGAGATGTGAGTGTTGTCCACGGGAGAACGCAGCTGGCCATGCCCACGATTTGGGTTCAGGCTGCTGTGGAGCTCTATGCTACCTGCAGAGAACACTCATCTTCGCAGCATAAATTGACATGCTGAGGCTCGGGAAGCTGCGCCACCGGTTGGTTTATGCTGCGGAGAAAAGAAGCACAGTGGGCATGAGATTTCTAAAAATCCTTCCACTGTGCTTCTACTGCACAACGCAGCGTCATGGACGCAGGGAAAACAATCTGCGCCCAAAACGCTGCAAACCCCGATTGTGGGCATCCAGCCTAAAAAGCGTCAATGGAGGTCAAATATATATACAACGTCCCACCCCCCCCTGCATATTCTAAGCTGGCACCTTTAGTACCTTTAATGTGGCACTAAAGGGTGCCTAGCCTAGTTTTTATCACAAAAACAAAAAAAAAAAATGGCATGAGGTCCCCCCTATTTTTGATAGCCAGTCAGGGTAAAGCAGACAGCTGTTGCCTGCAAACCACAGCTGGCAGCTTCATCTTGTCTGGTGATCAATTTGGAGGGCTCCCCAGGTTTTTTTTTTTTATTTATAAATAAAAATAATAAAAAAAAAATAACATGGGGTCCCCCCAAATTAGATCACCAGCCAAGGTGAAGCTGACAGCTGGGGTCTGGTATTCTCAGGGTGGGAAGAGCCATGGTTATTGGACTCTTCCCAGCCTAAAAATAGCAGGCCACAGCCGCCCCAGAAGTGGCGCATCCATTAGATGCGCCAATCCTGGCGCTTCGCCCCAACTCATCCCGCGCCCTGGTGCGTTGGCTAACGGGGTAATAAATGTTGTTGATACCAGATGTGTAATGTCACCTGGCATCAAGCCCAGCAATTAGTGATGTCACGGCGTCTATCAGACACCCGACATAACTAATTGACAGTAAACAAAAGCAAAAAAAGACAACAAAAAATTTTTTATTAGAAAAAACACTCCCCAAATCATTCCCTTGTTCTCCAATTTAATAAAAAAAATGGGTCCGCAGAAATCCATTTGGATGTCCCACGTCGGCTCTGGACCTTCTAGAATATGGGGGACATGTTCAGGGAACGTATCCCCCATTTTCTAGGAGGGCAGACCCTCCATTTGAGGAGAGTGGGTGCAAAAATCTGCACCCACTCTCCCCGGGTCACAGCTGCAGACTGCCGAGCAGCCAGCACAGCTCACACTGAACACTGTGCTGGCTGTCAGCTGCTCTGCACATGTGACCGGCCGGCGTCTGCTGTGAAGGAGGAGGGGGCCGCGGGGGATTCGCGCTGCGACCGGACAGGTATGTATGACACCGGGGGGAATTGGGGTGAACGGGCAGGGCCTGGGGTGCATTTTTCTGTCGCATGTGTTATTGCACATGCGACAGAAATCATAGGAGCAGGGCGGCCGGTGCGCTACTGTGCGCGCGGCCATGTTGGATTTTCGGGAGGGGGGTCGGGGGTCGGGGCGGGCACTTTGGCGACACCGGGGGCTTTGCCAGGAAGTGAGGTCAACAGGAAACCTCTTGACCTCACTTCCAGGTAAATGCCTGCGTTCTGGCGTGCCGACAAAGGCCGCGGACCGCAACAAAAAAGCAGGTCCATGCGGCGTAGCTGCGTTCTGACCCCACATCATTGATTTCAATGGGGGAGAGAACGCAGCCACAACGCACAAAAGAAGTGACATGCTGCTTTTCTTTCCGCACCGATTTTTGGCATCCAAAACGCTGCGGAAAGAAACGCAGCGTGTGCACTGATTTTTCAGCTTTCCCATACACTTTGCTGGGAAAGCTGAACGCATGCAATTTGCCACTGAAACGCTGCGGTTCAAAACGCAGCGTTTCCGCGGTAAAAAAACGCAACGTGTGCACACAGCCTAAGTAATGTAGCCAAGTCCTATTTCGCAGTTTTTTATTGTTAGCATATATTCTTGTAAACTATCATTTTACTTTACACTGCACCTTCTCTTTCAGTTTCGTCTTGGTAATTTCATGTTCAGATCTGATATCGAGCAAATACAGAACAATAACTGCTTGCTGTAACATATTTTGCTTTTAGCCAGGATAAAGCCAATATTTCTTATCACATTTCTAGTATATAGCTTGTTTTGAGTATCATAATCATGAAAAGTAGTTTAGCTCATGAAAGAAATATTTAAGTGTTTAAAGTGCTTTGAAAGTCCAAGAGAAAACATGTATGCTGATTGGAAAGAGCTCATAAATAAAATGGAAACCTTAGAATTGTTAAACCCTTAATAAACATTACATAATATGTCAGTTATGTTCCTTAACAAAAGAAGTGTTGAGACATTGTGAAATCTTTGTCTTATCTTAAACATTGCTTCTTATTGTGGACAGTGGTAAATATTACAAGAACCAATATGGACCTTATGTAGGATAATTTCATGATATCATAATTGTTTAAGATGTGAGCTCTCATTCTGCAGATGCTAAAGCCAGAACCAAGGTGCAATGTAAACTACAGCACTAAGTGCACTATTATCTATAGTTCCATGTTTATTTTAAACTTCTGATTACATTGGTGTATACAGCTCTGTATTAAGAGGCCACTGCAAAATTTTCAGTTTTTTAGATTTTTCTCTTTATAAGTATATTTTTGCGTAAAATGGAAATTGTTCTATTATTCTATAAGCTACTGACAACATGTCTCCGAATTTCCAAGCGATGCATTTTGTATTTATTTTCTGAAAATGAGAAATGGTCAAAATAAAAAAAATCATTGCTTTCAGATACCTCAAATAATGCAAAGAAAACAAGTTCATAATCATTTAGAAACAAAAATACTAATATTTTAACTCAGGAAAAGTTCAGAAATCAATATTTTGTGGAATACCCATGATTTTTAATCACAGCTTTCATGCGTCTTGGTATGCTTTCCACCAGTCTTTCACACTGCTTTTCGGTCACCTTATGCCACTCCTGGTGCAAAAATTTAAGCAGTTCTTCTTTGCTTGATGGCTTGTGACTATCCATCTTCCTTTTGATTACATTCCAGAGGTTTTCAATGGGGTTCAGGTCTGGACATTGGGCTGGCCATGACAGGGTTTTCATGTGGTGGTACTTCATCCACACATTGATTGATGGAATGGCGCATTGTCCTGCTGGAAAAAACAGTCCTCAGAGTTGGGGAACATTGCCTGAGCAGAAGGAAGCAACTGTTTTTCAAGGATAACCTTGTATGTGGCTTGAGTCATACGTCCTTTGCAAAGATTAACCTGCCTATTTCCAGCCTTGCTGAAGCATTCCCAGATCATCACCGATCCTCCACCAAATTTCACAGTGGGTGCAAGACACTGTGGCTTGTACACCTCTCCAAGTCTCTGTCTAACCATTAGATGACCAAGTGTTAGGCAAAGCTGAAAATTATACTCATCAGAGATTACCTTAGTCCAGTCCTCTTTGGTCCAATCCTTATGGTCTTTGGCAAACTTCATCCTGCTCTCCTTTGCTTCTCATTGATGAAAAGATTTTTTCTATCTTTACATGACTTGAGCCCTGCCTCTAGGAGCCTGTTACAAACTGTTCTTGCCGTGTACTTCACCTCAGCTGCCATTTTCCATTCCTATTCATATTGGAGCTCCTGGAGTTCATCCTGACACACAATTTCTTTTTGCTCAAGGATCGGTTCTTCCTCCAGAAACGCCGTACTGCAATGGGCGCAGCCTGCGCGCCGTCATACGCAAATCTCTTTCTCGGATATTGGAAGAGGGAGATTTTCGGTGACGGTGCCCGGGCCGCTTCCCATGTGCAGTACTAGTTGCGTTATATAGATGATGTACTCATCATCTGGGGGGGAACCGATTCTGAACTTTATTCTTTTTTTTCTAAGTTAAATTCTAATGATCGCAATGTCAGGATGACCTTCAGGAGCAACAAAGAGGCTATAGATTTTCTGGACATCAGGATTCTTGTACAATCGGATGGAGCTATCCAAACTGATGTTTTTAGAAAGGAAACATCAGTTAATAGTCTCCTACATGCAACATCATCCCATCTTCTCTTAACCATCAGGGCTATTCCAACGGGACAATTTTTAAGACTTAAAAGGGTATGCTCCTCCGATCAGATCTTTGATGTCCAGGCTGGTGATCTCTCTCGGCGGTTCAAGAACAGGGGGTACAGCTTGCGTAATATTAAGCAGGGCCTCGCCCGGGCCAAATCCACCCCCAGGAGCCAACTACTAATACCTTCTACTAAACATAAATCTACTACTCCAACAATTAGATTTATTTCTACTTACAATAATCAGTGGGGGGAAATCAGGCGTATTCTTGAAAAACACTGGTCTGTCTTATGAACGGAACCCTCCTTGGGAAGGATCCTTCCGGATCGACCACTCATGACTGCCAGAAGGAGCAAAAATCTCAGAGATATCTTGGTTCATGGCCATTATGTTCACCGTGACACTCTTCCCTTTAATACAGGGAAACCAAGATGGGGTTGTTTTCCCTGCGGCTCTTGTTTATCATGCACCAATATTGAGAGGGCGTTCGTATTTTTGTCGGCTGATGGTCTGAGGGAGTATGAGATTAGGCATTACATCTCTTGCAGCACGGATCATGTAATCTATTTAGCAAGGTGCGGATGCAATCTAGCCTATGTGGGCCTAACGTCAAGACAGCTCCGCATACGCACGCGTGAGCACGTGCGCGATATTATAGCTGCAAGAGATGTTGCCAATCTCGACTCTCTCAAAACCATCCCCCGACATTTTAAAGTATATCATGAATGTGATCCATCTTCCCTTAAAGTACGCGGCATAGATAACCTTCACCTGGGCGCAAGAGGCGGTAATTTTAAACAAGCCCTGGTGAGCCTTGAATGCAGGTGGATAGTCACGCTAGGGACCATGTCTCCTGGCGGGCTAAATAAACAGTTATCGTTTGCCCCTTTTCTTTGATCCACTAGATTTTTGTCTTTAGCTTGATTGCAGTATTGTAAAAACCTTCTTATATAGGTTGCCTTGGCTTCATTTTAATTTTGTGTTCTGTGTGTTTTCTTTTTTAGGTTTTTTATACTTGTCATGTTTTTTCATGTTCCTGTATCAGGTTTTCTTGGGATAATTTTGACTGATGCATTTTGACAAATTACAATCTAGCGCCATGCGAATCATTAAGTGAGCAACAACCTTCTTCCATCAAGATGTTTATGAATACTCCAGCATTATGACGGATGGAGATTTCACGGACATTTCTTCTATGAGGAGAATGATTATCCCTCCGCCCACTAACTGGAGTTATTGGGATTATTCTCTTCATTCTTTGAAATACATCTGTTATATGATATATTTATCTTTTACATGTTCCATGTTTTATTGTCCCTCCATGTATTAAATATCCTATGAGATGTGCTATATGAATAATGATACACTTTTTATGTATATACTTAGGAGGATCTAATAATAATCTATAATCATGGGGCATTTGGGTGGAAATTAGATTGTTATCCCATTGTGAGATGTAGAATTGAAGATGCACTATACATGATTCACAGCGCTGCTTTTTGGCTTTGTGTAAATGACTGATTAATCGATATGTATTTTTACAGCGCCGTGTTTATGGGATGCACAAACAATGTTTCCTGGCCTTGCATTGTTTGGATGTTATCCGACTCTGCCTGTGATATGTTGTAATCAGTTCCAATTATCCGATCTTACATTGTGATGTCTGTGGTGGTGTGACGCATGCGCGGTGTTGCCCTGTTCATGTTCGCCTCTGCCGACTTCCGTACGGGGTGACGCGGGTGTCTGTGTGACGACACAGTAAACACCCGCGTCACTTCTGGGAATGCCCGATGACGCGTCTCTCTGTCGGGATCACGTCCCTTCTGCGTCTAATCAGCTGCCGCCATGCACATCCCAGGTATGTATTTAAACTGCCCCCTACCTGACACACACATTACACCACGGCCCCCTGAGGAAGCTAAACGAAACGTGCGCGTCGGGGCATGTTCTCCACCCTGGCATCCACCCTGACATGGGTAAGTGAAGATAATTCGTCAACCGCTGCATACTAGGCCTGGGAACTTTTCCCTGGCTTTTGACATTGCTGACGTCTTTTTGACCTTGAACTGTGTAATGCCTCCGGTTTTTTCCTTATGGAAGAAAGTCCATCTTTTTATGATTATATAGAAGCCCACAGTGTATCTATGTTTTAAATATGGGATATTTGCCGTTGTGGCTGTTATTTAACATGGATAGATATTGTGTGGGGCAAATTATTTAGATGGAATTTTTGGACTTTTAACCCTTATCCCATGTCTGATTTTGGACCCCAGTGTTATTTGTCAGGATCCCTCCTTGTTTGAATCTGTAGTCATTTTTGTATCTCATATTTGTATGACACAAATTAAATCTTGCTAAAATGAAATTTTTGGAATAAAAAGTTTTTATATTCACGCAAGATTTTAGTTCAGACTCTTTACTTGTACTTGGACTATGACTCCCATTTTTTCTCTTGTTTGTTATGGTTGTACCTTGGGTTTAGTCCCTTATAACAATTAGTAATGGTCATGTTTTCTGCCTTTTTCTGTTCTATTTATGCATTTTCCATTCCTTTTGTAGTTCACTGTCATGGCCAGCCCAATCTTCAGACCTAACCCCATTGAAAACCTCTGGAATGTAATCAAGAGGAAGATGGATAGTCACAAGTCATCAAACAAAGAAGATCTGCTTACATTTTTGCACCAGGAATGGCATAAGGTCACCTAACAGCAGTGTGAAAGACTGGTGGAAAGCATGCCAAGATGCCAGGGGCGTAACTACCGCGGTTGCAGAGGTCGCCATCGCGACCTGGCCCAGCAGGTTAGAGGCCCGGCACCTGCCCTGCAGAGAAGCAGCCGGCTCCTCTCTGTAATAGAGGAGAAGCACTGTTCAGTGGCAGACCACAAGGCCGCTATATGCCTGTGAGTCTGTGGTCCTGGTGTCAGTAGCAGCACAGGGCCACCCTCACCCGTCATCACACACAGAAATGATAAAGAATGGAGAGGAGTGCTCTGCTCCATTCTTCTTCATTCTCCCTCTGTGCCTGCACTACAGAGTGGTGACATCATCACTGTGCGCTGCTGAGCTGAAACTACAGTGCGCAATATGGGAGGACATTGGCCAGAGCAACAGGGGAACAAGTAAAGGTGAGGACTTCAGTGGCTGACATATAGATTGGGCAATTGTTGTTCCGAGGCACAGAGGGGAGGGGGCCCCTCACAACTAAAAGAAGGCCATGCACCATAATAAGTATTATATACAGTGGAGAAAAAAGTATTTAGTCAGCCACCAATTGTGGAAGTTCTCCCAATTAAGAAGATGAGGGAGGCCTGTAATTGACATCACAGGTAGACCACAACTATGAGAGAAAAAATAAAAAAGAAAAATCCAGAAAATCACCTTGTCTGATTTGGCAAATTTTTTTTTGCAAATTATGGTGGAAAAATAAGTATTTAATCATTTAAAAACATGCAAGATTTCTGGCTCTCACAGACCTACAACTTCTTCATTAAGAGGTACCTCTGTCATCCACTCAAGACCTGTTGTAATGGCACCTGTGATCAGTATAGAAGACACCTGTCCACAACCTCAAACAGTCACACGACGTTGTAAGACTGAATCTGCAATAGGCAAGCAGCTTGGTGTGATAAAATCAACTGTGGGAGCAATAATAAGAAAATGGAAGACATACAAGACCACTGATACTCTCCCTCAATCTGGGGCTCCACGTAAGATCTCACCCTGTGGAGTCAAAAAGATCACATGAATGGTGGGAAAAAAATCGCAGAACCACACGGGGGGACCTGGTGAATGACAGGCATAAAGCTGGGACCACCGTAACAAAGGCTACCATCAGTAACACACTACGTCGCCAAGGACTCAGATCCCGCAGTGCCAGCCTGTTACCCTGCTTAAGCCAGTACATGTCCAGGCCCATCTGAAGTTTGCTAGAGAGCATTTGGATTATCCAGATGAGTATTGGGAGAATGTCATATGGTTTGATGAAACCAAAGTAGAACTGTTTGGTAGAAACACAACTTGTCGTGTTTGGGGGAAACAGAATGCTGAGTTGCATCCAAAGAACACCAAACCTACTGTGAAGCATGGGGATGGCAAAATCACGTTTTGGGGCTGTTTCTCTGCAAAGGGACCAGGATGACTGATACGTGTACATGAAAGAATGAATGGGGCCATGTATCCTGGGATTTTGAGTGCAAACCTCCTTCCATCAGCAAAGGCATTGAAGATTAAACATGGCTGGGTCTTTCAGCATGATAATGATCCCGAGCACACCGCCAGGGCAATGGAGTGGCTTTGTAAGAAGCATATGAAGGTCCTGGAGTGGCCTAGCTAGTCTCCAGATCTCAACTCCATAGACAAACTTTGGAGCGAGTTGAAAGTCCGTGTTGCCCAGCCACAGGCCCAAAACATCACTGCCCTGGAGGAGGAGATCTGCATGGAGGAATGGGCCAACATACCACCAACAGTGTGTGCCAACCTTCTGAAGACATACAGAAAATGTTTGACCTCTCTCATTGCCAACAAAGGATATATAACAAAATGTTGAGATGATCTTTTGATATTGACCGAATACTTATTTTCCACCATGATTTGCAAAAAAACTCTTCTCAAATCAGACAAGGTGATTTCCTGTATTTTTTTTTTTCATTTTGTCTCTCATAGTTGTGGTCTACCTATGATCTTAATTACAGGCCTCTCTCATCTTTTTAAGTGGGAGAACTTGCACAATTGGTGGTTGACTATATACTTTTTTTCCCCACTGTATTTCCGGGTTCCGACTTACTCACCAGGAAGTTGCTGAGTCCGGATGAGCCACAGAACCAGCTCTGTAAGAGGCGTTTTCTATGCTCCTGTGCAGCTCTGCTTAGTGCTGTGCAGGACACTCTGCTCCCCCCCTGCTAGAGCAGGGGAGAAGATGTCGGGACTCACAATTCAAGAGAGGATGGTGGCCGCAACCAAAGAGGATCAGCTTATTCCTTAAGTTCTGTGTGTGTAGCTGATTTCTGCAGGAGTGGAGGTCAGAGCTGAGGGGCAGAAGATGGAGGCTCCACAGCTCCACAATCAACAGCAGGAGAGGAAGAGCAGGAAAAACTCCACATGAAACTCCACATGCAACTTATGAAGAAACAGAGAGGTGAGTATATATTTATTGGATCTGTGTTTGCTTTTACATACATACCTATGTTGCTTGTACTGTATATAATTGTGCATGTATCTGACTATATATATACATATATATATATATATATATATATATATGTGTGTGTGTGCGTGTGTGTGTGTGTGTGTGTGTGTGTATGTGAATATATATATATATGATGTGTGTATGTGCATGTGTGCATGCAATATATGTATCTCTGTGCATAAATAGTATGTATGTGCCTGTGTGTATAGTATATGTCCTTGTGTGTATATATAGTATGTGTGTGTTTATATAGTATATGTACCTCTGTGCATGAATAGTATGTGTGTATGTGACTGTGTGTATGTATTTATGTCTATATGTGTATATATGTGTGTGTATATGTGTGCGTGTGATTTATCCTCCTCAGAACCAGCAATTCCTCTTTGCTACTGCTCTGGTCTATGTAAGCAGCAGTGATATCATGACTAAAACATGTGACTTCTGGAGCCAATCACTGAGCTCAGCTGTCACACCAAGTTAGTTGTCGTCAGTTGCAGAGCTCTGTGATTAGATGAAGTGGTCACAAGTGACATTATTAGGACTGTGCTGACCCGGACTGTTATAGTCCAGATCCATGCGGTTTCTAAGATGCCTGGGTGCCAAACCTGGGCCCGAGATTCCAGGTGTACGATCTGGATTCGGCACTGGGCAAATTAAAGGACAAATAAAGAAAAAAAGAATTAAGCGAGCGTTTCATACTTACGAAGACTCAGTGTCATGGTGGAAAACTGCTTCCGGGTCACGCATTCACTTCCTGTACTGCGCAATAGGCTCATCACATGCACACAGCTTTCCGTGCTTTCCCCGCCCACTGGCCGTCTTCTGGAACACTACAAGACCCCTGGCTTGGAGCAGACAGCTCAGCCCGGGCTCTCTACAGCTACTCGAGATTTTGGGGTCTGGGGAAAGTAAGACGCTGGAATCCCCAGGAAACACCCATAGCCCGTTCCACATTCCATCCATGGGCTTGGAGGAACCCAACCAGAAAGGACACACAATGGGAACACCAGCGGTGACCTCCGAATTATCCGGGATCGGCTGGGACCCATCACTGCAGAGACCGGCACTCTAAGGGTGACAACTGGACAGTGAGTAAAAACCTTGAACCACAACTACCACAACTAATGAGTCAGCACTTCATTGCCGGTGCCGGCACCCCACGCTTTGGCGCCAACGGCCACCACTACCACCCCCATCATGCACCTGCAGGAAGCCGAATCATCCTATCTGCGACACCATCCGCCCCAGAGGACAGCGACCGCAGCAACGGCTAATTCCTGGCCTCATACTGCAGGTGGCGTCACAAGACAACTACAACTCCCAACAACCTCATCATCCCATCATCCCATCATCCAATCATCCATCCTTCTCCACTTCATTCCCCTTTTGGTGTACACCTCAGGGCCACGAAGCCGGGCAGGGGCACCTGTGACATCCCAGACACGACATCACCGGCCCAGTGATGAATATTCAACCCCTGCCCCGTGGGTGCTACAACTGCAATGTTGCGACTGAACAAGAGCAGCAAGAGAAAATGTATGGACACGGGCGTAACGATCGCGGTCGCAGGAGTCGCCACTGCGACCGGGCCGGGGGCTTTAAAGGGCCCGTCCTGGACCTCAGCACTTGGCTCAGCTGGATGTGAACCACATCCAGCTGAAATGTATTGCAGCACTGAGCCCAGTTTGGACCCTGTGCTGCAAACTGCATCGAAACTTGGTCACTGCGGCCGGCTCTGGGGATAACACATGTCCCGGCTACTTAAAAAATGCATATACACCTCTCTCCGCCCATAATCCCGCCCACCTCTTTCCACTGAAGCCGCTGCTGAGAGGAGGGCGGGATTATGGGTGGGGAGAGCAGTAATAACACTAGTGTGATCACCCGGCCCCCGACATTGTGTATCTGCTGGGCGATTGCTGCTATTAAAGAGAGCGATTTCACTGCTCTCCTGCCCACCTGGAAGTCAGTGGATCCCCCGCTGGACCCTGACAGCCTCTCCTCCAGTATACAGCACAGACGCTGTATGTTCCATGTAAGTTCCGTCCGCCCCTCCTGTGCATCAGAAGAGGGGACAAAGCTGATCATTGCCTCCTCCTCAGCACAGCCAGCCCTGCCACCCGAGTAAGCCCTGCCTACCGGGAGTAAGCCCCGCCCACAGGCGTGGAGTTTCAGACCTGTGCAGTGTGTGGTGCAGAAATATGAGTGACTTCTGAGGAGAGTGTATCCCTCCCTCCTGCATGTCATTTCTCTGTAGTCGGCAGTAGCAGGAGCGGAGGCTCCAGAGGACACAATGCGACCTGAAGTGAGTACTGGAGCTCCCTGAATGATGTCTGTAGCCTCACTCACCTCTTCTATCCTCCTATTTGCCCTCACAGTTGCACTCTCCTGCCCCCTCCCCCACTGTCCTGTAGCTGATGATGCCCCATTGCTGTCCTGTGATGGTGGCCGGGCCTCCTCATCTTCATGGTTTGCTGCCAGTCATCCAACTTTCTTATTTCTTTGTGTATACAGTGTGTTTAAAAATGCAGACATATACAGTATATAACAAATATATAACAAATATAGTGTGCATGTCTGCATTTGTGTGAAGAAGTGACAGAAAGCCATGGACCCCATAGGGGGAGGGGCAACATGACCAGAGGGAAGGGAGGGAGTGAGGGGTTAATAAAGTTATAATGAGGGGCATTATGGGAAGATATAGGGGATTGGTGGAAAAAGGGTCCCTATAGGGGAGGGGGGGAGTATATAAGTGATTAGGGAGGGTCTTACCTCCCCTTTGGACTCTGGACGGCGACAGATTCTGACCGGACCCAGGACCAAGACCAGGACCGAATAGCCATCTCCAGGATTCATGGCGGACCTCCAGGAACTGGATCGGATGATCCGAGCGGCGATGGCGGTGCACGGGGCCCAGGCAGTGTAGTCTCACTTCAGGGCTGCCTGGGTTTCCCCATCGGCACCTGCCCCTTGCTCCCCCCCTCGCTGTGGGCGGCGTTCCAGGCCCCCTGTCAGGTACTCTCCGGGCGCGGGGGGAGCGACGAGGCCCAGTGAGAGCCCCCCTCGGGACCCTCCGCGGCGGGGCGGGCAGCGGCAGCTGCCTGCGTCCGCTCCGGCCGCAGGGGAGGAATCTCCGGTGAGGCCGCGGCGGCCGAGAAGGGGGCATGGCCAGCCCGGGGCCTTCTTCCGGTCTCAGGCCCCGGGCTGGAGTACGGAGCCCAGCGGCGTCTCCCGGCCGGGAACGAGCCCGGCGACGGACTGAGGCCAGCGGCGGCCTGGATAGCGGTGGGCCCGGCCTGGGGCCTACTTCCGGTCCCAGGCCGCGGGCTCAATTTTGCAGGCCAGCGGCAGCCCGGGAACCGGGCCGTGCCCAGTGGGGAACGGAGGCACGGAGAGGGGGCGTGTCCAGCCTGGGGCCTGCTCTGGACGCCGGGCCCCAGGCGGTGGGGCACCTCCCGGCGGCTGCTTCTGTACAGGAGCGTGCCCGGCTGATTATGGAGGCCAGCAGTACCCCCCGAGGACGGTGGGGGGGCCGGGCGCAGGCAGCCAGCAGGGGGACCGGTGTGGGCAGGCGCCACCTGGATACCTGTACGGCTGCGGAGAGCAGGAGGGATGGCGGGAGCCCCGCAGTGACTGCCAGGTCCCTCAGGTCATCAGCACTGCGCCCGGTGGCCGCGGTCTCCCTCGAGCGGGGGAGGACCCAGGGGGAGGTCTCGGTCGGAGGCCCTGGAGGGCAGGAACCGGTGGTGGGGAGCCCCCTGAGCTCGGGGAGAGGCTCCTCCAGGAAGAGGACTCGGTCGGCGGCGGCCCAGGGGGCAGGACGGTCTTGTGGGCTGTCGCCGCACAGAAAGCAGAGGACGCCCACCGCCAGTGCCCACACGGTTGCCCAGAAGGGCGGCTGTGGTGGAGGGGACGCATCGGCTGCGTCCTCTGGAGCTGGGATGGTGGAGGACGGCTACAGTGAGGAAGAAGAAGGAGCCCTCAGGTCGGGGGATGAATCAGAGGAGCAGATGGCGGACGACGTCGCAGTATCGAATTCCATCTCCGTGTCCCGGTCGGGTGAGCTAGCCGTGGATTCGGCATTGCTTGTGGCGCGGGGTGCTGGTGTTGGGGAGGCGGCTGCGGGCACGGCAGCGCCAGAGAGGACAGCTTTGCTTAGTCAGTTGCTGGGGCTTTTGCAGGGTTTAGCGCGAGCGCCGGCGGCGGCGGCCTGGACGGGGTCGGAGGTGGATGGCGCAGCGGCGGCCAGTGGAGAGAAGGCGCCGGTGGGGGCGGGTGTAGTTAGCGGAGTAGTGGAGCCTGCAGGCGATAAAGCGGGAGAAAAGGAGAAGGAAAAGGAGGATGAGGTGGTGCGGCTGGATGACAGGGCTAAGAGCGAGGTGTATGTGTGCTTTGAGGGACCGCTAGGGGCGCACCTCAAAAAAGAGGTGAGGGAAAAAATTTGGAAAGGGGAGTATGTGGAGATATTTTCCTTACTACCCCTGGAAAAATTTAACCTAGACAAGGTGAAGCCGAGCGATTCCAAGAAGGAAAAGGAGGAGGAAGAAAAACGCCGCTATAGGCTCATTCCTCGTTCCTTTTCCAATTGGTTGCAGGCGTTTGCAATTTTGGCTAGCGTGGTAGAGGAAAAGGAGCCGGAGCACTGCTCGGCTCTATTCGGCTATATGGATGCAATCGGGGAGGCGTATCGCACGTACGGGGGCTTGGCATGGCTGCGGTATGATGAGCAGTTTAGGCAGCGGAAGGCGTTGCGGCCCGGCATGCGGTGGGATCATAAGGACATTTCCTTATGGATGCATTTAATGGCGGCCCCGAACCAGTCCTTTCGTGGCGGTGCCGGGGGAACGGGAGCCGGGCCCTCGGGGATCCAGAAAAAGGGTTTGTGCTGGCAATTTAACGAAGGCCAGTGCAAATTTGGTGCAGCATGTAGGTTCAAGCATAAATGCTCCGGCTGTCCAAATGTTTTAAGAAAGGGAGAGGCAAGGCCGGGGATGGGTCTGGTAAAAGGGAGGACGCCAGTGAAAGTAGAGGCGATGGCGCCGTTTTTAAATAGGTATCCGGACGGGGCAGCGGCGTCGCTTTTGCGGTTTGTTTTTTTGTACGGGTTTCAGATTCCGTCGACGGTTGAGGCATTGCCTCCGGTTTGTCGTAATTTACGGTCGGCGAGGGATCACCCTATGGTTGTGGGTGAGAAGTTGGGTAAAGAGGTTGAGCTGGGCAGGATGGGGGGCCCATTTGAGAGCCCGCCGTGCAGTAATTTGGTGGTGTCCCCGCTGGGGGTGGTGCCAAAGAAGGAGCCGAATAAATTTCGGCTCATTCATCATCTTTCATTTCCGGAAGGGTCGTCTGTGAATGACGGCATTGCGCCAGAATTGTCGGCGGTGTACTACGTCTCGTTTGACAAAGCGCTGGACTTGGTATGGGTGGCGGGACGCGGTGCATTGATGGCAAAAGCGGATGTAGAATCGGCGTTTCGTTTGTTGCCGGTGCATCCGGAGAGTCAGCACCTTCTGGGTTGCTGGTGGAACGGGAAGTTTTATGTTGATCGTTGTTTGCCCATGGGCTGTTCGATTTCTTGTTCATATTTTGAGGCTTTTAGTTCCTTTGTTGAGTGGGTGGTGCGGGACGTGTCCGGCTTGTCATCCATTATTCATTATTTGGATGATTTTCTGTGTGTTGGTCCAGCGGGTTCCATGGTTTGCGCTGGTTTGTTGTTCGCCTTGCAGAGAGTGGCGGATCGTTTCAGGATCCCTTTGGCGCAGGAAAAAACGGAGAGGCCGGCGCCGTTTATGCGGTTCCTGGGGATTGAAATCGACTCGCTGATTGTGGATTTGCGGAGCGCGGTTGCAGCAATGCTGGCAGCAAAAAAAGTGCGGCTTAAGGTGGTACAGTCTTTGCTTGGAAAGCTGAATTTTGCATGCAGGATTATGCCGATGGGGCGTGTTTTTGCCAGGAGGTTGGCGACAGCTACGGCAGGCGTGCGGTCCTCGGCGCATTTTGTGCGGGTCACGCGGGAGATCAAGGAAGATTTGTTGGTTTGGGACGTCTTCTTGCGGCATTTTAACGGCCGCGCCTTGTGGTTGAAGAAGGTGGTGCCCAATGATGCGCTGGAACTGTATACGGATGCGGCCGGGTCGGCGGGTTTCAGCGCCATTTTTCAGGGTCATTGGTGTGTGGGGAGGTGGCCCGAGGATTGGCGGCAGGGTGGCCTGGTAAAAAATCTGGCCCTGCTCGAGTTGTTTCCAATCGCAATTTTTGGGACGTAAAGTGTGCTTTCATTGCGATAATCAGGCAGTCGTGCATGCAATAAACAGCTTGTCAGCGAAACCGGTAGTGGCATATCTGCGGCATTTGGTGCTCAAGTGTTTGCTGTGGAATATTCATGTGGTTGCAAAACATGTGCCGGGGGTTGATAACGGGGTGGCTGACGCTTTATCTCGTTTTCAGTTCCACAGGTTTCGGGAGTTACTGCCGGGGGCAGACGAGATCGGAGCGGTGTGCCCAGAGGAATTGTGGAGCCTGGTGAGGCAGTGATTGTGGGTTTGATTAGGAATTCGGTGACCGAGGTGACTTGGTGCCGTTATGCTAAAGTGTGGGTTGAGTGGCAGGCAGTGCTGGGTGAGATGTTTGGTAACGGGCGAGTGGATTATTTATTGGTGCTCTTGGCATTGGTGAGTGAGGATTTTAGGGCTGGGAGGTCAGCATCGGCTGTGGCGCTTAGGGTGGCGGCCGTGGCCTTTTGGTTAAAGGTTAGGGGTGAGCAGGACGTTTCACGGGATTTCCGGGTGAGGCAGTCATTGAAAGGTTTTTGGAAAGGTGTGAAGGTGCGGGACACTAGGCGGCCCATTTCGTTGGACTTGTTATGGTGTTTGGTGGATGGTTTGCAGGGGATTTGTGTCTCAGCGTATGAGACGGTGCTGTTTGAAACTGCTTTTGTGTTAGCTTTTTTCGGGGCTTTTCGGATAGGGGAATTGGTGAGCCCGTCGAGGGTTAGTGCGGGTGGTTTGCTATCCGAGGATGTGTCGGTAGTGGGACAGAGAGTGGAGTGTTGGCTTCGGCGGTCCAAGACGGACCAGATGGGTCGAGGCAGGTTAGTAGTGTTGTATGCGGTGCAAGGGGATGGCTTGTGCCCGGTGCAGGTGGTGAGTAAGTTTTGTGGTCTGCGGGGCGGTCTTCCGGGCCCGCTGCTACGTCACGAGGACAGGGCTTGGTTGTCTCGTTACCAGTTTGTGGCAGTGCTGAGGAGTTGCCTGCACTGGGCGGGTGAGCGCCCAGAGGATTACGGGTCCCATTCTTTCAGGATCGGGGGGGCTACCGAGGCTTCTCGTTGGGGCCTTGGAGATGACATGGTGAGACGGATTGGTCGGTGGGAGTCCTCTCGTTTTTGTGGTTATGTGCGCCCACAGTTATTATCTCGTTGAGGGCTCTGGTTAGAGTTTGTTTGTTCTGCCGTTGGGTTTTTGTTGTTCTTTGTTGCAATCGGGAATGGTGGTGTTGTTTGTTAAAATTGTTTCCTTTATTGTAGGAGTGTGTCTGATCTGGATCCTGGGGCACTCGTTCGTTTTCTGGGGGGCCCGTCGGGCCGATGCGCGCCCGAATGGTCGGCAGTTGGGTGTGGACAGATCGCTGGCATCGGTCAAGTGGATTGGAGTGCGTGGCATGGAATGGAGCAGGGTCGTGCCGGAATTTGAATATTATTGCAGGATGGACAGACCTCCGAACATGTTGGTTTTACACGTGGGGGGGAATGACCTGGGTTCACGGGCATCCCGCGATCTGATCAGGGACATTAAGATCGACCTATTGCGTTTATGGGCAAGGTATCCGGGCTTGATAGTGGTGTGGTCGGATATTGTGGCCAGATTATGGTGGAGGGGGGCTCGGTCGGTTGAGAAGATTAATCGCGCCCGGGCACAAGTGAACAGGGTGGTTGCGCGTTTCGTGCGGAGACACGGCGGTGTGGTGGTGAGGCATGTGGACCTGGAATCGCCGAAGTGGCAGTTTAGGAGGAGTGATGGGGTTCACCTTAATGACATTGGTTCCGATTTATGGGCCCTGGGTTTGCGTGATGGTGTGGAGCAAGCCTTGGGTGTGTGGCGGGTCCAGGCCACGTAAGGTGTCACGTGTCCTGTCCTGTGGCGGGGGTAGGTCTGGTCCAGAAGCGGTTGTAAGGGATTTGTAGCTGGACCGAGAGGCACTGTCTTGGTATGGTGTCTCTGGGTTCCGGGAAATTGCAGGCACGGTGTTCTGCAAAGTTTGGGGGGTATTAATCCGTGGGGTGATTAATACCTCATCTCTGGGTCGGAGTGTTGCGGCCAGGGATATTGGTGTAGGAAAGGGTTTCTGGACCGGGCCTACATAGGGTTTCATGTACCGTTTATTATTATTATGTGTTACCTATTATTGTGTGTTTTGGGTCGCCCGTTGGACGGCACCCCCTTGTGTTAGTATGTTAATAATAGGTAATAAAGGCTGCTGTGGCCAATTTGTTTAACCAAGTCGCATGCAGTCGGTGTGTTATTTTTAGGTTAAGTTTGGGGGGTATAGTAACCATCACGACCGGAGAATCCTTCCTCAGTGGTCATGTGTACATCCGACATTTTAGTGATAAAATTCAGACATTAAAAAAAATAATACTAAAGCACCAAAAAAATCCGAGGCCCTGTTCACACACTGCGTTTTTACCCGTGTTTGTTTTGCGTTTTTGCTGCAGAAATTTCTTGAGAAAATGGTTGTAACCTTTCTGCAGACATTCCCCAGCAAAACCTATGGGAAAAAAAATAGCTGTGCGCACACTGCGTTTTTTTCTCAAGAACATTCTTTCTGCAGAATTTCTTGAGAAAAAGAATGAGCATGTCACTTCTTTTCTGCAGGTACCTGCGTTTTTTGCCATAGATATTGGTAAAAAAATGCAGGGACCAACCTTCGGAAAAAAACGCATCAAAAACGCTCAAAAACGAGGTAAAAATGCATGCGGTTTTCGTTGCGGTATTGGTGCGTTTTTTGACCGCAAGTCCGCTAATCTTTCAGACTCTCAAGAAATTTCTTGAGAAAAATCTTTTTTCTAATGTGAACAGAGCCTAAAAATGGCAAAACTTGTGCACCATTAAAAAAACAACCATTTTTATATGCAAAATGAATAAATCTAGAATATTATTTTTAGCACAAATACAGAAAAAAAGGTGAATGCGGCAATATACAAGGACGGGAACATACAAGAGGATGGGGGACAAAGATACAAGCATGGGATGGGAAAACTGGATGCTGAGGGAATAAGGCTCTTTCCCTTGGGACCCAGCTTCTGCATGCTTTTCTATACATTTGTGCCTGAACTCCACTTTCCCATGCTCTACTAAACATCTTTCCCACAACGCCCAGCTTTCCCATGTTCTATAACACATCTTTCCCTCAGCATGCAGCTTTCCCATGCTCTGCTATATATTTTTTCTTCAGTACCCAGCTTTCCCTTGCTCTGATATCAAGGTCAAGCTGGGTGCTGAGGTTAAGATGTACAGCAGAGCACCAGAAAGCTGGATGCTAAGGTAAAGCTGCATAGCAGAACATCAGAAAGCTGGGTGCTGACGGAAAGAGGGATATCAGAGCATTTGAAAACTGGGTGCTGAGGAAAATATGTATAGAAAACCATGGGAGAGCAGGATGCTGAGGGAAAGGTCCGAGTGTCAGCATAATTATCTTGTACTCCGAGCTGGGGGAAGGTGAGAGGAGATGGGGGGGGCAGGTCTTAATTTTGCACCTGGGCCCATTGAACTCTAGTTACACCACTGTATGGACACACGGAATGTGGTTGTAATCCAGAATGAAAACAAGTAGAAAAATGTAGGAATGGTCGAAGGCCATAGCACCCCTTGTGGGTAGGGTGTAGAGTTGAATGTGAGCCAAGTATGCAGTCCAGTGTGGCAGATTCGAGTGTGTTGCTATTCCGATTACATATCCTCCCAGAAACAGGGAAGAGTGCTAGAATGACTCTTAAAGACAGGTCCGTTGTGGCAGAAAGACTGGGAACATCCACAATAATAACAGCTGAGGTGAACTTGGAGGAAATTTGTCTGTTGGTGCTTGATACTAATGAAATGGCCATTAAGATGTGTGCCCACTATTTCTCATGTAAAGTTGCCATCCAAAGACTGTAGTAAAGAACTTTTGTTTAATAAGTACTATCAGCCTCTGTCTCCGTTTCCTCCACAATCTGGTCCTGCCGTGCCCAAGACAACAACATGAATTTGCCTCCTGAAAGGTATGAATAGCAATGCAACTATCCCCACACCCAGCCAGGACCACAACACTTTTGTTGTGAAGTGGGGCCTGGGCATCTCCTGGAGGAATTCCTTCGCATGCGACTACCGCTCTGTGCCTCCTCTTTACACTGCCCTTGGGGACCCGGTGACGCCGGTTCCCGATCTCCCTATATTCAAATGCATTTGCATCCATCAAACGCAAATACACTTGAAAACTTGAATGTCAGGACTGAGGCAGAGGAGCGCACATCAGTACCTGCCCCACCCCAAAGTGCAGCAGCATGATGAGGTCTGCATGCTGCTGACATCATCACACTTCTGTTTATGCCAACACCGCAATGGAGAATATATGTCAGGCACTTGTAAGTGCTCCATGTAGGAAATGAAGGTGAAATCTGGGGGCCATGGGAGGAGCGGATTGGGGTTAATTATGGTGCACATTATGGGGCAATTAGGGAGGATTGTGACAGGAGGCATAGAATAACAAGGAACAGTGGAGTGGGGGGCTTTATGGACAGAGGCACTGTGGGAGGCTATTATGGAGAGGGGCGGTGGGGGGGGCTATTGTGGATATTATATAGAATGGCAGTGTGGGAGGATATTATGGAGAGGTGCAGTAAGGGAGGCTAGTTTGGATATCATGGAGAAGGGTAGTGTTGGGGGGATATTATACAGAGAGGAAGTGTTTGAGGTAATATAGAGTGGGGAAGTTTGTGGGATATTAAGGAGAGGGGCAGTGTGTGGGGTGCAATAAAAAGAGAAGTACTGTGGGGGATATTTTGTGCAAGAAGTACAATGAAGGTCAATTATTTATTCAGGGGTGCAGTGTGGGAGATATATTTATTTAATTTATAGGGCAATATAATGTTACTTTTGTTTTTAAGGTCATGTCAGGAAGTGCTGCTGTGACAGAGAAGAGAAAAGTCCAGCGAGACAAGCTGCAGCCATGAACTGACAGTGATTCTGGTGCTGCAGTCATGTGCTGATGGTGGTTCTGGTATTGCATTCATGTACTTGAAGGTGATTCTGGCGTAGCATTTTTGTACTGATGATGGTTCTGGTGCTGAATTAATGTACTGATGGTGGTTCGGGCACTGTCTTTGTGTAATGGCAGTAGTTCTGGGACTGTATTTGTGTACTGATGGTGGTTCTGATGCTAAATTCATTTCACTGCACAGACACAAGACTTTGGGCACTGTGTGAATTTGCCCATTGTCCGGACCACACAATTCGCATGTAGCACAGAACATTAAACTTTTTGGAAGATATGCAGGGGCACCTAAGAGGGTATAAAGAGGTTGTAGGAACCCAATTTCCATGTTTTTAAAGGGGATGAGCATGGTTTATATAGCATAAAACTGGTGACAGGTTCCTTTTTGCAAATTGCTTTTTTGCTACTTAAAAAGTTTACCTACCATTTGGAAATGGTGATCTTGTAAAAGCAAAGTGATGAATAACTTAAGCAAAATATCACTGCAATTCATGATAAACAAGAAAATGACAAAAACTAGTGCAATAGCAAAAATTAAAAGAATTAACTATTTGGTATGTTGATGTCTTTGTGGATTTAACATTTAAAATACACTCCCATCAAATTTTCTATTTCCTAAATTTGTCTGTTTATGTAGTGCATTACTATACTCCGACCACGCCATCTTCCCTGGTTTCCAACGCCACTCCAGTCATCATCACTCACAGGATTTCTGTTCTGACATGCTATATCTTATTGGGGTTTATGAGTGAGCTGGAAGAGGCTGTTTACAATATACGTTTATGGAGCACTAGGATCGGCAATTCACAATGGCAGTCACGTGACCCAGAAAAGGACCAGAGTGGTGCTGTAACTACAGAAAATGGCTATTGGTGAGTATAGTAATGCATTTACACTACATTACATATATATTTATGCAAGTTTAGGCAATAAAAGTTTAGAGGCTGTGCTTCTTTAACAGATCATCTTACCAAGACAACCCATTTTCTTATGCCTAATTACTGCTTAAAGTTTTCATAGTCAAAGCACTTCCCAGGGCAAAGAGCAGCTAGGAGAGTCCAGGTATCACTAGGGCAGAATTGGCCTTTCTGTAGATGACATGGTCACTCATTTGATTTTCTAGAATGTAGTACTACATTTTCACAGATGATATAGATTTAATGTATAGCCAGTCATAATAACTAATTGTAGAAAGGTTTCTGATCAATTAAATGGCTTTGATTGTGAAATCCTTATGACACGCTATCAATATTAGATTGACAGAGGTTTAACTTTCAGCATCCCCGCTGAACACAGTACCTACATAAAAGGCGCCACTAGCGAACACAGAAAGAAGAGGGCCTCTGTGCAAGGACAGCATATCGGCCCTTTTCAGTCCAGTAACTGATCCTAATGCCCAATTCCACCTATTATGGAGGTAGAAATGGCCTCTCTACCTCTTGGGCCACTGTGCGGCCGGACTGGTTGCACCAATGACATGTCCGCCCCTGAAAGGCGCAGTTCCACAGCTTAGACTTGCATAAAAAAAGGACCGGGTGATCTATTGTAGTCTGCAAATGGAGTCTGCAATATATAACAGAATGGATATAACGTGTGATGGTTCAGTGTAATTTCTAGATGAGATATGAGAAGTAATGTAATTTGTTTGCACTGATAACGTGCATACTTGACTCGATGTTTAACGTTTCACCACTATACATTAAACATCTATAAAACACTTAGTTCAAGAAGATTATCCATTCATATCAGGAAACCTCTGTGATTCCCTGGAACACATGATTGAATAGTAATAAATGAACTTTAGATCCACAAATACAAACGTGCTACCTCTACACACATCCCTGTTAATTATTTGCATATTAACCTAATAAATAAAGTGACAGTACTTCTCAATGCAAAACTAAACCAATCAGTTTTCTAAATATTACTTCTGATTACACAGAATGATGAAGCACAAGTGTGTAAGGCCCTGATGCACATTGGACTGACATCCTCTGAACATAATGGGTTGGGCCAACAAGCTTATACGTATGGAATGCTCCCGTCACTCCCCCTATAGATGATGTCGGGAAAGATAAATATCTGGCATGATCATTTCTGGACTGCCAGTCCTTTTCTTCTCAGCGACAAATGAGGCCACAGGAGATGTCTGGCAGTGACATTCTCATAAAGAACAGAAGAACACTCGTCATAGCTAGCGATTCTATGAAAGGGGGAGTCGGGTGACATAGCCCACAGCTATTTAAAGTGTATGGGGGCTTAAAAGGGTATTCCCATATCCAAGATCCTATCTCAATATGTAGTAGTTGTAATTATGTTAGCAAATACCTCCAAGTAGAAATGTACTATAGTTCTCCTGATGTAGCCATTATTATTATCTCATGTGCAGGGCATTGCAGCTTAGGTATCTATGGTTCCGACCATGAGCAACTAACTGTCACTATGAGTGGACGTAACCATTGATGCCTAATCGCCCTGAACATGAGGTAAGAGACATGGCTATATCAGGAGAACTATGGTACATTTCTAATTGGAGGTAGTTGCCAATATTATTATTATTATTATTATTATTAATACACCTACTACATATCAGGATAGGATTTTGGAGCTGGAATACCCTTTTAAGTGATAGTGAGAAGTCATAAGGTGGGTCACACGGCCTTTGAAGTAGGCGGATCTGAGAGTTTTGTAGCTTGATGAAAACATGTCTGATGCCATCAGCATGACCATTGGTGTAGAGTTGATGACAATAAATGGGACCTTTTGAGGAACATTTGGAGATAGACTTGCTGGTTTATTCAATTAATTTTAAACAAACAGCTAAAACCATGTTATATTCAAGTAATTGTATCATTACTTGTTGGTTTTCACATTTAATACTGATTGGCTGATCAGGAAGCATAGGCCATTTATTAAGCAAAATATATTCTTTTAGAGCAGTCACGTACAAATCATCTGTTTCCATAGCCGTACCCATAACCATAAAAGATATTAGATCTGGGACTTTCAAACATGACTCTGAACTTTTGGCACAATCAACAGTACATAAATGACCACATAATTAAGGTGCAGCAAGGTTATCATACTGTCAGTAAGCATAGGAAAGTGAGCTCAAGCTATTGTCAAACTATATGTGTTCACAGGCAATATGGGAAGTTAAAGACGCCTTCATTCTCTATATGTAGAGTGTGCTTCATGTCTTCGGACCCTTACTGTCCCTACATGTGCCTCGGATTTCTTACAGTTATTTGGATGTTTCTTTGTTACATTGGTTTTAGGGCTAAATACACTGTGTATATGGTACCTTACCCATAAACACTCATGTGCGGCACACAAAGACTGCTTTAAGACATACTTAAACGCTTCATGCACACTTTTGTGCTATGTAGATAATCCCTAAGGGTCAACAGAAATTTAGATCCTTGATCTCCAGCAGCATGAATAGTATAGCCCTTTAAAAAGCAGTGTCTTCAGACCCACAATCTAGTAGCATAAATATATAGAAGCTTGCACATGCCCTAATATGGCCTAGCCATTCATGCGAATAGAAAAGGCTAATATTCCAACCAGGGCAATATTTGCCACTAGGGACCAGCGGTCGGTGCCTAGGGTGGCGGGTTGCCAGGGCGGCACTTTCTGGCAACAATTTTTTTTTTACCTCCCCTCACACTCCATTAGACAGCCTAATAAATCCCCCGCCTTTTCAGATGGGGGGATGCAGCTCTACGTATTTGTATCCTCTTTAAGATGCGAATACAATTAGAATGCGGACACAGAGAGAGGATTGACCCCAGAAGTGCCAGTGCGGGAGCCTAATGCTATAGACTGGGGATGAGGGAGTGAGGGAAAGGCTAATGCTACAGACTCGGGAAGATTGAGGGGAGAGGGAGGCTAATTCTACAGACTGGGGAAGAGGTGGGGAGAGGGAGAATAATGCTATAGACTGGGGATTAGGGGATCTATGACTAAAGACCGAGGATTAGGAGGCCTATTATTGTAGTCTGGGGGTTAAGGAGCCTCTAACTCTAAACGAGGGTAAAGGGGGTTATTATAATAAGCTGGGATTTATGGGGGCTATTATAATAGACTAGTGTTTAGGGTGGCTATTACTGTAGTCTTAAGCGGGCTTTACACGCTGCGATCTCGCTAGCGACATCGCAAGCGATTGTACCCGCCCCCGTCGGTTGTGCGACACGGGCAAATCACTGCCCGTCGCGCACAACCTCGCTTACACCCGTCACACGGACTTCCCTGTCCTGCGACATCGATCTGGCCGGCGATCCGCCTCCTTTCTAAGGCGTCACACCGCAGCCGTCCAATATAAGCGGAGGGGCGGAGATGAGCGGGACGTAAACATCCCGCCCACCTCCTTCCTTCCGCATAGCCGTTGGAGGCAGGTAAGGAGATGTTCCTCGCTCCTGCGGTGTCACACACAGCGATGTGTGCTGCCGCAGGAATGATGAACAACATCGCTAATTAGAAGTAAACGACTTTTTGTTTTAGGACGACCTCTCCGCGGCAAACGATTTCTGCCGCTTTTGCGATCGTTTTAGATCGCACATAACTGTTACACGCTACGATATCGTTAATGACGCCGGATGTGCGTCACAAACAACGTGACCCCGACGATAATTCATTAACGATATCGTAGCGTGTAAAGCCCGCTTTAGATTTAGGGGGCCTATTAAAGTAGTTGGGGTTTAGGGGGCTTATTACTGTAGAGGGGGGTTTGCGGGGGCCTATTACTGTAGATGCGGGTTTAGGGGGGCTTGCAGAGTGATGGATCGTGCAAGGGGCAAAATCGATGGGGGAAAAGATTAAGGACTCAGTATGGTGGGGGCTCAGTATGGAGAGGACACAGCTTGGACGTCTCATGGAAAAGGGACAGGCAGCATCGGGAGCTCATTATGGAGAAAGAGCAGCATGGGAAGTTCAGTATGGAGAGAGGCAGTGTGAGGGCTCAATATGGAGAGGGGCATCATGCATGGAACATGTGAGGAGGGGGCACCATAATGTGAGGACAGTCTGCAGATTATAGTTCATAACTGAGGAAGGTGTGGTGGGTATAATTTATAAGGGAGTACAGTTTGGCGTTTTAATTTATTAGGGGGCAGTATGATGGTTATAGTACACAAGGACAGACAGTGAGGCTGTCATAGTATATAAGGGGGGATGATGTGGCCTTTTAGTTTACTTGGGGGCATTGTTACAGTTATAGTACACACGGGTGGACAGTGGGGCAGTTATAGTATATAAGTGGGGACGGTGTTATGGGAATATTTTATAGGAGAAGATAGTGTGGAGGCCATGTACATTAAGAGGGATAGTGTAAAGTAATATTTTTTTACAGGGAGCTTAGTGAGGAGCAAATTATGTTTTCAGGGGCACCACAGGGCTTATTTAAGGCACAGTATTGGTGGTTATTTTTATTCAAGAACATTGTAATGACAATGTTATGTTTCAGGGAACCATGTTGAGATGCAGTTGCGAAGACCAGAGAAGAGGGAACATGAGAAAACAGCAATCGGTGAGTGAATTATCACACAGACATTACACTACACTAACAATTACACAGGTTTAGGGGAACAAAATACCAGAGTGCTTCTTTAATATTTGCAGAAAAATCTTTTTAAATGAGGGTGCTTCGGTGCACCGTTGGTGGGGTCTTTACTTTGGTGCACCATTATGCCCTCATATTTACTGCATGTTTTAAAGTCTTTTTTTTTTTTATAGCACTCAACTAATAGTAAAAGTGCGTGCTGTCTAATACCAGGTTGTATGTCTGATTTTACCACTCTTAAGCCTGTTTTACACCATACGATCCAGCATACGATATCGTATGCGATCGTACCCGCCCCCATCGTATGTGCGGCATGTTAAATTTGTTGAACGTGTCGCACAAACGAATAACCCCTGTCACACGTACTTACCCGTCCATATGACCTCGATATGGGCGGCGAACATCCACTTCCTGGAGTGGGAGGGACGTTCGGCGTCACATCGATGTCACGCGGCAGCCGGCCAATAGAAGCGGAGGGGCGGAGATGAGCGGGACGTAAACATCCTGCCCACCTCCTTCCTTCCGCTTTGCTGGCGGGAGCGCAGGACGTAGGTAAGATTTGTTCATTGTTCCCGGGGTGTCACACACTGCGATGTGTGCTACCCCGGGTACGATGAACAACCTGACATTCAATTTTTAGAAATTGAACGACGTGCATGCGATGAACGTTTTACCGTTCAATCGCAATCGCACGTAGCTGTTACATGCTACAATGTAACTTACGATGCCGGATGTGCGACACATCGTAAGATATATTGTAGCGTGTAAAGCGCCCTTTACTAAGTGAGCGCTGTCAATCAACACAAGGGACTGGCTTTCATATGCATACAGTATATAAGTGCATAAGGGTCCATCAAGGCATAGGCCACACCAAAGGTGCACCAAAGCCCCCTCATTTGCATATTAAAAATAGATTTTTAAGCAAATATAAAAGGGGTGGTCCAGTCTAGAATGACAAGTCTGCAGTCACTCTGTGTGTGTCACTCTGTGTGACTGCAGATTTGTGAGGCCTCACAGCGTACTCACTGTGCACTACAAGGATTCTCCGGTGTTTGTGCTGGGAACAGCGGTCAAGTATGCAATGTGCAGACTCCCAGCTAGAACCCATCTAGGGAGTGCAGCCTCATTCAATACAAGTGAATTAAGCGAGGCCATACTCACTAGTTGAATTCTGAGGGGGAGTATGCATATTGCATAATTGATCACCAGTCATAGAGTGACTTGTCATTCTAGACTGGACAACCCCTTTAAGCTAAACTGTGTTTGATTTTTGTAGGGGGACTGTCCCCTATATAATTGTTTATTTATGTAAATGGGAAAATCATTTCACCTGAAAAAAGAACATTTTGCTTGTGCATCGGGTGATCTGGCAGCAGGTTTAGTTACACCAGTAATCAGTTTCTGATTATTAGCAGCATTGTAAATGCACCTCAAAGAGTAACTAAATGGAGAATTTTTATATGTTTTATGCGCAATTGTACCGCCCCGCGCTCGGCCGCAGCCGAGTCGCTCGGATCCGGGCTCGTTGGTGGGTGGCTCGAGCGCCTCCGGACCCGGGGTCACTTCGCTCTGAAAGGGTGCTGGCGCTACTTAGGGGGGGTAGGTAGGTGTACGGCCGGAGCCGTGTTTGAGTTCGTAACGCCACCCACGTGATGTGGTGAAGGTGTAGACACCATCGCTGCAGTTACGGGGCATCTGGGGGAGATGGTTATGCAGCAAGATGTTAACCCCTCCGTGGGCTGGGATGATGGCCCCGGGACCCGTTGGGGAAAAATAGCTGGGCGGTGCATGGCGGTGCGCGGCCGGATGGCACTGTTGTACTCACTGTTATTGACACACACAAGTCTCTGGTAAACAAAGTTGATGGTGGTCGGTGCCCGCAGCCGGCTGCGTCTGGTCCCCCATCCCCGGTTCAGTGGTCTTTGCCTTTCTCCTGCACCGTGGTAGTGTATGTGTAGACTGCCTGCGCTTCAGCGACGGTAGTCCGCTCCCCGGCTGTGTGTCTGTCGGGAGAGGCCGTTTCCCGCAGACGCTGGCCCGTGGGATCTCTCTGCCTGTGCGGTGGCTTTCTATCCCCCTCAGTGGGCTGTTGTCTTCAGTCGGGACTTGGGTGGGAAAGGACCTATAGTCCAGACCGCAATCAGTGAATTAACTCAGTCCAGTGGACTCTGGATCTCGTTTCAGGGTCTGAGTACCCCCCTGTGTGCTCCGGTTTCCAGTCGGTTCCCCGGGTCGGTACCGGCGGGCCACTACCCTGTCCCGGTCCACCACAGTTCCACCGAGCAGTCTTCCCGGCTCCTGCAGGATAGGCCACCATATGCCTCCTAGCCAAGGTGTGCGGGCTACGACCCTCACACCTGTCAGTCTGACACAGGCCTGTACCACAGGCTTGACCTCCTCCACTCCTCAACACTCAAACTCCTCTCTGAACTAACTGAACTGAACTGACTGACTGTCTGTTTCCTGCCTCAGGCCCTCTGAACTCCTCGGTGGGCGTGCCAACCGCCTGGCTCCGCCCTCCTGGTGTGTCCATTAAGCTCTGCGGGAGGTGACTTGGGTTTATGGTTTGGCTGGTGTTACCTTGTGTGGGACTGGTGTTGTGCGGGGCGCTATCTGTGACCACCTGGCTAATCCAGGGCGTCACACAATAATTCTGAGCAGATTGGTGAGGAATCTGTTCCTGAAACCCCCAACCACAGCTGAAAAATTATTTTAGAAGAGCGCACACAGCACAGAGCGGATGCAGTTGAAAGTCATAGTCCTGTCTCCTAGGCTGTGCACTTCTAAGAGCTCTTTTGAGCAATCTATGGAGGTCTTAGGGGGACCCAGACCCACATCAATGTGCTCAGAATGAATGTGCGTAAAACATAGAAAATTTCCCCAAAAAGTTAAGTTATTTTTTAAGGATGTTTAATAGTGCTAGTGCCTGCACCTCATCAGTTCTGTTGCTCCTGTATGGTCTTCTATCTAATGATGGCTGGTAACAACTCCTGGTATCTCCTTACCATTGTTAAAGACATTATTAGAAGCTGCAGTTTCATGCCATACAATTATACGTTTGGCTGGCTTTGGTTATGGTGATGTAATCTTGAATTCAGGTTGGTTCTGGTGATGTAATCATGCACCAATAATTGTTCTGTTGATGTAGTAGTGATTTGAGGTTGGTTCTAGTGATGTTGTCGTGTACAGGTGGTGGTTCTGATGATGTAGTTGGGTATTGAGGCTGGTTCTGGTAATGTTATGGTGATTTGAGGTTGACTCTGGTGGTGTAGTCATATAGATGTAGCAATATTTAATTTTAGACTTGATAGTAGATCATTATAGGGTCACTCTGCCAGACTTACAATATACACTACAGTTCAAAAGCTTAGGATCATTTAGATATTTCCTTATTTTTGAAAGAAAAGCACATTTTATTTTTCAATGAAGCTAAAATTAAATTAAACAGAAATACACTCTATACATTGCTAATGTGGTAAATGACTACTCTAGCTTCAAACGTCTGTTTTGTAATGCAATATCTACATAGGTGTATAGAGGCCCATTTCCAACAACCACCACTCCAGTGTTTTAATGGTACATTGTGTTTGCTAACTGTGTTAGAAAACTAATGGATGTTTAGAAATCCCTTGAAAACCCTTGTGCAAGTATGTTAGCACAGCTGAAAACTGTTTTGCTGATTACAAAAGCTATAAAACTGACCTTCCTTTGAGCTAGTTGACAATCTGGAACATTACATTTGTTGGTTCCATTAAATTCTAAAAATGGCCAGACAAAGAGAACTTTCATGTGAAACTTGACAGTCTATTCTTATTCTTACAAAATAAGGATATTCCATGCGAGAAATTGCCAAGAAACTGAAGATTTCCTACAACGGTGTGCACTACTTCATTCAGAGGCGAGCACAAACAGGCTTTAACCAGAGTAGAAAGAAAAGTGGGAGGCCCCGCTGAACAACTGTCCAACAAGACAAGTACATTAGGGTCCCTAGTTTGAGAATTCGATGCCTCATAGGTCATCAACTGGCAGCTTCATTAAGTAGTACTCGCAAAACGCCAGTGTCAACGCCTACAGTGAAGAGGCGACTCCAGGATGTTGGCCTTCAGGGCAGAGTGGCAAACAAAAAGCCATATCTGAGACAGTCTAATAGAAGGAAAAGATTAATATGGGCAAAAGAACACAGACATTGTTTAGAGAAAGATTGGAAAAAGTGTTATGAACAGACGAATCGAAGTTTGAGGTGTTTGGATCACACAGAATAACATTTATGAGATGCAGAACAACTGAAAAGATGCTGGAAGAGTGCCTGAAGCCACCTGTCAAGCATGGTGGAGGTAATGTGATGGTCTGGGGTTGCTTTGGTGCTGGTAAAGTGGGAGATTTGTACAAGGTAAAAGAGATTTTGAATAAGGAAAGCTATCACTCCATTTTGTAACACCATTCCATACCCTGTGGATAGCGCTTGATTGGAGCCAATTTCATCCTAAACAGAACAATGACCCAAAGCACACCTCCAAATTATGCATGAACTATTTAGGGAAGAAGCAGGCAGCTGGTATTCTATCTGTAATGGAGTAGCCAGCCCAGTTACCAGATCTCAACCCTATTGAGCTGTTGTGGGAGCAGCTTGACCGTATGGTACGCAAAACGTGCTCATCAAGCCAATCTAACTTGTGGGAGGGGCTTCTGGAAGCATGGGGTGAAATATCTCCAGATTACCTCATCAAATTACCAGCTAGAATGCCAAAGGTCTGCAAAGCTGTAATTGCTGCAAATCGAGCATTCTTTGACGAAAGCAAAGTTTGAAGGAGAAAATTATTATTTCAAGTAAGAATCATTATTTGTAATCTAGTCAATGTTTGGACTGTATTTTCTATTATGCAACTCATTTGATAAATAAAAGTATGATTTTTCATGGAAAAGTCAAAATTGTCTGGGTGACCCCAAACTTTTGAACTGTAGTGTAGCTCTGTCAATGAGTCCATACATCAGCTAAATGAGTATTTGATTAAAGCCCCCATACACTATAGACAGTTGTTCCATGATTCGGCTGGTAGCTATATTGCCTGACTCTCCCTTACACAGGCGCGCTCACCTTGTTGAGTGCTTTTTTGTTCTCTATGAGACAGACGCTTACTAGAAATCTTTGGTGGTTTGCTCATCTCATAGAGAAAAAAAGGATCCAGAGTCCGAAATTGGACACGATAAGTCCTCATCTCCCTGACAATCATACTATTGGCCAAACCTGTCTATCTCTGGGTTTGGCCAACTGTAGTCTGTGTACAAGCACCTTAACTACTATCTAAAGGGTATGTGAGCTGTTAAGCGGGCTTTACACGCTACGAGATTCCTACAGCGATCTCGTTGGGGTCACGGATTTTGTGACGCACATCTGGTCGCTGTAACGATCTCGTTGTGTGTGACTCATAGGAGCGATTTTGGATCGTTTCAAAAACGTCCAAAATCGCTCCTCGTTGACATGGGGGTCCTCTCACAATTATCGCTGCTGTCGCGTGGGCGAAGTTGATCCTCGTCCCTGCGGCAGCACACATCGCTACGTGTGACAGCGCAGGAACGAGGAACCTCTCCTTACCTGCCACACGCCAGCAATGAGGAAGGAAGGAGGTGGGCGGGATGTTCGTCCCGCTCATCTCCGCCCCTCCGCTTTGATTGGGCAGCCGCTTAGTGACGTCGCTGTGACGCCAAGCAAACCGCCCCCTTAGAAAGGAGGCGGTTCGCCGGTCACAGCGACTTTGCCGAGCAGGTAAGTATGTGTGACGCTGCCGTAGCGATAATGTTCGCTACGGCAGCGATCTTCACATATTGTCATAACGATAGGGGCGGGTGCTATCACACTCGCCATCGCTAGCATCGGCTAGCGATGTCGCAGCGTGTACAGCCACCTTTTGTGGGTATGTGCTTACCATGCATTTTAGACATCTGCAAAACTTTTTCAAGGGGAGGACAGGTTAGGAAACGCTGTCATCTTTTTTTTCTCTTTTCTAACTTTTTTTGGCTGCTGTTTTTTTTTTTTGTTTGTTTTTTTTTTACATTAAAATTATATTACGTACTAGTCAGCAACTTCCTGGTGGTAGCAGCCTGAAAAAGTTACCTATTTTAACTGCTTTGTGTCTTTAAAAACCTGAAGCTGTTAAAAGAAGCTTTAAAAACTAAACGTATGAGCAGCAAGTATAGATATTTATTCTTTTAGCGTTTAGCACTTTTTCAAGTGTGTTACAGAGTAGATGTGCCTTAAATAGGTGTTGTCTGCACATACTCATAGTTTGCGTTGCCAGTAAGGGGTGCAACTAATTCAAAGAAAGTTGAGTAAAATGTGAATGAATGGTTTGCAAACATTAATGGTGATATCTTTGGTCCAGTTTATTAAATTATGCTATATGCAACTCAAATTTTAGTGTACAAGACCCCTATAATCATATAAATGTCTATGTACAGAAGTCACACAGGCATATAAATATCTACAATTGTGTCCCATAATGCATCTGCATCTAGTGTAGAAAAACATTAGACATATCGTTCAGATAAAAAGTATCAATTTTCTCACGACTAAACTCTTTTTATGTCTCATTACTATGTAACTCCGTCACTCATACTTTTATTAACATCAGACCAATATTGTATTACAGCCAGAGGTTACAATTTCTTTTATGTTACTGTGCATACGTAAGAAAAGTCATTCTATACTGCTACAATTGGCTTCTCAATAGCGTCCTCTTTTTTTTTGGTTACGTATGTATCCTTTGGGATATACAAAGAATATCTAAATGAAGTCACATTTGTGTAAAAAAAGCATTTGTTGGACTGGGCTGGACCTCGTAATAAACACTGCATGAGATCGGAAGTTTCACACCATCCTGGAGGTGAATGCACTTAATGAGTTCAGTGATAGTATTGTGGGTGGTCACCTGATTCCTTCCATACAAATGCACCTTGTCTAGTGTCATCTCTCTTTGCTAAGCAGAGTCTACAAAAACAAACAAACTATATCCCCTCCAGTTATGCGTGCTTGTATTCAAGAAGTTTACACCTGAAACTGAAGTTGTGTAATCAGCCAAGTTAATGAGACATCCTATAACATCAAAAGAACTGACATAAGCTTCTTTCTTTATTCTACGTAAAAAAAAAATAAAATCATGTTTAACATTCAATTGTGTCAAATTTATTATCCACAGAAAATACATATCCCACCTAATGACAGTATAGTATAATGGTCGGATAAAAAGTTCCAACTTTTTTTTTTGGAAAAAAATTAAAAATACCAGGAGAATTGCTGCCGGGAGCATTAAAGTTTATTTCCTCCCAGCAGCATTCAGGTTTCAGTAATGGAGGTGGCTTCAGAGACACTGGATTGCAAGGGTGAAATCAACAATGAATTCCATAAAAAAATTGGCTCAAATTTTTTATTTGGAAATCTCATCTACCTTACTGGATTACAATGCATATTTACTACTGGAAAATCATTTGTGGTAAATTGTGGTACATGAACAACTTGTGCAGGGACCCTTATAAGAGATAATGAGCCCTCATAATGAGGAAATAATTATGGAGAAATATCAAACTCTTTTCAGGATTTTCATGGCACAAATTAGGTGACAAGAGAAGATTACGTGTTGTAAATAAACAGCATAGCTTAGGTTAAAGCGATATTCTGGAACAATGATTAATCGAACACACCATCTTGGAAACCAATTTTCAAAAGTGGTTGTTCCCATTCATCTTGAATACATCCTCATATGTTAGTGAAGGAGCAATGCCTATATCATCATTTCTTACACATGAGAAAGCCTCTCATACACTTTATATTTTTGTAAGGAAAACTAATTCCACTGCCCATTCTGGTGTGAAGAAAAGCACTGCAGCTATCAGAAATGCTAAAAAAACACACCGTACGAGTGTGGTCTTACTTGTAAATTTTACTTAAAAGGAGAAGCAAACTCCAAAGGTATACTGCACAACAGCGTTCCATGAGTTTCAGCACTCGCTCTCCCAGGACAGTGTTCCAGTAAGATGTCACATAATCCCTGTGGCCAATCAGCGGCCAATTCACTCACTCCAGCTTCAGAGATATCACATACATCAAGAGGAAAAGAGAGAGAAAGCAGCAGAGCTCACTTCCTCCAGATGTAAGCAATTTGTCCACAGGCGGGGTAAGTTAATTGGCCGCTGATTGGTCACAGGGATCACAAGACATCTCACTGGTACACTAGCCCGAGAGAGACAGTGCCGATGCCTCTGGAATGGCGCCTGTACCAGAGGTGAGTTTAGGTTTTAGTATTTAATTTAAAAAGGGAAACATTTGGGTTGAGAAGCGGTTGTCAGAGTAGTGGACATCCCCTTTAACCTTATAATGCGACATAGTTGTGTAAAAAGACATTGACCACACATCTAAAAATTATCAGTTGAGCTAGTGCCACTAGGCAAAAATTTATATTGAAAGGTCCTTCATTTAACATTCTGATCAGACTGTATGAAGTTAACTCCTACGTCATGGTGAACAACCCTTTTAACCTTTTCATGTCCCTCATTATAATAATATTTTTTATTTCTATAGCTTCAACTTATTCCACAGCACTTTACAATTCAGGGGGGACATGTACAGACAATTTCAGACATTAAGGCTATGTGCGCACTTACCGGATTTTGCCGCGGATTTTTCGCGGATTTGCTGCATGTTTCGCTGCAGAAAATGTTCATAACATCTCTGCAGTGAATCACCAGCAAATCCTATGGAGAAAAAAAATCCTGTGCGCACTGGGCGGAATTTGACAGCTGCATGTTTTGCTGCGAGAATCCCGCAGCAAAAACAAGTGCATGTCACTTCTTTTCCGCACATCGCTGCGGGATTTCACTCCATTGACTCCAATGTAATCGTGAAATCCCGCAGGGAATAACGCAGGCAGCAAATTCTGTGCGGTACACTGCGTTTTCCTGCGTTATTCCCTGCGGTATTTCGCGGTTTACCTCCGGTAATGTACATCGCCTGTCTGCGGTTTGCAGGGAAGTGATGTCATTACAGGAAGAGGAAGCCGTGCAGAGAGTAAACACACACACAGATCACACACACAGACATCACAGACATGGAACACATAGACACAAACACATAGAACACACATACAAAGAAAACGGAAATATAGAAAAAAAAGAACGTGGGCTCCGCTGTATATTTACCTTCCAGCCAAGGTAAGCACACAGCGGCGGCCCGGTATTCTCAGGCTGGGGAGGGAGAGGGGCAGGGGTAATGTCCCCCGCCTCACTCCCCCTCCGGCAGCCGAGAATATCAGCCGCAGATGCCCCGGCACTGTCGCATACATTATGCGGCAGCACCGGGAGTGTCCTCGGCTCTTCCTGCCGCCGTGTAGCAGTGGCGGTCAGGGTAATATAACAAGGGGTTAATGGTGATGGGGGACCACCGCCATTAACCCCAGGCTTGATCATGGCAGCGTCTATGTGACAGCTGACATGATCAACCCGTAAGTAAAGTGAAAAAAACACAGACACCGAAAAATCCTTTATTTTAAATAAAACCAACAAGCCTCGTTCACCATTTTATTAACCCCTCCCGCAACAAAACTCCGGCGTAATCCACACAGCTCCGGCATAATCCACAGCTCCGGCGTCCTGCACTGCTGACATCCAGCCGCGACTGTCACAGACACAGGCTGAATGCAGCAGACAGCAGAGGTAATTACCGGTCATTTCCCACGGCCGGTAATGTGAACTCACTGCCGACCGTGGGAAATGCACCGATCTGTCATCTATCTATCCCTCTATCTATCCCTCTATCTATTCTTCTGTCTCTTTATCTATCTATCTATCTATCTACTATCTCAGAATTAAATGACTTTTTTTTTTTTTTCAATGTGCTTTATTGCATTGAATGCAATAAAGCACATCCCAACCCGCACGCGGCAAAACCGCGGCAATACCGTGAATAATACCGCGGTAAAACCGCAGCAAACCGCGGCAAACCGCATGCGGTTTTCGGGTGCGGTTTCCCGCGGTTTTTTACCGCGGGTGCGGTAATCTTTGAGAGCATGCGGAATTTTCTCAAGAAAATTCCATTTCCCAGTGCGCACATAGCCTTAAGAGTAACACAATATCAGGCATTACAGATTTTGACTAATTCAACAGATATCAAGAGGAGTGAGGGCCATGCTCACAAGCTACAGTCTATGAGTCCCTCTGTATAGTTGGAAACCCATTACGAGAACTAAATGTATTATCTGCAGCCATTACTAAGAACTATTGTGAAATGAAAATGAAAGCAGAAAAGGCTGACAGTAGTATTTCGTAACTGCTACATTTGATTAATAAGAAACATGAAGCATAATTCATAGTATTAAAAATGAAGTTAACCTAAACGGCAAGTATAAATAAATCACAGAGAGGACAGGCATGCTATTAAATACATGTTTTGTATATTTATTCTGTATATACTGTGTGAAGGGAAGGACTGACCATTTGGGTTTTAAGGGTAGTGGCTGAAGCTATGGAAAGAGAGGTCACATAGCCCCTTTGTCAATCTTAACCCTTTTTAAAGGGGACTTACAGTATCACATTCGGGGAAAATGTATAAATTAAATTAAAACAAAATATAAAGCCTACTTCAAATATATCACTATTCACAATAAGTTAGGGATAGTTGGCTTTCGGATGAAATTTCAGGATGACCCTAAAATCCACTCTACCCATTTCAGGTGAGCTTAATGTGTCTGTGTCTAAACTTTTGGATGCACATGTCCAACTGTTCAATGTGTCAGTACTTTTTGCACAACCTGATGTTCTCTAACAGGGCGCTAAATGGCAAAATTCACAACAGGCGTTTGATCCATGAATCGCTCAATACATTTCAGGGTTCAATTAGAATTGGCATTTAGACAGTCCTCCTCATCATGCTATTCACATTTTCACATCATGAGACAAGAGGTGGGATTCAGCCAACTTTCCCCAGTTCAGGGGAACCAGCTGTTAAAATTACCGTCGGTTCCTCGAATCGGCAACAAACGGTGCCCCGATCCGATTCTACAGACCGGAATCTCACTGGTTCCAACTAAACCTACATCCTCGGATGCACATTCAGTTGTAATGCATTGTGGTATGGAAAGCCACGGCTTTCTGCACTGCAATAGTTAAAAAAGTGGCCAGCCTATCAGAGCTCAGTAGCTGATGTCGGCCTGAACAAGTCATACACCGATGTGTAGCTTGATCTTTTTATATTTTGCATAAATTTCACCTGAAAGCCAAATATCCCTAACGTTTTGTGAGTAGTGTATAATTAGTAAAAGAAGTTTCTCTAATTTAGTGAAATGGAACTTTAAGAAAGGGAGCCTGCAACTGAACCCCTCCACTTTCCCACTATTCTGACAGATTATTTAGACTGCCTTTATTGAACTGTGAAGTTCCACTGTAGGTGGAGACGGTGAGTATGTATCATGTAGACATTGTGGATATCTGTGCTGCCGTCTTTAAAACTGATCCAATAAGCAAAAAAAAGAAATCCTTTTCAAATAAAAGAAAAAACAGATGGCTAATTAACAGATCCGTTATCTATAGACTTCCATGTTAAAAAAAAACAGACCCATATGAAAACAGTTTTTTTAAAAATGGACAACTTTTTGGCTAACGAATTGCTCCTGGATCCATTCTAACAGATAATAACTAGATATGTGAACTTAACCTAAGATGGATTCCTTTGTATTATGGAGCATCAGGGCGAAGAGGATAAGAATAACAGCAGCAACAGAGGTAAACTTTGTCACAACCTTCTCTTCATTGTGGCCATTGTTGAATGTGTGTATATATAGTGATTAATCCACTAACAGCAACTTTTTTCCTTATCTTGCAGATTGTAATATAATATATAGCTGATAAATAATATTCTATACAGTTTAAAGGCTCCTAGTGGGAGATGAGGAAAATGTTTGCCTAATTTGCTTGTCTCTGATTTGCTGCCTAATCGGATGGATTAGAATATCGATTCTCCATATCTGTGCTTCATTTTTTTAAGAAATATATGGTAAATAGAGAAAACCGCAAGACAAAATAATCTGTTTATCCTTCATCTGATTCTTGACCAGATCTGAACACAAAGCTCCATTTACCATTAAGATGATGTATAAAATCACAATCTTCCCGTTCTTAACTGTTATTTCTTGGGACGAGAAACTCACCAGATTTTGTGTTCCGCCCGCTAAGATTAAAGTGAAACTTGATTGGTCCTCTTTAGAGGGATTGTCCGGTATTTTTTTTTTTTTAAATAAAATCTCTAGAATGTGAATATTTATAAAAAAGACTCATCTGCCAATAACCCCTCGCACCAGTGCCGCTTCCCCCTGCATTCCTTGAGTCTTCTCTTCTGATATGGACATTATATGACTATAGTCAAGCTGTGGAAAGATCAGTGTGTCTAGTCAATAGTGTTGGGTTCTCAAAAAGTATCCCAATCTCTGATTATCCCTGGAGCACCATCCAGTCCATTCTCATCAAATGAAAAGAACATGGTACCACAACAAACCTGCCAAAAGAGGGTCGCCCACCAAAATCCTCAGCCCGGGCAAGGGATGGAAATAGAGAGGTAGTACAGAGACTAAAGGTAACCCTGAAGAAACTGCAGAGTTCCCAAGCAGAAACTGTAGTATTTGTCCATACGACCATAATAAGCCATATACTCCATAGAGTGTGACCTTTATGGAAGAGTGACCAAAAAATGTCTTTACTTGCAGCCAGAACTTGGAAGGCTTGTTCTGATTTTCCCAAAAGACATAAGGGAGACTCCCCAAATGTATGGAGGAAAGTGCTGTGGTCAGATTAGACCAAAATTGGACTTTTTGGCCACCAGGCTAAACACTATGTCTGGCATCAAACCAACACAGCTCATCACCCCAAGAAAACCATCCCCACAGTTAAATATGGTGGTAGTAGAATAATGCTGTGGGGTTTTTTTTGTCAGCAAGGACATGGAAAATGGTCCACGTTGAGGTGAAGATGTATGGTGCGAAATACAGGGATATTCTTGAGCAAAACCTGTTTCAGTCTGTCAGTGATTTGAGACTGGGATGGAGGTTGATCTTCCAACAGGACAATGCCCTAAAACATAGTACTAAAGCAACACTGTAGTTTACAGTGAAACATGAATGTATACAAGTGGCCTATTCAAAGCTAAAACCTTAATCTAATTGAGAATCTGTGGTCAAACTTGAAGATTGCTGTTCACCAGAAGAAACCATCTAAGGAGCTGACACAGTTTTGCCTTGATAAATGAGTACAAATCTCAGTGACAAGATGTGGAAAGCTCATAGAGACTTATCCAAAGTGACTTGCAGCTATATTTGTCACAAAAGGAGGCTCTACAAAGTACTGACTTTAGGGGGGTGAATAGTTATGCACACTGAAGTTTTCAGTTATTTTGTCCTATTTGACACATGCTTCACAATAAAAAGAAAAACAAATGTTTCATTATAGGCATGTTCTTTTTGTGCAAACCCTCAAAAAAATCCAGAGAAATTCCAGGTTGAGAGGTAGCAAAACACAAAAAATTCCAAGGGGGTGAATACTTTTGCAAGGCTCTTCATTCATATGGACATGTGACTGCTGTGGCCAGTGGTTGGCTGCAGCAGTCATGCAGCAGTTCTCTAGTGATGCTGGTTACCACCTATCCAGAGGATTGGTGATAACTTATAGATCAGCAGGATTCTACCACTGGACCTGCACCCGCTGACAGAATGGAGGATGTTTATCCCCACTGTGCATAACTAATCTCTGTTCCATTCAGTTTCTAGGGGCTGCTCCCGAAAAAGCGAATCACAGCACTTGGTAGCCTCATAGGGAATGAATAAAGCAATGGTCCATTGTTCACACTACTGCTCCAAAAGTTCCCCTTCATAAATAAAAATTCCTTATTCTGATGACCGGTGCAGGGCAATCGGACCCCTACGATTCTAAAATGTATCGACTATCCCAGGGATGGAACCCACTTATTGAGGAGGATTGTCAGGTAAGTATATTTTTTAATTTTTTTCCCCATACTGGGGCATTTTTTTTAGATAAGAAAAATATATGTGACAGCCCCCTTAAATAAATTAATAAAAAGAAAACAAATTTGTCCTGGGAATACTGGTTGAGAAGGGGCTCAAATTAAGTCTCAGTCCATCCTGGATTCCAGAATTCCCAACTCTATCAAGAGAAGTTCAGACATATTAATTTAGGGTGCATACAATGTGCATTTTTGCTTTTGTACAGCAGTTAGGCACTTTTATACATTACATCTACATACCCAGTATCTTAAGAGCTGAACTTCACTGCCATAGAAATAATTTCTTACAAAAGAGGAAACATTTCTGCAAGTTGTATAAGAGATGTGTTCTGTATATCTGCTCAAACAATAACTTCCTCTCTAATAATTCTTTCTTCCAGAGATTTTAAGCAGCTGTTGGTAATGTATGCGTTCCATTTAATCCAAACAGTCTGTGCGGGCACATCCATAGATGGGCAAGAAGTTCTAAATGTAAACTGAAAGAAGCATTAAAACAATATACACAACCATTGAAAAGGATCCTGATTGTACCAGACTTCCTTTTAATAGGAATCTGTCATCTGAAAATGACCTAATGTTAAAGTCACATTTCTATATTAAATATATTTAATTTTAATGCATTTTTTAATTATTATTTTTCATATTATCTACAAAAGAAAAGTTAAAACTTTCACACCTTAACTAGGCCTAATATTAGATTCCCAGTTCCCGTTCTTTTCAACAGCCAAATGGACAGCATTAGAATAGAATAACTAAGGCTAAGTTCACATTTCCGTTGTTTTGCATCAGTCACATGCGTCGCTTGACGCATGTGACTGATGTGCTGTACAACGCTGTACAACGGATGACAAAGAACAGAATTCTTTGTCGGACTCCGTTGTGTGTGGGGGGCGGAGCGCGAGGGGGCAGAGTTCGGGGGGAGTGGAGCCGAGCGGGGCTGTGGCACTGAGGATGTCAGTGCCGCAGGGACTGCAGGACAGGTGAGTGAGTGTGTGTGTGTGTGTGTGTATACATGCTGAATGCGGGAGGGGGCGGAGCTGAGAGGGGGCAGGGCCAGGCGTTGAGGATGTCAGTGGCAGTGCTGCGGTCTGCATGGCTGGGGACTGGTGAGTGTGTGTGTGTGTGTGTGTTTGTGTTTGTACACACATGTGCGAAGTGCGGGAGGGGGCGGGGCCGAGCAGGGAAGTGTCAGCCTCCCTGCACACGTAACCAGACTAAATATCGGGTAACAGCAAAGCACCCGATGTTTACCTTGGTTACCCGATATTTACCTTGGTTATGGGCGTACACCGCTTAGCGCCGGCTCCTTGCACCGTAACCATGGTAAATATCGGGTAACCAACCAAAGCTGGTTACGTGTGCAGTGAGCCAGAGAGCATGCGCAGTGAAATCCGACGGATCGCGCTGCTCAAAAAACGTTACAGGCTGTGTTCCTCCCGCCCGGCGGTCAGTCGTTCCACGACTGATCAGTCGGGCGGAGGGTGCAACGCAGCATCATCAGTCACAATCCGCTGCTCATACAAGTCTATGGGAACAGAGCAGCTACCAGAGCAGCGGATTGTGACTGATACATTTTAGCGGAAATGTGAACTTAGCCTTAGACACTACAGTATGGCCCCAATTCATTATTGCATTTTGCCTACTTTTTTGTGTTTTGCGCCATCTCTTTTGCACTCAATTCAATAAAACATTTTTGAAGTCTATTTTATGTTTTGCCATTATTTTTGATTTCCGCAACTCCAGATTTTTTTATCCTGATACATCAATTGTGACTTTTTGAAAAGTTGCAAAATTTGGTGCAATTTCATTCCAGTTTCAAACCCTCCTGGATTATTTTTGAGGACATCAAATTTTAGTACAATTTTTGTGACTTATCTCTACATGAAGATGGCACGCCCTCCAGGGCCATGGGGCTACTTGTTACTGGGCCGTGGTTCTGCTTCTGGGATGTCACAGCTGCGGGGCCCAGTTCCATGACCCTGGCAGTGGTCATTTAAATGAGTGGTGGGGGTTATTTACAGGGGATTAAAGTTTGTCATGATGCCACCTGCGGTATGCGGCAACAGGTATGCCACCGCTGTTATTCAGTTTCCCCTGGGGGTCGATGGTGATGCAGCTAAGTTGGTATAGCTCTCCTCAGGTAGAGCTGGGCCCCAGGGCTGACGAAGGTATTGTGGAGTGCAGAGCAGGAGGCACGGGGAATAATTGGGCAACACAGGAATGCAGTCACAAAATCTTTACTCACAGTTAGGAGTTCTAACACGACCGGTCAAGTGCTGCCTTGGAGTGCTGAGTTCCGCTGTGATGGGCTCCAGTCGATCCCCGGATAGTTCAGAGGCACAACACGGTACACTCTTCAGTGTCTTTTCATGGTCATCTTCCTGCGCTGACCTCTCCCACCTGTCCCGAGCCTACACACATAAAGTCCCAAACCGGTGTCCGTGGCCCCTGTCGGGTGGTGTGAAGCTCTATCCCTTGGCCCCCTGTGGTCACCTTTTCACTGGATGTGTGTGGATGTGGCTCCAGTACTTACAGTATCCTTAGCCTCCGGTTAGCTAGCTGAGTCATAAAGTTCTCCACTAGTTGAGGGGCTGGTCCCCTATGCGGCCAAGTCCCTCCACTCCGGTACATTGTATGTGGAACAAGGCCACCGGTGTATGGCGCCCTTCCCATGGGCTCTAGGACCCCTTCCTTTTCACAATCCCGGGACGAGCTGATCCAGCCCTTGTCCCCAGGACCACTCTCCTCCGCGTCCTCTTCCACTCTTCCAACTGACTAGCTTTCTAGCATCCCTTCCCACCAACTCGACTCCACCTCAGGCTGGCTTCGGGGACGGTGCTACCACCAATGGCGATAGCTTGATAGCTTAGTAGCACTAGGCCCTAATCACGGTCTAGTGGAGTGTTGTTTAGTGGAAATTTCTGTGTTTGTGTATACTGATTTGTGACCTCTTCCTTAACCGGGAATGGGATACCACACCTCTGGCTGAGGTGCAGTACCTCTGTGGCAACTGAAGCCTCAGGGATGCCACAAAGACACAATACAAAGTGTCATGGTGCCCTTAGCCTCATTCTTTTCATGAAATGACAAAAAAATCACAGTAGAGTAAAGCTGTATGAACCTGTTGATTTTGGCAAGGCCGGCTTATTATCCTATGTATACCTGGAATTATCCTAACACATGATATTGCAGGATAGAAGAATCATGGGTGCTGAATTTTAAATCCTTCTCCTTTTGCAATCATGAGAGATAAGCTACCTCCAGAATTGTCTGGTGTCTGGAAGTAGCTTACTCTCCTTTTCCCATTGGAAACATGGGCAAGCTCGTTGGAAGTGTGACGCTCCTGGACTACCAAGTCGTCACAGGGTACTGCACAAGCTGCCCTTCCGTGCAGTATTCCGCCTCCCTCTTGGTTCTGGGTCCCTAACTAAATGGTGTTGCCTCCAACAGCAAATCAAATCCTAGATACACCCTGCACCACACCCACCAGACACACCAGTGGACGGCTTGAGTGGAATAGCGTCGCCCACGTGGGGGTCAGGGAGGGGAAGTAAGGAGTGTAGTGACTTGAGTCTGAGAGTTGAAGGAGAGAGGTTGGGAACTAGCCCTCGAGTTGTGAGGAGCTCAGAGGAAGTCGGGAGCGGTGACTCCTGAAGGAACTGTCTAGGTTGCAGACGGTGGTCTGGGCCTAGAAGAGACGGACCCCCATTCGCAGGGGATTGTGTCAAGGTGCTTGGACCTGTCGTGGAGGACAGCCGGCAGCCTAGCACTATCACAGGTCTGGGACCGAAGGCACGACGGGGTACACTGACCCTAGTCAGGGAGTAGCTTCAGGCAACCCGACAATTCACCTGGGGGAGAACGAAGTCTTTATGATCTGTTCTCACCCGCTCCAGAATCGGGGCATTAGTGCAATGAGGGAGGATAGGACTTTCCAATCCAAAAAGGTCCAGAAAATCCCAAGCGTGAGCCCTGAGAGCAAGCTCTCATACTAAACCATAGTAGGGAGCAGGGCCCCGGCTAGTTCCATACTACCGGGCCACCAAGTTGAAGTCAAACTAAGTGCCAGGAAGCAGGTCACGGATCACTAGGCAAGCCTATTGGGGACGGGACCTGGACGAGCTCCCCTCAGCGGCAGCGGTACCCAGAGACTTGGTTTACCCAGTTGTCAGTGTCTGCCTATGAACTGAGTGAGTACAAGAGTGACCCTTACACCCCATGGCACCCCTCACCGAGTCCCGGGGCATCCCCCCTACCCGTGGAGGGTTATAACACCTTGCTGCCCCACTCCATCACCCCGGGTACTCCCAGCGGCAGCGGCGGTACTCCCCAATTTACTGTACACCACGGGTGGCATGACAAACTACATATCAACTCCCCTGTAAATACCCCCCTTATATTTGAGTGGCCACATGACCCGCAGGTCCGGAGACCCTCGAGCCACAGCGAACCCGGATCCGAGTAGCTCGGCTGCTTCCACGGGGGCAGCACAGAAGTAAATATGCATGTGCATACGAGGTCAGAAGAAATAGTTTTGGGTGAAACAATTAAAAGCTATTACAGCTATTAAATTTGCCTTTAATTTTAGCATGATACATACTCCCTCTTTCCCTGTATTGCTATCCCCTTCACACATGTGCCTTTTCCATGCAGGAACAGTTGTTCTACTCTCTTTTCAGTTATTGTTTTACAGTTTGAATACCAGTGGACTTTAGGAAAGTGGAGGCCATGTAGAGTGAAAGTCCATTCTGGTATGACAAGTACCACTCACAAATAAACTAGCATTTCTACCCCGTACCCTACAGCTTTATGTGATCACACACAGCCCCCAATTAGCCGAGCATTGCGTTTTATCAGTATCATCAAAATATTTCTAATCCCACTGACTGGTCAGTTCTCATTACAGCGCATGACACTTGGTCTTAAGGCCCCGTTACGATTTATCTGACGATATGTCGTCGGGATCACGGTTTTCGTGACGCACTTCCATCGTCGTTAGCGACGTCATTGCATGTGACACCTACGAGCGACTCCTACCGATCGTAAAAATAGCAAAAATCGTTGATCGTTGACACGTCATTCATTTTCAAAATATTGTTCGTCGTTTCGAACACAGCAGATATATTGCTACGTTTTACACCCTGCCAACGACGAACAACATCGTGTCACCACTAGGGATGATCGAATACCAAAATATTCGCTTTGACGAATATCCGACGAATAGGTCGCCGCTATTCGCGTATTCGTGAATATTCAACGCCCAATGTAAGTCTATGGGAAACTCGAATAATTTCACATTGGACCTAACGGTGAGCTGTGGTGACTGAGGAAAAGGCAGAAACAGTATGGGCACAGCCTGTAGAAGGTGCATGACTGCATTTCTGGTGTCTTTGAATAACGTGCTCAGAGCAGCACGTGGCTTGTACGTAGTCACCAGAACAGCTCTCAAACCAAATCGCTTTTTTTTTGACAAACAGTACGCAGGTCTTTCGGTGTCTCTCTCTCTGTCTGTCGGTCTCTCCCTCTCCCCCCCTCTCTCATACTCACCGATCACTGACCGATCACCGGCGCAGCGCTGCATGGCTGTCACACTGCTCTGGCGGCTTCTCCAGCTTTTGAAAATGCCGGCCGCTCATTATTCCATCTCGTCTTCTCTGCTTCCACCGCCCGCCGGCGCCTATGATTGGTTGCATTCAGACGCGCCCCGACGCTGAGTGACAGCTGTTTCACTGCAACCAATCACAGCCGCCAGTGGGCGGGTCTATGTAGTGCAGTAAAATAAATAAATAAATAAATAATTTTAAAAAAATGGCGTTTGGTCCCCCCCAATTTTGATAAAAGCCAAAGTAAAACCACACAGCTGAAAGCTGGTATTCTCAGGACAGGGAGCCCGACGTTATGGGGAGCCCCCCAGCCTAAAAGTATCAGCCAGCAGCCCCCCGGAATTTCCGCATGAATTAGATGCGACAGTCCCTGGACTCTACCCGGCTCATCCAGAATTGCCCTGGTGCGGTTGCAATCGGGGTAATAAGAAGTTAATGGCTGCCCATAGCTGCCACTAAGTCCTAAGTTAATCATGGTAGGCGTCTATGAGACACCCCCACTGATTAACCTGTAAGTGAAAGTAAATACACATGCACCCGAAAAAAATCCTGTATTTGGAATAAAAGACAAAAAAAAAAAACACCCTCTGTCACCACTTTATTAAAATCCCCAAAATACCCCTCCAGGTCCAGTGTAATCCACACAAGTTCCCATGGTGCATCCAGCTCTGCTACATGAAGCTGACAGGAGCGATTGTAGAACACTGCCGCTCTTGTGAGCTCCATGCAGCGACTGAAGTGAGCCACGCGATCAGTGGTGACGTCACTCAGGTTACCCGCAACCACAGAGTGATGGCACTGCTGATCGCACGGCTCACTTCAGTCACTCAGGGGATATGCAGTCACCAGTGAGTCCTTCACCTGTGATCGCAAATCAGGCCGCAGCATACAGACAGAGCCGCACGATGACAATAAAGTCGGGTGAAGTTCATCCGAGTTCATTCTGATCTCGCGGCTCTGTCTTGCAGCCAGCCATGTTCTATGGGGATGTAGCAGAGCCAAGTGGGACCGCACTGTCAAAAATGCATTCAAAATGCATCCAAAACGCTGCGTAAGGCCAAATTGCATCACCAGGTTCTCGAAGTGACCCTCTGGAGAAGGTTTCTCATAACATGTGATCCTAGAGGTAGCCAGCAGGTTTGGAGAGATTAACCCTTGTTGGCCAAATCACTAATGAGCACACAGCTGGTTGACGCCCGAGTCTGCCTGTGCAACTCAGAGGCCCCAGAGAAACCATAGTGTGGAGTTTCAGAGTCTGATGTGAACAGCGCCAGACACCGTCATGACACGGCGAGTTTTGAGCCAAATGCCATGTGACATTTGGCATGTGGAAACCGAGTTCCAAACTTTACAGTACAAACCAAAAATTGCAACCTATGTGGATGCACAGAAAGAATTCTACTATTTTGTAAGACATTCCAGTTACCCAGATAATACATGTTCTTCTTTTGGGATGTGGGAGAGAGATTCTGAGAAAATAAAAGCTTTTCTTTTTAAAGCTAAAAGGCTTAGAACGTGGAGCAAGATGTAAAAAAAGATGGAAGAAGGAAAGTTACATTATTAATTGATTCTTTACATGGTCTGAGGTTATAATAATCTAATCTCAGGCTAAAACATAAAGCAAAATGATCCATGTCCATGTTATTAATAGATACTAAAAGGGACTCATTTATAGACCTGGCTTCTCCTTATACCAGCACCCAAAGAAAACTACTAATTCCAATAACATTAAATACAGTAAGTACTCAATGTTCTATGGAGGTTCACTTTGCAGTTGATGAATGTGTTTACTATGGGAGAGGTCTATTTTGGAATATAAAATCCCAATAATAGCTCATTTGCCATAGAACATCCCAGATTGAGAGGGAACACAAATCTTATGTTCTCAAGTATTTGTAAGACCATAAACCAAGTTTTCTTCAGATCCCAAGACATGAAGATAAAAGCCAACTATAACTGTCTGCCTCTAATCTGAGCACATTCGATAGCTATTACTATTGAAGTGCAATTCTTCTGTAATCTAAATATGTTCTAGGTGGAATTACTTTTGTGATATTTTGTAGACAAACCCTTTTAGAGGCTTCACTTCTGAAGCACCTGGGATATTGTAGGAATCCCACTCTGAATGAATGGATACCACCTCCAGGTGTTTTGATATTTTATGTATATTCCTGCATGAGTCAAGACCTGAGAAATTGTCTGAGCTAAGCTTCTGTGTCACCATATACTGTGTGATCAATGGAAGGTGATGAATTTCTATAAGTAAGGCAGATCTTTTCATTTAGGTTTCAGCTAAAATTTGATCATACTTTGTCATGCTTCCATTTTTATAGACAAACTTGCACAGCTGAAGATGCCGCTTTACTACTCCGGTCACGCTTATGTGGCTAACACAAGGCTTTTCAACTTTGATGTTCTTCTTTGTAGAATGACTAATAAAAAAAACAATGTGTGCCCCCAGGTGAGGTGTAACCTGACAACACAGTGTATGATATAGGTGTCCGAATATGACAAAAGATAGACACAGAATCTGGTTTCCTAAGATCTACTCATAGACAGGTGGGCTGTGAGCATTTTCGAAATATCCCAGGCATGACAAATGTAATTGGTGTAAATTCATTACATATGGCCTTTCATGTCTCCATCATGATCCCAAGATCAATTTATGTTAATAATAGCTTTAATAATAATGATCAATATAGAATATAAGTTTGAAATCTACATTTCTGTAAGATATTATATGGTAACTTTGCAGAAACAATAACTTAGTTTGGAGCAATCTTTACCAATATTTTAGTCTAAAAAATGCTATAGAGGTGAACATGAATGAAATAACATTGGGAGCAAAGATGCAAAATAGGGTTCTATCTGGTATAAATGGAATAAAAGAGAAAGTGATATGCTTACCTTTTCATGTTGTGTGACACACAAGACATGTGCTTAATAAAGAAGCAGCTGCTGCAGATACACGAGTGCACAGGACAGAGCAGAAAAAGGACAGAAGACGTGTTCCCTCCACGGTGCTGCTGAAGACTTTCCAACGAAAGATTCGGACCATAACAGTGGAGATAGTGGATTTTATTCAATACATTTCAAAGCCATTACAAGCTTCTTCTTCAGTAAAGGAATCACAGTACTGCAGTTCTTTTCCTGAAGAAGAAGCTTTGAATGGCTTTGATTAAAAAACACTTGGATCTTCCTTTGGAAAGTCTTCAGCAGCAGCACACAGGGAACACGTCTTCTGTTTTGTTTCTGCATAGAGATGAAGGTCTAAGTAATATATCCTTCCAAAATTTGAGTGTATCTGAGTTAGTCATATTTATCTGCCTCACTCTCTAAAGGTAAAAAAATGATGTTCAGTGTTAGTTTTTTAGAGCCAATATGTTTGGCTTATCGAGTGAGGTTTTCAAAATAATATGTTAATTATTTTATTATAGAAGCATTTTACCCATGGTTTCAGTAGTAATCGCAAAGTAGTACCATAACAGTACAATACTCTTCTGGATAACATATTACATTTGTGGTCATTGGAGAATATTTGTCATCATAGAATAAATATTAAAATGACTACTATGTTTCATTCAGGCCAAAAGTGATATGCCTATCCTACATATCCTAGTTATTTTTGTCCTATCTGGTGTTTTTTCTGCCAATATCTGTATTGAGTGGGTGGGCACTTCTTGGAGTTAAGCCGTTCTGTGTGCTATGAACTATAAAAAGGTCTATCTTTTCTCTGCTTCCTCTCTCTTCTCCTAACATCAGTTTCACACAAAGTGAGGCCTTACAAGGAATGACCTTTTGTTCATTAAAGGGGTTGTCTAGCTTCTCAAAAACAAAACAAGCATATTGGAAAAAAAATTAGCTTACCCATCACCATTCCTGTACCACTGCCAAGGTTTTTCACCGGTTTGCTTGCTTCCTCTTCTGGCTTTAACAGCATGTGACCCCTGTAGCCAATCAGAGGTCGCAATCCTAAGCAACATGGTTTATGCAAGTTAAATAACTTATGCATCTTGCACTATACATTGTTAAACATACAGTATAAAGCTGAATCTTATGAATGTAACTGTATTATTTGTACAAAATAAAAACTCATTTTTCATAGAAAAAATATATGTTGCCTTTGAACAAGGATTGTTCCATCTCTGATATAGCATACATGATCTGACCTTTTACATCAAGCATGGTTATCAATATTCCACTATGTAGGACTATGACTATATTTCCCCTGTATCTTGCCTGTCTGTTTCTTGCTTTTTAAATATAGCACAACACTGTAAATTGGTAATCAGTTTGTAGTCACTCTATGTGTCACGTCACTCTATGTGACTGTAGACTTATTGATCCTCCCATCACATGCACTGTGCACTACCAGGAATCGCCGGTGTCAGAGCCAGGGACAGCAGTCACGTGAGTGCAAGTATGCGATATATTCCTGGCCATTACCTGACTAGAGGGACACGGACTCGCTCATTACATATTCATTGAGTGAGGCCGCTGCCATCTAGTTGAATTCTCGCCGGGAGTATGCATATTGTATCCTCGCAGCCACGCATCCTCCTAGCTATATAACTGGCGAATTGTCATGCGGTGTGCTGCTCTATACGCAACCAGTTGTCATGGTGACTTCAGACTCTGTTCACACTGCAGAGTCTGACATGACACCTGGTGTTTCTGTGTTGCTTAGTCAGAGCTGGGCATCGACCAGTTTTGTGCTTTGTCTGGCAGGAGTTAATTCCTGCTAGCCTGTGAGTTGCTGCTAGAGTCACAGGTTACTGAAGACCTTTCACAGCCGCTTCTGCCCTTTAAAAGATGGTGAATCTTGTTCCTCCACGCCGAATGTAGCGAAAGCTATGCCGGTCTTGGCACATGGTGATTCATCTTCTAGAGCACTGCTGTATGCTATCTTGGTGTGTTGTGGAGATACTCTTGTCATTGTTTGTTTCCTTCCTTTGCTTTATTTCCCCTGTGTACATATTGTCTTTGCCTCTGTGAGTTTTAGCTCCCCCCAGTCTGTCTATTTGTGTGGGGATTTATCACTCCAGTCCTGGCCCCCTCATGGGGTGAGGGTGAGAGGGTGTAAGACTTGTACTTCTCAGGAGTTAGCGTTATGCTGGGGGTTCAGATCTCACCACCATCAGTCGTACCTCTGGGATAAAGGACAAATAGGAGAATTCCTAGCCTAAGGGCCAGTTTAGGAATCCCCGTTCCCAGTCACTTCTTTACTATTGTGACACAAATCCTCACAGCGCATGGTGTGTGTGATGTGAGGATTCATAGGTCTTCAGTCACATAGTGATACATAGAGTGACTGCAAACTTATGGTTTTAGACCCGGACAGCCCCTTTAACCTTTTACAAAATATAATGTTTTATGAGAATTGTATTTTTTAAAGAAAAACAATTTGTTTATATATAATGTTAATATCTTGTAAATAAAAGAAAGTGACTAAGTAGCAAGAAATCATTTCCTTGCCAATCCTGGACACTATTGGACACTTTGGCAGCCAGGACCAAAGTTACTGGTAACACATCTAAACATATGCCAATTTGTTTACATCTCTGTGATAACTTAAATTAGCTCAACAAATAAACTAAAAGACAATTCTGAATAACTAATTTGACCTAAAACTGGAACTTTAGTTACTTTCTAACTTGATTGAATTTGGTTTAGATTTGACTAAAACGTTGAAATTCAAAGTAATTTTTAACTTTCCCAGGCTTCAGGCACAAGTATTTTTTTTCTGAATTCTTGCTTATTTTTAGATGATTTTACGTTGATTATAGATATCATTGCTGTGAAATAAACTGACATTTTCCGTAGATGGCCCTATTCTAAGGTCATGAGTAACCCAAAATAGATGAACATAAATAAAACATGATATTTTATCATCATAAACATAAAAAAAAGCGTAGGTTGGGAGTAGAGTTTTCGGAAGCTTCAGATAAACATCAGTAAAAGAGAAAAGTGCCTGATGCAGAAGTTTATCAGAAACGCTGACTTATTTTTTTTTATTGTAAATAGGTTGCACACTATTTGTAATTATTTTCTTTTACGTTTCTGTAGTTACCGCCTTTATCTCTGTGATTAGGTGGTAAAGAATGTAATTTTCAGAGATGAGCAGGAAAAATAAAGCCATTTTAGCTTACAAAGTAATTTCTCTAAAACTGTACACAGGAGTTCCCTGAAAAAGTATGACGTGTTAAAATTTAGAAAAAAACAACACAGATATCAAGATATAATGTTCATGCCTATGTTGCTAGTTTTATAATTCTACAATTATTAACAAGATTAACCATTTATTAGCATTGAATTTGGCTTATCACATTGCAAATTGAAACATGTGTGACGCCCTGGCCTATCAGGTCATCACAAGGGTGCCGTGCAATCTGCCCTTCTGCATGGTACCCACGCCTGATTGGTTATGGGTCCTGTCAATTTGGTGTTGCTACCAACAGGTGTACATAAATCCTGAGGAACACTCTGCACCACACCCACCAAACACCCATTGGGCAGCCTGAGGGGAATAGGGCCACCCAGATGGGGGGGATGGAAGAGTGAGGGCAGAGATGTCAGTTGAGTAGAGTTGAGCAGTGAGACAGCAGTGACAGTACAGGTCACGCTGTGGAGCTGGGCTCCTGTACCCGTCCCAGGTGCCACACGTTGGCCTGGCCAGAAGGGGCTGGAATCCCGGTCACAGGGGGTAGTGACAGGGGTTACGGTGCTGCTACAGAGAGCAGACCGGCTGCCTTGTGCTACAACCGGGCAGGGGCCAGGGCACGACAGGGTACGTGGACCTTAGGCTGAGAAGTAGCTTCACGCAGCCCAGTAATTCACCCGACGGGAACGGAGTCTTCAGGAACTGTTCCCCACCCGCTCCAGAATCAGGGTACTAGCGCAACGAGGGGGATAGGACTTCCCACAACCATCCAAAAAATCCCAAGAGTGAACCCTGAGAGCCAGCTCACCCTGCTAGCCACGCAAGTGAGTGGGACCCGAGTAATTCCAAGTGAAAGGGATCCATAAGAGAGACACACAGTGCCAAGGGACAAGGCTTCAGACCAACAAGCAACACCAAAGGAGCACGGACCCAGCGTGCTTGATCAAGAGAAAAAGAGCATTCAAGAGTTTGGTTTACCTGGTGTCAGCATCAGTGACTTTGGACTGTTTGAGTACCCGATATCCCTTCACCCCCGACGGGTTCCCCACTCCATCCACAACCGGGCCCCGGGACACCAAACTCCCTACCCACGGAGGGGTTTAACATCCTGCTGCTTCAACACCGTCACCGGGCTCCCCTACAGCAGGTCTCTCACATAACCACGCACCGTGGGTGGCGTCACGAACATTATCCCATCCACTACCCAAAACATTCCCCCTTTTTATTCCAGGTAGCCGCGTGACCCCGCCTCGGATCCGGAGACCCCCTCGAGCCACTGTAATCCGGGTCCGAGCAGCCCATCGGCTGTCGCGGGGGCGGCACACATGCATGTCCCAACTGTTTGTGGCTAGTCTCATTCCTAGAGCTGAGGAATACGGGTCATCCATTGCATTACAGATTCTGAGCCAAAGCCAGCTTTATGCTTTGGATAATAAGTAGTGATGAGTGGACTTGTAGATAACTGGGACCGGCAGGTCCAGGTTTTCTGGTTTTTAAAATCCGGTTGCAGGCCAGATTCCGGTCCCCATATACGTCTATTGGGACCAGAATCCAGCGATTAAAAATGGTGGTAGAAGGGATAGGGGGATAGGAACAGGTGTAATATACTTACCAAGGTACTGTACACTTCTCCTGTGGCCGCCCATTCTCTTCCGGGGCCGCACATTAGGTTCATGCATATTCACTGCTTCCCCCACCCACCAGCATTTGTGATTGGTTGCAGTCAGATGCGCCCCCAGCCTGTGTCACAGTCTATCTGATGCTTCCCATCACAGACCTTGCCTGCAGATCTATCATACAGTAAAAATAAAGAAATAAAATATTTGGTGTAGGGTCCCCATATTATGATACCAGCACAGATAAAGCATACGGTTACAGGCTGCAACCCCCCGCCGTGCGCTATCTTGGCTGTGTATGAAAATAGGAGGAACTGCATGTGGCTTATTTAAATAAATATTTAAAAAAGCAGGCATGCAGCCCCCCCAATTTTGATACCCAACCATGATAAAGCCCAACAGCTGGGGTCTGGTATTTTCAGGCTGGGGAGTCCCATGCGTTTTTTTTATTTTTTTTAACGTTAGTTAAATAATTAAAAAAAACAATGTGAGGCCCCCACAATTTTGATACCCAGCCATGATAAAGCCCAACAGCTCGGGTAAGTTTGAAACTGCGCGGATCCGGACTTTTACAGTTCGGGTCATCCCATTGCTAATGATAAGTGACCTGCGAGCACGATGATAGCAAGATGACAACCCTTTTGTATGAAATGGTATGGGTATTGATGGAAGTACTGATCATTTATCACATGTTATTACTAGTGATGGGTGAGAAATTAAATACCCGTATGCTTGTTACTTGATTTACACTCGAACGAACTTGACACGAGCAATGAGCATAATGGAAAGTCAATGATTGGCCTGTTCGGGATTCTGCACAAATACTGCCAGCCATAAACAGAGCATTTCTGGCAGGAGGGAGGTTTTTTTTGGGTTACACTAGGTCCAAGAACATTTTTTTTATCCCCTGGGAGAGACATTCAGAGACTTTGGTCGTTGTTTCATCGATGAAATATCCGACCACCAGCAATAATTCGTTGAGCACCATGATTACCCAAGCACTCCGATGCTCACTCGAGTAACAGGCAATACTGAGCATGTGCACTCATCATTGGTTATCACACATAACAGATAAACAGAAGGTCTGGGCTTTAAAGCATCCTTCAACTTCCCACATTCTGCACTGTCTAAGTTATGCGTCAGTGTTGTAGGATTAAGATATTTGCAGCTAATGTAGTTTATCTTGACATAAATTAGTAGCAGCATTTCACCTGTCTGGTTCTGCAAAATCTCAATGGTTATACTTCTCTTGTGAGAAGTAACATTATATACAGTATAGACAGTCACAGCCATCAGTGGGGGAGTTTAGGATGAGGGAGGATTTGGTTTAGAGGTTAGTGGATTTACAGTTCATTAACAGAAGTGTGTTTTCTTACATACAGCACAATAGCTTAAATTTGGTGAATGTGAGAGTTTTCTATTTAACTGACCGCTCTATGGACAAAAGTATTGAATCATCTACACAGTACACATATAAGAGTTTATACGACATTGTATTCTAAATTCAGGGCATTAAAAATGATCAAAAGGATTAGCAGGTCCCTGGTCCCAGGGCTATCTTGGAACAGCTCTGCAAACCTCATTCTATCTCTAGGTAGGAAGAGGTTAATAGAATTCTGGTTTCGTGGCCATTGTCAACCAACATGGCCACTGATTAAGGCCGGAGTCACACTTGGGAGGGATTTGTGCGAGTCTCGCATTGCATCACCCGGCATGGCCGCACACACTCCTGACAGGAGCGGGTCGGCTGCATGTATCTCTATGCAGCTGAAACGCTCATGTCCAGAGAGTGTGTGGCTGTACCAGGTGATGCAATGCGAGACTCGCGCGAGTCACACTCAACTCTGGCCTAAATCTAACTCTGTTAGCATTAACATGAAGTCAATCCCACCTTTGCAGCTAAAACAGCTTCCGCTCTCCTGACTTTGAACAATACTTTTAAGTATGGCAGGTACCTTGATTTGTTCACTGGGACACGGTTAAGCTGCAACAAAAGAGGGCTTTCCAAACTGTTCCCATACAGTTGGAAGCATACAATTTCCCAAAATTTGTTGTTATGCTGCAGCACTAAGATTCCCATTCACTACAACTAAGGGCAAACAAACTCTGAAAAACAGCCACACAAAATTATCTCCGCTCCACCAAACTTTAAAGTTGATATAATGCAAATTGGCAAGTAATATTCTCCTGTATTTGCCAAACCCAGACTTATCCATCAGACTCCGAGATAGAGAAATAGAATTAGTCTCTCCATAGAACACATTTTGGCTGCTCCAGAGTCCAGTGGTGTCATTCATCAGACACTTGTCATTGTGATTGATGTAATACTTGCATTCAGCTGTTAAGGCATGGAAACCCATGCCATGAAGTTACGGGATTACAGTTTAGAGCTCACGTTACTGCTTGAGAAGATTTGGAACTCCACAGCAAAGCGTTGGAGACTTAGGCCCTGTGCACCACAGCACTGGGTGACCCCACTCTGTAACTTTATGTAGTCCCCACTTCATTGCTGTTGCACGGCTGCTGTTTATCCTAAATGCTTCCACTTTTCAATAATAACTCTCACAGGTGATTGTGGAAGATTAAAAGGGGAAGAAATATTCTAAATTGACTTGATACAACAGGACCACATTGACAGTCAGTGAGCTATTTACAATAAACCAGTCTTTCACAAATGTCAGTAAAGGCAGACTGCATGGCTCAGTGCTGGATTATATATATTACATGAAAAACCTGCATTTAATTATCAAGATTTGTGTAGTAATACCTTTGTCCATATATGCATGTTTCCCTGTATGCACATGTCGCAGGCGGGGAAGGACACTGCTGCGCTGCGCTTGCTAACGCTCGGGTCCGGCGCTGCTGCGATGGCTGCTCGGTGGCTCGAGCGGTGGGCCGGATCCGGGGACTCGAGCGGCGCTCCTCGCCCGTGAGTGAAAGGGGGTAGTTTGGTTTGGGGATTTGGTCCGTGACGCCACCCACGGGTTGTGGTGAGGTTGGGCACCACCGCTGCTGGTGACGGGGATCCCGGGAGCGATGGCAGGGAGCAGCTGGGATGTTGTTTTCCCCCTCCGTGGGTAGGGGTTGGTGGTCCCGGGGCCCGGTGAGATGACGGGGAGGCAGGGTTGGATGGGTGCATTGTCACTTAGACTGCGCAGCGCGGTGCCAGACGGCACGGTAGTACTCACTCAGCCACAAAGGTACGCAAAGTCTCTGGTAAACCAAACGGCTGGATTGACGGGTCCCGCAGCCAGCTGCTGTGGCTTCTCCTGGACGGTTAGTGGTGGCTGCCTTTCCCTGCACCTTTGTGTATGTTCGGTCCCGATGGATTCCCACCGGTAACCCACTCCCCAGCGTGTGTATGTGCCGGAGGAGCCCTTTTGCCCGCAGGCTCTGGCCCTTGGAACTCTAGCTGTGGCGGTAGCTGTATTTCCTTTTGCTGGTCGGACGGTTGCCTTCAATCGGGTCTTGGCTGTTAGGAAACCCCTGGGGTTCCGGTTACTGACGGATTTGACCTCTAACGGCGACTCCAAGCCTGGACGGGGTCCGTAAGCCCTGCCTGTGTGTGCTGGCTTCACTTCGCTCCCCGGTCGGTACCGGCGGGCCACCGCCCATCCCCGGTCCTACGGTTCCGCGTTGATCTGCCTCTCCTGCAGACGGCCACCACCGTCTGCCAACCTTGCTCTTGGTGCCCGGGCCACACACCCGGACACGGTCAGTGTGCTCCTCTCCTACCACTTCCCTCACTCCTCTCTCTCTGATCTCAACTGACTTCCTTCTCCCGCCTCCAGGACTGTGAACTCCTCAGTGGGTGGGGCCAACCGCCTGGCTCCACCCCACCTAGTGTGGACATCAGCCCCTGGAGGGAGGCAACAAGAATTTTGTGTCTGGCTGATGTGCCTGTCTCAGGGTGGGGGGTGTATGTTGTAGTACCTGTGATGACCTGGCTAGTCCAGGGCGCCACATACACATCTCTGAACATATGCAACTATAACTTTGTGAGTATGTATACATGTGTGTAATAATAAATGTACATATACTTCATACATGTAATATAGAGTATGCATATTTTTTTTTTAAAGAGTCTGTAAATACCTCTATATATAATTAGATACTGTATGTAAGTAAATTAAACCTATTCTTAGATAGGAAATCAAATCCTTTAAATTTGCTGAAGTATGCTCTGTTGCTCCTGTTTCTCTATAACGTGGCACCAAGTGCCATTTAGGTCTATTTGTTGTTGTCTATTTTTGCTTTTTTTTCGACAAAAGTTTATTGATCATGTATGAGATATGTTAAAGAGCTGGAAAAAATAACAAACTAAGGCTCAGTTCACATGTCCTGTAATCATCCATTAGAATGGATCCTGCAAAGATCCATTGGGAAATAGATTTTTTTTTTTGTCCATTGTTAAATCTAATATACTGTATAAAGCTGAGTGTATGTGTGTATGTATGTATGTGTATATGTCCGCTAAAGGAGTATGCACCGTCGCATTTACAATCACAAAATTTTGCACAGACACCTCACACCTCATGTGACTCAGGGAACGTCATAGACTATGTTTTGACAGGAAAATGTAACCCCGCGCTTTAAAGTTACTCTCCAACAAACCTGCCTCCATTAAATTCAATGGAGCTACGAGCTATAGGTGATTAATAGGAGCTGTGAGTGGTTGCTGTAGGAACAAAATATATTGTTAGTATAATAAGCTCATGTGTGAAGTAATAAGATGTTGGTGGGGAGACGGATAGAGAGAGACAGAAAGAGACAGACAGACATAGACACAGACAGGTAAAGAGACAGAGAAAGAGAGAGACAGACAGTCATAGAGACAGACAAAGGCAGACAGACACAGACAGGGAAAGTGACAGAGACAGACAGACAGGGAAAGAGACAGTGAGACAGACAGTCAAAGAGATAGAGTCAGACAGACAGAGAGACAGACAGCAAAAGAGGCAGACAGGGAAAGAGACAAAAACAAGGAAAGAGACAAAAACATAAAAAGAGACAGAGACAAGGAAAAAGACAGGGAAAGAGACAGAGGCAAGGAAAGAGACAGGGACAGAGACAGACGGGGAAAGAGACAGACGGGGAAAGAGACAGATGGGGAAAGAGATAGACAGTGAAAGAGACAGACCTGGAACGAGACAGATGGGGAAAGAGGCAGACCTGGAATGAGACAGAAATGGAACGAGGTCAGAGACAAACAGACAGAGAAAGGCAGAGACAGACAGACAGAGACAGACATAGACTGGGAGAGAGACAGAGAGACAGTTACTATCTCAGGCAACGCCTGGGTACTACAGCTAGTAACTTATATATGCCAGATCCATTTTTTTACTATTGGAGTTTATGGAGATGGATCCATTCATGGATTACTATTTAGTAGTGATAGGTGAATGTAGACTGTAAAAGCCCAGATCCGCGCTGGTTACCTACTACCCATGCACCAATACCGGGCCCGGAGTTAACTATCCAGATCTCTCCACTCAGATAATCAAACAGAAAAAGAAAGGAAAAAGAAAAAAAATAAGAATAAAGCATGCACATTATACTTATGAATATCTGCGCTGCTGTAACACTACTTAAAGAAGTTGTCCAGTTACCAAAACTGATTTTTTTTTTTCTGATAAATCTTTCTAATATGTGCCCCTCAACACATCTATTATGTTTTTTCAGCAAAATTACCTTTCATTGTGCACTAGCAGCACATGCTCATTGCTGGCTCCAGCTCTGATGGGGTTAATCTCTCCTCTGACTTCCTGTGTTCAGTTCCTACAAGTCCCAGAATTCTTTGTGGCTCTAGGGCGGTGTCTGGCTTATCTAACACACCCATTGTGTCTAATACACCCACTCTGCTCCCACCCAAACCCTCCTCCCTGCCTCTTCCCAGTGGATGTGCACTCAGAGAAATCACAGATACAGCAGCTCTGCACAGCCAGGGGAAGAAAGTGTGTGCGCGTGTATATACAGTGTGTGTGCGTATATACAGTGTGTGAGTGAGTGTGTATGTGAGTGTGTATGTCATACTCACCTGTCTGCAGGGTCCGGGTGCCATGCCTGCTTCCAGCCCCTGTCTCGGTCCCGCCGCTTCGGCTGTGTGCAGTCTCCCCGGGGCACGCACGAAGCTTGCAGGACCTGGCCGTGGATCACCTGATGCAGTCACCTGACGCATCAGCTGATCGTAGTCTCGCCGGCTTTTTCTTGCCCGGCCGGCTATCAGCTGATCCTGCCGTCAGGGGACTTCATCAGCTGATTACCGGCAGCTCCTGCAGTGATGGGCCAGGATCAGACTCCGCTCCAGGAGCTGCCGGTCATCAGCACAGACGTGAGTATTTATTTATTTTTTTTTTTTTTTGCACTGATGCATCTGCTGATTGTATAATCGGCTTTTATACAATCAGCTGATGTATGATGTGATTCACATCCTTTATCCTGACACATCATCTGATCGCTTTGCCTTCCAGCAAACCGATCAGATGATATTGGATCCGGATTGGACGGCGCGGGACCCTGACCCAGGATTACTGCGGAGGGGGGTTTATTTCAATAAAGATGGAGTCACTAATTGTGTTGTGTTTTATTTCTAATAAAAATATTTTTCTGTGTGTTGTGTTTTTTTTTTTTTTTATCATTACTAGAAATTCATGGTGGCCATGTCTAATATTGGCGTGACACCATGAATTTCGGGCTTAGGGCTAGCTGATAATATACAGCTAGTCCTAACTCCATTATTACCCGGCTAGCCACCCGGCATCAGGGCAGCTGGAAGAGTTGGATACAGCGCCAGAAGATGGCGCTTCTATGAAAGCGCCATTTTCTGGGGTGGCTGCGGACTGCAATTCGCAGTGGGGGTGCCCAGAAAGCATGGGCACCCTTCACTGTGGATTCCAATCCCCAGCTGCCTAGTTGTACCCGGCTGGACACCAAAATTAGGCGAAGCTCACGTCATTTTTTTTTAAAATTATTTCATGAAATTCATGAAATAATTAAAAAAAAAAAAGGGCTTCTCTATATTTTTGGTTCCCAGCCGAGTACAACTAGGCAGCTGGGGGTTGGGGGCAGCCCGTACCTGCCTGCTGTACCCGGCTAGCATACAAAAATATGGCGAAGCCCACGTCATTTTTTTTTCTTTTTGGGTAAAAAACTGCATACAGTCCTGGATGGAGGATGCTGAGCCTTGTAGTTCTGCAGCTGCTGTCTGCTCTCCTGCATACAATGAACATTTTGAATAAGGAAATGACATCAGACCTTTTTTATTTTTTTCATCAACAATCTTTAATGGCATTGTGCACTGATTAAAAACGCAGTGAGCAAAAACGCAGCAAAAAAGGCACCAAATCGCGGCAAAAACGTGACATGCAGCATCCGGTCACCTGCACTACAAGTGCCAGAGTGGAGAAAGATAGTGACATGCAGCACACTATGTGTCAGAGCAGAGCATGTCACTGTCTCCACTCCGCTGACCTCACAGCCCGTACACGCTGCGATGGATGCAGGGGGACACAGAACAAGTAATCGGCCGACACTGGAGTCATCTGATTACTTGGGATGAATTGAGCAGTAAAATGCTCTGGTGCTCGATGGGCGAAGCCCATGCCGTTTTTTTAAAAAAAAAATTAATTAAAAATAAAAAATAAAAAAAATCACATTGTTTGTGGGCTCCCGCTGCATTTTCTGTTGCTAAGGGTAACCAAAGCAGCTACTGGCTGCTAGCCTCCGCTGCTTGGTGTTACTTTCACTGGCAATAGAAATGCAGGGAAGCATTTTTTTTTTTTTTATAAAGGTTTTTCCCTGAAAACGTTTTTAAGAAAATGACGTGGGCTTCGCCATATTTTTGTATGCTAGCCAGGTACAGCAGGCAGCTACGGGCTGCCCCCAACCCCCAGCTGCCTAGTTGTACCCGGCTGGGAACCAAAAATATAGAGAAGCCCTTTTTTTTTTTTATTTCATGAATTTCATGAAATAATTAAAAAAAAAATGACATGGGCTTCGCCGAATTTTTGAGTCCAGCCAGGTACAACTATGCAGCTGGGGATTGGAATCCGCAGTGAAGGGTGCCCAAACTTTCTGGGCCCCCCGCTGCAAATTGCAGTCCACAGCCGCCCCAGAAAATGGCGCTTTTATAGAAGCGCCATCTTCTGGCGCTGTATCCAACTCTTCCAGTGGCCCTGGTGGCAGGTGGCACGCTGGGTAATAAGGGGTTAATACCAGCTATGTTTTACCCGCTGGTATAAAGCCCGAGATTCTAAATGTCAGGCCAAGGTTGACCTGGCCATTAAGAATCTCCAATAAAGGGTTAAAAAAAAAAGACCACACAGAGAAAAATACTTTATTAGAAATAAATACACAGACACAGTAGGGACTCCATGTTTATTACTCCCTCTCACCCCTCCACGATGGAGAGATTTCTGTACTGACCATGCCAGGAGAGAGCGAGGGAAAAGAGAGCGAGCGAGGGGGGGGAGGAAAAGAAAGCGAGCGGGGGGGGAAGAGAGCGAGCGGGGGGGGGAAGAGAGCGAGCGGGGGGGGAAAGAGAGCGAGGGGGGAGGAAAAGAGAGCGAGGGGGGAGGAAAAGAGAGCGAGGGGGGAGAAAAAGAGAGCGAGGGGGGAGGAAAAGAGAGCGAGGGGGGAGGAAAAGAGAGCGAGGGGGGGGAAAAGAGAGCGAGGGGGGGAAAAGAGAGCGAGGGGGGAGAAAAAAAGAGAGCGCGGGAGGAAAAAAAGAGAGCGCGGGAGGAAAAAAAGAGAGCGCAGGGGGAGGAAAAGAGAGCGCAGGGGGGAGGAAAAGAGAGCGCAGGGGGGAGGAAAAGAGAGCGCAGGGGGGAGGAAAAGAGAGCGCAGGGGGGAGGAAAAGAGAGCGCAGGGGGGGAAAAGAGAGCGAGCGGGGGGGAAAGAGAGCGAGCGGGGGGGGAAAGAGAGCGAGCGGGGGGGAAAGAGAGCGAGGGGGGGAGGAAAAGAGAGCGAGGGGGGGGAAAGAGAGCGAGCGGGGGGGGAAAGAGAGCGAGCGGGGGGGGGGGAAAGAGAGCGAGCGGGGGGGGAAAGAGAGCGAGGGGGGAGGAAAAGAGAGCGAGGGGGGAGGAAAAGAGAGGAGCGAGGGGGGAGGAAAAGAGAGCGAGGGGGGAGGAAAAGAGAGCGAGGGGGAGGAAAAGAGAGCGAGGGGGGAGGAAAAGAGAGCGAGGGGGGAGGAAAAGAGAGCGAGGGGTGAGGAAAAGAGAGCGCAGGGGGGGAGGAAAAGAGAGCCCAGGGGGGAGGAAAAGAGAGCGCAGGGGGGAGGAAAAGAGAGCGCAGGGGGGAGGAAAAGAGCGCAGGGGGAGGAAAAGAGCGCAGGGGGGAGGAAAAGAGCGCAGGGGGGAGGAAAAGAGAGCGAGGGGGGAGGAAAAGAGCGAGGGGTGAGGAAAAAAGAGCGAGGGGGGAGGAAAAGAGAGCGCAGGGGGGAGGAAAAGAGAGCGAGGGGGGAAGAGAGCGAGGGAAAAGAGAGGGGAGGGGAGAGAGGGATAAGAGGGGAGAGAGGGATAAGAGGGGGGCAGAGAAGAGGGGGAAGAGGGGAGGGGGAGAAGAGTGGGGGGAGAGAAGAGAGTGGGGAAAGAACAGGGGGGGGGCAGAGGTGCTCTGTCACCAACTGTCTCCACTCTGTGACTTGTGGTGCAGGTGACAGAGTGCAGACAGTTGGTCCCATGCAGCAGGACAGATGGCAGAGCACAGCGGTGACATGCCTGCCAGTGTCTTGCTGCTGGGAGGAGCAGATGATCACACTGCCCGACACCGGCCGCTCTCCTGACATCGCAGCAGAGCGGGCGGGTGGACAGTGTGAGCACATACTTACGTGCAGGGGGGGATTCAGCTAAAGACCCCCCCCTGTACTGCACCCTGGCGCCCCGTGTCTCAGCCTCTCTGCAGGACGCCGGCTCCACAGTGACGTCCTCCGGCTCCTCCCCTCGATGCTGGGCTGTGACGTGCGGTAGTCACCGCCCACAGCCCTGTCACTCAATCTGAGTGGCGCCGGCATCCTGTGACGTACCCGTCTTGTTTGAGAGCCCGGAAATGCCGGGACGTCAGAGGATGCCGGCGGCCACAGCTCCAGGAGGTCATGTGACTGGCACTGAGCGTGCAGGATAGCGCCGCTCAGTGCCAGAACTGGAAACAGAAGGCAATGGAGAAGACGCCTAGAAAGGTAAGTATAGCTCATACAGAAAATAAAAAAAATGGGTGAACCACCCCTTTAACCACATGCATATGCACTGCTTCCCTCGATATCTGGCCAAACGCCGGTCCCGATATAAGTCTACAGGGACCCAAATCAGGCACTTAAAAATGGTGGCATAAGGGAGAGGGGATTGGAGCAGGTGCTTTCTACAGTCTCCGATGCGACTGTAACGCTACTTCCAGGACCGCTCATTGACCTCATACATATGCATTGTTTCCCCCGCCCACTGGCAGTCCCGATGTCTCTGTTTGGTTGCAATGAGGAAAGAAAGATACGGCACTCTGTGTGCAAAGGTGCCTGGATAGGGTCCAAATCCTTAGTATAATGTTCAAGAAATCCGGCATTCAGACATAGGAGAACATGAAAACAACAAGTGCTTTAATTCAACACAGTGTGTGGTATATAATTGTGACATTTTGGTCACACAATTAGACCTTCATCAGAATCACACTACAAAAAAATAAAAGAAAAAATATGTATAGTACATAGAAATGTGGACTATATGTTCACAAATAAAAACATCCAATTAGAATGGTGTATTTGATCTAATAATACAGACAGCATTATGGACAGAGCAACATATCCAGTGAATGCATATGAAAGCATATATAAAGAATCAGGGGCAACAAGGTGCAGGTTACACATATAGAATATAGCATATTACCAAAGGATATTTCATGGGAGGAGGTCCCCAGTAGCAGTGGAGACATATAAGGACCTGAGGAAAGTCCCAGGCTGAATAGATCAAGTCTGGAAAAAAAAGTAAATGCGTAGTAAAAGTAAAAGATACATATACATTTTTACGAGCGTTGGTGATACAAGCAGGTATGTGGTGTTCAGCGAAATGTAGATATGCGAACATGTCGCTGAGGGAGGGCGCTAGTATAGATACAGGCTAGAGAACTTTAAATATTCCGGCGTCTGACGTCAGATTTGGTCGCGCAGCTGGATGTGACGTCTGAGTTTGGCAGGTGGTTGGCAAAAGTATGTAGTGGATGTCACAACCGCTTGTGAGACCGGATGTGACATATGTGGTTGGCAGTTGGTTGGCAAAAGACATCACTTCCGTGCGTGAAATCGGACGTGATGGCAGCAGTAGGCAGTGAATGACCAAGGAGCTAAAATGCACAAGGAACTCCGGATATGACGTAAAAGGTTGGCAAAAGGATGGCAGAGAGATGTATAAAAGAGATGAGTGAATATGATTGGCTACATGGACCATGTGTTTAAACCAGGAATGGCATAATGGCAATGGATCAGTCAAAAAGACCGAAATACAAGCATCTAAGCTTAAATGGGTATGCATATGAGAATATATATACATATATATATATATATATATACATATATGTATATATATATATATATATATATATAAAAGCAGCAAATATGGTAATATAAAAATAAGATGAATACAAAAATCTAAAAATAAAGAAATATTAAAGAAATATTAAAAATGATCAGTCTGAAGTACGTAAAAGAGTCAATAAGAAAAGAGATATGGTATATTTATAAAGAAAAAAATGAAATAGTAAAAAAAGGAATATAGAAAAAATGAAGAAAAAAATAGCTAAAAATAGGAAAAAACATTTTTTTACATATGTTAAAGAATAGGAAGATGGTATTAGTAGAGGAGAAAAGAAAAAAGGTAGGTGAGTATAAACAAAAAGAAGACCGCTGTATCTCATCTTTTTAGACTCGCTTGTAACAGGGTTGGTGCCTCAGGATTGGAAGATTGCTGATGTGGTACCGATATTTAAGAAAGGTAAGAGGGTAGATCCAGGCAACTACCGTCCAGTAAGCCTGACATCAGTAGTGTGCAAAGTTTTTGAGGGCATTTTAAGGGGTGACATGCAAAAATATATTGCAGAAAATAATATAATAACTGACAGACAGCATGGATTCATGAAAGATAAGTCATGTCTAACCAACCTGTTGGGGTTCTATGAGGGGTAAGTGCAAACCTAGCTATTGGTGATGCAGCTGATGTGATTTATTTTGACTTTGCAAGGGCATTTGATACTGTACCACATAATAGCCTTAGGCTGGAAACACATCTACGCGAGTAAAATCGGTCCGACTGGGATGAAAAAAACTCGGCTGATTTTAGTTCACGTTAGGTCCGAGTGCAATGCAAGTGCAATGCTTTTTCTGAATAAATTAATGATTTTACTAGCGTGTGTAATGCGTGTGTAATGCGTATTTTTTACTATGTCGTCTGCCATTCAGCTCTGCTACATGGCCGCTGACAGCAGACACAGACAGCCATGTAGCAGAGCTGAATGGCAGATGACAGCAGACACAGACAGAGCCGCACGATCAGAATGAACTCGGGTGAACTTCACCCGACTTCATTGTCATGCTGCGGCTTTGTCTGTGTCGTGTTCTGATTAGCGGTCACCTGTGAAGGGCTCACCGGTGACCGCTAATCCCCTGAGTGACTGAAGTTAGCAGCCGTCTCTCATACTCACTGATCCCCGATCCCCGGTGCGGCGCTGCACGACGTTCACACTGCTCCGGCGGCTTTTACTATTTTGAAAAAGCCAGCCGCTCATTAAACAATCTTGTATTCCCTGCTTTCCCCGCCCACAGGCGCCTATGATTGGTTGCAGAGAGACACGCCCCTATGCTGAGTGACAGCTGTCTCACTGCACCCAATCACAGCAGCCGGTGGGCGTGTCTATACTGTGCAGTGAAATAATTAAATATTTCAAAAAACGGCGTGCGGTCCCCCCCAATTTTAATACCAGCCAGATAAAGCCATACGGCTGAAGGCTGGTATTCTCAGGATGGGGAGCTCCACGTTATGGGGAGCCCCCCAGCCTAACAATATCAGTCAGCAGCCGCCGAGAATTGCCGCATACATTAGATGCGACAGTTCTGGAACTGTACCCGGCTCTTCCCGATTTGCCCTGGTGCGTTGGCAAATCGGGGTAATAAGGAGTTAATGGCAGCCTATAGCTGCCAATAACTCCTAGATTAATCATGTCAGGCGTCTCCACGAGATACCTTCCATGATTAATCTGTAAGTGACAGTAAATAAACACACACACCTGAAAAAAATCATTTATTAGAAATAAAAAACACTAACAAATTCCCTGGTTCACCAATTTAATAAACCCCAAAAAGCCCTCCATGTCCGGCGTAATCCAGAATGGTCCAGCATCGCTTCCAGCTCTGCTGCATGAAGGTGATCGGAGCTGCTGAAGCACCGCCGCTCCTGTCAGCTCCATGCAGCAACTGAGGTGAGTAGCGTGATCAGCTGAGCTGTCACTGAGGTTACCCGTGGCCACCGCTGTATCCAGTGACAGCGGGTAACCTCAGTGACAGCTCAGCTGATCACGCTACTCACCTCAGTTGCTGCATGGAGCTGACAGGAGCGGCGGTGTCTTCTGCAGCTCCGGTCACCTTCATGCAGCAGAGCTGGAAGCGACGCTGGACCATCCTGGATTACGCCGGACATGGAGGGCTTTTTGGGGCTTATTAAATTGGTGAACCAGGGAATTTGTTAGTGTTTTTTATTTCTAATAAATGATTTTTTCATGTGTTTGTTTATTTACTGTAACTTACAGATTAATCATGGAAGGTATCTCGTGGAGACGCCTGACATGATTAATCTAGGAGTTATTGGCAGCTATGGGCTGCCCTTAACTCCTTATTACCCCGATTTGCCAACGCACCAGGGCAAATCGGGAAGAGCCGGGTACAGTTCCAGAACTGTCGCATCTAATGTATGCGGCAATTCTGGGTGGCTGCTGACTGATATTGTTAGGCTGGGGGGCTCCCCATAACGTGGAGCTCCCCATCCTGAGAATACCAGCCTTCAGCCGTATGGTTTTATCTGGTTGGTATTAAAATTGGGGGGACCGCCCGCCGTTTTTTTAAAATTATTTAATTATTTATTTCACACGCCCACCAGCTGCTGTGATTGGATGCAGTGAGACACCTGTCACTCAGCGTGGGTGCGTGTCTCACTGCAACCAATCATAGGCGCCTGTCGGCAGGGAAAGCAGGGAATACGAGATTGTTTAATGAGCGGCCGGCTTTTTCAAAATACAGTCAGGGCCAGAAATATGTGGACAGTGACACAAGTTTTGTTATTTTAGCTGTTTACAAAAACATGTTCAGAAATACAATTATATATATAATATGTGCTGAAAGTGCACACTCCCAGCTGCAATATGAGAGTTTTCACATCCAAATCCAAGAAAGGGTTTAGGAATCATAGCTCTGTAATGCATAGCCTCCTCTTTTTCAAGGGACCAAAAGTAATTGGACAAGGGACTCTAAGGGCTGCAATTAACTCTGAAGACGTCTCCCTCGTTAACCTGTAATCAATGAAGTAGTTAAAAGGTCTGGGGTTTATTACAGGTGTGTGGTTTTGCATTTGGAAGCTGTTGCTCTGACCAGACAACATGCGGTCTAAGGAACTCTCAATTGAGGTGAAGCAGAACACCTTGAGGCTGAAAAAAAAGAAAAAATCCATCAGAGAGATAGCAGACATGCTTGGAGTAGCAAAATCAACAGTCGGGTACATTCTGAGAAAAAAGGAATTGGCTGGTGAGCTTGGGAACTCAAAAAGGCCTGGGCGTCCACGGATGACAACAGTGGTGGATGATCGCCGCATACTTTCTTTGGTGAAGTAGAACCCGTTCACAACATCAACTGAAGTCCAGAACACTCTCAGTGAAGTAGGTGTATCTGTCTCTAAGTCAACAGTAAAGAGAAGACTCCATGAAAGTAAATACAAAGGGTTCACATCTAGATGCAAACCATTCATCAATTCCAAAAATAGACAGGCCAGAGTTAAACTTGCTGAAAAACACCTCATGAAGCCAGCTCAGTTCTGGAAAAGTATTCTATGGACAGATGAGACAAAGATCAACCTGTACCAGAATGATGGGAAGAAAAAAGTTTGGAGAAGAAAGGGAACGGCACATGATCGCACACCACATCCTCTGTAAAACATGGTGGAGGTAACGTGATGGCATGGGCATGCATGGCTTTCAATGGCACTGGGTCACTTGTGTTTATTGATGACATAACAGCAGACAAGAGTAGCCGGATGAATTCTGAAGTGTACCGGGATATACTTTCAGCCCAGATTCAGCCAAATGCCGCAAAGTTGATCGGACGGCGCTTCATAGTACAGATGGACAATGACCCCAAGCATACAGCCAAAGCTACCCAGGAGTTCATGAGTGCAAAAAAGTGGAACATTCTGCAATGGCCAAGTCAATCACCAGATCTTAACCCAATTGAGCATGCATTTCACTTGCTCAAATCCAGACTTAAGACGGAAAGACCCACAATCAAGCAAGAACTGAAGGCTGCGGCTGTAAAGGCCTGGCAAAGCATTAAGAAGGAGGAAACCCAGCGTTTGGTGATGTCCATGGGTTCCAGACTTAAGGCAGTGATTGCCTCCAAAGGATTCGCAACAAAATATTGAAAATAAAAGTATTTTGTTTGGGTTTGGTTTATTTGTCCAATTACTTTTGACCTCCTAAAATGTGGAGTGTTTGTAAAGAAATGTGTACAATTCCTACAATTTCTATCAGATATTTTTGTTCAAACCTTCAAATTAAACGTTACAATCTGCACTTGAATTCTGTTGTAGAGGTTTCATTTCAAATCCAATGTGGTGGCATGCAGAGCCCAACTCGCGAAAATTGTGTCACTGTCCAAATATTTCTGGACCTAACTTTAGTAAAAGCCGCCGGAGCAGTGTGAATGCCATGCAGCGCCGCGCCGGAGATCGGGGAATGGTGAGTATGAGAGAGGGAGGGAAAATGACCGACAGACTGTGAGAGGGACAGAGATAGTGACAGACCGACAGAGAGAGAATAGAGACCGAGAGGGAGAGACCGACTGACAGAGAATAGTGATTGACAGACATTGTGAGACATCACTCGTTTCGGATGGTGTGAATGCCGTCCCGTGACATCCGATTATTTACACGCTCCCATAGACTTGCATTAGAGAGACTCGCAGTAGAAGCTCGCAAAAAAGCAGCATGCTGCGATTTTTTTCTCAGTCTGATTTGGTCTGAGAAAAAAAAAAAAAAATCGCAAATGCGAGCTGAATCATTGACTAACATGTGTCCGATTCCAATGCGAGTTTTTCTCGCATTGCTCTACTGCAAGAAACTCGCAAGTAAGAAGCAGCCCTTATACTAAAGCTCTAGAAGCAAGGACTAGGGGAAACTATATGCAACTGGGTAAGGAATTGGCTAAAAGATAGGAAATAAAGCGTAGTCATAAATGGTACATTCTCTAAATGGACTATAGTCAGCAGTGGGGTGCCGCAGGGATCTGTGCTTGGACCGATTCTTTTTAATCTCTTTATTAATGACATTTTGGATGGGATTGATAGTAAAGTGTCAGTCTTTGCTGATGACACCAAACTATGTACTATATTAAAAACTGACCTTGATAGTACAATATTACAAAAAGATCTGGATAAGATGTCAGAATGGGCAGATACTTGGCAAATGAGATTTAATGTTGATAAATGTAAAGTAATGCACCTAGGACGGAGTAATCCTATAGCTGCGTATACATTAAATGGAAGTAAACTCGGGACTACAGAACAGGAGAAGGACTTGGGTATTCTTATTACAAATAAGCTGAGCAGCAGCACTCAATGTCAAGCAGCAGCTGCTAAAGCAAACAAGATTTTATCGTGGATAAAAAGAGAGATTAGATCCTGTGATCCCAACGTATCGTTTCCCCTCTATAAATCACTTGTAAGGCCACATCTGGAATATGGGATCTAGTTTTGTGCTCCACATTTTAAAAAGGACATTCAGAAGTTAGAGTCAGTTCAAAGGCGGGCAACTAGACTACTACAAGGAATGGAAGGCCTCCCATATGATGACAGGTTGAAAAAGTTAGATTTGTTTAGCTTAGAAAAATGACATCTCAGAGGAGATCTTATTTCTATGTATAAATACATGTGTGGTCAATATAAAGGACTGGCACATGACTTATTTCAAAGACAATACTAAGGACCAGGGGGCATACACTGCGAGTGGAAGAAAAGCGATTCCGACAGCTAAATAGGAAAGGGTTCTTTACTGTTAGAGCCATCAGACTGTGAAATGCCCTACCACAAGAGGTAGTAATGGCAGCTACTATGACAGCTTTAAAAAAGTGCATAGGTAAGGATGGTTGACCTAGGGGAGATCAACATCCAACACCGCGGAGACACCATCACGTGTTTCTTAACACAGTGACACTAGAACAAGGCCACCTGGGAAAATATGCAAAACAAGAATGCCGCGGAGACACCATCACATGTTTCTCAACGCTGGCAGGAGACTAGCCAGGTTTTTTACCGGGAAGGAACAATCATGGGAAGGGCACTCTCCAGTCAAGGAAACCGCCTATATCAAAACATGGTATCCATCCACAGACAGCTGTTTCGGGGTATTTGCCCCTCATCAGTGTGGAGTAGGAAACTGGCTAATGGGAGCAATGCCTAATAGAAGACTACATAGGTAAGGATGGTTGACCTTGGGGAGATCAACATCTAACACCGCGGAGACACCATCACGTGTTTCTCAACGCATAGACAAAAAAGACTGACTGCACTCCTCGACCTGACATGTGAACAGGTGCATAACTGAACATGACATAAAATACAAAAAGACAGTTTTCAGTCTGATAATGCTAAAGTATGGAAACCATGAATGTGTGAACATGGACCTGCATTACTGCTAAGGAAAATCTGAGAAAAATGAGATATTTAGCATAAATAAATGGCCATTTGTATATCTGCCCAGTTGCCCCGAGATATGCCGTGAAGGGGCAACTGGTCAGATATACAAATGGCCATTTATATATGCTAAATATCTCATTTTTCTCAGATTTTCCTTAGCAGTAATGCAGGTCCATGTTCACACATTCATGGTTTCCATACTTTAGCATTATCAGAGTGCAAACTGTCTTTTTGTGTTTCTCAACGCAGTGACACTAGAACAAGGGACCCTGGGAAAATATGCAAAACAAGAATGCCGCGGAGGCAAATACCTTGAAACAGCTTCAGGTGAAAGACCTGGCTAGTCTCATGCCAGTGTTGAGAAACATGTGATGGTGTCTCTGCAGCATTCTTGTTTTGTTTAGCTTTTAAAAAAGGGCTGGATGATTTCCTCAGTACACACAACATTGCCGGTTATAAGTGACTTAGGGACAAAATGTAGAATTAGTGGAGGAAGGTTGAACTAGATGGACTTAGGTCTTTTTTCAACCTATGTAATTATGTAACTATGTAAGAGGATACATTTTATAGTGTATACCCATTGTTGATGGATGAAATCACCTGAACTAGAATGGTTGTGATTGTAACTAAAAGGAGAAAGGGAAATACAGTTAGAAATTAACAAAAAACTATATATATATTATATATATTATATATATATATAATATATATATATATATATATATATATATATATACAGTTAGGTCCAGAAATATTTGGACAGTGACACAAGTTTTGTTATTTTAGCTGTTTACAAAAACATGTTCAGAAATACAATTATACATATAATATGGGCTGAAAGTGCACACTCCCAGCTGCAATATGAGAGTTTTCACATCCAAATCCGAGAAAGGGTTTAGGAATCATAGCTCTGTAATGCATAGCCTCCTCTTTTTCAAGGGACCAAAAGTAATTGGACAAGGGACTCTAAGGGCTGCAATTAACTCTGAAGACGTCTCCCTCGTTAACCTGTAATCAATGAAGTAGTTAAAAGGTCTGGGGTTTATTACAGGTGTGTGGTTTTGCATTTGGAAGCTGTTGCTGGGACCAGACAACATGCGGTCTAAGGAACTCTCAATTGAGGTGAAGCAGAACATCCTGAGGCTGAAAAAAAAGAAAAAATCCATCAGAGAGATAGCAGACATGCTTGGAGTAGCAAAATCAACAGTCGGGTACATTCTGAGAAAAAAGGAATTGACTGGTGAGCTTGGGAACTTAAAAAGGCCTGGGCGTCCACGGATGACAACAGTGATGGATAATCGCCGCATACTTTCTTTGGTGAAGAAGAACCCGTTCACAACATCAACTGAAGTCCAGAACACTCTCAGTGAAGTAGGTGTATCTGTCTCTAAGTCAACAGTAAAGAGAAGACTCCATGAAAGTAAATACAAAGGGTTCACATCTAGATGCAAACCATTCATCAATTCCAAAAATAGACAGGCCAGAGTTAAACTTGCTGAAAAACACCTCATGAAGCCAGCTCAGTTCTGGAAAAGTATTCTATGGACAGATGAGACCAAGATCAACCTGTACCAGAATGATGGGAAGAAAAAAGTTTGGAGAAGAAAGGGAGCGGCACATGATCCAAGGCACACCACTTTCTCTGTAAAACATGGTGGAGGTAACGTGATGGCATGGGCATGCATGGCTTTCAATGGCACTGGGTCACTTGTGTTTATTGATGACATAACAGCAGACAAGAGTAGCCGGATGAATTCTGAAGTGTACCGGGATATACTTTCAGCCCAGATTCAGCCAAATGCCGCAAAGTTGATCGGACGGCGATTCATAGTACAGATGGACAATGACCCCAAGCATACAGCCAAAGCTACCCAGGAGTTCATGAGTGCAAAAAAGTGGAACATTCTGCAATGGCCAAGTCAATCACCAGATCTTAACCCAATTGAGCATGCATTTCACTTGCTCAAATCCAGACTTAAGACGGAAAGACCCACAAACAAGCAAGACCTGAAGGCTGCGGCTGTAAAGGCCTGGCAAAGCATTAAGAAGGAGGAAACCCAGCGTTTGGTGATGTCCATGGGTTCCAGACTTAAGGCAGTGATTGCCTCCAAAGGATTCGCAACAAAATATTGAAAATAAAAATATTTTGTTTGGGTTTGGTTTGTTTGTCCAATTACATTTGACCTCCTAAAATGTGGAGTGTTTGTAAAGAAATGTGTACAATTACTACAATTTCTATCAGATATTTTTGTTCAAACCTTCAAATTAAACGTTACAATCTGCACTTGAATTCTGTTGTAGAGGTTTCATTTCAAATCCAATGTGGTGGCATGCAGAGCCCAACTCGCGAAAATAGTGTCACTGTCCAAATATTTCTGGACCTAACTGTAAATACAGTACAGACCAAAAGTTTGGACATACCTTCTCATCTCTAAAACAACTGTTAAGAGGAGACTTTGTGCAGCGGGCCTTCATGGTAAAATAGATGCTAGGAAACCACTGCTAAGGACAGCCAACAAGCAGAAGAGACTTGTTTGGGCTAAAGAACACAAGGAATGGGCATTAGATGAGTGGAAATTTGTGCTTTGGTCTGATGAGTCACAATTTGAGATCTTTGGATCCAACCACTGTTTCTTTGTAGAAAAGGTGAACGGATGGACTCTACATGGCTGGTTCCCACCATGAAGCATGGAGGAGGAGGTGTGATGGTGTGGGGGTGCTTTTCTGGTGACACTGTTGGGGATTTATTCAAAATTGAAGGCATACTGAACCAGCATGGCTATCACAGTATCTTGCAGCGGCATGCGATTCCATCTGGTTTGCGTTTACTTGAACCATAATTTATTTTTTAACAGGACAATGACCCCAAACACACCTCCAGGCTATGTAAGGGCTATTTGACTAAGAAGGAGAGTGATGGGGTGATACGCCAGATGACCTGGTCTCCACAGTCACCAGACCTGAACCCAATCGAGATGGTTTGGGGTGAGCTGGACCGCAGAGTGAAGGCAAAAGGGCCAACAAGTGCTAAGCATCTCTGGGAACTCCTTCAATACTGTTGGAAAACCATTTCCGGTGACTACCTCTTAAAGCTCATCAAGAGAATGCCAAGAGTGTGCAAAGTAGTAATGAAAGCAAAAGGTGGCTACTTTGAAGAACCTAGAATATGACATATTTTCAGTTGTTTCACACTTTTTTAAGTATTTCATTCCACATGTTTCATTCATAGTTTTAATGCCTTCAATGTAAATCTACAATTTTCAGTCATGAAAATAAAGAAAACTCATTGAATGAAAAGGTGTGTCCAAACTTTTGGTCTGTACTGATATATATATATATATATATTTAAATTCACCTGAAGCTGCCAACATCGAATTCTCTATTTAAACCATTTGGCTCCAGAGTCTGGAGCGTGAATATCCAATACACCTCACGACTTTTGAGTTGAATGATTCTATTCTGGCCTCCCCTATGTTGAGGAATCTGTTCCAGAACCTGGAATTATGGCTGAGATAGCTTATGGCCCATCTTGTGAAAGTGAAATGGAAGAAGAAGGGTAAAAAGTTTGCACCGTATTGTGGACTTGTGTTGGGAGATTTAGTCACGTACCTGTTGTGTCGTTCCTCCCACTCTGGAGCCCAAAGATTTAAATAGAGAAAAATAAATAAATAAACAAATTGGCATAGGATCTCCCGTATTATAATACCCAGCACAGATAAAGCATAAGGCTACAGGCTGCAGCCCCCAGCCATGCGTTTATCTTGACTGTGTATAAAAATAAGAGGAATTGCATGCGTTTTTTTTTAATTATTTAAATAAATAATTTAAAAAAATAGGCTTGTGGTTCCCCCAATTTTGATACGTAGTCATGATAAAGCCGAAAGCTGGGAGCTGGTATTCTCAGGCTGGGGAGACCCATGTTTAGTTGGCCACTCAGCCTAAAAATAGCAGTCTGCAGCCACCCAGGATTGTCGCATCCATTATATGTGACAATCCCGGCACTCTACCCAGCTCTTCCCAATTGCCCTGATGCAGTGGCAATCGTGGCACTAAGGGGATAATAACAGCCCACAGTTGCCACTAAGACCTAGATGAGCCATCAAATGAGCTATCTTTGTGTGGTGAGTTGATACTAATTTGGGGTGGATACCACATTTTGACCACTGTTTATCACATTAATTTAGGGAGGTGAGGTGATGGGAAAAGTGCAATTTTGTTTACATTTTTTCTAATTCTGTTTTTTTTTTACTATATGGGTTAATATATTTCATATTCTGATATACCATAATTTTAGAGGCAAAGTGATACCAAATATTTTTATTTTTTTTATATTTTCTTTATTTTTAATGGGGTAAATGAGTATGATTCAAATTTTTATATTGTTTTATATTTTTAAAACCTTTTTGTATTTTTTTATTTATTTATTAGTTCCCTTAAGAGACGAACCTGTGATATCTTATCATGTATACCATATATTGCAATACCATAGTATTGCAGTATATAGTGAAAATCAGAGTCTGCTATGAAGCTCAGCAATACGAAGATGGTAACTATAGTAACCTGTGAGAGAGACCAATGGGAGCTTCGGCAAGCATAACTTTTAAGCACTACAGATTAAAAAGCAGCATTTAAATGGTTAACAGCAGCGATCAGATCATATCAGTGAGTCAGACCCAAGTCAATGAGGTAATGACTGTCTATGATTCATGTAGAGCATATAATATACTGTATATCACTAAATGCTATCAATAGCAGCTCAGAGAATCTTGTAAACAATATAAAACAAAACAAATCTACAGTCAGATTATAAAAACATAAAACATTTTCAACATCTGGTTTTACTTATTAAAAGATAATATAGTTGATACATTCCCTCTGTACAATGTGACTATCACTTTAGATATGATCTCAGGGCTAAAAAGAATGTAACAACCATATACTTTCATACAACCTCTATAATCAAAGCTTTACTGTGTATATATATATATATATATATATATATATATATGTCAGAAATATATCCATTACTTCACATGCCTATGAGTCACGGGCAGGAGGATGACGTAATTAGTGAGTAGGTGGCTCCTTTCTGACATATATATAGGAACCTGCGGCCCCTTTTTTGCTATAGTATTCTCTTTACATTGTCCTGAGGAAGGTGACGGATATGCCCCTGAAACGCGTAGACCTGTGAAAATAAAGAAAAGGGATTTACCAACATCATCTGGACTCCTGTGGTTTGGTGCGGTATTTAAACCTGCTTTTCTCCTGCCTTCTAGGTTACCTTTACACACACAGCAGATTTTTTGCTAACATTTCTGTCTTAAGCTGGGTTCACACACAACGACAACGACGCCGCTGTTACGTCACCATTTCCTGTGACGTAACAGTGACCTTAGATGATCGCTAGTAAGCTGTCAAACATGTAATTTTAAGCAGCGACGGAGCAGCGATCATAGTGACCTTGACGGTCGTTGTGCGGTGTCACACGCGTCGCCATGCGACGACTCAGACCTTGATAGAGGCGTGGCGTTTACCCCTAGACATGTTTTGCGTTGCCTTTTTTCATGCCCCTCTATTCCGATTGGTGATCACTACAGCGGTGCCTGATTGGGTGACCGTGCCAAACAAAGGAAAACGCAGTAGTGCTTTCATTCATTCTATTTCATTTCATTCAGATCCACAAAGAGCGACACACTAGCGACACCAGACAGAGAATCGTGGAACAAAGAATGTAACTTAAAGAATGAAATCACTGTAACGCCTTCGGCAAGGTACCCAATCGGAACGCTGCGTAACCACCAATCGTAGCCGTAGGGGCGTTGCAAAATACACCGCAAAAACACGCCCTTGTCCTGCCTTCAGTCCTACATCACTACCTTCAGCGTCGTCGCGCCCGTTGCTGCTGCGATGTCAAACACAAGGATGCATGTGGCGCAGCGGGATAGCAGCGATCAAAAAATGACCTGGAATATTCAGGAGCGAGCAGCGATTTCGCAGCAGGAGTCCGATCATTGTTATGTGTCACACACAGCGACGTCGCTGTTGAGGTCACAGAAAATGGCGACTTAGCAGCGATGTCATTGTCGTCGTCGCTGTGTGTGACACCACCTTTAGTATTATGCATCTGAATGACAGACGTAAAATGTGTAGCTATACTGCAGAAACAAGATGGAAGAAGATAAGGCGTGAGACACAGTCTTGTAAGAGAAGCCTTATTGTTTCCAATATAAAGACAGAAATCCTATAGACAGTGGTGTAACTTGAGTCCGATGAGCCCTGGTTCAGAATTTGGACCTGCCCTTCCCCCGCATGCTGGTCAGATTTAAGAGCCCGTGTAGAGTTCTAATTCTTTAAAGACATAAGTGTTGTCCCCCTTCCTTTATTATGTACTAATCTCCCTCATCCTATATTAATGTCCAATGGGTCTCTGCACCACAAGGCATTTCAGCTGGATGTGCGTCCTCAAAAGCACGTCCAGCTGAAATAGGCACTGGGATCGGTGTGTCTCATCCACCCCCAGGCCCAGTTGTGGTCGTGACCTTTGTGACTGTGATCGTTACGCCCCCGCCTATAGGACATCACATGGTTGATGTATTAGGGTGGTGTCACACACAGCGACGACGACAACGACGTCGCTGCTACGTCACCATTTTCTGTGACGTTGCAGCGACGTCCCGTTTCTGTCGCTGTGTGTGACATCCAGCAACGACCTGGCCCCTGCTGTGAGGACGCCGGTCGTTGCTGAATGTCCAGCTTCATTTTTTGGTCATCGCTCTCCCACTGTGACGCACACATCGCTGTGTGTGACAGCGAAAGAGCGACGAAATGAAGCGAGCAGGGAGCAGGAGTCGGCATCTGGCAGCTGCGGTAAGCTGTAACCACGGTAAACATCGGGTAACTAAGGGAAGACCTTTCGTTACCAGCGTCCGCCGCTCTCGCTGCCAGTGCCGGCTCCTGCTCTGTGCACATGTAGCTGCAGTACTACGGTTCCACGTCGATCGGCCCCTCCTGCAGACGGTCACCACCGTCTGCCAACCTTGCTGTATGTGCCCGGGCCACGTACCCGGACATGGTCAGACTGCTCCTCTACTGCCACTTACTCCTTCCACTTCACTCTCCCTAACTGTTCTCCTTCCTTTTTCCCGCCTCCATGACTGTGAACTCCTCAGTGGGTGGGGCCAACTGCATGGCTCCACCCCACCTGGTGTGGACATCAGCCCCTGGAGGGAGGCAACAGGGATTTGTGTGTGACTGATGTGCCTAACCGGGGTGTGGGGTGTGTTGTTGCAGTACCTGTGATGTCCTGGCTTGTCCAGGGCGCCACAGTAGCTGCAGTACACATCGGGTAATTAACCCAATGTGTACTGTAGCTAGGAGTGCAGGGAGCCAGCGCTAAGCAGTGTGTGCGCCTCCCTGCTCTGTGCACATGTAGCTGCAGTACACATCGGGTAATTAACCCGATGTGTACTGTAGCTAGAAGTGCAGGGAGCCAGCACTAAGCAGTATGCGCGTCTCTCTGCACATGTAGCACAGCGACGCGTGTCGTTATGATCGCTGCTACTTCTACTGTGTTTGACAGCTAAGCAGCGATCATAACAGCAACTTACAAGGTCGCTGTTGCGTCACAGAAAATGGTGACGTAACAGCGACGTCGTTGTCGCTGTCGCTATGTGTGAACCCAGCTTTAGGCATACCAACTACAAACTCTGGTTTCCTTATCACATATGAAGGACGTTTGTCATGCTTCATACAGCCTTAAGGCCCAGTCACACTAAACAACTTACCAGCGATCCCAACAACGATACAACCTGATAGGGATCGCTGGTAAGTTGCTAGGAGGTCGCTGGTGAGATGTCACACTAAGCGACGCTCCAGTGATCCCACCAGCAACCTGACCTGGCAGGGATCGCAGGAGCGTCGCTACACGGGTTGCTGGTGAGCTTGTCACACAGGCAGATCTCACCAGCAACCCGTGACCAGCCCCCAGCGCCGCGTGGAAGTGATGCTGTGCTTGGTAACTAAGGTAAATATCGGGTAACCAACCCGATATTTACCTTGGTTACTAGCGCACACCACATAGCGCTGGCTCCCTGCACTCCTAGCCAGAGTACACATCGGGTTAATTACCCGATGTGTACTCTGCTACGTGTCCAGAGAGCAGGGAGCCGGCACTGACAGCTGAGAGCGGCGGACGCTGGTAACGAAGGTAAATATCGGGTAACCAAGGTAAGGGCTTCTTGGTTACCCGATGTTTACCGTGGTTACCAGCGTCTGCAGAAGCCGGCTCCTGCTGCCTGCACATTTAGTTGTTGCTGTGTCGCTGTCACACACAGCGATGTGTGCTTCACAGCGGGAGAGCAACAACTAAAAAATGGCCCAGGACATTCAGCAACAACCAACGACCTCACAGCAGGGGCCAGGTTGTTGCTGGATGTCACACACAGCAACATCGCTAGCAACGTCACAAAAGTTGTTCCTTAGCAGCGATGTTGCTTAGTGTGACGTGGCCATTATTCTACATAGTTGAGGACAATTCATTGTTACTTTTAAAGATATATTGTTAAGCTGGGTTTACACACTGCAACATCGCAAAGGACATCGCTGTAACGTCACCGGTTTTGTGACGTAACAGCGACCTCCCTAAGTCTCTGTTGAGTCGCTGGTGAGCTGTCAAACAGGCAAACCTGGCCAACAACGCAACAGCGATCCAGACCTGCAGAGCGACCTAGCTGGTTGTTGGGGACGTTGATAAGCAGCTTTTTGAAAGGGAAGTTGCTAACAAAGTCGCTGCAAAGTCTTTCACACACTGAAACTTTGTAGCGATGCATGCTGCACAGCGGGAAACAAAGGACCTAGAAATGGTCCTGAACGATTTGTAGCGATCAGCAACTTCACAGCAGGGGCCAGGTCGCTGATGTGTTTCAGACACTGCAACATTGCAAACGACATCGCTATTGCGTCACAAAACCGGTGACGTTACAGCGATGTCATTTGAGATGTTGCAGTGTGTAAACCCAGCTTTAGAAAATAAGCAGAACTGAGCTTCTAATCTTTTAGTAAAACCCATGACCAGATAAAAGGACACCCATTCATTCTTTTGTTTAGGATGTAGATTGAATTAAGTAATTGATTTATATATCCTTTTTCCTAATTTTTTCCTGCAAGTGCTACTAAGGGGTGCTTCACACATAGCAAGATCGCTACCGAAATCGCTGCTAGGGCACGGTTTTGGTGACGCAACAGTGACCTCATTAGCGATCTCGCTGTGTGTGACACTGAGCAGCGATCTGGCCCCTGCTGCGAGATCGCTGCTCGTTACACACAGCCCTGGTTCGTTTTCTTCAAAGCCGCTCTCCCGCTGTGACACACAGATCGCTGTGTGTGACAGCGAGAGAGCGACGAAATGAAGCGAGCAGGGAGCAGGAGCCGGCGTCTGGCAGCTGTGGTAAGCTGTAACCAGGGTAAACATCGGGTAACCAAGGTGGTTACCCGATATTTACCTTAGTTACCAGCCTCCGCAGCTCTCACGCTGCCTGTGCTGCCGGCTCCGGCTCTCTGCACATGTAGCTGCAGTACACATCGGGTTAATTAACCCGATGTGTACTGTAGCTAGGAGAGCAAGGAGCCAGCGCTAAGCAGTGTGCGCGGCTCCCTGCTCTCTGCACATGTAGCTGCAGTACACATCGGGTTAATTAACCCGATGTGTACTGTAGCTAGGAGAGCAAGGAGAACATACAGATGGCTCATAGGCCTAGGGAATATATAAAATCATATACAGACAAATTATTCCCATATATCAATTTATTCAATATTTTTAAAAAAATTAACAATCCACACCTACAGTGAAATATATCAAGATTTCATTTGTCACAATACAGACCAATTTATCAAGATTTCATTTGTCATAGTACAGACCAATCGGTCACCCTGAACCTTGAATACCAAGGACAGGGTTCATATATTTATAACAGACAATAATTCATTCAGGTTAATATAGACAGTTCACTCAGGGGTTTTGGATAACGCTACACAGATAACTTAACTTGTGGATTTATATAGTCTTCTCCAAAACATTCATGGCATATGCCATTCAGATGTATAGTTCAGATGGGTCCAAAAGAAGTCAGGGCGTATAAAATCCAGTCCCAGTCAAATTACAGTGAACTGTTAATCATCAAGTCTGTTAGAACAGTCTCCACCTCAACGCGTTTCCCCACATGAATTACTGTGGTTCATCAGGAGGCATAATGAAGGGATAATTGGATATGCAGATCCACAGCGTCATTCTTTAATGGAATCGGTAGCAGCACAGGGAGATTCTGCAGTGATAAACAGCTGCTCCCGTCCCTGGAAGCGCTTCCAGGGACGGGAGCAGCTGTTTATCACTGCAGAATCTCCCTGTGCTGCTACCGATTCCATTAAAGAATGACGCTGTGGATCTGCATATCCAATTATCCCTTCATTATGCCTCCTGATGAACCACAGTAATTCATGTGGGGAAACGCGTTGAGGTGGAGACTGTTCTAACAGACTTGATGATTAACAGTTCACTGTAATTTGACTGGGACTGGATTTTATACGCCCTGACTTCTTTTGGACCCATCTGAACTATACATCTGAATGGCATATGCCATGAATGTTTTGGAGAAGACTATATAAATCCACAAGTTAAGTTATCTGTGTAGCGTTATCCAAAACCCCTGAGTGAACTGTCTATATTAACCTGAATGAATTATTGTCTGTTATAAATATATGAACCCTGTCCTTGGTATTCAAGGTTCAGGGTGACCGATTGGTCTGTACTATGACAAATGAAATCTTGATAAATTGGTCTGTATTGTGACAAATGAAATCTTGATATATTTCACTGTAGGTGTGGATTGTTAATTTTTTTAAAAATATTGAATAAATTGATATATGGGAATAATTTGTCTGTATAGGAGAGCAAGGAGCCAGCGCTAAGCAGTGTGCGCGGCTCCCTGCTCTCGCGGTTATGATCGCTGCTTCGGCTGCTGTGTTTGACAGCTAAGCAGCGATCATAACAGCGACTTACAAGGTCGCTGTTACGTCACAGAAAATGGTGACGTAACAGCGACCTCGTTGTCGCTGTCACTTAGTGTGAACCAGCCCTTAGTCCATTACTATAGACATTATCATCATATACAACTGCTACAAAATCTGGCTTTACTAGCCTTTACTAGCATTCATTAGCCTTTACTAGCTTCTTCTTCAATGACCAATAATGCCCCACCCCTAGTGCAGATACTTATACTTGTTAAAAGTCATCACTTTCCACTTGAGAAATAGAAAATGTACATACTTTGTTCCATCCCTCTAATATCTATTTCTTTTTGGAGCTCCATCATTTTTCAGGTCAGGGTCCCGAAGCTGCTTCAGATCACATAGTGCACCCTTTTCCTATCTGTAAGCTGCAAACTTTCCTACTTTTATGCTTTTTTATTATGATGCCATATCCTTCCTCTGACATTAGAGGACGCACACAAACATGGCACCTGATATCTTCCCCTCTGATACCGGTATGTTATGTTACCAATAATAACTCCCAGACAGCAGAGTAGATCATTCTGCACTCCCTTCCCCAATATTGTGGTTATGGGTATCACTATACAGTTGTCGTCATAGTCTACTCCCAATGTATGCTTTAGATAATGGGTTTGAGATCATGGATGTTGTGGAAAACTGCTCTGGCTCTGCGATTTGGGAGAACAGACAAAGTTCCATTTGACAGTTTCCTCTAAAACAGAGTGGGAAGCGGAGATAAGGATTGCTCTTAAAAGTGTGTCCAAAAATTCCACACAGCCTGAAAGGATTTCCTGGAAAAGACAGTGATTTCTGACATTGGTGGAAAATAGTAAGCTTAAATTTAACACACCAGTCCCATTTGTCTTATGTAGTGAAAATGTATTTTTAATTTATTTTCTTTCTCTATTTTCTTAAAATATTAAAACAGCAATACAAAGCAAAATGATTTGTTCCTCTTAATTCAGTGATTTTTTTTTCACCAGCAGATAAGACAGCTTAGAAAATATGATAACATATTTTTAGCAGAAAAAAACACGCTTTTTTTATTGCATTTTTTCATGTTTTTTTTCATGTTTTTTTATATCATGGCAATTACGGGGGTTCCTGCACTGTACCCTCGCAATTGCCACAGGGCCTCTGGCTGATGTCACTGGGCCTCAGGCTGATGTTACAGCTGAGACTCAGCTCTCACTGCTAGGAGTGGTGCCTGTGCCGCTCCCGGATGTTTAATTCCCTAAAACCTTCAATCAATCGTGATCACAACATTTAGAAGGTAGAGAGAGGAATCGTTTACCTCTCCCTAGCAATAGGATTCCTGTAATGTGATCACAGGAAACCGATCGCTGCAATGGCAACCCTGGGTCGTCACCATGATGACCCCAGGTTACTGAGCTACGGAAAGGCTCACAGACCATGTTGTATGCATAGACTGTGAGGCAAAGTGTCAGTGCTGTGAGTGCAGCTCTGACACTTATAATCCACTGCAATGATCGTTGGGACTAATAAATCAAAAACAAAAAGATTACTTTAACCCTTTGCATCCAATAACCCCCCTTAAGCATGCTCTCCCCAAATCTCACAAAGATCAGTTTCCGCCAAGCTTCCGTCCCATTATTTCGGGCATAGGGTCTGTCACTAAACATCTCTCCGAGTGGCTGGATAAACATCTCCAATTTTTGGCCAAAGCCTCTCCGAGTTTTGTTCAGGATAGCAAACATGTACTTAATGTGTTAAATGGCATGGAGTGGCAGGTGGGCAATTGTTGGTTCATGTGTGATGTATGCAGATTATACACCTCCATCCCGCACTACCTGGCCATAATAGCATTGTAAAGTCAAATTGAATAATATTCTGATTTTTCACAGGAATTGCAGCAATACATATTGGACGTTACCCTTTTTTTGTTAAAAAATAACTATTTCACTTTTTTGGAGGATTTTTATTTACAGACACAGGTTTGTTCAATGGGGTCACGTTTTTCCCCATTTCTGGCGAATATTTATATGTTTTGGTGGGAGGAGGAATTTATATTTAATGTAAAGAATCCGTTCAGCCCAAACATATTAATATTCCATAGATTTATTGATGACATATTGATTATTTGGAAAAACACAGCAAATAAGATGGAAAACTTTATTTCATTTATTAATAACAATCCATATAATCTGGGATTTACTTATCAGAGTGATCCACTGCAAATCCATTTTTTGGATATGGTACTGATGGGAAATACAGAGAAGGGTATTATTGATTGCAAATTATATCGCAAGCCCTCAGCAGGAAATTCAATCCTACATGCGACTAGCTGCCATCCGAGGTTTGTAGTGGAAAATATCCCTACTGGGGAATATGTAAGGACCAAACGCTGCTGCACAAAGGTGTCCGATTTAGAGCAGGAATATAGAGAAATAGACATATGGTTCGTTGCTAGGGGTTATTCCCAAAAAAATTTGGAAAGATCATAAATAAAAGTGTGTTCCAAATCTAGAGAGCAGTACCTTGAACAGAACAAAAAGGGAAATTCTCACAATGTGCAACCAGTTTTTTTAACTAAATTCAGCAAGAATTATTATGACATAGTGCACATTGTGAGAAAATTCCTACCGGTTTTGTCGGCTGATGAAACTTTAAGGCTGGAAACACATCTATGCGAGTAAAATCGGTCCAACTGGGCTGAAAAAAACTCGGCTGATTTTAGTTCACGTTAGGTCCGAGTGCAACGCAAGTGCGATGCTTTTTCTGAATAAATTAATGATTTTACTAGCGTGTGTAATGCGTATTTTTTACTGTGTCATCTGGCATTCAGCTCTGCTACATGGCCCCCAATTTTAATACCAGTCAGATAAAGCCATACGGCTGAAGGCTGGTATTCTCAGGATGGGGAGCTCCACGTTATGGGGAGTCCCCCAGCCTAACAATATCAGTCAGCAGCCGCCCAGAATTACCGCATACATTAGATGCGACAGTTCTGGGACTGTACCCGGCTCTTCCCGATTTGCCCTGGTGCGTTGGCAAATCGGGGTAATAAGGAGTTAATGGCAGCCCATAGCTGCCACTAAATCCTAGATTTATCATGTCAGGCGTCTCCCCGAGATACCTTCCATGATTAATCTGTAAGTGACAGTAAATAAACACACACACACCTGAAAAAATCATATATTAGAAATAAAAAACACTAACAAATTCCCTGGTTCACCAATTTAATAAGCCCCAAAAAGCCCTCCATGTCCGGCGTAATCCAGGATGGTCCAGCGTCGCTTCCACCTCTGCTGCATGAAGGTGACTGGAGCTGAAGAATACACCGCCGCTCCTGTCAGCTCCACTCTCAACTCCTTATTACCCCGATTTGCCAACGCACCAGGGCAAATCGGGAAGAGCCGGGTACAGTCCCAGAACTGTCGCATCTAATGTATGCGGCAATTATGGGCGGCTGCTGACTGATATTGTTAGGCTGGGGGGGCTCCCCATACCGTGGAGCTCCCCATCCTGAGAACACCAGCCTTCAGCCGTATGGCTTTATCTGGCTGGTATTAAAATTGGGGGGACCGCACACCGTTTTTTTTAATTATTTAATTATTTATTTCACTGCACAGTATAGACACGCCCACCGGCTGCTGTGATTGGGTGCAGTGAGACACCTGTCACTCAGCGTGGGTGCATGTCTCACTGCAACCAATCATAGGCGCCTGTGGGTGGGGAAAGCAGGGAATACGAGATTGTTTAATGAGCGGCCGGCTTTTTCAAAATGGTAAAAGCCGCCGGAGCAGTGTGAATGCCGTGCAGCGCCGCGCCGGGGATCGGGGATCGGTGAGTATGAGAGAGGAGGGGAAAATGACCGACAGACTGTGAGAGAGGGACAGAGATAGTGACGGACCGACAGAGAAAGAATAGAGACTGAGAGGGAGAGACCGACTGACAGAGAATAGTGATTGACAGACATTGTGAGACATCACTCGTTTCCAGTGTTTTAGGAAACATGCGATAAATGTATTTAGAAAATCGCATGTCACTAGGATGGTGTGAGTGCCGTCCCGTGACATCCGATTAGTTACACACTTCCATAGACTTGCATTGGAGAGAATCACAGTAGAAACTCGCAAAAAAGCAGCATGCTGCGATTTTTTTTCTCAGTCCGATTTGGACTGAGAAAAAAATCGCAAATTCGAGATGAATCATTGACTAACATTGTCCGATTCCAATGCGAGATTTTCTCGCATTGCTCTACTGCGAGAAACTCACAAGTGAGAAGCAGCCCTTAACCGCATACTGGAGGGAGGTGTTAAGTTTGTTTCAAAAAAGAACGCTACATTGGGCACATTATTGTCCCCCAGTGATCATATGAACAAATCCAAAAAAGCAGATAAAATGAATTGGTTGTCAGTAAATGGTTCATTTAAATGCGGTGGAAAACTTGTGGTTTGTATAAATATGTTACTAACACAAAGAATTTACCATCTTATACTAATGGCAAGCAATATAGTATCAGAACAATGATAAATTGTAGTTCTGTGAACGTCATTTATATGATTTCGTGCACCATGTGCCGACTGCAGTACATAGGTCACACCACCAGGACACTGAGCAAAAGAATATCGGAACATGTGTACGATGTCCTAAATAATTCAACAAGGAGTCCTTCAGGAGCCTCCCAGCATTTTCTCAGTGTCCATGGAGGTGATTTGAGTAGTCTGCAGGTGAGCGGCATAGAGAAGGTTCTGCTACTTAGGGGGAGAGGAGACATAAAGAGAATGTTACAATATAAAGAGGTTAAATGGATTTTTGAGATGGAAATGAGGGTCCCATCGGGATTAAATATAAAGAATGATGTAATGTATTTTTATTGAAATTTTTTTTGTCTGTTTCCTTGCTTGGTTGCATGTATGTTGTTGAATTAATTTTTCTACTGGCATATTGAAATCCTGACTGATTGCTGACCTCATGTCCTGTGCCATATGTTTTTAGTCTGGATTCATTGTGAGATGTTTAGAGACTGAATAAGGACGGTTAGTCCGAAACGCGTCCTCGCAGCATGGCATAATGGACTTTTAATGCTTTTCCAATAAAGGACTTTTAATTTTATATACTGGAACTGTGCTGGATCGACTTTTTTCATTTGAATTGTGGATACCAAGGGGGCGGGCTGACTCCATTCAGATCCCTGCATGGTCAGATGATGGTTTCCTAAACAGAAAGCTGAGCTGGATGCACATTTGTAAATGCTTCATGTTGTATGCATAGTATGTGAGGCGAAGTGTCAGTGCTGTGAGTGCAGCTCTGACACTTATAATCCACTGCAGTGATCGAGCACAAGGACTGCAGTGGATTGTATCCACAGGAAAAAACGCAGAAAGAAATGACATACTGCAGATTTTTTTTTTCTGCACCAAAATCCGCAAGGAAAAAATCTGAAAAGTGAACAGCAAGTTAGGATTCTCATAGATTTTGCTGCGATGAGTTTTTCCTTGTAGTATTGATTAAAATCTGCAAGAAAAACCACATGAAAAAAACACTACAAAAACACAGCGTGGGCACACAGTCTATATAATATGGTAATCGTGCCTCATAAACTACTCTTAGGGCTCATGCGCACGTTGCGTTTTTATATGCGTTTCTGCAGCGTTTCAAGCTGCAGCGTCACATTGTCAAAATGCATGCGTTCTGCTTCCCCAGCAAAGTCTATGAGAATCATGCAAAATCCGTGCACACTATGCTTTTTTAAATGTAGCGTTCTGATTGTCAAAAATTTGACAAAATCTCTGCGTTTATAAAAGCAGGATGTCAATTCTTTTGTCCGTTTTGGCAGCGTTCTACACCCAAGATACCTTCCATGATTAACTTGTAAGTTAAAGAAAATAAAAACATACACCCAAAAAAATCCTTTATTTGGAATGAAAGACAAAAAAACACCCTCTTTCACCACTTTATTAACCCCTCAAAATTACCTCCAGGTCCGACGTAATCCACGGAAGGTTCCACGACGCTTTCAGCTCTGCTACATCGGAAGCTGACAGGAGCGGCAGTAGAACACCGCTGCTCCTGTGAGCTCCATGTGTTGCGGACGGGGGCCAGACCACTGCAGATGGCTGTTCGGATCCGGGTTCGTTACTGTGGCTCGAGTGGTAGCCGGACCCGGGCTCGTGCGTTCGTCCATCCTCACAACTGTAGAAAGGGTGTATTTACGTGGGAAAAGTTTGTCAGTGACACCACCTGTGGGTTGCGGTGAGGGTTGGTAGCACCGCCGCTGCCTGTATATGGGAAGCCCGGGGCTGATGTAGCAGGGCAGCAGGATGGTATCCCCTCCACGGGTAGGGGAGGTGTTGTTCCGAGACACAGGTGTGCGGGAGAGGATGCTGCGGAGAGTGTCATGCAGGGCTGGACCGGGCAAGAATGGTGTACTCACAGTTCCAAAGAAGTTCACGCAGAGTCCAGTGGTAAACCAAATTGCCAGTGACTGATAACCTCGGGCGGGTGTATTCAGGTCCCACACCCTGGTACAGCAAACAGGGGTCCCTTCCTCCTGCACTCAGTGTTTGTGTCTTCAATGGGACAACTCCGCTTGAAACGGGGAAGTCCACTCCCGATAACTTTGTATGTTGGGAGCTGTGGCCCACGAAATCTGACCTGTGAGATCTCTGTGGTTTCTGGCGGACACCCTATCCCCCGCATTGGGCTTCCGTTTCGCTCTCTGGGCTTGCTGGTGGGACAAGACGTGGAATCTTGTCCCCTATTGGCTAATTGACAAGGGGCTTGAAACCTTCCTTACCCTAGGGTCCAGGCACCCCGACAGTGCATGGCCTCCGGACCGGATTCCTGCTGTTGGCACCGGCGGGCTACAACCCTGTCCCGGTCCACTTAAGGTCTCCCACGAACGGATCTCCGTCGCCTGTGGCCCTGTCTGCCGTCTGCCACCTAGGCTTTGCTGGCTGGTGTTATGTACCTGTGTGTGGGTTTGTGTTGGTATGCCATGGAGGATGGAGTCCTGCACCTGGAAGATCTGTGCAGTCTTTGTGACAACCTGGTTTTGCCAGGGCCTCACACATGCAGCAACTGAAGTGAGTCGCGCGATCAGCTGTGCTGTCACTGAGGTTACTCACTGCCACCGCTCTCAGGTGGAGGACTGCAGCTGTGGCCGCGAGTAACCTGAGTGAAAGCACAGCTGATCGCATGGCTCACTGCAGTCCCTCAGGGGATTTGTGATCACAGGTGAGTCCTTCCCGTGTGACCGCAAATCAGGCTATGACACAAAGAGAGAGACGCGCGATGTCAGTGAAATCGGGACTCCTGTGTCCTGGCACTGACCTCGGAGGTTCATCTGAGTTCATGACAGCACACAGAGACAGAGCCGCGGGATGACAATGAAGTCGGATGAAGTTCATCCGAGTTCATTCTCATCGCCCGGCTCTGTCTGTGTCTGCTGTCAGCGGCCATGTAGCAGAGGTGGGGGACTGTACTGACAAAAACGCATCCAAAACGCATGTAAAATGCATGCAAAATGCATCCAAAATACATGCGTTTTGGATGCATTCTTTTTGTTAACATGCAGTGTCACATCTGCCAGAGGGTGCATTTATTTCTGCACTGGCTAGGATGCAACGTGCTCATGAGCTCTAAGGGTGTGGGCACATGTCAAGTGTTTGGTTGCAGAAATTTCTGCTCCATTTCTGCTTCTCTTAGCAGTAAAATTACAGCTTGAGCGTTTTTGCTGCGTTTCTGAAACGTATTTATTGCGTTTTTTAATGCGTTTTCGAATTGAATTCAATGGGTGAAAAACGCAGACAAAAAAGCAGAAAGAATTGATATGCTGCAGATTATGTTCTGCACCAAATGTGCATGGATTTCCTTGTAGTTTTGTGACAAGACTGCACTCAAAAACATATACAAAATCGCGATAAAAACGCATTGTGGGCACACAGCCTTAAAAAAGGAATTGTCAAGACTTCCAGATTGTATACAATGATGTAAAAAATCATTCAGTTACGATGTGGCCCAATATGTATATTATTTTATGACCCTGAGACTTCAGGCTATGTCTGCAATGATAAGTACAGAGAGAAGGGAAACATATTAATTCCTATCTATTTATCAAAATCTGTGCTGTGAGGACTCTCCGGTGTCGGTGCCAGAGCCAGGAACACTGGGCGTGTGAATGCAATAATATGATTTGTATACCTGCAGTCACATGCCAACTAAACATACGCAGCCTTCCTCAATACAAGTGAATTGAGCAAGGCCGAATACATCTATTCAGAATGTGACGCAAGTAGGCATGATTGTCTGCTGTCTGGCGCCATCACCCGATAAACCTCACAGTCCAAAGTAGAGGCAGTAACCCTGATACCACCGGGAGCCAGTTTCTGCTCCAGGGTGGTCGCCCCATATGCTGTTTTTTTCCTTTGGCTTTCTCTATCATCTAAAGCCATCTAGAACAGGAGCACCACATACCTAAGGTGCTCAAAGCCCCGTTTCTTAGGCAGGGTGCAGTGGAGGGGCAGTGTATCTTATCAAGAAATAGCAACAGCAAGAGGAGATAAAAACTCCTCCAAAAATTTAATATACTCACAGCAAAAAAGAGGGCAACCAGTCCAGTTAGCCCAGGCCAACACATCTAATGCACCAACAGGATGCAGACAAACCTCTCAACATGATGGACACTTCACAGGTGCAAGGTAAATTGCACACTAGTGGCGCGCATAGGGCACTGTTGACACTCGTATGCGCATGGTATCCAGCCAGCAACCTATTATCACGCCCTTACTATTAGGTTAGGCGGGTTACCCGGACACTACTCACTGCAGCACACAAGGGACAGAGACTCCACTATGCACGGCCGTATTAAGAGGCCCGGCTGCACCCTGTGTTAAAAAAAAGGTGCAAAAAATATATTTCAAATATATATGAGGTATTAGTTAGTAAATTGGCCAATGTACATAAGCCCACAATCCTCATCATACCTAAGGTGCTCAAAGCCCCGTTTCTTAGGCAGGGTGCAGTGGAGGGGCAGTGTATCTTATCCCCAAGTGCCAGTGTACCGCCCCCGTGCCAGCAGCCGAGCCTCTCGGATCCGGAGCCGCGGTGGCTCGAGGGGTCTTCGGATCCGGGGGGTCCGCGCAGACACTCGAATTAAATAAAGAGGGGGGGGGATATGTACAAGGGAGTTAGAAAGTTTGTGATGCCACCCACGGTGTGTGGTAATGTAAGGGACCACCGCTGCTGTTGGGGAGCCAGGTGACGATGGTGCAGCAGCCGGATGTTAACCCCTCCGTGGTTAGGGGGTTTGTGTCCCAGGACCCGTTGGATTGTTGGTGCTTGGGGTGCTGTAGGAGGTAGGAAAAGGGGTTTCCAATGTATTCACTCAGTCAAGGACTAACAACACTGACAGCTTGTAAACCAAAGTTCTGAGCACCAGATGTGGGAAAAGCAAATGTTTTAAATACTTTTTTCTCAACTGTGTTCACACAGGAAAAGCATATGCCAGGGGAAATGCAGAGTGATCATGTAGATGCCCCATTAAGTATGACCTGCCTAACCCAGGAAGAAGTGCAGAACCGACTTAGTAACATTAAAATTGACAAATCACCAGGCCCTGATGGCATTCACCCTCGGGTATTACGGGAGTTAAGTAATGTGATAGACAGGCCTCTATTCCTTTTATTTAAAGACTCTATAGAAACTGGGTCTGTTCCACTGGATTGGCGGCTAGCAAATGTGGTACCAATATTCAAAAAAGGGTGCAAAAGGGAACCTGGAAACTAAAGGCCGGTAAGCTTAACATCTGTTGTGGGTAAAATGTTTGAAGGGTTTTTAAGGGATACTATTATGGAATGTCTCAATGTTAATAACTGTTTAACTCCATATCAACATGGATTTATGAAGGATCGCTCCTGTCAAACAAACCTGATCAGCTTCTATGAGGATGTAAGCTCTCACATGGACCGAGGAGAATCATTGGATGTCATTTATCTCGACTTCGGTAAAGCATTTGACACTGTCCCACATAAAAGACTGCTAAGTAAAATGAGAAAGCTTGGGCTCGGGGAAAATGTGTGTAGATGGGTAGGTAGCTGGCTTAGTGGTAGAAAACAAAGAGTGGTTATTAATGGTGCATACTCAGATTGGGCCAGGGTTACTAGTGGGGTGCCACAGGGGTCTGTATTGGGCCCCCTACTATTTAATATATTTATTAATGATCTGGTGGATGGTTTACAGAGTAAAATATCAGTATTTGCAGATGATACAAAACTATGTAAGGTAGTTAACACAAAGGAGGACAGTTTGCAACTACAGATGGACTTGAGTAAATTGGAGAATTGGGCTGAAAAATGGCAAATGAGGTTTAACACAGATAAGTGTAAGGTTATGCACATGGAAAGGAGAAACAGATGCTACGATTACTTACTAAATGGGAAACTGCTGGGGAAATCAGACATGGAAAAAGACTTAGGCATCTTAGTGAATAAGAATCTAAATTGGAGAGCCCAGTGTCAGGCAGCAGCCACCAAAGCAAATAGGGTGATGGGATGCATTAGAAGAGGTCTGGGGGCACGAGATGAAAACATCATTCTCCCTCTGTACAAATCACTAGTCAGACCACACTTGGAGTATTGTGTGCAATTTTGGGCGCCGGTGCTGAAGAAAGACATTACTGAACTTGAAAGGGTTCAGAGGCGGGCTACTAAAATAATAAATGGAATGGGTGCATTACAATACACGGAAAGGTTATCAAAATTAGGTCTATTTACTCTAGAAAAGAGAAGACTTAGGGGAGACCTAATAAATATGTACAAATATATCAGAGGGCCATATAGAGATCTCTCCCATGATCTGTTTGTACCAAGGACTATGACAAGAACAAGGGGGCATTCTTTTCGAATTCTTCGGGTTCTTCACGGTAAGAGCAGTGAGGCTCTGGAACTCTCTTCCTGAGGAAGTGGTGATGGCCAACTCACTGAATGAATTTAAGAGAGGAATGGATGCATTTCTTGTTAGCAAAAGTATAGAAGGTTATAAATAGCATAATCTTACAGGTAGATAGAAGAGCGACCAAGATTATTAGAGGAATGGGTGGGCTGCAATACCAAGACAGGTTATTAAACTTGGGGTTAGTTAGTTAGGAAAAACAAAGGCTTAGGGGGATCTAATCACAATGTATAAATATATGAGGGGACAGTACAGAGACCTTTCCAAAGATCTCTTTACACCTAGGCCTGCGACTGGAACACGGGGGCATCCGCTACGTCTTGAGGAAAGAATGTTTAATCATAATCACAGATGAGGATTCTTTACTGTACGAGCAGTGAGACTATGGAGGTCTCTGCCGTATGATGTTGTATTGAGGGATTCACAAGTAAAATTTAAGCAGAGCCTGATCGCATTAATTGAAAAATATAATATTACCAGTTATGTATATTGGATTTTATGACAGGGTGTTGATCCAGGGAACTAGTCTGATTGCCGTATGTGGAGTCAGGAAGGAATTTTTTTCCCCATTGGAGCTTATTTGACACATTGGGGTTTTTTTGCCTTCCTCTGGATCAACATGTTAGGCTACGGGTTGAACTAGATGGACTTAGAGTCTCCCTTCAACCTTAAAAACTATGAAACTATGAAACTATGAAACTGCAGCTTGTAGGGAGCATGCTTGGGGCCGTGCCCTTCGGGTTGCTTTTAGCCTGTGGCCCCTTTCCTTGGCACCTTTGTCTCTATTTGGACCCTCAGGTATAAAACTCTTCAGGTCCCGCTCACCCGTATGGCTAACTGTATTGGGAAAGTCCTATCCCATCGGTGCGCTAGTACCCCAATTTTGGAACGGGTTGGGGATGAATCTTGAAGTCTTCACCCCCGTCGGGTAAATTACCGGAACGCGTGAATCTACTCTCCGGCCTAGGGTCCACATACCCCGTCGTGCCCTGGCCCCCGCCCGGTGATAGCTCAAGGCCGCCGGCTGCCCTCCTTGGCAGTCCGTGCCCCTTGACACTATCCCTTGCAACCGGGGTTCCAGCTCCTACCAGGCACAGACCAACGTCTGCCACCTAGTAACTACAGGAGCCCTGCTCCAGGCCAGTGACCTCTCTCTCTCTCTCTCTGAGAGTCACCTGCACCTCCTTGCTCTCCTGTTCCGCTTCACTCTCTCTCTCCCTTTGCGCCACTGTCACTTTTCCACCTTCCCCTACCAACCCCCCATATGGGCGGCCCTATTCCCTTCAGGCCCACCAATGGTGTGTCTGGTGAGTACAGTGTAAAGTGTTCCTAGGATTTTGATTGGCTAAGCTGTTAGCAACACCAAAGGACCAGGACCCGTAACCAAGGAGGGTGGATACTGTGCAGAAGGGCAGATTGCACAATACCATGTGACAACCTGATAGGCCAGGGCATCACACTAGTGGGTTAAGCATTTCAGTACATCACTGCACCATTTGTCCCTCTTATCCTCTACCACTATTGCTACCCTGCATGCACTTTTCACACAAGCACTTTTTTCATGTTATTTTGGTTTGTTTGTAAAAGGTTTTAGCAAAAATGTAATAAACAATCTGTTTTTAGAGGGAAGTTTTTGGTCTTATATACATCAGGGGCTCACCAAACAGGACAAGGCATCTGCTAACTATTCCAGACAATTTTGAATTCAAAAAGTCAAATGGCGCTCTTTCCCTTCCGAGTCCTGTCATGCACCCAAACAGTACTTTTCCACCACACATGGAGTATTGATGTACTCAGGAGATATTGCACAACAGATTATATGGTGTAATTTCCACTGTTATCCTTGGGGAAAATTTGGGGCTAAAGTAACATTTTTGTAGGAAAAAGTATAATTTTCATTTTTTCTTTCCACGTTGCTTTAGTTCCTGTGAAGCCCCTGGAGGGTTAATAAACCACTTGGATGTGGTATGAGCACTATGAGAGGTTCAGTTTTAGAATTTTGTCATTTTTGAGTATTTTTTGGCATATATGGCCCCTTAAAGTCAAATATGAAGGGGTGTCTAAGAAAATGGTTTTGTAAATGTTGGAAAAATGAGAATTTGAAGATAAACTTTTAACTCATGTAACTTACTAAGGAAAAAAAATATGTTTCAACAATTGCACTGATGTAAAGTAGACATGTGGGAAATGTTATTTATTAAGTATTTTGTGAGACATAACTCTCTGGTTTAAGGGTATCAAATTTGAAAATTTGAAAATTACCAAATTTTAGCCAAATTTCCAATTATTTCCAATTATTTCACAAATAAAAGCAAAAATATATGTCATGTTAAATACTAACAAAAGTACAATATGTCACAAAAAAACCTCTCTCAGAAACACTGGGATCTGTTGAAGTGATCCAGAGTCACAGCATCAAGGGAAACTAGTCAGATGTGTAAAAACTGGCCTTATCAGCAAGGTGAAAACTGGGTGGGTGGTGAAGGGGTTATGATGCAGTTTTTTAGAAGCAAACTCAAAAGTGACAATCTCAACCGATATAGCTGCACTTCCTGTTGTCAAAATGGTTGTGGCGGTGCCTGGTATTGCATCTCAATCCCATTTGCATAAATGGTGCAAAGCTATTAATTGTTCAGGATACAAGGACACAACTGCAGGCCCTTCAACCAGTTAATCGACAAGGGTACCACGAATAGAATCTGCAATGATCTAATATTAATGGCGTATCTTAAGCATTCTCCTGGACTGCTGCCTTTCCAGTGATGTCAGCGCTGTGTCTCTGAGTGTAACGTCCCTGCACTAGTCAGGCTGTCACAGGGAACTGCATTCCTGTCCTTATAGTGAAGAACCCACCCTCCTTGGTTCCAGGCTCCACCCTATGGTATTTCTAACAACTGCATTCAAGCACCCAATCTACACTCACACCAGTACAGGACAGACTAGCCAGTGGGTAGGTCTAGAGAGGAAAGGGCCGCTCACCAAAGGGTTAAGCAGACTGGTGGGAGGTGACAAGTCAGTCGGCTCCAGGGGAGCAAAAGGGAGAGGAAGTGAAGTAGAAACTGTCGAAGGGAGAGGGAACCGCGGGTTGGAGCCCCCAGGAAAGTGAAGTAGTACCCCTCATAGTGTGAGGGGCTGAGGAGTCGAAGCTCCCGAGAGGTCGGACTAAATTGGGACACAGCAAAAGCAATACTATTGGGAGCGGATACCTGGATGTGCTGTCCTTCCCAAGCAGCAGTGATGCACTGGGACTTTTGGTTCACCTGCAGCATGTGTGTGTAATGACTTTACAAAACATCATTCAGCACCACGATAACCGGCCTGAGTGAGTACATGGTCATCCCCTGCTTCCAGCAAGCCTGCGCTCCCCTGCATCCCAACATCCAGAGTCCCGGGGCCTTCCCTACCCGTGGAGGGAAAACGTCACCTAGCTGCCCCCATTCCATCAACCCCTGTACTCCCATCGGCAGCAGCAGTACTCTCCGTTACCACACACCACGGGTGGCGTCACAAACTATATCTCCCCTTCTCCCCTGTAAATAGCCCCTTCTTCATTTGAGTGTGGCCCCTATCCCCCGGGTCCAGAGACCCTCGAGCCATGAGTAATCACCCCGGAATCCGAGCGGTTCGACCGCTGCAGGGGCGGCACATGAGCAGTCACTTGACATTTATGAAGTGATGGCTGAGGGACTACCGATATGAAGAGTACAATTACGGTACACAAGACGAGGTTGCAGAAACATGGGTGCAGACTTTAATAACAGGCAGGAAATACAGGTATATGCAAGTCAACAGGGATATAACTTGGCAATGGTAAAATTTAACAAACACTGTAGTTTGCAGCTGATCCCCCTCCAAAACAGCTATTACAAGTATATTTACAACGATTAACTTGGCAGAATATATTTACAACTACACTGCACTGACAACCTGACTGACCTCTGCTACTTGGGCGACACAGATATCGCACTCTAGCTACTGAGGCCTATGCTGTGCCATATAAAGTTCGCACACTGGTATGAGATTCACGGTATGTTTGAGGGGGAACGAGTCCACTCCTGGGAGGTCAATACTAAGATGCTTGTCGGTGCGCACTTCTCCTTACGTTGCAGGGGGATCTCTTCTTCCTCATTCAAGGTCTCGAGATATCTCGGGTACTGATGATCACATCTATTGTCCCGTTCAGAATCGACAACCTCATGAGTTTTTCTGTCCGGTACTCACTCGGCGGCTACCTAGGCTCTCTCACGGTACGACACGCAGTCTCTCTTGCAGCCAACACCATACCTCTTCCCAAACCGTCGTTCCTGGACACTTCTAAGGCAGCATGTCCTCTTTTTTACTCTCTCAGGTGACCCAAAATCTCCTGTTTCTGCCTTCAGCTCATCTCCCGCTCTTTCTTTGCTTCCTTCCTGCACTTTTTGAGCAGGGTTAATCCAACTGTGCTGATTATACCGACTCAGCCACAAAACCAAGCCTGCAGGGGAGCACGTCTCTTATAATTAATCCTTCTTAAACCGTTCGTTGTGGCGACACCCCTACATTTATAGGCTGTAGTCTTTCATCACATGAAGATGTGAAGGCTACTGATAGACTACAGAGGTCAAGTGACATAACAATGTTCAGTGAACTCCTGGAGACACAGCGTTGAAATTGCTAGTCAATCTTTTTAAATATGTCAATGTGTAAAACATAATCTACATTTTTACAGTATAAATATCCAATCTAAAGGGCTCAAAACTAAAATAATAAGTATAAGAATTTAATAATAATAAAGGCAAAATAAATATGTTTCACATCTTGAGAATCAAGGTAAATGGATTATAACAGATGTAATCTAGATAAATATAAATTGTCACTCATCAGTGTGGAACAAAGATTGGGTTTAGCAGATCACAGATCCAGGCTAGCAGCTTTAAGAGGAATAGTTTGGCTTCTGTCCAGAACACCTCATTTAGGTAGTTGGATGACAGCATTTGTGTTAGTCTTAGTCCATCTTCAGAGAATACGTTCAGAGACTCTTCCAGACACAATGAGCCACATTCCTCACTTATGATGTCAGGTCTAACCCGTATTTAAGCAGAATAGTTGTCAAATACCAGGTGTTCTGTACAACGTCCTTCATGGGTCTTTCAAGCAGAACATCTTGAAAACTACTTAAGATCAGAAAGATCATGCTGCATTTTAATTTGTAATAGTCGCTAGAAATGAGAAAATAAGACATATTGATGAAAAACGTCGATTAATTCATAATAAACAGTAGTAACATAAGCTACTGCAAAGAGTTTTTTTTTTCTTCTACAGACCTATGTGGCTGACATTGCTTCTTTTAGATCAAGGAGAAAAAGTAATGTTTAGACTGGATTCACACGATGGTATGGCATCTGATGCGAGTGCATCAGATGCCATTTGCTAATGACCCTCAGTTCCCGCAGTGCTGCGAGTGTGAGCCAAGTGTCATTATACTGTGATCCGATCCTGCGATTGGATCACAGCTGCGGAGGAGAGGAAGAGAACTACGGAGGAGAGGGAGGGATTAATCTCCCTATCTCCATCATTGTCAGCTGATGCGATTAGCGCACTGTACTCGGATATCATCCGAGTGCAGTCCGATGTTTCACTCGCACCCTTAGGCTATGTTCACACAGGATGTTTTTGCACCATTTTTTTCCTAACAAAAACTTGACCAAAACCTGATCTTGTGGCAGGATGTCTCCTGGGAGTCATCTGCGCTTTTGGTGCGGTTTTTATGGCGTTTTTTGTGGCGCTTTTACAGCGTTTTTTCTGTTATCTCAAGACCAGCAGGGGTTCAAAAGTACCCGAGTGCTGGGCCGGGCTGGGATTGACCTGGATCCGGCACTCTGGTAGTAGAAGAAAAAAGGTAGAAAGAAAAAAAAAAAAGTAAAGCAAGCGCGCCATACTTACCAGTCTCCGCCATCGCTGTACCTGCTCGGGATATGCTAGAGTGTATGGGCTCCTTCTAGGTATGACGTCATTTCAACATACCCCTATCACATGGGGGGAAGGGGAGCGAAGCATGATATAGTGGAAGGGAGAAAACATCGCCAACCTGACTAATCAAGCTGATCATACCCACTAACCCAGCTGGTCATGCCCACTAACCTGGAAGGAGCCCATACATTCTAGGCTCAACCGAACCTGCTCCCGCGGCCCCTCCTACTTCCAGTGCCACTCATTAGCCTTGTGCATATTCACTGCTTTCCCAGTGCACCGGCGTCTGTGATTGGTTGCAGTCAGACACGCCCCCAGCCTGTGTGACAGTTGTCTGACTGCAACCAATCAAAGGTCAGGTCTGCGGGTTTGTCGTACAGTAAAAAATAAATAAATAAATAAAAAGTGACATAGGGTCCCCCCATATTATGATACCCAGCACAGATAAAGCCCAAGGCTACTGTCACGCTCCCCGGGTCCCGACGTCGTTTCTCACTCACCGCTCCTGTCCCCGGGTCTCCTGCCTCCAGCCACACGTCCTCCTCGGCACCGCTCCCTGCTCTGGCCTCCGGCACCCGGGCGTCACGCATGTGCTTTAGGGCGCGCGCGCGGTCACTGACTTCCTCTTAAAGGCCCTGCACTCCCTAAACAGGATATTACATCAGTCAGGGTCAGGTATATTAGGAGCTCCCTGCCTGGAGGGCGTCGCCTGTTCGTCGTGTTTCTGTAAGCTAGGTGTTCAGGTCTCCTAGTGCCTTGCCTCGCTCTAACCCTGTGTCTTCCACAGAGCCAGCCCTGCCACCTTAACCTGGCCCTGACTGCGGATTGCCCAGGAAGTCCTCCGGTGACTGTCGGCTGTGAATCCCATCAGCTGCCTTCAGCCTGAACCTGTCTCCGATCCCCGACTTCACCTGGTGACCTCTGCCCTCACGTCCAGCAGGATCCAGATCCCGCCTGATGTTTCTACCTGGTACCTGAACCTGGTCTCCGTCATCTGCATTGCCTCCAGGAACTCTGTGACTCTAGAGACATCTTGCTACCAGTCCCCTGAAGGACGCTGACCCAGTACCATTAGTGCTCCGGCAACCGTGCACCTAGGCCCTCTAGTGGGGTGACCGGACAGTCCCTGTATAGGGGTTAGCTCTGTGTTGCCTCACTGGGGGAGTCCGGTGCACGGCCCAGAGGATCCACCACCCGGGCATCACAGAACGAACAGGCCATGGATCCCGCCGAAGCACTAGCATCCCAACTGGCCGGATTGCAGCAGGAGCTGGTACGTCAGCGAGAGACCCAATCCCGTATGTTGGCCTTCATGACGTCAGTGGACACCTGCCTGAACACACTGCAATCCACAGCCACGTCCCTGTCCACTTCCGCCACATCCACGGCTTCCGTAGGGACAACGTCTGCGACCTCGCAACTGAGACTAGCCTCTCCGCCTCGGTTTGCCGGGGACCCCAAGAACTGCCGTGGGTTCTTGAACCAGTGTTCGCTGCACTTCAAACTGCTCCCACATCTCTTCGCCTCCGACCAAGCTGAGGTTGCCTTCGTCATGTCTCATCTGGAGGGTGAAGCACTGGCATGGATGAACCCCTTGTGGGAGAGGGAAGATCCAGTAACCACCAACATCCAGGACTTCCTGCACGCCTTCCGCACCGCGTTCGATGAACCCGGACGTGCTTCTTCATCCGCCTCATCCCTCCTTAGGCTACGCCAAGGAACTTTGACAGTTGGTCAGTATGCCATCCGGTTCCGCACGCTGGCATCTGAGTTGGGGTGGAACAATGAAGCCTTGACTGCCGCCTTCTGGGAGGGGCTTACCGGTCGTATCAAGGACGAGCTGGTCGGTCGAGACGTCCCCTCCACCTTGGACTCCCTGATCGCCCTCGCAACCCGGATAGACCTCCGCTTCCAAGAAAGGTCTAAGGAAATGTTCCGCGAGCGGCGCCCTGTAAGGCACTCCGCTTCTCCACAGAAGCCTATCCTCTCCTCATCCGGGCTGTCTGGCTCCTCCATCCATGAGCCCATGGAGTCCATGCAAGTAGACCGGCTACGGTCCTCCGAGCAGCGTCGAGCGGAACGAGCCGCCAAGGGTCTCTGCTTCTATTGTGGAGATGGCGCACACCAGGTGCGTGCCTGCCCAGCGAAACCGGGAAACTCCAAAGCCTAGGGTTGGTAGGAGAGGCCACCCTAGGTACTGGGAAGCTCTCTGACCCAGTGACATGGACTGTACAGGTGACAACAGGAGAAACCCGCTTCACGGCAGAGGCATATCTCGACTCCGGGGCAGCGGGTAACTTCATCCACCAGGCCACAGTTGACAAGTACCAGTTACCTGTCACCCCGCTGCAGACACCGCTTGTGATAGCCTCTGTGGATGGGAAACCCCTCTCTGATTCCGTCCTGTTCGTCACTAAACCTGTGAAACTGCGTATCGGTGCGCTACACACCGAAGAAATCGCCTTCTATGTTCTACCACGCATGTCTCATCCGCTTCTGCTGGGTTTACCCTGGTTACGGGTACATGAACCTACGGTCAGCTGGCGTACTGGAGAAATCATCCGCTGGGGCCCGTCTTGTCATGAGAACTGCCTCCAGTCAGTCCAGCCCGTCCGTCGTCCTCCGGCCCCGGACTCCTTACCTGGTCTTCCTCCAGCCTATTGGTCCTTCGCGGATGTGTTCGATAAAAAGGAGTCGGAGGTATTGCCTCCACATCGGCCTTACGACTGTGCCATTGACCTTCTGCCGGGAACCACACCCCCTCGGGGACGGATATACCCTTTGTCCCCTGCTGAGACCCGGGCCATGTCTGAATACATCACCGAGAACCTGGCACGGGGGTTCATTCGCAGGTCCTCGTCCCCGGCTGGTGCGGGCTTCTTCTTCGTCAAGAAAAAAGAAGGCGACTTACGGCCCTGTATCGATTACCGGGGACTAAACCAGATCACGGTAAAAAACAAATACCCCCTGCCTCTCATCCCTGAACTCTTCGATCGGCTCCGGGGGGCCCGTATATTCACCAAATTGGATCTCCGTGGGGCCTACAACCTGGTTCGCATACGCTCCGGAGACGAGTGGAAGACCGCCTTCAACACCCGGGACGGACACTATGAATATTGCGTGATGCCCTTCGGTCTTTGCAATGCCCCAGCAGTCTTCCAGGAGCTGGTGAACGACGTATTCAGGGACCTCCTCTACGTCTGTGTAGTCGTATATCTGGATGACATCTTAATCTACTCCCCAGACTTACGGACTCACAGAGAGCACGTGCAGATCGTGCTACAGAGGCTGAGGAAGAATCGCTTATACGCCAAACACGAGAAGTGTGTGTTCGAGCAATCATCCCTTCCCTTTTTGGGCTATGTGATATCGGACACCGGTCTGCAGATGGATCCTGGGAAGGTCTCTGCTATCCTCGACTGGCCCCCTCCTTCGGGACTAAAAGCCATCCAACGTTTCCTCGGTTTTGCTAACTACTATCGCCAGTTCGTCCCTCACTTCTCGACCCTAACTGCTCCGCTCTCCGCCCTGACCAAGAAGGGGGCCAATCCGAAGGCTTGGACACCCGAGGCCGAAGCCGCCTTCTGCTCTCTGAAGCGGTCCTTTGCTTCTTCTCCCGTCCTTCACCGTCCTGAGTTGAACCGCCAATTCACCCTGGAGGTTGACGCCTCCTCCGCAGGGGCAGGAGCCGTACTTATGCAGAAATCCGCCACCGGGAAGATGGTCACCTGCGGCTTCTTCTCCAAGGTCTTCTCAGCCCCAGAACGCAATTATACCATTGGTGATCGAGAGCTCCTGGCCGTTAAGATGGCGTTGGAGGAATGGCGATATCTCCTGGAGGGAGCGGTTTACCCAGTGATCATCTATACTGACCACAAAAACCTGGAGTATATACGCTCCGCTCAAAGGCTAAACCCGCGCCAAGCACGTTGGTCTCTCTTCTTCGCCAGGTTTGATTTTCAGCTACACTATCGGCCTGCGGACAAGAACGTACGGGCAGATGCCCTGTCTCGGTCCTTTGTTCCGGTAGACCAAGAGGAGGAGCCAAGCCAGCCCATCATCTGTCCTAGCAAGGTCATCCCAGTGGCTCCCGTCTCCCTGGCTCAGATCCCTCCTGGGAAGACGTACGTCACGGAGACCGACCGACTTAAGGTCCTCCAATGGGGACACTCCTCGAAAATGGCCGGACACGCCGGCCAGAAGAAAACCTGGGGTGTCATCGCCCGTCACTATTGGTGGCCGTCTCTTCGTACGGATGTCACCGCCTTCGTCTCTGCATGTTCCTCCTGTGCCCGGAACAAGACGCCTAAGCACCTGCCCTTTGGTCCTCTTCTCCCTCTGCCGACTCCTTCCATTCCATGGCAACACATAGCCATGGACTTTGTCACGGACTTGCCCTTGTCTTCCGGTCATACGGTCATCTGGGTCGTGGTGGACCGATTCTCGAAAATGGCTCATTTTGTTCCTATGGCCGGATTGCCCTCTGCTCAAGAGCTTGCGGACGCCTTCATACAGCACATCTTCCGGCTGCATGGCTTTCCTGCCCATATCGTGTCCGACAGAGGAACCCAATTCACCTCACGCTTCTGGAGGGCTCTCTGTGAACACCTGGGGGTGTCTCTGGACTTTTCCTCTGCCTACCACCCTCAGTCAAACGGACAAGTGGAACGAGTCAACCAGATCATGACCACCTTCCTTCGTCACTACGTCAATGTTCACCAGGACAACTGGTCCACACTCCTTCCTTGGGCTGAATTCTCTCATAACCACCAGGTCAGCGAATCCACCTCCAGTTCTCCCTTCCATGTTGTCTATGGTCTTCAGCCTTCTGTGCCGTTACCAGTCTCTCCAGCTTCCGATGTACCTGCAGCAGATGCCCTGGCCAGAGACTTCTCCGCTATATGGGCCTCAGTCAAGACCTCCCTGGGACATGCTGCTGCACGAATGAAGAAACATGCGGACAAGAGACGTCTTGATCCTCCTTGCTTCTCTCCTGGGGATTTGGTCTGGCTTGCCTCCAAGTACGTCCGACTCAAGATTCCTTCGTACAAGCTGGGTCCGCGGTACATCGGTCCCTTCAAGGTCCTCAGGAAGATCAACGAGGTGTCCTACAAGCTGCAGCTACCGCCCTCCATGCGGATACCCAACTCCTTCCATGTGTCCTTGCTGAAACCTGTTGTCCTCGGTCCCTTCTCCTCTGATGCCTGTCCTCCTCCTCCCATAGCCGATGATGACATCTATGCGGTAAGAGATATCGTGGCCATGAAGACCGTCAGGGGACGGCAGTACTTCCTGGTCGATTGGGCAGGTTATGGTCCCGAGGATAGGTCCTGGGAACCCCGTGAGAATGTGGGTACTCCTCTGATTCGTGCCTTCCTGTCCCGGTTGCGGGGAGGGGGGCCTGGGGGGGGGGGGTACTGTCACGCTCCCCGGGTCCCGACGTCGTTTCTCACTCACCGCTCCTGTCCCCGGGTCTCCTGCCTCCAGCCACACGTCCTCCTCGGCACCGCTCCCTGCTCTGGCCTCCGGCACCCGGGCGTCACGCATGTGCTTTAGGGCGCGCGCGCGGTCACTGACTTCCTCTTAAAGGCCCTGCACTCCCTAAACAGGATATTACATCAGTCAGGGTCAGGTATATTAGGAGCTCCCTGCCTGGAGGGCGTCGCCTGTTCGTCGTGTTTCTGTAAGCTAGGTGTTCAGGTCTCCTAGTGCCTTGCCTCGCTCTAACCCTGTGTCTTCCACAGAGCCAGCCCTGCCACCTTAACCTGGCCCTGACTGCGGATTGCCCAGGAAGTCCTCCGGTGACTGTCGGCTGTGAATCCCATCAGCTGCCTTCAGCCTGAACCTGTCTCCGATCCCCGACTTCACCTGGTGACCTCTGCCCTCACGTCCAGCAGGATCCAGATCCCGCCTGATGTTTCTACCTGGTACCTGAACCTGGTCTCCGTCATCTGCATTGCCTCCAGGAACTCTGTGACTCTAGAGACATCTTGCTACCAGTCCCCTGAAGGACGCTGACCCAGTACCATTAGTGCTCCGGCAACCGTGCACCTAGGCCCTCTAGTGGGGTGACCGGACAGTCCCTGTATAGGGGTTAGCTCTGTGTTGCCTCACTGGGGGAGTCCGGTGCACGGCCCAGAGGATCCACCACCCGGGCATCACAGCTACAAGCTGCAGCTGTGTGCTTATCTTGGCTGTGTATCAAAATAGAAGGGACCCCATGCTGTTTTTTAATTATTTAAATAAATAAATAAATAAATTGAAAACAGCGTGCGGTCCCCCCCAATTTTGATACCCAGCCAAGATAAAGCCCATTGCTGGTGGCTGGTATTCTCAGTCTGAGGAGACCCAGCCTTAAAATAACAGCCTGCAGCCACCCAGGATTGTCGCATCCATTAGATGCGACAGTCCCAGCACTTTTCCCGGCTCTTCCCGAATTGCCCTGGTGTGGTGGCAATCAGGGTAATATCAGGGGTTAATCTCAGGCCACAGCTGCGACTAAGCCCTAGATTGGTAATGGCAAGCGTCTATGAGAGACCCCCCCCCCCATCAACAATCTGTAATAAGTGAAAAGAAATAAACAGTTACAAGTGAAAAGGTTTTATTACCGTGTTAGCCAGTTGAAAAATTATTGAATGTTCTCAGTGAGAGGAACAAAATTATAATCTTGTGATACCTTTAAATGGCTAACTAAAATTAAATAAAGTGATGTTACAAAGCAAGCTTTCGAGACATCATGAGACATGGTATGACAAAATATCTGAAGAAACACAAATATATGCACAAACAGAGCAGAGGGATGGCTAATAAAAGACATTTGAATAAACAAACACTGAGCTTAGAAAGTGAATCCTTAATTAGCTTTGATTAGTGGTGTGAGAGTTTTATTGTCCCAATATCCATGTAGGATCAGAGCTCTGGTGAATTTCTGGAATAGACTCCTCAGATTTTGTAATGGGCCATAAATCCTTCTGACAGGTTGAGTCCTGTGTCCACAGAGTTAAACATTTTAATGAATTTGTATTCCAAGACCCTTCGATGGCTCTGTGATCTGAAGTTGCCTTTTAATATGACAACTTTCATATAGTTTATGTTGTGTCCTGAAGCACAGAAATGTTTGGCCACAGGTAAATGGATTCCATTTACAAGGAAATCCATTTACTTGTGGCCAAACATTTCTGTGCTTCAGGACACAACATAAACTATATGAAAGTTGTCATATTAAAAGGCAACTTCAGATCACAGAGTCATCGTAGGGTCTGGGAATACAAATTCATTAAAATGTTTAGATTTTCTGTCCAGTAGTCATCATTTGAACATCCACAGATATTACTATTCTTACATGATACCATGCAAATAGGCCTATGGAGAAACTTTTTGCTGAAAGACATTTAATGTCTTTTTATGCATTTTACAGTCAATTAACTTAAAAAGTTGGATATTTGAAGATTGGAGATTATTCAGTTACAATTCTTAAACCGTGCATTAAGAAATATGATAGGTCAGGGAATTTATTTATGCAAAATGGTTTCACTCTTATAGTCCTAAGAGAATATCTACACAACGATTTTTTCAGTTGGGTTTAGAGCTCCGAAAACCAGCTGAAAAAGCGCTAACAAAATGCTCCAAAGAATGAACATTTCTATGTAAAAATGACTTGCTGCTCATATGTCCAGACTTTGGAACATCTTTTCAGCTTCCAAGAACTCCAAGCAATGAAAAGAATTGAGCATATTTTTCTTAAGGCATTATTCACTTGGAAGATGCTTCATACTTTATAATAGAAGTCAATGGTAAGTCAAAAGAAAAATACCCAGAAGACACCTAGGCATCTTTGGATCATTTTTAGAGCATTTTTACCTAACAAAAAAATAGCACTTCCGTCTTACTTAATGCTTAATAGATTTTAAAAATACCCGTAAATTGACCCTACAAAAAAAATGCTTAAAGCGTGACTGTCATTTTCATTTTTCTTTCATAAATCAATAGTACACATGAAAATATGCAACTTTGTAGTATATCTTATCAGATGCATTTGCTTCTTTCTCATCCTAAACTGATCTTTCATTCTTAAAATTCTTTATTCCCGGGTAAAATCTGTCTTCAGCAAATACAGATTTTTATGTTACCTAGATAGGAGATGGCAGTTGCTACTGACAAGATTCTATTGAAGTAGTGAAGGGCAGGGAAGAGGGAGGATCTAGAGGCAGAGGGAGAATCTAGAGGCAGAGGGAGGATCTAGAGGCAGAGGGAGGATCTAGAGGCAGAGGGAGGATCTAGAGGCAGCGGGAGCATCTAGAGGCAGAAGAAGAATCTGGAGGCAGAGGGAGGAGCTAGAGGTAGATCTTCTCCTTTCCCCTCCCCCTCCTATGTTCATAGAATCTTAAAAAAATCTGTCATTTCCTATCCATACTGCCATAACAGCTGAGCTCAGCGCATGGTTGCAGCAGTCACAGATTGTTGATGTAAACTGAGGAAATAACTAACACCATCTGCATTGTGGATGAGTGCAGGAGCTGCCTGCTATTACATGCAATATTCTGGTGCACTAGGAGACTGACCTAAAGCATGGTGTCCTGAAGGATGCCTTAGGCCGCTTTCACATTTTATTTTACCTACATTCAGTGGTCCCGTGGGAGCTGCCGTCTGAACACCCCCTCACAACGGGTTTTGAACTCATGCACCGACAGGGCCTTTGACTATAATGGTGCAAACAGAGCCAGTGTGTGCTCTGTCTTGCACCATTTTTGGGTGTATATGCTTTCTGCAGGTGAACACCCAGATGTAGCAGACTGCATCTCGGTGTCCACCTGCAGAAAACATATACGCCCAAAAATGGTGCAAGACAGAGCACATGCTGACTCCATCTGCTCCATCATAGTCAATGGCCCCATTGGCGCATGCATCCAAAACCCATTTTGCGGGGATGTTCAGATGGAAGCTCCGACGGGACCACTGAAAGTAGGTAAAAACGAAATGTGAAAGCAGCCTAATTCATGTTTATTATTTTAAAACATTGCATACTCATAGCCCAATTTTTGTGAAAGCTGACAACACATTAACGGATTAGTGTACAATACAGATTAGCACTAGAGTTGAGCGCGGTTCGTGGTTCGTGGTTCTCCAGTTCGCGGCTCGAGTGATTTTGGGGCATGTTCTAGATCGAACTAGAACTCGAGCTTTTTGCAAAAGCTCGATAGTTCTAGAAACGTTCGAGAACGGTTCTAGCAGCCAAAAAACAGCTAAATCCTAGCTTGGTTTCTGCTGTAATAGTGTAAGTCACTCTGTGAATCAAACTATTATCACATTTCAGTGTATAGTGTGCGTGAACAGCGCCTTCAGATCACTGCTGTTTCTATAATGGCGATCGCCATTTTTTTTTTTTTTTTTCTTGTCTTCCTTCCCTAAGCGCGCGCGTCTTGTGGGGCGGGCCAGCATGTCAGCCAATCACAGACACACACACACCTAAGTGGACTTTGAGCCAGAGAAGCAACGGCATGTGTGATAGGATCTGCATGTCACATGTCCCTGCATTATAAAACCGGACATTTTCTTCACGAACGCCATTATCTGCCTTCTGCGTCTTTGGTGTCAGACATCAGTGTCGCAGCTCCGTCCTCCTGAGTCCTATAGCCGATACAGCTGTATGCGCTGCATACACAGCGTTAGACAGCTTAGGGAGAGCACATTCTAGCAGTCCTTTTAAGGGCTCAAAGCGGCAGGGTCAGAGAGCCATAAGTGACAGGTCCTGCAAACAGCAACAGCGTCTGTGTAGCCCAGGTCAGGGATTTCCTCCCTGCATTTCACCATTAGGAGGGAATAGAAAGGCAGGCTTCCATTCCTCTACCCAGAGCACCACAATCCTGCCACTGTACCCTCTTGTCCTCTGCACACTCCAACTCATTCTAAGTAAGCCATTATACTAGCAAACAGTCAGTGTACCTAGTGGCATCCTATACGTGGCTATTGGACTTTGCTATAGTCCCACTAGTGCAAAGACATTTGCAGAGCACGTCTGCCTGCATTGCACACTACAACTTTTTTAAACTAAGCAATTTTACTAGCAAACACTCAGTGTACCTAGTGGCATCCTATACGTGGCTATTGGACTTTGCTATAGTCCCACTAGTGCCAAGACATTTGCAGAGCGCATCTGCCTGCGTTGCACACTCCAACGAATTATAACTAAGCCATTATACTAGCACACACTCAGTGTACCTAGTGGCATCCTATACGTGGCTATTGGACTTTGCTATAGTCCCACTAGTGCAAAGACATTAGCAGAGCACATCTGCCTGCATTGCACACTCCAAGTTTTTTAAACTAAGCAATTTTACTAGCAAACACTCAGTGTACCTAGTGGCATCCTATACGTGGCTATTGGACTTTGCTATAGTCCCACTAGTGCCAAGACATTTGCAGAGCGCATCTGCCTGCGTTGCACACTCCAACTAATTATAACTAAGCCATTATACTTGCACACACTAAGTGTTTTTTAGTGGCATCCTATACGTGGCTATTGGACTTTGCTATAGTCCTACTAGTGCCAAGACATTTGCAGAGCGCATCTGCCTGCGTTGCACACTCCAACTAATTATAACTAAGCCATTATACTAGCACACACTCAGTGAACCTAGTGGCATCCTATACGTGGCTATTGGACTTTGCTATAGTCCCACTAGTGCCAAGACATTTGCAGCACGTCTGCCTGCGTTGCACACTCCAACTAATTATAACTAAGCCATTATACTAGCACACACTCAGTGTACCTAGTGGCATCCTATACGTGGCTATTGGACTTTGCTATAGTCCCACTAGTGCCAAGACATTTGCAGCACGTCTGCCTGCGTTGCACACTCCAACTAATTATAACTAAGCCATTATACTAGCACACACTCAGTGTACCTAGTGGCATCCTATACGTGGCTATTGGACTTTGCTATAGTCCCACTAGTGCCAAGACATTTGCAGCACGTCTGCCTGCGTTGCACACTCCAACTAATTATAACTAAGCCATTATACTAGCACACACTCAGTGTACCTAGTGGCATCCTATACGTGGCTATTGGACTTTGCTATAGTCCCACTAGTGCCAAGACATTTGCAGCACGTCTGCCTGCGTTGCACACTCCAACTAATTATAACTAAGCCATTATACTAGCACACACTCAGTGTACCTAGTGGCATCCTATACGTGGCTATTGGACTTTGCTATAGTCCCACTAGTGCCAAGACATTTGCAGCACGTCTGCCTGCGTTGCACACTCCAACTAATTATAACTAAGCCATTATACTAGCACACACTCAGTGTACCTAGTGGCATCCTATACGTGGCTATTGGACTTTGCTATAGTCCCACTAGTGCCAAGACATTTGCAGCACGTCTGCCTGCGTTGCACACTCCAACTAATTATAACTAAGCCATTATACTAGCACACACTCAGTGTACCTAGTGGCATCCTATACGTGGCTATTGGACTTTGCTATAGTCCCACTAGTGCCAAGACATTTGCAGCACGTCTGCCTGCGTTGCACACTCCAACTAATTATAACTAAGCCATTATACTAGCACACACTCAGTGTACCTAGTGGCATCCTATACGTGGCTATTGGACTTTGCTATAGTCCCACTAGTGCCAAGACATTTGCAGCACGTCTGCCTGCGTTGCACACTCCAACTAATTATAACTAAGCCATTATACTAGCACACACTCAGTGTACCTAGTGGCATCCTATACGTGGCTACTGGACTTTGCTATAGTCCTACTAGTGCCAAGACATTTGCAGAGCGCATCTGCCTGCGTTGCACACTCCAACTAATTATAACTAAGCCATTATACTAGCACACACTCAGTGAACCTAGTGGCATCCTATACGTGGCTATTGGACTTTGCTATAGTCCCACTAGTGCCAAGACATTTGCAGCACGTCTGCCTGCGTTGCACACTCCAACTAATTATAACTAAGCCATTATACTAGCACACACTCAGTGTACCTAGTGGCATCCTATACGTGGCTATTGGACTTTGCTATAGTCCCACTAGTGCCAAGACATTTGCAGCACGTCTGCCTGCGTTGCACACTCCAACTAATTATAACTAAGCCATTATACTAGCACACACTCAGTGTACCTAGTGGCATCCTATACGTGGCTATTGGACTTTGCTATAGTCCCACTAGTGCCAAGACATTTGCAGCACGTCTGCCTGCGTTGCACACTCCAACTAATTATAACTAAGCCATTATACTAGCACACACTCAGTGTACCTAGTGGCATCCTATACGTGGCTATTGGACTTTGCTATAGTCCCACTAGTGCCAAGACATTTGCAGCACGTCTGCCTGCATTGCACACTCCAACTAATTATAACTAAGCCATTATACTAGCACACACTCAGTGTACCTAGTGGCATCCTATACGTGGCTATTGGACTTTGCTATAGTCCCACTAGTGCCAAGACATTTGCAGCACGTCTGCCTGCGTTGCACACTCCAACTAATTATAACTAAGCCATTATACTAGCACACACTCAGTGTACCTAGTGGCATCCTATACGTGGCTATTGGACTTTGCTATAGTCCCACTAGTGCAAAGACATTTGCAGCACGTCTGCCTGCGTTGCACACTCCAACTAATTATAACTAAGCCATTATACTAGCACACACTCAGTGTACCTAGTGGCATCCTATACGTGGCTATTGGACTTTGCTATAGTCCCACTAGTGCCAAGACATTTGCAGCACGTCTGCCTGCGTTGCACACTCCAACTAATTATAACTAAGCCATTATACTAGCACACACTCAGTGTACCTAGTGGCATCCTATACGTGGCTATTGGACTTTGCTATAGTCCCACTAGTGCCAAGACATTTGCAGCACGTCTGCCTGCGTTGCACACTCCAACTAATTATAACTAAGCCATTATACTAGCACACACTCAGTGTACCTAGTGGCATCCTATACGTGGCTATTGGACTTTGCTATAGTCCCACTAGTGCCAAGACATTTGCAGCACGTCTGCCTGCGTTGCACACTCCAACTAATTATAACTAAGCCATTATACTAGCACACACTCAGTGTACCTAGTGGCATCCTATACGTGGCTATTGGACTTTGCTATAGTCCCACTAGTGCCAAGACATTTGCAGCACGTCTGCCTGCGTTGCACACTCCAACTAATTATAACTAAGCCATTATACTAGCACACACTCAGTGTACCTAGTGGCATCCTATACGTGGCTATTGGACTTTGCTATAGTCCCACTAGTGCCAAGACATTTGCAGCACGTCTGCCTGCGTTGCACACTCCAACTAATTATAACTAAGCCATTATACTAGCACACACTCAGTGTACCTAGTGGCATCCTATACGTGGCTATTGGACTTTGCTATAGTCCCACTAGTGCCAAGACATTTGCAGCACGTCTGCCTGCGTTGCACACTCCAACTAATTATAACTAAGCCATTATACTAGCACACACTCAGTGTACCTAGTGGCATCCTATACGTGGCTATTGGACTTTGCTATAGTCCCACTAGTGCCAAGACATTTGCAGCACGTCTGCCTGCGTTGCACACTCCAACTAATTATAACTAAGCCATTATACTAGCACACACTCAGTGTACCTAGTGGCATCCTATACGTGGCTATTGGACTTTGCTATAGTCCCACTAGTGCCAAGACATTTGCAGCACGTCTGCCTGCGTTGCACACTCCAACTAATTATAACTAAGCCATTATACTAGCACACACTCAGTGTACCTAGTGGCATCCTATACGTGGCTATTGGACTTTGCTATAGTCCCACTAGTGCCAAGACATTTGCAGCACGTCTGCCTGCGTTGCACACTCCAACTAATTATAACTAAGCCATTATACTAGCACACACTCAGTGTACCTAGTGGCATCCTATACGTGGCTATTGGACTTTGCTATAGTCCCACTAGTGCCAAGACATTTGCAGCACGTCTGCCTGCGTTGCACACTCCAACTAATTATAACTAAGCCATTATACTAGCACACACTCAGTGTACCTAGTGGCATCCTATACGTGGCTATTGGACTTTGCTATAGTCCTACTAGTGCCAAGACATTTGCAGAGCGCATCTGCCTGCGTTGCACACTCCAACTAATTATAACTAAGCCATTATACTAGCACACACTCAGTGTACCTAGTGGCATCCTATACGTGGCTATTGGACTTTGCTATAGTCCCACTAGTGCCAAGACATTTGCAGCACGTCTGCCTGCGTTGCACACTCCAACTAATTATAACTAAGCCATTATACTAGCACACACTCAGTGTACCTAGTGGCATCCTATACGTGGCTATTGGACTTTGCTATAGTCCCACTAGTGCCAAGACATTTGCAGCACGTCTGCCTGCGTTGCACACTCCAACTAATTATAACTAAGCCATTATACTAGCACACACTCAGTGTACCTAGTGGCATCCTATACGTGGCTATTGGACTTTGCTATAGTCCCACTAGTGCCAAGACATTTGCAGCACGTCTGCCTGCGTTGCACACTCCAACTAATTATAACTAAGCCATTATACTAGCACACACTCAGTGTACCTAGTGGCATCCTATACGTGGCTATTGGACTTTGCTATAGTCCCACTAGTGCCAAGACATTTGCAGCACGTCTGCCTGCGTTGCACACTCCAACTAATTATAACTAAGCCATTATACTAGCACACACTCAGTGTACCTAGTGGCATCCTATACGTGGCTATTGGACTTTGCTATAGTCCCACTAGTGCCAAGACATTTGCAGCACGTCTGCCTGCGTTGCACACTCCAACTAATTATAACTAAGCCATTATACTAGCACACACTCAGTGTACCTAGTGGCATCCTATACGTGGCTATTGGACTTTGCTATAGTCCCACTAGTGCCAAGACATTTGCAGCACGTCTGCCTGCGTTGCACACTCCAACTAATTATAACTAAGCCATTATACTAGCACACACTCAGTGTACCTAGTGGCATCCTATACGTGGCTATTGGACTTTGCTATAGTCCCACTAGTGCCAAGACATTTGCAGCACGTCTGCCTGCGTTGCACACTCCAACTAATTATAACTAAGCCATTATACTAGCACACACTCAGTGTACCTAGTGGCATCCTATACGTGGCTATTGGACTTTGCTATAGTCCCACTAGTGCCAAGACATTTGCAGCACGTCTGCCTGCGTTGCACACTCCAACGAATTATAACTAAGTTACATTGTCAGGGATATTTATTCTTTATTATTCTGCTGTTAATAAAGCTAGACCACCACTGCAATCTTCACCACCTCTCAATTTTTACTACCACATTTTCAGTCCACAATCTTGTCGCAATCAACATGAGTGGCAAAATGACAGATGCTGGTGGAAAGGGGAAGAGGCGTGGTGGAAAAGGCAAAAAAGGTTTTGTCAGTGGGGAAGGTGCCAAAGCTCCATTATCATCTGCTGAAGATAGACCATCTACTAGCAAAAGTAAGATGTCTACTACTTATTGTGGACAATCCGATGTGCTCCCTTTTTTACGGACACGAACAAGAGGAACAAAGGTAGATGATGGGCAAAAAAGGAAAATGCTTGAATGGATCTCAAGTGGTCCAACAAGTGCCCTCTCAGCCACTTCAAGTACCGCATCCAAAAAACACCATTCCTCTGAGTTGTCATCCCAATCACACTTGATTTCTCCCAGCTCTAAAGTCTCCATCAGCCCTGCACAGTATGGTGGAACTGAGATGGCTGAGTCTGCAGAGCTGTTCAGTCACACTATAGCCTGGGAATCAGAGGTCTGCTCCCAAGCTACAGTGAGTACAGAACAGGAAATGGTCTGCAGTGATGCCCAGAACCTTTGTGACTCAGATTCAGGCCGTGAGGACCAAGTTTCTGAGCATAATGTTGACCCTTTGTCACAAACTGTAACACCTGTGGTTATAGACAATGAGGAACATACTGATGAAGATGAGACGCAGATACCCGATTGGGATGACAACTTAAATATTCGGTCAGGGCAAGAAGAGGCTCGGTCTGAGGGGGAGGGGAGTGCGAACACAACAATTGATGATGACGTTCTAGATCCCACCTACTGTCAACCCCCAGTCAGGCACTCGAGGAGGTCAACAGAGGCGGTGGAGGAGGATGCAACCGACGACGAAGTTACCTTGCGCCTTCCTGGACAGAGTCGGAGCACTGGTAGCACGTCTACAACTGCATCCTCAGCCACCACTCTGCCTATGAGCATTATTCGGGGTGGATCAACAGGTCGCATGGCCTCTAAGCCTTGCCTAGCCTGGGCCTTTTTTCACATCGAAAAAGATCGCCCAACTCATGTGATATGTAACATTTGTCATGATTCTGTTAGTAGAGGTCAAAACCTCAGCAGTTTGACAACTTCTTCCATGAATCGTCACATGAATAAATATCATAAGTCCCGGTGGGAAGCTCACCGTGCTGCAATGCCGGCTAGCGGAGCGAACCATCCACCGCCCGCCCCTTCCAGTGCATCCGCGCGCTCTTCATCTTCTAGGACTGTGGGGACAGCTGTCACACCTGTTTTTCCACGCAAAACTTCCACCACTGTAACCGCAACAGGCAGTTTGCTTGTAAGGTCGTCAGTTGGTTTGGAAGGGGAAACAAGTGAGTGTGTACAGCTCTCTCAGACATCGATAGCACCAACGTTGGATGAAGGCAACATCATGTCTCCGCCTGCACTTTCCTCACAAACCTGCATTTTTCCAGGGACACCCTACTCAACACCGTCTACACACAGCAGCCAGATCTCTGTCCCTCAGATGTGGTCAAATAAAAGGCCACTTCCTCCGACCCATGACAAAGCTAAGAGGTTGACTCTATCCCTCTGTAAGCTGTTGGCTACCGAAATGCTGCCTTTCCGCCTAGTGGACACACAGGATTTTAGAGACCTTATGTCTGTCACTGTGCCCCAGTACCAGATGCCTAGTCGCCACTACTTCTCTAAGAAAGGTGTGCCCGCGCTACACCAGCATGTCGCACACAACATCACCGCTTCCTTGAGAAACTCTGTGTGTGAACGGGTGCATTTCACCACCGATACTTGGACCAGTAAGCATGGACAGGGACGTTACATGTCGCTGACTGGGCACTGGGTAACTATGGTGATAGATGGTGAAGGGTCTGCTGCACAAGTCTTGCCGTCCCCACGACTTGTGTGTCAATCCTCTGTCTGTCCAAGTTCCGCCACAGCTTCTGCATCCTCCACCTCATCTGGGTCCTCCACCTCCGCCCCAAGCCTGCCTGGTCAGGCCACCAGCGTTCTCACTGCGCAGAAGGAATCACGCACGCCTCATTACTATGCTGGCAGCCGAGCGCAACGGCATCAGGCGGTCTTTAGCTTGACATGTCTTGGTAATAAGAGTCACACAGCTGAGGAGTTGTGGTCAGCTCTGCGGTCCGAGTTTAATAAATGGTTGTCTCCACTCAACCTGCAGCCTGGTAAGGCCGTGTGCGACAATGCTGCAAACCTGGGTGCGGCCCTTCGCCTGGGCAAGGTGACACACGTACCTTGTATGGCTCACGTGTTGAACCTTGTCGTGCAGCAATTTTTAACACACTATCCCGGCCTAGATGGCCTTCTGAACAGGGCACGAAAACTGTCTGCTCACTTCCGGCGTTCAAGCGCCGCAGCTGAGCGACTTGCATCGCTACAGAAGTCTTTCGGCCTGCCGGTTCATCGCCTGAAATGCGATGTGGCGACACGCTGGAATTCAACTCTCCACATGTTACAGCGACTGTGGCAGCACCGCAGAGCCCTGGTGCAATACGTCATGACGTATAGCCTGGGCCAACGAGATGCAGAGGTGGGGCAGATCACCCTGATGGAGTGGTCTCAGATCAAGGACCTATGCACCCTTCTGCACAGTTTCGACATGGCGACGAATATGTTTAGCTCTGACAATGCCATTATCAGCATGACGATTCCAGTCATTTACATGCTGGAGCACACGCTAAACACTATTCGGAGTCAGGGGGTGGGACAACATGAAGGGGAGGAACTACAGGAGGATTCATATGTGCAAGGGACAACAACATCACCAAGGTCCAGACGTTCATCATCACCAACGCAGCAGGCATGGGACCATGGGGAACAGGGATCGACAAGGGCGCATAGTAGCAGGCGAAATGTTGAGCAAGGTGCAGGAGAACATGAAGAAATGGAGGACGAACTGTCCATGGACATGGAAGACTCAGCGGATGAGGGAGACCTTGGTCAAATTTCAGTTGAAAGAGGTTGGGGGGAGATGTCAGAGGAAGAAAGAACGGGTAGCACCTCTATGCCACAAACACAGCGTGGACTTGGTCCGCATGGCTGCGCAAGACACATGAGTGCCTTTTTGTTGCACTACCTCCAACATGACAGTCGTATTGTCAAAATTAGAAGTGATGATGACTACTGGATTGCCACACTATTAGATCCCCGGTACAAGTCCAAATTTTGTGACATAATTCCAGCCATAGAAAGGGACGCACGTATGCAGGAGTATCAGCAGAAGCTGTTACTCGATCAAAGCTCGGCTTTTCCACCAAACAACCGTGCAGGTGCAGGGAGGGAATCTCCCAGTTGTAACTTGACAAACATGGGACGGTCTCGTCATCTTCACCAGTCTACCCGTACCAGTAGGACCGTATCTGGTGCCGGTAACAGCAATTTTATGGAATCTTTTCATAATTTTTTTAGACCCTCTTTTGCAAGGCCACCAGAGACAACAAGTCTGACACATACTCAACGGCTGGAGAGGATGATACAGGAGTATCTCCAAATGAACATCGATGCCATGACTGTGCAACTGGAGCCTTGCTCCTTTTGGGCTTCAAACATAGAAAAATGGCCAGAGCTCTCCAGTTACGCCTTGGAGATTTTGTCGTGTCCAGCTGCCAGCGTTGTCTCTGAACGTGTATTCAGTGCTGCTGGGTGTGTGCTGACAGATAAGCGCACGCGTCTGTCCAGTGACAATGTGGACAGACTGACGTTCATCAAAATGAACAAGTCATGGATCCAGAAGGAATTTACTACCCCTGTGTCATCCTGGGGAGAGTAAATGCTTGTGGATTTGGAATGTGCTTGATGCAAATCAAAACATCCTGTTTGCAACTAGGGCCCAAGTGCTGCCACTGATGGGGTGGGTGTCTGTGTGGCCCAATTTTTGGAAAAAAGGGAGACTCCGCTTGGAGTAACCCTTGCTTGATGTGTTTTTAAAAGAAGCCAAGATGAACAGAGCTGGGATCAGGAAATACTTTGCTACCTACCCCGGTGTCATCCTGGGGACGGATAAGAATGGCGTATTTTTGAATGTGCTTGATGCAAATCAAAACATCCTGTTTGCAACTAGGGCCCAAGTGCTGCCACTGATGGGGTGGGTGTCTGTGTGGCCCAATTTTTGGAAAAAAAGGGAGACTCCGCTTGGAGTAACCCTTGCTTGATGTGTTTTTAAAAGAAGCCAAGATGAACAGAGCTGGGATCAGCAAAGACTTTGCTACCTACCCCGGTGTCATCCTGGGGACGGATAAGAATGGCGTATTTTTGAATGTGCTTGATGCAAATCAAAACATCCTGTTTGCAACTAGGGCCCAAGTGCTGCCACTGATGGGGTGGGTGTCTGTGTGGCCCAATTTTTGGAAAAAAAGGGAGACTCCGCTTGGAGTAACCCTTGCTTGATGTGTTTTTAAAAGAAGCCAAGATGAACAGAGCTGGGATCAGCAAAGACTTTGCTACCTACCCCGGTGTCATCCTGGGGACGGATAAGAATGGCGTATTTTTGAATGTGCTTGATGCAAATCAAAACATCCTGTTTGCAACTAGGGCCCAAGTGCTGCCACTGATGGGGTGGGTGTCTGTGTGGCCCAATTTTTGGAAAAAAGGGAGACTCCGCTTGGAGTAACCCTTGCTTGATGTGTTTTTAAAAGAAGCCAAGATGAACAGAGCTGGGATCAGGAAATACTTTGCTACCTACCCCGGTGTCATCCTGGGGACGGATAAGAATGGCGTATTTTTGAATGTGCTTGATGCAAATCAAAACATCCTGTTTGCAACTAGGGCCCAAGTGCTGCCACTGATGGGGTGGGTGTCTGTGTGGCCCAATTTTTGGAAAAAAAGGGAGACTCCGCTTGGAGTAACCCTTGCTTGATGTGTTTTTAAAAGAAGCCAAGATGAACAGAGCTGGGATCAGCAAAGACTTTGCTACCTACCCCGGTGTCATCCTGGGGACGGATAAGAATGGCGTATTTTTGAATGTGCTTGATGCAAATCAAAACATCATGTTTGCAACTAGGGCCCAAGTGCTGCCACTGATGGGGTGGGTGTCTGTGTGGCCCAATTTTTGGAAAAAAAGGGAGACTCCGCTTGGAGTAACCCTTGCTTGATGTGTTTTTAAAAGAAGCCAAGATGAACAGAGCTGGGATCAGGAAAGACTTTGCTACCTACCCCGGTGTCATCCTGGGGACGGATAAGAATGGCGTATTTTTGAATGTGCTTGATGCAAATCAAAACATCCTGTTTGCAACTAGGGCCCAAGTGCTGCCACTGATGGGGTGGGTGTCTGTGTGGCCCAATTTTTGGAAAAAAAGGGAGACTCCGCTTGGAGTAACCCTTGCTTGATGTGTTTTTAAAAGAAGCCAAGATGAACAGAGCTGGGATCAGCAAAGACTTTGCTACCTACCCCGGTGTCATCCTGGGGACGGATAAGAATGGCGTATTTTTGAATGTGCTTGATGCAAATCAAAACATCCTGTTTGCAACTAGGGCCCAAGTGCTGCCACTGATGGGGTGGGTGTCTGTGTGGCCCAATTTTTGGAAAAAAAGGGAGACTCCGCTTGGAGTAACCCTTGCTTGATGTGTTTTTAAAAGAAGCCAAGATGAACAGAGCTGGGATCAGCAAAGACTTTGCTACCTACCCCGGTGTCATCCTGGGGACGGATAAGAATGGCGTATTTTTGAATGTGCTTGATGCAAATCAAAACATCCTGTTTGCAACTAGGGCCCAAGTGCTGCCACTGATGGGGTGGGTGTCTGTGTGGCCCAATTTTTGGAAAAAAAGGGAGACTCCGCTTGGAGTAACCCTTGCTTGATGTGTTTTTAAAAGAAGCCAAGATGAACAGAGCTGGGATCAGGAAAGACTTTGCTACCTACCCCGGTGTCATCCTGGGGACGGATAAGAATGGCGTATTTTTGAATGTGCTTGATGCAAATCAAAACATCCTGTTTGCAACTAGGGCCCAAGTGCTGCCACTGATGGGGTGGGTGTCTGTGTGGCCCAATATTTGGAAAAAAAGGGAGACTCCGCTTGGAGTAACCCTTGCTTGATGTGTTTTTAAAAGAAGCCAAGATGAACAGAGCTGGGATCAGCAAAGACTTTGCTACCTACCCCGGTGTCATCCTGGGGACGGATAAGAATGGCGTATTTTTGAATGTGCTTGATGCAAATCAAAACATCCTGTTTGCAACTAGGGCCCAAGTGCTGCCACTGATGGGGTGGGTGTCTGTGTGGCCCAATTTTTGGAAAAAAAGGGAGACTCCGCTTGGAGTAACCCTTGCTTGATGTGTTTTTAAAAGAAGCCAAGATGAACAGAGCTGGGATCAGCAAAGACTTTGCTACCTACCCCGGTGTCATCCTGGGGACGGATAAGAATGGCGTATTTTTGAATGTGCTTGATGCAAATCAAAACATCCTGTTTGCAACTAGGGCCCAAGTGCTGCCACTGATGGGGTGGGTGTCTGTGTGGCCCAATTTTTGGAAAAAAAGGGAGACTCCGCTTGGAGTAACCCTTGCTTGATGTGTTTTTAAAAGAAGCCAAGATGAACAGAGCTGGGATCAGCAAAGACTTTGCTACCTACCCCGGTGTCATCCTGGGGACGGATAAGAATGGCGTATTTTTGAATGTGCTTGATGCAAATCAAAACATCCTGTTTGCAACTAGGGCCCAAGTGCTGCCACTGATGGGGTGGGTGTCTGTGTGGCCCAATTTTTGGAAAAAAAGGGAGACTCCGCTTGGAGTAACCCTTGCTTGATGTGTTTTTAAAAGAAGCCAAGATGAACAGAGCTGGGATCAGCAAAGACTTTGCTACCTACCCCGGTGTCATCCTGGGGACGGATAAGAATGGCGTATTTTTGAATGTGCTTGATGCAAATCAAAACATCCTGTTTGCAACTAGGGCCCAAGTGCTGCCACTGATGGGGTGGGTGTCTGTGTGGCCCAATTTTTGGAAAAAAGGGAGACTCCGCTTGGAGTAACCCTTGCTTGATGTGTTTTTAAAAGAAGCCAAGATGAACAGAGCTGGGATCAGGAAATACTTTGCTACCTACCCCGGTGTCATCCTGGGGACGGATAAGAATGGCGTATTTTTGAATGTGCTTGATGCAAATCAAAACATCCTGTTTGCAACTAGGGCCCAAGTGCTGCCACTGATGGGGTGGGTGTCTGTGTGGCACAATTTTTGGAAAAAAAGGGAGACTCCGCTTGGAGTAACCCTTGCTTGATGTGTTTTTAAAAGAAGCCAAGATGAACAGAGCTGGGATCAGCAAAGACTTTGCTACCTACCCCGGTGTCATCCTGGGGACGGATAAGAATGGCGTATTTTTGAATGTGCTTGATGCAAATCAAAACATCCTGTTTGCAACTAGGGCCCAAGTGCTGCCACTGATGGGGTGGGTGTCTGTGTGGCCCAATTTTTGGAAAAAAAGGGAGACTCCGCTTGGAGTAACCCTTGCTTGATGTGTTTTTAAAAGAAGCCAAGATGAACAGAGCTGGGATCAGGAAAGACTTTGCTACCTACCCCGGTGTCATCCTGGGGACGGATAAGAATGGCGTATTTTTGAATGTGCTTGATGCAAATCAAAACATCCTGTTTGCAACTAGGGCCCAAGTGCTGCCACTGATGGGGTGGGTGTCTGTGTGGCCCAATTTTTGGAAAAAAAGGGAGACTCCGCTTGGAGTAACCCTTGCTTGATGTGTTTTTAAAAGAAGCCAAGATGAACAGAGCTGGGATCAGCAAAGACTTTGCTACCTACCCCAGTGTCATCCTGGGGACGGATAAGAATGGCGTATTTTTGAATGTGCTTGATGCAAATCAAAACATCCTGTTTGCAACTAGGGCCCAAGTGCTGCCACTGATGGGGTGGGTGTCTGTGTGGCCCAATTTTTGGAAAAAAGGGAGACTCCGCTTGGAGTAACCCTTGCTTGATGTGTTTTTAAAAGAAGCCAAGATGAACAGAGCTGGGATCAGCAAAGACTTTGCTACCTACCCCGGTGTCATCCTGGGGACGGATAAGAATGGCGTATTTTTGAATGTGCTTGATGCAAATCAAAACATCCTGTTTGCAACTAGGGTCCAAGTGCTGCCACTGATGGGGTGGGTGTCTGTGTGGCCCAATTTTTGGAAAAAAAGGGAGACTCCGCTTGGAGTAACCCTTGCTTGATGTGTTTTTAAAAGAAGCCAAGATGAACAGAGCTGGGATCAGGAAAGACTTTGCTACCTACCCCGGTGTCATCCTGGGGACGGATAAGAATGGCGTATTTTTGAATGTGCTTGATGCAAATCAAAACATCCTGTTTGCAACTAGGGCCCAACTGCTGCCACTGATGGGGTGGGTGTCTGTGTGGCCCAATTTTTGGAAAAAAAGGGAGACTCCGCTTGGAGTAACCCTTGCTTGATGTGTTTTTAAAAGAAGCCAAGATGAACAGAGCTGGGATCAGCAAAGACTTTGCTACCTACCCCGGTGTCATCCTGGGGACGGATAAGAATGGCGTATTTTTGAATGTGCTTGATGCAAATCAAAACATCCTGTTTGCAACTAGGGCCCAAGTGCTGCCACTGATGGGGTGGGTGTCTGTGTGGCCCAATTTTTGGAAAAAAGGGAGACTCCGCTTGGAGTAACCCTTGCTTGATGTGTTTTTAAAAGAAGCCAAGATGAACAGAGCTGGGATCAGGAAATACTTTGCTACCTACCCCGGTGTCATCCTGGGGACGGATAAGAATGGCGTATTTTTGAATGTGCTTGATGCAAATCAAAACATCCTGTTTGCAACTAGGGCCCAAGTGCTGCCACTGATGGGGTGGGTGTCTGTGTGGCCCAATTTTTGGAAAAAAAGGGAGACTCCGCTTGGAGTAACCCTTGCTTGATGTGTTTTTAAAAGAAGCCAAGATGAACAGAGCTGGGATCAGCAAAGACTTTGCTACCTACCCCGGTGTCATCCTGGGGACGGATAAGAATGGCGTATTTTTGAATGTGCTTGATGCAAATCAAAACATCCTGTTTGCAACTAGGGCCCAAGTGCTGCCACTGATGGGGTGGGTGTCTGTGTGGCCCAATTTTTGGAAAAAAAGGGAGACTCCGCTTGGAGTAACCCTTGCTTGATGTGTTTTTAAAAGAAGCCAAGATGAACAGAGCTGGGATCAGCAAAGACTTTGCTACCTACCCCGGTGTCATCCTGGGGACGGATAAGAATGGCGTATTTTTGAATGTGCTTGATGCAAATCAAAACATCCTGTTTGCAACTAGGGCCCAAGTGCTGCCACTGATGGGGTGGGTGTCTGTGTGGCCCAATTTTTGGAAAAAAGGGAGACTCCGCTTGGAGTAACCCTTGCTTGATGTGTTTTTAAAAGAAGCCAAGATGAACAGAGCTGGGATCAGGAAATACTTTGCTACCTACCCCGGTGTCATCCTGGGGACGGATAAGAATGGCGTATTTTTGAATGTGCTTGATGCAAATCAAAACATCCTGTTTGCAACTAGGGCCCAAGTGCTGCCACTGATGGGGTGGGTGTCTGTGTGGCCCAATTTTTGGAAAAAAAGGGAGACTCCGCTTGGAGTAACCCTTGCTTGATGTGTTTTTAAAAGAAGCCAAGATGAACAGAGCTGGGATCAGCAAAGACTTTGCTACCTACCCCGGTGTCATCCTGGGGACGGATAAGAATGGCGTATTTTTGAATGTGCTTGATGCAAATCAAAACATCCTGTTTGCAACTAGGGCCCAAGTGCTGCCACTGATGGGGTGGGTGTCTGTGTGGCCCAATTTTTGGAAAAAAAGGGAGACTCCGCTTGGAGTAATCCTTGCTTGATGTGTTTTTAAAAGAAGCCAAGATGAACAGAGCTGGGATCAGGAAAGACTTTGCTACCTACCCCGGTGTCATCCTGGGGACGGATAAGAATGGCGTATTTTTGAATGTGCTTGATGCAAATCAAAACATCCTGTTTGCAACTAGGGCCCAAGTGCTGCCACTGATGGGGTGGGTGTCTGTGTGGCCCAATTTTTGGAAAAAAAGGGAGACTCCGCTTGGAGTAACCCTTGCTTGATGTGTTTTTAAAAGAAGCCAAGATGAACAGAGCTGGGATCAGCAAAGACTTTGCTACCTACCCCGGTGTCATCCTGGGGACGGATAAGAATGGCGTATTTTTGAATGTGCTTGATGCAAATCAAAACATCCTGTTTGCAACTAGGGCCCAAGTGCTGCCACTGATGGGGTGGGTGTCTGTGTGGCCCAATTTTTGGAAAAAAGGGAGACTCCGCTTGGAGTAACCCTTGCTTGATGTGTTTTTAAAAGAAGCCAAGATGAACAGAGCTGGGATCAGGAAATACTTTGCTACCTACCCCGGTGTCATCCTGGGGACGGATAAGAATGGCGTATTTTTGAATGTGCTTGATGCAAATCAAAACATCCTGTTTGCAACTAGGGCCCAAGTGCTGCCACTGATGGGGTGGGTGTCTGTGTGGCCCAATTTTTGGAAAAAAAGGGAGACTCCGCTTGGAGTAACCCTTGCTTGATGTGTTTTTAAAAGAAGCCAAGATGAACAGAGCTGGGATCAGCAAAGACTTTGCTACCTACCCCGGTGTCATCCTGGGGACGGATAAGAATGGCGTATTTTTGAATGTGCTTGATGCAAATCAAAACATCCTGTTTGCAACTAGGGCCCAAGTGCTGCCACTGATGGGGTGGGTGTCTGTGTGGCCCAATTTTTGGTAAAAAAGGGAGACTCCGCTTGGAGTAACCCTTGCTTGATGTGTTTTTAAAAGAAGCCAAGATGAACAGAGCTGGGATCAGCAAAGACTTTGCTACCTACCCCGGTGTCATCCTGGGGACGGATAAGAATGGCGTATTTTTGAATGTGCTTGATGCAAATCAAAACATCCTGTTTGCAACTAGGGCCCAAGTGCTGCCACTGATGGGGTGGGTGTCTGTGTGGCCCAATTTTTGGAAAAAAAGGGAGACTCCGCTTGGAGTAACCCTTGCTTGATGTGTTTTTAAAAGAAGCCAAGATGAACAGAGCTGGGATCAGCAAAGACTTTGCTACCTACCCCGGTGTCATCCTGGGGACGGATAAGAATGGCGTATTTTTGAATGTGCTTGATGCAAATCAAAACATCCTGTTTGCAACTAGGGCCCAAGTGCTGCCACTGATGGGGTGGGTGTCTGTGTGGCCCAATTTTTGGAAAAAAAGGGAGACTCCGCTTGGAGTAACCCTTGCTTGATGTGTTTTTAAAAGAAGCCAAGATGAACAGAGCTGGGATCAGGAAAGACTTTGCTACCTACCCCGGTGTCATCCTGGGGACGGATAAGAATGGCGTATTTTTGAATGTGCTTGATGCAAATCAAAACATCCTGTTTGCAACTAGGGCCCAAGTGCTGCCACTGATGGGGTGGGTGTCTGTGTGGCCCAATTTTTGGAAAAAAGGGGAGACTCCGCTTGGAGTAACCCTTGCTTGATGTGTTTTTAAAAGAAGCCAAGATGAACAGAGCTGGGATCAGCAAAGACTTTGCTACCTACCCCGGTGTCATCCTGGGGACGGATAAGAATGGCGTATTTTTGAATGTGCTTGATGCAAATCAAAACATCCTGTTTGCAACTAGGGCCCAAGTGCTGCCACTGATGGGGTGGGTGTCTGTGTGGCCCAATTTTTGGAAAAAAAGGGAGACTCCGCTTGGAGTAACCCTTGCTTGATGTGTTTCTAAAAGAAGCCAAGATGAACAGAGCTGGGATCAGCAAAGACTTTGCTACCTACCCCGGTGTCATCCTGGGGACGGATAAGAATGGCGTATTTTTGAATGTGCTTGATGCAAATCAAAACATCCTGTTTGCAACTAGGGCCCAAGTGCTGCCACTGATGGGGTGGGTGTCTGTGTGGCCCAATTTTTGGAAAAAAAGGGAGACTCCGCTTGGAGTAACCCTTGCTTGATGTGTTTTTAAAAGAAGCCAAGATGAACAGAGCTGGGATCAGCAAAGACTTTGCTACCTACCCCGGTGTCATCCTGGGGACGGATAAGAATGGCGTATTTTTGAATGTGCTTGATGCAAATCAAAACATCCTGTTTGCAACTAGGGCCCAAGTGCTGCCACTGATGGGGTGGGTGTCTGTGTGGCCCAATTTTTGGAAAAAAAGGGAGACTCCGCTTGGAGTAACCCTTGCTTACATTGTTTTTAAAAGAAGCCAAGATGAACAAGTCATGGGTCAGCAAAGACTTTGCTACCTACCCCGGTGTCATCCTGGGGATGGATAAGAATGGCGTATTTTTGAATGTGCTTGATGCAAATGTAGCTGTGAAGTGTACAACTGGGGCACAACTGCTGCCACTGAAGGGGTGGGTGTGTGTGTGGCCCAATTTTTGGAAAAAATGGAGACTCCGCTTGGAGTCACCTTGCGGTGTTTTACATGATTTTAGAAGGGCGTGCCATGCCTATATCTGTGTGTCCTCCTCTTTTTCCTTGTCCAGCTGTTTTGTTTTCGCATGAGTATATGTCCTTGTCACTTTCCAATGTGTTTGAGTTGTTTGTCACCTTTAGGACACCTTTGAGGGTGTTTTCTAGGTGTTTTTCTGTGTTTGTGATTACCTGCCATTGTTTCCTATGCAGTTCGAGTTCGGTTCGTCGAACGTTCGACGAACCGAACTCGAACGGGAGGTCCGTTCGGCGAACCAACCTCGAGCCGAACCGCGACCGGTTCGCTCATCTCTAATTAGCACCTAAATGATCTTCATACAACAAAGAATAATAAAATATATCAGCCACAAAGCTTTATAGAAGCATTGAGACATGACACATAACGTAATAATATAATCTGTTTAGCAGAGTTCACCGGGTACATCTATTGTAAGTTCTAAACTGCAGCACAATAGATCGCATCTACCCATCAAATGTGAACAAGAATATAAGGGATACTTTGCACGTTGCGACATCGCAGGTGTGATGTCAGTGGGGTCAAATCGAAAGTGACGCACATCCGGCGTCACTGTCGACATCGCAGTATGTGAATCGTTTTACATACGATTAACGAGCGCAAAAGCGTCGTTATTGTATGATCGGTGTAGGGTCTGACATTTCCATAATTTTGCAGCAGCGACAGGTACGATGTTGTTAGTCGTTCCTGCGGCAGCACACATCGCTGTGTGTGAAGCCGTAGGTGCGTTTTTCCCTTCATGAGCCGTGTTTATGGCACACGCGTGTTCTCCGTGTGTTATCCGTGATAACACACGGAGAACGGGAACTTTCTACTCACCTTTCCCTGTTGTCACTGTCCGTGGTGCTGAATTTCGGTCATCGGCCACAGTGAAGTGAATATTCAATGAGCATAATGAGCGGCGGTCGGCAGCAAGTGATAGCAGCAGCAGAGACAGGAGGGCTGGAGAAGGTGAGTAAAGTTTTAGGGTTTTTTCTCACAGTTTTTTCTCCGGTGCGTGTTACACAGTTGTCCGTTTGCATTACGTGTGACACGTTTGCGTTCCGTGTGACACCCGTGATGCCGGAGAGAAAACGGACATGTCGGCGTGAGAAACACAATACACACGTAAGTACGGAACGGACACACGTTCTGTGTGCAAATACTTACGTGTGTCCAAAACCATAGGAATACATAGGTCTACGTGTGTACGTGCCTCCGGTATATGAGAAAACTGCCAAACACGTACCGGAGGTACGTACGTGTGAAAGAGGCCTGAAACTGAGCTGCAGCAGGGTGGCCAAGACCATTTAACGGTTTAACAAGTCAGATTCCACCCAAAACAGGCCTTACCGTGGACTTTGACGTATATTCTCTGCCAGTGGTTCAATACACAAGGCAAATAGTAGGGGTGACAATAGACGTCTCTGCCTTGTAACAGTTGTTATCTTAACACTAGAGGAAATTTGATATGAAAATTTAATGGAGGCCAAAAGGGCTCTATAAAAAACTCTCAAAGCTGTCATAAAGGGGCCTGATATTCCAAAAGCCTTGACCAACTGAAACATAAAGGACCAGTTAAAGGGAACAAAAGCCTTTTCTGCATCTAAACTTAGGATCAGGGCCTGTTTTTTTTAGTTCTGCTTAATACGTCAATTAAAGGTGGTGTCACACATAGAGACGACGACAACGACGTTGCTGCTAAGTCACCATTTTCTGTGACGTAGCAGCGACGTCCCGTCGCTGTCGCTGTGTGTGACATCCAGCAACGACCTGGCCCCTGCTGTGAGGTCGCCGGTCGTTGCTGAATGTCCTGCTTCATTTTTTGAACGTTGCTCTCCCGCTGTGAAGCACACATCGCTGTGTGTGACAGCGAGAGAGCGACGAACTGAAGCGAACAGGGAGCAGGGAGCCGGCGTCTGGTAAGCTGTAACCATGGTAAACATCGGGTAACCAAGAAGCCCTTTCCTTGGTTACCCGATAATTACCATAGTTACTAGCGTCCGCCGCTCTCACGCTGCCAGTGCCGACTCCCTGTTCCCTGCACACGTAGCTGGAGTACACATCGGGTAATTAACCCGATGTGTACTCTGGCTAAGAGTGCAAGTAACAGGGAGCCGGCACTGGCAGTGTGAGAGCGTCGGACGCTAGTAACTAAGGTAAATATCGGGTAACCAAGAGAAGTGCTTTCCTTGGTTACCCAATATTTACCTTAGTTACGCTTCCACGTGTCGCTGCTGGTTGGGGGCTGGTCACTGGTCGCTGGTGAGATCTGCCTGTTTGACAGCTCACCAGCGACCATGTAACGACGCAGCAGCGATCCTGATAAGGTCAGATCGCTGGTCGTGATCGCTGCTGCGTCGCTATGTGTGACACTACCTTAAGTCTACTACCTTCCTGGTGTTGTCCCCACTCTGACAGAACAGAACAAATCCCATCTAATCTTTATGGATTAGTTACGGAAGCCAAAGACTAAAGCGGGCTTTACACGCAACGACATCGCTAACGAGATGTCGTTAGGGTCACGGAATTCGTGACGCACATCCGGCCTCGTTAGCGACGTCGTTGCGTGTGAAACGCAGGAACGACCATTAACGATCAAAATTACTCACCTAATCGTTGACACATCGTTCTAATCCCAAATATCGTTGCTGTTGCAGGTACGATGTTGTTCGTTGTTCCTGCAGCAGCACACATCGCTATGTGTGACACCACAGGAACGAGGAACAACATCATACCTGCGGACGCTCATCTCCGCCCCTCCGCTTCTAATGGGCGGCCGCTTAGTGATACCGCTGTGACGCCGTATGAACCGCCCACTTAGAAAGGAGGCGGTTTGCCGGCCACAGCGATGTCGCTAGGAAGGTAAGTATAGTGTGACGGGTGCTAGCGATGTTGTGCGCCACGGGCAGCGATTTGCCCATGACGCAGAACCGACGGGGGCGGGTGCTTTCATCAGCGACATCACTAGCGATGTCGCAGTGTGTAAAGCCCACTTAAGTCTATTGGCCAAAAGGCATGTAACTATCTCCAGGTACGCATTGAGAAGAGCAATTGGTCTATAATTAGAGCAATCCAGAAGATCTCTATCTGGTTTAATAATTAGAATCAGACAGGAATGTGGTAGAGTATTGGAACTTGCCAAGAGGGAGGTCTTTTAAAATGTCAGAGATTTCCTCAACATTGATCAATTTGTTAAGAGAGTTCAACACTTCTGGTGGAAGGACTGGGAAGCCAAGTCCAGACAAGTAATTATTAACTAGTAGCATCCGTTGACACGAATTCGCCAGCAGGGTGTAGTTTCTTAGAAAAAATAAGGAAAATATTTGAAATAGTAGATGGATTGTATTGAATTGTATACTTTTCATCCCTAACAGCCTGAGGAACGAAAGTGACTGATCGATTTTTGGGTTTATGAGCAAGTATCAAATAGACTTTATTGCGCTTTTCATAGTATTTCTGCTTAGTGTATAAAAGCAGTTTTTCGACTTTGCATAGATAAATCTTACTACTTATCTCTAGTTTCAATTACACTCCTCAAGGTACTGGTAGATGGTGAGGGAGGTGTACTGCCCCCGAGCTAGCAGCCGAGCCGCTCGGATCCAGAGCAACGGTGGCTCAAGGGGTCTCCGGACCCGGGGGTCCGCGCAGACACTCGAATTTAACACTAGAACTACTGAGGTAGTCATTTTGACTACTTTGCACCATGTATTTCTATATAGGTGTCACGAGTCCAGTAGTTCTAGTGTTAAAGGAAGAGATGGGGGGGGAGTATGTACAGGGGATTTGGAAAGTTCGTGATGATATCCACGGTGCGTGGTAAGATGGTGTACCACCGCTGCTGTTGGTGGGGGAGCCCGGTGGCGGTGGTATAGCAGCAAGGTGTTTAACCCCCTCCATGGGTAGGGAGTTTTGTGCCCCGAGGCCCGTTTAGGAGTTGGGGTCTGGGGTGCCGTTGGCTAGTGGAAAAGGGGCTTTTCAGTGTACTCACTCAGTCCAAGAATAACAACACCGACAGCTTGTAAACCAGAATTCTGAGCACCACTGCAGCCTGGAGGCAGCACGCTGGGATCCGTGCCCTTGGTGTTGCTGTTAGCCTGTGGCCTTTTCCATGGCACCTTCTCCCTAGTTGGACCCTCAAGCTTTAAACTTTTCGGGTCCCGCTCACCCATATGGCTAACGGAGTGAGCTTGCTCTCAGGGTTCACGCGTAGGATTTCTTTGGACTGTATTTGGGAAAGTCCTATCCCATCTGTCCGCTAGTACCCCGATTTTGGAGCGGGTTGGTGATGAATCTTGAAGTCTTCACCCCCGTCGGGTAAATTACCAGGACGCGTGAAGCTACTTCCTGGCCTAGGGTCCACGTACCCCGTTGTGCCCTGGCCCCTGCCCGGTTATGGCTCAAGGCCGCCGGCTGCCCTCCACGGCAGACCGTTCCCCTTGACGCGATCTCCTGCGGCCGGGGTTCCAGCTCCTACCAGGCCCAGACCAACGTCTACCACCTAGTAGACTCCAGGATTCCTGCTCCGGACCAGTGACCTTTCTCTCCCAGAGAGTCACTTTCCACCTCCTACTCCTTTCACTCCTGTTTTCACTCTCTTGTCACTTTTTCACTTCTTCCTACCAATCCCCATATAGGCAGCCCTATTCCCTTCAGGCCCCCCAATGGTGTGTCTGGTGGGTTCGGTGTAAAGCGTTTCTAGGATTTTGACTGGCTAAGCTGTTAGCAACACCAAAGGACCAGGATCCGTAACCAAGGAGGAGTGGATACTGTGCAGAAGGGCAGATTGCACAATACCCTGTGACGACCTGATAGGCCATGGCGTCACATAACCAATTATTTTTCTAGATATTTAAGCTGAGAAGTCAGTTCAGAATATAAATAATTAGCATTTCTCTTTAACCTGATCCCCTTGGCTATAAAATAGCCCCTCAGCTTCCCACAAAACAGCTAGTCAAGACACAGAACCGGTGTTGAGCTGGAAGAACTCTTCAAGATCCTTAAGTATTGATTTTTTTTACTTTGGGATCTTTAAGTAAAAATGTGTTCAATCTCCACTGATAACACTGCGATAACGAGAGAGTCGATTTTAAATTTCAGATAATCGCAGTGTGATCCGACCAGGTAATAGAATAGACCCCACTTCAGCTCCCTCCATCATCCTGAGAGTTAAAATGTTTGGATAGAAAAAGTAAAAGGAATATTCCTTTTCCTTAGGCCCGTTTCACACGTCAGTGAAAAACACAGATGTTTTTCACTGGCGTGTAAAACACGCACATGTCCCTGCGTGTGCCGTGAATCACGGCACACGTGGGTTGTCTAAGTGCAATCCGGGCTCCGTTCTCCGTGGCCCGTGATTGCACTTAGAAATCAACTCACCTGTGCCCACTCCCGCTCTCCATGGTGCTGATCGCTCCCGCGGTGCAGCATCCGGCCGGCGCTGACCCCCACAGCAGCTGCTTCCGGGTCAGCTGTGTCATGCATCATTAATATGCGCGACAGTAATCAGCCGGCTTAGAAGCAGCAGGCTGCACGGGCTGCAGAGAGCGCGGCTGAAGCCAGGTGAGTAAAAATGTTTATTATTTTAAATGCACGTTTTTTTCTGGCACGTGTTTCACGGACCACACCACTGCGTGGTCCGTGGGACATCAGTGATGCCAGAAAAAAATGGACATGTCTCCGTGCGGCAATCACGCACACGCGGGTACGCCGCACGGAGACACGTGCAGTGAAAAATCACTGACGTGTGAGCAGATCCATTCATTATAATGGGTCTGCGTATGTCAGTGATTCTGGTACGTTTTAAAAAAAAGCACAAACGTCCCAGAATCACTGACGTGTGAAAGGGGCCTTAGGGTGATCTATTATCGAAGGATCAAAAAGAGAATTGGATCTAATTAGTTTCCTCAACCCTGCTGACATTCTTTTCAAATTTGCAAGTGATGGATGACCTTCAACTTAAAGCCTATCAGTTATTTACAAAAAGGCGACATTGAACTCACCTCCTACCAATAAGGCTGCAGGAGGTAATTTCTTCAAAAAAGTGAGAATACTTTTCTCCTAAAATGTAATTGACCTCCATTTGGATGCATAGATGTTACATAAAGCAATGGAGTTCCTGCTTATTAGACCCTCAAGAATAATAAATCTAACCCCGCCAGGACGTAGAGGAGATTTAATCACTTATATTGGGCAATTTAATGAAATCAAAATCGGCACCCCACTTCTTGATACTACATGCAAAATAAGTGACAGGAAAAATATTAGTTACAAATTGGAAAGTTGCTGTTTTGTCATAGCTGGTCTCCTGGAGAAAGGCGATGTCTGCCTTTTGGGCCCTCAACGTCCGCACAGCAAGTCTCCTTTTTCTGGGGAAGTTCAGACCCCTTAAATTAGCGATATCACACGCACCATGATAGTAACCTATTAGTAGAGGAATCTTGAATGGTTAAACCATACTCATACACCCAAGCTAGTTCGCATATGTAGTCTCAAGGCCACTATTATGAGGGTATTACTTTTCAATTTTCTCAACACATATGCCACCTTTCATTAAGAAAATCTGATCTGTCAAAAAGGAAAATAAGAAACACAGGAGGGTAAGACGGAGTCAAAGACAACAATCAATATGCAATAGAATCATAGAAAATCTACAAATTTAGTAATATTCCCAATGAAAATCCTGGAATGGGGTTATTACTGTGGCACTAAGTGAGCCCACTTAATAATATAAGAATAATGTGCTGCCTATATAGCTCTCGGAATAGAAAAGAGAGATGAACAGAAAATCCCCAGACAAATCTTGGTTGAGGGAAGAGCCCAAAAATAACAAACATCAAGTAGGAAAATTAACCAGTTAGCTATCAAAGCCTCCCATGAAATGCCCAAAGTAAATGGAATGCGTAATACCTGTACTACTTAAAAAGGGCACGTTACTGAGTATAATTAGCTGCATTACTGTTGGTCAGTATGATTTAAGCGGTTCATGAAAAAAAGGAAAGTAAAGAATAAAAAAAAAGAAAATCCCCTCTAGGGTCTCTACATAGTCAAGTTTTGGGATTGCGTACTGTAGAAGAGGTTGATCCTCATTCTGCACAGGTCATCTCCGTCCTCTCTTCCCAATTTGGCGGCACAACAGAGGAGGAGCTTCTGGAGGTGATGAAAGGTCCCAATCCAGGATTTTTGGCAGAGGCAAGTTTAATTTTTCACAGAAAAAGAGCAAATCATCCAGGGAGCCTATAGTCACTGATATGCCATCTCTGCGCCTTGTTAGAAAAAGGAAAGCCCCATCTTTAGAGAACCTGTTGATCCTTCAGAGATTTCAATTAAGATTACCTCTTTTCTGAAGAGTAATGCAAGAAATACAGTATCTGGAAATATCTGAATCTCATTGCCCAGATGAAGACTTTAGAGATCTGGCCTTCATCATTATTCTATCTTTAGTTTCAAAATCATGCAAATAGCAAATGATGAATGAGGTGTAGAGCCCTTTGGTATCAAGGCCTTATGAGCACCGTCAATTTTAATAGGTTAAGTAGAACTGTCCCCTAGAATGGAGTTAAAGATCGTTTGTAGCAAGTTCTTAGGGTCTTCTTAACCATCTGATTCTGGCACACCCTGTATCCTTATATTACACCCCCTGACCCTGTCATTTTAAGATATTATTAATTGATGGAAGTCTGCCACATGTGATCTAGTAACATCATGGTCCTCTTCCAGAGTATACAATCCACCTGCAAGGTATTGCAAATCCTGTTGCACACAAGAAATTTCAGGTAAACGAGTTCCTTTAACTTCTGTAATTAGAGTTTTAAAGTCCTACTTAGATGGTAGGTGGTTGCGATATCTTATCCAATCACTCACTTAGCAGCAATACTATTGTATATAGAGCCTTATCCACATTTATATCCTTGCCTGTCTCCTGTGGGGTTCACTATGTAATTTTACCTATCTGAAACACAAACTATGGCCAATTTTGAGATCAATTAGCATATTATTAAGCTTTTGAAACATAGAAGAAAATATACTCTGGGGCAGGGGTCTCAAACTCAGCTGGGTATAAAGGGCCGCATATAGAAATAAAAATTGAGAGGGGCCACATTCTTTGCAGGACAAAGTGACTTTTTAATGTTTTCATGGATTTTTAATGATTTCTTTGGATCACTTTTTGAACATGTTTTGCTTGTTTATTATAACAAACCTGCACTATTTTGTTTAGTTAAGTTTATATATAAAAAAGCATTTTTAATGGCAAAAAAGTCATGCTTTATTTTGATTTTTTTTACATTTTATTACCTTCTTGTAATATTGTTTTACAAGTAGCAAGATCATATAGTAATCTTAGCCAACATCTTGTAGTAATGCCCAGTAGCATTGTGCTCATCCCGTGTAGTACTGTGATTAGTAGTATTGTGCTCATCCTTGTAGTATTGTGCCCAGTAGTATTGTGCTCATCCTTGTAGTATTGTACCCAGTAATATTGTGCTCATACTTGTGGTATTGTGCCCATCCTTGTTCCCAGTAGTATTGTGGCCAGTAGTATTGTGCTCAGTAGTATTGTGCCCAGTAGTATTGTGCTCATCCTTGTGCCCAGTAGTATTGTGCTCATCCTTGTGCCCAGTAGTATTGTGTTCATCCTTGTGCCCAGTAGTTTTGTACTCACCTTGTGGTATTGTGCCCATGCTTGTGCCCAGTAGTATTGTGCTCATCCTTGTGCTCAGTAGTATTGTGCCCTGTAGTATTGTGCTCATCCTTGTACTCAGTAGTATTGTGCCCAGTAGTATTTTACCCATCCTTGTGCCATGTAGTATTGTGCTCATCCTTGTGCCCAGTAGTATTGTGACCAGTAGTAGTGTGACCATCCTTGTGCTCAGTACTATTGTGCCCTGTAGTATTGTGCTCATCCTTGTGCCCAGTAGTATTGTAGTATTGTGCTCATCCTTGTAGTATTGTGCCCAGTAGTATTGAGCTCATCCTTGCAATATTGTGCCTAGTAGTATTGTGCTCATTGTAGTACTGTGTCCAGTAGTATTGTGCTCATCCTTGTGCCCAGTAGTATTGTGCCCAGTAGTATTGTGCCAATCTTTTACGCAAAAAAAATTCTCCTCACCTTTCCTCCATTCCCTCTTATTAGGCTACGTGCCCACGATCAGTGTTTGCATAGTTTTGGAAGCAACATATTTCAGCTGTGTCAAAAACGCTGTGATGTACAGTACAAGCAGAGTGGATGGGATTTCTAGAAATCCCATGCCCACTGTGCACATGCGGCCCGCAGCATACACTGACCTGCGGTGCGGCTTTCAGTGGCCGAGGCATGTCAATTCTTTGCTGCGGAGTTACAAGCTTCCAGAACACAGCGAGGAGACTGCAAAGCCCCGAACCCTGATCATGGGCATGGGCACCTGCGGTCTCCTGCGAAGGAGACTTGCAGCTCCGCAGGACAGGACCTGCTGTGTCCAGGACTCAACGTGTCCTGATCGTGGGCACGTACCTTACCTGCTTGTTGCAATCAGTGACGATCGCGGCCCTATGCCGGGGGTTGACTTCAGGGGCAGGCTTTACTACAGTTGACTCATTTGCGATAACGCGCAGAGGAGCTGTCTGCGCTGTTCCAAGGGTTGCCGCTAGCTAATCAGATGCAAGGAGGTGATGTCATACAGTGATGTCATCTCCTTGCATCTGATTGGTGGGCGGCAGCCATTGGAATAGCTCAGACAGCTCCTCTACCCGGCACCGCAATTGATTCAACTGTAGTAAAGCCCTGCCAGCGCCGACCCCCGACATAAGGCCCCGATTGTCATGGGGTCTGCAGGCCGCAACAAGCACCCTTAGGGGCCACATGCGGCCCCTCGGGCCATGTGTTTGAGACCTCTGCTCTAGGGCCTAATCATAAGTCCATTTTTTAAGTGTTCTATGCATGGGTTTTACTGATAGAATATGTACCCATTATAATTTATGGGTTCTCTGCCTGTTAGCCACAGGGTGGTTTTTAGTTAGTTATAGATCCTATCTGCCAAATATTATCCACTTGTATTCCATGAGATGCATAACACTAGTGTAGGGTCCCTACAAAAAAAGGTCCCCTTTCTGTGGTTGATGAGCATACAAGAATTGGCCAATTTTTGCACAAAGAACCTTCATTTTTCTAAGTTTTATTTATATTGCAGTATTGCAGTTTAAATTTCATATATTCTATGCTTGCATATGTCTTAGCGCTTACAGAGAGCTGCTGTATCGCTTTGTTTGTGTTCAATATACGTCGAGTCAGAGAATGGAGAAGATGGAGAAATTAATCTCTCCACTTTCTCCGCATCTGTGCTACAATTCTGGCATGCAAGAGAATAGGAGCATAGTAGAATGACACTTGGGTCATGCTCACGGTAGAGTTTGAGCAGTGTCATTTGGATAATGCATGCGAAAAAATATATTATAGCATTAAAGTTTCCTTATTGGCCCCTACATTAATTATGTCCCCCAAATGCCATCACAACCTAATATATGTCCTTCATTCTGGGCCCCTTTATTTTATAATATTCCCTTTCCTGTAATAATGGTAAAGTGGTTGTGCAGTCTATAATGAAAACTCTGCAGACACGCTATGTGCCACCCTATGTAACTGCAGACTTGTGACTCCTCACATCGTACTCACTGGGCGCTGCAAGGATTCTCCTGGGTCAGAACAAGGAACAGCGGCCAAGTATGTAATATGCTTATTCCCGGCCAGAACCTGACAAGTGGATGCGCCTTCGCTCAATGCAAATGTAGTCCCTATAGACAGTATTAGCCATCCCATAACTCCTATATAAACTATGAGTCCACACATAGCCCCTATAAACAATATGAGCCCCATATAGTCCTGCTCCCACATAGTCTCCCTATATACAGGATGAGCCCACACATAGCCCCCTATATACAGGGATGAGACCCTTTATAACACCTTCTATATAGTATATATTCCCACACAAAGTCCCCTTATATACAGAATGGGTACACACACAGCATCCCCTATATACAGAATTATCCCATACATAGCCTCCCAATATACAGCATGAACTCCCACATAGCCCCACTATTTACAGTACAAGCCCCACACATAGCCCCATATATACAGTATGAGCCCCACATAACCACACTATATACAATATGAGCCCCATACATAGCCCCTATATACTGTAGGAGCCCCCTATAGACAGTAGTAGCCATCACATAGCTGCCTATAAACACCATGAGCCCCCACATAGCCCTCTATAGACAGTATTAGCCTTCACTTAGCCTCCAATACACCAGCATACATAGAGAAAAATATAGAAAATAAAAACATCACACACTCACCTTGTTCTCATTCCTGAACGGTGTCCTCTTGCTAGTTCAATTCGAGCATGGTCATTAAAGTGGCCACCAGCATATCAGCAGCTTGTGGCTGGCATCAGTGCTTGGCGCATGGCAATGACGTCACTGACTGCCATGCACTACGCACTGATGTTCGCTATAGGCCCATGGCCATTTTAACAACCAAGCAACAGTTATCGGTGGGCCCTCTCTACGTCACGTTCGGGGGTCCACCGGAGCATCATCCGGTGTCCCAGTAGTAGAGTTGAGCGCGGTTCGTGGTTCGTGGTTCTCCAGTTCGCGGCTCGAGTGATTTTGGGGCATGTTCTAGATCGAACTAGAACTCGAGCTTTTTGCAAAAGCTCGGTAGTTCTAGAAACGTTCGAGAACGGTTCTAGCAGCCAAAAAACAGCTAAATCATAGCTTGGTTTCTGCTGTAATAGTGTAAGTCACTCTGTGAACCAAACTATTATCACATTTCAGTGTATAGTGTGCGTGAACAGCGCCTTCAGATCACTGCTGTTTCTATAATGGCGATCGCCATTTTTTTTTTTTTTTTTTCTTGTCTTCCTTCCCTAAGTGCGCGCGTCTTGTGGGGCGGGCCAGCATGTCAGCCAATCCCAGACACACACACAGCTAAGTGGACTTTGAGCCAGAGAAGCAACGGCATGTGTGATAGGATCTGCATGTCACATGTCCCTGCATTATAAAACCGGACATTTTCTTCACGGACGCCATTATCTGCCTTCTGCGTCTTTGGTGTCAGACATCACTGTCGCAGCTCCGTCTTCCTGAGTCCTATAGCCGATACAGCTGTATGCGCTGCATACACAGCGTTAGACAGCTTAGGGAGAGCACTTTATAGCAGTCCTTTTAAGGGCTCCAACCGGCAGGGTCAGAGAGCCATAGGTGACAGGTCCTGCAAACAGCAACAGCGTCTGTGTAGCCCAGGTCAGGGATTTCCTACCTGCATTTCACCATTAGGAGGGAATAGAAAGGCAGGCTTCCATTCCTCTACCCAGAGCACCACAATCCTGCCACTGTACCCTCTTGTCCTCTGCACACTCCAACTGATAACTAAGCCATTATACTAGCAAACACTCAGTGTACCTAGTGGCATCCTATACGTGGCTATTGGACTTTGCTATAGTCCCACTAGTGCAAAGACATTTGCAGAGCGCGTCTGCCTGCATTGCACACTACAACTCATTCTAAACAAGCCATTATACTAGCAAACACTCAGTGTACCTAGTGGCATCCTATACGTGGCTATTGGACTTTGCTATACTCCCACTAGTGCAAAGACATTTGCAGAGCGCGTCTGCCTGCATTGCACACTACAACTCATTCTAACCAAGCCATTATACTAGCAAACACTCAGTGTACCTAGTGGCATCCTATACGTGGCTATTGGACTTTGCTATAGTCCCACTAGTGCAAAGACATTTGCAGAGCGCGTCTGCCTGCATTGCACACTCCAACTCATTAAAACCAAGCCATTATACTAGCAAACACTCAGTGTACCTAGTGGCATCCTATACGTGGCTATTGGACTTTGCTATAGTCCCACTAGTGCAAAGACATTTGCATAGCGCGTCTGCCGGCATTGCACACTCAAACTCATTTTAACTAAGCCATTATACTAGCAAACACTCAGTGTACCTAGTGGCATCCTATACGTGGCTATTGGACTTTGCTATAGTCCCACTAGTGCAAAGACATTAGCAGAGCACATCTGCCTGCATTGCACACTACAACTCATTCTAACCAAGCCATTATACTAGCAAACACTCAGTGTACCTAGTGGCATCCTATACGTGGCTATTGGACTTTGCTATAGTCCCACTAGTGCAAAGACATTTGCATAGCGCGTCTGCCTGCATTGCACACTCAAACTCATTTTAACTAAGCCATTATACTAGCAAACACTCAGTGTACCTAGTGGCATCCTATACGTGGCTATTGGACTTTGCTATAGTCCCACTAGTGCAAAGACATTAGCAGAGCACATCTGCCTGCATTGCACACTACAACTCATTCTAACCAAGCCATTATACTAGCAAACACTCAGTGTACCTAGTGGCATCCTATACGTGGCTATTGGACTTTGCTATAGTCCCACTAGTGCAAAGACATTTGCAGAGCGCGTCTGCCTGCATTGCACACTCCAACTCATTAAAACCAAGCCATTATACTAGCAAACACTCAGTGTACCTAGTGGCATCCTATACGTGGCTATTGGACTTTGCTATAGTCCCACTAGTGCAAAGACATTTGCATAGCGCGTCTGCCTGCATTGCACACTCAAACTCATTTTAACTAAGCCATTATACTAGCAAACACTCAGTGTACCTAGTGGCATCCTATACGTGGCTATTGGACTTTGCTATAGTCCCACTAGTGCAAAGATATTAGCAGAGCACATCTGCCTGCATTGCACACTCCAACTTTTTTAAACTAAGCAATTTTACTAGCAAACACTCAGTGTACCTAGTGGCATCCTAAACGTGGCTATTGGACTTTGCTATAGTCCCACTAGTGCAAAGACATTTGCAGAGCACGTCTGCCTGCATTGCACACTACAACTCATTGTTACTAAGCCATTATACTAGCAAACACTCAGTGTACCTAGTTGTATCCTAAACGTGGCTATTGTACTTTTGTCTATTCACAGTATTGGAACGATATTTGCAGCACGTCTGCCTGCATTGCACACTCTAACTTTTTTAAACTCAGCCATTTATAGTAGCAAACACTCAGTGTACCTAGTTGTATCCTAAACGTGGCTATTGTACTTTTGTCAATTCACAGTATTGGAACGTTATTTGCAGCACGTCTGCCTGCATTGCACACTCAAACTTTTTTAAACTCAGCCATTTATAGTAGCAAACACTCAGTGTACCTAGTTGTATCCTAAACGTGGCTATTGTACTTTTGTCTATTCACAGTATTGGAACGATATTTGCAGCACGTCTGCCTGCATTGCACACTCTAACTTTTTTAAACTCAGCCATTTATAGTAGCAAACACTCAGTGTACCTAGTTGTATCCTAAACGTGGCTATTGTACTTTTGTCAATTCACAGTATTGGAACGTTATTTGCAGCACGTCTGCCTGCATTGCACACTCAAACTTTTTTAAACTCAGCCATTTATAGTAGCAAACACTCAGTGTACCTAGTTGTATCCTAAACGTGGCTATTGTACTTTTGTCAATTCACAGTATTGGAACGTTATTTGCAGCACGTCTGCCTGCATTGCACACTCAAACTTTTTTAAACTCAGCCATTTATAGTAGCAAACACTCAGTGTACCTAGTTGTATCCTAAACGTGGCTATTGTACTTTTGTCTATTCACAGTATTGGAACGTTATTTGCAGCACGTCTGCCTGCATTGCACACTCTAACTTTTTTAAACTCAGCCATTATACTAGCAAACACTCACTGTACCTAGTTGTATCCTAAACGTGGCTATTGTACTTTTGTCAATTCACAGTATTGGAACGTTATTTGCAGCACGTCTGCCTGCATTGCACACTCAAACTTTTTTAAACTCAGCCATTATACTAGCAAACACTCACTGTACCTAGTTGTATCCTAAACGTGGCTATTGTACTTTTGTCAATTCACAGTATTGGAACGTTATTTGCAGCACGTCTGCCTGCATTGCACACTCAAACTTTTTTAAACTCAGCCATTTATAGTAGCAAACACTCAGTGTACCTAGTTGTATCCTAAACGTGGCTATTGTACTTTTGTCAATTCACAGTATTGGAACGTTATTTGCAGCACGTCTGCCTGCATTGCACACTCAAACTTTTTTAAACTCAGCCATTTATAGTAGCAAACACTCAGTGTACCTAGTTGTATCCTAAACGTGGCTATTTTACTTTTGTCTATTCACAGTATTGGAACGATATTTGCAGCACGTCTGCCTGCATTGCACACTCTAACTTTTTTAAACTCAGCCATTATACTAGCAAACACTCACTGTACCTAGTTGTATCCTAAACGTGGCTATTGTACTTTTGTCAATTCACAGTATTGGAACGTTATTTGCAGCACGTCTGCCTGCATTGCACACTCAAACTTTTTTAAACTCAGCCATTTATAGTAGCAAACACTCAGTGTACCTAGTTGTATCCTAAACGTGGCTATTGTACTTTTGTCAATTCACAGTATTGGAACGTTATTTGCAGCACGTCTGCCTGCATTGCACACTCAAACTTTTTTAAACTCAGCCATTTATAGTAGCAAACACTCAGTGTACCTAGTTGTATCCTAAACGTGGCTATTTTACTTTTGTCAATTCACAGTATTGGAACGTTATTTGCAGCACGTCTGCCTGCATTGCACACTCAAACTTTTTTAAACTCAGCCATTTATAGTAGCAAACACTCACTGTACCTAGTTGTATCCTAAACGTGGCTATTGTACTTTTGTCTATTCACACTACTGCAAATCTATGTGCAGCACCTCTGCATGACAACCTCGTGCTCTGTTTTTAATAAGCTATAATGATAGCACAAAATACTGCCATTTTGTGGCATCATAGAACTGGCTGTTGTATTCCATTAGTGCCCCACTGGTGACAAGCTATTTCTAGCACCTCTACATCACACCCTCATGCACATTTAGCTACGCTAATGTTATAGCAAACTCATGGAATTCATTGCTGCATTTCATAATTCGGAGGGATAGAAAGTCAGGCTTCCTTTAGCTTTTCCTTCTGTTCATAGACAGCATCTCCAAGACAAATTTCCCCTCCACGTCTAAGTGTGGAGAGGCAGCTAGTGCGCATGCGTGTGCCGATGTACCCCAGCTGCAGCATAATTACAGTGTTTCGCCTAGTGAGTATGCTCAGCCTGACTGTGCCATTCCTGACGCTAAGTCTTCATTTCGGGATACAGCGCATGCTCCCACACTAAGTGTGAAAAGCCTCTTTGCACAGGTGCTTGCATTCTGTGCCGGGTCTAAGTCCTGTTTTGTGCCTAGACACCATGCTAAAGCTGATAGTCTTTTTTCAGAGACTGTATTTCATGCTACTGAGCATGCTCAGGCACTTCCTGCATCAGAGACTAGGTCCGGTAATGAACTCTTTGGCCCTGGCCCTGATGTGGGGGTCCCATATAGACCACAGGGCATCAGGTGTCCTCCCAAATGGCTTGCAGAGGCCCACACCTATGACTTGTCACCGCATTATTGATGGTCAGACGATGACTGGTGAGGTGTTTGGGTCATGGCAGCCATGAGGTCATCATTGAAGTTGCGTTTCCAAATAGGACGCTAGTTATGCCACTCATGACGTGTCACTCTGCTTTTGTCTCCAGGAGGTGCATTGTGGTTCACCCTGGTTTGGGGCGGACCCAGGTTATAAAAGGGGCTGGAGCCAACAAGGAGGTGCGCAGTCTTCTATTATGCTCCGAAAGAGCACACCTCCATGTGTTGAACCCATTGCGGCTTTAGGCCAGAGGTAGGCAGGGATAGGGTGGTGGATGCAGGCCACCACCACAGTTGGTAACGCAGAACGGTTAAGACCAGCTCCTGTCCTAACAGTCCTGCTTGTGCAGCCCAGTGGCATTAACAGGCCTGCTGCTGCTGATGCGCCTGCTGTCCACAGGTGTGGCCCCTACGCACACGGTCAGCGTACTCAATGGCCCCTGTGTTGTTAACAGGGAGTTCCTGGGCTGGGTGGGCATGTGGACCCTGTGACGCTAACAGGGCTCACAGTCTCCAGATCCGAATGGCGTCTAACTCGGTTCAGGCTACTATTAGTTTCATAGCCACACAGCTCTGTATCCTCCACCAAACCTTCAAGTTGCCAACCTCTCCTTTTCCAACTGGGAGCACGGTGGACACTGACTGCTGAAGGTGATATATACCTTTCTCTTTCTTTTCTTATTAATTTTTGTTATATAGCGGTCACAGATTATATACCACTTTATCCAAATCTGCCAGTCCCACTGTAACAGATGTTGTTTCTTCAGCAAATGTTACAGTTGTTTAACCACCAAATCCACGGACCAAAATTTTTTTCCCCTTTCCAACACACCTGTTCCCCTTTCCAACAGCATCTGTCCTTTTTCAACTCATTTTGGGATATGACCAAAAGTGCAACTGTGCAGGGACACCGTACTCAACGCCATCTCAGCACAGCAGCCATCCCTCGGTCCCTCCGATGTGGACAAGTAAAAGACCATTTCCTCCTATCCATGACAAAGTGTTGAGATTCACTCTGTGCAGCACTGGTGTTTAGTGGAAAAGTAGATCTAAGATTGCGTACCACATTCTGCAGATACTCCTGTATACGTGCGTCTATTTCTATGGCAGGAATTAGTTCGCCAAATTTTGTCTTGTACCGGGGATCTAACAGTGTGGCAACCCAGTATTCAGGATTACTTCAAATTCATACAATCCGAGGGTCATGTAGGTAGTGCAGCAAGAAGGCGCTCATGTGTCTTGTGCATCCAGGAGGACCAAGTCCTTGGTGTGTTGGTGGCAGAGAGGTGAGAATCGTGCATCCTTCCTCTGCCCTCTACCCACAACCTCGCACAACCGAAATGTGAGCAAGCTCTCACTCATCTGCTGAGTCTTCCATGCCCATCGCCAGTTCGTCCTCCATTTCTTCATGGGCTCCTGCACTTTCATCAACACTTTTTGCTGATACTATGCGCCCTTGTTAATCCCTCTCCCTCACCATGACTGCCGCATAGGTGCCGCTGACCATCTGGACCTCGTAGATCTTGTTATCCCTTCCGCATATGACTCCTCCTGTACTTCCTCCCCTTCCTCTTGTCCCAACACCTGACTCCGAATAATAATTACAGTGTGCTCCATCATGTAGATGACCAGAATTGTCACGCTGAGAATGACATTGCCAGTGCTAAACATCTTCGTCGACATTTCAAAACTGTGTAGCAGGGTGCATAGGTCCTTGATCTGACACCACTCCAGCAGCGTGATCTGCACCACCTCTGGATCAACTTATCCCAGGCTATATGTCTTACCGTATTTCAGCAGGGCTCTGCGGTGCTGCCACACACGCTGCAACATGTGCAGATTCCAATTCCTGCGTGTCGGAACATCGCATTTCCGGCGTTTAACTGCCAGACCCTAAGACTTCCGGAGTGATGAAAGTTGTTGAGCTGCTGTGTGCGCACGATGGAAGTGAGCACATAGCGAGCGTGCCCGCTGCACAAGGCCATGTAGGCCGTGATGGTGTTTTAAAAATTGCTGGAGAATTCGGATCAACACGTGAGCCATAAAAGGCACGTGTGTCACATTGCCCTGAGGATGGCCCGCAGCCAGGTTTGCATCATTGCCGCACACGGCTGTTAAGTCACCAACGGAGTCCGCTCCGTCAATTTGTACTCCGGTCGCCAGGTGACAACGTGTTCCTTTCATGAATAGTGCTGATGATGGGAGAGTAGTCGATGCCAGCGGCGCAGGTGGACGCAGGTTATGCTCACCCACTGGGCTGCATTACCTTGACAGATGCAGAATCTCTGGCTGAATGTAGCTGGTGGGTATCTCACAGATGAAATACCATCATTCAGCTACAACCAATGGGAAGACACCACACCCTTTTTTATGCCCATCCTGTCTGCAGACCACTGCCAGACATAGCTATGAACCTCTGGTTAATTTTACCCCCAGTTCAGTTTTATGATTTTGTGTGCTTGTTACCTGACTACTTTTCCTGCTTGCTGTTTATGTACCTTGTTGGCCGATACGCATTTCACCTCTGCTTGTTTTCTGATTAAGTCCTGGCCGTCCCATTCTGTTCCTGTTCCTCAATTAATGTTTTGACCCTGCCTGACTACTATTCTCTGTAATAGCGGTGTGACTCACATTTCCCATACATTTCAAAGTAAAACTTTGACCGCCTGATGGCATTGAGCTCTGCTGCCAGCATAGTAAGGAGGTGTGTGGTAGTCCTTGTGCGCAGTTGCAAGGAAGGGTGGCCTGACCACACAGGGTTTGCGCAAAGGTAGAGGACCCACACGAGGTTGAAGAGGCAGAAGCAGTGTATTAACTTCTACATACAGAACAAGGATTGAAACAACTCGTGGGGACGGCAAGACTTGTACAGCAGACCCTTCTCCATCTCTCACCATAGTTTGCCAGTGCCCAGTCAGTGACATGTAATGACCCTGTCTATGCTTACTGGTCCAAGTATCTGTGTTGAAATGCACCCTGTCGCACACAGATTTTCTCAAGGAAGTGGTGATGTTGTGTGCGACATGCCGGTGTAGCGCGGGCATGCTTTTCTTGGAGAAGCAGTGGTGATTGGGCATCTGGTACTGGGGCACAGCGACAGACATAAGGTCTGTAAAATCCTGTGTGTCCACTACGCGTAAAGGCAGCATTTCGGTAGCCAACAGCTTACAGAGGGATAGAGTCAACCACTTAGCTTTGTCATGGGTCGCAGTAAGTGGCCTTTTATTTGACCACATCTGAGGGACAGAGATCTGGCTGCTGTCTGTAGACGGTGTTGAGTAGGGTGTCCCTGGAAAAATGCAGGTTTGTGAGAAAAGTGCAGGCGGAGACATGATGTTGGCTTCATCTTGCCTTCAGATCTGTTCATCTTGTATCATTTTTAAAAAACACAGCAAGCAAGGGTTACTCCAAGCGGAGTCTCCCTTTTTTTCCAAAAATTGGGCCCCACACAGACACCTTATCAGTGGCAGCACTTGTGCCCTAGTTGCAAACAGGATGTTTTGATTTGCATCAAGCACATTCCAAATCCACAAGCATTTACTCTCCCCAGGATGACACAGGGGTAGTAAATTCCTTCTGGATCCATGACTTGTTCATTTTGATGAACGTCAGTCTGTCCACATTGTCACTGGACAGACGCGTGCGCTTATCTGTCAGCACACACCCAGCAGCACTGAAGACACGTTCAGAGACAACGCTGGCAGCTGGACACGACAAAATCTTCGAGGCGTAACTGGAGAGCTCTTGACATTTTTCTAGATTTGAAGCACAAAAGGAGCAAGGCTCCATTTGCAAAGTCATTGCATCGATGTTCATTTGGAGATACTCCTGTATCATCCTCTCCATCCGTTGACTATGTGTCAGACTTGTTGTCTCTGGTGGCCTTGCAAAGGAGGGTCTAAAAAAATTATGAAAAGATTCCATAAAATTGCTGTTACCAGCACCAGATACGGTCCTACTGGTACGGGTAGACTGTTGAAGATGACGAGGCCGTCCCATGTTTGTCAAGTTACAACTGGGAGAATCACTCCCTTCACCTGCACGGTTGTTTGGTGGAAAAGCCGAGCTAAGATCGAGTAACAGCTTCTGCTGATACTCCTGCATACGTGCGTCCCTTTCTATGGGTGGAATTATGTCACAAAATTTGGACTTGTCCCGGGGATCTAATAGTGTGGCAAGCCAGTAGTCATCATCACTTCTAATTTTGACAATACGAGGGTCATGTTGGAGGTAGTGCAACAAGAAGGCACTCATGTGTCTTGCGCAGCCATGCGCACCAAGTCCACGCTGTGTTTGTGGCATAGAGGTGCTAACCGTTCTTTCTTCCTCTGTCATCTCCCCCCAACCTCTTTCAACTGAAATTTGACCAAGGTCCCCCTCATCTGCTGAGTCTTCCATGTCCATGGACAGTTCGTCCTCCATATCTTCATGTCCTCCTGCACCTTCCTCAACATCTCACCTGCTACCATGCGCCCTTGTTGATCCCTGTCCCCCATGGTCCCATGCCTGCCGCGTTGGTGATGATGAACGTCTGGACCTTGGTGATGTTGTTGTGTCTTGCGCATATGAATCCTCCTGTAGTTCCTCCCCTTCCTGTTGTCCCACCCCCTGACTACGAATAGTGTTTAGCGTGTGCTCCAGCATGTAAATGACTGTAATCGTCATGCTGATAATGGCATTGTCAGCGCTAAACATATTCGTCGCCATGTCGAAACTGTGCAGAAGGGTGCATAGGTCCTTGATCTGAGATCACTCCATCAGGGTGATCTGCCCCACTTCTGCATCTCGTTGGCCCAGGCTATACATCATGACGTATTGCACCAGGGCTCGCCGGTGCTGCCACAGTCGCTGTAACATGTGGAGAGTTGAATTCCAGCGTGTCGCCACATCGCATTTCAGGCGATGAACCGGCAGGCCGAAAGACTTCTGGAGCGATGCAAGTCGCTCAGGTGCGGCGGTTGAACGGCGGAAGTGAGCACTGCAGACAGTTTCCGTGCCCTGGTCAGAAGGCCATCTAGGCCGGGATAGTGTGTTAAAAATTGCTGGACAACAAGGTTAAACACGTGAGCCATACAAGGCACGTGTGTCACCTTGCCCAGGCGAAGGGCCGCACCCAGGTTTGCAGCATTGTCGCACACGGCCTTACCAGGCTGCAGGTTGAGTGGAGACAACCATTTATCAAAATCAGTCTCCAGAGCTGCCCACAACTCAGTCGCTGTGTGACTCCTATTTCAAAGACATGTCAAGCTAAAGACCGCCTGATGCCGTTGCGCTCTGCTACCAGCATAGTAATGAGGGGTGCGTGATTCCTTCTGCGCAGTGAGAACGCTGGTGGCCTGACCAGGCAGGCTTGGGGCGGAGGTGGAGGACCCAGATGAGGTGGAGGATGCAGAAGCAGTGGCGGAACTTGGACAGACAGAGGATTGACACACAAGTCGTGGGGACGGCAAGACTTGTGCAGCAGACCCTTCACCATCTATCACCATAGTTACCCAGTGGCCAGTCAGCGACATGTAACGTCCCTGTCCATGCTTACTGGTCCAAGTATCGGTGGTGAAATGCACCCGTTCACACACAGAGTTTCTCAAGGAAGCGGTGATGTTGTGTGCGACATGCTGGTGTAGCGCGGGCACACCTTTCTTAGAGAAGTAGTGGCGACTAGGCATCTGGTACTGGGGCACAGCGACAGACATAAGGTCTCTAAAATCCTGTGTGTCCACTAGGCGGAAAGGCAGCATTTCTGTAGTCAACAGCTTACAGAGGGATAGAGTCAACCTCTTCGCTTTGTCATGGGTCGCAGGAAGTGGCCTTTTATTTGACCACATCTGAGGGACAGAGATCTGGCTGCTGTGTGTAGACGGTGTTGAGTCGGGTGTCCCTGGAAAAATGCAGCTTTGTGAGGAAAGTGCAGGCGGAGACATGATGTTGCCTTCATCCAAAGTTGGTGCTATCGATGTCTGAGAGAGCTGTACACACTCACTTGTTTCCCCTTCCAAACCAACTGACGACCTACCAAGCAAACTGCCTGTTGCGGTTACAGTGGTGGAAGTTGTGGGTGGAAAAACAGGTGTGACAGCTGTCCCCACAGTCCTAGAAGATGACGAGCGCGCGGATGCACTGGAAGGGGCAGGCGGTGGATGGTTCGCTCCGCTAGGCCGCATTGCAGCACGGTGAGCTTCCCATCGGGCCATATGATATTTATTCATGTGACGATTCATGGAAGAAGTTGTCAAACTGCTGAGGTTTTGACCTCTACTAAGAGAACCATGACAAATTTTACAGATCACATAATTTGGGCGATCTTTTTCTATGTCAAAAAAGGACCTGGCTAGGCAAGGCTTAGAGGCCATGCGACCTGTTGATCCACCCCGAATAATGCTCAGAGGCAGAGTGGTGGCTGAGGATGCAGTTGTAGACGTGCTACCAGTGCTCCGACTGTGTCCAGGAAGGCGCCAGGTTACTTCGACGTCGGTTGCATCCTCCTCCACCGCCTCTGTTGACCTCCTCGAGTGTCTGACTGTGGGTTGACAGTAGGTGTGATCTAGAACTTAATCATCAATTGTTGTGTTTGCACTCCCCTACCCCTCAGACCGAGTTTCTTCTTGCCCTGACCGAATATTTAAGTTGTCATCCCAATCGGGTATCTGCGTCTCATCTTCATCAGTATGTTCCTCATTGCCTATAACCACAGTTGTTGGAAAGGCAGCATTTTGGTAGCCAACAGTTTGCATATGATGAAAGTCAACCTCCAAGCCATTTCATGCCCTTCTAAAAGCATGTAAAACACAGCGAGGGGACTCCAACCACAGTCTCCCTCGTTGCCACTAACTGGGCCACACACACCCCACTTGACTGGCATCGGTTGAGCCCCCTTTTGAAAAAGAAAAAGATGCTTTGCATGAAGCACTCTCAAAAATACGCGTGCCTTTCCCGTCCCCTGGCTGACCCAGGGGAAGAAAAGTCCTCTGAGAGCCATGACTTGTTCATCTTGGTTCTTTTAGAGACACAGCGAGGGGACTCCAACCACAGTCTCCCTCGTTGCCACTAACTGGGCCACACACACCCCACTTGACTGGCATCGGTTGACCCCCCCTTTTGACAAAGAAAAAGATGCTTTGCATGAAGCACTCTCAAAAATACGCGTGCCTTTCCCGTCCCCTGGCTGACCCAGGGGAAGAAAAGTCCTCTGAGAGCCATGACTTGTTCATCTTGGTTCTTTTAGAGACACAGCGAGGGGACTCCAACCACAGTCTCCCTCGTTGCCACTAACTGGGCCACACACACCCCACTTGACTGGCATCGGTTGAGCCCCCTTTTGAAAAAGAAAAAGATGCTTTGCATGAAGCACTCTCAAAAATACGCGTGCCTTTCCCGTCCCCTGGCTGACCCAGGGGAAGAAAAGTCCTCTGAGAGCCATGACTTGTTCATCTTGGTTCTTTTAGAGACACAGCGAGGGGACTCCAACCACAGTCTCCCTCGTTGCCACTAACTGGGCCACACACACCCCACTTGACTGGCATCGGTTGACCCCCCCTTTTGACAAAGAAAAAGATGCTTTGCATGAAGCACTCTCAAAAATACGCGTGCCTTTCCCGTCCCCTGGCTGACCCAGGGGAAGAAAAGTCCTCTGAGAGCCATGACTTGTTCATCTTGGTTCTTTTAGAGACACAGCGAGGGGACTCCAACCACAGTCTCCCTCGTTGCCACTAACTGGGCCACACACACCCCACTTGACTGGCATCGGTTGACCCCCCCTTTTGACAAAGAAAAAGATGCTTTGCATGAAGCACTCTCAAAAATACGCGTGCCTTTCCCGTCCCCTGGCTGACCCAGGGGAAGAAAAGTCCTCTGAGAGCCATGACTTGTTCATCTTGGTTCTTTTAGAGACACAGCGAGGGGACTCCAACCACAGTCTCCCTCGTTGCCACTAACTGGGCCACACACACCCCACTTGACTGGCATCGGTTGAGCCCCCTTTTGAAAAAGAAAAAGATGCTTTGCATGAAGCACTCTCAAAAATACGCGTGCCTTTCCCGTCCCCTGGCTGACCCAGGGGAAGAAAAGTCCTCTGAGAGCCATGACTTGTTCATCTTGGTTCTTTTAGAGACACAGCGAGGGGACTCCAACCACAGTCTCCCTCGTTGCCACTAACTGGGCCACACACACCCCACTTGACTGGCATCGGTTGAGCCCCCCTTTTGACAAAGAAAAAGATGCTTTGCATGAAGCACTCTCAAAAATACGCGTGCCTTTCGCCTCCCCTGGCTGACCCAGGGGAAGAAAAGTCCTCTGAGAGCCAGGTCCACATTGTCAGTGGACAGACACGTGTGCTTATCTGCCAGCAGACCCCCAGCAGCACTGAAGACAGGTTCCGAGAGAACGCTGGCTGCAGGACACGACAAGATCCTCAAGGCGTACGTGGCGAGCTCAGGCAATTTATCCAGATTGGAAGCCTAAAATGAGCAGGGCTCAAGTTGCACAATAATGGAATCGATGTTTCTTTGCATATACTCATATATCTGTGTGTCTCCCTCTTTTTCCTTGTCCAGCTGTTTTGTTTTCACATGAGTATATGTCCTTGTCACTTTCCCATGTGTTTGTGTTATGTTGTGAGTTGTTTGTCACCTTTTGGACACCTTTCAGGGTGTTTTCTAGGTGTTTTACTGTGTTTGTGATTGCCTGCCATTGTTTCCTATGGGCTCGAGTTCGGTTCGTCGAACGTTCGACGAGCCGAACTCGAGCCAGACCCCCCGTTCGGCGAACCGCCTCGAGCCGAACCGGGACCGGTTCGCTCATCTCTACCCAGTAGTCCAGAGAAATGCTGCTTTAGGGTATGAAGACATCATGTCTTTTAGACGCTGGTGCACCTACATTTTTTTACAGCAAAAGATGCTTCTGGAAAATGCTGGCAATGTTTTCCCGCAGCTTCTTCTCACCACACTTGCTGCTTTTCAGGTGACTTTGCCACCGGCATTTTTTTGTAATTAATTTTACTTATGAAATAGTGGCAGCTTCCATGCAGAAGACATAGTGCAGGGACTCTCGCTGCTCATATATTTATTAATGCTTACGTGTGTTGTAAAGGTCAGTCTTAGATTGTTTCATCTGAAGGTAATCTCTGATCTAGTTTACCAATGCACCTCTGCCAAGACGAACGGCTGAAAATAAACAATGTTATAAATGAACTTTTCAAGGAAAAGTTTAATGTTGACTTCAGCTTATGACACAATGTGCCCTCTAATTCTAGAAGCTGCTGAATTTATTAACCATCTGCCGTGTTCAAAGAGATTTTTCTTTCTTCCCATGAAACATTAAAGAAAATCCAGGCTGATTTACTGTACCCGGTCTCTGTATTTATCTTTGACAAATGTTACGCATCTCTTTAGGAACGGGTACAACTTGTTTTATGGTAGTGAAGGTTCTTACATTAAAAATAAGCTCTTGAATATATGGATATGTTTTTTAAGGATACGTTCCCACAATGAGTTATTTTCTGCAACTACCGTGTTTTTCCAAAAATAAGCCTTAACAGGAATTTTCAGCATTTTTGGCCACAGGCTTAAATATAAGCTCTGCCCCGAACATAAACCTAGTCGCAGTTCAATAATTAAGCGTCCATGCAGCTAAAAAAGTTAAAGAATACTGCAGGACACTTCATTATAGAAAGCAGACACCCCAAAAGAGAATAGAAAGAAGACAGAAAACCATGCAATCATACTCACCAGACACCGGACGGGAGGACTTGCGGTGTAATGCACAGATACACACATCAGATCATACACCCACACACATTGGATCGCACACACACACACACTTATTACCCACATCAGATCGCACGCACTCATGACATCAGGCAATACCGATTGCTTCTGACTGGCAAAGAATCTTGGGATGCAGTGCGGTGGAACGCATAGAGAACCTGCTGTGGAACACATTGATTTGTTCCACTGCCAAATCCTCCATCATAGGTCCTTGCACTCCCCTGCACTGCGTTCCATCTTCCCCTACTGGCCGGAAGCAATCCATATCGCCGGATGTGGTGAATGAGTGTGTGTATGCGACCTGATTTATATGAGTGTGTCGGCTAGGAGTAGGGGAAGACCGGGTGGAGTATATCTGCTAAAAGCGCCTGCCGAAGATCGCAAAAGGACCTGGGACCTACGCAGATATCCAGGATCTGGTAAGTATGATTCTCCTTGGAAGAGGATCTGACTTTTTGGGGGAGGGTCAACTTACCCCCCAACCGTGTTTCCTCAAGAATAAGACCTACTTGAAAATAAGTTCTAGCACTTTTTTCGGGGCAAAAAGAAGTATAAGACTGTGTCTTATTTTTGGAAAAACATGATATTAGTTAAATTAGATTACTTACCTTTTTTTAAATGCGTTTTTATAGCGGTTTTAAAGCTGCAGTATTTGTGTCTATCTAATTTGTTAGGTTTTAAATTACACCGCTTTGTTTTTTATACTTTCTGGTATTTGGCTTTGAAAAAACTTTAGTGATACACTTACGTATGTGTGGTTTACATATGTTTTTGGTGCGTTTCTGCAGCAAGTGTATAAACACACATGCATTTCCCTAATTTTTTTACCTGCAGATTTTCCACATTTAATGTATTCCATAGGAAAAATCAGCATATAAAACTCAGTGTACCATGAAGAAAAATGGTAAAATATTGCTTTTTTTGCAAAATAAAAATGTGTGCCATCAAAAACTGATCACAACCTTATATAGATTTTTGAAGATTGCCCATGACCTGACCTATCCTTACTCGCTCCTTTTCGGTAGCGATATCAGTTATATCATCATATAATTAGACATATAATTCTAAAAAAAAATACCGTGCTTACCTATTTTATCAGTAATTCTGTCAGATACTGTTATTGTGTTTATACACTATTTCAGATATACTGTATAAATGTTTTACGCAGGTATGGAGAAAAAATGTTGCAAATAAAAATTCTTTAAAAAATAAAAGTGTTAGTAATTTAATTTTTATCAATTAACAAAATGCAAAGAAAATTAACTAAATTTAAATCAAACTAATATTTGGTGTGAGCGCCTTTTGTCTTCAAAACATCAATTCTTCTAGGTACACTTGCACACGATTTTTGAAGGAACTCATGTAAGAAGGGAGGTCCAGGAATGCAACGATGCAATTAAGACAACTCAGTGGTGATTGACAAGTATTTTTTTACAGCAACAGGGAGTTATCTTGAATCATTCTCTGATTACCAATCATTCTGCTAAGGGGAACCACCTCACAATTGGTAATATACAAAGCAAAAATTGACTGGTCTAGTACATATGACTACTTAAGATTAGAGTTAACAACTTTTTCTAACATTAACCCAACTCCAGTCTTCCTGTCAGGGAAGCGTCAATGTCACACCTCTTCTGGTCACAATATTCCCTTATTAAAAAAAACTTAAGATTTATATATTTTAGCTGTACACTAGACTTCAAGTGGCTGTGGGACAATTTACTATGTCACCAGTCTAGCTTCAGAAACTAGCTTTACTTTCTTAGTACCGTATGACAAGGTGGGAAGCATTGGCCTCTTGGTACATCTGGGGTGGGATCTGTCTGTACCTCTCCCCAATGGAGGCAATACTCTCCATAGGACTCTCATGTTTGTTTCCTCTGTACAGCCAAAGTCGTCGTCATGGTGGGCAAACACTTCCTGATACTACCTCAGCAGTTGTTAGACCTCCCCCACCTGTTTGGAAAATAACACAGTCAAGTTTGCTTCCATTTGTTCTAGAATGTCTCAACAGGCTCTTGACTCGCCCCCCCAATGTGTCTGTTTGAAATACACTGACAAAATCCTCGAAACACTGACAAGACCCATTTTCTGGCATTACAGAAACTAGGGCCACATTCTTCTTAGGGGTTAGCGCAGCCTCGACCCAATCAAGTTCACTCACCTCACTAGTACTCATCCTTGATAGACAGTTGCAAAGGTGTGAGCAACCAAGAGCCATGGCATCTCTTTTCCTCCTTTTGAGGGTTCAACTTTCAACTTCACTTCCCCGAAAGGCACCCGGACAGGGATTGCGAGTACTGTCTGTCATAATTTGCAATTTGTTAAGACACTTTTCATTTACTGTTTTGTATTCGTTGACATTTCTCACACCAAATTCATCAAAAAAGTACACATGGTTCGTGAATGTTGTCCAAAGTTAAAAATGCTCTTTATTTCTGTTTTTTTTTTATGTGCAGCTGAGGCGCTCCTGTCAGGAGAGTGTCAGGCCATGCAGGGTGATGCACAAGTCATACGCAAGTGGAATGATATCCTCAGTGTCAGCCTGCTTCTCTCTCTGTAAAGACGCTTGTTTTTACAGAGAGATGAAGCAGAGCTGACAATGCTCTCCCTGCTTCTCGCTCTGTAGAAACACTTGTCTGTACAGAACGAATACCCCGCCCCATATAACTGTAAAGTCCAAGTCCGGTGTTCGGATGCAAGTTAACGTTATCTCAGAACCCAAACTAGAAGTTTACAAAATATTCGGGCGAGGCTCCAAAATGCGAACATCGGGGGGTTCGCCCATCACTAAACAAAATCTTTCTTTTCACCAGTCATAAGGTAATTTTAGCATCTATTAAAAATAAACCTATCTGAAAACCATTTGTGTCACAGGTTACCTTACATTGTATTTCCTTGTGCTTTAGGTTCAAATATTCCAGTAGTTCTATACTTAAAAAATGAAATTACAGAAAGCGGGAAGTAACATACAGGGAGATGATAATTACCATCCTTGTGGCTTCACTTTAGAGAAGGGAAACTTTAAAATTGAAATGAAACTGAAACTTAGAAGAACATTCATGTTTTACACTGAAAGGCAAAGTTTTGAAACACTTATATATACTGACACTCTGTACAGATATTCTGAGCTCACTAACCTAACAGGAATACATTCAACCTTAAAAAGCATGAAGCAGATTATGATGTACAATTACCCATAGAATAGGGGTTAACTTCTCAATCATTGGCTGCCCTATGGATCCACCCACTGATCCCGAAAACTAGGACTCTGAAGTGCTCCGTGTCAATAGAGCGGTAGCAGTTTATGTACCCATACAACGCAAGTCAATTTATTTTTAAAGGGACTGCCAGAGATAGTCTACGGCATTCCCTTTAAGAACGACTAGAGCAGTAGAGCAAATGATGGACATCTGCTCTTCAGAGCCCCTGTTCATGCGATTGGTGAGGGTCGTGACTCACCCACCCCAGGGCTATGGGACACCCGGTGCCGGGCCGGACTAGTCCGGGGGTAAACAGTGGTGGCGGGGCCCGACTCCGTGGCCCTGGTGGGTGTCAGTTAAATATGGCTGATGACTTGGGGTTTGTGTTCGTGATGCCACCTGTGGTATGCGGCTATTAAGCCGCCGCTGCTGTGTGAGGCCTCCGGGGTGATGATATGGCAGCAATGGTGGTACTGCTCCCCACAGGTGGAGCGGTGCCCCGGGGACACTGTTGGTGCTTATTCGTGTCTATGCAGAGAAATAACTGAGGCAACACCAGGGGTGCAGTTTCAAGGTCTTTACTCACAGTTCTTGTCAAGGCCTGCAGGAGCCTTTGGACTGCTGGGACCACCGTCAGGGACCTCTGCCGATCCCGGGTAGATCTGGGGGTTGATGCCAGTGCACCCCTCTAATTGTGTCCTTTCTCAGCTGACTTCACTGGCCACCAGCTCTGAAGCTATCTGTGGCCCTGGAATCCCTTCGTTCCCTGCTTGGTGTCACCTGGACCCTCCGAGTCCCAGGGTCTTCACCAGGAAGCGTCACTTTCTTCTTTCTTTAGCTCCTGCCTGACTAGAGCTCTTCTTCTACTCTCTGTTTCTCTCCTTCTCTGTTGCTTTCTTTCTCTGTTGTGGACACTCTGAACTCACAGAGCTCCTTTCTCTTTCACAGCTACATGCTGGCTCCTCACTCTCTCATTCTCTGAGGTAAACTGAAACTCTGACCTTCCTCTCTGCTCTACACTCGGCTGGCTCTTCCCACCCCCCGGTTGCTAAGCTACCACCCTATGGGAGCAGGGATGGGTCTTACGTCTCCTCCCAGCATGCAGCATGGGAGGGTTACTGCCACTATCCCTTGTCCCAGTGTGTGCCTAGCAATGGGTGTAGTGCAGTTTTACCTGTGAACTGGCATGTACCCCTTTCCTTACCCAGGATGGGACATCACACCTCTGACTGGGGTGCAATGTCTCTGTGGCGACGGAAGCCTCAGGGGCGCCACACTCCCCCACAGCAAATCCCAGCACGTCCTCGGGCTGAAACTACAAAAACAATGGAAGAAACTGCAAAATTTTGTTATGCATAAAACATTAAAACTTTAGGACATTACATCCCTTTATGGGAGGCACATAAATAACACATTCACCGGGGACCACATTCCAGTCCAGTGGCCCGGTAACACATAAACAGGGGGGGAGTCATCTTCAAAAAGAACAGGGGACAAGGATTCAGGACTAGGGTGTCATCTTCGAAAAGAACAATGGGCAGACATTCAGGGGCTATGTACTGTCCTGACTCCATTAACTCCTTGTCGTCCTCCACCAGGGGCTCCGACCCTTGATGGCGCCCACTGGGACTCTGACCCAGCGACGGTCAACAAGTCAGACAAGGTCCTCCTCCTTCCACCTCTTGTGCTGGGTGGCGTCTCCTGGAGAACTTAGGGACGTTCAACAAAGGCAGGAAGCATTATTTCTGGAGCAGGTCCTTTAAAACTTTCAACTCGGACGTTTAACTTCAGGGGTTATATACAGTTCAGCATCTTCTTTCCTTCTTCATTACTTGTGAGGATAGATGCGGGGGTCCCACTCCGGCATTGCTCCAGGCAGCGGGTAGGCCGAGGAGATCATCGTCTGCGTCTCCTGAGTGCTGGTCGCTGGGCTACTACGGGGCGCTGCAGCCTGTGTAGGAGTGGGGCTGCTGCGGGGTGATGGTATCGGAGCTGCGTCCTCCTCTGGATGTTCAGGGGTCTGCTCTTTAGCCACAACAGTTGCTGGGATAGACGGCGTTGCGGCCTGGTCTGATCTGGCCGGATAGGGTGTTTTTGCGCCGGACGTCTCAGCAGGGACTTCAGTCAGGGTCGCAGCATGGACCTCAATGGGCATCGCAGCAGAGACTTCAATGGGCATCGCAGAAGAGACCCCAGTCGGGATCACAGCAGGGATCGCATTCGGGATCGCATTCGGGATCGCACTCGGGATCGCACTCGGGATCGCAGCGGGGATCGCGGCGGGCATCGCAGTGGCCTCTGGTAGTAACGCCGGCGGGGTCAGCACACCCGATCGGGCAGGGGCAGTATAGGACTCACCCAGGGTTAGGCCGGAGATGCTCTGCAGCAGGATCGCCATCGCTGGTGTGGGCTCCGGATGGTCGTGGGCGGCACCTCCACACAGGCCTTGCTGCACAGACACCTGCAGCTTCCTCATGGCCAGCACCATCTCCTTCCCCCACACGGCTGTCTCCCGTCCACTCTGCTCGTTCATCCTGTCAGCCGTTCCCCCGACTTCAGCCTCCAGCTCAACGGCGGTCACAGGCCTGATCCAGGTGAGCTCCTCCTGGCCTCCGCTTGCAGGAGCCATCTTCTTTCTTCCTCCATACAGCAGCATTCTTAGCGCGCCATTTTTCTCTCCTCCGCTCTACATAGCGGGCACTGCTTCGCGCTCTTTTGCCAAGACCAAGGGGGCGGGGCTTCTTTTCACGCCCTTTCTTCTGACACGCCCCCCTTCTTCCCGCTCTCAGCAGCGCTAATGGCGGCGGTTTCCACAGTAAAACACACAGTCTTTTTAAAGGCGCACAGTACCCGGTGGGCGCCGGGCACGAGATCCTGTTCGTGACGCCAAAATTTGACTCGCCCACCCCAGGGCTATGGGACACCCGGTGCCGGGCCGGACTAGTCCGGGGGTAATCAGTGGTGGCGGGGCCCGACTCTGTGGCCCTGGTGGGTGTCAGTTAAATATGGCTGATGACTTGGGGTTTGTGTTCGTGACGCCACCTGTGGTATGCGGCTATTAAGCCGCCGCTGCTGTGTGAGGCCTCCGGGGTGATGATATGGCAGCAATGGTGGTACTGCTCCCCACAGGTGGAGCGGTGCCCCGGGGACACTGTTGGTGCTTATTCGTGTCTATGCAGAGAAATAACTGAGGCAACACCAGGGGTGCAGTTTCAAGGTCTTTACTCACAGTTTTTGTCAAAGCCTGTAGGAGCCTTTGGACTGCTGGGACCACTGTCAGGGACCTCCGCCGATCCCGGGTAGATCTGGGGGTTGATGCCAGTGCACCCCTCTAATTGTGTCCTTTCTCAGCTGACTTCACTGGCCACCAGCTGTGAAGCTATCTGTGGCCCTGGAATCCCTTCGTTCCCTGCTTGGTGTCACCTGGACCCTCCGAGTCCCAGGGTCTTCACCAGGAAGCGTCACTTTCTTCTTTCTTTAGCTCCTGCCTGACTAGAGCTCTTCTTCTACTCTCTGTTTCTCTCCTTCTCTGTTGCTTTCTTTCTCTGTTGCGGACACTCTGAACTCACAGAGCTCCTTTCTCTTTCACAGCTACATGCTGGCTCCTCACTCTCTCACTCTCTGAGGTAAACTGAAACTCTGACCTTCCTCTCTGCTCTACACTCGGCTGGCTCTTCCCACCCCCCGGTTGCTAAGCTACCACCCTATGGGAGCAGGGATGGGTCTTACGTCTCCTCCCAGCATGCAGCATGGGAGGGTTACTGCCACTATCCCTTGTCCCAGTGTGTGCCTAGCAATGGGTGTAGTGCAGTTTTACCTGTGAACTGGCATGTACCCCTTTCCTTACCCAGGATGGGACATCACACCTCTGACTGGGGTGCAATGTCTCTGTGGCGACGGAAGCCTCAGGGGCGCCACAGTCGCAGTGGTCAGACCCCCAGCAATTGGGAACCTGTTGAATTGGGGATAACTTCCAAACTTGAAAATGCTCTTTTAACTAAACATTAAAAATATTTGTAAGGTAATATATTGCCTTTTAATATGTACTCCTAGGAGGCTGCAGTATATATGACCACAAGTACATTATTCTTTTGCATCATTACTCTAGATATAAATACAAACCTTCTCTCTACATTCACAGTATCTGGAATTAGCTCTAAGGATTTCAACACAAAATAGACTGCAAAGTTACAGCACTCTGAACCCCTTCACCCCCGAGCTTGTTTTGACCTTCATAACGAGGACAATTTTTTCAAGTCTGATTAGTATCACTTTATGAGGTTATAACCCTGGAACGTTTCAAGGATCCCAGTGATTATGAGATTGCTTTTTTGTGACATTGTGCTTCATGTTAATGGTAAATTTAGGATTATTTTTTAGTGATTATTTGTGAAAATATCAGAAATTTGGCAAACATTTAGAAAAGTTTGCAATTTTCAAACTTTGAACTTTTTACCCTGAAGCCAGCTTTACACGTTGCAATTTGTTGTGCAATCACGTTTGCGATGTGACACGCCCAGATCGCATATGTGATCTAATGAGATCACACGTAGGTCGTTCATTTGTTGTCACACGTGCGTTAGTAGTCTACGTTAAATTGATCAATTTTGTGTGCGATCCTTTAGATCATGTGTTCTGTGACGTATGCATTGGGCACCCTTTTTTTTTTCCTTTATTGACTTGCCAAGCGTGTGTAATGTGTAGGGATGCGTTTTTACTATGTCATCTGTCATTCAGCTCTGCTACATGGCCGCTAACAACAGACACAGACAGCCATGTAGCAGAGCTGAATGGCTGATGACAGCAGACAGAGAAAGAGCCGCACGATCAGAATGAGCTCGGGTTAACTTCACCCGACTTCATTGTCATGCTGCGGTTCTGTCTGTGTCGCGTCCTGAATAGCGGTCACCAGTGAAGGACTCACCGGTGACCGCTAATCTCCTGAGTAACTGAATTGAGCAGCCCTCTCTCATATACTCAGCGATCCCCGATCCCCAGCGCGGCGCTGCACCACATTCACACTGCTCCGGTGGCTTTTACTATTTTGAAAAAGCCGACCGCTCATTAAACAATCTCGTATTCTCTGCTTTCCCCGCCCACCGGTGCCTATGATTGGTTGCAGTGTGACACGCCCCCACGCTGAGTGACAGGTGTCTCACTGCACCCAATCACAGCAGCCGGTGGGCGTGTCTATATTGTGCAGTGAAATAAATAATTAAATAATTAAAAATAAGGCGTGCGGTCCTCCCCAATTTTAAAACCAGCCAGATAAAGTCATACGGCTGAAGGCTGGTATTCTCAGGATGGGGAGCTCCACGTTATGGGGAATCCCCCAGCCTAACAATATCAGCCAGCAGCCGTCCAGAATTGCCGCATACAGTAGATGCGACAGTTCTGGGACTGTACCCGGCTCTTCCCGATTTGCCCTGGTGCGTTGGCAATCGGGGTAATAAGGAGTTAATGGCAGCCCATAGCTGCCACTAAGTCCTAGATTAATCATGTCAGGCGTCTCCCCGAGATACCTTCCATGATTAATCTGTAAGTGACAGTAAATAAATACACACACCCGAAAAAATTCTTTATTAGAAATAAAAAACACAAACATATACCCTCGTTCACCACTTTAATAAGCTCGAAAAAACCCTCCATGTCTGGCGTAATCCAGGATGGTCCAGCGTCGCTTCCAGCTCTGCTGCATGAAGGTGACCGGAGCTGCAGAAGGCACAGCCGCTCCTGTCACCTCCACTCAGCAACTGAAGACAGCCGCGCGATCAGCTGAGCTGTCACTGAGGTTACCCGCGGCCACCGCTGTATCCAGTGACAGCGAGTAACCTCAGTGACAGCTCAGCTGATCGCGCTATTCCCTTCATTAGCTGCGTGGAGCTGAAAGGAGCGTCGGTGTATTCTGCAGCTCCGGTCACCTTCATGCAGCAGAGCTGGAAGCGACGCTGGACCATCCTGGATTACGCCGGACATGGAGGGCTTTTTCGAGCTTATTAACGTGGTGAACGAGGGTATATGTTTGTGTTTTTTATTTCTAATAAAGGATTTTTTCGGGCGTGTGTGTTTATTTACTGTCACTTACAGATTAATCATGGAAGGTATCTCGGGGAGACGCCTGACATGATTAATCTAGGATTTAGTGGCAGCTATGGGCTGCCAATAACTCCTTATTACCCCGATTTGCCAACGCACCAGGGCAAATCGGGAAGAGCCGGGTACAGTCCCAGAACTGTCGCATCTAATGTATGCAGCAATTCTGGGCAGCTGCTGGCTGATATTGTTAGGCTGGGGGGCTCCCCATAACGTGGAGCTCCCCATCCTGAGAATACCAGCCTTCAGCCGTATGGCTTTATCTGGCTAGTTTTAAAATTGGGGAGGACCACACGCCGTTTTTTTTAATTATTTAATTATTTATTTCACTGCACAGTATAGACACGCCCACCGGCTGCTGTGATTGGGTGCAGTGAGACACCTGTCACTCAGCGTGGGGGCGTGTCTCACTGCAACCAATCATAGGCACCGGTGGGCGGGGAAAGCAGGGAATACGAGATTGTTTAATGAGCGGCTGGCATTTTCAAAATAGTAAAAGCCGCCGGAGCAGTGTGAATGCCGTGCAGCGCTGCGCCGGTGATCGGGGATCGGTGAGTATGAGAGAGGGGGTAAGAGGGATAGACTGACATGGACAGAGAGAGAGGGACAGAGATAGTGACCGACTGACAGAGATTAGTGAATGACAGACATTGTGAGGCGCTTCAGAACGCAGCTTTTCAGCTGCGCTCTGAAGCGGACCCTTTTTAAGCTGCGGTGCAGAGCGCACACCTGCGCACATAGCCTCAGACATCAAAATCGTATGAGCGATGTCACACGTTTCAATTGACTAGGTTCGTGCAACAAAACGTTCAATTCTAGACAAAGATACGATGTGTTTGCGATCACCGGTTTTGCGTTCAATCCTGATCGCACGTAGGTGTCACACACAGATACCTCACAAACGATGCCGGATGTGTGTCACTTACAACTTGACCCCAACGACGGATTGTGAGATATATTGAAGCGTGTAAAGCGGGCTTAAAACCAGAGAGATATGTCACATAAAATAGTTAGTAAATAACATTTACCACATGTCTACTTTACATCAGCGCAATTTTTTATTTATTTATTTTTTGTTAGGAAGTTAGAAGGGTTAAAATTTATAGGCAATGTCTAATTTTTTCAACAAAATTTACAAAACCATTTTTATTAGGAACCTCATCACATTTGACAGAAAATACCTCAAAGTGGAACCATTTTAAAAACTGCAGCCCTCAAACTGCTAAAAAAAACCACAAAAAACTACATAAAAAAAACACCAAAAAGGAGCCAAGACAAATGATATGTGCACACACAGAGCTTACATATTTTGGGCCAAAATATAAACTAATATCTCACTATTTGAGGTATGGCACATTTTATCCATTTTTGCAGGATGTGTGTGGACCTTTTTGAATTCAGGTGGTTAAATGGTGAGCCTGTCATGTGTTATGTACTCATAGTGCTAACTGACCCGCCTGGACCTGGTGTTGTGCGTCATTTATAGGCCATTATTCAGACACTGTGCGTCTCGTGTATCCGTGCGAGATGCACTTATATAGTGCTGTTTTGCCCGCCTGACCTGGGTTTCTGGCGTCATTTATAGGTCACAGTTCAGACACTGTGCATTTCACTCATTATATGATGGGCTCCCAGTGCAAGCCTTATTAGTGTGCATGTCTTATGCTAAGCAGCCGCCCCTCCCCCATAATGTGGAGGTTGAGTGGCTGTGACATCAGCATCTTGCACCTCGGCTGCAGCCATCTTTATGAGGAAGGCTCACCACATTCTGTGTGTGCACATATCATTTGTCTTGGCTCCTTTTTGGTGTTTTTTTGATGTAGTTTTTTGTGGTTTTTCTAACTAATTCAGTGTAGGGACTCGCAAGTGTGAGAATCCTTGACGAACGGATTGCGAGCTTACATATTTTGGGCCAAAATATAAACTAATATCTCACTATTTGAGGTATGGCACATTTTATCCATTTTTGCAGGATGTGTGTGGACCTTTTTGAATTCAGGTGGTTAAATGGTGAGCCTGTCATGTGTTATGTACTCATAGTGCTAACTGACCCGCCTGGACCTGGTGTTGTGCGTCATTTATAGGCCATTATTCAGACACTGTGCGTCTCGTGTATCCGTGCGAGATGCACTTATATAGTGCTGTTTTGCCCGCCTGACCTGGGTTTCTGGCGTCATTTATAGGTCACAGTTCAGACACTGTGCATTTCACTCATTATATGATGGGCTCCCAGTGCAAGCCTTATTAGTGTGCATGTCTTATGCTAAGCAGCCGCCCCTCCCCCATAATGTGGAGGTTGAGTGGCTGTGACATCAGCATCTTGCACCTCGGCTGCAGCCATCTTTATGAGGAAGGCTCACCACATTCTGTGTGTGCACATATCATTTCTCAAACTGCTAAAAGCAACATTCAAGAAACGTATTAACCCTCAGGTGCTTCACAGGAAATAAAGCAATATGGAAGGAAAAAATTAAAATGTTACTTTTGCCCACAAAAATGTTACTTTACCCCAAAATTATTTAGCATTTTCACAATGGTAACAAAAGAAAATTCTGCATTTGGAGAGCCCCTGATGTGCCTAGAGAGTAGAAACCCCCCACCAGTGACCACATTTTGTGAGCACCTTGAACAGGAGCGTCACAGAATTTTATAATGTTGAGCCATAAAAATTAAAATATACATTTTTACCACAAAAAAGTTGCTTTAACCCTTAATTTTTTTTTCATTTTTACATGGGTAACAATGGAAAATGGACAATACAATTTGTTGTGCAATTTCTGTGAAGTACAGGGATACTCCTTATATGGAAGAAAACTACTGTTCGGGCGCACATCAAGTTTCGGAAGGGAAGGAGCACCATTTGACTTTTTGAACATACAATTGATTGGAATCGTTAGCGGGCACCATGTCACATTTGAAGAATTACTAATGTGCCTAAACCTCTCACAAGTGACCTCATTTCGGACACTAAACGCCTCATGGAATCTATCTAGATGTCTTGTGAGTACCTTGAACAAACAGGTGCTTCACCAAATTTTATAATATTGAGTCGTGAAAATGAAAGAATACATTTTTACCATAAAAAGGTTGCTTTAACCCTTTTTTCGTTTTTAAAAGGGTAACTATAGAAAATGGACCATATAATTTGTTGTGCAATTTATCCTGAGTACACCGATACTCCATGTATAATGAAAAACTGTTGTTAGGACGTACGACAGGGAAAGAGAAGGAGCACCATTTGAATTTTGAAGCATCATTTTTGCTTGAATAGATTACAGAAACTATGTCATATTTGAAGATCCCCTGACATGCCAAAACAGCGGAAACCCCCAACAAGTGAACCGATTCCTCTCAACAAAGTAATATTGGGGGTGTGGTTAGCAATTTTAACCCTCAGGTGATTCACTAAATTGTATAACATTGGGATGTGAAAATAAAAAAATTTCACTAAAATGTTGTTTTGGCCCCAATTTTAATTTTCAAAAGAGGTAAGAGGAGAAAGTGAACCATTAATTCATCCTGGGGTGCAGTGAGCATATTTCCACTACAGGCATCCCATATAATTTTATATCATTGAGCGGTGAAAAAAGAATAATCATATGTTTTCAGTAAAATGTTGTTTTAGCCCCAAGTTTTTAATTTTTATGAGGGCTAACAAGTAAAAAATGGACCACACAATTTGTTCTGGTTTTTTTTCAGGAGTGCGCCAATACCCTCCATGCAATCAGGATCCACTTTTGAAGTACAGTGCAAAGCTGAGAAGGGAAGGAGCACCTAATAGACGTAAGATGATAAATAAGGGTCATGTCTTGTGGTTCTAAGGCCGGTGTCACACTTGCGAGTGCCTCACGTTTATCTTGTGCGAGTCTTGCGTTGCATCACCTGGCACGGACTCACACTCTCCTCACAGGAGCGGGTTGGTTGCATGTATCTCTATGCAACTGACCCGCTCCTGTGAGGAGAGTGTGAGTCCGTGCTGGGTGATGCAACGCGAGACTCGCGCAAGATACACGCGAGGCACTCACAAGTGTGACTCCGGCCTAAGTGTGACTGCATAGAGCACGTGTGTGAGCTGGTTCCTGTGATTGAGCGACTTATTGCACAGTTGTGCTGCCTGGCAAGTGCCTTTTATTGCCCTGACATCAAGGAAACAATTCGTAATATCAAAAATTGTGAAATCGCCCTGTCCTATTTAATAAGTGGACTGACCTGATCTTTTGAAAGCACAAAGTGCTTTTATTTTGTCATAAAGCCAGAGCATTATTGGCACTGTACACATATAATTATTTGCATCACTTTTCTGCCTTTCCTTGCATTTAAACAATGTTCATCAAGGTTTTAAATTTAACTACAATTGGAATAGCGAAAATAATCATAGAGCATCAGGTAAACTGCACGAGTCTGGACCAGGCGATGTCTGCACAGTGTTGACATTTAAAGGAACTCTATTGGATGTAATCAAGAGATAAAATCTGGCGGCTGATTAGGAGATACTGTTCTTCTCTTACTGCCCAAATACCAGCAGCCTAAAATGCTGTCTCAATAATCTATGTCCAGACACCACAAAGAACAATTTTACAATATCAATAATTTCCAGAGTATACAACTGAACAAGAACATGATGTGCAAAAGATAATTTTGGAAACGTCCACATAACAAAACAAAATCTGAATTTATACTCTGAAGGACTAAAGGGACAACGCACGAAAGTAAAAAGGGATTATGTAACGAAGGAGAAGGCCAAGGATGTAGTTACTTGGGAAACAAAGCAAAGACTGCAGAAAAGTATCCATGCTTTCCAGAAAACAAGTACCACATTGCATTCCAGTCTGCTATTTTTATAATACCACATGACAAGTTTGCACCACCAATGAGGTCAGTTAACCCCTTCACCCCGGGCGATTTTCCGTTGTTTTTTTTTTTGCTCTCCTTCTTCCGAGAACCGTAACTTTTTTATTTTTCCGTCAATCTTGCCATATAAGGGCTTAATTTTTGTGGGATGAGTTGTACATTTAAATGAAACCTTAAGTTGTACCATAGAGTGTACTGGGAAAACAGTAAAAAAAATTCAAAGTGCGGAAAAATTGAAAAAAAAGAGCAATCGCACAATTGTTTTTGGGATATTTTATTCACTGTGTTCACTGTATGGTAAACTGATGTGTCAGTGTGATGCCTCAGATTGGTACGAGTTCATAGACACCAAACATGTATAGGTTTACTTTTATCTAAGGGGTTAAAAAAATTCACACGTTTGTCTAAAACAAGTGGCTCACTTTTTGCACCATTTTCCAAAACCCGTAGCGTTCTCATTTTTCGGGATCTATAGCTCAGTGATGGCTTATGTTTGCATCTCGAGCTGACAATTTTTATGGTACCATTTTTACATAGATGCTACAGTTTGATCGCCTGTTATTGCATTTTGTGCAAAATTTGCGGCAACCAAAAAATGTAATTTTCGTCTTTTAAACTTTTTTGCCGCTACGTCGTTTATCGATCAGATTAATTGACTTTATATGTTGATAGACCAGGCGTTTCTGAACCCAGTGATACCAAATATGTGTAATTTTTTAATTTTTTTAACCCTTTAATTTTCAATGGGGCAAATGGGGGGTGATTTGAACTTTTAGGTTTTTATTATTTTTTTATTTTTAAAACTCTTCTTTTAACTTTTTTTTAATTTTACAAGTCTCCTAGGAGACTATAAGGATCAGCAGTCTGATCGCCGGTTCATTTATATAGATCACAGCTGCATTCTTCTGATGTGCAAAAAAGCTGCTCTCCTCTCACATACTGCTGGGTGTCAGGAAAAAACTGTGGAGGAAGAAAGCGCAAAATAGGGTCTTATCTGGTGGACAAGAGATTAAAATGTAAAGAGACAGGTACTCACCTGTTTCAGTTGTGACAGGCACAACTCCTCTGCGAGCATTTACGCAGAAAGTGCATATGGTGGTCAGCTGCAGCCCCGATGGGAAGGTAGATCACAAGATGTATGAGAAAAACGGGTTTGATGCTGCGCTAAAAACCACAACTCCAGGGGATTTGATGAAATCCTTTTCTTTATTTGCACGGGTCAACGCGTTTCGAAGGCACAGCCGCCTTCTTCATCAGGACAATACAAAGCAAAAAAGAACAGCATCAGTTGCTGTTCTTTTTTGCTTTGTATTGTCGTGATGAAGAAGGCGGCTGTGCCTTCGAAACGCGTTGACCCGTGCAAATAAAGAAAAGGATTTCATCAAATCCCCTGGAGTTGTGGTTTTTAGCGCAGCATCAAACCCGTTTTTCTCATACATCTTGTGATCATACTGCTGGGTGTAAGAGGAAATGACTCATGATAACTACAGGAGTCATTACATGACCCTGTGCTACCATAGCAACCATCGGCTCCATGTTATCACGTCACGCGACTTCCAATGGCAGCGGTTAAGTGAATGCTTACCGCGGCGCGCAGTTACAAGGCACTGTTAGATTTTGACAGCGAGATGTAAGGGGTTAAAAGGTGTTGGTGGAATGCAGATCCACTCGTGCCTGGGAGGCACTCATGTCAGCTGTTCAAATCAGTGACATGATCCATGATGTATCCAGTATGTCATGTGTCGTGAAGAGGTTAAGCACCCCAACAGAAGTCACCATTTTTCAGAGATACTGTCTATATTTACAAGCCAAAGTCCGAAAAAGTCAAGACACTGTGTACAAAGTAAAGGAAACAAGAAACAATGATTTGGAAATCTTAGAACACAAATCAGAAGTTGAAAGTCAGATTTTTTTTTCCATCTCATTTGAAAAAAATAACTCATCTAGAAATTGATAGAGATGACACATCCCCAAAAAAACTTAGGACAAGTCCATGTCTACCATTTTTTGATTATCCCCTCTTTTTACAATGAACTGTAAACATCTGGGAAGTGAGGAGACCAATTTATGGAGTTTGAGGAGAGGAATGTTGTCCTATTCTTGTCTGATGTAGGATTCTAGCTGCTCAATAGGGTCTTCTTTGGTGGAATTTTTGTTTCAAAAGGTGCAAAATATGTTCTATTGGTGAAAAATCTGAACTGCAGGAAACCAGTTTATCACCACAACTCTTCTATGAAGCCATGCTGTTGAGATGGATGCAGTATGCGGTTTAGCATTGTCTTGCTGAAATATTCAAGGCTTTCCCTTGACATTGTCTGGATGGAAGCATACACTGTCGAGCAAAATGGTAACAATGTTTTGAACTTTTGACTTTCAGGCTCCATATCTCAATATCCACTACAGCTTCCACATGAGACTACCTTAATTTTATAGACAAACATCTTGGTTATCTCATACATTAATTTGACTTGCAACTATTTAGCATATGATTAGTTATGCAGATTCTTGTCATGTCATTGAACTAATACTGTTTTCCTCCTGCTGGTGGAAAAAAAATTCTTCCTGTATACTACAAATTACAACCTGTTCTCACATTTCCGAATAGCTCAGTGTGTTACTAGGTTAATTTCCAATCGAAGGGTCACTGGTTCAAATCGAGGAGCAGCCATGAATATTTCCAAGAAAAAAGAAACAGCATTCATCCAGCTTATTGATATCAGTCTCTGGCCCAAGAAAATTTCCAAATTGCATCATGTGAGTGCCATGACAGTTGATAGAAAACAAAATGAAGTCCATCCAGCCATTCAAAAGTCAAGAGGTTATGTCCAGGCCAAATAACAAGTGGGCTTGTCAGTTCAGGCACGACAAACATGGCAGTGGAGGTGGCTCGTATGTGTCATAATAGGGAGATCACAGACATCTATGCAAGCCCTGTGGGATGTATATTACACAATTCTGGAATGGTGGCTCGAAAAAAGGTGAAGAAGCCTCTAATTTAATATTGTCATACGAAGCGTTAGCTCAAGTTTTCAAAAGATTACAAAGAGTAGAGGATTAGAAACAGGTGATTTGGAGTGATGTGATGAAAGTCAGTAGACTAGGCTCTGATGAGTCCAAATGGGTCTAAATGAAACAAGGGAAAAAAGGGCTAATGTATCAAGAAGTTGAAGGAACCGTCAAGTTCAGTGGAGGAAGCCTGATGACATGGTTTTGTTTCAGAGCCAAAGGAATTGGATACTTCTCCAGGATTGATGGTGGTCTTAATGAGTAATATGTGAGTATCCTACAAGATGAGTTACTTCATATATTTGAGAACTAAGAGTATGAAAACGAAGACATTGTGTTCCAGCAGGACAACAATCTAAAGAATACGTAAAAATTGGCAAAGAAATGGTTCAATCATCATGAAGTAGAGGAGCTGGATTGGCTCCCACAGTCACCAGACATCAACCAATTGAACACTTGTGGGTAGAGTTGAAGAAAAAGCTGTATATATACCCAAGTGAGTCGATTAATATGCACCAACATTGGGAAAGTGTAGAAAAGACCTGAGACTCAGATTTCAGTCGAGTTATGCTTGAATCAAGAGCATGCCCAGAATGATTCAGGCAGTGTTGGAAGCCAAAGATGATTTACGAAATACTAACAAAATAATAATAATTTTAATTCAGATTTGTAGGAGCCAAACAGTAACAATGCAGTGACAAGACAAGAATCTGCATAACTAATCATATGCTGAATAGTTGCAAGTCAAATTTATGGATGAGATAGCTAAGATGATTGTCTATAAAATGAAGTAGTCTCAAGCTCAAAGCTGTAGTGGATGGTGAGATATGGAGACTGAAAGTCAAAGGTTCAAAACATTGATACCTTTTTGTTCTTCAGTGTATGTTGTTCTAAAACCTCTAAATAATGCTCAGCACTGAGTGCTTTTTCAGATATGTAAGCTGTCCATGCCAAAGGCCATAATGGATTCCCATAGTATCGAAGTTGCAGGCTTTTGAACTGTCGCGCCCCACGGGGCAGGCGGTCAGCCTACTCGTCGCCAGGCCGTCTTGGGTCGGGTCAGGCATTGTCACAGGGTGGCCTTGCCTGGTTCCGTTGCCCTGAGGCATTGAGTTAATGGTGGGGGAAGCGAGGTATTTGGGAAAGTTTGTCGTGAAGCCACCTGTGGTATGCAGCCAGGGAATAGCCGCCGCTGCCAGGTTCCTCTCCAGGGCAGGTGTTAAGGCAGCCGGGATGGTATCGCTCCCCACAGGCGGAGCGGGCCCTGAGTGGATGATGAGGGTTCTAATGGCCACTGATGCCTAAGCGCTGGACGGCGGCGCCGGTAAGGACGAGCCAACACAGTCTCTGCGGGTTCAAGGTGTAGTTTACTCACAACTTCAGCTGCCAGCTCGATCACACTGGTCATTGCCGTGATGGGCTCCAGTCAATCCCAGATCCGGTAAGGGTTCACCACTGGTATTTTGGAAGAGAAGGAGTGAGAGTCCTATTTTTAGGGGTGTCCCTCTCTGCAGTTAAGTACCCTGGCTGAGCTCCCACTCCAAGCCACGGGCCCAGTAATGTCCAAGTTTTCTAGAGATGTCTTGCCAGAACTATCATCCTGACGGGTCTGTAAGTGTCTGCCCTGATGTGAGTGTGTTGTGCCTATTTCTACCCCAGGTGGAACCTGCCCCCAGATGGCTGGCTTCAGTGACCGGGAAATCCATGTTCGTATGGCCACCCCCTGCCTACCCTGAGCCAACCCACTCTGTGTGAAGGCTCCTAAGCTGTGGGTTGTGTGTGTGAATGTGGAACACCGGTGATTAACCCCCCCTCCTTACCTGAGATAGATACTGCACCTTAATGGAGTGCAGTACCCTGTGGCAACCAGAGCCTCAGTGGTGCCACAGAACTATGTACTGATAACATGCTGGAAAATCCCTCTCCCCACGACTTCCATGGTTTCCATAAAGAATCTCAAATTTTGAATTCATCTGGCCACAGAACAGTTTTCCATTTTGCCTCAGTCCTTTTTAAATGAGCTTTGGCCAAAAGAAGTGTTTCTGGATTGTGTTGATATATGGCTTCTTCCTTGAGTAATATAGCTTTAGCTTGATTTGTTGATTGCTCTGTCTCAGACAATGATTTCTGGAAGTATTCTGGAGCCCATGTAGTGATTTGCACAACCAAATAATTTCTGTTTTTAATGCAGTACCGCCTGAGGGTTTGTTGATCACAAACATTGAATTTTGACCGTCTGCCTTGTCCCTTGTGCGCATGGATTTCTTCTGACTAAATATTTTGATGATATTATGTATTGTATATGGTGGGATATTCAAGGTCTCTTAAATTTTTAAGAAACATTTTCACAGATTGACTATCTTTGCTCCTGGAAGACTACCACTCCAACATGCTCTTTTTATGCAGTCATGTGACTTAGTTAAAAATTGCCCATCCAGATATTTTTCTTTAGTACCACTCTCTTTTCCAGCCATTGTCAACTGTCCCTTTGAGATGAGTTGCTGACATCAATTTCTAAATTAGTTAATCTTTTTCAAATTAATTTTAAAAATATGTAACTTTCATCTTCTGATCTGTGTTCTATGTTCTGTTATGGCTGTTACGGCTATTTGAGATTTCCAAGTCATTGCTTTCTTAAGGAAATATTCCCATATACAGTACAGTCCTTTGAATGCAAGCTATTCACTTCCTCTATGGACTAGCAGCTGACAAACCTATCATTATATGATTCCTCATACAATGCTGATGTGATTGACAAAAGCTACCACTAAAGCTCAAGACCCTGGGACTCATTCAGAGACCCCTTAGATTAATTTGTGAATAAGACTTTATCAAAGAGTACACATGGGGCAAAAAATAGTAACAAAGAGGTATTCTCAAATTGTCACTTGAGCATCTCAGAGCTGTGCATTCTTCTTACTTCCTAGTTTCTGGCAGGGTGGGCTCTCCTTGAGTGACAGTTCTGGCGAGTAGCAAAGCTATAGTATTGGTACAATCATAAAGCTCAGCACAAGTTCTGCTGTAACACATTCAGCTATCAGTTGTTTGTTCTGGAGTCTACACTGCTATCACTATATTTATCCATAAAGATAACAGGGAATTTGAAAAACCACAAAGCTCAGGACAGTAAAAGCCGTGATTTAGGAGACCTGGTCTGGGAGAAGACAATGCCACAGGCCGGTGTCTTTTTAAGATTTATAACAGCAGCTTGTCAAGAGCTGAGAGGGCGAGGGAGGTCAGCAGCTAACTTTTATATTGCAATCAATTGGCTGGAGAGATGTAACTGGGATATTTGGATTTCTGCTCAAATTAACACTTCTGGAATGTTGCTACTATGCATACTTGGCCATGGTTTGAGCAGACACTAATGGCCAAGCTCCATAGAACCCAGCTGTTACGCTATGAAAGATAACAGCTCTCATAGCAAGAGAATGACAGCAGGTAGACATCATAAAAAGCAAGTTTTCGATTTACTTGCTTTTTGTAACTAAAAAAAAGCAATATAAAAACATGAGAATACCCCATTAACTTATTACTCTTGTGAGAATGAAGTGTACTATATAATTGATTATAACTGTAATATTGAGCAATAACCTGTCATGCCATATGAAAATGTTGTTCATTTATAATATACTAGCTGTACTACCCGGCTTCGCCCGGGTTAATAACTGCTGTTAACAAAATAGAATGTATTAATAAAAATGTATTCTGCAGACAAAAACCACAAAACAAATATAAATAGATATAAATGTAATTATTAAAAGGCAAAAACTAAGCTAATAGAAGCATTTCACAACATACGTATATTTCAACACCACAGATATTCCACACAGATTTAACTAAATTGGCCAAGTAATGTGCCCTGTCTGTCACTTGCCCTGTCTGTCACTTGCTCTGTCGTTCCCTGTCTGTCTCGTTCCCTCTCTTTCCCTGTTTGTCTCTTTCCCTGTCTGTCTCTTTCCCTCTGTCTATTTGTCTGTCTCTTTACCTGTCTTTGTCTGTTTCTTACACTGTCTGTCTTTGTCTGTGTCTGTCTCTTAAGCTGTCTCTTTCCCTGTCTGTCTCTTTCCCTGTCAGTCTGTCTCTTTGTCTGTCTCTTTGTGTCTGTTTCTTACCCTGTCTGTGTCTGCCTCTTTCCCTGTCTGTGTCTGCCTCTTTCCCTGGCTGCATTGTGATACGCCAACATTCCATTTAAGGGCGTGGCTGCGCATTCTTCTGAAGTTCTGTATGCACTGTGGCTCCCAGCTCCATTCGCTTTAATGGAGGCAGGTTTTTTGGTGAATAACTGTAAAGCGCGGGGTTAAAATTTCCCCTCAAAACATAGCCTATGACGCTCTCAGGGTCCAGAAGTGTGAGTGTGCAAAATGTTGTGGCTGTAGCTGCGACAGTGCAGATGCCAATCCCGGACATACATACATACACACATTCAGCTTTATACAGTTAGGTCCAGAAATATTTGGACAGTGACACAATTATCGTGAGTTGGGCTCTGCATGCCACCACATTGGATTTGAAATGAAACCTCTACAACAGAATTCAAGTGCAGATTGTAACGTTTAATTTGAAGGTTTGAACAAAAATATCTGATAGAAATTGTAGGAATTGTACACATTTCTTTACAAACACTCCACATTTTAGGAGGTCAAAAGTAATTGGACAAATAAACCAAACCCAAACAAAATATTTTTATTTTCAATATTTTGTTGCGAATCCTTTGGAGGCAATCACTGCCTTAAGTCTGGAACCCATGGACATCACCAAACGCTGGGTTTCCTCCTTCTTAATGCTTTGCCAGGCCTTTACAGCCGCAGCCTTCAGGTCTTGCTTGTTTGTGGGTCTTTCCGTCTTAAGTCTGGATTTTAGCAAGTGAAATGCATGCTCAATTGGGTTAAGATCTGGTGATTGACTTGGCCATTGCAGAATGTTCCACTTTTTTGCACTCATGAACTCCTGGGTAGCTTTGGCTGTATGCTTGGGGTCATTGTCCATCTGTACTATGAAGCGCCGTCCGATCAACTTTGCGGCATTTGGCTGAATCTGGGCTGAAAGTATATCCCGGTACACTTCAGAATTCATCCGGCTACTCTTGTCTGCTGTTATGTCATCAATAAACACAAGTGACCCAGTGCCATTGAAAGCCATGCATGCCCATGCCATCACGTTGCCTCCACCATGTTTTACAGAGGATGTGGTGTGCCTTGGATCATGTGCCGTTCCCTTTCTTCTCCAAACTTTTTTCTTCCCATCATTCTGGTACAGGTTGATCTTGGTCTCATCTGTCCATAGAATACTTTTCCAGAACTGAGCTGGCTTCATGAGGTGTTTTTCAGCAAATTTAACTCTGGCCTGTCTATTTTTGGAATTGATGAATGGTTTGCATCTAGATGTGAACCCTTTGTATTTACTTTCATGGAGTCTTCTCTTTACTGTTGACTTAGAGACAGATACACCTACTTCACTGAGAGTGTTCTGGACTTCAGTTGATGTTGTGAATGGGTTCTTCTTCACCAAAGAAAGTATGCGGCGATCATCCATCACTGTTGTCATCCGTGGACGCCCAGGCCTTTTTGAGTTCCCAAGCTCACCAGTCAATTCCTTTTTTCTCAGAATGTACCCGACTGTTGATTTTGCTACTCCAAGCATGTCTGCTATCTCTCTGATGGATTTTTCTTTTTTTCAGCCTCAGGATGTTCTGCTTCACCTCAATTGAGAGTTCCTTAGACCGCATGTTGTCTGGTCACATCAACAGCTTCCAAATGCAAAACCACACACCTGTAATCAACCCCAGACCTTTTAACTACTTCATTGATTACAGGTTAACGAGGGAGACGCCTTCAGAGTTAATTGCAGCCCTTAGAGTCCCTTGTCCAATTACTTTTGGTCCCTTGAAAAAGAGGAGGCTATGCATTACAGAGCTATGATTCCTAAACCCTTTCTCCGATTTGGATGTGAAAACTCTCATATTGCAGCTGGAAGTGTGCACTTTCAGCCCATAGTATATATATAATTGTATTTCTGAATATGTTTTTGTAAACAGCTAAAATAACAAAACTTGTGTCACTGTCCAAATATTTCTGGCCCTGACTGTATATTAGATTTAATGGGGTTGTTGTCTGTTCAGAATTTATGATAACATGATCACTATGGATCCGGCTTTTGTTGCCTCCAACAAACAGCTGATGGCTGCTAAAATTTGTACAGCTGTTATTGAGTAGATCACCCATATGCCCTAAGAGGTAAAATTTTCAGAGGTTACCTCAATAAGATAAGTATACATGTTGTCAATGAGATGTAATATAGCTGATTAGCCCTAAGGACATGACATTTACATGCAAACACACGCTCATAGCTTATGAGGGTAGGTACTGCGATTAGTGGAGAAAGCTTAGTCATCTTATTGGATTTCCCTAGCTTTTAAGCCTGATACTTTTTTTCTTGGAAAAATACTGCAGGGAACACAAAATATAAACTCTAGTTAAAACACAAAATGCAAGTTATAAACTCTAGTTAAAACCATTACGTGATTTCCATGACACCAGGGCAATCAGAAAGAGCCGAGATGGAGGGCCTGAAATGGAGCATCTTGTGATGCGCTACTTCTGGGGAGCCTGCAGGTTGGTATTTTTAGCTGGGAAGGGACCAATAACCATGGAGCTTCCTAGCCTGATAATATCAGCTCTCAGCTGTCTGCTTTACCTTTGCTGATTTCATAAAATAGTGGGGACTCCACATCGTTTTTTTCCATTTATTTATTTTTTAAGTTAAACAAGCCTAAACAGCTGTAGAACAAAGTCTAGATGAAAGGCACTAAAGGTGGCAAGTTTATAATATGAAGGGAGGTTGTGAAATTACATATCTGCAAGATATCTATCTAATATGTTTCTAATACTATCTATATCTTTATATTATTAGTTTTTCTTTTAGATGTGTGCGTAAAAATCTGATGGTATATGGATGGTAACTGTGCCGCCCATTTTTCTTACTCACAACCATAGACTTGAATTGGACAGTCAATATATGGGGCTATAGGCAGAAATGCTGCGATTTTTTCCTCTGCCCGATTACAGCTGAGGACAAACTCGCAGACGAACACTGCCTCATTGAATAACATTGGTGCGAGTGCAATGCAATTTTTTATCGCACACTCTATTTAATGCACAAATGGTAGCGAGGCCTTAGAGTCTCAACAGCAAGATGATTCCCCGATTCTTAAAGGGAACCTGCCACTTATTCACCTGTGAGGCGGTCCGATACTGTCCGTTCCAATGGGCGTCACTTTTCTCGGGTCCGGCACCTCCCCTATCCTTGCTGTCCTCGGGTCCGGTGCCTTCTCTTTCCTTGCGATCGCTGTCCTCCTTGCTTCCGTGTCCTACATAATCCACACAAGCCAACATTTTGCTCCTGCGCACGCGCATTTTGCTCTGTCCTATTGAAAGCAGAGCAAAGTACTGTAATGCGCAGGCGCGGGAAAAGGTCACAGAACGCCTGCACATGTGCACTACTGTACTTTCTTCTGCCCTCAACAGGTCAGAGCAAAGTGCGCGTGCACATGAGTGCAATGGAGGGCACTGTGTGGATGACGCTGGACGCGTCATCCACACGAAGCAAGGAGGGCGGTCATGGACGGAAGAGAGGAGGCGCCAGACCGAGAACAGCAAGGATAGAGGAGGTGCCAGACTCGAAAACAACAACACCCATTGGACCGTATTGGACTGCCCTTCAGGCGACTAAGTGCCGGGTTCCCTTTAATTGGCATATATGGTACTTTTATGGTAATCCAGGAATGATCCATTCATAGTTGTGGTCTTTACACCTATAATCATAAGATATTACAGGAGCACTCATCATAAACTCATAGATTGTATATTTTAATTCAGCACATGCATGTGTGTAGCAGTTGCTGGAGGTCACAATGTGACACCATAGGAGAACATTAGATGTGATGTCACAAAGCGACACTAATGCGGGCGTCAAAAGAGGCGATCTATCGTGCGATAGATCGTCGGGGTCACGGTTTTCGTGACGCACATCCGGCTTCGTTGGCGACGTCATCCCGTGTGACACCTACGAGCGTTCGCAAATCGGTGAGAAATTGGGTATCGTGTACTCCTCGTTTGTTTTTAAAAAATCGTTTATTTTACTTTGCGCAGGTTGTTCATCGTACCCGGGGTAGCACACATCGCACTGTGTGACACCCCGGGAACGATGAACACAGCTTACCTGCGTCCCACGGCACCCGCTGGCTATGCGGAAGGAAGGAGGTGGGCGGGATGTTTACGTCCCGCTCATCTCCGCCCCTCCACTTCTATTGGCCGGCCTCTGTGACGCCGAACATCCCACCCCCTTCAGGAAGGGGATGTTCGCCGCCCACATCGACATCGCTCAGCACGTAAGTACGTGTGACGGGGGTTAAACGACTTTGTGCGACATGGGCAGCGATTTGCCCGTGACGCACAAACGACGGGGGCGGGTACGATCGCTCGGGCGATCGCACGATAGATCGTACCGTGTGAAGCCCGCATAAGAGTCACATGGCACAAGTTGTCACCTAGCTTTAATTGGAATAAATGATTGTATAAAGTAGGAAGCACACAGATGTACAGAATGGGCCCAAAGATTGCTATGGGCAGTCTGTAAAACATGGACCCTTGACATAACTGGGTGCATGAGACCAGGAATGAAAATTTGCTTATATTGTAAAATATTTCCCATTCATTTTTCAACTTTACAATAGAGAATACTGAGCACATTTTGACAAGAAAAAGTGCAGACACTAATACTAATGGCTTGTAGCGTATTCTTTGTGTTTGTTTTCCTTGCTAGCTAATGTAATGAGACATTAAGGACAAGTTTCCATTTTCCTGAATAACTTGAGGCATTTCCTCCAAAATTTGAAATGATATCTGATGCCTTTAGATTGGGATTGTCTGGCATTGTGCCCAAACATTCATTATCTGAATCTGGACAGAAGCTGCGTCTTATGTTTTTCTTAGGAACAAGTTAATTCTTGCCTGTGAAAACAATTCCAAATGTTTAAAGGGCTATTCCCCTAAATTGTAATAAAGTACTGGACTAGTGCCGCTTCTAGGCTTTTTACCTGCGTGTACTATATATGTGATTCTTATTCTGTACTCCTACGCTTTTTCTTTTGAAATTATTTTTATTACATTTTTTTTTAATTAGAATGCAAAACAAGGGTTACCTTAAACAATTAGTACTCCTAATCCTACCTAATGTGGTATCATTCAGAACACTGTTATGTGTAAGGGCAGCATTAGGCCAGTTTTACACGTCCAGTTGGAGTTCGGGTGCTGTACATATGCTAACCACTCGCGCATGCATCGCTATGCTCAGGTACGATCGGTGCTCGGCCCAGTGGGAGTCGCTTGTAGAGTCTGAATGACTCTTACTGGGGGTAAAACGTTATAGGATGTAGTGGGTACAAAAAACAAAAACAAAAAAACCCAAAACATACTCCCTCCCTTGAAATGCTCTGTGTATGGCTAGCTGTATGTGGGTGCAGAACCAAACTGCCCAATCAGTGACTTCCAATGGCGTTCGAGCTTTGTGATCAAGTTTAGGTCAAGTCCGGGTCCCACACTGAACTTTATATAAAGTCCCACAGAACCCAAACTTCCATGGGTCCACTCATCTCTAGTTATGTGCACATACCCTCATGGAAGACCACTTATATGCTTGTGAGCCATGCAAATGGCTATGGGAGATGAAAGGGGGGTGATGGAGAATAGCATCTACTTCTTCTCCATCCTAACATTCTACAGTCTCTTCTATTTTATTATTCTGCTGACATCACTTCAAGGATTCCTTAAAACGAGTCTATCAGCCCAATCTGACAGCATATATTGAGCACATTGCCTTGTAGGAGATATAGCATCTATAAAAATCTGCCTCTATAAACTGAAGGTTAATCATATATTGTAATTAGAGTGCTCAGGGCACCCTTGGTGAGGCCAAGAGGTTCAATTCACCGTTCTGCCCACTGGTTTTAGTTGCTCTGCTTTCCTCACTGGTATTCACAGCACTTGCATCAGAGAGAGCTCAACAACCAGAACTGGCAGGAAGGGAGACCGTTTTCTTGATTTTCTTTTTTTTTTATTAAACTTCACATTCCAAAAGCAGGCAGGAAGGAGGCAGCGACTAGAAAACGAAAGTTGCAATTTTTATTGGCACCATATCCACAGGCCTATGGCTCAATTAATAAAGACTGGCGATTTCCATGACGGTCTTAATGAGGGAGCGTGCTGGAGTCAGACGCTGGCGTAATTACTTTGATGAGTCGGGACCTATGGGCTTAGTTTATGCTGACAGAATACCCTTAATATTCATTATATCAGCTTGGAATAGAATGCCACAGTCCTCCTGGATTGTTGGGTATGCTATAAGTAGAAGCAAGGGATCCTTGTGTGGGCGTCACACGAGACAAGCTATTGCGCGATGCATCGTCGGGGTCACGGTTTTTGTGAAGCACATCGGCATCGCTTGCGACGTTGTTTCGTGTGACACCTCCGAGCGACGCAGAACCGCTCACAAATCGTAAGTCGTGTACTCGTCGCTTATTTTTAAAAAATTGTTTATTTTTAATGGAGCCGGTTGTTCATCCTACCTGGGGCAGCACACATTGCTCCATGTGACACCACGGGAACGATTAACATAGCTTACCTACGTCCCACGGCTCCCGCCAGCAATGCAAAAGGAAGGAGGTGGGCGGGTTGTTTACGTCCTGCTCATCTCCGCCCCTCCTCTTTCTTTGGCCGGCCGCTGTGTGACATCGCTGTGACGCCGAACGTCCCTCCCCCTTCAGGAAGTGGATGTTTGCCGCCCACAGCGAGGTCGCTCAGCAGGTAAGTGCGTGTGATGGTGGTTTAACGACTTTGTGCGCCACGGGCAACTAATTGCCCGTGACGCACAAACGACGGGGGCGGGTACGATCGCTCATGCAATCGCACGATAGATCGTACCCTGTGAAGCCCGCATTAGTCTTATGTTCAGATTGCCAATGCTCCGAAAGAATGACAATATCTTAGTGCTATAAAAGTACCAGTATCCTCACGTTTAAGGCTGGCTCACACTGGTGTATAACTCAGCTGAGCACCATCTGATGTTTTTTCCGATAGCACTCGTTCCAATGTTATTCTATGGGGCAGTGCCATTCAGTGCTTTTTTCTCATGCCGATTTGGCATAAGAGAAAAATCACTGCATGCTGCGAGGGGCAGTGTATATCAGACAGCGCACACCCATTCAATGCTATGGGTGGGTGCAAAACATCGGACTGCACTTGGGTGACATAAGATTACATAGCAAAAACGTGATGACAGATTCTTTAATCAAAGCAGGCATTCCATACGTTACTAGGCTGTGCATTGCTGTTTCAATAAAAATCTATTTTATCAGTAGATTATCACTACAGGACTAGATGTCTTGTGCCTGCTAATCCTTCTGCTCTGTATAAACCTGCCAACATGACTAATAGCTTTCTGTCAATGTACAGTGTACATAGAAACCTTCGAAACAGCAGTGTGTGGAGAGTAAGGCTATGTGCGCACGTTGCATATTTGCATGCAGTTACGCTGCGATCTGCACCGCAGCGTAACTGCATGCGTCCTGCGTCCCCAGCATAATCTATGAAGATTATGCAGGAGACGTGTGCACGTGGCGTATTAGAGCGCAGTGCTTCGGCTGCTGCCCGAAGCGCGCGTTCTAAGAAGTGACATGTCACTTCTTTCCTGCGCTCTGCATGCATCCCCCGCTCTGTCTATGTGAGGGGCTGCAGTCAGAGCACATGGAATCGGCTTTCATTTTTTCATTCACGGACTCTTTCTGCAGCGATTTGAAACGCACGTGTGCTGTTCAAATCGCTGCAGAAATTTCTGCAGGGACAAACTCTACGTGCGCACATAGCCTAATGCAGAGCTCAGCATTCACAGAACTGCTAGATCCGCAGCAGAAAAAAAGGTGATAGTATCAAAAGAAAAGCAAGCAGCTGAGTAAGTGACATTGTGGGAATCAGGATATCTGTCTCTACAGCTATCAGATAAAGCAAAAAACTTGACAGTTTCCCTTTAATCCTTACTGGTGTGTCGCCAGGGGTTAAGGGGATACCCAGAACCGGGCCAAGGGGTCGCTTCTGGAAAGGGGATCACGGTGTCGTGACCCGGTCTGTGCTCCCTGGTTCCACAATAAAAAGGGGGGTTATGTTCGTGACGCCACCCGTGGAATGTGATCAGAGATGACCACCGCTGCTGCAGAACCTCCGGGGTGATGGAAGGCAGCTTGAGATGGGACGGCTCCCCACGGGTAGAGCCTTTTCCCCGGGGCAGTGTGTTAGTAGTCTATGGGGGGAGTGCAGGACACGAGCACAATAAACAGGCAGACTCACGGTTTTGCAGTTTCTTTGTCCTTTACTGATGATGGTATTCAGCAGAGTACTGTCCACGGAGTCTGTGAGGGGTTCAGGGTTTCTCCCACCCAGCCGGGCCGTTTTGGCTTCCTTGCCTGCACTGTGTGTCTGTGGCCTGCTGCTGTGAACTATGCAGCCGGCTCTGCTGTGCTCTGCTCCTAGGTACCGACCTGACAGGCAACTCGAGTCCTTCCTAGTATGTTCCTGAACTCTCCTATGTTGCTTGTGTCTGTGGTACAGGTGAAAGATCTGGAATCTTCACTTCTCTGGTGGTAACTGTGCAGTATGTAACCTGCAGTCTCGGATCCAGCATCCGTTCTTGTGCTCCACTGGGATGAGCTCAGCAATGCTCTGCCTCCCAGGAATGTTCTCTGTGTAATCTGTCTCCTTTCCTCAGACCCTCAGCTAGGCCTGGAATTGGTCAGTGGATCCTGAGGTGAGCTAAAGCCAGCTTCCAACCTGCAGAGATCCTGTCTCCTCAGTGCTCTGCACTGAACTTCCAAACTGAAACTACTTCTGACCATTTCCTCCCCCCCAGCAGAATGTACAGGGAAGCAGCTTGGTCTCCCCCTTCTGGCCAGGAGGTCTTGGTGTTGTGTGTGGGGAGTTAACCCTTTGTGTTGTTACTGTGGCAACCCTGGGGTGCCACATTCCCCCTTAGTGAAGAACAGTACTCCGGGACTGTGAAACAAACAAACAAGTTATGAACAACAAGTGTATATATAAATACAGAGTCTCAAAAGGAAAAAATACAAAAACCTTAAAGCTCAAAAAGAGTCCAAAATGTTCAAAAATATATAAGTGTTCATACAGTATAGTCTCTGTAGGTACTGGGCTTTTGGTCTTAACGTTGCAATTAAATAAACATTTCAATCAACAAACACTTCTTAAAGGTGTCTCTACTCTGGTCGTAAGTGCAGTAGGCCTCACGGCCCTCGGGCCACCAACAATGTGATCAAGTTGTAACTCTCCGTGCTGCCACCTTACACCACTCTTCTCTCACCTTTTCTGTACACTAAACTGTTACGGTTTTTCATATAAACATTATAACATATGTACATTTTATATGCAATTCCACATTAGTCTTTATATCTTGCTGGTATATGACCCTGAGTACTACGCTGTGATCTGCGTACTGCTGGTGTACTGGGTGTACTTAGCATAATGGTGTGGGTGGAAGTGTACCTATTTGGTGTTTCTGGTACTTGTGAGGATGGGGGGCTGACTGTAGGACTGGCAAGCTCACTGGGACCAGGAATCTGTTCTTCCTCTACGGTTTCAACTTCCAGTACTTCTTGTCTTGAGACTTCTTGTGGTATGGGTTCTGATTGTGGTTCCACCACTTGAGGGAAGGCGATCATTGGGACTACTACTGCTCCATAGTAATTTGGCCATGTTTTTGGGAAATCTCCTAAGACTGTATGGAACACATCTTCTTCCTTCTTGACAGGTTGTACCTGTATGGGTAAGGTGACTTCTGGTGTCTTGAGGGTTTCAGGACACGGTTTGAGTTGATCTCTTGAAACGACAGCTGATGTCCTTCCTTCATCCTTACTGATGAGACACACTTTGGGATTATCCATACTGGATGGTAAGACTGTATATGGGGTGGTTTCCCACTGATTATCCAATTTGTTTGTGCGCCGTTTCCTCTTGAGAACTTGGTCACCAGGTTGCAATGGGGTTGCTAGAGCATGCTGGTTGAAGGTTCTCTCCTGTCTTCCCCTAGCTTGTTGGAGACTTTTCTCTACGCACTCTTGTACTTGGCGATACTGCTGCTGACGTAGGGTATCCCAATTGGATTCTTGAACTTCCGCATCTGGCTTCAGAATTCCCATATCTAAATCAATTGGCAGTTTACCGGGCCTTGCACGCATAAGGTAAGCGGGGGTGCAGTTTGTAGAACTCACCGGGACATGATTGTACAAGTCCACCAAGTCTGGCAATTTCTCTGGCCATTGATTTCTTTCTGACTCTGGTAAGGTCTTCAACAGGTCAATCACAATATGGTTCATCTTCTCGCATAAGCCATTTGTTTGGGGATGGTATGCTGTTGTGCGGATCTTTTTACAGCCATACATGTTGCAGAATTCTTGGAAGATCTGTGATTCGAAAGCTGGACCTTGATCTGCAAGGACTTGTTCTGGGTAACCATGGGGTCTGCAAAAGTACGTCTGGAATGCTTTAGCTGCTGTTCTAGCTGTAAGGTCTTTCACGGGTACCACCACTAAGAAGCGTGAGTAATGGTCCACGATGGTTAAGGCATAGACATAGCCGGACCGGCTTGGTGACAACTTGACGTGGTCTAATGCGACTAGCTCGAGTGGTTGCTTGGTTACTATGGACTGGAGTGGAGCTCTCTGGTTCTGTTGATCCTTTCTTCTGAGGTTGCACGGTCCGCATTTTCTACACCAATCTTCAATTGATTTTCTCATGCCAACCCAGTAGAATCTTTCTCTTAAGAGCACTTCCAACTTTTTCCAACCAAAATGACCAGCACCGTCGTGGTAAGCTTCCAGAACCATCTTGACGTCTCTCTTGGGCACGATGATCTGCCAGACCAACTCATGTGTTTTTGGATTGGTGTGCCTTCTACAGAGCTTCCCTTGGTACAGGAACAATTTACCTCTCTCCTTCCAGAGATGTTGCGTCTCAGCTGGGGCATTCTGATTAGGGTAAGCACCTTGTTGTGTCTTGTGTGTCAGCCCATCCGTGGTGTGCTAATGGGTTGAGAGTTGCCTGCTGTTGTTTTTGGTAGACACTCGGTTGGTACTGTCCCACCTTAGGACGGTGAAAGGCCGGCAGCTCAATTTCTTCCAGTCCCTCCGGTTCCTCTTCCACGTTCCCCGAGTGTGGCATCCGGGATAAGGCATCTGCATTCCCATTCTTGTGGCCTGCCCTGTACTTGATGACAAAGTTGTAGTTTGACAGTCGGGCTATCCATCGCTGTTCCAGCGCACCTAGTTTTGCAGAGTCCAGGTGGGTCAACGGATTGTTGTCAGTAAAGATGGTAAATTCTGCAGCTGCCAGGTAGTGTTTGAAACGCTCTGTTACAGCCCAAACTACTGCCAGTAGTTCTAACTTGAAGGAGCTGTAATTCTCTGGGTTTCTTTCTGTAGGTCGGAGCTTCCTGCTTGCAAAGGCAATAACTTTCTCCTTGCCTTCCTGCTTTTGAGACAATACTGCTCCCAGTCCTACGTTGCTGGCATCCGTGTACAAAATGAAGGGTTGATGGTAATCTGGATATGCCAGGATCTCTTCTCCTGTCAGTGCCCACTTCAACTTCTTAAAGGACTCTTCTCTCTCATCACTCCACTGGAAAGGAGGATTTCGGGCTGCAGACTTCTTTGACTGTCCTACCAGGATGTCTTGTAGGGGAGCTGCTAGCTTCGTGAACCCTTTTATAAATCTTCTATAGTAGCCCACCAGTCCCAGGAATTGCCTCACCTCTTTCACGCTGGTGGGTCTCGGCCAATCTCTTATCACGGTAACTTTTTCAGGATCTGGTGCTACCCCTTCTGAGCTCACGACATGTCCCAGGTACTGTACCCTTGGCTTTAGAAGGTGACACTTGGATGGCTTGATTTTCATGCCATAGCCGGATAAGGCTTCAAACACTTCTGCCAGGTCTTGTAGATGCTGTTCATAGGTCTTGGAGTAGACTATGACGTCATCCAGGTACAGGAGGACAGTTTCAAAGTTCTTATGTCCTAGGCAGCACTCCATCAGTCGCTGGAAGGTTCCAGGTGCGTTGCAGAGTCCAAACGGCATACAATTGAACTCACAGAGGCCCATCGGCGTGGTGAATGCTGTCTTCTCCTTATCAGCCTCTGCCACAGGAACTTGCCAATACCCACTAGTCAGATCTAGGGTGGAAAAGTAAGTAGCGGATTTTAATGCAGCCAATGACTCTTCCATCCTAGGTAATGGGTATGCATCCTTGTGTGTAATGCGGTTGATCCGTCTGTAGTCTACACACATCCTCATGGTCCCATCTTTTTTCTTAACTAGCACTAGTGGGGCTGCCCAGGGGCTACAACTGTCTCTTATTACTCCTGCTTCTTTCATTTCTTTGAGCATGTCTTTGGCGCATTGGTAGTGAGCCGGTGGTACTGGTCTATACCTCTCCTTTATGGGTGGATGGTTACCTGTGGGTATAGTGTGCTCTACCCCTTTGATCTGCCCAAAGTCTAATGGGTGTTTGCTGAATATTTGTTCATATTCCTTCACTACCCTGTATACTCCATGCTTTTGATGGGAGGGTGTAGAATCGGTACCTACATGTAGCTTTTGGCACCAATCCTCCAGCTTTCCCTCTGAGCCATTGTCCTCCGCCTGATTTGACGGCTTCAAGGGCTCAACGGTGGTGATGGCGTTGTTATCAACCGTATATAGCTTAGCCATGGTAGCATACTTTGGTAGGGTGACCTCATCTTCCCCACAATTTAGAAGGCGTATTGGCACTCTCCCCCTGTGTACCTCAACTATTCCTCTGGCCGTCAGTACAGTGGGCCTACTGTCTGAGTACACGGGTTCTACCAGGGCCTGATAGTCTCGCCCTCTGATGCCTATTGCAGCTCTACACCAGACCAGCATTTCTGTTTTGGGAGGAATTACAATAGGTATTGGGTCACTTACCCTTGCACTGCCAATTTCACCTCCTGACATTTCTACCTGCTGCTTCAGCATCAAGGCTTTAATTTCCTTCTGCAGGAGTCTCTGTTGCCCAGGTTTGGCAGTCTCGACGATCTGCTGCAAGACAGTAATTACCTCTGCAAAACAATTTTCAATTACATTCATTCCTAGCAGCATAGTTGGTTCACGTTCTCGTCGGTCAACATCAACAATGATAATACCCTGATTCTGCAATTCTACTCTCCCAATCTTAATGGTCATTTCTCTGAAACCAACCTGTGGTACTAATTCACCATTGCTAGCCCATATATTCAATGCAACATTAGATGGACCACTGCTAACGTCTGAATCAGCCCAGTACCTCTTATAAAGGGACATGCGGAATTGATGATATTTGGGAACCAGTGTCCAGCAAGGCGTTGAGCGGAATGCCATCCAGCACGATGGGGATGACTGGACGTCCCCCCACATACTTGTCGTGCCAGGGTGAGGGACCTTGAGAGTTCATTCCTGAGGAGCGGCCCGCCTCCCCAGGGGATCCCCATTTAAAGCACATTCACGGGCAAAGTGACCTGGCTCATTGCAACGGCGGCAAATGGGCTGTCCATCCGGCTGGTAGCGGTCGCCGGGTCGTCCTCTCGTCGCTTGGTATCTCCTAGGCCTCATCCATGGAACATCCTCCTTGCTGGTCGCCAGCTCAATCTTGGGTGCAGACTTGGATCCACGCAGCTCCTGGACGATTCTAGCCATGGAAGCAACAGTGTCTGTAAGGGCTTCAAGCTTTTGATGTAGAGCCTCATTAGTGATCGGCTCCAGGTGGTTAGCAGCAGCCGCTGACATGGCCGATGTCACCGGCACTACTGGCTGCTGGGGTGGCACTGTAAGGTGTTGAACAGAGTCTATATCCTGCGGCTCCTCCACCTGCTGGAGGCGGATGGCTCTATCCTTTAGCTGGGCAAATGTTAGTCCTGGATCCTGGATCACCATCATGCTCAGTTGTCCCCGGTGGGAAGGGGATGAGAGTCCATCCAGGAATTGGTCTATCAGCAGCTTATCTGCTCCAGGGGCTAAGGCAGGTTCTGCTAATTTAAGTGCTCTGAGCGCCTCCTGCAAGTTTAAAGCAAAGTCTCTTGCGCTCTCTCTAGGTTTTTGCTTGCATCCAAAGAACCTCATTTTAGCCCGGCTGCCAGCAGTGGATTCAAAAGCTGCTTTTAGTCCAGCTATGATATGCTCTACAGTGTCCTTTGCATCGTCCGGCCAGGATGTAGCCTCCCGCTGGGCATTGCCAGTTAACTGTCCCATAAGCATACCAACACGCTGAGCTTCTGTCAGGGGGTACATGCTGTAGTAGATTTTTAGCTTTCCGATAAAGTCATTAAGTGTGTTGGGCTCACCTGAGTACTGCGGCAGCCACACTGCACCCGGGGTGTACGGCATCAGGAACGGCATGATAGGTGCCGCTGCACCGCCGGGTACAACAGCATCTCCCTGCTGCGACATCTTTGCGCCCCCTTAGTTAATTTCACCAGTCTTCTTGACAGCAAGCCTGGGACACTTTTCTGCGTTTTCGTTCGGGTCGCAGCACCGAGCGCACCTCCTCCGCAAGCGGTAGGCGGAGTCTTAGTTTAGGCGCGATGTTTTCCCGCGCGTAGCAGCTAATGGCGCGATTAAAGATGGCGCCTGGAAAATTTTACCAATGATGTTTTTGGATTTTTCCAGGTATCTTTGCAAAGTTTAAAGTCCGTTCTTTGTTTCAACAATTCACAGTGCAAATCTTTTATGCGATGCAATAAGTCTTTACAGGCGCACGTCACCCGGGTTGCAGCCGGGTCCAGTCCGCATCCTGTTCGTGACGCCAAAGTTGTGTCGCCAGGGGTTAAGGGGATACCCAGAACCGGGCCAAGGGGTCGCTTCTGGAAAGGGGATCACGGTGTCGTGACCCGGTCTGTGCTCCCTGGTTCCACAATAAAAAGGGGGGTTATGTTCGTGACGCCACCCATGGAATGTGATCAGAGATGACCACCGCTGCTGCAGAACCTCCGGGGTGATGGAAGGCAGCTTGAGATGGGACGGCTCCCCACGGGTAGAGCCTTTTCCCCGGGGCAGTGTGTTAGTAGTCTATGGGGGGGAGTGCAGGACACGAGCACAATAAACAGGCAGACTCACGGTTTTGCAGTTTCTTTGTCCTTTACTGATGATGGTATTCAGCAGAGTACTGTCCACGGAGTCTGTGAGGGGTTCAGGGTTTCTCCCACCCAGCCGGGCCGTTTTGGCTTCCTTGCCTGCACTGTGTGTCTGTGGCCTGCTGCTGTGAACTATGCAGCCGGCTCTGCTGTGCTCTGCTCCTAGGTACCGACCTGACAGGCAACTCGAGTCCTTCCTAGTATGTTCCTGAACTCTCCTATGTTGCTTGTGTCTGTGGTACAGGTGAAAGATCTGGAATCTTCACTTCTCTGGTGGTAACTGTGCAGTATGTAACCTGCAGTCTCGGATCCAGCATCCGTTCTTGTGCTCCACTGGGATGAGCTCAGCAATGCTCTGCCTCCCAGGAATGTTCTCTGTGTAATCTGTCTCCTTTCCTCAGACCCTCAGCTAGGCCTGGAATTGGTCAGTGGATCCTGAGGTGAGCTAAAGCCAGCTTCCAACCTGCAGAGATCCTGTCTCCTCAGTGCTCTGCACTGAACTTCCAAACTGAAACTACTTCTGACCATTTCCTCCCCCCCAGCAGAATGTACAGGGAAGCAGCTTGGTCTCCCCCTTCTGGCCAGGAGGTCTTGGTGTTGTGTGTGGGGAGTTAACCCTTTGTGTTGTTACTGTGGCAACCCTGGGGTGCCACACTGGCAGATAGTCAGTAAATTAGTAAACAATTTACACATGGGTGAGAACTTGTATGCAAAGTATACCAGGCACAAAAAGTAAAATATCGTAATTAAATGGTAACAGTGCATTTATGATAGCACATAATTGTGTGTATTTGCATCACAGTATTCCCAAACTCAAAAAACTATGTTTAACCCCTTACAGACATTGGATGCACTGGGTACGTCCTGGCGATCGCAGGGGTTCAGGCGCTGTACACCCACAATCGCCGCCGGGTCTGCGGCTTATCTTGTAGCCGAGACCCGGCTGTCACAGTCTGTCTATACTCTTGTTCTTTTGTGTCCTCCCCGGCCCAGTATCTGTGGTATGATCAGACCATATCCCTCCATGGTCAGACACGGCCATTACACAGTACATAGCAGGGGCACATATATAAGATTATCTCAGCACAGGAACCTCTTTTTATAAACATATCCAATTGTGGAAATTATTATTCCAAGATCTATTGATTAAAATAAACATTGTTGGTGGGAAAACCCCTTTAGGGTTAGGGCTACATAGCTACCTACAATGTTACATGACAGTAGTTCTTAAAATAATAAAAAAAAATCTGCGCATCATAATTGTATGTAACGCATCTGCTATTTGCTTTCACGCGACTACTTTATAGCACTGATAAATAAGTAAATAAGACGGCCAAGTTGCAGTTAAGTCACACACAAGTCACATGTTGAGAGCGATTGGAATGAATTCTATGACAAGTAAGTCGGAAGCAATTTGCAACCAGCGATAGACAATCCATCATATTTTAAACATTTGCGGCTCTTTAGCTGCATGTCATAGTGCGACACCATAAGAAATAATTACATCTAATTTTGCAATGTGTCACGCGACACATTGTCATGTAGTCCAAGATTTATAAAAGGAGAAACAAATGCCAGAAGGGAAAGAAAAACAAAATGGAAAGTAGCGGTCAGATAATTCTTTACACCTCCATAAGATACCAGAATGATTTCCTAAATAGTGAATAGAGAGGAGCGGATCCGTTGAAGTTCAGTTTGACAAGTTTAGCGAGACTTTAGCTAAAGTTCGGTTGTGGACCCGGACTTGACCTAAACCCCATTGGAAGTCACTAATTGGGCAGTTTGGATCTCCACCCACATGTAGCAGGCCATAAACAGATCACTTCCGGGGGTGGGAGGACGGTGTTTTGTTTTGTTTTTTTTGTACACACTATATCCGATAACATTGCGGTTACCCCCCAGTGCAAGCCATTAAAACGCTGCAAGCGGCTGGGCAAAGGACTGAGCGTACCGATCACAGTGAGGCTCGCTCCAGTGGATAGCATAAGTAAAGCACCCAAAAACGGATTTTTTTGTAAAGTGCGTTTGGTACAAAGACCAAACTTAATCGATCGGATTCACTCATCTCTGGTCGTCAACAATTTTATCTTTCTATTCTATTCTATTTCGAATTTTTTTTTTTTCTCCCCCAACCGCTAAGAAAAGAAAAAAAACAAAAAAGAAAAATGCACAACGCGCGGAACATCTTTCTACTGGAAATATATAGGACATGGCCATTTCTTGCAACCTTTAGTCATCTAAACTCCATTATTCAGATACCTAGACTTACTTGTGTAGTTTTCCCAAATAAAAAAAAATATGTGTAGGTCAACCATAGACCCAACAACCAATATAGAAGGAATTCTCTAAACCTCATGTGAATAATGCTTATACAGTGCCTTGCAAAAGTATTCGACCCCCTTGAATTTTTCAACCTTTTCCACATTCCAGGCTTCAAACATAAAAATAAAAATTTTAATGTTATGGTGAAGAATCAACAAGTGGGACACAATTGTGAAGTTGAACGAAATTTATTGCTTATTTTAAACAAAAAAAAAAAATAACTGAAAAGTGGGGCGTGCAACATTATTCGTCAGTATCAACTTAAATACTTTGTAGCGCCACCTTTTTCTGCGATTACAGCTGCAAGTCGCTTGGGGTATGGGTCTATCAGTTTTGCACATCGAGACTGAAATTCTTCCCCATTCTTTCTTTGCAAACAGCTGGAGCTGAGTGAGGTTGGATGGAGAGCGTTAGTGAACAGCAGTTTTCAGCTCTTTCCACATATTCTCGATTGGATTCAGGTTTGGACTATGACTTGGCCATTCTAACACCTGGATACGTTTATTTGTGAACCATTCCATTGTAGATTTTGCTTTATGTTTTGGTATCATTGTCTTGTTGGAAGACAAACCTCCGTCCCAGTCTCAGGTCTTTTGAAGACTCCAACGAAGGGAATTTTGTTTACTTACCGTAAATTCCTTTTCTTCTAGCTCCAATTGGGAGACCCAGACAGTGGGTGTATAGCTACTGCCTCTGGAGGCCGCACAAAGAACTACACTTAAAAGTGTAAGGCCCCTCCCCTTCTGGCTATACACCCTCCCGTAGGAGTACGGATTCCTCAGTTTTAGTACCAAAGCAAGAAGGAGGAAAGCCAATAACAGTTTCAAAAACAAATTCAATCCGATAACAAGATCGGAGAACTTAAGAAACAACATGAACAACATGTGCACCCGAAAAACGAAACCCTAAGAACAAATAGGGCGGGTGCTGGGTCTCCCAATTGGAGCTAGAAGAAAAGGAATTTACGGTAAGTAAACAAAATTCCCTTCTTCTTTTTCGCTCCTAATTGGGAGACCCAGACAGTGGGACGTCCAAAAGCAGTCCCTGGGTGGGTAAAAAGATACCACATGAACGGGCTGTCAGACAGCCTCTTCCTACAGGTGGGCCACCGCCGCCTGAAGGACCTGTCTACCTAGGCTGGCATCTGCCGAAGCGTAGGTATGCACTTGATAGTGTTTGGTAAACGTGTGCAGACTCGACCAGGTAGCCGCCTGGCACACTTGCTGAGCCGTAGCCTGATGCCGCAATGCCCAGGACGCACCCACGGCTCTGGTAGAATGGGCCTTCAGTCCAGATGGGATCGGAAGCCCAGCAGAACGGTATGTGTGAAGAATTGGTTCCTTGATCCACCGCGCCAGGGTGGATTTGGAAGCTTGCGATCCCTTATGCTGACCAGCGACTAGGACAAAGAGCGCATCAGAACGGCGTAGAGACGCCGTGCGAGAAATGTAAATCCTGAGTGCTCTCACCAGGTCCAACAGATGTAAACCCTTTTCAAATTGGTGAACTGGATGCGGACACAAAGATGGCAAAGTGATATCCTGATTGAGATGAAAGGAAGAAACCACCTTGGGAGAAAACTCTGGAATTGGACGCAGTACTACCTTGTCTTGGTGAAACACCAGGAAGGGAGATTTGCAAGATAACGCCGCTAGCTCGGACACTCTTCGAAGAGACGTGACCGCCACAAGAAAAACTACCTTTTGTGAAAGCCGAGAAAGGGGAACCTCTTTCAAAGGCTCGAAAGGCGGCTTCTGGAGAGCAATGAGAACCTTGTTCAGATCCCAGGGTTCCAATGGCCGTCTGTAAGGAGGAACGATATGACAAACTCCTTGGAGAAACGTGCGTACTTTAGAAAGCCGTGCCAAGCGCTTCTGAAAGAATACGGATAGCGCGGAGACTTGACCCTTAAGCGAGCTAAGCGACAAACCTTTTTCCAACCCAGACTGCAGGAAGGAAAGAAAAATTGGCAATGCAAATGGCCAGGGAGAAAACCCTTGAGCCAAGCACCACGCTAAGAATATCTTCCACGTCCTGTGATAGATCTTAGCTGAGGATGGTTTTCTAGCCTGTCTCATTGTGGCAACAACTTCATGAGATAAACCTGAGGCCGCTAGGATCCAGGACTCAATGGCCACACAGTCAGGTTCAGGGCCGCAGAATTCAGATGGAAAAACGGCCCTTGAGACAGCAAATCTGGACGGTTTGGTAGTGTCCACGGTTGGCCTACCGTGAGATGCCACAGATCCGGGTACCACGACCTTCTTGGCCAATCTGGAGCGACGAGTATGGCTCGATGGCAGTCGGACTTGATTTTCCGGAGAACTCTGGGTAACAATGCTAGAGGTGGGAACACATAGGGGAGTCGGAATTGCGACCAATCCTGAACCAAGGCGTCTGCCGCCAGCGCTCGGTGATCGTGAGACCGTGCCATGAAAACTGGGACCTTGTTGTTGTGCCGTGACGCCATCAGATCGACGTCCGGCGTCCCCCAGCGGCAACAGATCTGCTGAAACACGTCCGGGTGAAGGGACCATTCTCCTGCGTCCATGCCCTGGCGACTGAGAAAGTCTGCTTCCCAGTTTTCCACGCCTGGGATGTGAACTGCGGATATGGTGGACGCTCTGCTTTCCACCCACGTCAAAATCCGCTGGACTTCTTGAAAAGCTTGGCGACTGCGTGTTCCCCCTTGGTGGTTGATGTACGCCACCGCCGTGGAATTGTCCGACTGAATCCGAATCTGCTTGCCTTCCAGCCATTGTTGGAAGGCTCGCAGGGCAAGATAGATTGCTCTGATTTCCAGAACATTGATCTGCAGGGTGGACTCTTCCTGAGTCCACGTCCCCTGAGCCCTGTGGTGGAGAAACACCGCTCCCCACCCTGATAGGCTCGCATCCGTCGTGACCACTGCCCAGGACGGGGGAAGGAACGACTTTCCCTGTGACAATGAGGTGGGGAGAAGCCACCAACGCAGAGAGTCCTTGGCAGTCTGAGAGAGGGAGACAGTCCTGTCGAGGGACGTCGATTTCCCATCCCATTGGCGTAGAATGTCCCATTGTAGAGGGCGCAGATGAAACTGCGCGAACGGGACTGCCTCCATTGCTGCTACCATCTTTCCTAGGAAATGCATGAGGCGCCTCAGTGAGTGCGACTGGCTCTGAAGGAGAGATTGCACTCCAGTCCGTAGCGAGCACTGCTTGTCCAGTGGAAGCCTCACTATCGCTGAGAGAGTATGAAACTCCATGCCAAGATAAGTCAGAGATTGGGTCGGGGTTAGATGAGACTTTGGAAAGTTGATAATCCACCCGAAACTCTGGAGAGTGTCTAGTGCCACCTTCAGACTGTGTTGGCATGCCTCTTGAGAGGGTGCCTTTATAAGCAGGTCGTCTAGATACGGGATGACCGAGTGACCCTGCGAGTGCAGAACAGCTACTACTGCTGCCATGACTTTGGTGAAGACCCGGGGGGCTGTTGCCAGACCGAAAGGTAACGCTACGAACTGTAGGTGTTCGTCGTGTATGACGAAGCGTAGGAAACGCTGATGCTCTGGTGCAATCGGCACGTGGAGATACGCATCTTTGATATCTATTGATGCTAGAAAATCTCCTTGAGACATTGAGGCTATGACGGAGCGTAGGGATTCCATCCGGAACCTCCTGACTTTTACGTGTCTGTTGAGCAACTTTAGATCCAGGACGGGTCGATACGATCCGTCCTTTTTTGGGACCACAAACAGATTGGAGTAAAAACCGTGACCTTGTTCCTGAAGAGGGACGGAGGTCACCACTCCTTCCGCCTTTAGAGCGGCCACCGCCTGCAACAGAGCATCGGCTCGGTCTGGTGGTGGAGAAGTTCTGAAGAAACGAGTTGGCGGACGAGAACTGAACTCTATCCTGTACCCGTGAGACAGAATATCCCTCACCCAACGGTCTTTGACGCGTGACAGCCAAATGTCGCCAAAGTGGGAAAGCCTCCCACCGACCGCGGGTGTGGGAATCGGAGACCGCAAGTCAGGAGGACGCCGTCTTGGCAACGGTTCCTCCGGCTGTCCTTTTTGGGCGTGACTGAGACCTCCAAGAATCTGAGCGTCTCTGGTCTTTTTGAGTCTTTTTTGACGAGGCGAATTGGGACCTGCCCGGTCCTCGAAAGGACCGATAACCAGACTGACCCTTCCTCTGTTGGGGTTTGTTTTGTCTGTGTTGCGGTAAGGATGAGTCCTTACCCTTGGAGTGTTTGATGATTTCATCCAAACGCTCTCCAAACAATCGGTCACGAGAAAAAGGCAAATTGGTTAAGCACTTCTTGGAATGAGAATCTGCTTTCCAATGTCTCAACCACAGGGCCCTACGCAAAACAACGGAGTTGGCTGACGCCACTGCCGTGCGGCTTGTAGCGTCAAGAACAGCATTAATCGCGTACGACGCGAATGCCGCCATTTGCGAGGTCAATGGTGCGACCTGCGGGGCAAATGCACGTGTGACTGAGTCGACTCGCGCAAGCCCGGCTGAGATAGCTTGGAGTGCCCATACGGCCACAAAAGAAGGCGCTAATGACGCTCCAATCGCTTCATAGATGGATTTCAGCCAGAGCTCCATCTGCCTGTCAGTGGCATCTTTAAGTGCCGCTCCATCTTCAACTGCAACCAAGGATCTAGCTGCAAGCCTGGAAATTGGAGGATCCACTTTTGGACACTGGGTCCAACCCTTGACCACCTCAGGGGGAAAAGGGTAGCGTGTATCTTTAAGCCGTTTAGGAAAACGCCTTTCAGGATAAGCGTGGGGTTTCTGGATTGCGTCTCTAAAGTCAGCGTGGTCCAGAAAAGTGCTTAATGTACGCTTAGGGTATCTGAAATGGATTCTCTCGTGCTGCGAAGCTGACTCCTCTACAAGAGGAGCTGGTGGGGAAATATTTAACATCTTATTGATGTTAAATATAAGATCATTAACTATGGCGTCACCATCTGGTGTATCTAGATTGAGAGCGGTCCCAGGATCAGAATCCTGATCAGTTACGTCCGCCTCATCACCCATAGATTCATCTCGCTGGGATTCTGACCATTGAGATGAATGTGAAGGCCCGTCATAGCGAGCCCGCTTAGGCTGCCCGGGGCCATCGTCCGAGTCAGAGTCTTCACCCTGAGGTGTATATGCCCGTCCCGGAGCTTGGAGGTAATTCAGCTGAGGGGGACCAGGGGGCAATGATTGCACAGTGTCCGTGGCCTGAAGTACAGGCCTAGCTCGCAATGTGTCAAGAATTTGTGACATAGTGAGAGACATTCTGTCAGCAAAAGCTGCAAACTCAGTTCCTGTCACCTGGACAGCATTCACAGGTGGTACACCCTGGGTCACGTCCAGCAGAGGTCCCGACTGTGCAAGCGCCGCAGGGGCCGAGCACTGCACACAATGGGGGTCCGTGGAGCCTGCCGGTAGAAAAGTCCCACATGCGGTGCAGGAAGCATATAATGTCTGTGACTTGGCACCCTTGCGTTTTACGGACGACATGCTGCTGGCTCTCTGCAATGTGAGAGAGTCTATAGCCAAAGGGCGACCAGCGCTATGTAATACCAAGTATTTGTAGAAACAAAATACTAAGAATACTACTGGCACAAGAGGGAGTGAGCCCTGAGGGCTGCTTACCGCCCGCTGAATAGCGGGTAAGAGGCGCAGAATTCCTTGTCTGGGTCTCCCCGGCTCCCCTCTGCAGCTCAGCGTGTCAGCAGGAATGGCTGCCGGCGTCTGTGGAGAGGGGCGGTCCGTGGGAGTTTCCAAACAAAAGTGCGGGAAACAGTGTCCCCTCTGTGCCGATTGTGAGGGCTGGAGTATGTAAAAACGACTCCAGCCCTCGGCGCTGATGCACTGGCCAGCGTCCCGCCCCTCTCCTGACTGGCAGGTCTGGGGGCGGGAACGAACGGAAGCAGGCCGCAAAAGCCGGGGACTCGAGTTATCAGCGCGGCCGCCGTAAAAGTGCGGGCCGCGCTGAAGTCCCCGGCGCACCACAAGTGCCAGCCGCGCCGCAGTCCCAGCGGCCGGCGCGACCGATTCCCAGAAGTGGCCAGCGTCCCGCCCCTCTCCTGACTGGCAGGTCTGGGGGCGGGAACGAACGGAAGCAGGCCGCAAAAGCCGGGGACTCGAGTTATCAGCGCGGCCGCCGTAAAAGCGCGGGCCGCGCTGAAGTCCCCGGCGCACCACAAGTGCCAGCCGCGCCGCAGTCCCAGCGGCCGGCGCGACCGATTCCCAGAAGTGTGCCTGCTTCAGCAAAGCTGAAGGAGGCCATGGCACAAGCGCCGTAGCGCTGATGTCCCCCGGCGCACTACAACACCCAGCATGCTGCGGTGTGAGCGCCAAATGCACGGGGACACAGAGTACCTTGAGGAAGCAGGGCCTATGTCCCTGATGTACTCCGCTCCATCCAGCATCTTCTCCAGGGGCTGTAGATGGAGCACGGTCTCAGTGCCTGGAGACCAGTAAATCCCACTTCACCCAGAGCCCTGTAAAAAGGGATGGGGAAGGAATCAGCATGTGGGCTCCTGCCGCCGTACCCGCAATGGGTACCTCAACCTTACAAACACCTCCGACATACAGTGGGGTGAGAAGGGAGCATGCTGGGAGCCCTGTATGGGCCCTCTTTTCTTCCATCCGACATAGTCAGCAGCTGCTGCTGACTAAAAACAATGGAGCTATGCGTGCGTGTCTGACCTCCTGCGCACAAAGCTAAAACTGAGGAATCCGTACTCCTACGGGAGGGTGTATAGCCAGAAGGGGAGGGGCCTTACACTTTTAAGTGTAGTTCTTTGTGCGGCCTCCAGAGGCAGTAGCTATACACCCACTGTCTGGGTCTCCCAATTAGGAGCGAAAAAGAAAGGTTTTTTTTCAAGAATGGTCCTGTATTTGGCTCCATCCATCTTCCCATCAATTTTAACCATCTTCCCTGTTCCTGCTGAAGAAAAGCCTCGATGCCCCAAGTGAAGGACCGGATGGGATGGATTGTAAAAATAGCCTAACTAAAACTTGAATTACAAAATAATAGAGCACATGTCCATAAACTTACTATATAAAAAGGACTCCTGACCAGCAGGGGTGCGCATCTCCTCCGCAGGAAACCGCAGCTGACTGTACCTACAATCAGGATTCAGTGCGCTGCGGTCTCTCACTTGTGTTCTCCCTAATGGAGGACGCATGCCATTCCGCAGCAAACAATTGACATGCTGCGGTCTAGAAACACGCACCGCATGTCCGTGTTTGCTGTGGAAAAAAAAAAAGCAAAGTGGGAAGATTTCTAGAAATCCCATCCACTCTGATACTGTACACCGCAGTGGTTTGGATGCAGTTGAAGCATGCTGCGTCCAAAATGCAGCAAATACTGATCGTGGGCACACCCCCTAAAGCCTGCTTTACACGGGACGACCGATCGTGCTATTTCACGATCGATCGAACCCACCCCCGTCGTTTGTGCGTCACGGGCAATTGATTGCCCGTGGCGCACAAACTCGTTAACCCCCGTCACACGTAGTTACCTCCCGGGCGACGTCTCTGTGGGCGGTGAACATCCACTTCCTGAAGGGGGAGGGATGTTCGGCGTCACAGCGACATCACGCGGCCGGCCAATAGAAGCTGAGGGGCAGAGATGAGCGGGATGTAAACATCCCGTCCAACTTCTTCCTTCCACATAGCCGGCGCCATGTTTCATAAATGATTTTATGAAACCTGGCGACAAGTACACAACTCACGATTTGTGAGCGATACTAAGTCGCTAGGAGGTGTCACACAGGCAGACGTTGCAAGCGATGCCGGATGTTCGTCACAAAAATCGTGACCCCGACGATCTATCGCACGATAGATCGTCTCGTGTGAAGCACCCTTAAGACTACACCATCACCATTCTCCTATACTGTTATAATCTCAATCTTCTCACCTCCTATAGTAGTTCTAGCCATGCAGTATCAAAAAATACTTAAGTCCTTTTGGAAAGAAAAAAAAAAGCCAATACTGGGTTTCTCTTGCTTAGACTAGCCCACTTTGTCCAATCCCACAGAGCAGCTACAGTAGTAGACATTGTGAAATAAAAGTTCATGCTTGCGTTGTAAAACAGGCCAGGGCCAATGTGAACCCCTGCACAACAAGGCAACTGGCAAAAGTCTGATGAATCATGTTGTTTTCTTATACATCATGGTGAATTGTCTGGCGCTTGTGTGCAGTTTGTGGGGAAAAGATGGCACTACAGATAGAAGACAAGTGGGTAAAGGCAATAAAACGCTCCAGACAATATTCTGTGGGAAAGCTTGAGTTCTGTCCTTCATGAGGATGTTACCTTGGCATGTGCTACCCGTTTGTGGTACATCATCATAAACCAAGAATAAATCTTTCAATAACAATGATTATCTTAATGGCAGAGGCATCTCTCACAGCAGGATAATGAACCCTATCAGACTGCAAAAACATCCAGGTATAGTTTGTGGATCACCGTATAGAGTGCAATCTAGGATTGCAAGTTTTCCAGATCTCAGTCCAATCGTGCATCTGTGGGATGTGCTGGGGGAAAATTAAAAAATTCCGATCTATGGAGGCCGCACCGTGTAACTTCCAGGACGTAAACAATCTGAAGTGAATATCTTGGTGTCAGATACCACAAGACACTATTAGAGATCTTGTAAGGTCAATGTCTCGGCGAGACAATTGTTTTGGCAGGGAGACGTACAAAATATTATGTTACTGTTCTGGCTGATCGGATATAGATGACCACTAAGATGAGGGATTTCATTTTATTGTACTTGAAGACTTATTGCTGTACAGACATTTACATAAAACCATGCATTTCATTTATGTACAGTGACTGAACACCCCACAATGCATCACCGTCTTCCGTAAAATACAGAAGTATTTACAGTATATGAAAATTACAGCACAGTAAATACCACAGCAGTGAATTTCTGTACAATACTAATTGACATGTTGCAATCAAAATGGAAAAATAAAAAAAATAAAAAAAATTGTAAATTTTCACATTAGTGAATTAGTTTCTTCCAATGCACCTACAATTAAATATGGTAAAACCTGTACCATTTCATAATCCTCTATATTAGTCAATATCTGCTTCTCTTCACAACATAGCTCCTGACCTTCTACGACATACAGAAATCCCTTCAAAATCACGCGCTTGCCATAGACATGGCCCATCAAGTCTATCATCTCTTGCCAAAACACAGTATTCATTACTCTGCAGAGTCTCTAAATCCTTCACTAGTTTCTACTTTTCTTACAAACGTCTACTTTCAAAAAGACCTTTAAAAAAAGGTGATCAAAAATAGTTGGACAGTATTTTATTTTTAAAAAAAAGTCAACTGCCGAGTCTGAGGGGCATAAAAAAACAAAAAAAGGAAAAAAAAAACAAAAAACAAAAAACTGCATCTGTAGGAGTCAATAGGTGGTCTCTAAAAATCTTCACAACTACAATAAAATTGTCTTAAGAAAAACCCTCTACACTACATAAAAAATTAAATACTTATCACAAAAACACATAAATGAAGGAATGTACAGTAAACAAAAAGGACAAATAAATTCCAGTAGGTAACATGGAAAACCTGCTAAAATAGAGTCTCTCAGGATTTGCTCAAACAAGATTCAGATGTAAAAATAACAATGGTTGGGGTATTTCTGACATTCTGAGGAAAAAAAAAAAAAAATTACTGGCTCAGATTACAGTCTATGGATTTCAAGACCTATGAGCTGGAGAAATCCAAAAGGTGAAGAAACCACCAAATATGGCCGTGGTTACTGATCTCACGTCACGCTCGGACTCCCTCAACATTACAGGCATTATCCAACAGATTTACAGTAAGATAGACATTGTAATGCCCCACACTTATGTTTTAAACAGTCAATGTCGGGATGATAATAAATTACTTTTTATTATTCCCCTATCTTAGGGGTACGGCGGAGAAGACTCTACTTTAACAGTGTTGACTGAATACCAGTAGCTGCCACTGAAAGGGAACAGGGGGTAACACATACAGTAAGATCCATGACATAATCCCATTATCTTTATGGAATCTTTATGGAAAAGATAAAAATGTACATATCTATAAAACAAGTCCAGCCAAAAGGCAATTTGCAACTTAAACCAACGTTTCTTTCCGCTTCATGCTTTGTTGTGTCTTCTCCCGCACTTTCCGACTGCCTTTCTGTGTTTTTTGAGTTTTGCCAGCCTTCGGATCCTCTGGCGAGTCTGCAATACAACTGTCAGCAGTTGCTTCAAAGTCCATTTCTACAATGCTGGATACGGTGGACGAGCGCCTCTGTACTTTGGCGTTTGGCACAGGCGGGTGATTTTCTTCACACTCCTCACTGAGGTCGGGCAGCTCTTTTAATTCGGTGGGTGATGAATGTTGGTATGGAGCGACCGCGGTTCTGATACAGTTCAGCCACTGCTGCTTGTGAAAGATGTCATTGGCTTGGAGTGTGTGACTCTGGCCGAGGCAGGCATCTTGGAACCGAACCCTGAAGATGTTTTTAGCTAAAAAGTAAAAAAGAAAAACTTTTTTTTATTCGGCTATAAATGGGAATTTTAAACATACATTGAATATGGCCAAAAAAGACATTTTTGAGCCCACAGCTTCAAATTGCTTTACATATTTAGATTTAGATGTCCGACATCAAAACTGAAGGCTGCATCAGGGAATATGACCATCTGTACTGAGACCATTATAAGCTTAGCAACTTAGGACAAGAGGTCACATCAGAACCAACACATTTATATATCTTGGATGAAGTCCTCTTAAAGGGAACCGGTCATCAGTTTTTCCCTATTAAACCAAAAATATCACCTTCTGCAGCTCCTGGGCTGCATTCTAGGAAGCTGCACCTTGTTGCTGGCCCCCCTTGCAGACCCCTAAAAGAACTTTATAAAATCTTACCGTTTCCTATGCAAATGAGTTTGGTTGGCCAGATAAGCGGGCTCCAATTAGTCTCCTGTCTCCCCCTCCTGCCGCTATTTGCCATCCCCCAGTCCTGATTTAAATGGATGACGCCGCCCCCGTCTTTGTGCACGCTGCTGGAGTCTTGTGCAGGCGAATTTCACTGTACCCTTATCGCAGGGCTGAGCATAAAATTTCACTCGTCCGAGCGCCGGTGATTTAGTTGCGCAGGCGCGAGATCATGGACGGCGCTGTGTGTGACCTCACCAGCATCATCCTCATACCCACGCAACTACATCATCCGCGCTCGCGCGAGGGAAATTTTATGCTCAGCCCTGCGATAAGGGGACAGCGAAATGCGCCTGCACGAGAATCCAGCAGCGTGCACGAAGACGGGGGCGGCGTCATCCATTTAAATCATGGCTGAGGGACGGCGAACAGCGGCAGGAGGGGGAGACAGGAGACGAATTAGAGCCGGCCCATCTGGCCAACCAAACTCATTTGCATAGCAAACAGATTAAGTTCTTTTAGGGGTCGGCAACAAGGTGCAGCTTCCTAGAATGCAGCCCAGGAGCTGCAGAAGGTGATATTTTTGGTTTAATAGGGAAAAAACAGATGACAGGTTCCCTTTAAGTAATTATTCTGAGCTACGGTGACCACATGCTTTACATAGCTGTTCCAGAAACGTGTATGCTTGGCAGAGTCTAGAATGCATGATTTCTCACTGGGGAGAAGGGAACCCTTGAGAGCAGCTTATCTCTCCTTATAACAAAAGGTGGTTTTTAGCATGTTCAGAGAAGCAAAGTAAAACACATTAACACAGATAAGCATACCTTTGTCGGAATTGCTGAACGCCCCCCTGAAGGAGCCTCCCATTCTTACATCGCCGTCCTGGAGATCCTCTAACACCAAGTCTTGGACAGGGATCGGCTGCCTGTAAACCTGGTAATGGAGACGCTCGTTCCGTGTAACTGGGCGTGTTAAAACCAGAATCTCTTGAAAAAGGAACAGGTACAGTTTCTGCGAAGAAACAAAACACCAGATTAGATTATCCCATTTTATGTGAAACCGTTTCCTTCATCAACATAAAGCACAGAACTATCCACTCGGTATCTACTGTGAAATAGACTCTACAGAATATACTGAACAGATTTCTACTTTCTTGCTGTCATGTATAATTATACCTTTTTAACAACCGGTGGTGATACAGCAGCATAAAAAGCTTCCTGCATAAAGCAGGAGGTAAAGGTAGTCCTGGAAGTACAGACTGCAAATCTTATAGTTCCTGCCCTACAATAATACACTTACAATGCTAAAACTGCAAGCCATCCTGTCATTCCTGCATGTGTAACACGTCATTTACATTGGTAAGACACATTTGTATGCGTGATCTCATTGTTTACTTCAGTCTTGTGAATGCCGTGCAGCAGAAGAATGCCACCCCTCCACATGGCATCATTTTAGCTAGTTTCGAGGTGCAGTAAAGCCTCATTTCATTAGTAATTACGCTCTCAGACACTTACATGGCCATTTTTATTCTTTAGTTCTCCATGACACAGTAGTGACTTGCTTGATTCTATCCGCAGGTCTCTCTGTTTATCGTCGAGGTACTCCAGCTTGTCGATGTAATACTGGCATTCAGACTCGCCCTTTTTCAAGTTTATGTCTGCAAGAACACCTTGGATTAAGAAGAGCTGTAAAATGAAAGAAGAAAAAATGTTAATTAAAATAAAATTGCAATAAAGTGGGGCAAAAATATTGGGAAGTAAAATTGTTTCTTAAAGAGGTTTGCCAAATTTGTTCATTATATATTATATCTATCTATGATATAGGGAACATATGGTTTGGTAATAGCAAGCCAATTCTTTGGTCAATTCCACAGTTATCTAAAATTATTAGTAGCTTGTCATGTGACAGAATGGTGATAGAGTAACTAATAAATATAAATCATGGCTTTTGTGGCTTATGTCCAGATTGATTCTATATATAAACCACGTGGGTCCACTGATGTCATGACCTTAACATGACCACCATGCTGACTAATGACCTCCTTGAAAGACTGCCAGGAAAACTGGTTTCACAGCTTGTTATCCTAAGACTCTCTTTAACTCAACACAACTTACCGCTTCCTCCAAACTCTTCACGTCTGGATGGTCTTTGGGAGTGTGTCGCAAAATCTCCTTGAGAAGAAGGGGATACTTGACTAGGCGGCTTCTTGGAATATCAAGAAAGCTCCACAGATCCAATTTGCGACTGAAAGGAGACTCAAGACATCTCTGGAGAAAATCCTGAACTCTGCGATCCAGTTTCTTCTGATCCAGAAGAGCTTTTGCTGCCAACTGGTTACTGCAGTACCCTTTGTAAGCATTGAGTCGTGGTAACTAAAAAAACAAAACCCAAACAATCCTTAGTAAAAAGAGGGTTATGGTAAATAATGTGCGAAGGGTGACATTTTTTCTTACTATAAAACTGTTGCTCCAAAACAAAAAATAAAAAAACAAAAGCTTTTAAGAACTTACCCAGTTTACAAGAATGGGACCAATGTGCCCGACCGTTCCATCTGGTCTTGTTGCTTCTCCTAGTTTAGTTAGAAGTTCTAAAATGAAAAAAGTGTAAATATTAGAAATCAAATCCTAAAAATACTTGGCCATGGGATAGACAAGACATCACACAAGTACCTTCAAACCTACCTTCATGCAGGGGAATGTAGGCGTCCAGATCTCCAAATATCTGTGCCAGCTCTTCTTCAGACATAATTGATAGCTTAAGCATGGGGTCATGGTAGGCCTTCCTTGCCAGCTTGAGGTCTTCAATGAGGTCTTGTTCTCCTCTGGTCATTTCAAATATAGCCTTTAAATACAGAAGAGAAGGTGTAAATATAGGCATCGTAGTCAAAGGGTTTACCCGCTCAGAATATCTACACATTAATATTCTAGATTACCAATATCAACTGTATAGACTACACAGATATTACACTTCAGGCTCAAAAGTAGACCTGACAGTTTAGAAGAGACTATTTTCTCAGGAAGACAATACATTAATAATACAGAATATTCAGGAATTCAGGTACCTCTTGCCGTTTTATTTCCTTGGTGCTTAACGATTCCTTCATGTTGATGTCTAGCATCTCAGACCATAGGACACTATTTCTTCGTTTTGGAGGAGTTGGTGCGGCCATTTTGCTACAAGATTTGTGTATACTGCCTGGAGACTTGTTTTCAGCTCGCATTGTGAATGACTATTGGGAAGAAAGCACAGGAACTGCTCAGTACTTGCTGAACTTCGGTGTACATACTTTAGACAGATACATTATTCACAAAGACATACTTTCTCGCAAGCATGATGGCAAAAACCAGGCCACAACAAGGAAAACTTATCGGGGCAAAACAACAGTGTGTCCATGTAACATGAGCAATAACAGGGGTGTGATAACTTGTAAAACATAAAATGTGGATATATAATGGTTGGTACTTGTGAGCATTACAGAATATTAAATTACCTGGATAGTTTGGCCAAAGCGTCGGACGGCGCCATTTCGTACAGGAGATATTAAATTTGCGAGTGATGTTACGCGTGCTAAAGGCCGTACTCTTTTGTTGCTCGGCTCCTGAAAATGCAGAGAAAAAACATATACATTATAGCTAGCCTGAAGCTTTCCATTTTTAAGCCTTTATGCTGCGTGAAGGCTATCAAATCACAGGCATTCTTCAACACAAAGCAAATATGTAGTTCTAACTAGCATGTAGAGGAACGCAGACAATACCGGCTTACGTAGGTTGGCCTGTCTGCACGCAAACTGCATTAGACAGAAAAACACAAGTAATCCAAGTAAATATTCAAAGGGCAAGCGCCTCACAGAAATATACCTAGAGGGAGTCCACGCAGAGGATTATCTACCAGGGACTGAGCTAGTCAAAACCAGACTCCAATATGCCCAAATGCCAAAGCAAATAAAAATGATCAACCACTGATAAAAGGAGAACAGACAAGACATTTAGTTAGATGTGGTTCAATAATAATGAAGCCGATTGTAAATCATATCAAGTTCACCTGACTTCATAAGCCAACATGCAATTCTTGCCATTTTCTAATGTGACAGTGACCCCCTTCTAGGAAACCATTGTTAAAGGGGTTGTCCAGTGAATAGGGGATCACTTATTTACCCCATTTGTTTGTACTCACACCGATCGGCAGAATGGATCACATTTATCCCTGTTGTGAAATGGTGCAGCAGTCTGTATGCCCGATTGCTGCTCATATCACTCCCCAGGGCTGTGGAGTCGGAGTCGGAGTCGTGGAGTCGGAGCTCATTTTGGTGGAGTCGGAGTCGGAGTCGGTATAAAATGCACCGACTCCGACTCCTAAAATATATAATAAATTGGGGACAGGAGTGCAATGCAGAATGTGCTGAATATTTTACTAAATAATAACATTTAGTATAATGCTTATATTTAAGTGAAAAATTTATTGTAGTACAATGTGAACATCAGACATTTAATTGTTTTTATGATACAATAATCAAGATATTTGGATAGAACATAAAATATTTATTGGAATACAACTTTAGAACACAAAAAACTAATAAATTGTAAATATGTAATATATATATATATATATATATATATATATATATATATATATATATATATATACACAGTGTATATACACACACAAGATATATATGTAATCTACTGTATATTACATAGTGTATTACATATTTACAATTTATTACAGTTTTTTGTGTTCTAAAGTTGTATTCCAATAAATATATTTTATGTTCTATCCAAATATCTTGATTATTGTATCATAAAAATTATTAAATGTCTGATGTTCACATACACATATTCATGTACTACAATAAATTTTTCACCTAACTATAAGCAATATATGTAGGAGTCGGAGTCGGAGCCGGAGTCGGAGTCGGAGCTGGAGTCGGAGTCGGTGCAAGAGAATTTGAGGAGTCGGAGTCGGAGTCGAAGGTTTGGCTTACCGACTCCACAGCCCTGTCACTCCCCATGGGATGCTGAGCGCTGCCCTTGGCATTTTGTGGCAGCTCCATAGGGCATATGTACTGTTGCTTGATTCTACAGGGATTGTTGTGCCGATCAATTATGTTTTCCGCGATCGAACCCCCACAAATCAGTGATCACATATCCTGTGAGTAGGCAATAAGTTATCTTTACTGGAAAACCCCTTTAATCAGATCTGTAGGAAATCACAGAGGCATTTGGTGACCTATTATACATATCTTTACACTGTTCACTTTCACCGTCATTGATCTCACATGGTGTAATAATTACTATGTGAACTTAGAGACAAGTGAGAACATCACTGCCCTTTAATGAAATCGCCATCTGGAAACCAAATATCTCCATTCATCCCTCCATCAAGGATCTCCTTTCTACATGAAATCTTATCTTTAGATTAGATTTCCTACAATGGGCCACATCCATGTATGCATCCAAAAGGTTAAAGAACAGCCCTTTTGAGACCCGAGTCCTTCACCAGAAGTCAAAGTAAGGACAATGGTTTCCTATATCCAGAGAATGGCAGGTGTGAAAGCAATTATGTCTTGGCCTCATATTACAGGGCCACTGACTTCATCATACGTTAAAATGTGGTCACAGATGAAGGGACAATGGCGCCTCTTGTTCTAATAGATGAAAACCACCTGCCGGTGAGAAGTAATCCATGTACTCCCTATGGCAGTTTGGAGATACTGACAAACAGGTTATGCCTGAAAGTGCACAGGCGTCGGGAGTCACCGGCTGCCCCATACATTGCTATAATAAAGCCACTTCAATGCTACTACTGTAAGCTTTCTTCACTCACAATATCATTATCAGGCCATAGCAGCAGACTAGAAGACGTCAGTCTACAATTTATGTACCCAAACTGTACTGTTCTTCAGTGTAACACAACCACATAGCAGCCTAAAGGGAAGAACACCGAACGTTCTACGCTCCAGGGATAAATGCCAGAAAAATGTATCTAAAAATCAGCATATAGATATTTATTCATCATATGCTAAAGACATTAGTCCCACACGCGGACCAGCACAATGTCACCCTGTGTTCTCCCCTGAAAGGGATGCATTGAGGAAAGTCACTTCAAAAGACAAAATATACAAGAAGCGGACAGGAAGACAAACTGAGCAACAGATAAGGCTCAACTGTGGTGAAAAGTACAAAGAAGTGCTTCAGCGGCGGGCCAAGACGATTCTGTTCTTGTAAGGCAAGCAATTTTATTATAAGGAGAACACACGGCTTCCAGCTCTTTATGGAAATCTGCGAGCGTGAACCATGACTAAACACAACTCCATTATGTTGTAGGAGGGACACATCCATGACACACGAGGGGCACAGAAGCCTGGGCTGCCGTAAGAGGGGAACGTGAGCCCGCATGATATATTACACAGAATTACTATATATTTATATCTGTTTATAGCAATCCTTGAGATATACATCTGCCATAAGATATAAACTATATAGTAATAGAAAGGATATCAGTGAATTAGGACAGTCAGGGCTTTATATGACCTGATATGAGATATACATATGTATTACAGTTACATCTACATAGAAAGCCATCAGAGCAGAACATACCTCCAATTCCTTAGATGCCTGATTCTGTACCGCTATCACCTGAATAGTCCTTTTAATAGGCAAGAGACCACCGATTTCATCATGAGCCACCATACTTTATAATATGTTCCTCACACAAATAGCTACTAGTCCAGGTTAGACGCCCAAGCCCTTGAGGGGCTCTTAGGTTTTCATAGACAAGTCTCCGGTGTGCTAAGAAACACTCACAGCTCCTTCCCATACTGCATACTTCCCTTGTATCAAATGGAGTGAGCTTCCCAAAGTGCAGCAACTGTGCTAAACTTAAGGCGGGGAGGAGCTGCCTCAGCTGCCATGGGCGGCTTCCAGTGGAATGCCATGTCATTTGTCTGACAGCTGGTACACCTACATTCTGCTGATCGGGTTACAGCAGCACAGACCGTGCTCTCACAAAAGCCCCAGGAAAGAGAAGTACAGACCATGGAGGGGAGAGCTTTACATACATGGCTGCCGGGCACAAGCTAGGTCACTACTAGGGTCTACACAACAGCACAGACCGTGCTCTCACAAAAGCCCCAGGAAAGAGAAGTACAGACCATGGAGGGGAGAGCTTTACATACATGGCTGCCGGGCACAAGCTAGGTCACTACTAGGGTCTACACAACAGCACAGACCGTGCTCTCACAAAAGCCCCAGGAAAGAGAAGTACAGACCATGGAGGGGAGAGCTTTACATACATGGCTGACGGGCACAAGCTAGGTCACTACTAGGGTCTACACAACAGCACAGACCGTGCTCTCACAAAAGCCCCAGGAAAGAGAAGTACAGACCATGGAGGGGAGAGCTTTACATACATGGCTGACGGGCACAAGCTAGGTCACTACTAGGGTGTACACAAGTATACAGCACAGGCAGTACTCGAGATCCCAGCCATTGAATCTAGTACAGAGTCGTATAGAGTCACAGCCTTTGTAATCCGTACAATGTGTCACCCCAATATATTTTACATGGGAAAGATACAAGTAATAATGGCTTAAAAAAATAAATAGTATAGGAGACAAAGAAACAGTGCAAGTAAAACTAAAAAAGCAAACAAAACAAAAAAACCCCAAAACTTTAGCATAGGGTACACACAAGTATTTTCGGTCCAAGCGCGGTCTGTGAAACAAAAAAAAAAATAAATAAAATAAAAAAAAAAAACAGCATGCGGACCAACGTTATTCAACGGGTAGTGCAGATGAGCCATTTTTTTCACTAACTAAATCTGCATGTAGAAAAAAAAATGTCAACATGCTGTAGTATCTTCGGAGTGTCCGATAGAACTTCCTATTGAAGTCTATTAATGCACAAACATTATCGGATACCATATAGAGCCACAATATAGTATCTGTTTTTTTCTCTATAGATAAAGAATTGCAATTTAACATAGGAAACTAAAAATAGCCTTGTAAATATAGCTGCTGTCAAAATAAAGATTGCACACGGGTGACAACTGAGAAAAAAAAAAAAAATCATCATCTGAATTTTGTGGCTGAAATTCATAGGATATTTTTCATTCGTGATCTTACCTAGAGCCCTGTTCCCCAACTCCATCACCGATCCTGGTGCTTGCGCACCTGCTGGAGGACGTGGGGTTCCAGGACTTATGCTCCTACATCTACATCATTCACACTGTTTTGTAGTGGACTTTGACTTTCACAATCAGAGAAAATCCGAGCCAATTAAGAAACAGATACACAACAAAGTGACAGCCTGGAGTCTTTAATTCTGCTCAGCGCAGGTCATTTGCCATAGATTTAGGAGATGACAAGTGCCTAGCCCTTTTTAGGTCCTTCCACTTATCACGAGGGTCCTGTTCTGCCTCCATTGCAATAGTGTAGTGTTGCACACTTTATTTCATTCTTATTACTTCAGGAGGATTTCTTTTAGGGAATGTGCACACGATAAGGACACACAGAACACACTGCGTCCTGGACACAGCATGTCCTCTCCTGTGGGGCCTGATCATGAGACCGCAGCTGCCCGTGCCCATGATCAGGGTTTGGGCCACTATGGTCCCTGTTCTCCCTGCAGAGAACACTCGCGGCTCCACAGCATAAATTGACATGCTACGGCCCTGGAGGCCACACAACATACCAGTTTACGCTGCAGGAAAAATAAGCACAATGGGAATGGGATTTCTATCAATCCCATCCACTGTGCTTGTGCTGCACAACGCAGCGAAAACACACTGCGTGCAAAACGCTGTGAACACTAATCGTGGCCACGCAGCCTTAACCTTGTTTCTTTCCTGTGTTTTAGTTATATTTCTCACTAATGGATTTCAATGTGTGGTTGCTTGAATAATATACTTTAACAACTTAGTGGATAGTTTGACGCCATTACCCATTACACCTAGTAGGAGTCCGGAGATGGGCTGTAAATGTCATGGGCACTATTGACTGCAGGATAAAATGGTTAAGGGGAACTCATCATCACCTCCAGAAACACCATTTACTTTCAGGTATAGTGGTAATCCACAGGTAAATAGTTGCCAATAGCCATCTTACTGAAACAGTCACAATTGTATTCTCTCTGCAGCCGCTCACTTCCAATCAGAGGTGGTGCAGTGACTAGCAGCTCTCTTTCACGCCATGACACACTGAGCCTGCTCTGCAGCACGTGAGCGGTGAGTGTGTGCAGAGCACGCTGTCAGTGTGCCAGGTTAGTGATTACAGTATAGTGAGTGGTAATCTACACTACATCAAGTAGTGGAGTAACTTCAGGAATTAACTGAAGTTCATTTCCTACCTGTAGCCACTGCTCTAGTAAGGCAGATACGCATGATTTAAATAGCATTTATTGGCAAATTACCCCTATAGTTACATGTGAACAGCATTGCTGGAGGTGACACTGTCGCGGGCGGGGAGGGGAACGCTGCGCTCACCACGCTCAGGTCCGGCGCTGCTGCTGCTCGGTGGCTCGAGCGGTGGGCCGGATCCGGGGACTCGAGCGGTGCTCCTCGCCCGTGAGTGAAAGGGGAATAGTTTTTGGGGTTTTGGGAAGTCAGTTTGTGACGCCACCCACGGTTGTGGTGAGGTTGGGACACCACCGCTGCTCTGGACGGGGATCCCGGGAGCGATGACAGGGAGCAACCGAGATGTTTCTCTCCCCTCTGTGGGTAGGGGGTTTTTGGTGGTCCCGGGGCCCAGTGATGGTGACTGGAAAGTGGATAGCGGGGTTTGGTAGGTGCAGGGTCGCGGGGGCAGCGCGGTTCCAGATGGCACGGCGGCACTCACTCAGCCAGTAACGTAGACTGAGTCTCTGGTAAAACAAACGGCTGGATGGACGGGTCCCGATCTGGCTTCCTTTCCCGCCTCCAGGACAGTGAACTCCTCAGTGGGTGGGGCCAACCGCCTGGCTCCACCCCACCTGGTGTGGACATCAGACCCTGGAGGGAGGGAACAAGGATTTGTGTGTGTGACTGATGTGCCTAACCGGAGTGTGTTGTTGCAGTACCTGTGACGTCCTGGCTTGTCCACATTCCCTTCAAAAGGGACTCTGAACACTCAATCTGTGCTGATAAAGTACAGGCACTCAGGGAATCATGGTGGGGGCTAATCATTTAAGTACACCTTCCCCCCTATCTCCACCCTTCTCTGGCTCTATGAAATCACAGCTGTCAAAGAAGAGGGGAGGTTGGAGATTGAGGGAATATGAGCAGGAGAGAATAACGGTTTGAACCAAGTACAGGGGCTCTGTGCATCATAGTGGGGCTAAACATTGAAATACACTACCTCACCTGCTAGTTTTCCATCTATCATTTCCCTTCTCTGGCTCCATGATGCCAGAGCTGTCAAAGAAGAAGAGGAAGGCAAAGTGAGGAAAAACAAGCAGGTGAGATGTTGTATGTAAAGGATTATCCCCACCATGATGCATGAATGCCTGTACTTGGTTTGAATAGTCATTCTGTGCTGACAGCGACCCTTTAAACAAACAAGATAAGAATGGACCCCGGCCATTGCAACCAACACTCACTGCATATGGAGTAGAGTAAAGCACCCCACACAATACATAGCTCGTCTGTGTTTATGAGAGGGGCGCTGCCAGAAATTTCTGGCATCAGCTTATCTCACCAAGAATAAGGCTATGCTCCCACGGGGACAGTGTCCTGCGGATATTACCGCAGGAGCTCCCAGGAAACCGCACCACAACTTTTGTCTGTTTCCATGCTGCGGATATGGTGCGGGCATTCTGCATTGAGGATACAGTACCATGGCTTCGGCACTGCATCCTCAATGCAGAACAAGTGCTACAGTGATCGGGGCGTTCATATTACTTACCTCCATCATGCAGCACCTCGCTTTCCGGCGGCCGTGTCACTCTGTCATCGTCCGCTGCACTGTGCAGAAGGTGGGCGGCCTGAACTAGCTCCGGCTGTCACATGACCAGAGCACGTGCAGGCCCCGCCCACCTCTTCCTTCCTGTACCTAGAACCACCGCGCTGCTGTACACCGGACGGAGAAAGTGACTCCGGTGAGGCAGGTAAGTATATGGGACCCTGCGGAGAAATCCGCAGGAATAATTGACATGCTGCTGATTTTTCCGCAGGGAAATCAGCATTATTTCCGCTGCGGAAAAATCCGCAGTGTGGGCACAGCAGTTCCCAAATGCCATAGAAATGGCTGGGGAGCAGCTGTGCTGCAGATTTTTGAAAAATCTGCGGAATTTCCACAAAACTCCGCGCCAAATTTCGCACATTTTCCACAGCGTGGGCACATAGCCTAACAGTAGTGGCAGTCTGAAAATCAAACATACCAGATTCTTATCTCTCAAATATCTGATGGGGGAAGAGTTTGGACCCCCCACCCCCATACAAATGCTGTTGGTTAAGCTAACGATATCGGTATGTTAAACTAATGACAGTCTTATGTGTATGGTGGAGGCCTTGAACTCCTGAGCCACCAACAACACCATCTGCCCCAAATATATACCCCAGGTGACTTTATTCTTCTAAAGGAATCGCCCCTCTACATAGACCGTGCTTGCCATAAGCTCCAGCGCACACATGGATTCTCATTACTAACCATTCTCCACCAGACAGCATGGGTGGTCTCAATATAGATATGGTTGGCACCTCTGGGGCATCTATCAAACATGGGAATGCCATAAATGTCTGACAAAAATAAAGTGGTGCTAGTAGAGCAATGGCATAGCAAAATGTAAGTGACTGTGAATGGCACAACCACTGTCCCGCTTGGTTTACTTATTTAGGTTTTATTTTCAGTAACATACATTTAAAAAGGTTATTTATAACCAGGGGTGAATGGACTACTTCATAAGCAATGGTATTACACACAGAAAGGCAGACAAAACCCAAACACACAGCACTGCACAAGAACAAAGCCCGAGCTCTGGGACAGGCAGTAGCAGATCAGAGGTAATTGTGTGCCAGGACGGGCCGCACTGCAGTTATTTTTGGCATTAGCCTTTATAAAACCTCAAGAGCAAATCCTACAGAATATTTCCAATTACACAAGGTGTGGCTATCTGGCTCCCCTTGTATTTGTACAAGACCGACTTGCACCAGAAAAGTGACAAATATAGCTTAAGACTATGCGCCCACAATCTGTTTGCATTGCGTTTCTGCTGCGTCCAAAACGCTGCGATGAACTGTAAACCATAGTGGATGGGATTTCTAGAAATCCCACGCCCACTGTGCTTGTTTTTCCCGCAGCAAAACCTGACCCGCCGGTGCTTCTTTCCGAGCCACAAGCATGTCATTTGTTTGTTGCGGAGTCGCAAGCATTCTCCGCAGGGAGAACACAAGTGAGAGACCGCAACTGCCAGAGCCAGGATTGTGGGCACCAGCAGCTGCGGTCTGCGCGGAGGAGACTTGCAACCCCGCAGATGAGGACCCGCTGCATCCAGGACACCACGTGTCCTGCTCGTGGGCACATATCCTAAGGCTATGTGCCCACGCTGTGGATTTTGCAGCGGATTTACCGAAAATCTGCAGCAGCGGCACTTCCAAGCCATTTCAATGGCATTTTGGAAATGCTGTGTCCATGCTGCGGATTTTTACGCTGCGGATTTGCCACGGATTTTGATGCAGAAAAGAAGGGAATTTTGTTTACTTACCGTAAATTCCTTTTCTTCTAGCTCCAATTGGGAGACCCAGACAATTGGGTGTATAGGCTATGCCTCCGGAGGCCGCACAAAGTATTACACTAAAAGTGTAAAGCCCCTCCCCTTCTGCCTATACACCCCCCGTGCTCCCACGGGCTCCTCAGTTTTGGTGCAAAAGCAAGAAGGAGGAAAGAAATTATAAACTGGTTTAAAGTAAATTCAATCCGAAGGAATATCGGAGAACTGAAACCATTCAACATGAACAACATGTGTACACAAAAAAACAGGGGCGGGTGCTGGGTCTCCCAATTGGAGCTAGAAGAAAAGGAATTTACGGTAAGTAAACAAAATTCCCTTCTTCTTTGTCGCTCCATTGGGAGACCCAGACAATTGGGACGTCCAAAAGCAGTCCCTGGGTGGGTAAATAATACCTCATAATAGAGCCGTAACGGCTCCATCCTACAGGTGGGCAACCGCCGCCTGAAGGACTCGCCTACCTAGGCTGGCATCTGCCGAAGCATAGGTATGCACCTGATAGTGTTTCGTGAAAGTGTGCAGGCTCGACCAGGTAGCCGCCTGACACACCTGCTGAGCCGTAGCCTGGTGCCTCAAAGCCCAGGACGCACCCACGGCTCTGGTAGAATGGGCCTTCAGCCCTGAGGGAACCGGAAGCCCAGCAGAACGGTAAGCTTCGAGAATTGGTTCCTTGATCCACCGAGCCAGGGTTGATTTGGAAGCCTGTGACCCTTTACGCTGGCCAGCGACAAGGACAAAGAGTGCACCCGAGCGGCGCAGGGGCGCCGTACGAGAAATGTAGAGTCTGAGTGCTCTCACCAGATCTAACAAGTGCAAATCCTTTTCACATTGGTGAACTGGATGAGGACAAAAAGAGGGTAAGGAGATATCCTGATTGAGCTGAAAGGGGGATACCACCTTAGGGAGAAATTCCGGAACCGGACGCAGAACCACCTTGTCCTGGTGAAACACCAGGAAGGGGGCTTTGCATGACAGAGCTGCCAGCTCAGACACTCTCCGAAGTGAAGTGACTGCTACTAGGAAAACCACTTTCTGCGAAAGGCGTGCGAGAGAAATATCCCTCATTGGCTCGAACGGTGGTTTCTGAAGAACCATCAGCACCCTGTTCAGATCCCAGGGTTCCAACGGACGTTTGTAAGGAGGAACGATGTGACAAACCCCCTGCAGAAACGTGCGTACCTGTGGAAGTCTGGCCAGGCGCTTCTGAAAAAACACAGAGAGCGCAGAGACTTGTCCCTTAAGGGAGCCGAGTGACAAACCCTTTTCCAATCCGGACTGAAGAAAGGACAGGAAAGTGGGCAAGGCAAATGGCCAAAGAGAAAAACCCCGAGCAGAGCACCACGACAGGAATATTTTCCACGTCCTGTGGTAGATCTTGGCGGACGTTGGTTTCCTAGCCTGTCTCATAGTGGCAATGACCTCCTGGGATAATCCTGAAGACGCTAAGATCCAGGACTCAATGGCCACACAGTCAGGTTGAGGGCCGCAGAATTCAGATGGAAAAACGGCCCTTGAGACAGCAAGTCTGGTCGGTCTGGTAGTGCCCACGGTTGGCCGACCGTGAGATGCCACAGATCTGGGTACCACGACCTCCTCGGCCAGTCTGGAGCGACGAGGATGGCGCGGTGGCAGTCGGCCCTGATCTTGCGTAACACTCTGGGCAACAGTGCCAGCAGAGGAAACACATAAGGGAGTTGAAACTGCGACCAATCTTGAACTAAGGCGTCTGCCGCCAGAGCTCTGTGATCGTGAGAACGTGCCATGAATGCCGTGACCTTGTTGTTGTGCCGGGACGCCATTAGGTCGACGTCCGGCATCCCCCAGCGGCAACAGATCTCCTGAAACACGTCCGGGTGAAGGGACCATTCCCCTGCGTCCATGCCCTGGCGACTGAGAAAATCTGCTTCCCAGTTTTCCACGCCTGGGATGTGAACTGCGGAGATGGTGGAGGCCGTGGCTTCCACCCACATCAAAATCCGCCGGACTTCCTGGAAGGCTTGCCGACTGCGTGTTCCTCCTTGGTGGTTGATGTAAGCCACCGCTGTGGAGTTGTCCGACTGAATTCGGATCTGCTTGCCTTCCAGCCACTGCTGGAACGCTTTCAGGGCAAGGTACACTGCCCTGATCTCCAGAACATTGATCTGAAGTGAGGACTCTTGCTGGGTCCACGTACCCTGAGCCCTGTGGTGGAGAAAGACTGCTCCCCACCCTGACAGACTCGCGTCCGTCGTGACCACCGCTCAGGATGGGGGTAGGAAGGATTTCCCCTTCGATAATGAAGTGGGAAGAAGCCACCACCGAAGGGAAGCTTTGGTTGCCTGAGAGAGGGAGACGTTCCTGTCGAGGGACGTCGGCTTCCTGTCCCATTTGCGTAGGATGTCCCATTGAAGAGGACGCAGGTGAAACTGCGCGAAAGGAACTGCCTCCATTGCTGCCACCATCTTCCCCAGGAAGTGCATGAGGCGCCTCAAGGGGTGTGACTGACCTTGAAGGAGAGATTGCACCCCCGTCTGTAGTGAACGCTGCTTGTTCAGCGGAAGCTTCACTATCGCTGAGAGGGTATGAAACTCCATGCCAAGATATGTCAGCGATTGGGCCGGTGTCAGATTTGACTTTGGAAAATTGATGATCCACCCGAAACTCTGGAGAGTCTCCAGAGTAGCGGTGAGGCTGTGCTGGCATGCCTCTTGAGAGGGAGCCTTGACCAGCAGGTCGTCTAAGTAAGGGATCACCGAGTGACCCTGAGAGTGGAGGACCGCAACTACTGCAGCCATGACCTTGGTGAAAACCCGTGGGGCTGTCGCCAGGCCGAACGGCAGTGCCACGAACTGAAGGTGTTCGTCTCCTATGGCGAAGCGCAGGAAGCGCTGATGCTCTGGAGCAATCGGTACGTGGAGATAAGCATCTTTGATATCGATCGATGCAAGGAAATCTCCTTGGGACATTGAGGCGATGACGGAGCGGAGGGATTCCATCCGGAACCACCTGGTCTTTACGTGTTTGTTGAGCAGTTTTAGGTCCAGGACAGGACGGAAAGACCCGTCCTTCTTTGGAACCACAAACAGGTTGGAGTAAAAACCGTGACCCTGTTGCTGAAGAGGAACAGGGACCACCACTCCTTCTGCCTTCAGAGTGCCCAGCGCCTGCAGAAGAGCATCGGCTCGCTCGGGAGGCGGAGATGTTCAGAAAAATCGAGTCGGAGGACGAGAGCTGAACTCTATCCTGTAACCGTGAGACAGAATGTCTCTCACCCAACTGTCTTTTACCTGTGGCAGCCAGGTGTCGGAAAAGCGGGAGAGCCTGCCACCGACCGAGGATGCGATGTGAGGGGGCCGTAAGTCATGAGGAAGCCGCCTTGGTAGCGGCACCTCCGGCGGTCTTTTTAGGGCGTGACTTAGACCGCCATGGATCGGAGTTCCTCTGATCCTTCTGAGGCCTTTTGGACGAGGAGAATTGGGAACTGCCCGCACCCCGAAAGGACCGAAACCTCGACTGTCCCCTCCTCTGTTGGGGTAATTTTGGTTTGGCCTGGGGTAAGGATGTTTCCTTTCCCTTGGATTGTTTGATGATTTCATCCAGCCTCTCACCAAACAAACGGTCGCCAGAAATTGGCAAACCGGTTAAGCACTTTTTGGAAGCCGAATCTGCCTTCCATTCCCGTAGCCACAAGGCCCTGCGTATTGCCACCGAATTGTCGGCTGCAACCGCCGTACGGCTCGCAGAGTCCAGGACAGCATTAATAGCGTAGGACGCAAATGCCGACGTTTGAGAGGTTATGGACGCCACTTGCGGCGCAGACGTATGTGTGAGTGCGTCAATTTGCGCCTGACCCGCTGAAATAGCTTGGAGTGCCCATACGGCTGCGAATGCTGGAGCAAAAGATGCGCCGATAGCTTCATAGATGGATTTCAACCAGAGCTCCATCTGTCTGTCAGTGGCATCCTTGAGCGAAGCCCCATCTTCAACTGCAACTATGGATCTAGCCGCCAGTCTGGAGATTGGAGGATCCACCTTGGGACACTGAGTCCAGCCCTTGACCACGTCAGGGGGGAAGGGATAACGTGTATCCTTAAGGCGCTTGGAAAAACGCTTATCTGGACAAACTCGGTGTTTCTGGACTGCTTCTCTGAAGTCGGAGTGGTCCAGAAACATACTCGTACGCTTGGGGAACCTGAAACGGAATTTCTCCTGCTGAGAGGCGGACTCCTCCACTGGAGGAGCCGAGGGAGAAATATCCAACATTTGATTTATGGACGCGATAAGATCATTCACTATGGCGTCACCATCAGGAGTATCAAGGTTGAGAGCGGCCTCAGGATCAGAATCCTGATCAGCTACCTCCGGGTCATCATACAGAGAGTCCTCCCTCTGAGACCCTGAACAATGTGATGAGGTCGAGGGGATTTCCCAGCGAGCTCGCTTAGGCGGTCTAGGGCTGCGGTCCGTGTCAGAGACCTCACCCCGGGATCTATGAGACACCCCGGGGGAACATTGTTGTCCCAACTGAGGGGAACCAGGGGGCAATGATTCCACAGTGCCCATGGTCTGAGATACCGGTCTGGACTGCAAAGCTTCTAGAATCTTAGCGATAGTCTCAGAAAGTCTTTCAGTAAAAACTGTAAACTCCGTCCCTGTCACCTGGACAGTGTTAGCAGGTGGTTCCCCCTGGGCCCCCCTTAGCAGAGGCTCCGGCTGAGTAAGTGCCACAGGGGCCGAGCAGTGCACACAATGAGGGTCAGTGGAACCTGCCGGTAGCGAGGTCGTACATGCGGCGCAGGCAGCATAGTAAGCCTGTGTTTTGGCACCCCTGCTTCTTGTGGGCGCCATGCTGTTGTCTCCCCTGAGCAACACAATAGGGTATATAGCCAGAACTAAACCGTGCACCATACAGTGTAAAGAATAGCCTATAAACATATAACCTATAATTACACTTCTGCACAAGTGGGGCCAGCACCTCAGGTGCTGCTTACCGGCCGCTTAAAGCGGTTGTGTGGCCACCAGAAACCCTGCCTGGGTCTCCCAGAGCTTGTCCCCCCTCTGCAGCGTCAGAGTAGCTGACAGGAATGGCTGCCGGCGTCCTGAGGAGAGGAGGGAGCCGTGGGCGTGACCCAGAAAGTGCGGGAACTGGTGCCCCACTGTGCACAGTGAGGGGAGTGGAGTATGCAAAGCATGCTCCAGCCCTCAGTGCTGCCGTCCTGCACAGCGTCCCGCCCTTCCCCTGACTGGCAGGCCTGGGGGCGGGAAGAAAAAGAGACTAGGCCGCAAAAGCCGGGGACTCGAGTTATAAGCGCGGCCGCCGTATAAGCGCGGTCGGCGCGGAAGTCCCCAGCGCACTAACAGTCCCAGCCGCGCCACAGTAATAACAATGGTAGCGGCGGTCAGCGCGGTAGTCCCCATACACTAACACACTCAGCGACGCTGCAGTGTGTAATGGCACAAACGCGGTCAGCGCCGCGGTCCCCGGTGCACTAGCACACCCAGCAATGCTGGAGTGTTGCTGTGCGCGGTCCCCACGGGGACACAGAGTACCTCAAAGTAGCAGGGCCATGTCCCTGAACGATACTCGGCTCCTATCCAGCAAAGTCCTCAGGAGCTGTGGATGGAGCACGGTCTCAGTGCCTGGAGACCGATAGGATCCCACTTCACCCAGAGCCCTAAGGGGGATGGGGAAGGAAAACAGCATGTGGGCTCCAGCCTCCGTACCCGCAATGGATACCTCAACCTTAACAACACCGCCGACAAGAGTGGGGTGAGAAGGGAGCATGCTGGGGGCCCTGTAAAGGGCCCTCTTTTCTTCCATCCGACATAGTCAGCAGCTGCTGCTGACTAAGCTGTGGAGCTTATGCGTGCATGTCTGCCTCCTTCGCACAAAGCAAAAAACTGAGGAGCCCGTGGGAGCACGGGGGGTGTATAGGCAGAAGGGGAGGGGCTTTACACTTTTAGTGTAATACTTTGTGCGGCCTCCGGAGGCATAGCCTATACACCCAATTGTCTGGGTCTCCCAATGGAGCGACAAAGAAATCTGCAGCATGTCAATTGTTTGTTGCGGATTTTGGTGCGGATTTGGGTATAGAATGGGAAAAAAAAAAAAAATCCGCATCAAATCCGCGGGTGTGGATTTGCCGCGAAAGTCGCGGATTTTCAGGCAGAAAAATCCGCAGGTACATTCTACCGTGGACACATAGCCTAATAGAGTTTGTCCTGCTTCAATTGATTACAGTCCATAGGCATGCAACCAGAAAACAACAGTGACCCTCCCAGGGCTGTGGAGTCGGTAAGCCAAACCTCAGACTCAGACTCAGACTCAGACTCAGACTCAGACTCAGACTCAGACTCAGACTCAGACTCAGACTCAGACTCAGACTCAGACTCAGACTCAGACTCAGACTCAGACTCAGACTCAGACTCAGACTCAGACTCAGACTCAGACTCAGACTCAGACTCAGACTCAGACTCAGACTCAGACTCAGACTCCTACATATATTGCTTATAGTTAGGTGAAAAATTTATTGTAGTACATGAATATGTGTATGTGAACATTAGACATTTAATAATTTTTATGATACAATAATCAAGATATTTGGATAGAACATAAAATATATTTATTGGATACAACTTTAGAACACAAAAAACTGTAATAAATTGTAAATATGTAATACACTATGTAATATACAGTAGATTACATATATATCTTGTGTGTGTATATACACTGTGTATATATATATAATATTACATATTTACAATTTATTAGTTTTTTGTGTTCTAAAGTTGTATCCAATAAATATTTTATGTTCTATCCAAATATCTTGATTATTGTATCATAAAAACAATTAAATGTCTGATGTTCACATTATACTACAATAAATTTTTCACTTAAATATAAGCATTATACTAAATGTTATTATTTAGTAAAATATTCAGCACATTCTGCATTGCACTCCTGTCCCCAATTTATTATATATTTCAGGAGTCGGAGTCGGTGCATTTTATACCGACTCCGACTCCACCAAAATGAGCTCCGACTCCGACTCCACGACTCCGACTCCGACTCCACAGCCCTGGACCCTCCGCGGGTCCACTGCTGCCTGCTCACTACTGCTGCAGTCTGATTATTGGCTGCAATGGTTACAAGAGCTGAATATGTTCACACGTGTTCTTGCAGTGTTTTTTTTTTTTTTTAGTTTTATGCAAATTAAAAGCTGCTTTTTACAGTACCCGCAAAAGATAGGAGATGAAAAATCTCATGCACACAATTGCTTTTGTCTCTGACAAATAGAAAACTACTGCGTTTTTTAAAGCATTTTTCCAGTGTTTTTTGTTCGTGAAAGTAATGAGAGTGCAAAAACACAACAGCTACGCTTTTGTGGTGAATAAAACTAACTTTATTTACACATACTGCAGACAAATGAGGCCTAAAATACAGCCAAAAACGCAAACGAAAAAATGCAAAGTGTTAACATAGCCGAAATATCCCTGCTGCTAATTACTATCGCTTATATAGCGCCATAGTGTTCCGCATATTTACAGATGTGATCATCACTGCCCACATCGGGGCTCACAATCTACATTCACTATTAGTATGTCTTTGGAGTGTGGGAGGAAACACAGGGAGAATATATAAAAAAGAAGACGTTTTTCCAGCTTACCCAATATATTGTAGGATCAAGCTGCTATGACTATAGAGGCTCTTAGCACGGATATATGGTAGAAGCTCTTACCAGCACAAATAGAAGAGATTAATCCAGCGAACCAAAGTTGTAGTAGATAAAAAGTTTCTTTAGTATTTATTTCAATCAAATTAAAAAAAGTCTGTCCATAGCAGCATAAATGATGACAGAGAGGTAGGAAAAGTTACCGCTGGCGCACGGCAAGACACGTTTCGGCTAAACCATGGCAGTGATAAAGGTTTAGCCGAAACGTGTCTTGCCGTGCGCCAGCGGTAACTTTTCCTACCTCTCTGTCATCATTTATGCTGCTATGGACAGACTTTTTTTAATATGATTGAAATAAAGGACTAAAAGAAACTTTTTATCTACTACAACTTTGGCTCCAGGGAGAATATATAAACTCCTTGCAGATGTTGTCCTTGGTGGGATTTGAACCCACCATTGGCTACGCTGGTCACAAGCACTGTAGTGTAGATGAAACTTCACTGCTGCAGTCAAACATTTTATCAGTCTGCAAGCCTATGGTCTGTAAACAGCTGAAACAGAACCATTCCTTTCCTAAATAGACTCAGTTTGGAGTTTGGCTTTTTATTTAAATGCACTTTTTCTATCTGCAATTCATGGCTTAACCTCGTCTCACAAGCTTAAAATCTAGGTGATGATCTATGATGCTACACAGTCAGGCCGTAATAGTAAGGCCGGGTCCACACGGGGACTACTGCGATCCTCGCATAACACTCGGCTCACACTGGCAGCCCAGCGGGAGCCGAGTGTCAAGTGAGTGTCATTGCAATTGATGTCCGATCATGCGATCAAACCACAGCTGCGGAGGGGCGGGCCGGCACCGAGGAAGGGCGGGAGGGATTTATCTCCCTCTCTCCTCCGTTGCCAGCTATTGCCATTCTCGTTCTGCACTCGCATTACACTGGTGTTCTGCGAGTGCAGTGCGATTTTTCTTTCGCCCCATAGACTTGAATGGGTGCGAGAGAAAGAGGATCGCATTGCACCCGCAGCATGCTGCGATTGTTTTCTCGGTCTGATTAGGGCTTAGAAAATAAATCGCTCATGGGTGTTGACACAGTGTAATATTGGTCCGAGTGGAACACGATGTTTTATCACATTCCACTTGCACTGATTTTCATGCCGTGTGTCTTAAGGCCGCATTACACGCTATAATATATCTTGCGATATGTCGGCGGGGTCACGTCGTAAGTGACGCACATCCGGCATCGTAAGGTACATTGTAGTGAGTGACAAGTACGTGCGATTGAACAAAAACCCGTTCATCGTATGCACGTCGTTCATTTCTCAAGAATTGAACGTGCGGTTGTGCAATGTTCCCGAGGCAGCACACATCGCAGTGTGTGAAACCCCATTGAACGACAGCTTACTTCCTTCCACATTGTCGGCGGGAGCCGCGGACGGAAGGAGGTGGGCGGAATGTTTACGTCCCACTCATCTCCGCTTCTATTGGCCGGCTGCCGCGTGACGTCGATGTGACGCTGAACGTCACTCCCACTCCAGGAAGTGGACGTTCGCCACCCACATCGAGGTCGTATGGACGGGTAAGTACGTGTGACGGGGGTTCATTGTTTGTGCGGCACGTTCAAGAAATTGAACGTGCCGCACATACGATGGGGGCGGTTACGATCACATACGATATCGTATGCGAAGTCGTAACATGTAAAGCAGGCTTAAGGCCTAATAGTACTTCCCCCATTTAGTTCCTTTATTCCAGAAAATGGAATGAGTCGCAGAAATTAAATCCCCACTGATCAGTAGATTACGGAGTATCCCTTAAACCACTTATATAAGAAAAAATGAAGCAACAACTCATTTAAGCCCTGACTAGCAGTCACTGCTTGGGTTATTTATATGCAGCACAGGAAGACTGCTCACATTACTACCTTATCTCACATCTCCAGTGGAGCGCCTCCAGGTAAATCTGGGTTATATTAGATCAGCAGTTCTCTCTTTTTTTTTGTAATAAGGTTTCCTGATCCATTGGAAGGACATTTTTTGCTCAATCCGATTTGCACTACTGTATATTAGTTATTGTTGCTATAAAACATGGGTAGTACCTGACAAGGTAAACATGCAACTGAGTCACCAACTAAAAGAATCCGGCCTGTTACATCACGTCTTTTAGGCTACACAGTTAGGAGCTTTCTTAAAGGGATTTCTCCACCTCTCAGACAACCCATTCTCAATCACTATGTTCCACCTTGTAAAATAATGACAGGCTGGAGTCAGACGGCCGTAGTTTCTCTCATGCGATTATGCAGATGACACGCAGATCAAACTGCTGCGGGTGCGAGCCGAGTGTCATTTATGGTGATCAGATTGCTTTGTATTTCGGATCACACGTGAGGAGATTGAGAACTTAAATCAGCCGGCGTAAATTAGACTGCATTGATTAGCGCAGTCCGAAGTTTCACAAGCACTCACAGTTTGCCACGTCCGATATACACTGCCACTTGCTGCATGCAGCCATTTTTTCTCATGCTGAATAGGTATGAAAAAAATAAATAAATAATATCGCTGATCTGTACTGTCCCAAAGTTTAACATTGGACCTAGTGCTATCCAACAAAACATCGAATAAAACTTGGCTGAATTATATGCTCGTTTGAGCGAGCCATTGTTCCACCCAAGACAATATTTGCTAGGAGTTTGTATGTTCTTCCTATATTTGTGTGGGTTTCCTCCAGGTTCTCTAATTTCATCCCACACACCAAAGACATACTGATTGGGAATTTAGATTGTAAGGCCGAGGCCACACTGATATTGCTGCGCTTCCTCGCATGACACTCTGCTCACGCTCACTGCACAGCGGGAGCTGAGTCATGCAACTGTGGTCTGATTGTGCGATCAGACCACAGCTGCGGGGGGGCGGGCCGGTGCTGAGGAAGGGGGGGGGGGAGGGACGGGATTTCTCTCCCTTTCTCCTCCGTAGCCGGCTATTGCGATTCTCGCACTGCACTCGCAATACACCGGTGTAACGCGAGTGGAGTGCGATTTCTCTCACCCCATAGACTTGAATTTGCGCGAGAGAAAGGATCACATTACACCCGCAGCATGCTGCGATTGTTTTCTCGGTCCGATTAGGGCTGAGAAAATAATCACTCATGGGAGCTGCCCCATAGAGCAATATTGGTCCGAGTGGAATGCAATTTTTTTATCGCATTCCACTCGCTCCGATTTTCTCGCCATGTGTCCTAGGCCCAAGCCCCAGTGGGGACAGTAATGATCACGTCTGTAAAGCACTGTGGAATTAATGGTGCAATATAAGCAAAGCATAATAAATAAATAATATACTTCAACGGTTTTGAGCGCTATAGAATGAATAGGTCACTGCTGGAGTCAAAGACCGCAGCAGTGGAGGACAGATATCAATAAACCTGGAAAGGCACCATGTTATTTTAGGAGTCTGCGAGCCCAAGAACTGCAAACAGTTGACGGTGGTATCTAAATGGTTAACAGCCGTGGATAGAGCTCAGCTCCATACACAGCTGTTAGAGACAGATGCTGGCTATGTAATATACCCAGCGTCAACTGCGTGTGGACCACTCCTGCAACTTTATTTCCTTCCTGCATCAGGATGAGAATAAAGTCACAGCAGTATGTCTGTCTAATGAGAACCCTAAAACATTATATATAGACTGTTGGATATGAAAATGTTGAATGTGATGTGCAGTCCTTAGGAAGATTGAATATGTGGCCCAGACCGAGACACCTTATAGACTGTGAAAAAGGCTCGGCAAGAATCCTCACCGACAAACAATAGTATATATTGGTAATGTTATGGTATAAAAATAACGTGTTCGATAGAATACAACAACCATGAAAGGCTACTTTAACTTAAAGGGGAACCTGTCAGATCCCCTCAGCCTCCTAAACTGCCAAAATTATACTCCAGAGCCCCATTACTGTCTTCTAATAATTTTATATTGAATTCAATCATTTTTAATAACACCTCACGCCATTTACTAAGTAGTCAGGAATAGTCCAGTGACTATTCAATGCATCGATGCTGTAATGCCTCTGGGCATGAATGATATCTACCCCTGGGGTCCATGTTGTCCTTGGGTCACTGTAAATGTCATCCTTCCTCCCAAATCTTTAACAGTGAAGCCAGGAGACCTCTGCCCAGCTTCAACGCCACCCAGGAAGGCTTAGCGATGTTAAGTTATATCTAATCTGGGTATCTCAGATGTAAGAGCTCTTCTGCTCTGCATCATCCGCATACTGCATATGCCCAGGAAGTCAGTAACTTCCTGTAAAGAACTTGCTGGATACACGCTTCCCTTATTGGAAGCTCAAACAGAAAAGTTCCCTGTGCACTATTGGACCCGACAAGTGGCAGTAAAGTTAAGATCTAGCGGTCATAGTGTTAATACCTACTGCAGGCGGGATCCGCGCACGTCAGCTGACATGTGTTCCTAGAAGGTACGAGTGGAATCACTATACACCCGTCCCTGTTAACGGCGCTGTCAAAATGTGACAGCGCCATATCAGCGATTGCGGTAGATCTGTACTCGCAGGCAGATACCGGAAGTCACGTGACATGAGCATGTGGATCCGGTGGTTGTCATGGTAGCACAGGGTCATGTGATGAATCCTGTAGCTCTCATGACTAAGGTCCTGTAAAAAGCAGCAGAGTACTGCAGCTTACAGAAGATCATTTCTCCCAGTCTGAGCGGTGCTCCTCTGATCGGGAGAAATGAACGAGCGATCAGACTGCTAATCCATATAGCCCCCTAGGAGTACTAGTAATATAAAAAATAAAAAAAAAAGTTTTGAAAAATGTAAAAAATAAAATAAATTTCAAATCACCCCCATTCGCCCCATTGAAAAAATATACACACATTTGGTATCGCCGCGTTCAGAAACGGTAAACGGCGTATCGGCAAAAAAAAATTCCAAACGACAAAATGTCTTTTGGTCGCCGCATATTTTGCGCAAAATGCAATAACAGGCGATCAACACGTAGCATCTGCGCAAAAGTGGTACCGTTAAAAGAAGGGAATTTTGTTTACTTACCGTAAATTCCTTTTCTTCTAGCTCCAATTGGGAGACCCAGACAGTGGGTGTATAGCTACTGCCTCTGGAGGCCGCACAAAGAACTACACTTAAAAGTGTAAGGCCCCTCCCCTTCTGGCTATACACCCTCCCGTAGGAGTACGGATTCCTCAGTTTTAGTACCAAAGCAAGGAGGAAAGCCAATAACAGTTTCAAAAACAAATTCAATCCGATAACAAGATCGGAGAACTTAAGAAACAACATGAACAACATGTGCACCCGAAAAACGAAACCCTAAGAACAAATAGGGCGGGTGCTGGGTCTCCCAATTGGAGCTAGAAGAAAAGGAATTTACGGTAAGTAAACAAAATTCCCTTCTTCTTTTTCGCTCCTAATTGGGAGACCCAGACAGTGGGACGTCCAAAAGCAGTCCCTGGGTGGGTAAAAAGATACCACATGAACGGGCTGTCAGACAGCCTCTTCCTACAGGTGGGCCACCGCCGCCTGAAGGACCTGTCTACCTAGGCTGGCATCTGCCGAAGCGTAGGTATGCACTTGATAGTGTTTGGTAAACGTGTGCAGACTCGACCAGGTAGCCGCCTGGCACACTTGCTGAGCCGTAGCCTGATGCCGCAATGCCCAGGACGCACCCACGGCTCTGGTAGAATGGGCCTTCAGTCCAGATGGGATCGGAAGCCCAGCAGAACGGTATGTGTGAAGAATTGGTTCCTTGATCCACCGCGCCAGGGTGGATTTGGAAGCTTGCGATCCCTTATGCTGACCAGCGACTAGGACAAAGAGCGCATCAGAACGGCGTAGAGACGCCGTGCGAGAAATGTAAATCCTGAGTGCTCTCACCAGGTCCAACAGATGTAAACCCTTTTCAAATTGGTGAACTGGATGCGGACACAAAGATGGCAAAGTGATATCCTGATTGAGATGAAAGGAAGAAACCACCTTGGGAGAAAACTCTGGAATTGGACGCAGTACTACCTTGTCTTGGTGAAACACCAGGAAGGGAGATTTGCAAGATAACGCCGCTAGCTCGGACACTCTTCGAAGAGACGTGACCGCCACAAGAAAAACTACCTTTTGTGAAAGCCGAGAAAGGGGAACCTCTTTCAAAGGCTCGAAAGGCGGCTTCTGGAGAGCAATGAGAACCTTGTTCAGATCCCAGGGTTCCAATGGCCGTCTGTAAGGAGGAACGATATGACAAACTCCTTGGAGAAACGTGCGTACTTTAGAAAGCCGTGCCAAGCGCTTCTGAAAGAATACGGATAGCGCGGAGACTTGACCCTTAAGCGAGCTAAGCGACAAACCTTTTTCCAACCCAGACTGCAGGAAGGAAAGAAAAATTGGCAATGCAAATGGCCAGGGAGAAAACCCTTGAGCCAAGCACCACGCTAAGAATATCTTCCACGTCCTGTGATAGATCTTAGCTGAGGATGGTTTTCTAGCCTGTCTCATTGTGGCAACAACTTCATGAGATAAACCTGAGGCCGCTAGGATCCAGGACTCAATGGCCACACAGTCAGGTTCAGGGCCGCAGAATTCAGATGGAAAAACGGCCCTTGAGACAGCAAATCTGGACGGTTTGGTAGTGTCCACGGTTGGCCTACCGTGAGATGCCACAGATCCGGGTACCACGACCTTCTTGGCCAATCTGGAGCGACGAGTATGGCTCGATGGCAGTCGGACTTGATTTTCCGGAGAACTCTGGGTAACAATGCTAGAGGTGGGAACACATAGGGGAGTCGGAATTGCGACCAATCCTGAACCAAGGCGTCTGCCGCCAGCGCTCGGTGATCGTGAGACCGTGCCATGAAAACTGGGACCTTGTTGTTGTGCCGTGACGCCATCAGATCGACGTCCGGCGTCCCCCAGCGGCAACAGATCTGCTGAAACACGTCCGGGTGAAGGGACCATTCTCCTGCGTCCATGCCCTGGCGACTGAGAAAGTCTGCTTCCCAGTTTTCCACGCCTGGGATGTGAACTGCGGATATGGTGGACGCTCTGCTTTCCACCCACGTCAAAATCCGCTGGACTTCTTGAAAAGCTTGGCGACTGCGTGTTCCCCCTTGGTGGTTGATGTACGCCACCGCCGTGGAATTGTCCGACTGAATCCGAATCTGCTTGCCTTCCAGCCATTGTTGGAAGGCTCGCAGGGCAAGATAGATTGCTCTGATTTCCAGAACATTGATCTGCAGGGTGGACTCTTCCTGAGTCCACGTCCCCTGAGCCCTGTGGTGGAGAAACACCGCTCCCCACCCTGATAGGCTCGCATCCGTCGTGACCACTGCCCAGGACGGGGGAAGGAACGACTTTCCCTGTGACAATGAGGTGGGGAGAAGCCACCAACGCAGAGAGTCCTTGGCAGTCTGAGAGAGGGAGACAGTCCTGTCGAGGGACGTCGATTTCCCATCCCATTGGCGTAGAATGTCCCATTGTAGAGGGCGCAGATGAAACTGCGCGAACGGGACTGCCTCCATTGCTGCTACCATCTTTCCTAGGAAATGCATGAGGCGCCTCAGTGAGTGCGACTGGCTCTGAAGGAGAGATTGCACTCCAGTCCGTAGCGAGCACTGCTTGTCCAGTGGAAGCTTCACTATCGCTGAGAGAGTATGAAACTCCATGCCAAGATAAGTCAGAGATTGGGTCGGGGTTAGATGAGACTTTGGAAAGTTGATAATCCACCCGAAACTCTGGAGAGTGTCTAGTGCCACCTTCAGACTGTGCTGGCATGCCTCTTGAGAGGGTGCCTTTATAAGCAGGTCGTCTAGATACGGGATGACCGAGTGACCCTGCGAGTGCAGAACAGCTACTACTGCTGCCATGACTTTGGTGAAGACCCGGGGGGCTGTTGCCAGACCGAAAGGTAACGCTACGAACTGCAGGTGTTCGTCGTGTATGACGAAGCGTAGGAAACGCTGATGCTCTGGTGCAATCGGCACGTGGAGATACGCATCTTTGATATCTATTGATGCTAGAAAATCTCCTTGAGACATTGAGGCTATGACGGAGCGTAGGGATTCCATCCGGAACCTCCTGACTTTTACGTGTCTGTTGAGCAACTTTAGATCCAGGACGGGTCGATACGATCCGTCCTTTTTTGGGACCACAAACAGATTGGAGTAAAAACCGTGACCTTGTTCCTGAAGAGGGACGGAGGTCACCACTCCTTCCGCCTTTAGAGCGGCCACCGCCTGCAACAGAGCATCGGCTCGGTCTGGTGGTGGAGAAGTTCTGAAGAAACGAGTTGGCGGACGAGAACTGAACTCTATCCTGTACCCGTGAGACAGAATATCCCTCACCCAACGGTCTTTGACGCGTGACAGCCAAATGTCGCCAAAGTGGGAAAGCCTCCCACCGACCGCGGGTGTGGGAATCGGAGACCGCAAGTCAGGAGGACGCCGTCTTGGCAACGGTTCCTCCGGCTGTCCTTTTTGGGCGTGACTGAGACCTCCAAGAATCTGAGCGTCTCTGGTCTTTTTGAGTCTTTTTTGACGAGGCGAATTGGGACCTGCCCGGTCCTCGAAAGGACCGATAACCAGACTGACCCTTCCTCTGTTGGGGTTTGTTTTGTCTGTGTTGCGGTAAGGATGAGTCCTTACCCTTGGAGTGTTTGATGATTTCATCCAAACGCTCTCCAAACAATCGGTCACGAGAAAAAGGCAAATTGGTTAAGCACTTCTTGGAATGAGAATCTGCTTTCCAATGTCTCAACCACAGGGCCCTACGCAAAACAACGGAGTTGGCTGACGCCACTGCCGTGCGGCTTGTAGCGTCAAGAACAGCATTAATCGCGTACGACGCGAATGCCGCCATTTGCGAGGTCAATGGTGCGACCTGCGGGGCAAATGCACGTGTGACTGAGTCGACTCGCGCAAGCCCGGCTGAGATAGCTTGGAGTGCCCATACGGCCACAAAAGAAGGCGCTAATGACGCTCCAATCGCTTCATAGATGGATTTCAGCCAGAGCTCCATCTGCCTGTCAGTGGCATCTTTAAGTGCCGCTCCATCTTCAACTGCAACCAAGGATCTAGCTGCAAGCCTGGAAATTGGAGGATCCACTTTTGGACACTGGGTCCAACCCTTGACCACCTCAGGGGGAAAAGGGTAGCGTGTATCTTTAAGCCGTTTAGGAAAACGCCTTTCAGGATAAGCGTGGGGTTTCTGGATTGCGTCTCTAAAGTCAGCGTGGTCCAGAAAAGTGCTTAATGTACGCTTAGGGTATCTGAAATGGATTCTCTCGTGCTGCGAAGCTGACTCCTCTACAAGAGGAGCTGGTGGGGAAATATTTAACATCTTATTGATGTTAAATATAAGATCATTAACTATGGCGTCACCATCTGGTGTATCTAGATTGAGAGCGGTCCCAGGATCAGAATCCTGATCAGTTACGTCCGCCTCATCACCCATAGATTCATCTCGCTGGGATTCTGACCATTGAGATGAATGTGAAGGCCCGTCATAGCGAGCCCGCTTAGGCTGCCCGGGGCCATCGTCCGAGTCAGAGTCTTCACCCTGAGGTGTATATGCCCGTCCCGGAGCTTGGAGGTAATTCAGCTGAGGGGGACCAGGGGGCAATGATTGCACAGTGTCCGTGGCCTGAAGTACAGGCCTAGCTCGCAATGTGTCAAGAATTTGTGACATAGTGAGAGACATTCTGTCAGCAAAAGCTGCAAACTCAGTTCCTGTCACCTGGACAGCATTCACAGGTGGTAGAAAAGTCCCACATGCGGTGCAGGAAGCATATAATGTCTGTGCCTTGGCACCCTTGCGTTTTACGGACGACATGCTGCTGGCTCTCTGCAATGTGAGAGAGTCTATAGCCAAAGGGCGACCAGCGCTATGCAATACAAAGTATTTGTAGAAACAAAATACTAAGAATACTACTGGCACAAGAGGGGGTGAGCCCTGAGGGCTGCTTACCGCCCGCTGAATAGCGGGTAAGAGGCGCAGAATTCCTTGTCTGGGTCTCCCCGGCTCCCCTCTGCAGCTCAGCGTGTCAGCAGGAATGGCTGCCGGCGTCTGTGGAGAGGGGCGGTCCGTGGGAGTTCCTAAACAAAAGTGCGGGAAACAGTGTCCCCTCTGTGCCGATTGTGAGGGCTGGAGTATGTAAAAAACGACTCCAGCCCTCGGCGCTGATGCACTGACCAGCGTCCCGCCCCTCTCCTGACTGGCAGGTCTGGGGGCGGGAACGAACGGAAGCAGGCCGCAAAAGCCGGGGACTCGAGTTATCAGCGCGGCCGCCGTAAAAGCGCGGCCCGCGCTGAAGTCCCCGGCGCACCAAAAGTGCCAGCCGCGCCGCAGTCCCAGCGGCCGGCGCGACCGATTCCCAGAAGTGTGCCTGCTTCAGCGAAGCTGAATGAGGCCATGGCACAAGCGCCGCAGCGCTGATGTCCCCGGCGCACTACAACACCCAGCATGCTGCGGTGTGAGCGCCAAATGCACGGGGACACAGAGTACCTTGAGGAAGCAGGGCCATGTCCCTGATGTACTCCGCTCCATCCAGCATCTTCTCCAGGGGCTGTAGATGGAGCACGGTCTCAGTGCCTGGAGACCAGTAAATCCCACTTCACCCAGAGCCCTGTAAAAAGGGATGGGGAAGGAATCAGCATGTGGGCTCCTGCCGCCGTACCCGCAATGGGTACCTCAACCTTACAAACACCTCCGACATACAGTGGGGTGAGAAGGGAGCATGCTGGGAGCCCTGTATGGGCCCTCTTTTCTTCCATCCGACATAGTCAGCAGCTGCTGCTGACTAAAAACAATGGAGCTATGCGTGCGTGTCTGACCTCCTGCGCACAAAGCTAAAACTGAGGAATCCGTACTCCTACGGGAGGGTGTATAGCCAGAAGGGGAGGGGCCTTACACTTTTAAGTGTAGTTCTTTGTGCGGCCTCCAGAGGCAGTAGCTATACACCCACTGTCTGGGTCTCCCAATTAGGAGCGAAAAAGAAATATCAGCTTGCGGTGCAAAAAATAAGCAGTCGCTGAGCCATAGATCCCGAAAAATGAGATCGCTACGGGTTGCGGAAAATGCACAAAACGTACACCACTTTTTTTGGACAAACGTCTGGGTTGTTTTTTTTTTTAACCCCTTAGATGAAAGTAAACCTATACACGTTTGGTGTCTACAAACTCACTGACCCCAGGCATCACAACACCACATCAGTTTTACCATAAAAAGTGAACACATTGAATAAAATATCTCAAAACCAATAGTGCAATCGCACTTTTTTTTGCAGTTCTCCAGTACACTATATGGTAAAACTCATGGTTTCATTTAAAAGTACAGCTCGCTCCGCAAAGAACGAGCCCTGAAATTACCAGATTGACTGAAAAATAAAAAAAAAAAAAACAGAAGTTAATCCTCTCGGGGCTGTTGGGGGAATCAGAAAGCCCAAAATCGTTTGGTCGTGAAAGGGTTAAAGCTCAGCAATTACAGGCAGCATGGCAGCACTACTGCCCTTCATGTTCCTCATGTAACACTTACTGTAAGGTGTTGCAGAATATACTTGCGCTATATAAGAAACATACATTTCAGTTATTAGAATATTAGAAGTTAGCGGCATTCTCTGGTGGAGGCAGGGTACAGGGGGAGCCAGACTTGCCGTAATACTATATGAATCATTACACTACCTAGTGACGTTTGGATGATTAAGTTCTGACGATTCAAGACAATTCACTATTTTTGCACATTTGTCAATTACTTCTTGTTACCTTCAGATCAAAGCTACAAAGGCTGAATGTGTCATCATCCTTTTCTTTGCGTTTCCTCTTCTGAAAGTACAAAAATAAAATATCAGAAATCCCCTTATCACTGAAAGAAAGCAATACTCGATGCTACAAGGTAAAAACACAATGATATACTGTATAATGGAGGTCGCAAAGCTCTAATGAACATCCACACACTCAACAACCACTCTTAGGGAGGATAGAGGTTTGCTTATTCTAAATGCTCACAAAAATACACTTCTACACTTCTATTAAGTGGATGTCACCCAGTTACATGGAGTGCACTGTGCCAACAAATAGCTTAAAGGGAACCTGTGAGATGCAATATGCACCCAGAGCCATGAGCAGTTCTGGGTGCATATTGCTAATCGCTGCCTGACCGTCCCTGTATACACTAGCATAGATAAAGAGATCTTTAGAAAAAGTATTTCTAAAGATCTTTTACCGTATGCTAATGAGCGCGGGCACTAGTCCCCAGAGCGTTAGTTCCCCGGCCAGTCGTCCCCATTAGCATGTTAGTACGCTCATGTCGGTGTGCCATCATGCTAATGAATATGCAGCCTCACAGGATGATCTCACTCACCTCTCCGCCGCCATCGCGTCCGAGGGGGGATTTCGGCTCAGTGACTGGCGTTTGGGTCATGCGCACTATGAAGCCGGATGTACGCATCCTGGCTTCAAACTGAAGTAGTGCACATGACCCAAACTCCGGGGTTATGCGCACTGAGCCGAAATCCCACGACGAACGCGATGGCGGTGGAGAGGTGAGTGAGATCATCCCGTGAGGCTGCGTACTCATTAGCATGTTAGCACGCCCCTGTGGGCGTACTAACATGCTAAGGGGGCTGACTAGCCAGGGGAACTAATGCCCAGGGGACTAGTGCCCTCGATCATTAGCATACGGTAAAAGATCTTTAGAAATACTTTATATACAGATCTCTTTATCTATGCTAGTGTACACAGGCACCGATTAGCAATATACACCCAGAACTGCTCCTGGTTCTGGGTGCATATTGGACCTGACAGGTTCCCTTTAAGAGTTCTACCATTAAAGAGGTTGTCCACTACTTTTGCATAGATGACATATCCTTAGGATAGGTCCTCGATGTCTGATCGGTGGGGGTCAGACACCCCACACACTCGCCAATCACCTAAGGAAGACGTGCCAGCTCTAAAACCACACATTTCCAGCTGTCTGCCACCGCAAACAGTTGATTAGCAGGTGTGCGAGATATCGGACCCTGGATGATCAGACATTGATGACCTATCCAAAAGGAGAGGCCTTCAATGTAAAAGTAGTAGACAACCTTTTTAATCTTGATCAACTGTCTAAGGGGTGCTTCACACACAGCGAGCTCGCTGCCGAGATCGCTGCTGAGTCACGCTTTTTGTGACGCAGCAGTGACCTCATTAGCTGCTCGTTACACACAGCCCTGGTTCGTTTTCTTCAAAGGCGCTCTCCCACTGTGACACACAGATCGCTGTGTGTGACAGCGAGAGAGCGACAAATGAAGCGAGCAGGAGCCGGCGTCTGACAGCTGCGGTAAGCTGTAACCAAGATAAACATCGGGTAACCAAGGTGGTTACCCGATACTTACCTTAGTTACCAGCCTCCGCCGCTCTCACGCTGCCTGTGCTGCTGGCTCCGGCTCTCTGCACATGTAGCTGCTGTACACATCGGGTTAATTAACCCGATGTGTACTGCAGCTAGGAGAGCAAGGAGCCAGCGCTAAGCAGTGTGCGCGGCTCCCTGCTCTCTGCACATGTAGCTGCATTACACATCGGGTTAATTAACCCGATGTGTACTGTAGCTAGGAGAGCAAGGAGCCAGCGCTCAGTGTGCGCGGCTCCCTGCACACACAGCTAAGCGGTGTGCGCTGGTAACTAATGTAAACATCGGGTAACCATACCCGATGTTTACCTTAGTTACCAGTGTCCGCAGCTTCCAGACGCCGGCTCCGTGCAAGCGCAGCGTCGCTTGCACGTCGCTGCTGGCTGGGGGCTGGTCACTGGTCGCTGGTGAGATCTGCCTGTTTGACAGCTCACCAGCGACCATGTAGCGATGCAGCAGCGATCCTGACCAGGTCAGATCGCTGGTTGGATCGCTGCTGCATCGCTAAAGTGTGAAGGTACCCTAACACCTCTAAATGCACCCAAGTGTGCCATGACACAGTAACTAGAACTTTGTGTGAAGAGGGATGGCTGCCTGGACACTTCAATAGATAAGGTAGCCCCTTCACCACCATGGCTGAGGCATATATTGCTGGAGCAGGTTAGCCAGACCTCATCACACACAAAAGTGGTACTGTGTGGTCCTGGAAATTAAGCTGCTATGACTGCCGCTATTATTTTAAGAACTGTCAAGGCATCTTTGTTAATTTAACTATATTACCAAATTAAATAGTCTAAAAATATTTCTTCAGAGTGGACAACCCCACAAGTCACAGGTTTTAAGTTTAACAACAGACAACACTGAAAAGCTACCATTAGGATAGGCAAACAAGTCTTATAAGCAGGGAAAAACATTAATAGGCTATGTGCGCACTAGGCGCTCTTTTTTCACGCTGCGTTTTTATCCGCAAAAAAACACAAAAATGCAAAAAACAAGCACCCGCGGTAAAAAACGCATCACATTCAATGAGTGAAAAAACGCAGAAATAATTGACATGCTGCGTTTTTGTGGTCACCACAAAAACGCAGCTACAAAAAACGCTGTGTGCGGACCGCACTTCTGAAAACCAATAGACATTGCTGGGAAAGCAATGTCACAGCATTTTCAGCACAAAAACACGGAAAAAACGCCGCAAAAAAACGTCTAGTGCGCACAGGGCCATAGGGTGATCTTCTGTAGGCAAATACATTTAGATAGAAGATTCTACTAAAGAAAAGGTGATCATGGGCAGGATGGCTCTGACCAGACTGTTGTACAATAAAGGAAATTAAAGATCTAAGGACACCCCAGTAATGCTGCGTTCACAAGCAGTATTTACCAGTGATTCTCAGGTATGGATGAAGAAATTACAAGCTCCTCTTATTCATTACAGTGTTAATAACAGACAGCACATTGTACACTGATGTATGCCGTCTGATGTTGACTGAACCATAGACTTGGGTGAGTGATTTCCATCCATGATCCAGATTAAAAAACAAAACAAACCAAAAACCATGAGGTCAATAAAAAAAGCACCTACATCAGAACGGCCTCACATTGTAATGGGCATGTGGTCTATCAGTGATAACTACAGAAGTCTCAACGAGGCCTGATGAGTATAAACACTACACAGAAATAAAACAGTCAGGTAGATGTGGTTAGATGTGACTTTGCAGACTATTATGGTACTATACAGCTGGCACTTCCATATATTACTATTAGGAATATCACCATCAATGGGAACAGATCACATCGATTTTGTTATGGAAATTTTATTCTGCGTAGTAAAATGGAAAAGGTCTAGTAGTGCTGAACTAGACAGGGAATAACCAGCCCTGCGGTTGTAGACATAAACACATCTGCAGATTCAGTTAGGAGGAGAAAACGCTAGACAACATCTGGATTAGGTTTAGGCATTTAAAGAGAATAAAGTGAGTCACTGCTGATGACCGCCGTCTAGAATCAGGCTTTCAGCAATGGTGTACAGATGTTAGCCATTATACACACGGAAAGAAAACCCTCTCTATGCCAGATTTACATGTATACAAAGCACGAGATCTCTGCACACTGTACTCCTTGACATTAGTTGCAGTCGCTACATACAGACAATATTTACAAGATTCTTTACACACAATGAAGAAATCACACAAAAATGTCAAAAGTTGCCAGAGATATAAAACTAAGAAAAATACACATATTGGGTCAGATTCATGATGAGGATGAGGACATGTGCTGGAGTCAGACGGTCCCGAATTATGAAGCAGCAAATGCCTCTCACTAATCAGGAGTGTCTGACTCCAGCACAACTGGCGTTCACCTCTGTACACCTCGCTACACATCCTACTCCAGTCCCTGCTGGATTTGTGGTGTAGCGAACGCCATGAATTTGACGAGCGGCGGTTGACAGGCCCTTATCCTGACTATGCCCACTTTGTCGGAGCAGTGCAAAAATGGCACGAGGTCGCTAGAAGTTGGAAAATTTTAGCGCAGCCTTGAGTTGTGCCAAGATTATGTGACTTCTCACAGCTTTTACGCCAGTATCCTGGAGAAAAAGACTGTAATGAACACATACCTACATCCATACACTCACACGTAGACTACAGCAGTACGGGCAGACAGTACTAACCAGTGTAAAATCCCATTGTGTGCTTGGAGTCAGAAACGTGAAGGAGCTCCCTCTTCTGAGCGACTGTCTGGGAGAAGAAAGAAGAAAACAGCTTAATAGTAAATAATGCAAGGACTTCAGAGAATGAGCCGGGGTCAGAGCGCTGTATTAAGGGTATGATCCCACACTGCAGATTTCCTGCACCTAAAACTGCATCCCTTAACAGGAAAAAACACTGCGGGGGAAACAAAAAAAAAAACAAAAAAAAAAAAACACAAACTTTTTATGCATTGAGATAGGAAAAGCGGTGAAGAAAAAAAATGAAAAAATAAAAATAAAACACAACATAAATAACTGACATGTCAATGGTTTGGGGCAGTATTTTTTCTGAACCAAAATCTGCAAGGAAAAAAATCTGCAACATGTGCACACGTTCAGAAGTCTCATAGCATTTCCTGAGATGCAGTTTCCCTTGCAGATTGATTAAAATCTGCGAGAGAGATATATATATATATATATATATATATATATATATATATATATATATATATATAAAAACAGCGTGCACACAACCTAACACGGACGAGGATCGCATCGCTTTACATGCACTGACCGTGGCTTTCTTGACACGAGTGTGAGAGCTGCATAGACATACATGAAGTGGTCAGGCTCAAGTCAGTGTGTGCACTGTGATTGAGTTATACGGCCGCCTGACCTCGGCCTTACCCACATTAGGGGTGCTTCACACACAGCGAGATCGCTGCCGAGATCGCTGCTGAGTCACGCTTTTTGTGACGCAGCAGTGACCTCATTAGCGATCTCGCTGTGTGTGACACTGAGCAGCGATCTGGCCCCTGCTGCGAGATCGCTGCTCGTTACACACAGCCCTGGTTCGTTTTCTTCAAAGCCGCTCTCCCGCTGTGACACACAGATCGCTGTGTGTGACAGCAAGAGAGCGACAAATGAAGCGAGCAGGGAGCAGGAGCCGGCGTCTGACAGCTGAGGTAAGCTGTATCCAAGATAAACATCGGGTAACCAAGGTGGTTACCCGATATTTACCTTAGTTACCAGCATCTGCAGCTCTCACGCTGCCTGTGCTGCCGGCTCCGGCTCTCTGCACATGTAGCTGCTGTACACATCGGGTTAATTAACCCGATGTGTACAGCAGCTAGGAGAGCAAGGAGCCAGCGCTAAGCAGTGTGCGCGGCTCCCTGCTCTCTGCACATGTAGCTGCATTACACATCGGGTTAATTAACCCGATGTGTACTGTAGCTATGGTAGGAGAGCAAGGAGCCAGCGCTCAGTGTGCGCGGCTCCCTGCTCCCTGCACACACAGCTGTGCGCTGGTAACTAATGTAAACATCGGGTAACCATACCCGATGTTTACCTTAGTTACCAGTCTCCGCAGCTTCCAGACGGCAGCTCCGTGCAAGCGCAGCGTCGCTTGCACGTCGCTGCTGGCTGGGGGCTGTTCACTGGTCGCTGGTGAGATCTGCCTGTTTGACAGCTCACCAGCGACCATGTAGCGATGCAGCAGCGATCCTGACCAGGTCAGATCGCTGGTCGGATCGCTGCTGCATCGCTAAGTGTGAAGGTACCCTTACACTTGAGACAATCTCTCTGGGTAGATTAGCCATGTCCCACCTCCCTGTACAGATCTATGTGACTGCTGAATCGCCCCGTGCTATAAAAGTCACATTGACGAGCTTGCCGGCTCCCAGTGCCGGAGATACCTCGCAGTGCGTGCAATGTGGGGACGCATACGTCTGAAGACACAGGGTGACTGCAGATTTGAAACTTTAGATTAGATGACCCCTTGGAGAAAATGCTCCAGTATTTATTACTTTACTATGGTGCCCTCTGGTGTTCTTCTGATAATATTTCATTGCACACCTAATATGCAGCCAATCTTTACTGTGCGATGTGCAGCGTTAAAAGACCACCTAGTTCCAGCACATTTGTAGGTCATTTAATAGCCTGATCACACAGGCCGATCTCACTTCAGAAGTCCATAGGCTGACATGGTTTACACAGGGTTATGCACTGCCGGAAACAATCGTCTTGTGGAAATGAAAAGATAATTTCACAAAACAAATGAAATGAGGATTGTACTTGTTTGGTGATCGACAGCCAGTTTAGACTGCAGGAGAATTGTGCAGTATAAATGCATCTTTAGGTGCTCAGTCGGGTCCCCAGGATCCTCTGGTACATAAGTGGTGCAGTGATGTGCAATACAGTACAGTCCAGCTGCCCTAGGAGTGCGCTCTAATCACTGAATGCATCGGGTGGATGATCCGAAAGGAAATCAGAACAGCAAAGGACGCCATAACCGGTATTTAACAAGACAAAGTATTTTTTATTTTCACAATGAGTTTAAAAACTAACAGGACGCCAACTTCTTGCCTGTTCTACCCGGAGCCAGAACTTTTCTTCTTTAGAGCTGCTCTGTCAACATGGTGGGACTGAGCTGAATGTCCATCATGACATCAACAGTCGACTCATCAACAGAGCAGAGTGGAAGAGAAGTCGATGCTCTTCTGGCATGACGTCAGCGTAAGAAATCAGGAATGTATTATGCCAGTGTGGTTTCCATGAAGAAGAAGAGCAGGCCTCTGAAATCAGGGGCATTGCAGTGCATGGGACAAATACCAATCTGCTCTGGCCACGGGCTGGCGTAGATTTGTACTATACTGTAATGTATGCCACACTGTGTACATTATAGTTTATGAGGCTTTGTATGGCTCACTCTACCTTTTTTTCCCCTCCTACCCCCCTTTAAGTTAAGTGTCATGAGTGGAAGAGGAAACCGATGCAAATTATGGCATACTTGTGGGAAGGGCCATAATTTGAAACTTTTGTTTTACACCAATTTTAGGTATAAATGCTATAAGTGACCCAAATTATGCTGATTACGGGGCATCTAGGCCGAGAGGCACTTTGTTGACTTGACAATCCTTTTGGCACACCAGTGGCATAGTTTTGACTGAAGGAAAGCCTGTTGGCTGTATTGCACACGCATCGGAACCTCACTTTCAGGGTAGCCTCTGACACAACTATGAACATATTGCATACTATTTATTAAAGGGGTGGTCCGAAGGTGGAAATTTTTTTTATCTAAACTAATTTGCTAATGTGGCTTGATAAAAATGTTTTCCTATACTTCTCTCACTACACTAACTTCTACAGAATTTTTTTCCCCTACTTTCTGTTAGTGCATGCTGGGATACTCAAACGAAGCGTCATTAGGGGCAGAGGCTGCATTGTTGCTCTCTGAACACCACAGAGCAACCGAGCACTCTAACAATGAGTGGGTATTGCTCTCTTGCGGGTTTTACTGATCTGAGGTAGCAACATAAAGTGCGTTGTCACTGTGCAAATCACATAAAAACAGGGCGCAGGGATAGAGCAGCCACGGAAATGAGCATCACTGATGACGCTTCATTTAAGGGATGGGCAGAGGCTGCCACACCCTTCTGCTCCCTGAAGATCTTTGAGTATCCCAGCATGTGTTTGTTTTATATCTTGTATTACAGCTTCAACATCTATGGCCTGATTGAAGTAACCATTTTCCCTTATTGACAAGTCCTGAGTAAGGGCAACAGAAAGATCACACTACAGTCTGTATGCAGTGCTAGCCAAATACTGACTACAGTGAAACACTGCCATCTAGTGGGAAACAAAATTATTACACAATATAAAAAGAAAATCTCCTATACACTTGCCTGTATAGAATGAAAAGGTTCGGATTATAATTATCATTGTAGTGATAAGCGATCAGCCAGTAGGAACAAAGAAAAAAAAACAATGACTTTTTTTTAAATTAATCTTCAGTCATTGCGGCACCTTAAAGGCTCCCATACACATTAGACTTATGTCAGCTGAACCCACCAATAATCGAGAGGTTCAGCCATAGCAACGATGGAGAATCGACCAACGTCAAGTCAGAGGTCAAATAGCGCTCCCTCCCTTCGGTGCCCAAATACAGTCTGACTACATATGGGGTATCAGCATGTTCAGTAGAACTTTTTATTTGGATTATCTCAATACAGCTTGTGAAAATGAGAACTTTAAGGCTAAAGCAACATTTTAGCTGAAAATGTAATTTTTCATTGTTTTCAATGCAACGTGTGAATGTATTCTAATAAGGTTCTGCTTACTTGCCATGGACAGTGCCTACTCTAGCATTCAGTATAGCACAGGGAGGCAAAAATATAATATATAGTGCACTCCCACCCCCATCTAAAAAAAGGGTTTAGTGTCATAGTAGCCAAATCTTAAAAAAAAAAAAAATTATATATATATATATATATATATATATATATATATATATAAATAAATGGTCCAAATCTGAGATCACTGTAATTACACTGACTGAACAAAGCCACCTAAACACTTATACCGCTAGGTGAAAAGCGTAAAAAATAAAGACAATGCTTCAACTGCTGTTGATTTGTTCATTCTGCCTCCCAAAGCTCAGAGTAAGGCCATGTGCGCACGTCACATCTTTCTTTAAGTTTTAAACTGCACTGTGTCAATGACAAACTGCATGCTTTTGCTTCCCCAGCAAAGTCTATGACAAATCAAAAATCAAAATTTGAAAGCGCACATTGCAGTTTTTTGTCAGCGTTGTCAAATATTTGTCAGTCTTTGACCAAAAAAAAAAAAAAAAAAAAAAAAGCAGCATTTTCATTCTTTTTGCATTTGTCACGTTTTGTCACCCAAAGAACTCAATGAGGGGATGCAAAACGGATGGGTTGTGTTTTGTATGCGATGTACCTGCGTTCTTGTCACAAAAAACGCTGGTCACCCACTTTGCTCCAGGATTTAAAAAAAAACAAAACAAAAAACAAAAACATTGCAGGAGTGAAAATCTGTCTCTCTCTCTCTCCGCTTCATACTCACCGATCGCTGGCACGTCAGCCACACTGTTCCCAAGGCCTCTCATTCTTACTCCCAACCTGCTATTAGGCTCATACATATTCACTGTTTCTTGTCTGTGATTGGTTGCATTCACCAATCACAGCCGTCGGTGGGTGGGTCTACATCGTACAGTAAAAGAAATTTAAAAAATGGCGTGCACCCACCCGCCACCTTTCCAATTTTGATACCCAGCCAAGATAAAAAGTCTCACAGCTGAGCGCTGGCATTCTCAGGCTGAGGAGACCCACATTATTGGGAGCCCCCCCAGCCTAAAGATATCAGCCAGCAGCCGCGCAGAATTGCTGCATCCATTAGATGCGACAGTCCCGGGCTCTTCCAGATTACGCTGATGCGGTGGCAATCGGGGTAATAAGGTGTTAATATCAGCCCATAGCAGCCACTAAGCTTTAGCTTAGTAATGGCAGGTGTCTATGAGACACCCCCCATTACTAAGCTTTAGCTTAGTAATGGCAGGTATCTATGAGACACCCCCCATTACTAATCCGGAATCAAAAGTTAAAACAAACACCCAAAAAATCCTTTATTTTAAAGAAAAGACAAAAAAGCATCCTCTTTCACCACTTTATTAACCCCCACAAAAACCCCTCCAGACGCGCTGCGGAGTGGGTAAGCCAAACCTGCGACTCAGACTCCTCAATTTCCCTTGCATCGACTGACTCCACGACTCCCAGTTATATTTAAGTGAAAAATGTAATCAACATATTTAGATAAAACAAAATATATATATATATTGCAATACAACTTTAGAACACAAAAAACTAATACAAATTGTATATGTAATACACTATAGAAAATTATCCAAAGGACAATGGTTAGCGCTCAAACCCAATATTCCTATAATTCTGCAGCTAGATTTTCAGGCAACACCCCCAATTTTGCCTAGGGTCAGACTAATAAACTTAGAAAAAAAAATGTTTTCCTATAAATAATAAACGCTGAATTAAATTTAAATATATAAATATAATAAATAAATATATATTATATATTATATCAGTAAAAACGGTAACAGTTTTCAGCAAAAATATCTATATATATAATTCCCTTATTCTGTCTGTCTTGCTCCAAAATTGTGTCCTTACAGTGACAACCGTCAAATTGGCCGCTGGGCTCGGCCTGTCCCCGCCCCCCGCATGGATTGGCCGTTTGGCTAGGCCACGCCCCCACACTATGGCGCTAGGCCACGCCCCCACACGACGGCGCTAGGCCACGCCCCCACACTATGGCGCTAGGCCACGCCCCCACGACGGCGCTAGGCCACACCCCCACGACGGCGCTAGGCCACGCCCCCACACGACGGCGCTAGGCAACACCCCCACACGACGGCGCTAGGCCACGCCCCCTCACACTATGGCGCTAGGCCACGCCCCCTCACACTATGGCGCTAGGCCACGCCCCCTCACACTATGGCGCTAGGCCACGCCCCCTCACACTATGCCGCTAGGCCACGCCCCCTCACACTATGGCGCTAGGCCACGCCCCCTCACACTATGGCGCTAGGCCACGCCCCCTCACACTATGGCGCTAGGCCACGCCCCCTCACACGTTGGGCACCTGTACACCTCCCCCCCCAGGACAACTCCCATTATACTCCTCTCTGAGGGGTTTGAAGCATGGGGGATGGAGCACGATGGGGGGTGAAGCATGGGGGATGCAGCACGATAGGGGGTGCAGCATGGGGGGTGGACCATGATGGGGGGTGCCCAGAATGGGGGGGAATGAAAAACGATGGGGGGTGCCCAGAATGGGGGGGATGAAACACGATGGGGGGGTTCGCATGGGGGATGGAGCACGATTGGGGGTGCACACCTCCCCCCAAAACACACACACACTGGGAACCACAAACACCCCCCTACACAAACACACACACACACAAACCCCGCACACACACACACAAATATACGCATATACCGCGCAACACACACACATTGCACAAAACATACCTCCCCCCAAAACACATACACGCACCCCACACCAACACCCACATAAACTGCGCAACACACACAGCACCACACACAGACAACACTGCAGACACAGAGCGCTCCACAAACAACGCAACACACACAACGAAACACACAAACACCACCACTCTCACACACCCACCCAGACAACACCCAGAACATTTACAGCGCCCTACACAAACACTTGACAACTACACACAAAAATATATATATATATATATATATATACCGTATTTTTCGGACCATAAGACGCACTTTTTTTCCCCCAAATGTTGGGGGAAAGTTGGGGGTGCGTCTTATGGTCTGACTATAGGGCTGCGGCTGGGAATGAGGGTGCTGCAGGTCATCGGGGGCACGAGCAGGCAGCAGCAGCGCCTGCCGTGACCACGTGGGCCCGCTCATTACATATGCACGCCCATCCTCCCGGCCATCTCTCAGCGCAGAAGCCGGCGCTGACAGGTGGACGGGAGGACGAGCGGGGACGCGCGCATAGCAAAGAGCCGGCCGCATGATCACCCCTGGCAACTACAGCCTGGAGTGATCATGTGCGGCTGTATTCACTGCCCCCCGCGCGTCATTACCAGCGCGGGGTGCAGTGAATCAGTGCACTCACCCGTCCCCGTGTGTGGAGCCGTCCCCCTGCTGCACGCGATGTCTTCCTGTCTGTGCCGGTCATCTGATCTGTGCCGGTCAGCTGATCTGTGCTGAGCTGGTCAGCTGACCGGCACAGACAGGAAGACATCGCGTGCAGCAGGGGAACGAACGGCTCCACACACACAGGTCAGCGTGCCAGAGAGGAAGATGATCGGTGCTGCAGGGAGTGAGGAAAAGGGGAGTATAAACGTTTATTTTTTCTCTCTGTGCTATAGGATACAGGCCATATACCAGGATGGTATATGAGCACGATGGGGGGAGTATATGAACAGGCTGGATGGGGGGGGGGGGGGGTATGTGAACAGGCTGGATGGGGGGGGGGGTGGTATGTGAACAGGCTGGATGGGGGGGGGGTGGTATGTGAACAGGCTGGATGGGGGGGGTGGTATGTGAACAGGCTGGATGGGGGGGGGATGTGAACAGGCTGGATGGGGGGGGGGGGGGGATGTGAACAGGCTGGATGGGGGGGGGGGGGATGTGAACAGGCTGGATGGGGGGGGGGGATGTGAACAGGCTGGATGGGGGGGGGGGGATGTGAACAGGCTGGATGGGGGGGGATGTGAACAGGCTGGATGGGGGGGGATGTGAACAGGCTGGATGGGGGGGGGATGTGAACAGGCTGGATGGGGGGGGGGGGGGGATGTGAACAGGCTGGATGGGGGTGGGGATGTGAACAGGCTGGATGGGGGTGGGGATGTGAACAGGCTGGATGGGGGGGGGGATGTGAACAGGCTGGATGGGGGGGGGATGTGAACAGGCTGGATGGGGGGGGATGTGAACAGGCTGGATGGGGGGGATGTGAACAGGCTGGATGGGGGGGGGATGTGAACAGGCTGGATGGGGGGGGATGTGAACAGGCTGGATGGGGGGGGGGGATGTGAACAGGCTGGATGGGGGGGGGGATGTGAACAGGCTGGATGGGGGGGGATGTGAACAGGCTGGATGGGGGGGGGGGATGTGAACAGGCTGGATGGGGGGGGGGGATGTGAACAGGCTGGATGGGGGGGGGGGGATGTGAACAGGCTGGATGGGGGGGGGGGGATGTGAACAGGCTAGATGGGGGGGGGGGGGATGTGAACAGGCTGGATGGGGGGGGGGGGGATGTGAACAGGCTGGATGGGGGGGATGTGAACAGGCTGGATGGGGGGGGGGATGTGAACAGGCTGGATGGGGGGGATGTGAACAGGCTGGATGGGGGGGGGGGATGTGAACAGGCTGGATGGGGGGGGGATGTGAACAGGCTGGATGGGGGGGGGGATGTGAACAGGCTGGATGGGGGGGGGGGATGTGAACAGGCTGGATGGGGGGGGATGTGAACAGGCTGGATGGGGGGGGGGGGTGTGAACAGGCTGGATGGGGGGGGATGTGAACAGGCTGGATGGGGGGGGGATGTGAACAGGCTGGATGGGGGGGGGGATGTGAACAGGCTGGATGGGGGGGAGGGATGTGAACAGGCTGGATGGGGGGGGGGGTATGTGAACAGGCTGGATGGGGGTTTATAGCAGGATCATATACAAGGCAGGAGGATCATTACCAGGATGGGGTAGCTTAGTAGAGAATTTGGGGACATTACCCCCATAACAGTTTCAGCAGCAGATCCTCGCCCCATAACAGTGTGTCATGACCACATTTTTTGCTTAAAGTTTTATTTTTCCATTTTCCTCCTCGAAAACCAGGGTGCGTCTTATAGTCCGGTGCGTCTTATAGTCCGAAAAATACGATAAATACGATAAATACGAATATATATATATATATATAAACAAATATCATACATTAACTACACAATAAATTCTAGAATACCCGATGCGTTAGAATCGGGCCACCTTCTAGTACTAAATAACACTACTTGTGCAGTCTATCAATTTGTTGTAAGAAGTAGAATTGCCTCCATCAGATCCTCCTTCATTGATGACCTCAAATCTGACCTAATAATTTTAAGGCTAGAGAACAACCTCTCCACAGTAACTTGGGTTGGAGGCAAAGCCGTAACCACATGGGCAACATCTCTAACAATTTCCGGGTATAAAGGAATTGCCTCATGCACAGTCAGTTTTGATGAACGGTTGAATTTTCCTATTTTTTTGAGAGCAAGTGAAAAATTTTGCTGAAATCTGGTCAATCTGCTGCTATAGGAGACGGAGTAAAATCTTTTTCCTTGCGGCAATGCTTTGCTGCTCCATGTCATCCAAATACTTGTCAAAGTTAAACTCCTCATCTGATGAGGATGAAGATATGGCTGCAGTAGCACTGTCAGGCCCCAAGTCCTCTTACACCTGGCAATCCTGTAGGTCACGTATCCTAACTGCTACCTCAGTCAGAGCTGCTTTTCCTCTAGTAAGCGGTGGATCACCAAGCAGTATACAAGGACTTGGGTTCACAAACAGCTGCCAGAAGAATTTTATTTTTTAATAGCTGTTTCTCTCTGTTTCATTGAAGCAGAAATGCCATCTGCAATTAAACCTCCTCTTTGGGAGAGGCAAAATAGCAAGTTCTTCCACTCCCTTATCAAAGTGCCAGGAGTTAAATCCTCAGCTTGTAATTTTTTAGTCACGGTAAATGGGTGATAAAGCAATTCCTTCAATTCAGCCACCTGTGTTCATTGACCTTCATTTAGGGTTACCTGAGGGTTCGCCATATCTATAAGAAACCGTTTTAGTTCAAGCATTCGCTCAATCATTAAATCAGTGCTGCCTCACCGAGTGGCTTGATCGACAATTGCCCTTTTCCCAGCACATCTCTTCAAGATGGAATCAATTTTAGGGGTTCTGGCGACAATAACCAATTTTCTCACTTTTCCAATCAGATTTCCAGCATGTCCGTCTTGCAGACTATCTCTTATTGCCAACTGCAGCTTGTGCACAACGCAGCACATCTGATGAATATGAAAATGTTTTGAAGCAGCTTCAACAAGATCATCTAATTCTAAATATTTTGCTGTTCTTCTGTTGTAATATCTGTTTGTTCCTCAGTTACAGTGCTGGCCAAAAGTATTGGCACCCCTGCAGGGGTGTTCAATTTGAAAGGCATAACCTTTTTGTGCTGGACCTTCTCGAACATGTGTTAACCCACAATTATTTCATTTTTAACGGGGAAGATTACCACCAGCTCAGGGGCACAGCGATGGGGTGTTCATGTGCCCCATCTTATGCCAACTTGTTCCTGGGCTGGTGGGAGGACACTTTAGTCTTCCAAGAACACATGTCGAGATGGACTGATCATCTTTTGTTCTGGGGCCGGTACATAGATGATATTCTGATTCTATGGGCCGGCCCCCAGGACCTGTTTAGGGATTTTGTTCAGGAATTAAATAAGAACAAGAATAATGCTGGGTTGTTTTTTACATCAGAGATCGATAAAAATGAATTACCCTTCCTTGATGTGGTGCTAAGTAAAGATGAAAGAGGATTTATACAGACTAAGGTCCATCGCAAACCTACCGCTTCAAATAACCTACTTCACTGGTCAAGTCACCATCCAACCGCTCTAAAAAGAGGGATCCCGAGAGGGCAGTACCTCAGACTGAGGAGAAATTGTTCATCAAATGTTGCTTTTCATAATCAGGCAAAAGACTTACGTACTAGGTTCTCCGAACGAGGATACCCCTCAGATGTATTAATAAATGCTTTTAAAGGGGCAATTGAAAAAGATAGGCAAGATCTTCTTGTCCCAAAGCCAAAAGAAACCTCAGAACAGATAGTGCGGTTGATTGGTACTTTTGACAACTGTAGTGAAGAAGTGATGACAGTTTTACGGAGACACTGGGGCATCCTTAGGGCGGACCCAAGTCTACAGGACTATATTCCGTCTAGATCACTGGTGACATTTAGGAAAGGGAGAGCCCTTAAGGATCGGTTAGTCCATAGTTTCTATGAGGCCCCAAAAGCCCCTGGAACATGGCTCGACAGAAAACCTATAGGGACTTTTAGGTGTGGGCACTGTAAGTTTTGCAAGTGGGTTGCACAGAAGAAGGAAGTAGTGAGTGTCACCACGGGTAAAGTATACCGGACACGGGAATTCGTCAACTGTGGGTCAACAGGAGTTATTTACCTGATCACCTGCAATTGTCCCCTTAATTACATAGGCAAAACTAAAAAAGAGAATTTCGCAAGCGGATAGGGGAACATCTGGGGGACATCCGGAATTCAAGAGACACTTCAGTATCCAGACATGTTAGGTCAGCCCATGGAGGAGATTTGGAAAGCATTAAGTTTTCAGCAATCGAACAAGTGCCCCCCTCACCTAGAAAAGGAGATTGGAATAGAGTTCTACTTCAGAAGGAATGTAAATGGATATATCGGTTCAGATCCACTAATCTTGAGGGTCTGAATGAACAGCTGGTTTTTAATTGTTTTTTGTAGTTGTGGTGGTGCATGGAGGAGAGGTTATCTGTCTACGGCACAGAGGCTAAGGACGGTTTTTTCAATTAAAATCTGCCTGGGTTGTTATTGACCGGAAAGGTCACCCCATAGTATTTTTAATTTTTTGAAAAATTAATAAACATCATGCTTTGAAGTTTTTTCCCCTAGCTGGGCTATATTACACCCCCTAAAAAAGTAAATAAGATTAGACAAAAAACTCTATGCAATTATCTTTATATATAAAAAAGAAATTAATTAAGAAATATCTGATATTACTGACAGTTATTGCATTTTCTAGTAAGGAATTGACTATGTACACTGCCGACCTCTGGTGGACGTTTTGTGGTAGTGCAGCGGCCGAAAAAAGATGTAAAATAGAGTATGGGCAGATATAAAGATTATTGTTTTCTACTGCTCATCTGGGACTTAATATTAGATAGCCTTACTATTGGGGCCTGGCTGCTTCTATAAATCTAATATAAATAAAAACGCTGGGCTGTTAGTGCTATGAGTTTCCTGGACGCACGCGCAGTGGCCTTTAACTTTAGCGCATGGGCAGCAGGTGGAACGCACTGTGCGCTCCACTAATGACTTCCTGGTCCGGATGTGACTAATGCACTGGGTTTACGGCGTATTGAACGTCTGGACGCATGCGCATTGGTCTTTTACTTTGGCGCATGCGCAGTAGGTGGAACGCATTGAGCGTTCCACCTGGAACTTCCTGGTTCGGCTGGCGCTAACGCGCAGGCGCCGTATACATAGCGAGACTCCCTGACTTTGTTTAATTAAAAGAACTAGATGAAATTTGCTAATATTAAGAAGCTTGCAATTATAGCGATTTAGCTAAAAAATGTTTGTACTAGCTATTGACAGACTGACTTATCGAGTTTAGTGTTTATAACCTATGTGACCCTTGTCCAATAGAGTGACCAGGAGTAGGTCATGTGGATTGAAAAGGGAGGGTTCTACACCATTTAAACCCCAGTGTCAGAGCAATGGTGTGTCACACCGCTCTGACCCTGGAGGCTTGAACACCTAAAGTAAAAGGTAAATGATTTAAATCTATTACTGGTTTGTCTAAACATGAGTTATTATGTCGGTCTTCTATGTATATAAAATAATGGGGGTTGTCTTGCTGGGGATTAGCTTCTCCTATTACATGTACTATTAGGTTTTTGGATTAAAAGGATTATGAATCTGTTTTTTGACTCTGATATTGATTTTGTTATAACAGGCTATTATGCTTCGTTGAAAAATGAAAAAAAAATCTCCTGATGAGCTCCGTCGGCTACTGTGTATGGAGCAAAACGCGTTGAGATGAGAGATATTAAATGAGTTCTTGAATAATTGAAATAAAATTACATGCACTCTGGATAAAAGATCATGATGGGCAAGACTTGACGAGATCATGTGAAGATGAAATGTAATCACATGGACTCGATCTAAAGATTTTTTTGGTGGTCTCTAGGCACCTAGAAGACAGTTTTGGAGATAAGTGGATAATTTCCATATTTCTGAATTATTGTTATTTATGAGCTGTTATATATATCTCAGGAGTACAGGGTCATTTTCTAAGCGAATTGTTGGGGGAAGATCGTTGAAGGATAGTTTCTTCCTCATAACTATTGTTTGCCATTATCAATTTAACCCTCGTTAATGTGGATGTGCCAGAGATAATGGTGGTACTCACCACTTTTTGAGACATTTTTATACTAGAGGGATAGAGAAGGGTCTGCTAAGGGCAAGCCGCAGAGGAATGGGGGCATCGAAAAACTTAGGATGTGCTCCATTGTTAGGTAAGGACCGGCTTTGAGGGGAAGTCTAGGGAGAGGATATAGATTCACCCGTCTCTCTGAGTACTGACCTTTTCCCAGGTGAAACTATTGATGGTTATCCACTCTAAAAAAACGTCTCTATCTGTTCCTATTGAAGTGGGTGAGACTACCTATTGTCTTTTGTTTCATGTATTATTGTTGTTCATGTTTTGGTGTATTGTATGTTTGGGTCAAAGGACCCCCTTTTTTATATCCAAATAAAGTAAATAATATTTTTAAAGAAAATCCTTCTTTGTCACCTAAAGTGAATGGGTATTTTTCTGATAGAACCCCTGCAATTCTGTCAGATAATACTCAGTTTCTTCTTGAAAATGATTGCAATCACATATTTGTTATTATTATCTTCATTTATTTTGCTTGCAATGAAAAAACAAAAGAGAATGAAACAAAAATGAAATCATTGATCATTTCACACAAAACTCCAAAAATGGGCCAGACAAAAGTATTGGCACCCTTAGCCTAATACTTGGTTGCACAACCTTTAGCCAAAATAACTGCGAACAACCGCTTCCGGTAACCATCAATGAGTTTCTTACAATGCTCTCCTAGAATTTTAGACCATTCTTCTTTGGCAAACTGCTCCAGGTCCCTGAGATTTGAAGGAGGCCTTCTCCAAACTGTCATTTTGAGATCTCTCCACAGGTGTTCTATGGGACTCAGGTCTGGATTCATTGCTGGCCACTTTAGTAGTCTCCAGTGCTTTCTCTCAAACCATTTTCTAGTGCTTTTTGAAGTGTGTTTTGGGTCATTGTCCTGCTGGAAGACCCAGCTTTCTCACACTGGGCCCTACATTATGCTGCAAAATGTGTTGGTCGTCTTCAGACTTCATAATGCCATGCACACGGTCAAGCAGTGCAGTGCCAGAGGCAGGAAAGGAACCCCAAAACATCAGGGAACCTCCGCCATGTTTGACAGTAGGGACGGTGTTCTTTTATTTGAATGCCTCTTTTTTTTCCTGTAAACTCTATGTTGATGGCTTTTCCCAAAAAGCTCTACTTTTGTCTCATCTGACTAGAGAACATTCTTCCAAAATGTTCTAAGCTTTCTCAGGTAAGTTTTGGAAAACTCCAGCCTGGCTTTTTTATGTCTCGGGGTAAAAAGTGGGGTCTTCCTGGGTATCCTACCATACAGTCCCTTTTCATTCAGACAGCGACGGATAGTACGGGTTGACACTGTTGTACCCTCGGGCTGCAGGGCAGCTTGAACTTGTTTGGATGTTAGTCGAGGTTCTTTATCCACCATCCAAAAATCTTGCGTTGAAATCTCTCGTCAAATTTTCTTTTCCTTCCACATCTAGGGAGGTTAGCCACAGTGCTATGGGCTTTAAACTTGATGACACTGCGCACCGTAGACACAGGAACTTTCAGGTGTTTGGAGATGGACTTGTAGCCTTGAGATTGCTCATGCTTCCTCACAATTTGGATTCTCAAGTCCTCAGACAGTTCTTTGGTCTTCTTTCTTTTCTCCATGCTCAATGTGGTACACACAAAGACACAGGACAGAGGTTGAGTCAATCTTAATCCATGCCAACTGGCTGCAAGTGTGATTTAGTTATTGCCAACACCTGTTAGGTGCCACAGGTAAGTTACAGGTGCTGTTAATTACACAAATTAGAGAAGCATCACATGATTTTTCAAAACAGTGGCAATACTTTTGTCTACCCCCCATTTTATGTTTGGTGTGGAATTATATCCAATTTGGCTTTATGACAAATTTGTTTTTGTTTTTTTTTTCATTGAAGACAAAATGAAATGAAGATAATAATACCAAAGAATTTGTGATTGCAATAATTTTCAAGAAGAAACTGAGTATTCTCTGACAGAATTGCAGGGGTGCCAATACTTTTGGCCAGCAGTGTACATGAACAGAACTGTGGCTCCATCTCGCACATACTGAATCCTAAATTTTCTTCTAGCTGTTGTTCATTACTCTCATTCATCAGTTTAATTGTACTTATGTTTGAAGCATTGTTTTTTTGAGGTTCCTTTTTAGAGCTCAAAAACGGATCCTCAAAGAATGAGCAGTCAGTTTGTGGCGTTTTTCTAATCTGCTTTTGCTATTATAAGTGTGGAGGTCACCTGAGCTGTAGTATGTTTGTTTAAACGTAATAAGAATATCTGTATGTAAATCAAAATGTAGATGTAGTTGTATAATTATCTATGTAGCCATCGCATGGACCCATAGTATAATTCAAAGTTGTATAGTCATGAAGGAGTTAACCAAAGATGATGAAGCCAGAATGTGAAGCTGCAAAAGTGTTATCAGTAATGTTCACACAGAAGGAATGTACGGGATGCAGGCCATGTGCTGTGAGAAATTGGGGAGTAAAAGTACTCCCTGGTTAGCGTCAAGGTTATTCATGCTTACTGTATAATTGGATCTATCAGAATACACGAGTCAGTGGATGACGCTGACTCAAGGAGAACATGTCTGTGTTTTCATTGTCTGATACATGGATATATCGGCACTGGTATACAGCTAATACGGCACCTCTCTGATATCCCAAACGAAGACTCCGTTAGCAGTCTTCAACCCAAATTCCTCCCTTGACAAAAGCATAATTTATGAGCTCAAAAACATTTCAGGTGATGCGTTTTTCTAAAAAACTGATCTGCTTTTGCAGCTGAAAAACTTATCCTCAAAAAAAAACACAGCAAAATCGCTGTGTGTGAATGCAGCCTTAGATCAGGAATAGAACAGACATTTATGGGACATTTCATAACTTTCTCAAATTCCTATCAAAAAAATATTCAGCACATTCTGCATTGAACTACTATACCAAATTTATTATATATTTTACGAGTCGGAGTCGGTCCATTTTATACAGACTCCGACAAAATGAACACAGACTCCAGAGCCCTGCCTCCAGGTCTGACGTAATTACCTGGAATTGGCTGGATCTAGTTACCGCAGGACTCAGCACTCCATGGGCAGCATTTGACCGTCCTGACATGATAATCTGGAACTGACAACTCTGAGTAAAGAACTTGTGACTGCATCCTGCTGTGTCCTGGACTTATTGTCTGCGCCGCCAGACCCGCGCTGTCCCAACATTTCACTGGCTAATAACTGCCTACGGTTGCCCTGGGAGTCCCAGCTCCACCTGTGAGGAGCTGTACCATCTCAGCTGCATCACTATGTGCCCCAGCAGTCTCGTCTAAGCAGTGTCGGCCATACTTGGCCGAATACCGCAGGTGGTGGCACGAAGAATCATCCCCGTAAATATATCGTCTCATTGAACCGACACCGTCAGGGTCACGGAGTCGGGCCCTGCCGCCGTGACCTCCTCCTAAACAGAACCGCGGCCCGGTTCTGAGTGTCCCCCAAACGGGCCCTAGTGGGCGTGTCATATGAGTTTTTACCACTTTTTGTCAAACACAGTGATTACAGTTGTCAAAGTCTACGAGAGGGTGCAGTTTTGTTGTCAAACCAAAAATGCAGCGTGCGCAGATACCCTAAGGCTCACATTTATCCTGCATTCTACGCTGAACGCTTACACCAGAGATTAAGTGTGAATCTCTGAAAAGCGTGATTCAGACAAAGTCCCAACACAAAATTCACTGTAATGAGGCAAAGGGAGTCATTTTGAACTCCTGTCTGGCCTGTGATCTGACAATATCCAGCCTTTGCCACATCTTTTAAAGGTGCGCACAGAAGCGCGGTCAACAAGTTTTGTTCACCTTTGAAAAGACGGACCGCAAGGAACAGAGAGGGCAAATGGAGTTTGGAGTAACTATGCTACCTCATTTTAGTGAATGGATCAGTCAGGGGTTTCACCTGAAAACGAATTTCGATGATGTAGATGGAAACCCTGATGTAAATGCTCAGCATAGAGTACAGGATAATTGTGAACTGATCCAGTGTGTTTTTTTACCCAAAATGGCCATCAATAGCATTCACTCAAACCACAAAAAGCAAAGTCCCTGCTCAGGTTTGTCATCTGTTAATGGAAATATAGGGGCTCCCACGTTACTTGTAGCACAAAGACTCTGGACAAGAGCTATGCCCTGCCCCCCCAAAAAAAATTCAGCAAAAAAAAAAATAAAATAAATAAATTAATGCCCCTCATCCACTCCGAGCACCACGATGTGCCTAAATCACAGTTAACGTCCACATGTCTGCTTAACATGCGTGGTAGGTGTCTTCAGAAACACGAGCCGTGTCTGTACGGGCATTACAATGTACTGGGCACGACAAGGGATTATTTGCAATTTGTAATTCTGCAATATTCACTGCGTTTAACTCCTTAACTCCATGGGTGATTTACTGAGACTACAATCATGACTACACCCAAACAGGAGTTCCTAGAGGGATGCAATTTCCAAAATGTTGTCACTTGAGGGGGTTTCTGCTGCTGTTGCACTTCAGGGCTTTGTAAATGGAGTCCACAAACTATTTTAGGAAAATCTGTGCTCCAAAAATCAAAGGGCGCTCCTTCCCTCCTGAGCCCTGGTGGTGCGGCCAAACACTGCTGTACAGTCACATGTGGGGTATTGCCACATTCGGCAGAATTTGTGTAATATATTAGGGAGCCATTTTTACTCATTACCATTGTGAAAATTGGAAATCTGTGGTTGAAACAAAATTTTAGCTGTAAAAATGTAATTATTTGTTTTCACTGCCCAATAGTATAACATTTTGTGACACACCTGTGGTGTCAATATGCTCACTGTACCCCTAGATGAATTGAGGCTGCTGTTTTTTTTTGGGGGGGGGGTTAATAGGGCAAAGCACCATTGGCACGCTCCAGCTAGAATATGAAGATTAAGCTCTGCTGTTGCCGCATTGCGTACCCATTTGCTTGCATACTGTTTTCCTCCTGCTTGTACATAGAGCTATACCCTTGTTTCTGCAACCTCACCTTGTGTACTGTAATTGTACTCTGCACCGCAGTGGTCCCCAGGCCATCGCTTCACCAGAAGAGAAGAAATCCCCTCAAAGTGACCAAATTTTGGAAACTACACGCCTGGGAATTCATCTATGGGTGTAGTGACGATTTAGTTTCTAGAAAACACCCATGATGTCAAATGCAGTGAATGTTGCAGAATTAAAAATTGCAAATAAGCCCTTTTAGTTCCCAGTACATTGTAGTGCCCATACATTGTGCCAAGCTCATGCTTCTGGAAACCTGCACCTCGTAAATTAAGCAGGCTCTCCTCACTACAACAATGACAAACAAGTGGATGCCAACTGTGGTTTAAGCACATTGTGGGGCTCAGAAGGAAGGTGAGCATTTGGATTTTGGAGAGCAGATTGTTATATTTCTTTTTTTATGGGGAGTAACCATAGCACTTTTCAAAGCCTTTGTGCTCTCAGTATCATGAAAGCCCCCTATATTTCCATTAACAGATGACTGATCTGAGTGGGGACTTATGTTTTTGTGTGTTTAGTTGACTGCTATTTGGTGGCGATTTGCGTACAGAACATCTTGGATCAGTTCACATTTATCCTGTACTCTATGCTGAGCATTTACATTAGGGTTTCCATCAACATCTCCGAAATATGTGATTTGGGTGAAACGCTCGATGGATCTATTCACTATAATGAGGCAGCAGAACTACTCTGGACTCTGGCCTCTGTTCAGCAGTGTACATCTTTTCAGAACTTAAAAATTGTTGATGAGCGCACCTAAAAAGACACCGCTGGACCACATGCCAGACGTGAGGTCTCAGTGATTCCCTCTGTCTAATTAGTGAATTTTCCTTTGGAAATTTCTTCAGAATCACGTTTTTCAGAGATTTACCCATAATCCCCAGTGTCAGCACGCAGAATAAAACGCAGGATAAATGTGAGCCATGCCATACTGCGATCTTCGGGTGGAAGAAATAAATAGTTCAACAGCAATTTAAGAATTGGCTTATGCCATTCACAACGCAGTATAAAATGATTAGGCATCTTTATTCCTCCGGTCAATACCATTACAGTGACACTAGATTTAGTTTTTAGGTTTGGCTACTATCACGCTAAAAACTTTTTTTTTTTTTACAAAATAAAAAGTTTTTTTTGCATTACTGAATTTTGAAGGCTATAGTTTTTCTATTTTTCTGCCGGCAGTCATGTGAGGGCTTGTTTTTTGCTGGATGAATTGGAGTTTTTATTTTTACTATTTTGGGCTACATAAAAAAAAAAAAAAAATATTAAAAATCGCTTTCCATTCTGCTTTTAGTGAAGCAGAATCAAGAAGAAATTGCAATTCAGGAATTGTTTTCTTCTTTTCTTTAACCGTTCACCAGGCCATAAAAGTGATGATAGCTTTATTCTTCAGGTCAGTACAATTAGGCTATGTGCGCACGTTGCGTTTTTTCCCGCGGAAACGCTGTGTTTTGAACTGCAGCGTTTCAGTGCCAAATTGCATGCGGGTCATTCAGTGTCAAGTGGACCAGTGGTCCCCACTCGACGTTCTCCGATTTTGCTGAAAATTTATAAGGATGTACATGTATGTTTGAAAAGAGGTTCTGTAAATTTTTAGGGCCAGATCTCAAATATATTGGGCACTGTTGACCTTTCACTGGAGGCCCCCCCCCAGGCTGCGGCTTCAGCTAAGAGGATTTTGCAAACTTTGGCACATAGCCATTAGAGTTCTATACTGGCTATGATGCTGAAATTTGGCATACTAGCTCAACTTTTGCTGCTAAACGCGATAAAATTATTACCGGCTATGACAAAACAATATTTCGGCCGCAATTTTGTGTCAAAGTAGCTTGCAAAACGCCTCGTATAAAATGTATGCCAAACTTTGCCCATATATAACTCAAGACCAAAAACCAATAGGAACTGGTGCTTTACCCTGTACAACAAACATCTTCATGACTTTGCATTACTGCAATATCACGGTCAAAGCATATGTATTTGTGGAAATATTCACACCCACATATGATGAAAAACTTAAAAAAAAAAACAAATTTTACCTATTTTTAGGTCAAATTTCCCAAAAAGGGTACCCCTAAAATATATTAATTCTGTTATCATTTGAAAGAGCACATTTTTCTCTACAAGGATCATTGGGGTTTTTTTTGGAGTCTCTCCATTTAAGAAAAGAAAAATGCCACTGAACATGGTGTTATGTATGCACGTAATGCATTGATTTTGTGTTTGATTTTCAGATTCTTATCACATGTTACAGAGTTGTATTGTTGCTAGCAATGTCTATTATAATCAAAAACCTATAAACCTATTGACTATTGTTACATTTTAATGCATATATTTATTTTTTAGTGATGGAGAATGAAATTGATGACAAAAAGATTCGCATTTCAAGGGTGTGAAATGACCCTTCATCTTTCATTGCCCATGTAGATGGATCTGTCAGATCAGAAATGCCTTTTGTGCCAATTGCAAACCTCCAGCCAGGGCAATACATTGCCTGCATTTACGATAGGAACTGGTGGATTGGAAATATTTCTGAAATTTCAGTCGACGACCATGATGCATTAATACTGTGGCGCCCCTGACCCGGTCAGGCACCACAGAGTATTGCACCCATGCGGGGACAATGCCTCCAGGTAATCTCCAAAGGCCAGGATGAGGTGCACACACAAACACATAGTGACCAGGTCTCCCACACCACTAGAAGGGACCCTTGGGTAGCCAGTAGGGGTTAACTTTCAATTCCCAGCAAGGGGTGTGCTCAGAGGCTGGTTGCTAGGAAGCAGGGCAGAGAGGAAGTGAGAGGAGTCGGGAGCTGGAGGTTGAAGTGTGTGGAAGGGAGCAGAGGGTCTCTCGTGTCAGACGGGTCCTGAGGAGTGCAGTAGCTGAAAGCGGGGGAGAAAGGGTACCGTGGGTCGGCCTGAAAGACATCCAGAGAGAGGGGTGGCTGAGTACGGAGATCCTGGTATCCGAGCACGCAAGGGGAAACAGATCCCCAGTACAGGCAGCAAATCATCCAGAGCTGCTTAACCTACAGGTGGGGGGTACTTTATGCCCTCACCACTACTACACAGAGCTCGAGCCAAGCAGCAATCACCAGGCCCATAAGGGGACAGGGCCAGAAGCCATCCCACCAAGGCCACGCTGCCGGCAGACGGGCCAGAGAGAGGGGAGCAGGGTAGTAACAGCTTCCCTGGAGGAGTCCTACCACGCTTCAAGCAAGGGATCCTCCCAAACAAAAAGAGTGCAAGGAGGGCGAGCGGACAGCTACCCTCAGAACGGCCTCCTGGAATTCCTGGTTCCACCTGGTTATCACAGTGTCGCCCGGGCATCTCACCGTGACCTCTAAACAGTGAGTAAACACGTTAAAAGACTCCTTGGACTGTGTTTGAGTCATTCTGCGACCTGTGGTCCCACCCACATACACAGGGACCTGGGGCTTGCCTTACTCTCAGGAGGCTACTACAACCTACTGCACCCACCATCAGCCCCAGGCATCCCTTAACCTGCAGTGGCGGTCCTCACTGACCGCAATTCTGAGAGTGGCGTCACGACGTATCCCAAAACGAAGGTTCCCTACCTGTGACCAGACCGTCCCATCCCGTGGAGTCCCTAAGGGTAATACACTGCTGCACCGCACCTGTAGGGTTCCACAGATCTGGCGTCACGAACAGGATATGGACTAGACCTGTTCAGACAGGTGACCGTGCGCCTCAGAGGTCCGACCGCAAAAATTGAACCGCCGCCATATTGCCATCTTCAGAAGCGCGCGCTGCAGCCCGCGCGAGGGAGAAGAGCACCGCCCACGAAGAGGTGTGGCCGCCCCAGAATCCCCACAATTCGGAGAGCGTTCTGACCCAGGAAGTGGAAAGGGAGCGCGCAGATTTTTGAAGAAAAATGGACGCTGCAGGAGGTAATGCCCCTGGTCAGGGCGACGCAGCCCAAGCGATGCCCGCCCCCGTCGCGCTGGACGCAGCAGCGCCTGGTGCCGGTGCCGCGGTCGCAGCTGCGCCGGCCGAAGTCTCCCCCATAATGCCAGTTTCCTTACTGTATGTCCCAGGAGCGCAATGGCTGCCCCAATACGCCGGTAAAATAGACACGCTGACCGGGTTTAAGAAGAAGATCAACACCCTGCTAGACATGCACGCGATGACTGGTAAGCAGAGGGCCGCTGTGGTGCTGGGACAATTGACTGGAGCAGCAGAATTGGAAGCTGAGTCCTGGACCAATGATGACCGGGGCTCTGTTGAGACCATCTTTGCCAAACTAGCAGCTGCTTTTGAACACCGCACAGAGGGAGAGCTGAGGACGGACTTCTATAACTGCCGTCAGAAGCCCCAAGATAGTATAAGAGACTATGCCCTCAGGCTGCAGGCTGCACTACGGGCTCTCAAGCTGGTGGACCCTGTCAGTTATCAGGAAGGAAACCGGATGATGAAGGAACAATTCTTGCGGGGCCTGCGCTCTCCTGAGGATGGGAAGCAGATGAAGCTGTGGTCCCTGGAACACCCTGACGTGGACTTTGCCATTTTGAAAGACAGGGCAGTGAAAGCACTCCAACCTCCTGTGGACACAGACCCCGTCGCACCAGCATGGCCTGCCAGTTCCACGGCTGCAGGAGCGGAATCCTCCTCGCAGTCCCTGGTAACTGCAAAAGGACTCAACGCGCCAGCAGAGACTATAAATACACTATCCTCCCAGGTGCAACAGCTCACTAAGGACGTCGCACAAATCCTGAAAGCAATGCAGTTGCCCTCAGAAACCAAAGTCCCTCATCGGATCCTGCTAGCTGACAGCCCAGAGGACGTCCCTTGGATGCGGAGGAGAAGAGGTCCTACAACCCGAGGCAGGAGCAGTGATCGCTATGACTCATCTGGACAACCCATCTGTCGTCGTTGCCAGGAGGCAGGTCACTATGCAAGGGCTTGCCCTTTAAACGAGCCAAACCTGGGGCCGAGGGCCAGTCCTCAGGATTAAGAAGATCAGGCCCAGGTCGCTGCCGTGGTCAGTACGTGGGTGGACGTCCTGTCCTGTCCATCGCCCTGGATGGGATCCCTACCCCGGCATTATTGGACACCGGCTCTCAGGTAACCACGATCCCGTATGTCCTGTATCGTAGGTTTTGGTCGGACGACGATCTCCGACCACCGGACCTCTCCCTCACCATCTATGCTGCCAACGGACAACCTATAGACCAGATTGGGGTCAAGGAGGTAACCATAAAGGTGGGAAGGCAGGAAATGAAGGGACAAGGACTGATTGTTGTGGACACTGATATTAGAGAAAGGAACCCGCAAATGATTTTAGGCACTAATGTCATAGAAAATTGCCTAGGGGAAGTGTTGTTGTTGCTTCATCAGATTGTTGAAGGTGCTGAGGGCAGGTCGCAAAGAGCCTTGCAAAAGGAGATCCGAATCATTCTGAGGAAGCAACAGGTAAAACAGACTGGCGGTGAGATTGGTAGTGTACGGGTGATGGATGCTAACCCCATTGTGATACCCCCACGGAGTGAAATGATGATGTGGTGTAGAGCAGCGGTAGGTCTCAGAGGACAAGATTACCAGGCTGTACTAGAGCCCACTCATTCAGACCACTGGCCCACGATTCTGACAGCCAGGGGGGTAGTTGATGTACACAAGGGACGAGTGCCTGTACGAGTGTTGAACTGTGGGGAGGAGGAAGCCAGACTACCAAGGTACGCTACCATAGCCAAACTGTTTACATGCTCAGATGACGCCATAACACCTGTAGGTCCCCTGACACAAGCTGACTCAACAGAGGACGAGACCTCCCAAAAGCAGTTAGAGGACTGGTGCCAGAAACTACACGTGGGGACTGACTCTACACCCGTCTACCAGAAACATGGGGTTTACAGGGTCGTGCAGGAATACGAGCAGGTCTTTAGTAAGAACCCACTAGACTTTGGTAGGATCAAAGGGGTGCAACATCACATACCCACAGGCAGTCATCCTCCCATTAAGGAAAGACATAGGCCTATTCCACCAGCCCATTACCAGCGCACAAAGGACATGCTGAAGGACATGAAGGAGGCAGGAGTCATAAGGGACAGTTGCAGCCCCTGGGCGGCTCCCCTGGTCCTGGTGAGAAAGAAGGATGGCACGATGAGGATGTGTGTGGATTACAGACGGATAAATCAGATAACACACAAGGATGCCTACCCTTTGCCAAGGATAGAGGAATCCCTCGCTGCCTTAAAAACCTCCAACTACTTTTCTACCCTAGATCTTACTAGTGGCTACTGGCAAGTATCTGTAGCAGAGGAAGATCGGGAGAAGACGGCCTTCACCACCCCAATGGGCCTCTGTGAGTTCAACAGCATGCCATTTGGACTCTGCAATGCCCCCGGGACCTTCCAGAGGCTTATGGAATGCTGCCTAGGGCACCTCAACTTTGAGACCGTCCTGCTCTACCTGGATGATGTCATCGTGTACTCCAAGACCTACGAGGACCACCTGAAACACCTGGCTGAAGTCTTTGAAGCGCTATCCCGATATGGAATGAAGCTGAAACCATCCAAGTGCCATCTACTGAAGCCAAAGGTCCAGTACCTAGGTCACGTGGTCAGTGCAGAAGGAGTAGCACCGGACCCAGAGAAGGTCACAGCCATCCAGGAATGGCCCACACCTACTACCGTCCGGGAGGTACGCCAGTTCCTTGGCTTGGTAGGCTACTACAGAAGGTTCATCAAGGGCTACACGAAAATGGCAGCGCCTTTGCAAGAGCTCCTGGTAGGCCACCCAAAGAAGAAAGGAAAGACCTCCGGCCCGCCATTTCACTGGGGAGAAGCAGAAGAACACTCCTTCAGACAAATGAAAGGGGCCTTGACGGGTGAAGAGATCCTAGCCTACCCTGACTACAGTCTACCATTTGTACTGTATACAGATGCCAGTAATGTGGGACTGGGAGCAGTGCTTTCACAGGTGCAGGAAGGCAAAGAGCGTGTGATTGCTTACGCCAGCAGGAAGCTCAGGCCTACTGAAAGAAACCCAGAAAATTATAGCTCATTTAAGCTAGAGTTCCTGGCCATGGTATGGGCTATCACAGAGCGGTTCAAGCACTACCTGGCAGCCACCAAATTCACCGTCTTCACGGACAACAACCCCCTGACCCACTTGGACACTGCTAAATTGGGTGCCATGGAGCAGCGTTGGGTAGCCCGACTGGCGAATTATGACTTTACTGTCAAGTATCGAGCTGGCCGCAAGAACGGCAACGCAGATGCTCTGTCCAGGATGCCTCACCTAGCAGACGAGGGTGAAGATGTAGATGATCTTGAAGAGATTGAGCTGCCAGCGTTCCATCGCCATGGAGCAAAACAGTGTCGGCAGTTGCGTGCCAACCGCCAAGAGGTGACCCTGAACCCACTACCTCACTACAACTGGAAGGAGACCCAGGAAAATGATCCAGCGGTAGGCTTGGTAAAGAAACTGATCAACCAGCCTGGCGCCAGCCTGGACAAAGGAGCCCCACCTGAGGCACAGTACCTATGGAAGGAGAGGGGTCGATTATTCATCTATCAAGACAAACTTTACAGGAGCATCATTGACCCGAGGACGCATGAGAAGGTGTGGCAAGTGATTGTACCACAGAAGGATACGAGGATGGTGCTGGAAGCCTATCACAATGGTGCAGGCCACTTTGGTTGGAAGAAACTGGAGGCCCTACTTAAAGTAAGATTCTACTGGGTGGGCATGAGATCTGCCCTAGAGAAGTGGTGTCGAAACTGCGGGCCCTGCAATCTTAGAAGAAAAGACCAGCCCAGCCAGAGAGCACCACTCCAGCCAATCCAAACTAAACGGCCCCTGGAGATCGTGGCCCTGGACCATGTAAAGTTGGCACCCAGCAGACAAGGCTACAACTACGCTCTCACTATGGTTGACCACTACTCCAGATTCCTGGTGGTAGTACCAGTCAAGGACTTGACCGGTCAGACTGCAGCCAAAGCGTTCCAGACACATTTCTGTCGACCACATGGCTATCCAGACCAAGTGCTCACTGACCAAGGACCAGCCTTTGAAGCTGAAGTGTTTAAGGAGTTTTGTAACCTTTACGGCTGCAAGAAGATCCGTACCACACCTTACCATCCTCAGACCAATGGCATTTGTGAGAAAATGAACCACATCATTCTCGACCTTCTGAAGACTCTCCCACTAGAAGAACGAAGTCAGTGGCCAGAAAAACTGCCCGATCTAGTGGACATGTATAACAACATCCCTGTGAGTTCCACGAACTGCACACCGGCATACCTGATGAGGGCCAGACCAGGGAGATTGCCAGTAGATCTGGAAATGGGAGTTGAGACCCCTGAAGACCATCAACAAGGTGCTGATTGGGATTCCAACCGCCAAGCCCAATACAAAAAAGTACAAGAGTGTGTGGAGCGAAGCCTGACTCAGCAGCGGGAGAAACAAGAAAAGGCCTACAATCGAAAAGCACCTGCTGTTCCTTTGATGCCAGGAGATATAGTTCTCAAGAGAAAGAGAAGACATCATAAACTTGACAATCACTGGGAAGAAGAACCCTATACTGTGTTACCATCGACGCTTAGCAATGAAAAGACATGCCGTATCAGCAAGGATGGAGGAAAAACAACAGCTGTCGTTTCTAGAGATCGCCTAAAGAAATGTCCTGAACAACTAAGAACCCCTGAAGAAATTCCCAACCCTTTGCCAGTTCAAGAACCAAAAGGACCGGCGACCTACCTCCTGGAGGTTTTTGGGTGGGGTTCGGACATGTGGGTGGTTGGTGGTGGAATGGTACCTGGTATGTTTAAATGTAAATAATTGCCCCTGCGTGGGAAAAGTTTGTATTTACCTTTTTCTCTTGTCTTTGCAGCCCGAGGACGTGCTGATGATAACTAAGGGGGAATGTGGCGCCCCTGACCCGGTCAGGCACCACAGAGTATTGCACCCATGCGGGGACAATGCCTCCAGGTAATCTCCAAAGGCCAGGATGAGGTGCACACACAAACACATAGTGACCAGGTCTCCCACACCACTAGAAGGGACCCTTGGGTAGCCAGTAGGGGTTAACTTTCAATTCCCAGCAAGGGGTGTGCTCAGAGGCTGGTTGCTAGGAAGCAGGGCAGAGAGGAAGTGAGAGGAGTCGGGAGCTGGAGGTTGAAGTGTGTGGAAGGGAGCAGAGGGTCTCTCGTGTCAGACGGGTCCTGAGGAGTGCAGTAGCTGAAAGCGGGGGAGAAAGGGTACCGTGGGTCGGCCTGAAAGACATCCAGAGAGAGGGGTGGCTGAGTACAGAGATCCTGGTATCCGAGCACGCAAGGGGAAACAGATCCCCAGTACAGGCAGCAAATCATCCAGAGCTGCTTAACCTACAGGTGGGGGGTACTTTATGCCCTCACCACTACTACACAGAGCTCGAGCCAAGCAGCAATCACCAGGCCCATAAGGGGACAGGGCCAGAAGCCATCCCACCAAGGCCACGCTGCCGGCAGACGGGCCAGAGAGAGGGGAGCAGGGTAGTAACAGCTTCCCTGGAGGAGTCCTACCACGCTTCAAGCAAGGGATCCTCCCAAACAAAAAGAGTGCAAGGAGGGCGAGCGGACAGCTACCCTCAGAACGGCCTCCTGGAATTCCTGGTTCCACCTGGTTATCACAGTGTCGCCCGGGCATCTCACCGTGACCTCTAAACAGTGAGTAAACACGTTAAGAGACTCCTTGGACTGTGTTTGAGTCATTCTGCGACCTGTGGTCCCACCCACATACACAGGGACCTGGGGCTTGCCTTACTCTCAGGAGGCTACTACAACCTACTGCACCCACCATCAGCCCCAGGCATCCCTTAACCTGCAGTGGCGGTCCGCACTGACCGCAATTCTGAGAGTGGCGTCACGACGTATCCCAAAACGAAGATTCCCTACCTGTGACCAGACCGTCCCATCCCGTGGAGTCCCTAAGGGTAATACACTGCTGCACCGCACCTGTAGGGCTCCACAATACATTTTATGCATCCTCATGGAGCAGCTAGCTTCTTTCACTGGCCTGTGAGAAATGATACATGCTGGATTCCCGGGCAGTCGATCATTGCAATAATTCCAGCACCAGCTGCAACAGCAATGGGCCGACAATACAGCTTCTCTGAACCCATTATGTTGCAAATTCAGCAACAATTCCAGACCACTTACTTAGACTGAACATTATGGCTTGGGAACCAACAAAAGATACCCAATATTAGGCTTGGGATCCTAGGCAAAGACACCCACCCTCAGGCTTTGGAACCTGCGATAAAGAGACCACCCGCGACTTGCCTTGCACGGCTATCGGCCATGGCTCCTGGGCGATGGGGCTGCCAATTCTCGAAAGACAGCATTATTACAATTATTAATAGGATTATAAGACCAATTCTTAGGGAATTGGTTGTGGTATAACCACCATGGACCAACGCAAGGGTTTGAATAGTGCAGTTAGCATTCATTGCGTATTAATAAATAACACCATGTTCAGTGGCATTTTTCTTTTCTTAAATGGAGAGACTCCAAAAAAACCCCCAATGATACTTGTAGAGAAAAATGTGCTCTTTCAAATGATAACAGAATTAATATATTTTAGGGGTACCCTTTTTGGGAAATTTGACCTAAAAATAGGTAAAATTTGTTTTTTTTTTAAGTTTTTCATCATATGTGGGTGTGAATATTTCCACAAATACATATGCTTTGACCGTGATATTGCAGTAATGCAAAGTCATGAAGATGTTTGTTGTACAGGGTAAAGCACCAGTTCCTATTGGTTTTTGCTCTTGAGTTATATATGGGCAAAGTTTGGCATAAATTTTATGCGAGGCGTTTTGCAAGCTACTTTGACACAAAATTGCGGCCGAAATATTGTTTTGTCATAGCCGGTAATAATTTTATCGCGTTTAGCAGCAAAAGTTGAGCTAGTATGCCAAATTTCAGCATCATAGCCAGTATAGAACTCTAATGGCTATGTGCCAAAGTTTGCAAAATCCTCTTAGCTGAAGCCGCAGCCTTGGGGGGGGGCCTCCAGTGAAAGGTCAACAGTGCCCAATATATTTGAGATCTGGCCCTAAAAATTTACAGAACCTCTTTTCAAACATACATGTACATCCTTATAAATTTTCAGCAAAATCGGAGAACGTCGAGTGGGGACGATTTTTAAAACTGGTCCACTTGACACGGAATGACCCATGCGTTCAGCTTCCCCAGCAAAGTCTATCAGAAAGCCGAAAATTCAATGCGCATGCTGTGTTTGTAAACGCAGCGTTTTGGATGCCCAAAATCGCTGCGGAAAAAAAGCAGCATGTCACTTCTTTTGTGCGTTGTAGCCAGGGCTGTGGAGTCGGAGTTCATTTTGGTGGAGTCGGAGTTCATTTTGGTGGAGTCGGTATAAAATGCACAGACTCCGACTCCTAGAATATATAATAAATTGGGGACAGTAGTGCAATGCAGAATGTGCTGAATATTTTACTAAATAATATTTAGTATAATGCTTATATTTAAGTGAAAAATTTAATGTGAACATCAGACATTTAATTATTTTTATGATACAATAATCAAGATATTTGGATAGAACATAAAATATTTTGAATACAACTTTAGAACACAAAAAACTAATAAATTGTAAATATGATAGAGAGATATATATATATATATATATATACACACACACACAATATATATATGTAATCTACTGGATATTACATAGTGTATTACATATTTACAATTTATTACAGTTTGTGTTTTAAAGTTGTATTCCAATAAATATATTTTATGTTCTATCCAAATATCTTGATTATTGTATCATAAAAATTATTAAATGTCTGATGTTCACATACACATGTTCATGTACTACAATAAATTTTTCACCTAACTATAAGCAATATATGTAGGAGTCGGACCCGGAGTCGGAGCAAGAGAAACTGAGGAGTCGGAGTCGAAGGTTTGGCTTACCGACTCCACAGCCCTGGTTGTAGCTGCGTTCTCCACCCATTGAAATCAATGATGTGGGTCACAACGCAACCAAAATGCACTTGGACTGCACTTTTGTTGCGTTCCGCATGCATTTCTGACAGACTTTTCAGCTTTTCAGTCTCTCTCTGTCAATGTCTGTCAATCTCTGTCTGTGGATGTCGGTGAATCTCCCTCTTTCCGTCGGACAGTCTCTCCCCCTCTTTCATACTCACCGATTCCCGATCACCGGCACGGCGCTGCACGGCTGTCACACTGCTCCGGCAGCTTTTCCCCTTTTGAAAATGCCGGCCGCTCATTATTCAATCTGGTATTCCCTGCTTTCCCCGCCCACCGGCGCCTATGATTGGTTGCAGTCAGACACACCCCCACGCTGGGTGACAGCTGTCTCACTGCAACCAATCACAGCCGCCGGTGGGCGGGTCTATATCTTGCAGTAAAATTAAAAAAAAAAAAAAAAAAACACACGACGTGCGGGTCCCCCCCCCAATTTTTATACCAGCCAGGGTAAAGCCACACGGCTGAAGGCTGGTATTCTCAGGATGGGGAGCTCCACATTATGGGGAGACCCCCAGCCTAACAATATCAGCCAGCAGCCACCCGGAATTCCCGGGACTTTACCCGGTTCATCATGAATTGTCCTGGTGCGGTGGCAATCGGAGTAATAAGGAGTTAATGGCATCAGTCCATAGCTGCCACTAAATCCTAGGTTAATCATGGCAGGCGTCTCCCCGAGATATCTTTCATGATTAACCTGTAAGTTAAAGTAGTGGACTACGTTCGGGTGTCCGTCTGCAGAAACGTATATGTGCAAAAAATGGCGCAAAACAGAGCACATGCTAACGCAGTTTGATCCATTACAGTGAATGGCCCTGTCGGGCGGTTGCGTCCGGAACACGCTTTGCAGAGTGGGGGAGGGGCGGTTCGGACGGATACCCTGACGGGACCTGTGAGCGGAAGGTAAAACACAATGTGAAAGGAGCCTTAGGCTATGTTCACACACTGCATCTTTTCTTGACCACAAAGATGCAGCATTTTTGGCACCAAAAAATGCACCCGCAGCAAAAACATCCAAAAAACGCATGCGTTTTTGACTTATTTTGCCCAATGTGGTTTTTAAGTCAAATCTATTGACTGAAAGGGCTCAGAAAAGCTGGAAAAACGCAAAAAGAATTGACATGCTGCATCTTCAAAGACACAGCAAAAACAGATGCACTGTGTGGAAAGCAGAATAGAAATCACAAACTTTGCTGGGGGAAGGAAATGCATGCATTTGGGTGCATCTTCAGGACCTCAAAAATGCACCAAAATCACAGTAAAAGATGCAGCGTGTGAACATAGCCTTAAAGGGAACCAAACATCAGAATTTTCGTATATCAGGTAAAGCCAGTGCAGTACTGACACTATCAGGCTAATTATCTACATACCATTAGTGGTCAGCTCGGATGTTTAAGTTGGTGTCACACACAGCGACAACGACGTCGCTGCTAAGTCACCATTTTCTGTGACGTAGCAGCGACATCCTGTCGCTGTGTGTGACATCCAGCAACAAGCTGGCCCCTGCTGTGAGGTCGCCGGTCGTTGCTGAATGTCCTGCTTCATTTTTTGGACAATGCTCTCCCGCTGAGAAGCACACATCGCTGTGTGTGACAGCGAGAGAGCGACGAACTGAAGCGAGCAGGGAGACTGCTTCTGGCAGCCTGCAGTAAGCTGTAACTAAGGTAAACATCGGGTAACCAAGCGAAGTGCTTCGCTGGTTACCCAATATTTACCTTGGTTACCAGCGTTTGCTGCTCTCAGGCTGCCAGTGCCGGCTCCCTGCACGTGTAGCCAGATAACACATCGGGTAAATAAGCAAAGGTTTGCTTATTAACCCAATGTGTACTCTGGCTAGGAGTGCAGGGAGCCAGCGCTAAGCGGTGTGCGCTGGTAACCAAGGTAAATATCAGGTAACCAGCAAAGCATTTTGCTTGGTTACCCAATATTTACCTTAGTTAACAAGCGTAGCATCGCTTCCACGCGTCGCTGCTGGCTGGTCACTGGTGAGATCTGCCTGTTTGACAGCTCACCAGTGACCATGTAACGACGCAGCAGCGATCCTGATTAGGCTTTCAAATCCAAGAGAGTAAACTTTAAAAAAAATGGTCAGTTTCTTCAGTGACAATTGCAACAGAGCAGATAATCTCTGGGTGGGTATTCATATGGATTCCCGCCCCCTGCCTGTTGTTCCTCCCTCTCTGTTCTCTATGCCAATGTTACTATTCATCTTTTATGTCACTAAGATGGCGTCGGCGTTTGCGCCTGCACATAAGCGCTTATCTCAGGCACCCTCTTTGTGAAGACCCTGTTATTCTTGTCTTGCAGCTGAGGGGGCAGCGCATGTGCCCTCGCTTCTTCAGCTCTCGTTGTGACCGCGGGAGCGTGCGCGGTCACAACAGGAGTGGAGAACAGCTGATCATAGCGATTTGCTGCAGAAGAGGACACCAGGAGAAAAGCAAACTACATCTTTGGTATTTATGTACTCGTCCTGACCTGGGGAATCATATTGGCAGGTCAGAGAGGAATTGCACTTTTTTTTTCTAATTTCACTGGACTATACTACTGGATATAGTATGGTATATGGTAAAAGAACAGGTTCTTGCCATTGTAATGAACAATGCTTCAAACATGATGAGTACAATTACACTGATGAATGAGAGTAATGAACAACAGCTGGAAGAAAATTTAGGATTTAGTATGTGTGAGATGGAGCCACAGTGCTGCTCATGTAACTGAGGAACAAACAGATATTACAACAGAAGAACAGCAAAATGATACTTTAGGATTAGATGATCTTGTTGAAGCTGCTTCAAAACACTTGCATATTCATCATATTCGCTGTGTTGTGCACACGCTGCAGCTGGCAATAAGAGTCTGCAAGAGGGACCCCGGTTTCACACATCAGTCTTTTCGCTGGTTTGGAGGATGCGGCTCACTCCAGTACAGTGTAGTATACAGTACAGTGGCAGCGCGACATACATCATGTGACCTGGAAGTTGTGGTGCTGCCACTGTACTGTATCGTACTGTACGGGCTTGCGCCACATCTGCCAAACCAGCGAAAAGCCGGATGTGTGAAACTGGGCAGACATGCTAGAAATCTGATTGGAAAAGTGAGGAAGTTGGTTATTGCCGCCAGAACCCCTAAAATTAATTCCATCTTGAAGAGACATGCTGGGAAAGGGTCAATTGTTGATCAAGCCACTCGGTGGGCAGCACTTATTTAATGACTGAGCGATTGCTTGAACTAAAATCTTTCTTATAGATATGGTGAACCCTCAAGTAACCTTAAATGAAGGTCAATGGACACAGGTGACTAAAGTGAAGGAATTGCTTAATCACCCATTCACCGTGACTAAAAAATTACAAGCTGAGGATTTAACTCCTGGCATTTTCATAAGGGAGTTGAACAACTTGCTATTTTGCCTGTCCCAAAGAGGTTTAATCCCGGATGGCATTTCTGCTTCAAAGAAACGGAGCGAGACACAGGTATTGGAAAATAAAATTCTTCTGGCAGCTGTTTATGTGGATACCCAAGTCATTGTATACTGCTTGATGATCAACAGCTTACTAAAGGAAAACAAGCTTTGAGTGAGGTAGCAGTTAGGATGAGCGGCTACAGGACTGCCAGGTGCAAGAGGACTTGGGTCCTGACAGTGCTACTGCTGCCATATCTTCATCCTCATCAGATGAGGAGTTAACTTTGAGAAGTATTTGGATGACATGGAGCAGCAAAGCATTGCCGCAAGGAAAAAGATTTAACTCCGTCTCCTATAGCAGCAGATTGACCCGATTTCAGTAAAATTTTTCACTTGCTCTCAAAGAAATAGAAAATTTCAACCGTTCATCAAAACTGACTGTGCACGAGACAATAACTTTATACACGGAAATTGTTAGAGATGTTGCCCATGTGGTTACGGCTTTGCCTCCAACCCAAGTTAGTGTAGAGAGGTTGTTCTCTAGCTTTAAAGGGAACCTGTCAGTAGAAATTTCACCCAAAACCTAAAAGATTCCCCCTCTGCAGCTCCTGTGCTGCATTCTAGCAAGGTTCCTGTTGTTATTATTGTACCCCCTGTGAGACCAAGATAAAGACTTTATAAAGTCTTACCTTTTCGTATGGCAATCTTTTTTTTATAGTCACGGGGGCGGGCTTTCCGGCGTCCGTTATTCTCCCTCCTGGTCCTTATTGCCGTCTCCCATCGCTCCTTTGCATAGCTGATGACGCTGCCATATGGCCAGCGCTTGCGCAAAATGGTGGAGGCAGAGGAGAAAGCGCGGGCACGACATTATGAGTGGGTACTTGCTGATGAAAATCACAGCGCCGCCATAATCCCTTACCTGCGCACACGTCACCAGTGGTCACGCTCCTTAGACCCGTGAGACTGGCACTGGGCATGCGCGGGGACCGATGGAGCAGTGGGCGGCGTCATCAGCTATGCAAAGGAGCGATGGGGGGTGGTAATAAGGACCAGGAGGGAGAATAACGGACGCCAGAAAGCCAAGTCTTTATTTTGGTCTCACAGGGGGTACAATGATGACAGGAACCTTGCTAGAATGCAGCCCAGGAGCTGGAGAGGGGGAATCTTTTAGGTTTTGGGCGAAATTTCTGCTGACAGGTTCCCTTTAAAATGATTAGGTCAGATTTGAGGTCATCTATGAAGGAGGATCTGATGGAAGCAATTCTATTTCTTACAACAAATTCATAGACCGCACAAATGTTATTTAGTATGTTTTTGTTGAAAACTGTTCTTTGCCACTTACATAGTGTATTACATAGTGTTATATATAACACTATGTAAGGCCTGCGACACACATCCGTACCGCCGGTACGTGTTTGGCAGATTTTTCACATACCGGCGGCACGGAGACACATGGACCAATGTTTTCATTATTGTTTGGACACACGTAAGTATTTTGGAACGAAACGTGTGTCCGTTCCGTACTTACGTGCGTCCGTGATTTTTTCACGCTGACATGTCCACGTATTCTCCGGCAGCACGGGTGTCACACGGCCCGCACCCGTACCACACGGATGTAGTGTGGATGCGGTTCTGTGTGACACGTGCCGGAGAACACGTGTCATTAATTAAACAAAAAAAAAAAAAACACATACTCACCTCCTTATTACCTGCAGTATCTTCCGCTGATAAATGTTCCTGCCGGCCGCCACTCGTTATGAGCGTGTTAAGGAAGTGGGCGAGCTGTCACGGGCGCTAATCTCTGCCCCTCCGCTCGGCTGGAAGCAGCGTCAGCGGGGAGTGGGCGGGGCTGGAGGCGAAGATCAGAACCCTGGACAGCAGGAAGGACCACGTGAGTATGTAAATTGCCGGTTCTACGTGTGCTATCGCGGATAGCACACGGAGAACACACGTGGCCCGCACGTACCGGAGACACGTACTTACCACACGCAACAGGCAGGGTAAATACGTGTCTCGCGGCACGTGCGTGATTTTCACGTGAGTGTGTTGGAGGTCTAATACACTATGTTATTCTCAAAAAAAAAACAGTTTTCAACAAAAACATACTAAATAATAACATTTAGTATATTGCTTATAGTTAAGTGAAAAATGTATTGTAGTACAATGTGAACATCAGACATTTAATCATTTTTATTATACAATAATCAAGATATTTGGATAGAACATAAAATATATTTATTGGAATACAACTTTAGAACACAAAAAACTAATAAATTGTAAATATGTAATACACTATGTAATATATATATATATATATATATATATATATATATATATATATATATATATATATATATATATATATATATATATATATATATATATTCCCTTCGCTAACGGATTGACCAGTTTTAGCCTGGTCGGGGTTCGTAAGCCCTGCCGGATGGTGCTGGCTTCTCTTTGCTCTCCTGCCGGTACCGTCGGGCCACCGCCCGTCCACGGTCCTTACGGTTCGCTCCAATCGGCCTCTCCTGCAGACGGTCACCACCGTCTGCCAACCTTGCTGTACCGTCCGGGCCACACACCCGGACGCCGTCAGACTACTCCTCTACCACTTCACTCCTCAAACTTCAAACTCTATCTGCCCTACTTCCTTTTCCCGCCTCCAGGATTGTGAACTCCTCGGTGGGCGGGACCAACCGCCTGGCCCACCCCCTGGTGTGGACATCAGCCCCTGGAGGAAGGCAACAAGGATTGTGTGTTTGACTTTGGTGTGCCTAACCGGGGTGTGGGGTGTGTTGGTGTAGTTCTGTGACGACATGGCTTGTCCAGGGCGCCACATAATCTATATTACATATTGTATAACATTTACAATTTATTAGTTTCTTGTGCTCTAAAGTTGTATTCCAATAAATATATTTTATGTTCTATCTAAATATCTTGATTATTGTATCATAAAAAATATTAAATGCCTGATGTTCACATACACGTTCATGTATTACAATAAATTTTTCACTTAACTATAAGCAATATATGTGGGAGTCGGAGTCGTGGAGTCGGAGTCGTTGCAAGGGAAATTGAGGAGTCTGAGTCGAAAGTTTGGCTTACCGACTCCACAGCCCTGGGTCATTGAACTCAGTGACGAGCACTGACGTCACGAGTATAGCGGCGTTCATCACCGCAGGTAATGTATTTAGCTAACATCATAATGTTGGTACTCGTTATGCCCTGCAGTGACCTGGGCTGACCTATTGATGTTAGCTCAGGTCACTGCACTGCTCTCCCAGCCAATGGGGAACATTCTGTTCTTCATTCACCAGGACAGTGAATATGGATCATCGTGGGACCCCCTTACGCCGTACCCAGATTTGTTTTTTCTTTTCAATAAACTGGTTAAAAAGGAAATGTGTTGGGGAGCATTTTTTCAACTGAAAATTTGTTTGTGGTCTATTTTTTTTTTTTTTTATTACTGACTAGGCTAGTGATGTCGGGTATCTGATAGACACCGTCACATTACTAATGCCAGGGCTTGATGCCAGGTGACATTACACAGCTGGTATCAACCCCTCAAACCCATATATTACAATTTGCCGCCGCACCAGGGCAACGTGACGAGCTGGGGCGAAGGGTCCAATAACCATGGATCTCCCTAGTCTGAGAATACCAGACCACAGCTGCCTGCTTTACCTTGGCTGGTGATCCAGTTTGGAAAGGGGGGGGGGTTACCATACATTTGTTTTAAATCATTTAATTTAAAATAACAGTTTGAGGTGCCCTCTGTTTAGGATTACCAGCCAAGGTAGACCTGCAGCCGCGGTCTGCAACTGTCTGCTTCACCTCAGTTGGCTACAAAAAAAGAAAAAAAAAAAAAAAGGGGGGGGACCCACGTCTGTTTTTTAAATTATGTATTTACTTTTTGGCTAAATTCAAGGGTAAGCACCCTTTAGTACCACATGAAAGGCATTCATTGGTTCAAGATTAAAAAAATGCAGGGTAGTTGGACATTATATATGTCTATCTATTCAGCTATCTTTCTAGCTTTGACTGTATGTAACCCTCCTTCCGTTTTTTTTTTTTGCGGTCCACAAAAAAACGGATTGCACACAGAACGAAACGGGTGTCACACAGATGCATCCGAGGAAAAACAGGACCGTTCTTTGCAGACCGCAAAAACAAGACGGTCGTGTGAATGTAGCCTAACTATGGGATATGACAAGCTCAGTCACTGTTACTATAAGGACTGGAGGTCACAGGAGGACAGGGGACAGCAGTGTAACTATGGGATATGACAAGCTCAGTCACTGTTACTGTAAGGACTTGAAGTCACAGGACGGGGCACAGCAGTGTAACTATGGGATATGACAAGCTCAGTCACTGTTACGGTAAGGACTGGAGGTCACAGGAGGACAGGGGACAGCAGTGTAACTATGGGATATGACAAGCTCAGTCACTGTTACTATAAGGACTGGAGGTCACAGGAGGACAGGGGACAGCAGTGTAACTATGGGATATGACAAGCTCAGTCACTGTTACTGTAAGGACTGGAAGTCACAGGACGGGGCACAGCAGTGTAACTATGGGATATGACAAGCTCAGTCACTGTTACGGTAAGGACTGGAGGTCACAGGAGGACAGGGGACAGCAGTGTAACTATGGGATATGACAAGCTCAGTCACTGTTACTGTAAGGACTGGAGGTCACAGGAGGACAGGGGACAGCAGTGTAACTATGGGATATGACAAGCTCAGTCACTGTCACTATAAGGACTCAGGTCACAGGAGGACAGGGGACAGCACAGTGTAACTATGGGATATGACAAGCTCAGTCACTGTAAGGACTGGAGGTCACAGGAGGACAGGGGGCAGCAGTGTAACTATGGGATATGACAAGCTCAGTCACTGTCACTATAAGGCTATGTGCCCACGGGGACATTGTCCTGCGGATATATCCGCAAGACATTCCGCAGGTGCTCCCAGAAATCCGCAACAGAACTTTCTCTGTTTCAATGCTGCGGATATACAGCGGAATGTCCTGCGGATATGGTGCGGGCATTCTGCATTGAGGATACAGTACCATGGCTTCGGCACTGCATCCTCAATGCAGAACAAGTGCTGCAGTGATCGGGGTTGCTCATACTTACCTCCATCACGCAGCACCGGCGGCCGGGTCACTGTCAGGCAGCGTCTGGTTCACTGTGCTGGAGGTGGGCGGGCCTGAACTAGCTCCGGCTGTCACATGACCGGAGCTCGTGCAGGCCCCGCCCACCTCTTCCTTCCTGTACCTGGCTGGATCCACCGCACTGCTGCCGCTACACCAGACAGAGAAAGTGACTCGGGTCTTTATCAAGGCAGGTAAGTATATGGGACCCTGCGGAGAAATCTGCAACAATAATTGACATGCTGCAGATTTTTCCGCACGATTTCCGCTGCGGAAATATCCGCAGCATGGGCACAGCATTTCCCAAATGCCATAGAAATGGCTGGGGAGTAGCTGTGCTGTAGATTTCTGGAAAATCCACGGCTTTTCCGCGAGAAATCCGCAGGAAAATCCGCGCATTTTCCCACGGATTTCTCGCGGAAAAGCCGCGGATCTTCAGAAAATCTGCAGCAGCGGCACTTCCCAGCCATTTCTATGGCTTTTTGGAAATGCTGTGCCCATGCTGCGGATTTTTCCGCGGCGGATTTGGTGCGGAAAAATCTGCAGCATGTCAATTATTGTTGCGGATTTTGGCTTCAGAATTGGGAAAAAAAAAAAATCTTGCGGGAAAGCCGCGGATTTTCATGCAGAAAAATCCGCAGCAACATTCTCTCGTGGACACATAGCCTAAGGACTGGAGGTCACAGGAGGACAGGGGACAGCAGTGTAACTATGGGATATGACAAGCTCAGTCACTGCAAGGACTGGAGGTCACAGGAGGACAGGGGACAGCAGTGTAAACTATGGGATGACAAGCTCAGTCACTGTAAGGACTGGAGGTCACAGGAGGACAGGGGACAGCAGTGTAAACTATGGGATGACAAGCTCAGTCACTGCAAGGGCTGGAGGATGGAGGACAGCAGTATGAGCTAAGCTTGTCATATCCCATAGTTAGTCACTGTCACTGCAAGTCACAGGACGGGGGACAGCACAGTGTAACTATGGGATATGACAAGCTCAGTCACTGTAAGGGCTGGAGGATGGAGGACACCAGTATGAGCTTGTCATATCCCAGTTAGTCACTGTCACAGGACGGGGGACAGCACAGTGTAACTATGGGATATGACAAGCTCAGTCACTGTAAGGGCTGGAGGATGGAGGACACCAGTATGAGCTTGTCATATCCCAGTTAGTCACTGCAAGTCACAGGACGGGGGACAGCACAGTGTAACTATGGGATATGACAAGCTCAGTCACAGTCACTACAAGGGCTAGAGGGCACAGGTGAAGAAGGGGTCTCCAGTGGTCAGTGCAGATACTCCCAGTGTATGCTGGGAGTTGTAGTCCAACCACATAGATAGATGCCACCGACCCCTGCACTCCCACAGAGGATGCTCGGAGCAGGAGGTCCACGCCTGGGTGATAGGCACCGGCTCCGGGCTCCGCTCCCTACACATATAACAGACCGGACCCGTCTGCGGCCCACATTCCCTGCGCTCGGCCCTGCACATACTCCTACCTCCTCGTGCAGCCCTTCTCCGGAGTGCTCTGCACAACGAGGCTGGTGACCGAAGATTTGCGTTTCGGTCCATCTCTTTTTTTGGTCTTTGCATTCCCGGGGGGTGGAGAAGGCTCGGCCGGAGGCGCCATTACCTCCTCCCCCTCCATGGTGGGCTCAGTTATCACCTGCACACACACGAACGTTTGTCACTCACGAAACCGCCGCGCCAGTAGTTTGAAAAGGGCGGAAGTTGGTCAATAGCCAATAGGATTGCAAGAAACTGGTTGCCAAGCGACTGAAAAGAAGGGCGCAGAAAGGGTTCTTTTGGTGACGTCACGTCTTTGTGCACGCCGGCGCCATTTTAGATGAGGGCAGCCAGGTATCATGGCTCCGGGCAGCTCGTTGCTGACTTGCGCTGTTCTGTGATCATCATAGAGAAGGAGGAAATAATGGTGGAGTGTTATCTCCAAATCCCAGTGAGTGACGTCCATCCCATCAATTGTGTTTTTTTGGGGGGTTTTGTTTTTCTTTTTTATTACTGCCCTCCATTTCTTCTTTTTGTGCCAAGTTTATCAAGATGGCGCGAGTGGTTTATACACCTTGAGTAAAGTAAAAAAAAAAAAAAAAAAAAAAAAATCTGTGTTATTTTTATCTTAAACCTTTTTTTGTGGATTTTCAGTGCAAAATGTCGCACGTTTCACACAATGCGCCAAAAATCTTTTTGCAAAAGCCCTAAATGATGAATCAAAAAAGTTTTATAACATCCCAAACATTGATGCAACTCTGCTCCCGTCCCCCTGGAGGGAATTTATAAGCCCCACTCATTTTATCCCATTTTTCAGACATTTTTTTGAAACGTGAACCCTCCTGGTAAAAAGTCATAAAACGACATTCATGAATCACATGCGCTATTTTAATGAATTTGGCGCAAAACACAAAAACGAAAACTACAAGTCAAAAAAGAGAAGAGACGATAAACAATGCACATGGTGACCGCTGATGTATTTATGCCAGGCCTGGCCAGCTTCACCGGAGGGCAGAGCTTGGGCAGGAGAGGGTGTAGTAAAGCTCGTCTAATGGGAAATTTTGCAAAAATTATGGGGGTGTAAATTACAACAGGAAAGTACCCCAGCCCAGACTAGAAGCAACAACTCTTGACAGTTGTGGGGCTAAGGCCCTGTGCGCACTGGAAAACGGAATTTTCTTAAGAAAATTCCACAGGGTCTGAAAGATTACCACACCCGCGGTAAAAAAACGCTGCAAACCGCACCTGAAAACCGCATGCGGTTTGCTGCGGCTTTACCTCAGTATTATTTGCGGTATTGCCGCGGTTTTGCTGCATGCCTGTTGGTACATGCGCTTTAATGCATTCAATGCAATAAAGCACATTGAAGAAGAAGAAAAAAAAAGTAATTTCCTTCTGAGATAGATAGCAGACAGATAAATAGATAACTAGCCAGAAGAATAGAGGGATAGATAGATAGAGTCCCTGTGAGCACACGCTGCATTTCTCCCGAGCGGTAATGTGTTGTTCACATTACCGGCCGTGGGAAATGACCTGTGGTTACCTCTGCTGTCTCGCTGCGAGGCTGCATTCAGCGCTGTGTGTCAGTCGCGGTTGGATGCAAGCATCGCAGGACGTGGATTACACCTGAGCTGTGTGTTTCGGGGGGGGGGGGGGGGGGTTAATAAAGGGGTGAACCAGGGGCTTTTTTGTGTTTTATTTAAAATAAAACGTGTGCTCCGCCGTATTTTTACCATCCAGCCGAGGTAAACACACAGAGGCAGCCCGGTATTCTCAGGCTGGGGAGGGCGAGGGCCAAGGTTAAATCCCCCGCCCACAGCCGAGAATATCAGCCGCAGCTGCCCCGGGACTGTCGCATCCATTATGCGGCAGTACCGGAGTGTCCCCGGCTCTTCCTGTTGCCATGATGCGGTGGCAATCAGGGTAATATAAGGAGTTAATGTCGGCGGATCGCCGCCACTAAGTCCAGGCTTGATCATGGCAGCGTCTATGAGACAGCTGAGATGATCAACCCGTAAGTAAAGTGAAAAAACACACCGAAAAATCCTTTTTTTTCTATATGTCCATTTGATTTGTATGTGTATTCTATATGTCTGTGTGTGAGTGCGATCTGTGTGTATTCTATGTCTGTGAGTGCGATATGTGTGTAGTGTGTGTGTGTGTGTGTGTGTGTTTACTCTCTGCTCCGCTTCCTCTTCTTGTCATAATGACATCACTTCCCTGCAAGACGCAGGCAGTGATGAACATTATGTCCCGAAACCGCAAAATACCAGAGGGAATAGCGCAGGAAAATGCAATGAACCGCACAGAATTTGCTGCCTGCGTTATTCCCTGCAGGATTTCACGATCACATTGCAGTCACTGGAGTGAAATCCCGCAGCGACGTGCGGAAAAGAAGTGACATGCAATTGTTTTTGCTACAGTAATCCCGCAGCAAAACATGTACAACAAGTTTGTACAAAAAATCCAATTCATAATTTCCCATTGATACTACTTTAAGGTGATGTACTCAATTTCACAATGACCAGTTACAACCATGGTATCAAGTATCAGGACCATATAATGATTACAAAGTAGCCCAAGTTTCGCCCATGTGGCTTGTAGTGGGTGGGCCTACCCCCTACTTGTTCAGCATAGTTACCCGGCATTGTTATTATTAAAAATGTTGAATTTTATTACTGTATGTGATTTTGGTGTATTAGGGCACCCCCTAGTGGTCGGGTGGGACGGCTGTTGCCACCGGGGAGGAGGAGTCGGCCGGATATCTAGGGAGAGATCGTGTGTGTGTGGGGAGAAGGATCCGGGACAGCAGGCAGTGAACATCTGCAGCGGCAAGTGTGAGTGTGTGAGCGGAACATCAAGGGACACCGGAGTGAAGGAGGTGGACGCAACCTCAGAGTCTATTCCGCTGGTGTGGGTCCAGTGTGTGCTTGACCGGAGAGTGGGAGCCCAGAGAAGAGGAGTATCTAGGGCATATCCCCACCAGAGGGCGCGTTTGGGCAGGTTGTCCCCAGCTCCACCAAGATTGCCGGAACCTGCTGTCCGGAGTGTTGTTTTTATGTGTGAATAAATGTCAGTTTTTATGCATCTCAACTTTTGCCTGAAGACTCTTTGTGCATCGGCCGATGAAGATACTGACACACACTGTCCCAGCATTGAAGAAGTGATGAAGTCAGGGATGTGCCTTGAATACAGAGCTGCCACGACTACACAGCCAGAGGCCTCCCTGCCCACTCACTTCATGTGGCGTAGTCGGCAGGATCCGAGTCCCCTGCCAGGGACCCAAGAAGCGGGAGATCAGGTCGTGCCCGGAGCACAGGATCCGGACCATGATGCCAGATTTCCAGTCCCGTGGTGGGAAGAGAACACAGTGCCCGTAGCGTTGGACCGGGTACAAGATGGCGGCAAGGAGGCCGTTATCTGTAAAGAAGAAAAGGCGCGGAAAGTTGGCGCCAAAAGAAGAGCCTGGGGCTGGCCGGCGCCGAAGAAAAAGTACAGAGTACTCCGCCCAAAGAGGGGAGGCGCCAGCTCCAGGGCATTGAAGAAGAAGAAAAAGAAGTACCTCAGAGGAGGAGTCAAGATGATGCGTGGGGCTGGGGGTGGAGTCCGTTTAAGAGCGGGAAACGAAGGCCCGCCTCCACTCTTCCCAGCCTCAGCATTGACATCACCGCCGTTACAAGTGAGATTGTCAGAGACAGCGATGGAAACCTTTGGCCAACCAGAGGAGTTAGCTACCACGATGGCTTTAATCAGCCTAGGCCGGGGCCGACCCAGGTTCGCTCCTGCCGGTGAGGCAGCGTTGGCGGACCTTCCTATCGGACCGGGAGGTTCTACACGCCCGGATAAAGTCTCCTGGAAGACCTCCTGGGACGCGCAGACCGGGAGAACCATCACGGAAGTGAAGGCGACTTATGCCACGCCACCAATGCCAAGCCGTCCGGGAGTTGCAGTCTACCCGTGGGAGGTTCCCCAGCTTGATGTCGCCGCCCCGTCGCCTAGTCATGTACCGGAGCCGGGTGAAGTGGCTGCCCCGATACTGGAGAAAGATCACCGGGGCTTTATGTGGGACCCTGTCATTGTTCCGCCCACGGTACCGTATCCCAGAGCTCCGTCCCCGAAGCCTGACCCAGTTCAGGAACGTCTCCTGGCCGAGACCCTTGTCCGGGAGATGCTGTCCGGTCCTGGCGGTGAAGACCTGGCCCAGCAGTTTGTTACCGGAGTGGTTGTTAAGTTCAACCAACAGGAGGGGTATGGATTCATCCGAGAAGCAGAAACCGGGGATGACTATTTTTACAACAGAGTTCATCTGGACGTGGAAGGGCTGCCCAAGCGACTCCATACCCTGTGGCCGGGCGAGAGGGTTCAATTCCTGCCGGACGCAGGTAGCCGCGGCCTGTTTGCCGTTTGTGTCTCTCGCATGCCAACCACCCGGGAAGCGGAGCAGTGGCAACAGGAGATTGACTGGGAGGAACAACAAGAGCGGCGCCGGAGTCATGCTAGACCGATCCCGTCCGAGCCCTCTCACCACCGACGCATCACGGCTGCTGCCCCGGAAACAGCGACTGAACCGACCCTTGACCCGGAGCGGCTTCCATCCGTGGTAGCGGTAACACAAAATGTTACCAACAGGCCGGTCATCATGTTAGACACGTCGCCATCCGCACCACCACCGTCCCGGGCCGAGACGCCATCACCCCCGCGAGGAGCTGCAGCAGCTGAGCCCGTGGAGCCGCCTTACGCCCCTGTGTCCTTTAGAAGGATCCGCCGCCAGCCGGGACAATCTTTGGGGGCCTACATCCAGGCTCAAGCGGAGGAATGGAAGCGGGCCTGGCCCCAAGAGTAAGTGCCTACTGCTCATCTGATGTTTAAGTCCGGTGCTGTTAACCGGCAGAAGTTCTGTTCAAAGGTTTACGGGCCTGTTGCCCTCCAGCAAAGACCGGGAGCGCTGTTGAGCCTCCGGGCGCTACGTAGAGACCGGGAGCGCTGCTGCGCCACTAAGCGCCCCTACAGATCGGGAGCGCCGCTGAACTGGAGTCGTTGTTGTGGACTGACCTAAAAGGTTTTATTGTCTTAATCTGTTTATAGTTAAGAGCCTTGCCGGGAGGCTCGGATTTTAAGAGGGGAGGCATGTAGTGGGTGGGCCTACCCCCTACTAGTTCAGCATAGTTACCCGACATTGTTATTATTAAAAATGTTGAATTTTATTACTGTATGTGATTTTGGTGTATTAGGGCACCCCCTAGTGGTCGGGTGGGACGGCTGTTGCCACCGGGGAGGAGGAGTCGGCCGGATATCTAGGGAGAGATCGTGTGTGTGTGGGGAGAAGGATCCGGGACAGCAGGCAGTGAACATCTGCAGCGGCAAGTGTGAGTGTGTGAGTGGAACATCAAGGGACACCGGAGTGAAGGAGGTGGATGCAACCTCAGAGTCTATTCCGCTGGTGTGGGTCCAGTGTGTGCTTGACCGGAGAGTGGGAGCCCAGAGAAGAGGAGTATCTAGGGCATATCCCCACCAGAGGGCGCGTTTGGGCAGGTTGTCCCCAGCTCCACCAAGATTGCCGGAACCTGCTGTCCGGAGTGTTGTTTTTATGTGTGAATAAATGTCAGTTTTTATGCATCTCAACTTTTGCCTGAAGACTCTTTGTGCATCGGCCGATGAAGATACTGACACACACTGTCCCAGCATTGAAGAAGTGATGAAGTCAGGGATGTGCCTTGAATACAGAGCTGCCACGACTACACAGCCAGAGGCCTCCCTGCCCACTCACTTCAGGCTGATGACAGGAAGATAGTCATGACACCATGATCACGGCTTGTTTTCTTATCCACAAATATAGTAAATAAAGCGTTACTGACCAATTCACAGCAAGTCCAGGCAACCAACCACTATCTTCCTGTCATCAGCCACATGGGCGAAACTTGGGCTACTTTGTAATCATTATATGGTCCTGATACTTGATACCATGGTTGTAACTGGTCATTGTGAGATTGAGTACATCACCTTAAAGTAGTATCAATGGGAAATTATGAATTGGATTTTTTGTACAAACTTGTTGTGTTGCATCCCTGTTAGTTACCTTGGAATTGATCCAACTGCATAGGATATATGGTGCAGACGGCTCACGGGCTGCCACTGTTAACCCGATTCCAACAGTAACAAACAAATACGGGATAAATGGTTGTATGAATCTACTGTTATGTACTAGTAGTGTCGCGGCGATCGGGGACAATTTTACACACTATGGCAATGCCGGTTGATTACTAGGTGCCCCTTGCCGCATGGGCGAAGCTCTGGTTACATTACAATGACCATAGATATATGACATGGAAATAGTGGTCGCAACTAATTAACTGTTAGTGGGATACATGATCACCAAACAGTATTGATAGGAAAGTATGATATGTACCTATATACAAATTATTGTACTATATTTCCAGTCTGTAATTGTGATCAAACTGTAAATTATCCACCATTACTGTTATTGACCTACTCCAGCAGTCTAGTTAACCCTTTGAGGACTCTATTGCTGTATTAATTTTAATATGATATAATAAAGATTATGTTTTATTCAAAATTATACCACGGTTGTCTCTGTGTATAAATGCAGTGAAACATGCAGCAAAACCGCGGCAAAAACCGGCAAGTGCGCACAGGGCCTAAAAGGTTTACATTTTGGGCTAAAAAATACAAATGGATAATGATCCTAAGTCAAAATCCACACTATACTACCTCAAAAGGTGCAAACTGAAGGTTTTTACAACGGGCCTCACAGTCTCCTGATCTGAACATCATTGATAATCTGTGACTAGATCTCAAAAGTAGTGATGGGCAGTCCGGCTCCTTTTGGTGATCCGGTTCCCATGGCTCCGCTCACCAAAAAGAGCCGGCTCATTCGGATCGTTCTCGGCTCCTTATTAAATATGTGTTCACCCCAAGGTGAACACATATTTAAGATTATAGTTACGCTGCTGAAACCCCACCCACTTACAAGGGACCAATTAGATCACAGAGTGGGCGGGATTTAGACACAGGTGGGTGGGGTTTCAGCGGCAAAAAGAGCCGTTTAGAGCTTTTAGTGGCTCACTTTGGTGATCCGGCTCCTGTCAGTCACAACAGGGAGCCGGATCTTTGTGTCGGATCGTTTGCAACCGACACATCACTATTCAAAAGAGCAGTGCATGCAAGATGACCCAGGAATCTCACAGAACTGGAAGACTTTTCCAGGGAAGAATGAATGAAAATCCCTCAAACAAGAATTGAAAGACTCTTGACTGGCTACAAGAAGCATTTACAAACTGTGATACTTCCCAAAGTACTGCACAAACCATTGCATCAGCCCATTCTCTTATTTTGTTAATTTAAAAATGTAAAAGATGCAAAATTACATGTATTTTTTGCCTAAACTACAAAGGAAATGTGTGATCTATAACTTTGCCTTTTAGAGATCATTTCATCTTCAAATTGCTCAACTGTTCCCAATAAGGCTATGTGCGCACTGGAAAATGGAATTTTCTCAAGAAAATTCCACAGGTATTCAAATATTACCGCACCCGCGGTAAAAAAACCACGGGAAACCGCACCCGAAAACCGCATGCGGTTTGCTGCGGTTTTACAGCGGTATTGTTCGCGGTTTTGCGCGTGCGGGTTGGGATGTGCTTTATTGCATTCAATGCAATAAAGCACATTGAAAGAAAAAAAAAGTAATTTCATTCTGAGATAGTAGATAGATAAAGAGACAGAAGATTAGATAGAGGGATAGATGGATAGATAGATAGAAGATCGCTGCATTTCCCACGGTCGGCAGTGAGTTCACATTACCGGCCGTGGGAAATACGTAATTACTTACCGGTAATGTGTTTTTTCTGAACCCATGACGGCACCACGAGAGAGGGGATCCGCCCTTCAAGGACAGGAAACCTCCAGAATAAAAAGGGGCGGCACCTCTCCCCGCATCAGTTGATTACCGAGCATGACAGGACCTCCGAAACAAGGAACATCGTTAAAAAACATATCCCGCCACCATAACCGCCCAGTGAAGAGGAGTGAAAAGGGAAGCAAACTAGCAACCCCCAAGTCCAGGGAGGGAATGTAAGGGTGCCATCATGGGTTCAGAAAAAACACATTACCGGTAAGTATTTACGTATTTTTCCAGCACCCATGACGGCACCACGAGAGAATTACAGAGAGGAAGACCTAGGGAGGGACAACAGTTTGCAGAACCCGCCTCCCAAAGGTGATGTCGGTGAACGACAAATCAAGGCGATAGTGATTAAAAAAAAGGTGGACGGAGAAGACCAGGTTGCCGCCTTACATATCTGCTCGATGGAGACCTCCGATCTCTCCGCCCAGGAAGATGCCATCGCCCGCGTGGAGTGTGCCTTCAAACCAGGAGGTACGTCTTCCCCCCCGGCTGCGTAGGCAACCAAGATGGCATCCCTGATCCACCTTGCCAAAAGTGGATTTAGAAGCCTTAAGCCCCTTTCTACAACCCTGGAAGACTACAAACAGAGACTTATCCCTCCTCCCTTCCGAGGTGACCAACAGATACCTTTGAAGACAACGCCTAACATCCAGGCAGTGCCATCCCATCTCTTCCGGAGTAGAAGGGTTGGCATAAAAAGAGGGGAGCACTATTTCTTGTGATCTATGGAAGTGGGAATGCACCTTCGGCAAATAGGCAGGGTCAGTACGTAAAACTACTCGGTCCTCAAAAAACTGGGTATACGGAGGAGAAATGGATAAGGCCTGAAGGTCACTAACCCTACGGGCAGAAGTGAGGGCGACCAGAATCGTCTTAAGGGACAGATGCTTGAGAGAGATAGAATCTAAGGGCTCAAATGGGGGCCGTGTTAAAGCTGAAAGGACCAAGTTAAGGTCCCAGGACGGAAGAGGCATGGTTCCCCGAGGCTTAGACCTAGCACAGGACCTAACGAACCTAGATATCCAGGGATCTCCAGCCAGGGCATGGTTATACAAGGCGCTCAGTGCGGAGATTTGCACCTTAAGGGTACTAACGGATAGACCCAGTTCCCAACCCTTCTGGAGAAATTCCAGGACAACCGGGACGGAGGGTGGTTTAGTAGGATCCGCACCCGAAGAGGTCAGGAATTTCGCCCAAATATGCCCATAAATGCGAGTAGTGACAGGCTTTCTGCACTGCATCAAGGTGGAGATCAAACCCTGAGAAAACCCCTTAGTGCCTAATAGCGACCTCTCAAGAGCCACGCCGTCAGGTGTAACCTGGTGTGCTGTGGGTGGAAGGCTGGACCCTGGGATAGGAGATCCGGTAGGTCCGGGAGAACCCACGGATCGGTGACTGACAGACGCGTCAGCCAAGAAAACCAAGGCCTCTTCGGCCAAAAGGGTACTATGAGAATCACGACTGCTTGATCCTCCCGTATCTTCCTGAGTACTGCAGGGAGGAGGATGAGTGGAGGGAAGGCATATGCGAGGCGGAAGTCCCACTTGAGCAACAGCGCGTCCACCGAGTGGGGACGATCCCTTGGATCCAGGGAACAGAATCGGGGAACCTTCCTGTTGGCCCGAGTTGCAAAGAGGTCTATCTCGGGAACCCCCCACATCCCCGTTATCCTGTTGAAAACGGACTGATTTAGAGACCATTCGCCCTGGTGAAACTGGGTGCGACTGAGAAAGTCCGCCAAATCCTTCTCCTTCCCTCGGATGTGTACTGCCGACAGGGAACCCAGATGAGCCTCTGCCCGAGACATGATCCTGCTTGCGACGGACATGAGGTGTCTGGAGCGAGTACCCCCCTGGTGGTTGAGATAAGCTACCGTCGCTTGGTTGTCCGACAGAACTTTTACATGTCGACCCCTTAACCACGGCATGAAATGACCCAACGCCTTTTCCACTGCCAGCAATTCCCTTGTATTCGAGGAATTTTGAGCTTCTTCTCCAGACCATCGTCCCTGAATGAAATGAGCGTCCAGATGTGCCCCCCAACCGTAGAGACTGGCGTCGGTGGTTACCACCACGGGCTCTGGCGCCCTCCAAGGCACCCCTCTGCCCAAGTGGACCGGATCTAGCCACCAATAGAGGGACTGCAATGTGCGATGTTTGAGAATGATGAGTCTGTCCAGATGGTCCCCGTGAGCCGTCTGATGCTGTAAGATATTCCACTGTAGGACCCTGGTGTGTGCCTGAGCCCATCTGACGGCCGGGATGGCCGCAGTCAGGGAGCCCAGGAGGGACATCGCACCCCGGAGAGACAGACGCCGGTGCCTCAGAGTCCGGTCTGAGTCCGAAGGGCTTCCACTTTGGAAGGAGGCAACCGACTGAGTTGAGTGTTGGAGTCCCAAATGAGTCCCAGAAACAGCTGAACCTTTAATGGAATTAATCTGGACTTTTCCTCGTTGATCAACCAGCCCAACTCCCGCAGGGAAGCTTGCACCTGCCGGAGAAGGGCCGCACAATGAAGAGCTGAGGTGCCCACAATCAAGAAGTCGTCCAGATAAGGAATCAGAAGGACCTCTCTCTGACGCAGATATGCCGACATTTCTGCTATTATCTTTGTAAAAATCCTCGGGGCGATGGCCAGACCGAAGGGGAGGGCTTTGTATTGGAAATGGCAGACCCGACCGTCCATGTGGAGGGCTATCCTGAGGAAGCATTGGAAGAGAGAGTGGATTGGGACATGATAATATGCATCGCGTAAGTCTATGACAGCCATGTGACAGTGGGGATACAGATATTTCACTATGGACCGCACGGACTCCATCTTGAAGCTGTCTATTTGAAGGAACCGGTTGAGGGCTTTCAGGTTGATGATTGTGCGATAGGAACCATCGGGCTTCCCTACCAGAAAAAGGGTGGAATAGAACCCTTCTCCCTGTTCCCTTGAGGGAACTTCCACTAGAACCCTCTTGAAGAGGAGGTGACGGACCTCTGCTTCCAACGCCAGCTGTTCCGCTGGGGAACGACGCAGAGGGGTAACCACGAACCGGTGAGGAGGAGGTCGAAGGAAGGGGAGCCGGAGGCCGGAGCGTATAAGGGCCAGTATCCATGCACTGGAGGAAATCCTTTCCCAAGCCGGAAGGAACTGAGAGAGCCTCCCTCCGACCTGGGAAAGCGAGTCACTTGGACGACTTATTCTGATCTTTTGAGGGGCCCTTGAACATGAACCCCTTTCCCTGAGTCTTTCTATCGGACCAGGTATTCCGATCCCGTGGTCGGGTGGGGTGGCGAACTGGCTTCCTCCGAAAGGACCGCCGTGAAGAAGGAAACGATGGAAAGGGAAAGCCGCCCTTCTTGTCGCTAGCTTTTTCCAGGATGTCATCCAGTACCGGCCCGAACAGAAATTCACCTTGACAAGGGATATTGCAGAGTTTAGACTTAGTTTGCAGATCCCCCGGCCAGCATTTCAGCCAGAGAGCCCTTCTAGCCGCATTGGAGAGGGATGCTGACTTTGCCGCCAACTTAGTGGAGTCCGCCGAGGTGTCTGCAAGGAAGGCCGCCGCCCCCCGCAACTTGGAGAGGGAGGACGCAATCTCCTCCTTAGGTGCTCGGGATCTAAACAGGTCTTCCAGTTCGTCAATCCATATAGTCAGGGATCTAGCCGTACAGGTAGCCGCAATGGCGGGTCTTAGTCCTCCGGCAGCAGCTTCCCAGGTATTCTTTAGGAAGTGATCAACTTTCTTATCTAATGGGTCTTTCAGGGAGCCCATGTCCTCAAATGGCAAGGCAAACTTTTTGGATGCCTTAGCGACAGCCACATCCAATTTTGGCGCCTTATCCCATGTGGAGCAGGAGGCCTCCTCAAACGGATATTTTCTCTTAAAGGCGCCAGGAATGGAATGCTTCTTATCAGGTCTCTTCCATTCCCGGGCAATTAAGGCTTGTATCTTATCCACCACCGGGAAGGAGCGTCGTTTCTTCTGCTCCATGCCCCCGAACATCCTATCCTGGATAGATTTTTCAGGTTTCTCATCTGTGAGGCCCATGGTGGTCCTCACCGCCTTAACTAACTTCTTCATATTATCTAGTGGAAAGCACTGGCGACCCCCTGAGTCACTATCAGAGGAGGAGCGGGACGTAGAGCCAGAGGAATCACATTCCCCATCCGACCTATCAGAGTTCTCGTGGGTAGGCGAAGGGGCTCGAGAACCCCCAGCACTTTGTGCTCCAGACAGGGATCGGAGGGAGTCCCTGACTTCTTCCCGTATGAGGGACCGGAGGTCGGAAGCAAATCCTGGCTGTTCCTCCGACAAAGTTTGCTGAATGCAGCCTTTGCACAATCTCTTAGTCCAAGAACCAGAAAGTTCTTTACAGCACAAGGCACATTCCTTATGTCTGGATTTAGATAAACACTTCTTAGGTTTACTGCGATCCTATAAAAAAAACAGACAATATGACCACCATTAAAAGCGGAACAACTGAGGTGCACTCACCCACCGATGCCCAGAGGCTATACCGGTTCAGCAGGGCCCTCATCTGACTTCCTTCCTCTAGAAGGCCGTCTTCTGTCAGGAGAGTCAGGGTCCTTCCGCTTGGAGGACCGGTCATCAGTCCCCCCACGCTTGACCCCTGAGCCGGTGACACTGTAATCCTTGCCACCCTTCTGCTGCCGCTTCAGGGAGGAAGTATCATGATCAGAGGGAGGTTTTGGAGAGGAGGGAGGTGAAGGAGACGCCGCTGACTGCTTGTCCGTCATGGTAACAGAGCACAGGCACCATAGAGAGGATTGCCGCTCTAAATTTCAAAGACAGTCTGGCGACTCCGCCCCCACTTCCGGCGGATGTCCCATCCGGCTCCACAGGCCGCCCGTCCAATAGGAAAAAACGCGCGCCTGCGCACAGCCCGGACATCTCCTTTCCACCCACAACATGGTGCTCCTCCTGGAAGCGCCACATCATCAGCCGCCACGAGGACGCCCCGCAGGGATCGCAGCAGCCGTCCCCCTCATCTCGGCCTGGTGCCGGCACGCGCAGACAAGACGCTGGTAAGGAGAGGAGGGGGGGGAGGAAGGGAAGGAGCCCGTGCGCAGACATAACCCCCGTGGGTACGCTGCGACGGGAGAGCCCTGCGGACAGGTCCCTTGGAAGATCCACTTACCTGCCCCGCAGGCTCCTGGCGCTCCAATCGGGCGCGCTGTACGCACTCCGGACCCCCATGGGTCTGTTGCGGCAGCTCCACAGCACCTCGGCCGACCGCAGCAGGACCCGTGCCGCTGCCAGAGCCGGCCGACCGGGCGCCGGACTTGAATCTTCGGCCCATCAGGACCTTCTTGGATCTCTGGAGGCTCCCTGTTCAAGGACAGGAAACCAACTGATGCGGGGAGAGGTGCCGCCCCTTTTTATTCTGGAGGTTTCCGGTCCTTGAAGGGCGGATCCCTTCTCTCGTGGTGCCGTCATGGGTGCTGGAAAAATTACCAGTAATTACCTCTACTGTCTCGCTGCGAGACAGCAGAGGTAATTCAGCGCTGTGTGTTAGTCGCGGCTGGATGTAAGCAGCGCAGGACGCCGGAGCTGTGGATTACACCGGAGCTTTGTTTCGGGAGGGGTTAATAAAAGGGTGAACGAGGCTTGTTTGTTTTATTTAAAATAAAGGATTTTTCGGTGTCTGTGTTTTATTCACTTTACTTATGGGTTGATCATGTCAGCTGTCACATAGACGCTGCCATGATCAAGCCTGGAGTTAATGGCGGCGATCCGCCATCATTAACTCCTTGTATTACCCTGCTGCCACTGCTACACGGCGGCAGGAAGAGCCGGGGACACGCCGGTACTGCCGCATAATGCATGCGACAGTCCCAGGGCAGCTGCGGCTGATATCGGCTGCGGGAGGGGGAGTGAGGCGGGGGACATTAACCCTGCCCCTCTCCCTCCCCAGCCTGAGTATACCGGGCCGCCGCTGTGTGCTTACCTCGGCTGGACGGTAAATATGCAGCGGAGCCCACGTGTTTTGTTTTCTAGATTTCTGTTTGCTTTCTATGTGTGTTCTATGTGTCTGTGATGTCTATGTGCGTGATGTGTGTGTTTACTCTCTGCTTTGCTTCCTCTTCCTGTAATGACATCACTTCCCTGCAAAACCGCAGACAAGCGATGTACATTACCGGAGGTAAACCGCAAAATACCGCAGGGAATAACGCAGGAAACCGCAGTGAACCGCACAGAATTTGCTGCCTGCGTTATTCCCTGCGGGATTTCAGTGATTAACATTGGAGTCAATGTAGTGAAATCCTGCAGCGACGTGCGGAAAAGAATTGACATGCAATTGTTTTTGCTGCGGGAATTCTGCAGCAAAACATGCAGCTGTCAAATTCCGCCTAGTGCGCACAGGATTTTTTTTGCCCATAGGTTTTGCTGGTGATTCACTGCAGAGATGTTATGAACATTTTCTGCAGCAAAACATGCAGCAAAACTGCAAAAAATCCGCGGCAAAATCCGGTAAGTACGCACAGGGCCTAACAGTAATTTTGACCAAGTGTACTGTCACGAGAGACAGTCAGTCATGTGGTTTCTGGCTATATAAGGTCACAGCATCTGGCTGCAGAAAATGCTCCTTGACTTTCTATTGTTCCTGCTGTTAGTATTCATTGTACTAGGGAGATTTCCTGATTTTCATCTTTCCCTCTTTTAAAGCCAGCAGGAGCTCACCTTGCACCCAGCTACTGATCTTTAGCGATCTCTTGGTGCTTAAATACTCTTTTCCCCAGACTGGTGCTGATATTATTCAGTTGATATCAGCTGTAGTTGCAAGCCGGTGACTTGTACTCATCTGTAGTTTCATTGCTGAAGCTTGCAGAATTCCTACCCATGTCATCTGTGGATACGTAGTTAATGCTTTCCTCCTCCCATGTGTCCTCCTTTAGCATTTAGTGGCATAGACGAAGAGCTCATCCCATTTGTTCCCAATTTAGGGTCTAGCACTAGGGATACCATGTATGTATACACTTTTAAACTGAAGGAAACGATTTTAATGCATATTGAATAAATGGATAATTTTTTTATTTATTTTTTTTTTTTAAAAGCCCTTTGATTTAGATGCTGGATTTTTCTCTCATTCTACTGATCACAGTCTGGCCGGCTGGCAAATTGGTCCATGCAGCATCCTGCGTTTTGTGGTCATCCTCTGGATTGCATTAGCTAGTTCCAAATGTACTTTTTCTATTTATACCTAGGGGCAGGTATCCGACTCAACACATAGGTGCAAAACCTATCTTGGGTGGTGAGGGAACCCCAGGGACCAGCAGTAGGTTTGGTCAGAGGGTGGGGGTGGGGGGGGCTCACCATCTAGTGGTCTGCTACTCTGGCAAATCCTTAAAGAGATACCTTATCCTCCCCTGCAGCACTGTCACAGTTCTAGTGATTTCTGAAAGCAAGCATAGGATATTTTTTATTTTACAAGGATAAATAGAGTAAGGGTTGACCATGATGAAGTACCACTTCACGCTTGGTCACCAACATTAGATTGCTGGTAGGGTGGGATACAGATGTCTAGCAGTTCAGTTCCCACCGATATACATGAAGGCTGACTGCCAGTACAGGAGAACTCCCTACACTAAAGTGCTGTGGAATCCTCTTCCTCCTGGACTTCAACTTTAAACTTATGCCACAGCAGTTACAGGGCAAACCACATGGCCAAGAACATTTACAGCTGTCGTGTTAAGTCATGATGTAGCACCATGGGAAATTAGATCATAAAATCTGTACCCAACGTTGCACATGAAAAGTTTATCAAAATGCATTTAATTTTAGTTTGAATTAAAATAATTTAGATCGAGATTATTTCAGTCCAGTCACCTTTACAGAAAGGCCATGGAATCAGATTACTGAATGCCAGACTGATGCATCACATTTTATTGATAGAAAAGCAGCAGAAATACTCTTTTAATCATCAATACAAGTTCATAGGGTCCATACATAGTCAGCAGGAAATACAGACGATACACACAAGACCTTTTGTATATCTGAAATTGTTAAAACATACAAGATAGTTGAGCAGTTAAATATTTAAGATATTCTATACAACAGGTAATTGAATGCCAGCATTTAGACTTTTGTCATCAAGCTGAAGCTGTTCAGTATTCATCATCCTCCTCCTCTCCACCGTCTACAGACTCTGTTCCCACCTCTTCATAATCCTTCTCCAGAGCAGCCATATCCTCTCTTGCTTCAGAGAACTCCCCTTCTTCCATCCCCTCTCCCACATACCAGTGGACAAAAGCCCTCTTCGAATACATGAGGTCAAACTTATGGTCCAATCTAGCCCAGGCTTCTGCAATTGCTGTAGTATTACTCAGCATGCAGACAGCACGTTGAACTTTTGCCAAGTCCCCTCCTGGGACCACAGTAGGGGGCTGGTAATTGATCCCCACTTTGAATCCAGTAGGACACCATTCAACAAACTGGATTGACCGCCTTGTCTTAATAGCTGCTATGGCAGCATTTACATCCTTGGGCACCACATCACCCCTGTACAACAAGCAGCAGGCCATGTATTTACCACGCCTAGGGTCACATTTTACCATCTGATTTGAATATTCAAAGCATGCATTAGTAATCTCTGGCACCGACAGCTGTTCGTGATAAGCTTTCTCTGCCGATATTATGGGGGAGTAAGTTACTAGTGGGAAATGTATTCTAGGATAAGGCACCAAGTTAGTCTGGAATTCTGTCAAGTCAACATTTAACGCACCGTCAAATCTCAAGGAGGCAGTAATAGAGGAAACTATTTGTGCAATTAATCTGTTAAGGTTGGTATAAGTAGGACGCTCAATGTCCAGGTTACGGTTACATATATCATAAATCGCCTCATTATCTACCATGAAAGCACAGTCTGAGTGCTCTAGAGTCGTGTGGGTTGTCAGAATTGAATTGTAAGGTTCCACAACGGCAGTAGAGATCCTGGGAGCAGGATACACTGAGAACTCAAGCTTAGACTTTTTCCCATAGTCAACAGAAAGACGCTCCATCAATAGCGAAGTAAAGCCAGAGCCTGTGCCACCTCCAAAACTGTGGAATACCAAAAACCCTTGAAGACCGCTACATTGGTCAGCCTGTAAGAGACGAGAAAAGAAACTTATTAAATTACTGCTAGATATGCAAATTGAGCATCAGAAAGTGAAGGCCAACATACATTTAAGAGGTTGAAGTTTAAAAATTATCCCCCATCCACAGGATAAAGCTGGTGTCACACATAGCGACAACGACATCGCTGTTACATCACCATTTTCTGTGACGTAACAGCGATCTTGTAAGTCGCTGTTATGATCGCTGCTTAGCTGTCAAACAGCGACGCAGCAGCGATCATAACGTCGCTACATGTGCAGAGAGCAGGGAGCCGCGCACACTGCTTAGCGCTAGCTCCTTGCTCTCCTAGCTACAGTACACATCGGGTTAATTACCTGATGTGTACTGCAGCTACATGTGCACAGAGCAGGAGCCGGCACTAGCAGCAAGAGCGGCGGAGGCTGGTAATGAAGGCAAATATCGGGTAACCAGGGAAAGGTCTTCCCTTGGTTACCTGATGTTTACAGCTTTCCGCAGCTGCCAGATGCCAGCTCCTGCTCCCTGCTAGCTTCATTTCGTCGCTCTCTCGCTGTCACACAGCGATGTGTGCTTCACAGCGGGAGAGCGACGACGAAAAAAAAAATGAAGCAGGACATTCAGCAACCACCTCACAGCAGGGGCCAGCTCGTTGCTGGATGTCACACACAGCGACGGGACGTCACTGCAACGTCACAGAAACGTCACAGAAAATGGTGACGCAGCAGCGACGTCGTTGTCGCTGTGTGTGACACCACCTTACGGGGATAAGTTACTGATTGTTGGAGATCCAATTGCAGTGTTCTCCACTGATCCCAAGAGCTGGAGCTCTGAAGCCTCCTGGCTGTATGGAGTAGGTCTGTCATGCACACAGCCTTTACATTCATTCTAATAGGAGTGTCAAAGATCAGCCAGGCTCCGCACTTGGCAAGATTCGGCATGCTTAAGAATAAATTGTAGCAGTAGGTTGCATGTCGAGGGTCTCAGGAATCAGATTTCTGAGGGTCACAGCAGACCTCCACTAATCAGAGTTATGCTCTCAGAGCTGGGGGCTAACAAACTTGTGAACCAGGGCTGTGGAGTCGGTAAGCCAAACCTTCGACTCCGACTCAGACTCCTCAAATTCTCTTGCACCGACTCCGACTCCGACTCCTACATATATTGCTTAGTTAGGTGAAAAATTTATTGTAGTACATGAATATGTGTATGTGAACATCAGACATTTAATAATTTTTATGATACGATAATCAAGATATTTGGATAGAACATAAAATATATTTATTGGAATACAACTTTAGAACACAAAAAACTGTAATAAATTGTAAATATGTAATACACTATGTAATATACAGTAGATTACATATATATCTTGTGTGTGTGTATATACACTGTGATATATATATATATATATATATAACATATTTACAATTTATTAGTTTTTTGTGTTCTAAAGTTGTATTCCAATAAATATTTTATGTTCTATCCAAATATCTTGATTATTGTATCATAAAAACATTTAAATGTCTGATGTTCACATTGTACTACAATAAATTTTTCACTTAAATATAAGCATTATACTAAATGTTATTTAGTAAAATATTCAGCACATTCTGCATTGCACTCCTGTCCCCAATTTATTATATATTTTAGGAGTCGGAGTCGGTGCATTTTATACCGACTCAGACTCCACCAAAATGAGCTCCGACTCAGACTCCACGACTCCGACTCCACAGCCCTGTTGTGAACACCCCCATCAAGGTATATAGCCAATTGTTAAGGTATGGTGTGTGGGGGGGGGGGGGGTGAGGTGAGAAGTTTAATATGATAACCAACATAAGGGCTAGTATAGGAATGGAAGACATGGCTACCTCAGCCTGAATGTACTTGCCAGCTTTCGCACTTTGTCCAGCACAGAATCTATTAACTCTTTGCCTATTGTATAGTGCCCACGAGCGTAGTTGTTAGCAGCATCTTCTTTTCCAGTAATAAGCTGCTCTGGATGGAACAAGCCTTTATATAGTCCATTTCGAGTCTCATCTGGAAAGAAAATTGCTGGAGTTAATGGAAGCTAATCAAAAAAGTTAAATTGCCCATCTAAAACTACTTTACTCCATTTATAAAAACCACAAAGAACTATATAAAAAAAAACAAAACAAAAAAAAAAACCACACACACACACACACACACACACACACACACACACACACACACACACACACACACACACACACACACACACACACACACACACACACACACACACACACACACACACACACACACACACACACACACACACACACACACACACACACACACACACACACACACACACACACACACACACACACACACACACACACACACACACACACACACACACACACACACACACACACACACACACACACACACACACACACACACACACACATCAAAAAGGAGCCAAGACAAATTATATGTGCACACACAGAATGAGATGCACCTATATAGTGCTGTTTTGCCCGCCTGACCTGGGTTTCTGGCGTCATTTATAGGTCACAGTTCAGACTGTATTTCACTCATTATATGATGGGCTCCCAGTGCAAGCCTTATTAGTGTGCATGTCTTATGCTAAGCAGCTGCCCCTCCCCCCTAGTGTGGAGGTTGAGTGGCTGTGACATCAGCATCTTGCACCTCGGCTGCAGCCATCTTTATGAGGAAGGCTCACCACATTCTGTGTGTGCACATATCATTTGTCTTGGCTCCTTTTTGGTGTTTTTTTTTTCTCCATTTATCCAGGGGCAACCATAGCATTGGTGCCATTGCACAGGGGCTCCATTTCCACCTCTGAAGTGGTAAACTCCTATCACAAATGCATTAGTCTGCAAATGCTCCAGAAATAATGACTGGAGGAGTGATGTCCATGGTTGACCACTGCACTCTTCAGCTGGGGCTCTCCAGAGTCCTGTGCTCAGGGGGAATCCAGTGATCAACAAGTTATAACTAGGGATGATCGCGAATATTTGCCGAATAAATCAATCGCTACTCGACCATTTGTGAATATTCGATGCGCAATGCAAGTCTATGGAAAACCTCGAACAACAACAACTATTCAGGCTTACCATAGACTTACATTGCGCATCGAATATTAGCATAGCGGCGACCTAGTCGGAAAATATTTGCAAAGCCGAATATTTGAGGTATTCGATCATCCCTAGTTATAACCCACCCTGTAACCTTTTAATACCAAAGAACTTCACTTGAGACAAGAATGGATACTGTACCTATGACCGTTTCTTCCAAGTCAACAAAAACAGCTCTTGGCACATGCTTTCCTAACCCAGTCTCACTGAAGAAGGTGCCAAATGAGGAGTCCACAGCTTGTCTGGTCTTTTCAGGTTGTATTACCCCATCTGGTTGGATTCCATGTTCCAAGCAGTACAGCTCCCAGCAGGAGTTGCCCATCTGAACACCTGCCTGGCCTACATGGATAGATATGCATTCCCTCTGCAAAATAAGATCAGAAGAATTGTGTATTTCTGTTATACAGCACCATTAATTAAAGTATTCAGACATCACATACCCAATTGGGGGCGGGTTGCAATCAATCCTTGTCAGTATTTCATTGGTGTATGTGGAAGCTAGAAATAATATTTTTTCCATATCATGTGTAGTGTTACTCTGTGCAAGTTAGCTTGAGACATCCTTCATCTAATCTAGGTAGTATTGATGCCATGCATGCTGTTTATCACCTACCCAGGGAAGATGATCAATCAGTATTGTGGTCCAACACCAAGATCCCAGCTAGCAGCTGGATATAAACATCACTGTTTACTGTCAATTTGCCCAATATGTAGCAACCATTGCCAAATACTGCAGATTAGCTCTTATTCAAGAGTGCGAGCTGGTCGTCAATATCCAGTAGCAACAGTGCAGCGACATTCAATGTGCACATTCAGCCACTGCAGATTCAGATTATAGTAGGATAGGGATGTTGGACACCCACTCATCTGATATTAACCCAAGGATACGTTATATGCCTGGAGAACCTTTTAACCCATATATGTGCGTTACAGAGTGGGGAGAGGGCTTGGGAGCAGAGTATACTCATCACGCAGTAGATAGCTATTGTGCGACGCCCCAGGGCTGTGGGGTACTTGTCCTGGGCGTGCAGAGGGAGGGGGGGGAGAGAAGAATACAGGTGGTCCATGACCAGTTACGTGACCCTGGGGGTTGGTCCGATTTAAAAAAAAAAAAAACAAAAACACCCACCCACACGACTATGCTGGTTACTATACTAGGTTATTGGGGCCGCCACTGCAGGTCCCTGCTGGGGCTGATTGAGTAGGGCAGCTTAGGTGTTTTGAGCCCTCTGCAAGCAGGGACAGGCCCCAGCAGTGGATGATGAAGGGGGAAATGATAGGGGACAGTCAGCATGTGCGCAAAGGAAACAGTCTACACCGGCATTGCAGTTTCAACTTTCCTTTATTGGCCTGGCGTACCTGGGGCCGGTTACAGGTGTTCCCGCTCCCTTTGTTCTCTGCTAGCTGTGACATGGGTTGGCTGTCCTCTGTGCACACTTGTTGTTAATGGGCTCCCGTGGCCTAGAGCTGCTTGAGTCCCTTCTCTTCAGTCTTGGTCCTATTGCAGGCAGCCTGAACTATTTAACCCCTTAACGACCGCCGATACGCCTTTTAACGGCGACAAATTAGGGTACTTCTTCCTATCCGCCGCTTTTTAACGGCGGTCGGAAAAAAGGGTCTAGCGCCCCCCAGAGTCAGAAAATTTCCGGGGTCTCAGCTGCCGGGGGTAGCTGAGACCCTGGAGATCATGATTCTGGCCGTTTTTTCTGGTCCCCGCTCACCTGATGACCGGTATACACCGTATACCGATGATCAGGTTACAGTAAATGACCGCGCCGGTAAAAAATGATTTCTCTCTCATCTGGCATGATCAAACATGCCAGATGGGAGATAAATCTTTTTCCCGGTTCCCTCCGGTCCCCTCGGTATCCCCAAAGTGCCCCCCCTGACCCCCAACCCCCAACCCCCTCCCGAAAATCCAAGATGGCCGCGCGCACCGGCGAGCACAGCAGCGTGCCGGCCGCATTTACACTTTTCTTATGGTTTCTGTCGTATGTGCCATAACACATGCGACAGAAACCTGCTCCCTAGGCCCTACCGGGTCCACCCCTATCCCCCCCGGTGTCATACATACCTGTCGGAGCACTGATCCCCCGCGGCCCCCTCCTCCGGCTCCTTCACAGCAGACGCCGGTCACATGTGCAGAGCGCGGCTGTCAGCTTCCTGTGTTCAGGACGCTGGCTGCTGCTGCTGCTCGGCACACTGCAGCTGTGACCCAGGGAGGGTGGGTGCAGATTCTTTGCACCCACTCTCCTCAAATGGAGGGTCTGCAATACTAGAAAATGGGGGATACGATCCCTGAACGTGTCCCCCATATTCTAGAAGGTCCAGAGTCGACGTGGGACGTCCAAATGGATTACAGCGGATTTTTTTTTCTTTTCTTTTCAATAAATTGGTCAATCAGGGAATGTTTTTTCAAATAATTTTTTTTGTTGTCAATTTTTTTTTTTTATTACTGTCAATTAGTTATGTCGGGTATCTGATAGACGCCGTGACATAACTAATTGCTGGGCTTGATGCCAGGTGACATTACACACCTGGTATCAACCCCATTTATTACCCCGTTTGCCAACGCACCAGGGCGCGGGATGAGCTGGGGCAAAGCGCCAGAATTGGCGCATCTAATTGATGCGCCACTTCTGGGGTGGCTGCGGCCTGCTATTTTTAGGCTGGGAAGAGTCCAATAACCATGGCTCTTCCCATCCTGAGAATACCAGACCCCAGCTGTCAGCTTCACCTTGGCTGGTGATCTAATTTGGGGGGACCCCACGTTTGTTTTGTTTTTTTTAATTATTTATTTATAAATAATTAATAAAAAAAAAAAAAAAAAGCTTGGGGAGCCCTCCAAATTGATCACCAGCCAACGTGAAGCTGTCAGCTGTGGTTTGCAGGCTACAGCTGTCTGCTTTACCCTAGCTGGCTATCAAAAATAGGGGGGGACCCCACGTCATTTATTTTAATTATTTTTTTTTCTTTTTGGGCTAAATACAAGGCTAGGCACCCTTTAGTGCCACATGAAAGGCACTAAAGGGCGCCAGCTTAGAATATGCAGGGGGGGGTGGGACGTTATATATGTTTGACATCTATCCATTCATCCATTGTAGCATTTTAGGCTATGTGCCCACAATCAGTGTTTGCAGCGTTTTGGGCGCAGAGTGTTTTCCCTGTGTCCATAACGCAGCGTTGTGCAGTAGAAGCACAGTTGAAGGATTTTTAGAAATCCCGTGCCCACTGCTTTTCTCCGCAGCATAAACCGACCTGTGGCGCAGCTTCCCGAGCCTCAGCATGTCAATTTATGCTGCGGAGATGAGTGTGCTCTGCAGGTAGCATAGAGCTCCACAGCAGCCTGAACCCAAATCGTGGGCATGGGCAGCTGCGTTCTCCCGTGAACAACACTCACATCTCTGCAGGAAGGCTGACACTGTACTGGACGTCGTGTCGCTGGATCATGGCCACAGCCTAAAAGAAAGAAATTTGTTGCTACAGCAACATTTTTGTGAAGTACCTGTGGATTCAAAATGCTTACTATACTTCTGAATAAAATCCTTGAGGGGTCCAGTTTCCAAAATGGAGTCACTTGTGGGGGGGGTTTCTAATGTATAGGTACCCAAGAGGCCCTGCTAATGTGACATGGTGCGCGCAATTTATTTCAACTTTTCCAAAATTCAAATGGTGCTCCTTCCATTCCAAGCCCTCCTATATATCCAAACAGAGGTTTTTGGCCACATATGGGGTATCCCTGCGCTCACAAGAAGTTGGATAACAACCTGTGGGGTCCATGTTTTGTTGTTGCCTCTTGAAAAAGTGAGAAATGTGATGCTAAAGAAACATTTTTGTGAAAAAAAATGAAAATTTTCAATATGGCAACCTAAGCTTATCAAATTCTGTGAAGTATTCGTGGATTCAAAATGCTCAATATACACCTAGATAAAAGCCTTGAGGTTTCTTGATTCCAGAATGGGGTCAATTGTGGGGGGCCCTCCACTGTTTAGGCACTTTAGGGGGCTTTCCAAATGCGACATAGCGTCCACTAATTATTCCAGCCAAATGTTCAGTCAAATTGCACTCCTTCCCTTTCAAGACCTGCCGTGTGCCCAAACAGTTGATTTCCACCACATATAAGATATCACCAAACTCAGGAGAAATTTCAGAATATATTTCATGGTGATTTTTTTCCTGTTACCCTTGTGAAAAAAAAGCTACCTGGTTGAAGTAACAATTTTGTGGTAAAATTTTATTTTTTATTTTCATGGCTCAACGTTATAAACTTCTGTGAAGCACCTGGGGGTTCAGGGTACTCAAACATCTAGATAAATTCCTTGAAAGGCCTAGTTTCCAATATGGGGTCACTTGTGGTGGTTTTTTGCTGTTTACGTACCTTAGGGGTCCTCCAAATGCAACATGGTGCCCGCAATCTTTTTCAGCCAAATTTCCTTTCCAAAATTCAAATATTGCTACTTTCGTTCCAAGCCCTCCCATTTGTCCAAACAAAGGTTTCAGACCACATGTGAGGTATCACCGCGCTCATAAAAAAGTGGGTAACAAACATTTGGGTCAAATTTTTGGAATTACCTCTTGAAAAAGTGAGAGAATTGATGCTAAAGCAACATTTGAGAAAAAAAAAAAAAATTGCAATTTTCAATATGACAAAGTAACGTTATCAAAATCTGTGAAGTACCTGTGGGTCCAAAATGCTCAGTATACCCCTCGATAGAAGCCTTAAGGGGTCTAGTTTCCAAAATGGGGTCACTTGAGGGGGGTTCCTGCTGTTTAGGTAGCTTAGGGGATCTGTAAAAGCAACATGGTGCCCGCAATCTGTTTCAGCCAACTTTGCTTTCCAAAATTCAAATATTGCTCCTTTCATTCCAAGCTCTCCCATTTACCTAAACAAAGGTTTCTGACCACATGTGGGGTATCGGCGCGCTCATAAGAAAGTGGGTAACAAAGTGTGAGGTCCAATTTTTGGTGTTACCTCTTGAAAAAGTAAGAAAATTAGTGCTAAAATAACATTTTTAGGTAAAATGTTATTTATTTTTTCTTCATTCCATATTACTTTAGTTCCTGTGAAGCACCTGAAGGGTTAATGAACTTCTTGAATGTGGTTTTGAGTACCTTGAGGGGTGCAGGTTTTAGAATGGTGTCACTTTTGGGTATTTTCTGTCACCCAGGCCTCTCAAAGTCACATCAAATGGGATGTGGTCCCTAAAAAAAAAAAAAAAAAAAAAAAAAAGGTTTTGTAAATTTTGCTGAAAAAATGGGAAATTGCTGATGAACTTTGAACCCTTTTAACTTCCTAACCCCAAAAAATTTTGTTTCAAAAATTGCGCTGATCTAAAGTAGACAAGTGGGAAATGTTATTTATTAACTATTTTGTGTGACATAACTCTCCGGTTTATGGGCATAAAAAATTAAAAGTTTTAAACTTGCAAAATTTTTAATTTTTTTGTCAAATTTCAGATTTTTTCACAAATAAAATAAAAAAATATCCTAAATTTACCTCTAACATGAAGCCCAATATGTCACGAAAAAAAAACAAGCTCAGAATCACCAGGATCCATTGAAGCGTTCCAGAGTTATAACCTTATAAAGTGACACTGGTCAAAATTGCAAAAAATGGCCTGGGCATGAAGTACAAATCTGGCTTCGTCCTTAAGGGGTTCAGTCTCATGTCCCCTCTTTGCTGCTGAGGCTTCAGACTCTTTGGGTTGGTGAGGGATCCTGGAAATCCCGTCACCTGGCAAAAATTATCAGTTGACCATTAAGTTTCCTGCTGTCCTAGGGTCTGCACCCCACCTTGTGCTGAGTCCTGTGAGCCTTGGTTCCAGAAGAAGATTACCCTTACCGATATTTATATCTAGGCTATATACAACTTTTACTACTAAAATATAGTAACTGCACTAGGCACTTTATAAAACCTGATAATCTGCAGCTTACACTTGGCAAATTGATCCGGTCCAGCATTTATGTCTTATATTTATTCTGCACATGATATTTTTAATGTTAAAAAATAAAAATTTATATTTTATATTATAAATCTGTCACTATCCCTTTTATTTGAATCTGAGGGTCCTCATTGAGGATTTTTTTTGTCCTGTATGAATTATAGTGGCATTATACAGAATATTTAGATTCTTCACCTTTTGAATAATACAGTTTATATAGTGCAAATCTGCCTCCTATGGAGCTCCTCCTGTGGCAGAGCTTCATAACGTAACTACACGTATGCAGAGTTACTCTCCTCACCTCCTTCAGATTTTACCATTAAGTCACGGGGGGGGAGGGGGGATTTTGGGAGGGAATTGTATATGATATATGCAAGACAACAAGGTATAAAAAAAAAAAAAAAAAAAAAAAAAAAAAAGTTTAACAGCAGAGGACATTACAGAAATAATCCCCATCTCGTACACTCGTTTCATAGCCACAGGAGAGGCCCAAACAGATGGGAATCTCATTTAACGCTTCAATTGGGCTCCACTACACTGCATTCAGTGGAGACACTAGGCTTCCCATTGAATTGCGCACACACACACACACACACACACACACTTCAAACAGCAAGGTACATCAGGCCCCCATTCTCAAAGTTTCAAATCCCATATGGGATCTGCATTTCTCTTATGTTTATAGTATATCCTGTGGTTGGACCAGGAGTACAAGATGGACGTGCCCTTTCAGCTTCTTATTCAGGTACACAGTTTTTTACACCCCATGAAACATCATATACAACCAAGTTTCATTTAAATTCTTGGATAAAAGATAAAACAATTTCCACGTAGTTATAAGAAATAAAACCCTTACATACCATTATTTCACTATGAGCTTGCTGCCTGCACCCAGAAACCTTCCCAGCTAAACAATCAGTATTAAAGAGAAGTGATCAGGTGCCCTCTTCTCCACCATGATTTATAAAGCAGCCTAATAATGTCACCTGATAGAAGTACTGCAGTTTAACACCTTGAAGGCTATGGCCGGTACACATATCTGGCTTTTCGCCGGTTTGACGGATGCGGTGCACGCCAGTACAGTATGATACAGTACAGTGGCAGTGGCAGCGCCGCAACTTCCGGGTCACATGCTCCGGTCACATGACTGCATGTGACCGGCGCTTGTTGCGCTGCCAGTGTACTGTTAAGGCCCCCTTCACACGTCCGTGAAAAACACGCACGTGTGTTACGGGCCGTTTTTCGGGTCCGTGTCCCGTTTTTGTGTCCGTTTTTATGGTCCGTGTGGCACCTGTGTGAATTGCGTATGCTAGCCGTGTTTGTGTGCAGAACGTCCGTGTGTGCGTGTGGAATTAACGTGTATGTGTACGTGTAATGTCCGTGTGTAATGTCCGTGTGTGTGATGCACAATGTCGTTTATAAATGTCGGCTGACAGCAGACAGAGTTGCGCGATGAGAATGAACTCGGGTGAACTTCACCCGACTTCATCCTCATACCGCGGCTCTGTCTGTGTCGAGTACTGATTAGCGGTCACCTGTGAAGGATTCACCGGTGACCGCTAATCCCCCGAGTGACTGAAGTTTCCCCCCCTCTCTCATACTCACCGTTCCCCGATCTCCGGCGCAGCGCTGCACGGCATTCACACGGCTGCGGCGGCTTTTACTATTTTGAAAAAGCCGGCCGCTCATTAAACAATCTCCTATTCCCTGCTTTCCCCGCCCACCGGCGCCTATGATTGGTTACAGTGAGACACGCCCCCACGCTGAGTGACAGGTGTCACACTGCACCCAATCACAGCAGCCGGTGGGCGTGTCTATACTGTGCAGTAAAATAAATAAATAAATAATTAAAAAAAAACGGCGTGCGGTTCCCCCCAATTTTAATGCCAGCCAGATAAAGCCATACGGCTGAAGGCTGGTATTCTCAGGATGGGGAGCTCCACGTTATGGGGAGCCCCCCACCCTAACAATATCAGTCAGCAGCCGCCCAGAATTGCCGCATACATTATATGCGCCAGTTCTGGGGCTGTACCCGGCTCTTCCCGATTTGCCCTGGTGCCGTTGGCAAATCGGGGTAATAAGGAGTTATTGGCAGCCCATAGCTGCCACTAAATCCTAGATTAATCATGTCAGGCGTCTATGAGACACCCTCCATGATTAATCTGTAAGTTACAGTAAAAAAACACACACACCCGAAAAAATCCTTTATTTGAAATAAAAAACACACACAAATTCCCTCATTACCAATTTATTAACCCCGACAAACCCTCCATGTCCGGCGTAATCCACGGACCTCCAGCGTCGCGTCCAGCTCTGCTGCATGGAGGTGACAGGAGCAGCAGAAGACACCGCCGCTCCGGTCACCTCCACACAGCAAATGAGGTGAGTAGCGCGATCAGCTGCTGTCAGTCAGGTAACTCGCGGCCACCGCTGGATCCAGCGGTGGCCGCGGGTAACCTCAGTGACAGCAGCTGATCGCGCTACTCATCTCATTAGCTGCGTGGAGGTGACCGGAGCGGCGGTGTCTTCTGCTGCTCCTGTCACCTCCATGCAGCAGAGCTGGACGCGACGCTGGAGGTCCGTGGATTACGCCGGACATGGAGGGTTTGTCGGGGTTAATAAATTGGTAATGAGGGAATTTGTGTGTGTTTTTTATTTCTAATAAAGGATATTTCAGTTGTGTGTGTTTTTTTACTGTAACTTACAGATTAATCATGGAAGGTGTCTCATAGACGCCTGACATGATTAATCTAGGACTTATTGGCAGCTATGGGCTGCCAATAACTCCTTATTACCCCGATTTGCCAACAGCACCAGGGCAAATCGGGAAGAGCCGGGTACAGCCCCAGAACTGTCGCATATAATGTATGCGGCAATTCTGGGCGGCTGCTGACTGATATTGTTAGGGTGGGGGGCTCCCCATAACGTGGAGCTCCCCATCCTGAGAATACCAGCCTTCAGCCGTATGGCTTTATCTGGCTGGCATTAAAATTGGGGGGAACCGCACGCCGTTTTTTTTTTATTATTTATTTATTTATTTTACTGCACAGTATAGACACGCCCACCGGCTGCTGTGATTGGGTGCAGTGTGACACCTGTCACTCAGCGTGGGGGCGTGTCTCACTGTAACCAATCATAGGCGCCGGTGGGCGGGGAAAGCAGGGAATACGAGATTGTTTAATGGGCGGCCGGCTTTTTCAAAATAGTAAAAGCCGCCGCAGCAGTGTGAATGCCGTGCAGCGCTGCGCCGGAGATCGGGGAACGGTAAGTATGAGAGAGGGGGGGAAACTGACCGACAGACTGTGAGAGAGGGATAGACAGACAGAGAGACCGACAGAGAGACAGAGAGACTGACCGACGGACTCAGGGAGATTGACCGACATACACAGAAATAGAAAGAATAGCCGACATCACTAGAAATAAAAACACCAAACGGACACGGACTATAGGTATATGCATACGTGTTTACTAACGTGTGTGCACATACCCATAGACTTTCATTGTGTCCACGTGTGCGTGCTCCGTGCAGATAACGGACATGCATCCGTGCCAAACGCAAACACATACGGATCACGGACACGCACACACGGACATAATGAAATAACGGACGTGTGACCACAATCATAGATTAACATTGGTGCACGTTTGGCCGTGTCTCCGGTATATACGGAAACGGACCAAACACGCACGTGTATCACGGACGTGTGAAGGGGGCCTAACACTGTTCTGGCGTGCGCCGCATCCGTCAAACCGGCGAAAAGCCGGATATGTGTACCAGGCCTACTTTCACACATCCGGTTTTTGCTATCAGGCACAATCAAGCGAATTGCGGATAAAACAGATCTGCTGCCGGTTTCCTCATAGTCTTGTATTAGTACCGGATTGTGCCGCATGGCCTTGCGTTTGATCCGGCATGCGCCGTATCCAGAAAAAGTTGTATGTGCGGCCGCCAGAAAGGACGCACCATGTATGGCCTCTTTCACACATCACTTTTTGCCTTCATGCGCAATCTGGCAATTTTTGTAAAAAAATGGATCCGGCGCCGGATTCGTTTTTACCTCATAGTGTTGTTTTTGAGCTGGATTGCGCCTCATGGCCTCGCGTTTCATCCGGTGTGCGACGGATCTGGTGAAATTTGTCTGTGCGGCCCCCGGATGCAACGTGATGCAACATTTTTTGTGCCGGCACAAAAATGGACGGCGACGGATCCGGCGCCATCCGGTGTGTTTTCTAATGCAAGCCTATGGGTGCCGGATCCGTCATAATGCGGCAAAAAACGCAATACAGCAACGGATTGCATTTTTTTAAACTAAGCATGCTCAGTATCACAATGGATCCGTCGAAAAATGGAAGAAACGGATGGAAAAAAACTGATGTGATGGATCCATTTTTTCAATGGATCCGTCGCATCAGTTTTTTTCGATGGATTGTGCCTGACGGCAAAAACCTGAAGTGTGAAAATAGCCGAAGACTAGGACATTTTTGGCCTCAAGAACCTAATGAATTTTCTTTGCTTTGGGTATGTGCGCACTCTGCAGAAAACATCTGCATCCAAAAACTGCACCTTGCATTTTTTTTACTGTATTCATTATCTAGAAGGCCAAAAAAAAACGCAGAGCAAAAACTTAAAAAGAAGTGACATGCTGCTTCTTTTTTCTGCACCCAAAACTGCAAGGAAAAAAGAAGCAACGTGTGCACAGCACTTAACTTTGCTGGAATAAAGATAGACATGCAATTTTCGGCAACAAACTGCACCAAAGAACGCACAGGGCTTTATAGCTACAGTACGTTTTTTGAGTGCACAATCGAAAAGTATATGGTTCAACCAAGAATTGTCACGGTTTTAAGTTGTAAAGTTTTTACAGGCAAAACAGTTTTAGGGCTCATTCAGATGACCGTTCCGTCTGTCCTGGTCAGTTCCCGTTTTTTGCGGACCTGCAGACAAGACCATCTTTTCAATGTCTTTTGTGTACAATCGGATGGCACACGGAAGCACTTCCGTGGGCATCCAATCCTACAAAAAAACAGATCGGATGCCGTATGTCCGTTCCATTATTATGGAACATGTTCTGTTCTGTTCTGTAATAATGGACCATGACTCAATACAAGTCAATGGGTCCGCAAAATACCTGGAAGCCGCACAAAAGCACTTCCGTGTGACTTCCGTCGGGTGCCCCTGCAGTCTGTGTCCCACTCCCGCACTAGCCCCGAAGCTGCTGGCACTGCAGTGTGTCAGCATATGCCCGTACTGCAGTGTCAGCATCTGCCTTCACAGACTTCATCACCACAGGTAATGTACCTAGCAAGCCTACTGAATTCAGCGCTCGTCATGCCCTGCAGTGACCTGGGCTGACCTCATGATGCTAGCTCTGATCACTGCACTGCTCTCCCAGCTGGGACAGTGAGTATGGATTGTCGTGGGACCCCCTTACTGGATTATATCGGACCCGGAATTGTTTTTTATTTCCAATAATTTGTTGAAAGAGGGAATGTGTTGGGGAGTGTTTTTTCAAATAAAAATTTGTTTGTTGTTTATTTTTTTTATTACTGACTGGGTTACTGATGTCGGGTATCTGATAGACGCCATGACTCACTAACCTCTTGGCTTGATGCCAGGTGACATTACACAGCTGGTATCAACCCCATATATTACCTCATTTGCGACTGCACCAGGACATTCGGGATGAGCCGGGTAAAGTCCCGGGACTGTCGTATCTAATGGATTTGGCAATTCCGGCTGGCTGCTGGCTGATATTTTTAGGCTGAGGGGGCTCCCAATGATGTGGGTCTCCCCAGCCTGAGAATACCAGCCAGCAGCTGTGAGGCTTTATCTTGGCTGGTATCAAAATTGGGGGGGGGACGCACGCTGTTTTTTTAAATTATTTATTTATTGTACTGTACCATATAGGCTCGCCCACTGGTGACTGTGATTGGTTGCAGTCAGACAGGTGTCACAGCGTGGGGATGCGTCTGACTATAACCAGATGAGGGAAGGAGCCTAATGAGCGACCGGTATGGGAAGAACAAAGATCTGCCACGGGAGCAGTGTGACAGCCATGCCAGTGATCGGTGAGTTTGTAGTGCTTGCTCCTATTCCTTTGCCCCAGATTCTGTTCCCCATAGACTTTATATGGGGACCAGCATCTGGCCAGATACCCTGGACTGCATGTAACTCTCCTTCTGTTTTTTTTGTGTTTTTTTGCCGTCTCAAAAAAAAACTTAAGTCACACAAATGTCATACGGACCATATACTGAACGAAACCAGACAGATGCGGTTGTCACGCGGATGCATCCGTGGAGAAACAGTACTGTTTTTTGCAGACCGCAAAACTAGAATAGTCATGTGAATGTAGCCTTATTTAACGTTTCACCTAAAACAAAAAAAAAAGTTTAGTCAAAAACATCTTTGGATTCACGGTACAGCTGCTTGGTCAAAAAAGTAAAAATGTACCCTGTCTCCCAATAATCCGACATTCATAACAACTTATTTCTTTTCGTATGATTTTTTTTAGTATAGATATGTTAATAATTACCATATTATATCTTACTTTATATTTTGATGCAAATGCAAAAAAGTTTATACTTTACTTTTTAGCTTTTTTCATTAATACACTGCAAACAATCCAATTGTCTCCGAAGTTTTACTACGTGCTGGTTGCAGTAAATTGCTGGTCGCAGTGCAATCTTTGCCCACCTAACCTGTGTTGCAACCAAAATCCCTGTGTTCCACCAACCTAATGTAATAAAGAGGGAAATTTCATAATTTCAGGCTTCTGAGAATTTATTAATTCTCTCTCTCTCTCTCTCTAAAACCACACCTGTACTAAAAACACCAAAAAAAACTGCAAAAATGCCCACACAAAAAAAAAACATTTTATTGATATGCACTTAAAATAAGGGGTGAAAAATCGGAAACATCTACCTACGCGTTTTGAGCGTAGAACGCTCTTAATTACAGCCTATGCTATGGTTAAGAGCATTCAATGCTCGAAACGTGTAGGTCAAGTGTTTCAGACTTTTCAACCCTTATTTTAACCCCTTCACCCCAGGCGATTTTCCGTTTGTTTTTTTTTTTTGCTCCCCTTCTTCCAAGAGCCATAAATTTTCTATTTTATCGTCAATCTTGCCGTATAAGAGCTTATTTTTTGCGGGTCGCGTTCTACTGTGAAATGAAACCATGAGTTTACCAAATAGTGTACTGGAAAATGGCAAAAAAAATTCCAAATTCAGAAAAATTGCAAAAAAGTGTGATTGCACGATTGTTTTTGGGATATTTTTTCACCATGTTCACTATATGCTAAAACTGATGTGCCAGTGTGATGCCTCAGGTTGGTACAAGTTCGTAGATGCCAAACATGTATAGGTTTACTTTTATCTAAGGCACAAAAATAATTCTGAAGTTTGTCCTAAAAAAGTGCCACACTTTTTGCATCATTTTCCGAAACCCTTAGCGTTCTCATTTTTAGGGATCTGGGGCATAGTGATGACTTATTTTTTGCGGTTTGACCTGACGTTTTTAACGGTACATTTTTGCGCAGATGCTAAGTTTTGATCGACTGTTATTACTTTTTGCACAAAATTTGCGACGATCAAAAAACATAATTTTGGCGTTTAGAATTTTTTGCCGCTACGCAATTTGCCCATCAAATGAATTGATTTTATACATTGATAGATCAGACATTTCTGAACGCGGCGATACCAAATATGTGTATACATTTTTAATTTCTTTAATCCTTTAATTTTCAATGGGGCAAATGGGGGGGGTAATTTGAACTTTTAAGTTTTTTTATTTTTTTATTTTTTAAAAGTTTTTTTTAACTTTTTTTATTTTACTAGTCTCCCTAGGCGGCTATATAGATCAGAAATCTGATCGCTTGTTCATTTCTGTAGATCACAGCTGCAGAGCTCTGATCTGCAGAAATGCTGCTCTTCTCCAACAGCTAGCGCTCTGCCGGCAGTGAGGCCTCCAACACACATCCGTGAAATACGTGCGTGTTTGGTCCGTTTCCGTGTATACCGGAGACACGGGCAAACATGCCCCAATGTTATTTAATATTTGAGGACACATGTGCGTTTTTCATTAAGGTCCGTGTGTCCGTGTGCGTGCTACGTTTGTGTCTCCGTTTTGCACGGAAGCATGTCCGTTTTCATCACAGAACATGCACACACGGACCCAATGAAAGTCAATGGGTCTGTGCGCACGCCTAAGTGACATGGACGCATCTCTGTATGCTCCGTGTACGTTTTGTGCTTTTTTCATGTGATGTCGTTTTTTTTTTTTTTCTGTGTCGTTCTCTCCCTCAGTCCGTCTGTCGGTCGGTCTCTCTCTATGTCTGTCAGTTGGTCTCTCTGTCTTATCTGTCCCTCTCGCTGTCTGTCGGTCAGTTCCCCCCCTCTCTCATAGTTACCGTTCCCCGATCTCCGGCACGATGCTGCACTGCTGTTATAAAAGCTCCGGCGGCTTATGCTATTTTGAAAAAGCCGGCCGCTCATTAAACAATCTCGTATTCCCTGCTTTCCCCGCCCACCGGCAAATATGGTTGGTTGCAGTGACACACGCCCACACGCTGAGTGACAGCTGTCTAAATGCAACCAATCACAGCCGCCGGTGGGCATGTCAGTATGGAGCAGAGAAATAAATAAATAAATAATTAAAAAAGATGGCGTGCGGTCCCCCCCAATTTTAATACCAGCCAAATAAAGCCATACGGCTGCAGGCTGGTATTCTCAGGATGGGGAGCCCCACGTTATGGGGAGCCCCCCAGCCTAACAATATCAGCCAGCAGCCACCCAGAATTTCCGCATCCATTTGCTACGACAGTTCTGGGACTGTACCCGGCTCTTCCCGATTTGCCCTGGTGCATTGGCAATCGGGGTAATAAGGAGTTAATGGCAGCCCATAGCTGCCACTAAATCCTAGATTAATCATGTCAGGCGTCTCCCCGAGATACCTTCCATGAGTAATCTGTAAATTACAGTAAATAAACACACACACCTGAAAAAATCCTCGTTCACCACTTTATTCAGCCTGAAAAAGCCCTCCATGTCCGGCGTAATCCACGGAGTTACAGCGTCTCTTCAAGCTCTGCTACATGGAGGTGACAGGAGCTGCAGAAGACACCGCCGCTCCAGACAGCTCCATGCAGCAACTGAAGACAGCCGCGCGATCAGCGATGATGCCACTAAGGTTACTCGCGGCCACTGCTGGATCATACAACTGTGACAGCAAGTCGCCTGAGTGACAGCGATGAAGTCACAGGTGAGTTGCTGTCACAGTTGTATGATCCAGCGGTGGCCGCGAGTTACCTGACTGACGTTATCGCTGATCGCGCAACTCTCTTCAGTTGCTGCATGGAGCTGTCAGGAGCGGCGGTGTCTTCTGCAGCTCCTGTCACCTCCATGTAGCAGAGTTCATTGTCATAGAGCAACTCTGTCTGCTGTCAGCCAACATGTAGTAACGACATTTTGTATCACACACGCAACATTTCTCACGGAAAACACAAACACATGTCAGTTAAGTTTCACACGCGCACACGGACATTTCACACGCACATATGGGATACACACGCAGGCCACACATACCATAAAAACGGACCTAGAAAACGGACCCGAAAAACGACCCGTATTACACGCACGTGGTTTTCAAGGACGTGTGTTTCAGGCCTAAGAGGAAGTGAGTCATGATAGTGACAGGAGTCGTCACATGACACTGTGCTACCATGGCAACCATTGGCTCCATGTCATCACGTCACGAGGCCTCCGATGGCAGCGGGGAAAGACGCATTCCCTGCTGCGGGCATTTACATCGTGCTATTACATTTTGACAGCACAATCTAAGTGGTTAACAGGCGTGGGTTAATATCCCGACATGAGCCATGACGTACCCAGTATGTCATGTGTCATAAAGAAGTTAAGAACATATCAATAAAATAATATTTTTATGGAAAAAGAAAATTCTGCGGCAGATATATATTTTCTCTCATCAAGTAAAATTATTCACCGAAGATTTCTTCTGTGCACCACACTCATTATGGGATTGTTGTCTGGAGCTGGTGAGCTGATGTGAACATTTATCTCGCTTTGTTTATGACTCAGAAAAAATGGCAGCATCCAAAAATGTCAAAAAAGCGCTCAAGAAACAATCCCTTTATAAAAGATTCTTTAGGGTTAACACCAGAGCAAAGAAGAGTTTTCTGAAGTGCCTCCCAATTAAGAAATGTGGATAAACCTCTGCTAATACCAGCAAAAACTACAGTTAAAATTTCCCAAAAATATTCCATTGTTTTCTGGGCATGTTGTGAACGTTCCCATTGACTTATATTGTAAAGTAGAAAGTGTGATCCAAGCAATAAATACCAAAAGTGTTTTTGCCACTTTTTAATGTATTTTTTATGCATTTTTATTGTTGTCAAGGCTGTGTGCACACAGTGTGTTTTTGGCCTAAAACACACTTCCGCAAAAAAAACGTCCGTATGACACGGTCCGTTTTTTGGGTCCGTGTTCCATATTTTTGGGGCGTTTCTCCGGTACGTATGGCATCCGTGTGATGGCGTATGCGAGCCGTGTGTACGTGTGGAATGTCCGTATTTACATAAAATACGTACGTGTGCAGTCCGTGTGCCGTCCGTTTTTTCAGATACGTATTTTCACACAAATAACCTTGTTAGCCCATCAAAATGTGCTCCTGGTGTGTTAAATTGGTCAATTAACTACCCAATTTGTTTAGTTTGCTTAAAAAAACCTTAAAAAAAACATGGCTTCAGAACTCATTCTCACATTAGACACACTCCAAAATGTCTCTCTCCAATGAAGCAACCATGTATTTGCTCTGGTTGATATCTAGGAGATTTGGGGTTAGGCGACATATGATTGAAGAAGAGCCACCACTGGAGAAAAGGATGTGGATTCACCCCCTTGTGAAGCTCAGGAAAACAAATGGGCATTTTAATATTTTATATGGGGAAATGCGGAAATTTCCACCAAAATTCCAAGCCTACTGCCATCTCACTATGAATTCATTTGACAACATCCTTGGCCTTGTGTACCATCGTTTGAAGCATCAGGACACCTCTATGCGTCTCAGCATCTCCCCTGAGGAACGACTGTTGGTGACTTTACGGTAGGTGTTGTCATGTATACTCATGCATTATCTGTTATATTGAAATACATGTTAAGTCACTAAGGCATCATTTTGTTGAAATTATGTAATTTAAAATTATGGTCTTTGTAGAAAACTTATACTGATCACTTAACCACAGTGCAATTTCAAAATAAGATCTGAGAAGTCACATTACCATTCTATCTCTACAAAAATTAAAGAAACAAGAGGCTTAACTCAAACAAGCTTGTTTATTAAACACAAAATTAAATATTTTTCCAATATGGAAAGTAAAGATCACATATGTTTTCCCAACCAAAGAAATTTTAAAAAAATATACACAGTATCTCGCCAGTCATTGGATGATACAAATATTTGGTGTGAAATACAAATTACATGAATACTCAAAGTAATGTCATGTTTTTATTCTATTTCAGTTACCTAGCAACTGGGCAATCCATCAGCAGTCTACATTTCGAATTCTTATTGGGAAGGTCCACAATTGGCAAGAGTATCCTGCATACCTGCACTGTGCTATGGGAGACCCTTAGGCATCATGTCATGCAGCTGCCTTCAACACAGGAATGGATGCACATTTCAGATGAATTTTTGGAGAAAACAGCTTTCCCTAATTGTATTGGCGCCATTGACGGAAAGCACATTAGAGTGAAGAAACCACCTAACTCTGCATCAAGATATTTTAATTATCATAAGTTTTTTTCTGTAGTTATTTTGGCCATGGTAGATGCAAACTACTGCTTTTTATTTGCTGATATTGGGGCCTATGGCAGTGCCTCAGATGCACGCATTTTCAGAAGCTCACGTTTAGCAAGACGATTAATGTCTGATAGTTTAAGTTTGCCTGCACCAAGACCATTGCCTGGTACTAATGGCCCTATTGTCCCTTTTGTAATGGTTGCAGATCAGGGGTTTGCATTGTCTAGGCATTTGATGCGTCCATATCTCAGAAGGGGGCTGGACAGATCAAAAGCCCTATTTAATAACAAATTGGCCAGAGCACGTTGCTATGTTGAACGTGCCTTTGGCATTTTGGCCTCAAGATGGTGCATCTATCAAACCACCATCCAACTCCAACCAACCACCATCAAGGCTGTCATTAAAGCTACAGTAGTGTTACATAATTGCTGTAGATTACATGAAAGCAATGACGAAGACATTGAGGAGTTGCCTGCTTTAAATGCACCATTTGTAGAGAATGGTAGTGTTAGAACCACTGTGTCCACTTCTGGTCTACAAGTGAGGAATCAGTTTAAAGATTATTTTAGTTTAAATCGCCATAGTCATGTATAATTTTGACATTGTTATAGTTTTTTATCACTTGGTTACATAAGCACAAACACATATGTATTACAAAAGAGAAAATGACCATACATAGGTATAATTTGTGTTTTTTTTGTTGGTTGGTTGTGTTTGTGGTCCCCATAAGCTATTGTGATATAACTATATTGTTATAACATCAGGAATTTTTGTTATTCTAAAAACAGTACTACTGAATGTACATGACTAATAAAATTATGGCAAATTTGATTTGAAAAAGTTAGTCCAGAATTATTATTTTACCTATGTATGTATGTTATCTTTTGCAAGACACCCTGTATTTTTGTTTTTTTTAAATACAATTTTGTCAGGGACATTAGCCCATACAAAACACCATACTTTATTATGCAATAATGTCACGCAAACATAATTTGTTTGACACTATTGGAATACAAGTATGGGACCAGACCATATGCAGATACTGCATAGTGGCTGGATTTTTAATAATAAAGGTGTCTGAATGTTAGTGTAGTAGTTTATGTGCATGCATTTTTTCCCTAAACCCAGTTTATTCTAATGGATGGTCCAAACAACATGTCCAGAGCAAGGCATCATTCTAACAGGCAGGTATTATTTTTGAAGTGATAGAGTAAATTCTATTGAATTTTTGTAAAGGAAAACAAAAATATGACCACATGCATATAGAGTAAGTAATGTGTTACATTTTGATATGTTTCCCCACCAGCAATACCATAGAAAACATACCATAATGTAAAATAATACATACAATATCACATTATGATTCAACTAAATCCTCTAGGCTAGTGATGTTTTCCTGTGTAGGCTCCATTGCATTGACATCTACAGAATATGTTTGCTGCACAACAGTAGATGTTGTAGTGAGTGACTGATCAGTTTTTCCACTAGTAACAGTTGTTGTACTTGGAACAAATAATGATGCAGTTGTTTGAGCAGATGGAAGACCAAGTGTAGGTGGTACATATTGATGTGTTGGAAGAGGCTGAGTATGTGTGTATGTGAAGTTAGTTGGGTAAGTCTGTTGTTGAAAGTACTGTTGTTGTGGATTATTAGGAACATGGTATGCTGTTGGTTGTTGAAACATTTGAGGTAGTCTATGAACATTACTAACAATACTAGGATAGTTAAAAGAGGTTTGCATTGGTGTTTGTTGGGGTACTTGTGGGACAAATGTTGGCTGTTGAGATGTCCTTTGTGTCATTAATGTACCTGTTTGGTGTGGGACAAGTGTTGGCCTAATTTGTACATCAGTTACCATAGAAGAAGATGGACACTGTATATGTGTTTGTTGCACTACAGGATTAAGTTGAAAATTAGAGAAATGTTCTTCTGTTTGGTTTTCCACAGTTTGTTGAGTTGTGTTTGTGTGTGGGCCACGTGGATTGGCTCTCCATTGTTCTATCACTTCAAAACAATAAATGGGTTCTGGCTCACATTGGGTAGCAGATCTTAGTGTTATTAAGGACGCCCTCAATCTGTCCTGCCTATCAGGTGCAACCAATGCAAGAGAGGGAGAAAGGGAGCGGCAAAATCTCTCTCCATCACTCTCTGGTATCAGTGAATTCATCATGTGTATAATTCTGGTATCAATGATATCTGGCAGGGAACGTAAATCTTCATAACGCCTATGTCTGCAACCACGGATAGATTGTGCTACTGTGCGCATGGTATTAGTTGTTATTCTTGGCTGTGTGCCTGCATGTTGCTGTGGACTACTCTCCGTAAGAACTGGTGAAGGGCCACTTTGTTGCCCTGTAGACTGGCCTGCAATTACATTAGTGGATTGACTTGTTCCCAAACCCAAATCAGAGGACATTTCTTCTGCGTCTGGCTGGCTGGTGTTGGGGATTGTTGGTGGTTGATATGAGGTTGGCCCCATCTCAGAAGCAGAGGTCGCTGTTAATACTGCTGACTGGACTTCCTCACTATCTTCCAGGTTATCCTCTGTACTTTGATGAAAAAAAACCCAAACAAACATTAATGTGTGCCTTTTAAATAAAACCACCATGTGATGTAATGGTTTAAACTTACTTTGGTACTTCCATAATGGGCACAAGGAAGCTCAGTTTTTCATAATGGACATATTTTTTCTTTTTTTGCAGCGGCAGCTGTGGTGGCCACAGGGTTATACTCTCTTCTGAACTGGTCACAGGCTGAGCGCCATCGCCGTTTGACAAGATCCACTGTTTAAAAAAAAAAATAAAATTGTAAAATAAGGTCACAAATTCTAACAATTGTAGATTTAAAAACATTAGACATTAGTCTTGTATTGCAGCAATTGTAAAAAATAGGAACACACATCCATGTGTATGAAAACAACAACCCATAACACTCATATAGTGACATAATAACACAATAAGCATGAGAAAGAAAACAAGTTCACCAGTAAAAATCTTAAACCACTGATTAATCATTTATCTCCTTTTAAATGTTAAAAAAAAACAAAAAAAAAACAACCTACAGAAAGCCATGAGAAACAAAATGACTACTAACCCATGAAGTGCCATATGTTCCACATAGATTTTCCATTATACACTACACCAGTGATGGCGAACCTATGGCACGCGTGCCACCAGGGGCACGCTGAGCCCATTCTGGTGGCACGCGTGCTGTCGCCCGATTCTGCAGTTTTGATTGATCTGCTAGTGCAGTGGCGCCGGCAGATCAAATCTGTGTTGGAGCGGAGGAGACATTTCTCCTCCGCTCTGACACTCCTCCTCTCCCAGGCTGCAGGTGTGTTGCCTAGGAGACGGAGGAGCGGCGCCGGCGCTGTCTGCTAGCCGCGTGGGAACTGAGGACCCAGCAGCGCGCAGCGGGGGAGCGTGTGCAGGTAAGTTGTGTGTTGCGCTTTTTCTTTTTCGGTTTTTTTTTGCCAGCATGGGGTGGGGAGACGCACATGCCAGCATGGGGTGGGGGAACGCACATGCCAGCATGGGGTGGGGGAGGGGGAACGCACAGGCCAGCATGGGGTGGGGGGACGCACATGCCAGCATGGGGTGGGGGAACGCACATGCCAGCATGGGGTGGGGGAGGGGGAACGCACAGGCCAGCATGGGGTGGGGGGACGCACATGCCAGCATGGGGTGGGGGAACGCACATGCCAGCATGGGGTGGGGGAGGGGGAACGCACATGCCAGCATGGGGGGGGGCATGCATTCCTGGATGGGGAACAATGCATGCCAGGATGGAGGAAACATGCATGTGAGGATGGAGGAAACATGCATGTGAAGATGGAGGAAACATGAATGTGAGGATGGAGGAAACATGCATGTGAGGATGGAGGAAACATGCATACCAGGATGGAGGAAACATGCATGCCAGGATGGGGAAAACATGCATGTGAGGATGGAGGAAACATGCATGCCAGGATGGGGAAAACATGCATGCCAGGATGGAGGAAACATGCATGTGAGGATGGAGGAAACATGCATGCCAGGATGGAGGAAACATGCATGCCAGGATGGAGGAAACATGCATGCCAGGATGGAGGAAACATGCATGTGAGGATGGAGGAAACATACATGCCAGGATGGGGAAAACATGCATGCCAGGATGGAGGAAACATGCATGCCAGGATGGAGGAAACATGCATGTGAGGATGGAGGAAACATACATGCCAGGATGGGGAAAACATGCATGTGAGGATGGAGGAAACATGCATGCCAGGATGGAGGAAACATGCATGCCAGGATGGAGGAAACATGCATGTAAGGATGGAGGAAACATACATGCCAGGATGGGGAAAACATGCATGCCAGGATGGGGAAAACATGCATGCCAGGATGGAGGAAACATGCATGTGAGGATGGAGGAAACATGCATGCCAGGATGGAGGAAACATGCATGCCAGGATGGATGAAACATGCATGCCAGGATGGAGGAAACATACATGCCAGGATGTAGGAAACATGCATGCCAGGATGGAGGAAACATGCATGCCAGGATGGAGGAAACATGCATGGCAGGATGGAGTAAACATGCATGGCAGGATGGAGGAAACATGCATGCCAGGATGGAGGAAACATGCATGGCAGGATGGAGGAAACATGCATGCTAGGATGGAGGAAATATGCATGCCAGGATGGAGGAAACATGCATGGCAGGATGAAGGAAACATGCATGCCAGGAGGGGGAAAACATGCATGTGAGGATGGAGGAAACATGCATGCCAGGATGGAGGAAACATGCATGCCAGGATGGAGGAAACATGCATGTGAGGATGGAGGAAACATGCATGCCAGGATGGAGGAAACATGCACGTGAGGATGGAGGAAACATGCACGTGAGGATGGAGGAAACATACATGCCAGGATGGGGAAAACATGCATGTGAGGATGGAGGAAACATGCATGCTAGGATGGAGGAAACTTGCATGCCAGGATGGAGGAAACATGCATGTGAGGATGGAGTAAACATGCATGCCAGGATGGAGGAAACATGCATGTGAGGATGGAGGAAACATGCATACCAGGATGGAGGAAACATGCATGCCAGGATGGAGGAAACATGCATGTGAGGATGGAGGAAATATACATGCCAGGATGGGGAAAACATGCATGTGAGGATGGAGGAAACATGCATGCCAGGATGGAGGAAACATGCATGCTAGGATGGAGGAAACATGCATGCCAGGATGGAGGAAACATGCATGTGAGGATGGAGTAAACATGCATGCCAGGATGGAGGAAACATGCATGTGAGGATGGAGGAAACATGCATACCAGGATGGAGGAAACATGCATGCCAGGATGGAGGAAACATGCATGTGAGGATGGAGGAAGCATACATGCCAGGATGGGGAAAACATGCCTGCCAGGATGGAGGAAACATGCATGCGAGGATGGAGGAAACATGCATGCCAGGATGGAGGAAACATGCATGCCAGGATGGAGAAAACATGCATGCCAGGATGGAGGAAACATGCATGCCAGGATGGAGGAAACATACATGCCAGGATGGAGGAAACATGCATGCCAGGATGGAGGAAACATACATGCCAGGATGGAGGAAACATGCATGCCAGGATGGAGGAAACATGCATGCCAGGATGGAGGAAACATGCATGTGAGGATGGAGGAAACATGCATGCCAGGATGGAGGAAACATGCATGTGAGGATGGAGGAAGCATACATGCCAGGATGGGGAAAACATGCATGCCAGGATGGAGGAAACATGCATGCGAGGATGGAGGAAACATGCATGCCAGGATGGAGGAAACATGCATGCCAGGATGGAGAAAACATGCATGCCAGGATGGAGGAAACATGCATGCCAGGATGGAGGAAACATACATGCCAGGATGGAGGAAACATGCATGCCAGGATGGAGGAAACATGCATGCCAGGATGGAGGAAAAATGCATGCCAGGATGGAAGAAACATGCATGCCAGGATGGAGGAAACATACATGCCAGGATGGAGGAAACATGCATGCCAGGATGGAGGAAACATGCATGCCAGGATGGAGGAAAAATGCATGCCAGGATGGAGGAAACATGCATGGCAGGATGGAGGAAACATGCATGGCAGGATGGAGGAAACATGCATGCCAGGATGGAGGAAACATGCATGGCAGGATGGAGGAAACATGCATGCTAGGATGGAGGAAACATGCATGCCAGGATGGAGGAAACATGCATGTCAGGATGGAGGAAACATGCATGCCAGGATGGAGGAAACATGCATGTGAGGATGGAGGAAACATGCATGCCAGGATGGAGGAAACATGCATGTGAGGATGGAGGAAACATGCATGCCAGGATGGAGGAAACATGCATGCCAGGATGGAGGAAACATGCATGTGAGGATGGAGGAAACATACATGCCAGGATGGGGAAAACATGCATGCCAGGATGGGGAAAACATGCATGCCAGGATGTAGGAAACATGCATGTGAGGATGGAGGAAACATGCATGCCAGGATGGAGGAAACATGCATGTGAGGATGGAGGAAGCATACATGCCAGGATGGGGAAAACATGCATGCCAGGATGGAGAAAACATGCATGCCAGGATGGAGGAAACATGCATGCGAGGATGGAGGAAACATGCATGCCAGGATGGAGGAAACATGCATGCCAGGATGGAGAAAACATGCATGCCAGGATGGAGGAAACATGCATGCCAGGATGGAGGAAACATACATGCCAGGATGGAGGAAACATGCATGCCAGGATGGAGGAAACATGCATGCCAGGATGGAAGAAACATGCATGCCAGGATGGAAGAAACATGCATGCCAGGATGGAGGAAACATACATGCCAGGATGGAGGAAACATGCATGCCAGGATGGAGGAAACATGCATGCCAGGATGGAGGAAAAATGCATGCCAGGATGGAGGAAACATGCATGGCAGGATGGAGGAAACATGCATGGCAGGATGGAGGAAACATGCATGCCAGGATGGAGGAAACATGCATGGCAGGATGGAGGAAACATGCATGCTAGGATGGAGGAAACATGCATGCCAGGATGGAGGAAACATGCATGTCAGGATGGAGGAAACATGCATGCCAGGATGGAGGAAACATGCATGTGAGGATGGAGGAAACATGCATGCCAGGATGGAGGAAACATGCATGTGAGGATGGAGGAAACATGCATGCCAGGATGGAGGAAACATGCATGCCAGGATGGAGGAAACATGCATGTGAGGATGGAGGAAACATACATGCCAGGATGGGGAAAACATGCATGCCAGGATGGGGAAAACATGCATGCCAGGATGTAGGAAACATGCATGTGAGGATGGAGGAAACATGCATGCCAGGATGGAGGAAACATGCATGTGAGGATGGAGGAAGCATACATGCCAGGATGGGGAAAACATGCATGCCAGGATGGAGAAAACATGCATGCCAGGATGGAGGAAACATGCATGCAAGGATGGAGGAAACATGCATGCCAGGATGGAAGAAACATGCATGCCAGGATGGAGAAAACATGCATGCCAGGATGGAGGAAACATGCATGCCAGGATGGAGGAAACATACATGCCAGGATGGAGGAAACATGCATGCCAGGATGGAGGAAACATGCATGCCAGGATGGAAGAAACATGCATGCCAGGATGGAGGAAAAATGCATGCCAGGATGGAGGAAACATGCATGCCAGTATGGAGGAAACATGCATGCCAGGATGGAGGAAACATGCATGGCAGGATGGAGGAAACATGCATGCCAGGATGGAGGAAACATGCATGGCAGGATGGAGGAAACATGCATGCTAGGATGGAGGAAACATGCATGCCAGGATGGAGGAAACATGCATGCCAGGATGGAGGAAACATGCATGGCAGGATGGAGGAAACATGCATGCCAGGATGGAGGAAACATGCATGCCAGGATGGAGGAAACATGCATGCCAGCATGGAGGAAACATGCATGGCAGGATGGAGGAAACATGCATGCCAGGATGGAGGAAACATGCATGCCAGGATGGAGGAAACATGCATGCCAGGATGGAGGAAACATGCATGTCAGGATGGAGGAAACATGCATGCCAGGATGGAGGAAACATGCCTGTCAGGATGGAGGAAACATGCATGCCAGGATGGAGGAAACATGCCACGATAGGGTACATTTACCAGGAAGGGGTACATTTACCTGGATGGGGGACATTTACCAGGAATGGGGTACATGCCGGGATGGGGGAACATTTACCAGGAATGGGGTACATGCCATGATGGGGGAACATTTACAAGGATGGGCAATATGTCAGGATGGGGTACATTTACCAGCATGGGGGAACATGCCAGAATGGATAACATTTACCAGGATGGAGGACATTTACCAGGATGGGGCCGTGATAGGGACAAATATACCAGAATGTAGGAAATATATATCAGGATGGGGGACATGTTTACCAGGAAGTGGCGGAGGAAGTGGACAGAACTACACAATGATGGGGAGGGGAGCCACTCGTACGTCTTTATGGGATTTCAAGATGTTCAGACTTTGAAATGTAGATGTGGATTACAGGGTGACATCTGATTGCTTTCCATGCTAAAATCTCTGTCTAATATGCTGCAATTTTTTCCAGAAATATCAATCCAACTGCTGTGTCTGGAAAGGGCAGGGGCTCAGCTTCAATGTGTGGTAAGCATGAGCGTGATGCCCCCTGCTGAAGAGAAGAGAAGACGGCAAAGGTAAGGTTACAATTAATTATTTACATAATAGGATTGGTTGGCACTTCGGAAAAAAAATTGAGTTTAGGGCTACAGTTTGGGCACTCGGCCTGTAAAAGGTTCGCCATGACTGCACTACACATTACTGTTACCATTCCAGACATAGTGACACCAAGGAACATGCATAATAAACCAAACATAGAAATACAACTCAAAATGTATAGACAATTCACAGCACATTTGCAATAGACAATGCACAGAAATGCAAACCAAAAAAAACCCAAACATGTTTAATAGTGGCTTAACCACCCTGAAATGCCTTTTGTACATGCATAACATGCTTTGCAGACCACATATACACATGCTGACATTACTAGTAAACTGCAATGAATACTTCAAAAGGCCAGAAAACTACACTCTCCTGTTTGTGAGTCTCCAGTGTATCTCAAAATGAATCAGGCCCATTAATACATGCCAAACAAACTATACAAATATGTTTATACTCTGCCTACAGAATGTGCACATGTAGGTAAAGACAGAAGCAATGCAAATATCTGTACTCACCATCAGGGCCGGCGTCAGCATGCTGCATACCCGGGCAAATGCCGGGGCCCTGGAGAGCTGGGGGGGCCCACTCGGCCTCGTCAGTTCTGCTGCCCCCGGGCCGAGTTCCGGGGACAGCAGTCCTTGGCACTGGAAACTGTGGCTGCCGGCCCTTTAAGGCCCGCAGACCACAGCGTTCACTGTGTTCTCCTGCATTGAGCATCATCTGTGGGCGGAGCTACCGCCCGGCGTCCTGCTCGGTCGCACAGAAACAGATGAAGGAGTCACAGTGCCAGCCAGCGACCCTCAGCACATCGCTTCCCTCCAGCGCTGTGTGGGCCCCAGCCATCTGCACCGTGACCTGATCAGTATGTGGGACATCACTCCCTCCCCGCCCCTCCCTGTCCCCCGTGCGTGTGTGGGCCCCGCAGAGCCGCTTGTATGGGCCCCGCAGAGCCGCGTGTGTGGCCCCCGGAGCCACGTGTGTGGCCCCCTTGAGCCGCGTGTGTGGGCCCCACAGAGCAAGGTGTGTGTTTGTATGTATGTATGCATGCAGCAGAGCAGTATGCGTGTCTATATGTATGTATATATGCAGCAGAGCAGTATGCGTGTCTGTATGTATGTATGTATATATGCAGCAGAGCAGTATGCGTGTCTGTATGTATGTATATATGCAGCAGAGCAGTATGCGTGTCTATATGTATGTATATATGCAGCAGAGCAGTATGCGTGTCTGTATGTATGTATGTATATATGCAGCAGAGCAGTATTTGTGTCTATATGTATGTATATATGCAGCAGAGCAGTATGCGTGTCTGTATGTATATATGCAGCAGAGCAGTATGCGTGTCTGTATGTATGCATGCTAAGCAGTATGCGTGTATGCATGTATGTATGCAGCAGAGCAGTATACGTGTCTGTATGTATGCATGTATGTATGCAGCAGAGCAGTATGCGTGTCTGTATGTATGCATGTATGTATGCAGCAGAGCAGTATGCGTGTCTGTATCTATGTATGTATATATGCAGCAGAGCAGTATGCGTGTCTGTATGTATGTATGTATATATGCAGCAGAGCAATATGCGTGTCTGTCTGTATGTATGCATGTATGTATGCAGCAGAGCAGTATGCGTGTCTGTATGTATGTATGTATATATGCAGCAGAGCAGTATGCGTGTCTGTATGTATGCATGCTAAGCAGTATGCGTGTATGCATGTATGTATGCAGCAGAGCAGTAAACGTGTCTGTATGTATGCATGTATGTATGCAGCAGAGCAGTATGCGTGTCTGTATGTATGCATGTATGTATGCAGCAGAGCAGTATGCATGTCTGTATGCATGCAGAGCAGTATGCGTGTCTGTCTGTATGTATGCATGTATGTATGCAGCAGAGCAGTATGCGTGTCTGTCTGTATGTATGCATGCAGAGCAGTATGTGTCTGTCTGTCTATATATATGTATGCAGCAGAGCAGTATGTGTCTGTATGTATGTATGCATGCAGCAGAGCAGTATATGTGTGTCTGTCTGTATGTATGTATGCAGCAGAGCAGTGTGTGTGTGTGTGTCTGTCTGTCTATATATGTCTGCAGCAGAGCAGTGTGTGTGTCTGTCTGTCTATATGTATGTCTGCAGCAGAGCAGTGTGTGTGTGTGTCTGTATGTATGTATGCATGCAGCAGAGCAGTATGTGTGTGTCTGTCTATATGTATGTATGTAGCAGAGCAGTGTGTGTGTGTGTGTCTGTATGTATGTATGCATGCAGCAGAGCAGTATGTGTGTGTCTGTCTATATGTATGTCTGCATCAGAGCAGTGTGTGTGTGTGTGTCTGTATGTATGCATGCAGCAGAGCAGTATGTGTGTGTCTGTCTATATGTATGTATGTATGCATGCAGAGCAGTATGTGTGTGTCTGTATGTATGTATGTAGCAGAGCAGTATATGTGTGTCTGTCTATATGTATGTATGCAGCATAGCAGTGTGTGTCTCTGTATGTATGCATGTATGATGTGTATCTATGTATGTCAGTGTATATGACTGTATAGATTTGTCTGTTTATATGTATTTTTGTGAGTTTGTCTTTAAATATGTATATGTACGTGTATGTATCTGTGTATGTGTGTGTGTCTGCGTGTTTATGGGGCCCACTGGGACTCTTCCGCCCGGGGCCCACAAAAACCTGGAGCCGGCCCTGCTCACCATATCTATTTTTCTTTCCAGAGGTACATTGAGACCATCCATTCCTAGGGTAGACTATCTCTGCCACAGACATCCATGCTCATTCCACCATTAACCTGTCATGATAGCCATCAACACGTGTGTCCCACAGCTCTGGATGCCTCTCCACTTCTCCAATCAGCCTCTCTGTATCGATTCTGGGCGCCATACTCAGTACCTGTGTTGTTCTCTGTGCTCAAAGTTCCCCTGCAGTGAGAGGACAGGTGCCCAGCTGCTGTCTGGCGTGCAAGTGAGACAGGAAATGTATGTTTGGCGCCAGAATTAATGGCCTACAATTGACCTGATAGATTGGTAACAAGTGTTTCAGATTTTGTGATGAAAAACTGACACGGACGATACGTGCTGAACACGGAAATACTCCGTGTGCGGTCCGTGCAGGCACGGACCCATAGACTAAAGCGGGTCCGTGCCTGCGTGTTGCCGGCAAAAAACGGACATGTCGTCCGTGTAGAAAAGCGCACACATGTACTTACGACACGGACACACGTTCCATGTGATTTTACGTGCGTGTGCCATCTACCATTGAATAACATGGGTCTCCGTGTGTACGTGTCTCCGGTACGTGCAAATACGTACCGCACACGTACAAAAAAAACGGATGTGTGTTGCGGGTATTTATCACGTTTTTAGTGTAGTTGTGTCAATGAGAAACCTGAAGTGTCTTGCACGCTAAGGCTATGTGCACACGTTGCGTAGTGTCCATGCTGAAAAATCTGCAGTGATTTGGCAGTGCATGTGCGCTTCAAATCGATGAAGAAACACTGCGTAATGGATGCGGTGTGTCTGCAGAATAAATCCCAATTTCATGCGCTCTGGATGCTGCCTCTCCCATAGGCCCCCTTCACACGTCCGTGTCTCCGGTACATGTTTGGTTCGTTTCCTCACGTGCCGGAGACACGGGCACATGTAGACCCATTAAAATCAATGGGTCTGCGCACACGTGCGTGTTTTGCTATGGACCGTGTGTACGTGTGGAGCATACGTGTGCCCGTGTACTCCACACGTAGACATGTCCATTTTTCTCCGGCATCACGGGTATCACACGGCCCACACACAGACCGCACGGATATGATCCATGTGACACACTCCGGAGAAAACACTCGTGTTGGTAAAAAAAGAAAAATTCTATACTCACCTGTCCCCAGTGCTGCATTCTCTGCCGCTGCTGTCACTTGCTTCCAACCCCCGCTCATTATGCTCATCGCATATTTATTCCACTGCGGGCGGAAGCAGCAGCAGTGGGGAGTCGGGAGGACCAGAGACCGAAGATCAGCACCACGGACAGCAACGCCAGGGTCAGGTGAGCAGAAAGTTCCTGATCTCCGTGGTGCTGAACACACGAAGAACACACATTGAGCCATAAAAACGACAAACGGAGGGATATACGCACCTTTGACACGTCCGTGAAAAACGTGCGTGATTTTCACGGATGTGGCTTAACCACCCTGAAATGCCTTTTGTACATGCATAACATGCTTTGCAGACCACATATACACATGCTGACATTACTAGTAAACTGCAATGAATACTTCAAAAGGCCAGAAAACTACACTCTCCTGTTTGTGAGTCTCCAGTGTATCTCAAAATGAATCAGGCCCATTAATACATGCCAAACAAACTATACAAATATGTTTATACTCTGCCTACAGAATGTGCACATGTAGGTAAAGACAGAAGCAATGCAAATATCTGTACTCACCATCAGGGCCGGCGTCAGCATGCTGCATACCCGGGCAAATGCCGGGGCCCTGGAGAGCTGGGGGGGCCCACTCGAGCTCGTCAGTTCTGCTGCCCCCGGGCCGAGTTCCGGGGACAGCAGTCCTTGGCACTGGAAACTGTGGCTACCGGCCCTTTAAGGCCCGCAGACCACAGCGTTCACTGTGTTCTCCTGCATTGAGCATCATCTGTGGGCAGAGCTACCGCCCGGCGTCCTGCTCAGTCGCACAGAAACAGATGAAGGAGTCACAGTGCCAGCCAGCGACCCTCAGCACATCGCTTCCCTCCAGCGCTGTGTGGGCCCCAGCCATCTGCACCGTGACCTGATCAGTATGTGGGACATCACTCCCTCCCCGCCCCTCCCTGTCCCCCCGTGCATGTGTGGGCCCCGCAGAGCCGCTTGTGTGGGCCCCGCAGAGCCGCGTGTGTGGCCCCCGGAGCCGCGTGTGTGGCCCCCTTGAGCCGCGTGTGTGGGCCCCGCAGAGCAAGGTGTGTGTTTGTATGTATGTATGCAGGCAGCAGAGCAGTATGCCTGTCTATATGTATGTATATATGCAGCAGAGCAGTATGCGTACCTGTATGTATGTATATATGCAGCAGAGCAGTATGCGTGTCTGTATGTATGTATGTATATATGCAGCAGAGGAGTATGCGTGTCTGTATGTATGTATATATGCAGCAGAGCAGTATGCGTGTCTATATGTATGTATATATGCAGCAGAGCAGTATGCGTGTCTGTATGTATGTATGTATATATGCAGCAGAGCAGTATTTGTGTCTATATGTATGTATATATGCAGCAGAGCAGTATGCGTGTCTGTATGTATGTATGTATATATGCAGCAGAGCAGTATTTGTGTCTATATGTATGTATATATGCAGCAGAGCAGTATGCGTGTCTGTATGTATGTATGTATATATGCAGCAGAGCAGTATGCGTGTCTGTATGTATGTATGTATATATGCAGCAGAGTAGTATGCGTGTCTGTATGTATGTATGTATATATGAAGCAGAGCAGTATTTGTGTCTATATGTATGTATATATGCAGCAGAGCAGTATGCGTGTCTGTATGTATGTATATATATATATATGCAGCAGAGTAATATGCGTGTCTGTCTGTATGTATGTATATATGCAGCAGAGCAGTATGCGTGTCTGTATGTATGTATGTATATATGCAGCAGAGCACTATGCGTGTCTGTGTGTATTGAGAACAGTACCCAGTAATATAGAATACAGTATTACATTTTCACAAATTGCAATATAGCATATATAATAATTTCAATTGTGACACCAGGACTATATCAAAAAAAGGGGGCATAAATCGTACAATATTTATGAGAACAAAAAAGAGAACAAACGATCAAAGCCCAATAAAGATAAAGATCAAAGTTGTACAAATAGTGATTTTTATTGTCAAGTGTTATCACAAATGATTCTGTGGACACAAATTATGCATCATATATATATATCATATTTATACAGCGGGATTGTATAGTTGTAACCACCAGTTACATAGCCTATTGAAAATGCAGCCTCTAATCATACATATAGTCTCCCAAAAGGACACATAATTAGCCATGTATACATGCCCATAACAGCACACTATATATACACCTTTATTATATGGCACATGGTTCAAAGGAAACTGCATGTATAAAGTTATGTCTATAAAACCTAGCAAATAGGTACATCCTATAATGGCTCATTGCACATGGTTAGATGCCATATATCCTTAACATAAGGAGAGCCAGGGACTCATATATTGGGATCCTAAACAGAAATAGATCCAATCGTATAGGTGTAGTTTTTACAAATAGACAGCAGAGGTCACTATATCACAGATTTTTCCTAAGGCCAATCTATAGCCAAAAAAAGGCCAAAAACACCTCTGCACCATATGCTAGACGTACAGATTATGGGCATAGGACCACTGATCGGCAATACCACATTGTGGCCAAGGCCGACCATAACTACCGTATATTACGGCGTACTACAGGCACCAAGCCACAGTGGTTGACAAAACAATGCAATGTGTATTTACCGCTGTAAACTGGAACTCCCAACACGTGTTTCGGCTTCTCAACCTTCGTCAGGGGGCGTGTCTAATCACCCGGGAGTGCGGACTTTAAATACTGCCTGCCTCCAATCACCATCAACCCCTTAGATGACGCGCGCGTTGTCATGACGCCTTGCCGACGCTGATCCAGCTACCGCGTCACCAGTCATCAGCCCCAGGATGTTATAGCCCGGGAGTAGAAGACCAGTATAGACACAGCAAGCTGGTCAGTGCCGGCCGCCAGTGACAGCCGTGCGTGCAGGTATCAGATGAATTATATATGTGCAAAAACATGATAATTGTGCTATACATATAAACTAGTTATGTGAAAAACATCATCTCATGGAAAGGGGAAATATAGGATATATATATATTTACCCTTATCCTATTTATGGCACATAGATGTCGACAAAAGAGGTAATAAAGAATTATTATATTACTATACCACCACTGATTAGAAATATAAACCATATATATGACAAAACATACAAATTATGGAATATCGGATATAAGTTAGAATATTTATACATTTATTATAGAACAAGGGGATAGGTATAGTCCCCCATCACCACAGCACCCATAATGGTTGCTGCTTAGCACTTTCCATATGTCCGCCAAACAATGTCATTAGGCAATATCCATTGCGTCTGCCCATACATTAGGTATGAAATGTCAAATCATCAGTCTTTCCATTTATTCTCTTCCATCAATAGGTATATCTCCATTCATGAGAAGGTATTCACAATTAACTAGAAATTAATAATAAAAACAAGGGGGTTAATTAGACAAAAATTAATTAACACCATAAAAATAGATGCATATAAGGCACAAAAAATATATATATAAGGCATTACAGGCCATGCATGCCAAGACGGCATGCAACTCTATAGAAATGACGCAAAGCTAATATTTTCGTTGAGGCCAGATGGACATACAGTACCCAGTGTGTATATCCATCTGGCCTCAAGTTGGGCCAATCTCCTGCTGATCTCACCACCCCTAATCCCCAACTCAATTTGATCGATACCTTTCACCTTTAGTAGACCACTATTACAGGAGTGAAATTTAAAAAAATGTCTTGGAAGGGTTTTTAGGCCTTCAATGTCAGTCGCATTGCGCGCAGCTTCAATCCCCAATATATGCTCACGAGTACGTACCTTCAGCTGACGCGTCGTGAGTCCAATATAGATCTTAGGACAAGGAAATGTCGCATAATATATAACTGCCCTAGAATTGCATGTTATATATTTCCGTATTTGATAGGTTTTAGTATTTTTAGCGTCAGTGAAGGTACTCTCACGGCATATATTGGGGCATGCGACGCACTCTCCACAGGGGAAGCACCCCAATTTCACACTGGGTTTAAAATTTCCCAAAAATGTTGGATCTCTCCTATTACTCACGTAGTGGCTACGGATCAAATGATCCCGAAGGTTTTTATTTCGGCGCATGGTAATCGATATCTTCTCGGGGATAATTTTATTAAGGGTGGGGTCGGCTTGGAGTATAGGAAATGCCTTCTCCAGGCAATCACGTATAGATGGAATCTGTGCACAATAATTAGTCACAAAGCGAATTTTGTCACTTGATTCAGATTTCGGTTGGGAGTATAGTAGTGAATTCCTAGATGAATACTTGGCTCTGTGGTATGCTTTTTTTACAACTCTCCCACTGTACCCTCTCTCTCTAAATCTTACCATGAGGTTATGAGCCTGTTGTTCAAAATCCACATCGGTCGAGCAGATCCTCCTAAGACGGAGAAACTGCCCGACCGGTACCGATCTGATCATGAATTGGGGATGTGCAGAAGATGCATGGAGGAGCATATTTGTTGAAGTTGGTTTACGATATAAATTGGACTGCAGGAAACCGTCAGCATCCTTCTTTATCAATACGTCCAGGAACTCAATCTGTTCAAAAGACCACTTGAACGTGATGTTGATGTTGCGTCCCCCCGAACCCATTCCCTGCATAAATAAATTAAGTTCCTCAACCGACCTCTGCCAGATCATGAAGATATTGTCGATGTACCGCGCCCAAAAAAGGACGCGGTCCATCAACGGCTGCCGATCTGACAGGAGGAGGTCCCTCTCCCACAGCCCCAGGAATAAATTAGCATATGAGGGGGCAAAAGCCGCCCCCATTGCAGTACCCTGGAGCTGTAGAGAGAAGGAACCCATAAAAATAAAAAAATTATGTGTAAGGGAGAATTCAAGGAGACGCAACACCAACACACGAAAATCCGGGGGCATATCAGCCATATCCAGATAGAATTTGGTAGCTTCAATGCCATCCTTATGGATGATACTGGTGTATAGTGACTCAACGTCTCCTGTCACCAGTATCGTGTCATTACCTACATATAAGCTGTCAATCCTCCTGAGGAAGTCACCGGTATCCTTGATATATGATGGTAAATTTTCAACCATCGGCTGAAGAATGGAATCAATCCACCGGTTAACTTTTTCAAGGAAGTTGCCACACCCCGATATAATAGGTCTTCCTGGGGGTATGGAGGCATTTTTGTGCACTTTAGGCAGTAGGTAAAAAGTGGCAATTGTTGGTTCTGCCACCAGTAGCGCCGATGCCAGCCCCCTGTCGACAACACCGCCATCTGCTGCCTCACCAATGATTTTTTTAAGTTGTAATGTAAATGAAGAGAGAGGATTAAAAGTCATTTTTTTATAACATATTTCATTTTTCAATTGTTTAAATGCCTCTCTCTCATACATTTTGGTGGGCCAGATGACGATGTTGCCGCCCTTGTCTGCTGGCTTCAGCACCACTCCTGGAAGTTCCTTAAGTTCCTGGAGTCTCAAACGTTCAGCTCTTGATAGATTATCCTTCCTTATTGTAGGAGAGATTTTCTCCAATTCCTTTGTAACTACTTTAACAAAGAGTTCTACATTGGCACATGTTGCCAACGGAAGGAATTTTTTGGAACGAGGTTTGATGGAGGAAGGGATCTTACCGCTAATCTCTGTATATGCAGCAGAGCAGTATGCGTGTCTGTATGTATGTATGTATATATGCAGCAGAGCAATATGCGTGTCTGTCTGTATGTATGCATGTATGTATGCAGCAGAGCAGTATGCGTGTCTGTATGTATGTATGTATATATGCAGCAGAGCAGTATGCGTGTCTGTATGTATATATGCAGCAGAGCAGTATGCGTGTCTGTATGTATGCATGCTAAGCAGTATGCGTGTATGCATGTATGTATGCAGCAGAGCAGTATACGTGTCTGTATGTATGCATGTATGTATGCAGCAGAGCAGTATGCGTGTCTGTATGTATGCATGTATGTATGCAGCAGAGCAGTATGCGTGTCTGTATGTATGCATGCTGAGCAGTATGCGTGTCTGTATGTATGCATGTATGTATGCAGCAGAGCAGTATGCGTGTCTGTCTGTATGTATGCATGCAGAGCAGTATGTGTCTGTCTGTCTATATATATGTATGCAGCAGAGCACTATGTGTCTGTATGTATGTATGCATGCAGCAGAGCAGTATATGTGTGTCTGTCTGTATGTATGTATGCAGCAGAGCAGTGTGTGTGTGTGTGTCTGTCTGTCTATATGTATGTCTGTAGCAGAGCAGTGTGTGTGTCTGTCTGTCTATATGTATGTCTGAGCACACAGCAGAGCAGTGTGTGTGTGTCTGTATGTATGTATGCATGCAGCAGAGCAGTATGTGTGTGTCTGTCTATATGTATGTATGTAGCAGAGCAGTGTGTGTGTGTCTGTATGTATGTATGCATGCAGCAGAGCAGTATGTGTGTGTCTGTCTATATGTATGTCTGCAGCAGAGCAGTGTGTGTGTGTGTCTGTATGTATGCATGCAGCAGAGCAGTATGTGTTTGTCTGTCTATATGTATGTATGTATGCATGCAGAGCAGTATGTGTGTGTCTGTATGTATGTATGTATGTAGCAGAGCAGTATGTGTGTGTCTGTCTATATGTATGTATGCAGCATAGCAGTGTGTGTCTCTGTATGTATGCATGTATGATGTGTATCTATGTATGTCAGTGTATATGACTGTATAGATTTGTCTGTTTATATGTATTTTTGTGAGTTTGTTTTTAAATATGTATATGTACGTGTATGTATCTGTGTATGTGTGTGTGTCTGCGTGTTTATGGGGCCCACTGGGACTCTTCCGCCCGGGGCACACAAAAACCTGGAGCCGGCCCTGCTCACCATATCTATTTTTCTTTCCAGGGGTACATTGAGACCATCCATTCCTAGGGTAGACTATCTCTGCCACAGACATCCATGCTCATTCCACCATTAACCTGTCATGATAGCCATCAACACGTGTGTCCCACAGCTCTGGATGCCTCTCCACTTCTCCAATCAGCCTCTCGGTATCGATTCTGGGCGCCATACTCAGTACCTGTGTTGTTCTCTGTGCTCAAAGTTCCCCTGCAGTGAGAGGACAGGTGCCCAGCTGCTGTCTGGCGTGCAAATGACACAGGAAATGTATGTTTGGCGCCAGAATTAATGGCCTACAATTGACCTGATAGATTGGTAACAAGTGTTTCAGATTTTGTGATGAAAAACGGACACGAACGATACGTGCTGAACACGGAAATACTCCGTGTGCGGTCTGTGCAGGCACGGACCCATAGACTAAAGCGGGTCCGTGCCTGCGTGTTGCCGGCAAAAAACGGACATGTCATCCGTGTAGAAAAGTGCACACACGAACTTACGACACGGACACACGTTCCGTGTGATTTTATGTGCGTGTGCCATCTACCATTGAATAACATGGGTCTCCGTGTGTACGTGTCTCCGGTACGTGCAAATACGTACCGCACACGTACAAAAAAAAACGGATGTGTGTTGCGGGTATTTATCACGTTTTTAGTGTAGTTGTGTCAATGAGAAACCTGAAGTGTCTTGCACGCTAAGGCTATGTGCACACGTTGCGTAGTGTCCATGCTGAAAAATCTGCAGTGATTTGGCAGTGCATGTGCGCTTCAAATCGATGAAGAAACTCTGCGTAATGGATGCAGTGTGTCTGCAGAATAAATCCCAATTTCATGCGCTCTGGATGCTGCCTCTCCCATAGGCCCCCTTCACACGTCCGTGTCTCCGGTACATGTTTGGTTCGTTTCCTCACGTGCCGGAGACACGGGCACATGTAGACCCATTAAAATCAATGGGTCTGCGCACACGTGCGTGTTTTGCTATAGACCATGTGTACGTGTGGAGCATACGTGTGCCCGTGTACTCCACACGTAGACATGTCCATTTTTCTCCGGCATCACGGGTATCACACGGCCCACACACAGACCGCACGGATATGATCCATGTGACACACTCCGGAGAAAACACTCGTGTTGGTAAAAAAAGAAAAATTCTATACTCACCTGTCCCCAGTGCTGCATTCTCTGCCGCTGCTGTCACTTGCTTCCAACCCCCGCTCATTATGCTCATCGCATATTTATTCCACTGCGGGCGGAAGCAGCAGCATTGGGGAGTCGGCAGGACCAGGGACCGAAGATCAGCACCACAGACAGCAACGCCAGGGTCAGGTGAGCAGAAAGTTCCTGATCTCCGTGGTGCTGAACACACGAAGAACACACATTGAGCCATAAAAACAACACACGGAGGGATATACGCACCCTTGACACGTCCGTGAAAAACGTGCGTGATTTTCACGGATGTGTGAAGGGGGCCATAGACAGAGTGGGAGCAGCATCCAAAGCGCACAAAATAAGTGATGTTACTTTTTTGAGCAAATCGCTGCGCTCTGAATCGCAACGTGTGGATGGATTATGCACAATTTTCATAGATTGTGCTGGGGACGCATGCGTTTACGTTGCAGTGCAATATGCAGAGTAAACGCATGAAATTACGCAACGTGCGCACATAGCCTAAGGAGTTTTCCTTGCAGATTTGGTGCAGAAAATAATCTACAGCATGCCTATTCTTTCAGCTTTTTTTTGCCTGCATTTTTCATCGTTGAAATCAATGGCCAGAAACGCATTAAAAAATGCTTAAAAAATCTGCATTTCTGCTCTGCGTTATTTCTGGCAAGAGATGCAAATTTGATTTAGAAATTTCTGCAACCAAATACTCAGCAGCATGCGCAAAACACAGGCAAATGCTGAAAGAATTGTCATGCTGCAGATTAGTTTCTAAACCAAATCTGCAAGGAAAAAGAAATCAACATGTGCACTACACTTGAGGATTCTCATTGACTTTACTGGCATAAGGATTTGCTTGTTGTTTTGAGACAAAACTGTACAAAAAAAATGCATAAAAAATACGATAAAAACGCACTGTGTGCACACCACCTTAAAGCTTTTTTTGCCAGATTTCTGGTGGGGTAAAAAATGCGACTTCAGGCATTTTTCACTCTCTTCAGCCTTGACAAAGGGGGTGTAGCTGGGGCGGGCCGTGGGTATGGCATCCCCCGCTTATTAAATTCATGACAAGCGACAGCAGAGGCTTGGGTAAGATTTCTGGCAAGGCGCACACAGTGGCGTTCCCCACTACATGCCTCGCCTAATCCATTAAGTGGAGTGCACCCCTAAGGCCAGAGTCACACTTGTGAGAGACTCGTGCAAGTCTTGCATCACATCACCTGACATGGCCTGCAGCTCTCCTGACAGGAGCATCTCAGCTGCATAGAAATACATGCAGCTGACCCGCTCCTGTCAGGAGAGTGTTTGGCCATGCCGGGTGCTGCGATGTGAGACTTGCGCGAGTCTCTTGCAAGTGTGACTCCGGCCTAAATGAATGAGGAGCGTTTGCTACAACTGTCATGTTAACAAATTGCCCTCATTGTGTGCACAAAGATACTGAGTGGAAACTGATCGGAAAATCTCCAAAATAGATCTTGAAATTCCTTAAAAACTTGGAGGTTCTCCTCAGCTTTTGCTCTGAAAACTCAGCAAAAAGACCTCATGTGCATATAGCAATGAACAGTTTTTTAGACGGTAACACCCTTGACCTGGTCTTTGTCCGTCCACATCTGCTCAGTCTTTCACTTTGATAACTCACCTCTTCCCCTCTCTGACCACAACATCCTCTTCTTCACGCTCACAAATTTTTGCCCACCCCAGCACTCTCTCACCTATCACGCATTCAGAAATCTACAGGCCATCAACCCTCATACACTTACAGACTATCTACACTCACTGTCCCCTATCTCCTCACTTTCCTGTCCTGATCTAGCTGTAAATCACTACAGTGACAATCTCAGAAGCAGACTAAGTAGCACCCCTCACCCTCAGAGCCTCCAACCATAAACTAAAAGAGCCCTGGCTCACATCGCAAACTCGATTTCTCTAGCAATGCTCTAGGAGTGCCGAATGCCCTTGGAGGAAAACTCGCACACCAGAAAACTTTATCGACGATAAATTTATGTTAAGAACCTACAACTCTGCCCTTCACCTCTTCTAACAGACCAACTTCACCACCTTGATCTCCTCACTTCCCAACAATCCAACAAAGGTCTTCAACACTTTTCACTCTCTCCTCAGTCCTAAAGTATAGACTCCTATTACAAATCTTTGTGTTGACAATCTGGCCTCCTGTTTCACAGAGAAAATAGAAAATATGCATTCGGAGATTGGCTCCTAGCCACTAAGCTTTATGATTCTCATCCCTCCCCACATCCTATCTGGCTCACTCTCCACATTTGTCCCAGTCACAGAAGTAAAAGTCTTCAGGCTCTTCTTCTCGTGCTTCCATTTGCACCCCTTTCCTTCACACCTACTCCAGTCCCTATGTCTGTCACTACACACCCAACTAAAATCTTCAATCTCTTTCTCTCTTCTGGCATCCTCCCCTCCTGTTTCAAACACTCTGTCATTACTCCATTATTAAAATAAACATTCTTTTGACCCATCCTGCACAAACAACTATAGACCAGTCTGCAATCTCCCCTTTTCTCTAAACTCTTGGAGCACCTGGTCTACTCCCGCCTTACCCGTTACCTCACTGCTCACTGTCTTCTAGATCCATTACAGTCTGCTTCCGCCCCTACATTCTACAGAAACTGCCCTTATCAAAGTGACCAATGACCTTTTGACAGCAAAACAGTGGTGACTCCTCTCTACTTATTCTTCTCTGCAGCCTTCGACACTGTTGACCAACATCTCCTACTCACTATATTTAGCGCCCCTTGTTCTGTCCCTACTTAAAGGCAATTGAAGGTGCGTAGTTATGGAATAGTGTGAGAATCTTACCTTTGTTTTTCCTATAGGTGAGGCAGACAGGACCAGAGCGCTCCAAAGTTAAACATGCACATGCTGAGATAAAACAATGGTGGTTTATTTTCTCCAAAGGTTAGGACATGCAGAGTACAGTGGTCCAAGTACCTGGCATTGTGGTTCTCTTGTGATGCTTGTTTCTGGAGTCACTAAGGTCAGAAGACTTTGCTTCTAGCAGCTCCAATAAGGGATGTGATTCTCACAAAACTCTGTCTGGAACTGAATATGCCAGGAACTGATGTAAGAGGATCAGCAGACACTCCCATGGGCTGGACAAAAGAAACAGTGGAGCCAAAAGGTCTGACCAGTAGATGGCAGCAGAGACAAGCATAAAAAACATTAAATAACAGTTTTAACTAAAACAATTAGGAATAGCACACCCCTGAATCCATTAGGGCACTACAAGGTATTGCATCCTGCCAAAGATGCAGGGCCTACCCCCAAGGACCTGGAAGACCAGTGCCGGTAACAACAAAACACATTTTAATCCCACTTTTTCCCCCATCCCCATAGACTGGTCACAGACTAGAACTGGACCATAATGGATGGCCACCCAGAGGTGGAGCCGATCCAGTCCACTAGACAACGACTAGGTGGGAGGGAACAACAGTTGGACAGTTAGAGTTCGTAAGTGGAAGTGAGAGAAGACGGACACAACTGCTCTAACACAGGAGTGCAACGGAGACCTGAGGGCCCAGGAGTGTGGTTGCTGGAGGAGTATGGCAGAAACATTACCAACCCCAAAACCCATGAAAGGGAATGTCAAGTGGTAATACCCAAAAGCCACGTTCAGATGGTGCTGGAAGCCTACCACGATCGAGCAGGACACTTCGGATGGAAGAAGTTAGAAGCGTTACTGCGGGATTGATTTTACTGGATTGGAATGAGACCCACGATAGAAAAATGGGGCAGAAACTGTGGTCCTTGCGCTCTGAGGAGGAAAGATCGTAACAACTAAAGAGCACCTCTGCGACCCATTGTCACCAAGCAGCCATTGGAGATTGTCGCCCTGGACCATGTGAAGTTAACACTAACAGGCTATACATACGCTCTCACAGGCTATACATATGCTAGATGATTACTCCAGATTCCTAGTGGTCGTACCAGTAAAGGACTTGACAGCGAGAATAAAGGCAAGAGCCTTTCAAGCTTACTTCTGTAGACCTCACGGATACCCAGAACAGGTATTAACAGATCAAGGTTCTGCATTTGAGGCTGAAATATTCCTAGAATTCTGTAACCTGTATGGCTGTAAAAAGATTCGTACTACACCCTACCATGCACAAACCAACGGCATGTGTGAAAGAATCAAATTGTCATTGAGTTGTTGAAGACTTTACCACTAGAGGAAAGGAACATGTGGCCAGAAAAACTACCTGATGTAGTGGATATATACAACAACATTCCTGTGAACAACAAACTGCACTCCAGCATATCTGATGAGAGCAAGACCTGGAAGATTGCCAGTAGATCTTGAAATGGGAGTCGTCATGCCAGAAATGGATTCATCAGGTGCAGACTGGGATGCTAATTGCCAAACACAGTACAAAAAAATACAAGAGTGTGTTGAAAAGAGCTTAAATCAAACTCGAGAAAAACAAGAGAAGGACTACAACAAAAACAAACAAGCTGTTTCCTTAACACCTGGAGAAATAGTTCTAAAGAGGAGAAGAGTCCACAAACTCGATGATCAGTGGGAAGCAGAACCCTACACAGTACTACCTTCCAATTCTGACAATAAGAAAACGTGCTTAATCAGCAGAGACAAAGGAAAAACTTCATCAACAGTCTCAAGGGATCATTTGAAGAAATGCCCAGAACCATTGAAACTAAAAGGAGAAGTACCCAGTGCACCTCAAGTGCCAGAGAAAAAAGAGAAGGTGATACATACAATATTTGGAGACTTTCCAGAGAATTGGCCTCAGTACAATGGAGCAATAATAGTGCCATTCATCACGTTCCCACAACCAATGGAAGAACCAGTTCAAGTTCCAGAAGAAACTACAAACAATGGATCCGTCAGTTCACCAAGAAGATGCAGACAATTGCCTAGTCCACCTACAACCAGTAGTGAGACACTTGCAGTAGACACCAGAACACAACAGGGAGCAGCTGAGACACCATGGTTACGCAGATCTACCCATAGCAACTTTGGTCAGCCCCCACTCAGGTACAAAGAATAGGTGTTCACAGAAAATGTGTACAACAGTGTCCTTATGTAAATAGAGTTATAAATTAAAAATAATCATTTATGTTGCCTGTGAAGATGTAATTTACCCTCTCACTGTATATGCTGTGATACTATGTCATGATATGTATATTTCCCTGGTTGTATTAGTTGTAATTCATGTATTTTCTTGGGGGAGCTACTGGTCTCAATGTGTCTCTCTCATACAATTGTAGTCTTGGCATCTAAAGGTCCAGTCACACATAACGAGATCGTGAACGAGATCGCTACTACGTCACACTTTCTGGATCGTTTATGAGTCGTTGTTGAAATCGCATGTTGGGTGTCACACATAACGAGTTTATGAACGAGCATGCGTCCCGTATAACGATCTTTCAAATCGCTGGGACCCTGTCACACAGCTACTATGTTAACGATTCCAATCCCATTAGGGGCGTAGTAAAATGCAGTGAGTCACGTAGGCGTGCATTTGTGTCGCCTTTTCCGCTTTCATTGGCGGCCAATACTGCGTTCTGATTGGGCGGCCGGGCGGGCGTCGCCTTTTCCACCCCCTCCGCTCTGATTGATAAGGACCCTGTCACACAGCTACTATGTTAACGATTCCAATCCCATTATGCAGTGAGTCACGTAGGCGTGCATTTGCGTCGCCTTTTCCATACCCTCCTCCGCTTTCTTTGGCGGCCAATACTGCGTTCTGATTGGGCGGCCGGGCGGGCGTCGCCTTTTCCACCCCCTCCGCTCTGATTGATAAGGACCCTGTCACACAGCTACTATGTTAACGATTCCAATCCCATTATGCAGTGAGTCACATTTGCGTCGCCTTTTCCATACCCCCCTCCGCTTTCATTGGCGGCCAATACTGCGTTCTGATTGGGCATGCAGGGGGCGTATCTAGCGGTTAAATTTTGGATCGCGTCCACCCTTTGTCACTTCTTTTGCGCTTTGCTTTGAGATAGAACCTGCGTCTCCACCCTGATTCCTTCGTCCATTGTACCCGGTCGCTTTGTTGGTGTGTTTTTCGGATCGAAGCCGCAGTTGCACCTGGAGTATCCTTGCAGTGCTCTCGAGTGTCGGTGAGATCGTATTTGCGATTCCGCTTGGATTCTACATTGATATACACTTCTTTGAAAAGGTAGGTCTTTTTTCTTGTTGGGGGGGTGGGCTTTTTTTTGAATAATGTTTTTGCTGTTAGATATATGTTAATATTTATTATGTGAGTTGATTGCTGTTAGATATATGTTAATAGTTATTATGTGAGTTAATTAAAGTTGCTGGCTTTTATCTGTGCGTGTATAATGCCTTTTAAAGAGGGGTCTCTCCATAGTGCTGTTTGTAATGTGTCCTATCCTAGCATTGCTGGCTCTTTTGTCTCTCATTAAATAAAATATAGAAATGTGGCACTCCTTCTATAGTCGCTGGTGCTTGGATAGGGTCCCACCCCAGATCAAAAAATGAAAAAAATCCAGCACTCAAAGCATTTAACTGAAATTGTTTTATATTTTATTCATGGATCTCTGTAATTATTAAAGACGTTTCCGTCATCCGACCTTCATCAGTTTACGCATAAAAGGTTCTGTAGAAATATATGAAAAAGCTGGACCAGAGGAAAAAGCTGCCCGTCCCGGTCTGCAGTCAATGTCACATACTGTCTACAGAACCTTTTCTGTGTAAACTGATGAAGGTCGGATGACCGAAACGTCTTTAATAATTACACAGATCCATGAATAAAATATAAAACAATTTCAGTTGAATGCTTTGAGTGCTGGATTTTTTTCATCTTTTGTCTCTCAGCTACAGCCGCCATTTTGTGTTTCTGCCACACATAGGGGCGGCCATTTTAGTCTCTGCCACACCATAACCAAAAATTGTGATCGGTTTATTGCAACTTCTTTTATGTTTACATATAAATTTTTCATTCTTTATTTCAGATGGCTTATTATAACAAAGAAGACTTTGTGCGTGAGCTGTTGGATTTGTATAAATCACTGCCCTGCTTGTGGAGAATCAAATCCACAGAATATTCAGACAGAATAAAAAAACAAGCCGCCTATGCCCAACTGGAGGATCTTTTTAAAAAACACAGTGGAGGCGAGGCGGTGGATGTCAAAGTAGTAAAAAAGAAGATACAAGGCTTGAGGACTGTATATAAGAAAGAAGCAAATAAGGTGGACAAATCAAAAAAGTCAGGGGCCGGCACTGACCAGGTATATGTTTCTCCCTTGTGGTATTTCAATCTCCTGGAATTCACAAGGGACCAGGAGCTACCACGAATGATGGAAAGCTCCTACCAAAGAAACGTAGACCTGGAAGCAGACATTGAAAACGATGACATCCCGATCGATGACAACACCTCCGCTGTTGTAGATGTAAGTACCTTATTTGCTTCACGTTACATAGTATTCAAACTTTTTATGTACATGCCATTGAGGAACACAAAATAGTAACTTATTGTTGCCATGATTTATTGTGCAGTTTGGAAATGTTATCCCTTCCAGTTCAGATAAGTACACTCCAATACAATTTTGTCACACTTTAATTAAATTTACTAACTATTAATGTATGACTTTTAATTAACATTTATTTTTCTGTTCCCGCAGAACCCTCAGACAGATATGGTGAGGCCCCAATTGAATGAGAACCCCACCACATCGAGCGAGCCTATTGTGGAGGATAATGAGGCACCTGCACCCTCTGGTGAAATGCGGCGAAGACAGTTACGCAAAAAGAAGGCCAACACCCCTGTGACATCGGCTGAATTTTATTCTTTGGCAACCCAACTGCTATCACAGCCAAAAAGCACCCCAGTCGATAGCTTTGCCGCATTTGCATCGGACAGACTCTGCAAATTGGATTCCACACAGAGGGAGCAAGCCGAAAGACTGATGTTGGAAGTCCTAAGAAAGGCAGGCCGAGGAGAACTGGATGACAATGACACGATATGCAAGAAGAACCAGTCCCATGATTCTAATACATGGATTCCTCGCCAGCCCCTGCAAAGTACACCGAACAGGATGCATCCACCACGCTTGCAGCTTGACCACCCCCCACAGTATCCCCCCCCACAGTATCCCCCCCCACAGTTTCCCCCCCCACATTATCCCAGGTATTCAAATGATTCATTTTTAAGCCAACTGTCATCTCCCACCCGGCCTGAATATGTCAACCAATATGAAGACGGCCACTAAATTTTGTTATTGTTGTTGTTTTGTTATTTGAGATTAATTTCAATTGATTGTTATATTTTCATTGTAATAATAAATTTATGTTGTTTCAATCTTGCTGCCTGCGTTACTTAATTCAGCATATGGTTGTGATGCCCTGGCAAAACACGGTAGTTACAGAGATTGTACCATACTCCACCCTCATTGGCATACCACCACACAACCCCCACACTCATGTACAGCAAACAACCAGTAAAGCCTAGTCACCCCCCTCGTGGATAATGGGATTGGTGCATCTATACAGATGCCTACATGTAATATGATGTTTGTGAGTGGTGAGTTTGTGAGTGGTGATAGCTGTTAACTTGCTTTATGCAATGAGACATACCAAACAGCAGATATCAATTTCAAATTTTTTATAACACATGAATATGGATACAATAACAAAAAAAAAAAACGTTAGTTGCTGCTGCCCTCCCCTTGTCCAGCCACATAACGGGCCAGCAGCGCCGCATGCCGCTCCACTCTGGCCATCAGCCTCCTGTGGGCCGACAAAATCCTTCTTTGGGAGGACATGATTTCGGCCAAAGTGGGTATGCCTATGGAGGGAATGGTAAAATTAATAAATCATAATTTTTATTTCTGCTTATTATTACAAAGTAGGAGATTCATGACTTACGGTTATCCCCCTCGTCCGATACAGACTCACTTATGGAGCCTGGACTAGCATCTATGATAACAAAAAACACTTTATAGTACTCAACAGCTTTTTGTTTTGTACTTTATATGGCGTTAATGTTATATTAAAAAATTACCGGGGGGCGATCCGGCCGGTGGCCCCTGTGGGTGGTACTCCTCCTCCTCCTCCTCCTCCTCCTCTGGTGGCTGTAGATCCACCGGGGGCTCGGGCACATGCTCTCCCTCCTCTGCGGCCCCTTGCTCCTCTGGGGGTTCTTAAGAAAATATAAAGTTTAATGTGGTTGCGTTATGATACATATAGGACTGTGGGGGGTACATTGAAATATATGGCGGACTACGTAGCCTACCTTATACAAGGACTATGGGGGTGAATTTGAACACATTGTGGAATATGTGGTGCAGTATAATATATGGAGAACTCTGGGGTGAATGAAACTTCATGGAGAACTCTAGGAAATTCATTACAGTTCATGGAGGACTATGGGATGCATTCTAATATCTGAAGGGTTATGTGGAACCCTTTATACTATATGGAAGGCTATGTGGGGGCCAATATTGTATTTGGAGAACTAGATATGAGGGGGTACAAAAATACAAGCAGGAGATGGAATTTTTTTGTGCTGAGGGAAAAAGACCCACTACCCACAGCACCCGGCTTTGCCATGCTCTCTCTGATATGGGAAAAGCTGGGTGGTGAGGGAATGATGTTTTGCCAAGCATGGCGAAGCTGGGTGCCAAGGACAAGAGGTATATCAGAACATATGAAAACTGTGTGCTGATAGAGGGTTGTCAGTTCATGGGAAATATATATATATATATATATATAATAAATATATATACATTAAAATATATATATTTATTATTTAAATATTATCTGTATATATTTATTTTTATAATTATATATATATATAATTAATATATTATATATTTTTATAATTATATATATATATAATTAATATATGATATATTTTTATAATTATATATAGATATATATTATTTATATATATATTATATGTATATTTTTTTTTATTATTATATATATCTAAATATATTTTTCGAATTGTATCTATATATATATATATATATATATATATTTTATATGTTTTATATATATATATATATATATAATCTATCGATCTATAAAATAGATTATATATATATAATTTTAATTAAGTAAAAGGATATATATATCATAAATATATACATTTAAATCAATATATTTATTACTTATTATATATGTATATTTTCTTATATTTATATTTATATATAATTAATATGAATTATATATATATTTAATTTAAAAATATATGTATAGATTTATATATATATGATATATATATATTATTTATATATGTATTATATATTTATATATTTATTTTTAGAATAAATATATATATATACATATATATATATATAGATAGATAGATAGATAGATAGATAGATAGATAGAGATATATATATATATATATATATATATATAAATAAATAGATATATATTTAAGAACACCATTATACGTTGCCAAGGCACACTCATCTGCGCCTACCTTGGTTTTGTAACTCTGCTTGTATGGCAGAGATCCGGGCACTGGAGCGGTACCGCAGATCCGCTAATTTTTTTCGGATCTGGGCGCAGGTGCGCTCCAAATGAAATCTCCTCCTCAACCCACGTTGGATCCTGCGCAATACCGCTTTCTTATGGAGAAGTGGATGCTCTTGCGCCTCACGGCAATCATAATCGCGAGCATCCACTTCTCTAATTAGGTAACGGACCTCCGCCTCTCCCCAAGCTGTTGCCCTCCTGCGTGCCGCCATTGTTCGCTGGTGTGTCTACGTAGCAAACGCAGTTGCGTCACCCGCGGTAACGCCTCTTCACATCTGATTCGACCGACAGCGTCACGTGAACGCTAGCTCCAATCAGATTGGGGTGGACGTTGTTGATCCTGCTCCAGCCAATGGCCGCCGTCGGCCATGGCGGGATTGTTGATTTGTGAAATATTACAATGCTATGTTTGAAGGTGAAAGTGCGACGCACTTTTAACAAATCAGAATGATCTTTGCTGCAGAAATGAGATCGCGCCATGACGCAAATGCTGTGTCAAGGGGTCGTGGTATCACACACTGCGAGCGCACATACAATTATAAAAAATCTAAAAAGAGATGTCGTTTGAAGGTTTCGGGGACGCACAAACGTCCCCGTTTAAAAACCCCAAATGAAAATATATAAGGCTTCATATTCATAATTTGTGTGTTTTTTTTTTATTGCATTGGTACATGGAAATCTAAATTGTACAAGAGCCCTAAATGATGTATTCATCATACAGCTGGACGCCAAATTGAGGAAGTAAATAAACCTTTGCAGGGTTTTACCTAAAGAAAAGCAATGTTGAAGTTAAAAGTGAACATTTTACTTTTAAACCCAAAAATAAATTTTAGTCATACCATTGAGCATTTCTACTATGGTATCAAGATAAAATTCACCATAAAATATATTGTGCAATTTCTTCTTAGTGCACCCATATGTAATATGTGGTTGAAATCAACTGGTTTGGCACATATTTTGGCACGCTGTTGTTCGCTACGCTCACTCTCAATGTGCGATCCGGAGCAGGAGGCCCAATGATAGCGGTGATGACACCCGGTGCCGGGCCGGACTAGTCTGGGGGTCGTAAGTGGTTGCCGGAGTCATGGCTTCAGCGGGGGTGATTGTAGTTTATATTCGTGACGCCACCTTAATCCGCCGCTGCTGTATGGGGCCTCCGGGGGTGATGTAACGGCAGCAATGGTGGTACTGCTCCCCACAGTAGCCCTTAATAGTGAATGAATGACAAACAAATCTTGTGGAAAGTTAAAACAACTGTTTATTAAAGTAATCATTTTGCAAAAATGACATTTTATTATAAATGTGATGAACATAACAATACAAGTAACCATATATTTTAAAATTAGTATAAATGTGATGAACATAATACAAGTAACCATATATTTTTTAAAATTAAGAAGGGAAGTTTCTAAAACCAATCAATACAAGAAAATAAAACTCAGCATAATAAATGTGCTCAATACAAGTTTATCTAATGCTGCCACGTAATTGCACCAGGACCATTAAAATATTGGCAGTACTTTTCTCGACAGGCCTTCGCATCATCGGTATTTCTGCCGGGCGCCAATGGTTGAAGTCCTGCGATTGCGGGATCTTCAGAATGCCATTCGCCAAGCACCACTTCGCCATTTAAGTCATCAGAGTCTACAAAGCCTGTTGGACAGTACGTAATAGCATCTCGCCGTCGAAGAAAGTTGTGAAGGGCGCAACAGGCCAAAACAACTGCGTCTATTGATGGTAGACTCAGGTTAATTGGTGTGTGGAAAACGCGGAAGCGATTTGCCATTATCCCAAAGGCATTTTCCACAACCCTGCGTGCCCTTGATAATCTATAATTGAACCTTTGTCTTTCCGCCGTTAGACTTTTCTGTGGGAATGGTTTCATGAGATTGGGATGAAGTGGGAAGGCTTCATCGCCCACAAATACAAAGTTAAGGTTTGCGGTAGTGTCAGAGTTGGGGGGCAAATGCAGTTCACCATTTTGCAAACGTTCACCAAAGCCTGTGTGTTCTAAAACCCCACCGTCAGAAACCCGGCCATTCATGCCAACATCAACAGCAATAAATTCGTAATTGGCATTCACAAGGGCCATTAGGATGATGCTGAAATAGCCCTTATAGTTATAAAAATAGGAGCCGCTGTTCAGTGGTTGAGTGATCCGCACATGTTTCCCGTCCAAAGCACCACCACAGTTTGGGAACTGCCAAAGGTGTTCAAAATCGGTGGCAATCTTCTGCCATTCCTCCACAGTTTTGGGGAACTCAATGTAGTTACGCAGACTGTGGAAAATTGCTCTACATGTCTCCGGAATAAGAATGCTGAGCAGGGACCTTGAAATTGCAGAAGAAAAATGTAAGTCTTGCAGGGAGCGTCCGGTGGCCAGGAAACGCAGCGTGACTGCCAATCTTTCATCTGCCGGGATGGCAGCACGCATCGCTGTATTCTTGCGCTGAATAATTGGCGTAACTCTTTCGAGTAAAAGGCTAAATGATTCTTCTGACATCCGCAGAAAATTGCGGAAATCCTGAGGATTATTTTCCTGCAGCTCTCTTAGCAGTTGCATGTGGGAGTATTTGTACCTCTTCTGCAGCCACTCTCTGGTCCACATGTGGCGCTTTCGTTTGGAACGCCTCTGTTCCACTTCACGTAGCCGACCGGCCTCAAACATCAATGCAGCACCCAGCACAACACGCTGCATGTCGTTCATGTTGTCCACACTGCAAAAAAACATGTAAAGATGAGAAAAGTTGCTATAAACCAATCACATTTTTTGGGGGGGTGTAAAAGAGACACTAAAATGGCCGCCCCCATAGAAGTGCACCACTTCTAACTGTGTCAGAGAAACAAATGGCGGCTGTAACTGTGTCAGAGAAACAAAATGGCGGCTGTAACTGTGTCAGAGAAACAAAATGGCGGCTGTAACTGTGTCAGAGAAACAAAATGGCGGCTGTAACTGTGTCAGAGAAACAAAATGGCGGCTGTAACTGTGTCAGAGAAACAAAATGGCGGCTGTAACTGTGTCAGAGAAACAAAATGGCGGCTGTAACTGTGTCAGAGAAACAAAATGGCGGCTGTAACTGTGTCAGAGAAACAAAATGGCGGCTGTCTGTGTCAGAGAAACAAAATGGCGGCTGTATCAGAGAGACAAAATAACCAGCAATACTACATAAGGACACATAAAAGGACGATGGACGCACAAAAGGACATATGTGTACAGATAACAACCAACCACTTTGATGATCCGCAAAAATAATTACTATCTATAAACACAAATACTTTCCATACTATAACAAAAACATGGAACAAGTAACATAGACTTTACGAAAATGACTTACCACGTCCAGAAAATGCAGCCGTCTATGCTATCTATTAATAATCGCAGTTTCGATCCTCCCAGCGACACGCTCGGGAACGAATGAGGGATATACAAGTGCAGATGCGGCTTTGATCCGAAAACCAAGCAAGCGGGAACAAAGCACGAATGAATCTGTAATACAGCGACACGCTCGGGAATGAATGAGGGAAGATGCAGCTTTGATCCGAAAACCAAGCAAGCGGGAACAAAGCACGAATGAATCTGGGTGTAGTCACCGGTTTGCTCCTAGAAGACTCAAAAGGGAACAAAGCATGAAGTGATACCCAATCAGAGCGCAATAGTGTTCTCATTGCTAACCAATCGTTGCAGAGAGGGGGCGCGGAAATGGCGACGTAACTAAACACTATTGTTCTCAGCGCCAACCAATGGGCGCAGAAGGGGCGTGGAAACGGGGACGCAACAACACGCCTTCGTGCATCTCATCTAGGTCGTCAACGAAATCGTAAATAGGGTGTCAAACATACAGATTCATGCAGCCCAGCAGGACTCCAACGAGCCAAAAATGGCCCAAGCTGTTCGGCATCGATCAGCGATTTCGCAGCAGGGGGTGAATCGTTGGTACGTGTCAAACATGACGAGATCGCAATTGAAGTCGTTCTTGCGTCACAGAAACTGTGACGTAGTAACGATCTCGTTGTACGATCTCGTTATGTGTGAAGTGGCCTTAATGTGATTATGTAAATAGCCTGTCCTCTTCTTTCCAGAGTTGTGTATCTAATCTGTAATTGCATTGGCCAGTGAAGGAATAGTCATTGTTCTTTACAGCAGGGGATCCCTTCATCTACTGTGGCTGGCAGACATATTGGAGCCCTGTGATGGACCAAACCATTGATGATAGGAAGTGTGACCCCTACCCCCTGAACAAACATGGTGGGCTGGTCAAGCAGCCCAGACAATGCATTTCCCTTTTTGTAACTTCAGAGTGAGCTGAAACTTGAAGAGAGCAGGAGCCCCAGCCTGGGTAGCTGTGGACACGGACGGAGCTAGGCCTGTGTGGCGGCCCGTGGGATTGTGTGGAACTCTTTGGACTACTGTAAGGACGATTGCTTTGTTATCCGGTCCGAGGATTGTCGGGAAGGGCCCCCGAATCTGTTTTACGTGGACTTATCGTGTGCTGTTCCAGTGTTCTTGTGAATAAACCTGTTGGATCGTCCCTCGGCCTCGTCCATCCTTTGCTCTCTTGTACACTCCCGTCACAAACTGGTTGGCAGCGCTGGGATCAGAGCAGAAGGAATGGAGGACAATGGCTCAACATCAGGAACCAGCACTGCAGAGTACAAGACCTGGACTTTGGGGAGCCTGCAATCAAAGGCCCTTGAAGTAGGAGTTCGTTTCAAAGGACTCTCCAAGGAGCAGCTGATTGAGGCGCTAGAAGGAGTCTGCTCGCAAAATGACGTGGAGGAAGGATCCTCACAGCAAACGGAAGAAAGACGGCAGCCGGAGGTGAATACCCAAAAACGTCAATGGGTTGTGTGGTACAAGGAGGAGATGGCACTGCTTGGAGATGAGGCCACCATAGAAGATAAGAGGGAGGCCATGCGTGGAGCTAAAGAGAAGGAGCGCAGGATGGAGGAGATGGCACTGCTGGATAAGGAGCTCGCTGTGGAAGCCGCGAGAGGTTCCAGACAGACTGTAACCCCAGCACCCATCATGAGGGAACTTCCCAGGGTGTCCCGCAAAGACTTTAAGCCGTTTAATGAGGCTGCAGGCGACATTGAGGGCTTCTTCCAGGACTTTGAGCATCAGTGTCGATTAATGGAAGTCCCGGACAGGGAGCGTGTCCGGCATCTGGTTGGGCTCCTAGAGGGGGGAGCTGCTGAAGCCTATAGAGCTATGGACCCTCGGTGGAACTGTGAGTATGCGGATATTAAACAGACTATTCTAGAACATTATGCTGTGACCCCAGACACTTACAGGACTCAGTTCCGTGCTTTAGCCTGTGATGGGGAAGTGTCTTTTAAGATATATGCTCATAGACTCAAACAAATATGTAATCGCTGGCTGGAGGCAGAGGAGGCCTTATCTTGGGAGACCTTCCTGTAGGTCATCCTAAAAGAACAATTCTTTGCCCAGTGCCCCGCTGAGATCCGGGAATGGGTGCGTGAGAGAAAACCAGCGACAGTGGAGGAAGCTGCTGCTCTCGCTGATGAGGCTCTCACCATCAAGCCTCAGTGGAGGGTTCTGTTGGAGGATGGAGAGACGCCTAATAGCTCCACAACACCGGATGCCCCCAGTTATTCTGTCCCCATTGTTCCCCGTTCCTCTAAGCCACCACATGTTGATACCCGTGTTAATGTGCCTCCAGTTGCTTCTACTGCACTTTCTGGAATACGCCGGGGAGAGGAAGTAACAGAGCGCAGGTGTTATGTTTGTAGGCATCCCGGGCATTTGCAGGCCTCATGCCCAGCCAGGCCATGGAGGAATCATCCTCAAACCCCTACAGCACCTTCAGGTGGGAGCCGGCCTCCAAGTTCCCCTACCCCTTACCCAAGAGGACGCCTTGGATGGAGGGAGACCCAGCTCAGATGCTATCAATGTGGACAGCCAGGGCATCGGCAAGTCTCCTGCCCAGCTGTTCAAATGAGGACTGATCCTGCACCCAATCGGATTGTTAATTATTTACAGCCCAGTGCCATGGAGGAAGATGTGGCACCGTTATGTGAGGACTGGCCTAGTGACTCAGCCCCCCATGTTGCACCACCAGGAGTTTACGGGGTGCGACCCGCAGTTATGACGACTTCTGCTCATCGAGGTAAGCACTTGCAGGAGGTTGTGCTGGATGGACAGAGACTTGTTGGATTTTGTGACTCGGGTGCTTTCCTCACACTGGCTGATCCCCGAGTGGTTCGGCCTGAGGCAATCCATAGAGGACCTGGGATTGTTATTGAACTGGCTGGTGGACAATGGAGGACTATTCCCACAGCCACTGTGGATCTGAACTTTGGTTTTGGGGTCAGGCGATGTGTGGTTGGGGTGATGGGTGGTCTGCCTGCAGCTGTTCTCCTGGGCAATGATGTGGGAGAGCTACGATGCCAATTCGTGGCTGCATGAAGCCACATGTAAGTAACGCTCTGCCTGTGTGTACTTAACCAGTGACCTGTAGAGGTCCCTAGTACGTACACAAGTTGGGAGGGGGAGGGATTGTGAAGATGTAATTTACCCTCTCACTGTATATGCTGTGATACTGTGTCATGATATGTATATTTCCCTGGTTGTATTAGTTGTAATTCATGTATTTTCTTGGGGGAGCTACTGGTCTCAATGTGTCTCTCTCATACAATTGTAGTCTTGGCATCTAATGTGATTATGTAAATAGCCTGTCCTCTTCTTTCCAGAGTTGTGTATCTAATCTGTAATTGCATTGGCCAGTGAAGGAATAGTCATTGTTCTTTACAGCAGGGGATCCCTTCATCTACTGTGGCTGGCAGACATATTGGAGCCCTGTGATGGACCAAACCATTGATGATAGGAAGTGTGACCCCTACCCCCTGAACAAACATGGTGGGCTGGTCAAGCAGCCCAGACAATGCATTTCCCTTTTTGTAACTTCAGAGTGAGCTGAAACTTGAAGAGAGCAGGAGCCCCAGCCTGGGTAGCTGTGGACACGGACGGAGCTAGGCCTGTGTGGCGGCCCGTGGGATTGTGTGGAACTCTTTGGACTACTGTAAGGACGATTGCTTTGTTATCCGGTCCGAGGATTGTCGGGAAGGGCCCCCGAATCTGTTTTACGTGGACTTATCGTGTGCTGTTCCAGTGTTCTTGTGAATAAACCTGTTGGATCGTCCCTCGGCCTCGTCCATCCTTTGCTCTCTTGTACACTCCCGTCACATTGCCTTTAACCAGTTTTCAGCAATGGTTTGAATAATGTTTGCTAATAAAAATGGACCCAGACTGCAGGACTGGCAGCAGTCAAAAACTTTACCTGTAAATAAGTTGCACCACTTGTGCCTACTACCAGAGTACAACTTTGCCAAAAAGGACCCTCATTGACACCACCAATAAGGAGAGGAAAAGGTTGCAGGAAGGGACTGCGGCAGAGGCGACCGAGACCCAGTCACCATGGAAACCGGTGATATTCCTCCTATGGGTTTTGGGACCAGGATCTTTGGGTGGTGGTTGATGGGGGGGGTACACCAGTTTGCAACATTTAAGAAAGTGCCTCCTCTGCGCGGGAAGAATGTTTTGAAAATGAAAATTTAAAAAAAAATGTTAACCTGTGTTACCCTTTGAAGCCTGAGAACGTGCTGGAATTAACCCATCAGGGCACTACAAGGTACTGCATCCTGACAAAGATGTAGAGCCTACCTCCAGGGACGGACCTGGAAGACCAGTTCCGGTAACAGCAAAACACATTATAATCCCAGTTTTTCCCCCATCCCCACAGACTGGTGACAGACTAGAACTGGACCCCAATGGATGGCCACCCAGGGGTGGCACTGATCCAGTCCACTATACAATGACCAGGTGAGAGGGGACAACAGTTGGACAGTTAAGCGGGCTTTACACGCTACGATATCGATAATGAATTATCGTCGGGGTCACGTTGTTTGTGACGCACATCCGGCGTCATTAACGATATCGCAGTGTGTAACAGTCATGTGCGACCTAAAACGATCGCAAAAGTGGCAAAAATCGTTTGCCGCGGAGAGGTCGTCCTAAAACAAAAAATCGTTCTTTTTAATTAGCGATGTTGTTCCTCGTTCCTGCGGCAGCACACATCGCTGTGTGTGACACCGCAGGAGCAAGGAACAGCTCCTTACCTGCTTCCACTGGCAATGCGGAAGGAAGGAGGTGGGCGGGATGTTTACGTCCCGCTCATCTCCGCCCCTCCGCTTCTATTGGACAGCTGCCGTGTGACGTTGCTGTGACGCCGCACAAACCGCCCCCTTAGAAAGGAGGCGGATCGCTGTCCAGAGCGACGTCGCAGGACAGGTAAGTAGTGTGACGGGGGTAAGCGAGGTTGTGCGCGACGGGCAGCGATTTGCCCGTGTCGCACAACCGACGGGGCCGGGTACAATCGTTTGCGATCTCGCTAGCGAGATCGCAGCGTGTAAAGCCCGCTTTAGAGTTAGCAAGTGGAAGTGAGAGGAGACGGACGCAACTCTGACATGGGAGTGTAACGGAGACCTGAGGGCCCAGGCGTGTGGTTGCTGGAGGAGTACGGCGAAGTACTCCCGGAACTATAGCCGACGGGGCACAGAGCCCTAGGTCAGGCAAACGCTTCAGGTAGACCTGATAAAAAGGCAGACCTGATAAAAATCTGCACAGTAAAGGGACCATCCAGGAGCTCACTGACCTTAGAAGTCCGGGGGCACCAGCAGTAACGGGAGAACCAGGGACCGGAATGGAACACCGACCCTACAGGGTTCACACTGCCCGCCGTATGAACCAGAGACTGAGAGACAAACAGGAGTGGACCCAAAGACACTTGAAGCCACGGGGACCCACCAACTTGAGAAAGGTGCAGGGGAAAGAAGCCACCAGGTCACCAACCGGCACTGGGACTAAGGGAACCAGAGGTGAATACCAGCCTTCCTCCGGGTACCACTTACCATCTAGTGTGAGTAAAGAGAACCAATTACACAGCAACCCCTTGTGTGGCCTATCATTCTTTCTACACCTTACTCCACCACCTAACCCCTGGGGCCCCGGCCCTACTTGCGGAGGGCCCAACATCCAGGCTGCCATCACATCAGCCCCAGCGGAGAGACTGTGCAGCGGCGGTTCCATCATGATAACCGAAACCCGCAAGTGGCATCACAACATAAACCTTATTAACTATTCCCCTGTATATGGACCCTTTTTGAAAGTGACCCCCAGGGTCACAGAACCGATAAGCGGCCACCCAGTGACACATCCCAGTAGTACACTGCCCAGGACCGAGTACCTCATAGCCCTAGGGTATCACACTATACTCCATTCAATTGGCCTAAAGGATATCACTCACTCTTAGTTCTCTTCCTATCTTTCTGACCATTCCTTCAGCGTATCATTTGCTGGCTCCACATCTTCTTCAAGGTTCAGTCCTTGGCCCTCTTCTCTTCTCTTTCTACACTGCCCCAATTGGACAGACCATCAGCAAATTTGGCTTGTACCATCTGTATGCTGATGGTAAATGACTTTACACCTCATCCCCTGACCTCAGCCCCGCTGTACTAAAGAACACTAGTGACTGTCTATCCACAGTTTTCAACATCATGTCTGCTCTCTATCTGAAACTTAACTTTTCCAAAACTGAACTTTTTCTCCTCCCACCGTCCACTGATCTCCCTAAACCTGACATCTCCCTCTCTGTCTGCGGCACCATTATAACTCCTAGGCAGCAGGCTCTCTTTCTGGGTGTTATGCTTGACACCAGTCTTTCTTTCACCTCCTATTTACAATCTTTTGCCCGCTCTTGTTCTTGCACCTGAAGAACATCTCTAGAATATACCCCTTTCTCACCATGGAAACAACAAAACCTCTTACTATGCTCCCTGATCCACTACCGCCTTGATTACTGTAATTCTCTATTAATTGACCTCCCCCTCACTAGATTTTCCCCTCTCTAGTCCATACTTAATCCTACATCTAGGGTCACCTATCTGTCTAATTGTTACTCAAACACTTCTGCTCAGTGCCACTCATTGGACTGGCTGCCCATACATTATAGGATCCAATTTGAATAACTTGTTCTCACCCACAAAGCTCTACACAGTGTGGCATCCCCTTACATATCCACCTTTATCTCTACGCTCACAAACGACTTTCGACTAACATCCACACTAATCCGAACCACCCACTCTCGTCTCCAAGAATTCTCCCAAGCTGCACCCATCCTCTGGAATGCTCTACCCCAAAACACTAGGATGATCCGTAACTTACACAGCTTCAGACGTTCCCTAAAGACACCTCTTTTTGGATGGCCTAATCCCTAATCAAAGTCAATTCATACATAGTCCCTATACTATTTCTCAGAACAGAATCGCCGTGAAACTCCATCGCACCCAAAAGCATTACAAAGATTGGCTCATGTAGTCTTTATTTATTACCCATTTCTTCAACATGGCTGGACTTTCGTTGTAAATGATCACCTTGTGTCGCCTCCCATCTCACCCCATTGTAGATTGTAAGCTCTTACGAGCAGGGTTGTCATTATTTTTACTTTAATAGCTTTTATAACTGTTACTTATGAATGTTTGTTTATATATGAACATCTGAATTGTTAGCACTATAGAAATAACGATGATTATTATTATTATTATTATTATTATTAGTGGAGATTTTGAAGAATTTTGAAATATATTTTTATCCTGCAGCCATTTGATTTGACTTTACCTATTTTGAAGCAAAATCCACCAGAAACATGAACTTTTTCCATAGAAATTAATAAGAAGAGTTTTCAAAATATTTTGGAAGCATTTTTAAGGAGGATTTTGGAGCAGATCACTTTAAATCACTAATAGCTGCTGAGAAAAAAAATGGATTGCAAACAGACAACACATGGATGACAAGTGAGGAAAAATCGTCCTAATCTGGATGAGAATGGGACCGTTTTTTCATACGTTCGTGTGAGTCCAGCCTATGAGGCAGTGGCCATCTGCTATTCTTTTTTCATGCCATATTGGCTCACATGCACCCATACAAGTCTATATGACCGTGTGAAACATCGCACTGTACACAGAGACAGGTCGCGGAGAAGAGGGAAAAAGTACTCTCTCCCTCTTCTCCGTACCTGAGATCAGATCACAAGATCAGATCACAGTTACATGATACTCGGCTAATGCTAGCATCAGAACCTGAGTGGAGGGTCATTAACATATCGCTTCCTATGCTCTTGCATCGCAAGCATTATACAAGTGGAACCGAGGCCTAAGGGGTGCTTTACACGCTGCGACATCGCTAGCGATTGCTACCGATGTCGAGCGCGATAGCACCCACCCCCATCGTATGTGCGACATTTGATGAACGCTGCCGTAGCGAACATTATCGCTATGGCAGCGTCACACGCACACACCTGTGCAGCGACGTCGCTGTGACCGCCGAACAATCCCTCCTTCAAGGGGGAGGTGCGTTCGGCGTCATAGCGACATCACCGCGACGTCACTAAGCGGCCGTCCAATAAAAGCGGAGGGGCGGAGATGAGCAGGACGTGACATCCCGCGCACCTCCTTCCTTCCTCATTGCCGGTGGACGCAAGTAAGGAGATGTTTGTTGTTCCTGTGGTGTCACACACAGCAATGTGTGACGCCGCAGGAACGACGAACAACATCGTACCTGCAGCAGTAACGATATTAAGGAAAAGAGCGACGTGTCAACGATCACCGTTTTTGAGCGATTTTGCGATCGTTGATCGTCGCTCCTTGGTGTCACACGCTGCGATGTCGCTACCGGCGCCGGATGTGCGTCACTAACGACGTGACCCCGACGATATATCGGTAGCGATGTCGTAGCATGTAAAGCACCCTTAACTCACATTTTACAAGGTCCACTGGCGATTTTCCGAAGCAGTTTCCGGTGTATGGCATTGGCTGCGGTGCTAATGTCATCTTCACAATGCGGCAGCCAATCAGTGAGTCAAGCCCAGCTCTAGCGGGATGTTCCCGTGTTGTTCAGAGCTCAATGAGGTTGTCACCGATTGGCTGCGCTGTCAGCACCACAGCCAATGCCAGACACCAGGGAAGAGTGACGGATACTCGCTAGTGGGCCAGGTTAGTACAGCGCGGTCTGTTTTTTACATCAAATGGCAGAAAGGGGAAAAATTTAATTGAAAAGGAATGATGGAAGGCCAAACACAGTTTCTTATGGTAATAGTTGCAATGTGAAACAGATACAATAAGAAATAGATGTCATACAGATGGTGTGGCATCAGTTTTTTATACACCCATTGTGTTTAATAGGAAAGTCTGATCTGTAAAAATTAGTTGAAGTAGCACACACTGGAATTGACTATTGTTCATCCATGTGTGAAACCGATCATGTGAACTATCACATTGATCTAGACAGGTCTGTGTGTTTTCTCTGTATGTTTTTCATTTTGTATACTTACATCAAGTGTCTGGGTGAACAAGAAAAATCGGACCCCATATACTATACTTTGTCAGTATTAACACAGAAAACTGTATTTTAAGATGTTCCTATTAAAATGATGTAAAAAAGAGATATCACGTTAACTACAGAAACACAGATGACAATACAGATAAAAATTGGACAATTTGTCATACACTTGTCAGACCGCAGCCTAAAGGCCACTTTACACGTATCAATTTATCGTGCGTTCGCATGAGCGATCGCACCCACCCCCATTGTTTGTGCGATACGGGCAATTTCTTGCCCGTGTTGCACAAAGTCGTAAACCTCTGTCACACGTACTTACCTTACAAACTACCTCGCTGTGGGCGGCAAACATCCACTTCCTGAAGGGGAGTGACGTTCGGCGTCACAGTGAAGTCACACAGCGGCCGACCAATAGAAGCGGAGGGGCGGAGATGAGTGGGACGTAAACATCCCGCCCACCTCCTTCATTACTCATTGCCGGCGGCCGCAGGTAAGCTGTGTTCATCGTTCCCGGGGTGTCACACAGAGCGATGTGTGCTGCCTCAGGAACAATGAACAACCGACAAGCAGAAGGACGTTCGATTTTTAGGAAATGAGCGACGTGTCAACGAGCAACGATTATGTGAGTATTTTTGCTCGATCACAGACGCTCGTAGCTGTCACACGTTACGATATGTCAAATGATGCCGGATATGTGTGTACCGCCCAGGGCTCGGCCACAGCTGCAGAGACGCTCGGATCAATGCTCGTCGGTGGGTGGCTCGAGCTCTCCACGGAACCAAGGGTCACGTCGCTCTGGAAGGGGGTTGGCGCTACATGCAGGGACTTCGGTGGGGAGATCCACGGCCGGAGCCGCTGTGGTTTGTAGGATATTTAAGTTTGTGACGCCATCCACGGGTTGTGGTGAATGGATGGACACCACCGCTGCCGTTGACTAGGCTCCCGGGGACGGTGTTGCGCAGCTTGGTGTTGACCTCCTCCGTTGGTAGGGGGATGGTGGTCACGGGGGCCCGAGGGAGATGCTGAAGCGAGGGGACGGATGCGTGCTGGGGTGTCGGTGCGGTGCGGCGTGGTGCGTGGCCCGAAGGCACTGTTGTACTCACTATGAGAAAACACGCTGGAGTCCCTGGTAAACCAAACAATATGGTGAACGATGCCCACAGCCGGCTGCAGTTTCCCCTTAACAGGTTGGTGGTTTCCGCCTTTCTCCTGCACCTCTGTTGTGTGAAAGTTATGACTCCTATGCCTAAGCAACGCTAGTCCGCTCCCTGGTTTGCTGTGTGTCGGGAGAGCCCTGTGTGCCTGCAGACGCTGGCCCCTTGGGTCTCTATGCCTTGGCGGTGGCTTTACCCTAATCGTTGGGCTGTTGTCTTCAGTCGGGTCTCGTGTGGGAAAGGTCCTAAAGTCCAGTCCTCAATCAGTTGATTTGACTTAGCCCAGTTGTTTCTGGGCCTCGTATTGGGTCTGAGTACCCCACCTGGTGCTCCGGTTTCCAATCGGTTCCCCGGTTTGGTGCCAGCGGGCCACCGCACGTCCCCGGTCCCTACGGTTCCACTGGCTGTAATCCCAGCTCCTGCAGGTAGCCACCAGAGTCTGCCTCCTTGCCAGGGGTGACTGGGCTCCAACCCAGACACCTGGTGTAGACTTGTTGGCAGGCCTGAGCACAAGTCTGCTCTTCAACTTCACTCAAACACGTCTCGTCTCTGGTTTTTTTTCCCGCCTCCGGGACTGTGAACTCCTCGGTGGGTTTAACCAACCGCCTAGCTCCGTCCCCCTGGTGTGGACATGAAACCCGGAGGGTGGTGACAAGGATTTATAGTTTGGCTGCTGTCACCTTTTTAGGAGAGGGTGTGTGTGTGTGTGGGACTACCTGGGACGACCTGACTAGTCCAGGGTGTCACATTCCCCCTTGGTTTAATGCAGACCGTCCGCAGGCTGCCCGTCCACCATCGGTTTATTTTGTTGCTTTTGAACTGAAAAAAATAAACAGGTTACAAGCATAATAACGTTGGTATAAACTTCAAGGATATTTTTCTTTTTAAATCTTCCCTTGCCGGAGGCACAATCTTAAACGTTGCAAACATAACATTTTTATTAATGCGGGAACGGGACCGGGTCCTTCAATCACCCACCCAAACAATCCTAGCCTTGATGCTGCCCATAAGAAACGGGCAGCACCCCTTTTCCCCAGTCCAGGAACGGGCCCAGGTATTGTTTACGGGACGGGTGCAGGGTTTCACACCTGTTTGTCTCTCAGAGGCCCCACGTCCAGGTGACCCCTGATCTGGAGGATCGCCACCGGTTGCAGTGGTGGCGGGCCTCGGCCATCTCTTTCCCGCAGGCCCATCCTCCAGTCTGCCTCTCCGGAGGTTGTGAAACGGGACAAGCCGCTAAGGGGATTATTTACAAGCCCAATAGTTTTTGGGTTGGCCTGCAAGTTCTTGGCCTTGTCTTTATGAAAAGGGGCAAAACAAAGTCCCAATGGGGACGGGCTGTATAGTCCCAACGGGGACTGTGTTCAACTTGGCAGCCGGGATCTGCTGCCTTTAACTTTCATGTTAATCAGGTAAAAGTCTCAGATAATTGGGGCTCATTCATTCAGCTATGTACACAATCAACATATTGCACCCCTAGATGGCAGTCTCCCTGTACCTAAGCGGGGGCCTACCTAGGTTGGGGCGTGTGGACCTCCAGGGCCCAGTGCTGTCATGGGGAGGCAATGGGATAGAGGGGACAACCGGTCCCTCTTCCCGTATGTCAGGCATGGCTGGTAGAGCCCTACGGGGGCGTGGTATAGGTGTATCCCTGGGCGCTTGTTTAGGTGGCTCGCTGGCGGGCGTCTCCGTCTCTATTTCTTCCACGGGTTGTGGGAACATTATCACGGGAACAATTACCGCACCATTCTGCATAGGCCAGTCTGCTGGGAAGTCACCCATCACGGTATGAATCACCTCTTTCTTCTGTTCCCCGCTCGGCACGAGAACTGGAGCCTCATCTACCAGCTTCAAGGCATTCGGGCATCTCTTCAGGTGGTCCCTGGAAACAATAGCTGTGGTCTTCCCCTGGTCGCGACTGATCAAGTAGGTCTTTTCGTTTTCCCATTCAGTGGGCTGTATGACGTATGGGGTCCACTGGTCGTCGAGCTTATGCATTCTTCTCTTACATTTCAGCACCACATCCCCGGGTTCAAAGGGGATAGCCGGAGCCCGCTTGTTGAAGCGCTGCTCTTGCTTTTCTCAGCTCTGGAGCAGATTCCTCTCCACATACTCCTGGATCCGTCGGTACTGCGTCTGTCGCTTGGCATCCCAGTTGTTAGTGGAGGGAAGGGCTTCGGGTGCTTCTATGTCCATTTCTAGGTCCACTGGCAGCCGTCCCAGTCGGGCTCTCATCAGGTACGCAGGCGTGCACTTGGTGGAACTGCAGGGTATGTTATTATACATGTCCACCAGGTCAGGCAGCTTTTCCGGCCATAGGTTCCTTTCCTCCAACGGTAGTGTCTTGAGGAGGTTCAGGACCAGGTGGTTCATCTTCTTACACATCCCATTAGTTTAGGCATGGTATGGCGTGGTCCAGATTTTCTTGCACCCGTACAAGTGGCAAAACTCCTGGAACACCTCTGCTTCAAAGGCCGGGCCCTGGTCCGTGAGCACCTTTTCAGGGTAGCCATGTGGTCGGCAAAAGTAGGCCTGGAAGGCTCTAGCTGCGGTGCGGCCCGTCAAGTCTTTAACGGGGACAACCACCATGAACCTTGAGTAGTGGTCCACAATGGTCAGGGCATAGGTATACCCGCTTCGGCTGGGCGTGAGCTTGATGTGGTCCAAGGCGACCAACTCCAGCGGTTGGTGAGTGATGATCGGCTGCAGAGGGGCCTTCTGGCTGGCCTCGTCCCGCCTTCTCAGCGTACAGGGGCCACATTTTCAACACCGGGCCTCCACAGACTCTCGCATCCCACTCCAGTAAAACCGCTCCCTTAGCAACATTTCCAGCTTTTTCCAACCAAAGTGCCCTGCGCCATCATGGTAGGCCTGCAGGACTTTGGGCACGCTGGCCTCGGTGACCACCAGCTGGCGAACCTTCTTATGGGTTTTCGGGTTGATCAGCTCCCTATACAGCTTCCCTTGATGTAAGTACAGCCGGTCTCTCTCCTTCCACAACCACTGAACTTCTGAGGGGGCTGCGGGGTCCATCCTGGAAGAGCCCTGCGCAATCATGGTTTTGACCAGTTGGACTGCAGGTTCTTGGTCCTGAGCTTCTTGCCACCCTTGGCTGGGCAGCGGATCAAGGTTCACCTGCTGTTGGTTAACGCAGGGCTTTTCATCCTGTGGGCGATGGAACGCAGGTAACTCAATTTCCTCAAGGTCGTCGCCCTCCACCCCTTCATCGGGCAGTTGCGGCATCCGCGACAGCGCATCTGCGTTGGTGTTTTTGCGACCAGCCCTGTACTTGATGGTGAAATCTTATGTCACGCTCCCCGGGTCCCGACGTCGTTTCTCACTCACCGCTCCGGTCCCCGGGTCCCCTGCCTCCAGCCACACGTCCCCCTCGGCACCGCTCCCTGCTCTGGCCTCCGGCACCCGGGCGTCACGCATGTGCATTAGGGCGCGCACGCGGTCACTGACCTCCTCTTAAAGGCCCTGCACTCCCTAACAGGATATTGCATCAGTCAGGGTCAGGTATATTAGGAGCTCCCTGCCTGGAGGGCGTCGCCTGTTCGTCGAGTTCTGCAAGCTAGAAGTCCAGGTCCCCTTGTGTCTTACTCTTACTAAAAACGTTGTCTCTTCCGTAGAGCCTGCTCTGCCTCCGTAACCGGTCCCTGAATCCAGTCTTGCCAAGAGGTCCTCCGGTGTCTGTCGGCGGGGAATCCAACCACCGTTTCGGCAGCCTGTGCCTTTCTGGTATCTCCGACTTCACCCAGCTGCCTTCCATCACACCCAGCTAACCCGGATCCCGCCTGAGCTTCCTAACCATCACCCGTACTGGACTTCCGTAATTATTTCCGAGGACTCTGTGGCTCCAAAGACTCCGTTTTACCCGTTCCCTGTGGGACGCTACCCCGGTTCCGCTAGTACTCCGGCTACCGTGTACCTAGGCCCTCTGGTGGGGTGCCTGGACAGTCCCTGTATAGGGGTTAGCTCCAGGTTGCCTCACTGGGGGAGTCCGGTACACGGCCCAGAGGATCCACCATCACCCGGACCTAACATCTTAATTGGACAGTCGAGCCATCCACTGCTGCTCTAGGGCGCCCAGCTTAGCTATATCCAGATGTGTCAATGGATTGTTGTCCGTGTAGGCAGTAAACTTCGCCGCCGCGAGGTAGTGCTTGAACCTTACGGTTATTGCCCACACGAGGGCTAAGAACTCAAGCTTAAAGGAGCTGTAATTTTCGGGGTTCCTTTCCGTTGGCCGGAGTTTTCTGCTAGCGTAGGAGATCACTTTCTCCTTCTCGTCCTGTACCTGGGACAGAACCGCACCCAGGCCCACATTGCTGGCATCGGTGTAGAGGACGAACGGGAGGCCGTAATCGGGGTAGGCCAAGATCTCCTCCCCTGTCAGGGCTGACTTCATCTGGTGAAAAGACTCCTTGTGCTTCTCGCCCCAGACAAACGGGGGCCCAGGGGCTCTCCCGTTCTTGGTCTGTCCCACGAGGATGTCTTGCATGGGCGCAGCCATCTTCGTGTACCCCTTGATGAAACGGCGGTAGTAGCCCACCAGGCCCAGGAACTGCCTCACCTCCCTCACCGTGGTCAATCGTGGCCAGCTCTGGATAGCAGCAAACTTTTCAGGATCCGGGGCTACACCTTCTGCGCTCACTACGTGTCCGAGGTATTGCACCTTGGGTTTCAGCAGATGGCACTTGGAGGGCTTCAGCTTCATCCCGTACTTGGAGAGGGCCGCAAACACTTCTGCCAGGTGCTCCCAGTGGGCTTTGTACGTCTTGGAATATACAATCACGTTATTCAAATACAGTAGAACAGTCTCGAAGTTGAGATGCCCCAAGCAGCACTCCATGAGCCGTTGGAAGGTCCCGGGGGCATTGCACAGCCCAAACGGCATGCTGTTGAACTCGCAGAGCCCCATGGGGGTAGCAAATGCGGTCTTCTGACGATCTTCCTGTGCAACCGCCACCTGCCAGTATCCACTGGTAAGGTCAAGGGTAGAGAAATAATTAGCAGTTTTTAATGCAGCCAGCGACTCTTCGATGCGGGGGAGAGGGTAGGCATCTTTATGTGTGATCTGATTGATCTTCCGGTAATCCACACACATTCTCATGGTACCATCCTTCTTCTTTACCAGCACCAATGGAGCTGCCCAGGGACAACAACTATCCCGGATGACCCCTGCCTCCTTCATGTTCCTCAACATGTCTTTGGCACATTGATAGTGTGCTGGTGGGATCGGCCTATACCATTCTTTAATGGGTGGATGTGTGCCTGTGGGGATATGATGTTGAACCCCCTTAATCCTCCCGAAGTCTAGCGGGTGCTTGCTGAAAACCTGCCCATATTCCTGTACCACCCTGTATACCCCGTCTTTTTAGTGTAGCGGGGTAGACTCAGTGCCGACATGTAACTCCCGGCACCACCCCTCTATCTGCATAGATGGGGTGTCACTGCTCATGTTGGGTGCAAGGGTAGTGGGGGTGGTTTCAGGAATGGAGTGGGCGTCCATGGTGAACAGCTTAGCTGTGGTGGCGTAGCGAGGGAGCCTAACCTCTTCCTCCCCACAATTCAGCACTCTCCCCTTTTTGACGTCAATCACCCCCCTGGCTGCCATTACTGTGTGCCAGTGCTCTGAAGGTGAGGGTTCCACCAACACCGGGTAATCTCGTCCCTGGGGGCCTATTGCTGCTCTGCACCAAATCATCATCTCACTCCTTGGTGGGACCACTAAAGGGGCTGCGTCCATCACCCGCACTCCACCCATCTCTCCACCCGTCAGGTTCACTTGCTGCCGATGCAGGAGGGCTCGGATCTCATGCTGTAGTGCCCTCTGCCAGCCCCCTCCTGCATTGGCAGACAGCTGCTGCAACAGGCTCAACACTTCTCCCATACAGTGCTCAATCACGTTGGTCCCTAGGACCACTTTCGGGTTACGGTCACTGGGCTCATTCAGCACCACAATCATCCCTTGGCGTTTCAGCTGGGTCCGTCCCACAGTCAGGGTCACATCTTTGAACCCCACCTGGGTCGTAGGGAGCCCATTGGCCACAATAATGGTCATGCTCTCATCGGGAGGGGCAAGTTCACTATCGGCCCAGTATCGCTGGTACAATGAATAGGCATAGTCGTTACCTGCGATCCGGTGTCCAACAGGGCCATGGTCGGGACGCCATACACTGCCAGGGAGATGATGGGGCGATCTCCAACGTACCGGTCTAGCCAATCAGTCGGGCCGTGAGGGTCTACTCCTGAGGATTGGCCCTTGGCTTCAGGGGTTGCTCGTTTAACGGGCATCGCCTAGAGTAATGGCCGGGGTTGTTGCACTTGTAGCAAACAGGTGGCTCGTACCGCGGGTTATTGTTCTTCCTCCGCTGCATCTAAGGGACATCTTCCGGACTGTCATCGAGCTGGATCTTCTCCTGGGGCTTGGCTCTCGTCGGTAGCTGGAGTGCAGCGAGGATCCGGGTGAGGTCTTCGTTCATGCTTCAGACCTGCGAGGCCAGCGCTTCCATCGTCCCAACGGGTGCGGCAGGAGCCGGTAGTGCCAAGGGAGGGGGCGCTACCGAGATGGGAGCGGTTTCGACCGGCCAGGGGGTCACATCAGGAGCGCCAACGGTTGGTGCTTGCAGGGCCTTAATGGCCCGCTCCTTTAGTACTGCGAAGTCTAGGTCAGCGTGCTCCAAAGTCCATAATCGCAGCTGTTTGCTGTCTTCGGCAGACCCCAGTCCCTGCAAGAACTGCTCTACTAGCATCTTGTTGCTGTCGGCCTCACTGATGGTGTCCACCCGCCTCAGCGTCCGGAGGGCTGTCTGCAGGCGCAAGGCATAGTCCCTTATACTGTCCGCGGGTCGTTGCCGACATTGGTAGAACTGCATCCGCAACTCAGCCTCGGTGCGGGTTTCAAAGGTGGTCTGGAGTTTCTCGAAGATAGTGGTCACCGAGGCCCGGTCCGCGTCTGCCCAGGTCTCCATCTCCTGCTCGGCCTTGCCGGTCAGCTGCCCCAGCACTATCGTCGCACGCTGTCTGCCGGTCATGGCATACAAGTCAAGGATCGTATTTATCTTTTTTCGGAACACCAGCAAGGCATCAGGCTTCCCATCGTACTGGGGTAGCCAGGTAGCATCGGACACGTAGGGCAGGGAGATCGGCATTACCTGGGCGAACGCTGGACCCGCGGCCTCCCCCGCTCTTGCGACCGGAGCGAGGGTCGCCACGTTCCCGTCTTCAGGCGCCGCCACTCCCGCAGCTGACGCCCCTTCGCCATCTCCGGTAGGTACGGACATCTTCCCTCCGTCCCTCCCTTGGTCTTTTCGGGGCACTCCGCTTGCCTTCTGCACCGCTCTGCTCTCAGGGGGCGGGGCGTCACTTTCGCGCCCTTTTCACTTGGAGAAGACGGCTTGGGCGTGAAACTTCGCGCCACAGGAGGGTGACAAGATGTCGGATTCTGCAATTTTTCAACGGGGACTCCGCTGACGATAGCTTCAAGGCGCACTTCCACAGGTAAGTGGATGGGTTCAATCCTGTTCGTGACGCCAGAAGAGTCGATGTGTACCGCCCTGGGGCTCGGCCACAGCTGCCGAGCTGCTCGGATCCGTGCTCGGCAGTGGGTGGCTCGAGCTCTCCACGGACCCGGGGGTCACATCGCTTTGGAAGGGGGTTGGCGGTACACACAGGGACTTCGGTGGGGAGATCCACGGCCGGAGGCGTGGTGGTTTGTAGGAGATTTAAGTTCGTGACGCCACCCACGGGTTGTGGTGAATGGATGGACACCACTGCTGCCGTTGACTAGGCTCCCGGGGACGGTGTTGCGCAGCTTGGTGTTGACCCCCTCCATGGGTAGGGGGATGGTGGTCCCGGGGGCCCGAGGAAGGTGCTGAGGCGAGGGGATGGATACGTGCTGGGGTGTCGGTGCGGTGCGCCGCGGTGCACAGCTTGAAGGCACTGTTGTACTCACTATGAGAAAACATGCTGGAGTCTCTGGTAAACCAAACAATATGGTGAACGGAGCCCGCAGCCGGCTGCAGTTTCCCCTTAACAGGTTGGTGGTTTCCGCCTTTCTCCTGCACCCCTCTTGTTTGAAAGTTATGACTCCTATGCCTAAGCAACAGTAGTCCGCTCCCTGGCTTCCTGTGTGTCGGGAGAGCCCTGTGTGCCTGCAGACGCTGGCCCCTTGGGTCTCTATGCCTTGGCGGTGGCTTTACCCTAATCGTTGGGCTGTTGTCTTCAGTCGGGTCTCGTGTGGGAAAGGTCCTAAAGTCCAGTCCTCAATCAGTTGATTTGACTTAGCCTAGTTGTTTCTGGGCCTCGTACTGAGTCTGAGTACCCCTCCTGGTGCTCCGGTTTCCAATCGGTTCCCCGGTTCGGTACCGGCGGGCCACCGCCCGTCCCCGATCCCTACGGTTCTACCAGCTGTAATCCCAGCTCCTGCAGGCAGCCACCACCGTCTACCTCCTTGCCAGAGGTGACTGGGCTCCAACACAGACACCTGGTGTAGAATTGAAGGCAGGCCTGAGCACAGGTCTGCTCTTTTGTCTCTCTGTTTTTTTTTCCCGCCTCCGGGACTGTGAACTCCTGGGTGGGTGGAGCCAACTGCCTGGCTCCGTCCCCCTGGTGTGGACATTAAACCCGAGGGTGGCGACAAGGTTTTATAGTTTGGCTGCTGTCACCTTTTTAGGGGAGGGTGTGTGTGTGTGTGGGACTTCCTGGGACGACCTGACTAGTCCAGGGCGTCATATGTGTCACTAATGACGTGACCCCGACGACATATCGTTAGATATATCATAGCTTGTAACGTGCCCTTTAGGCCCCCTTCACATGTCCGTGAAAATCACGCACATTTTTCACAGACGTGTCAAAGGTGCGTATTGCCCTCCGTGTGCCGTATTTATGGCACACATGTGTTCTCCGTGTATTATCCGTGATAACACATGGAGAATGGGAACTCTCTGCTCACCTGTCCCTGGCGTTGCTCTCCGTGGTGCTGATCTTCGGTCTCCGGTCCTGCTGACTCTCCGCTGCTGCTGCTGCCGGCCTGCAGTGGAGTGAATATGCAATGAGCATAATGAGCGGGGGTCGAAAGCAAGTGCCAGCAGCGGCAGAGACAGCTGGGCTGGAGAAGGTGAGTACAGAATTTTTTTTTTCACAGACATGTGATTTCTCCAGTGCGTGTCACACGGATCACACCCGTGCGGCCCGTGTGACACCAGTGATGCCAGAGAAAAACGGACATGTCTATGTTTGGAGCACACGGGCACATGTATGCTCCACACAAACACACGGTCCATGGCAAAACACGCACGTGTACGCAGACCCATTGATTTTAATGGGTCTATGTGTGCTCGTGTCTCCGGCACGTGAGGAAACAGACCAAACACGTACCGGAGACACGGGCATGTGAAGGAGGCCTTAGGCTGGTTTCAGACGTCCGTGTTTTAGGTACGTGTGACATCTGTTTTTAAAATGGATGTCACACGTACCCATGTTATTCTATGCTGTACTCACACAAGGTCGTGTTTTCACACAGACCGTGTGACCTCTCATGACCATGCACGCACACACGCAGGCATGCCCATTTTTTCGCCGGTAGCACGGGTGTCACACATATCGCACACTGATGTGATCCTTGTGAGATTAGTGTTACACATACCGGAGAAAACAGGGGTCTTTTTAATAAAAAAGATTTTCTATATTTACCTCTCTTCAGCGATGTTGTCCCCGCTCATTATACTCACTGAATATTCAGTGCCCTGTGGAGCTGGAAGCGGGGACAGCGCTGGGGACTTCAGTGCTGGGGACTGCATTGCTGGGTGAGTATACAGCAGAGCGTGTGTGTGTGTGTGTTTGTGTGTGTGTGTGTTCGTTCAGTGTGTGTGTTCAGTGTATACATGCATGTGCGCTATGTGTGTGTATGTGCTCAGTGTACCCATGTGTGTCTGCTTTGTGTGTATACATATGTGTGCATATGTGCTCAGTGTATACATGTGTGTGTGTGTGTGTATTGAGGACCAGGAAGCGGGAACATCGTGGGGACAGCATCGGGGACTCATCACAGTTCCTAATGAACTCTGATAAACCCGTGAAGCTGTAGCGCGGGTGTCGCGGGGATCATCAGAATGTCATCAGAGTTAATTGGGAACTCCGATGAGCTCCTGGATGTCAGTGTGCTTGCAGAATACTTACCTGTCCCCGCGGTCCTGTCCTCGGCGGTGCAGTGCCCGGCGCTGTCCCCGCGATGCTCCGGCTTCCAGGTCCTGAGTACAGTGAATAATCGATGAATATAATGAGCCGGGGTCAGAAGCGGGAGGCAGCAGAGCCGGAGAAAACAGGTAAATAGGGAAAATCTTTTTAGGGTATGTGCGCACGTTGCTTTTTACCTGCTTTTTACCTGCTTTTTTGCTGCTTTTTCTTCTGCGCTGTTTAATGCCAACATGGATGTGTTCTTCTATTCAAGCAAAGTCTATGGGAATTTGGGTTTCTTGTTCACACTATGTTGTTCAAAATGCTGCCTTTTTGTGGCAGAACTTTGGTCAAAAACTCAGCTTTTCAAAGAAGCAACATGTCAATTGTTTTTGCTATTTGGGTTTTGCACTGCAAAGCTGAGTTTTTGACCAAAGTTCTGCCACAAAAAGGCAGCATTTTGAACAACATAGTGTGAACAAGAAACCCAAATTCCCATAGACTTTGCTTGAATAGAAGAACACATCCATTTTGGCATTAAACAGCGCAGAAGAAAAAGCAGCAAAAAAGCAGGTAAAAAGCAGGTAAAAAGCAACGTGCGCACATACCCTTATTTCACGTTGCGTCACATCCCTGCAGAAATTTCAAATGGATGCAGAAACAATGCGTAATGAATGCAGTGTGTCTGCAGAAAAAAAGCCGATTTCATGCGCTCTGGATGCAGCCTCTCCCATAGACAGAGCGGGACCTGCATCCAAAGCGCACGGAATAAGTGACATGTTGCTTTTTAGAACGTAGCGATGTGGAACAAAATTTTGGCATCCAAATCGCTGCGCTCTCAAACGCAACGTGCACATGGATTATGCACAATCTTCATAGATTGTGCAGGGGACGCAGGTCGCATGCATTTACGCTGCAGTGCAATATGCAGCGTAAATGCATGAAATTCGGCAACGTGCGCACAGAGCCTAAAGGCCCTGTCGCACACAGAGATAAATCTGTGGCAGATCTGTGGCAGATCTGTGGCAGATCTGTGGCAGATCTGTGGTTGCAGTGAAATTGTGGACAATCAGTGCCAGGTTTGTGGCTGTGTACAAATGGAACAATATGTCCATGATTTCACTGCAACCACAGATCTGCCAAAGATTTATCTCTGTGTGTGACGGGGCCCTAAAGGCCGCTTTACACGTTGCGATATTGTTACCGATATTGCTAGCGTGCGTACCCGCCTCCATCGGTTGTGCGACATGGGCAAATTGCTGCCCGTGGCGCACAACATCGCTAACACCCGTCACACTACTTACCTGCCTAGCGACGTCGCTGTGACTGGCGAACCGCCTCCTTTCTAAGGGGGCGGTTCGTTCGGCGTCACAGCGACGTCACTAAGCGGGCACCCAATAGAAGCGGATGGGCGGAGATGAGCGGGACGTAACATCTCGCCCACCTCCTTCCTTCCACATTGCCGGCGGCCGCAGGTAAGGTGAGGATCCTCGTTCCTGCAGTGTCACACATAGCGATGTGTGCTGCCGCAAGAACGACGAACTACATCATACACACAGCAGCAACGATAATTGGGAATAGGGTGGCATGTCACCGATTAGCGATTTTGCACGTTTTTGCGACGACGCAAAATCGCTCATAGGTGTCACACGCAACGACATCGCTAAAGTGGCCGGATGTGAGTCACAAATTCTGTGACCCCAACGAGATCACTTGAGCGATGTCGTAGCGTGTAAAGCGGCCTTTAGTGTCTTGTACAAGTACTCAATTCATAATGTATAAGGCCATGTGCATGTGAGCATTTAGTGAGTATTTTACCTCAGCATTTGTAAGTCAAAACCAGGAGTGTAAAGGCTGCTTTACACGCAGTGTAAAAAGCATCCGCCCCCGTCGTTTTTGTGTCACGGGGAAATCGCTGCCCGTGGCGCACAATATCTCTAGGCCCTGTCACACAGACTTACCTTCCCAGCAATGTCGCTGTGGCCGGCAAACCACCCCTTTTCTAAAGGGGCGGTTCGTGCGGCGTCACAGCGACGTCACACGGCAGACGTCCAATAGAAGCGGAGGGGCGAAGAGCAGCCGAATTATTGACACTCCCACCTCGTTGCCGGAGGACACAGGTAAACTGTTGTTCGTCGTTCCCTGCGTGTCACACGTAGCGATGTGTGCTGCCTCAGGAATGACGAACAACCTACGTCCACAACGACCAATGAGATTTTGGAAATGAACTACGTGTCAATGATCAATGATAAGGTGAGTATTTTTGATCGTTAACAGTCGCTCAGAGCTGTTACAAGCAACGACATTGCTAACGACGCTGGATGTGCGTCACGAATTCCGTGACCCCGACGACATATCGTTAGATACGTCGTTGCGTGTAAAGCCCCCTTAATAGTGATAGAAAGAGTATAATAGAAACACGGGCACCATTTCTCTCTTTTTTTTTTTTTTTTTTTTTTTTAACCCATTTCTGGTTTTGGCTTAGGCCCCTTTCACACATTTGTTTTTTGCCATCAGTCAAAATACGTTTTCTGGATGGATCGATGGATCTGTCACAGATTGTGGCTAAGGTCCCTTTCACACATCAGTTTTTTGCCATCAGTCACAATCCGTCAAATTTTGAAAAAAAAAACAGATCCAGCGACTGATGCCGCTGGATCCGTTATTTTCTCATTGACTTGTATTAGTGACGGATTGCGACGGATGGCCTCACGTTTCATCCGTCTTTTGACGGATCCGTCGAAAAATGTTTGTCCGTCGGACGAAGATGACATCCACAGTAACGTTGTTTGTGTATGTTGAAAAAATGGACAGCGATAGATCTGTCGCCGTTCGTTGTTTGGTAGAATGGAATGGACGGATGATGTTGGATCCTGCGCCCATAGGCTTCCATTCTATGAAACAACGAATGGTGACGGATCTGTCGCTGTCCGTTTTTTTCGACGTACACAAAAAACGTTATTTTGGCCGTCATCTCCGTCTGACGGACAAACATTTTCCAACGGATCCGTCGAGGCCATCTGTCGCAATCTGTTGCTAATACAAGTCGATGAGAAAAGAACGGATCCAGCAGCATCAGTCGCTGGATCCGTTTTTTTCAAAATTTGACAGATTGTGACTGTTGCCAAAAAACTGATGTGTGAAAGGGGCCATAGGGCCCCTTTCATACATCCGGCTTTTCGCCGGATTGGTGGATCCGGCGCACTCCAGTACAGTGTGATACAGTACAATGGCAGCGCGGCAACTTCCGGGTCACATGCTCCAGTCACATGACAGCATGTGACCGGAGCTTGTCGCGCTGCCATTGTGCTGTATACACTGTACTGGAGTGTGCCGAATCCACCAATTTGGCGAAAAGCCGAATGTGTGAAACAGCCCTTCAAATATCAAGGTAAGGCTAGTTTCACACTTGCGCTATTTTGACGCAAACGGAATCCGTCACTAATATAGTACAGTTCATTTATTTACAGTGGAAGCGCGTTACTATGGCGCGTGTGTGTGTCATGCAGTACCCGCTTGTGTCCACACGATGTCGCGCTTCCACTGTAAATAAATGAACTGTACTACATTAGTGACGGATTTCGTTTGCGTCAAAATAGCGCAAGTGTGAGTGGGCCCTAAGGCCGGTTTCACACATCCGGCTTTTCGCCGGTTTACCGGATCCGGCGCTCTCCCGTACAGACAATACAGTACAGTGATAGCGCTGTAACTTCCGGGTCACATGCGCCGGTCACATGACAGCATGTGACCGGCACTTGTTGCGCTGTCACTGTACTGTAGTCACTGTACGGGAGAGCGTCGGATCCGGTAAACCGGCGAAAAGCCGGATGTGTGAAACCGGCCTAAACCACTGACCAAATACTCAATGTGTTCACAGGACCAAAATGCTTCATTTTTAAGGCCCAGGTGACATTAAGTACTTGAGCCCTCCCACTTGCCACACCTAAAAGGGTTTAATTTGGGCCAAGGGCTGAGTGTTTCAGTTTGGAGCAGGCACAGTGTGGTCTCCTTGTTTGTTGGAGGATACTGGTTTATTACAGCTTTATAACATGGTGAGTGTTGGGTTAATACTTTCCTTTATATTAATGTCCATATTAGTCTGAATGTATCTTTATAAGACATGGTGGATATTTGTACTTTTCACCTAAAGAGAAATTCCTTTATCCCCATTGTATCTATACACCTGTAGAAACCTCTGCCTCCTATAGTTGTAGAGATGAAGAAATTTGCTCTGTTGTGTCTTCTGCTGCTCCTCCAATCCTTCATGTTAGCCTTGGTAGCTGGATGTTTCCATGGAGGGTTCAGTTAAATAGACGTAGGCATAGATGTCTTGTGGTTGTATTCCAGTACTACCACTGCTGATTGAGCTTCAAGTACGTATCAAATACTGCGCTGTGTATACAGACGCCAAAGGAGAGCAAAGCAGCTATATACGGGTGGCTCTAGTGGTCTTCCATGGTGGAGACTCTCCGTATTGCTTTTGTCTAATGCAGGTGTTTTTGTGTCACAGAGGGAATGCATCTCTATACATATTGGCCAGGCAGGAGTGCAGATGGGCAATGCCTGCTGGGAGCTTTACTGTCTAGAGCATGGAATCCAGCCAGATGGGATTATCCCTAAGGAGAGTAACAATGCAGATGCATCTTTTGGGACCTTCTTCTTTGAAACTGGAGCAGGAAAGCATGTGCCTCGAGCTGTGCTTGTTGACTTGGAACCAAGTGTTATTGGTAAGTTTCATGTGGGTTTAAAATTGTATTTGCTATGCTTAATACTGTGTGCTAAGGGATGGGGAGGGGGTGATGCATGAACATATATTGATATATCAATTTGGGAAACATTGAAAACTGCATTGTTTTGTATGTAAAAAAAAAAAAAAAAAAAAATGGGTAAAACTAGTTCTCTCCTCATCACCCCCCCCCCCCCCCAATCCTTTAATCTTTTAGGTGAGATCAGAACCGGACCCTACCGCACACTGTTCCATCCAGAGCAGCTGATTGCCGGCAAGGAAGACGCTGCCAATAATTATGCCAGAGGTCACTACACCATTGGAAAGGAGATTGTTGATGGTGTTTTGGATAGATTACGCAAAATGGTAAGTTAAATGACTATCTGGGGGGTTTGTCTTTATGTAGTTAAAGGAGCCAAAACTCTAATAGCTTAAAAAAAAAAGTTGCATTCTGCCACCAAGAAACCATGGTACTGAGATTTTGCTTCACAAGACCAGTCATATTTAGGAACATGTGTATTTCCCATGAAGTGCTACTTCTGGGTCCATATCGCATGCCATGGTTCTTCTAATTCTAGAAGTCCTTCCCATGGGAAGCTGTTCGGCTATGCTCCATGAGTTTGATGCAGTATCAAAAAAGGAGTTGTGTGTGTCAAAACCTGCTCTTAACAGTAAAAAAAAAAAAGCTGCTTCCGTAAAGCAGGTTTTGGGGTATAATTTGTCTACACAACAGGTTTAAATAGTTTTTCATTTGGCACAAAAAAGCGGGGGAATACAGTTGCGTTTTTGTGGAATCATTGATTTCAGTGATCAGAAGCTACAAAACCGCTGAAAGAATTGACATACTGTTTCCTTAAAAACAAAACAAAAAAATCCCCTAAATTTATGTCTGACTAATAGTATATCTATCTGCTGTTCGGGTTGTGTCAAAACAGGAGGTAAAGGCCCTGCTTCAGAATGTCTCTTAATTGATTAAAGGGAATCGGTCACCAGGTTTTTTGCTAGCAAATCTGAGCGTAGCATAGAGCCAAAGACCCCACCCCGATTCCATCGATGTGTCACTTATAGGGCTGCTTGCTGTTATTTTGATAAAATCACTGCAGCAGATCTAGCAGTTTGAATGTAGAGCAGGGTTATAACTAAGGGCAGTGGCGTAACTAGAGTTTGGGCCCTGGTGCAAAATTTGAACCGGCGTCCCCCCCCCCCCCCCTCCACATACACCGCCACTTGGGGTACGGGATAATGACACTGATACTCGGGGTACAGGATAATGATGCTGACACTTGGCTCTTAACCTCAGCAGCATACAGCTGTCCCATGTTCTGATATCCATCTTGCTCTTGGCACCCAGCTTTACCATGCTCTGCTATACATCATTCTCTCAGCACACAGCTGTCCCGTATCAGAGCATGGGAAAGCTGGGTGCTGAGGGAAAGCCTTTCCCTCAGCACAACATATTCCCATCCCATACTTGTATCTTAGTCCCCCCTCGTATATAGTTCTCCAAATACTAGAATGGCCCCCACATAGCCTTCCATATAGTATAAAGGGTCCCACATAATGCCTCATATATTAGAATGCACCTCCATGTATTATAATTCACCCCGTAGTTCTCAATATATTATACTGCACCACAGTCCTCAATGTATAAATGGATTCCCCCCCTTCCCCCCCCCCCCCCCCATGACTCCATGTGTCTTGCAACCAGCTTCCCCGTGCACTCACTGATTAAAAAAAAAAAAAAAAAAAAAAAAACCCCAAGTACTCAGATCTTCTCCTTCCACCTCACCTCTGTCCTACTTGTTTCATTGCTGCTCGTCGTCACTTCTGTCCTCGTTCCCCCGTGGCTCCGGTTGGCATCCTCCTGTGCTCTGTGCTCTCACCACACACAGCAGTCGCACAGGAGGGACGTCACCGTGCAGGCAGGAGGGAAGACTGATGTGCATAGAGTGATGCCGGCGTCGCTCTATGCAATATCAAAGCGGCGACGGGAGCGCAGTGACATCACCACTGACACCAGGCAGGGGGCCCGGTTTCAGCGGCGGTGACCAGGTCATATAGCGGGCCGCGTGGTATGCGGCAGAACAGCGCAGCTCCTCACAGAAGGGAGCTGACTGCTGATCTGCTGGGCAGCTGCGGGCCCCAAACCGCCCGGGCCCGGTCGCAATGACGCCCCTGGCTAAGGGTACATTCATACGACTGTCCTGTTTTTTGCAGTCCGTAAAAAAAAAAAAAACGACCTGTCCTGTTTTTTTTTTTTCCTCATGCATCCATGTGACAACCACATCTGTTCTGTGTATATAGTCCGTTTTACATCCGTGTTTTGTTTGTGTCAGAACAATCACTCTGAGCTGACTCTCGCTCTCTCGCTCTCGCAAATATCTACTTGTATGTCCATCTTAACTAATTTCTGTCTCTTATTTGTGCAGTCGGACCAGTGCAGCGGCCTTCAAGGATTTCTAATCTTTCACAGTTTTGGAGGAGGTACTGGTTCTGGTTTCACTTCTTTGCTGATGGAGCGTCTTTCTGTTGACTATGGAAAGAAATCAAAGCTTGAGTTCTCAGTGTATCCTGCTCCACAAATTTCTACTGCCGTTGTGGAACCTTACAATTCAATTCTGACAACCCACACGACTCTAGAGCACTCGGACTGTGCTTTCATGGTAGATAATGAGGCGATTTATGATATATGTAACCGTAACCTGGACATTGAGCGACCTTCATATACCAACCTGAACCGCCTGATAGGGCAGATAGTTTCCTCTATTACTGCCTCCTTGAGATTTGACGGTGCGTTAAATGTTGACTTGACAGAATTCCAGACTAACTTGGTGCCTTATCCTAGAATACATTTCCCACTAGTAACTTACTCCCCCATAATATCGGCAGAGAAAGCTTATCACGAACAGCTGTCGGTGCCAGAGATTACTAATGCATGTTTTGAATATTCAAATCAGATGGTAAAATGTGACCCCAGGCGTGGTAAATACATGGCCTGCTGCTTGTTGTACAGGGGTGATGTGGTGCCCAAGGATGTAAATGCTGCCATAGCAGCTATTAAAATGAGGAAGTCAATCCAGTTTGTTGACTGGTGTCCTACTGGATTCAAAGTGGGGATCAATTACCAGCCCCCTACTGTGGTCCCAGGAGGGGACTTGGCCAAAGTTCAACGTGCTGTCTGCATGCTGAGTAATACTACAGCAATTGCAGAAGCCTGGGCTAGATTGGACCATAAGTTTGACCTCATGTATTCGAAGAGGGCTTTTGTCCACTGGTATGTGGGAGAGGGGATGGAAGAAGGGGAGTTCTCTGAAGCAAGAGAGGATATGGCTGCTCTGGAGAAGGATTATGAAGAAGTAGGGACTGATTCTGTGGATGGTGGAGAGGAGGAGGATGAGTACTGAGCCTTTATAGGCTTTGAGAACTTGTAGTTAGCGAACAAGGTGAATGGAATTCCAATTGGTGGTTGGCTATTCCATTGTTTAAAGTCAAAGTAGTATTTGAGAATTATAAACTAGTTTGCCTTTATATATTCTGTATATAACGCTATGTAAGATCAAAAGATGTTGCTGATAATAAAAGAATACAGGTTTTTGTCTTGTAAAAAATTAGAGCATATTATGTACTTGGTGGTTTGTAAGAAATGTGTATCTACGGGTCTGCCTCTACTCAGATTGCCCTAAAACATTACAGGATCTTCCCTATGTCCTTGTAGATCAAAAGAATTGAAGACAGATTGGGTGTGCTCTAATTCTCACTATGACTTTAAAGATGTATATAGAAGAATGGCTAGTGTGTCTTAAGGTCCTACGTTCATACATCTGTTTGGACAAAATATTGTGGACTTGGCCTTTCCTGTCCAGTAAAATAGACGGATAAGTTGCATCCACTAAAGTAATAAAATTGTATACCAGCCAGTCTCTATTCCTACATGCACTACTTGCTATACACTTGCATAAAATTAGTCTTTTTTTGCATTTGTGCTGTTAATCCACATTGTTGGTTGTCCATGCCTAAAGTCTCCTCTTCCCGACACTGTTAAGGAAGGCATAGAATCCATCAGTGCTGTGTAAGTTAAGGTCTCCCAAAAGTGAGTTGTGGCTGCATGTTCTGTAATTCTGCCAAAAGCTGATTCTGTAATGGAAAAAATAAAAATTTAGTATTTGAACTCATGAACTGAATCTGTGGTTTTTTTATATTTTTTTTTTTTTTAAGCAGTGATTTTTAATAGGCAATAGCTTATCATTAGAGGACTACTTAGCCTGCAGCCAGGTAGTACACCATATTCATGACCTCTGTAAGAGGCTTGCCTATGACTCTCCCTAATCAGACTGAGGGGGGGGGGAATTCGCAGCATCCTGCAACTGTTTGAGTCTCAGCTCCATCACATCCATACAAGTCTATGGGTGCGAGTGAAACATCGGACTGCGCTTGGGTGACATCAGTGTACAGTTTGACACACACACACACACACACACACACACACACACACACACACACACACACCAGCAATGGAGGAGATGCAGAGATCACTCTCCCTCTTTTCTGCTGCTCATAAACGAGCGAAGGAATACGGTTATAAGCAGCGCTATAACCACAGAATCCAGAAGACTTCATAGTTTCATAGTTTTTAAGGTTGAAGGGAGACTCTAAGTCCATCTAGTTCAACCCGTAGCCTGACATGTTGATCCAGAGGAAGGCAAAAAAAAAAACCAATGTGTCAAATAAGCTCCAATGGGGAAAAAAATCCTTCCTGATTCCACATACGGCAATCAGACTAGTTCCCTGGATCAACACACTGTCATAAAATCTAATATACATAACTGGTAATATTATATTTTTCAAGAAAGGCATCAGGCTCTGCTTAAATGTTAGTAGTGAATCACTCATTACAACATCATGCGGCAGAGCTCCATAGTCTCACTACTCGTACAGTAAAGAATCCTCGTCTGTGATTATGATTAAACCTTCTTTCCTCAAGACGTAGCAGATGCTCCCGTGTTCCAGTCGCAGGCCTAGGTGTAAAGAGATCTTTGGAAAGGTCTCTGTACTGTACCCTCATATGTTTTTACATTGTGATTAGATCCCCCCCCCCCCAAGCCTTTGTTTTCCAAACTAAATAACCCCAAGTTTAATAACCTGTCTTGGTGTTGCAGCCCACCCATTCCTCTAATAATCTTGGTCGCTCTTCTATCTACCTGTAAGATTATGCTATTTATAACCTTCTATACTCTTGCTATCAAAAGCATCCATTCCTCTCTTAAATTCATTCAGTGAGTTGGCCATCACCACTTCCTCAGGAAGAGAGTTCCAGAGCCTCACTGCTCTTACTGTGAAGAGCCCTCTTCTATGATGATGTAGGAATTTTCTTTCCTCCAATCGAAGAGAATGCCCCCTTTGTTCTTGTCATAGTCCTTGGTACAAACAGATCATGGGAGAGAGCTCTATATGGCCCTCTGATATATTTGTACATGTTTATTAGGGCTCCCCTAAGTCTTCTCTTTTCTAGAGTAAATAGATCTAATTTTGATAACCTTTCCGTGTATTGTAATGCATCTACTCCATTTATTATTTTAGTAGCCCGCCTCTGAACCCTTTCAAGTTCAGTAATGTCTTTCTTGAGCACCGGCGCCCAAAATTGCACACAATACTCCAAGTGTGGTCTGACGAGTGATTTGTACAGAGGGAGTGATGTTTTCATCTCGTGCCCCCAGACCTCTTCTAATGCATCCCATCACCCTATTTGCTTTGGTGGCTGCTGCCTGACACTGGGCACTCCAATTTAGCTTCTTATTGACTAAGATGCCTAAGTCTTTTTCCATGTCTGATTTCCCCAGCAGTTTCCCATTTAGTAAGTAATCGTAGCATCTGTTTCTCCTTCCCATGTGCATAACCTTACACTTGTCTGTGTTAAACCTCATTTGCCATTTTTCAGCCCAATTCTCCAATTTACTAAAATCCATCTGTAGTTGCAAACTGTCCTCCTTTGTGTTAACTACCTTACATAGTTTTGTATCATCTGCAAATACTGATATTTTACTCTGTAAACCATCCACCAGATCATTAACAAATATATTAAAGAGTAGGGGGCCCAATACAGACCCCTGTGGCACCCCACTAGTAACCCTGGCCCAATCTGAGTATGCGCCATTAATAACCACTCTTTGTTTTCTACCACTAAGCCAGCTACCTACCAATCTACACGCATTTTCCCCGAGCCCAAGCTTTCTCATTTTACTTAGCAGTCTTTTATGTGGGACAGTGTCAAATGCTTTACCGAAGTCGAGAAATGACATCCAATGATTCTCCTCGGTCCACGTGAGAGCTTACATCCTCATAGAAGCTGATCAGGTTAGTTTGACAGGAACGATCCTTCATAAATCCATGTTGATATGGAGTTAAACAATTAACATTGAGAGATTCCATAATGGTATCCCTTAAATACCCTTCAAACATTTTACCCACAACAGATGTTAAGCTTACCGGCCTATAGTTTCCAGGTTCCCTTTTACACCCTTTTTTTTTTTTTGAATATTGGTACCACATTTGCTAGCCGCCAATCCAGTGGAACAGACCCAGTTTCTATAGAGTCTTTAAATATAAGGAATAGAGAGGCCTGTCTATCACATTACTTAACTCCCTTAATACCCAAGGGTGAATGCCATCAGGGCCTGGTGATTTGTCAATTTTAATGTTACTAAGTCGGTTCTGCACTTCTTCCTGGGTTAGGCAGGTCATACTTAATGAAGTGTTTACATGATCACTCTGCATTTTCCATGGCATATGCTTTTCCTGTGTGAACACAGTTGAGAAAGTATTTAAAACATTTGCTTTTCCCACATCGCTTTCTATGATCTTACCCTCATTGTTCTTTAAAGGGCCAACACCATCAACTTTAATCTTCTTTTCTGTTTATATAATTAAAGAATAGTTTGGGATTTGTTTTGCTTTCCTTAGCAATGAGTCTCTCAGTTTCTAATTTTGCTAATTGTATTTGTTTTTTACACTTTTTTTTTTTCTCTATATATTTTTAATGCTTTTTCGCTGCCTTCTTGTTTTAGCTTTTTAAATGCCTTTTTCTTATTATTCATTGCCCCTTTTACATCCTTATTTAGCCACATTGGTTTTCTCCTGTTCCTAGCCCTTTTTATTTTCGTATGGCATGGCTAGCTCGCAGTGGGTGTTTAATACCGGTTTAAAAATTTCCCACTTATTTTCTGTGCTCCCATTTTTGAGGACATTGTCCCAATCAATTTGGCGAAGGTCTTCTCTAAGCTGATCAAACGTTGCTTTCCTGAAATTCAGCGTTTTTGTAAACACTCCCCTCCAAGGCACCTTACTGAAGGACAAGTGGAATTGTATTATATTGTGGTCACTATTCCCGAGGTGCCCATCCACTCGTACGTCTGTTATTCTATCTGGCCTGTTGCTTAAAATTAAGTCCAGAAGGGCTGCCCCTCTAGTTGGGCCCAGCACAAGTTGGGACAGATAATTATCCTTAGGAAACCGGCTTCTGTCAGTAACTTTCTGAGATACGCAGGTTTCAGTTTCCCAGTCTAGATCGGGGTAGTTGAAGTCCCCCATAATAATCACCTCATTGTGATTTGCTGCTTTGTCTATTTGTTTCAATAATAAATTTTCAGTGGTTCCTGTTTATATTTGGTGGCTTATAACAAACCCCTATGAGGATTTTATTAGTTTTCCTTCCTTGTATCTCCACCCAGAGAGACTCTACCTCTTCATTTCCCTCTTGGATATCTTCTTAGTCTGGACTTTAAACTGGACTTTATATATAGACAGACTCCACCCCCCTTTCCTTTTTTTACGATCCCTCCTAAACAATTCATATCCCTTCAATCCCTTTTTATTTTCGCAAGTCTGTGTTTAAGAGATATATCCATCTCGACAAAGGTATGATTCCCTTTGTCCTGATGAAGGCGATGGATGTATCTCTGAAACGCGTAGACCTGTAAAAATAAGGGATTTATTTAAATCTTCTGGATTCTGTGATTATAGCTCGGCTTTTGCCCATATTCCTTCCCTTTTTGTTTATGATATTATTACACTTTGGGGCCGCTGCTGACCACCACCTTACATGTGCAGAAAGGAGTTGTGACTGGCACAACTCCTTATCAGGTGTCTGGTTTTAGCGCTAAACCTAATTCCCATACTGGGTAAGACCCGATTTGTTGCAGGATCAATTACAATTACATGACTTGGCTCACTCTTGCAACAGTCTGAGCTGAGGGTCATTAGCATAGTGTCGCGGGCGGGGACACTGCGCTCACCACGCTCGTGTCCGGCGCTGCTGCTTCGCTTGCTGCTCGGTGGGCCGGATCCTGGGGACTCAAGCGGTGCTCCTCGCCTGTGAGTGAAAAGGGAATGGTTTTGGGGATTTATTGTCCGTGACGCCACACACGGTTGTGGTGAGGTTGTGACACCACCGCTCTGGACAGGGATCCTAGGAGCAATGACAGGGAGTAACTTGGATGTTGGTTTTCCCCTCCGTGGGTAGGGGGGTTGGTTGTCCTGGGGCCCGGTGAGGGAGGAAAGGCAGGTGGGTTACAGGGCCTGGTGAGGTGCAGGGGCAGCGCGGTGCCGCACGGCACGGTGGTACTCACTCAGCCAATGATGAATGCAAAGTCTCCGGTAAAACAAACGGCTGGATGGACGGGTCCCACAGATGGCTGCAGTAGTTCTTCTCCCGGTAGGTTGGTGGTGACTGCCTTTCCCTGCACCTGTGTTATGTTCTCGGTTCTGGTGGCTTCCCACCGGTAACCTGCTCCCCAGCTTGGATGGAGGCTGAGGGAGCCCCTTTTGCCCGCAAGCTCTGGCCCTGGGAACTGTAGCCTTGGCGGTGACTGTATTTCCCTTCACGGTTTGAGCGGTTGCCTTCAATCGGGTCTTGACTGCTGGGAAACCTCCGGAGGTTCCCTTCGCTAACGGACTTGACCGGTTTTACGGCGACTTCAAGCCTGGTCGGGGTCCGTAGGCCCTGCCGAATGGTGCTGGCTTCTCTTCGCTCCCTGATCCGGTACCGGCGGGCCACCGCCCGTCCCCGGTCCTTACGGTTCACGTCAATCAGTCCCTCCTGCAGACAGTCACCACAGTCTGCCAACCTTGCTGTATGTGCCCGGGCCACGCACCCGGACACGGTCAGTCTGCTCCGCTATCACTTCACTCCTCAAACTCAAAACTCATCTCAACTCCCTTCCTTTTCCCGCCTCCAGGACTGTGAACTCCTCGGTGGGTGGGGCCAACCGCCTGGCTTGTCCAGGGTGCCATAATAGCACATCAGATGTCAAATGCGAATGGTAATCCAGCCTAACTACTAGATCAATCACTTATGGCCACACTTGTATATCCTTCCTATTTTGTACTTCTAGCATGTTTCTGGCAAGAAAAACGTTACAAATTATGTACTGTAAGAGCACCAAAACAGGGCCACCAAACTCCCAAAAATTGCCATGGATGTTATAATGAAAAGCTACACCAGCTCATGGCTGCTGTAAATCTGATTCTACTGGCCCTGTGGTCTTAAAATATCTCTCCCCTGTTTATATGGTATAGGGATATTTACAGTTCAAAACCATAATTCAGTCTTCTAAACCAGGGCTGGGCCAAGTGTGCCCATAAGCCACCTCTGGCTATTCCAGTCCAGCCAGTGGACTGTAGGCTGCATGCTGACATTGTTGCTTCCAGGTGTCACTGTTATTTGCATCCCAGGGCAGCAGATAGCAAATACACTGGTTGAGAAGGAGGGTCTGTTGTCTGTCTTCCATCAATCCAGAGTGAGGAACAGCAGATGTGGTGATTGTAACATCACATGTGGAGTGTAAGGTTATTGGAGACTAGTGCAGGGCGCTAGGCAACGGGAGCTGTGTCTTGCATAGTGGGGTATTCCCCCCCCCCCCAACCACCACCCCCATATGTGAGATGTTTACATGTGTATATAGGGAGCTATGTTGTGAGCGTATTCCCTCTCTCAACCTCCTAAATGCTGTGATTGCTATTGATGGCAGCATTTAGGGTGATAAATAGCCAGGGGCGGTGCAGGCATTGCTCCTGAGTCGGGTTTCGATTGTCAAATAAGCCAAGCTCCTGGTGGTGGTCTCGTGGGCACAGCTCCTGTGCGATCATAATGACTCAAACAGTGTCCTCATTCAACAACCACCTTTTCCACTGTGATGTATAGGGGGCATCATATGTCGGGAAGGGGGTTAATTCTGCAACAGTCACTGCATTTTACACAATGGATGTTTTCCAGAGACTAAATCATAACAGCGGTAGATGAGCTCCTAGTGGAGTGTAATTCCAAAATTTGGTAATTTGCAGACGTTTCTGGTACTTAGGGGCTGTGCAAATGGAGTGTTCTGAAGCCATTCAGTCGCGGCACTGAAAGCCTGGCTACGAAGAGGAAATGGACTTCATTCCATTTTGGATTTTAGTCATTAAGGCAAATGTAGTGTGTAGAGCCTCTGAAATAATCAGGGTGCTACAAAGCTCTGCATCCTCACAAGGATGCAGGGCCTACCCCCTTAGTGATCTAGAACCCCAGAGTCGGTACCAACAAAAACCTAGGTAGTCCTGGTTTTTATCCAACAACCCCCATACAATGGTATCCAGCTAGGGTGGGACCCATGGATGGCTGTCTAGAGGTGGAGCCAATCCAGTCCACTAGTTGACCAGGTGAGAGGGGCAGATTGGACAGGGAGAACACGAAGTCAGAAGGGTATTGGACAGTGAGACAGAGCAGTCAGTAGTAAGAACAGCAGTGACTGTGGAGAGGATAAGGAACTGTAGGAGTGTGAAGGTGGAAGCAAAGTGACGTCCTGCCTCGGGTTAACGGTGACCCAGGAGAAGTGGTTGCCAGTGGAGTACTCGTGGAACTATGCACCGACTAGGTACAGGACCCTAGGACAGGAAAGAGCTTCAAGCCGACCTGTTAACACCTGCACAGCAAAGGGTACCATCAAGGACCTTGCTGACCCTAATGAATCCGAAGACTCCGTAGCAAAGGGAGAACCCGGGGACAGGACCGGAGACTCCAACCCCACAGGGTTCATGCTACGGTCAGGCGGACAGAAGTGGACAAACCACAGAACGGAGACCCCCAGTGTTCTATACCACAGGGACCCACTTACCAGAGACAGGTGCAGGGGAAGAAGTTACCAGAGAAAGTAGACTGGGATGAAGGGGACCTGGAGGCGAAACCAGCCGGCCTCGAGCAACCAGTTAACATCTGCAGAAAGTAAGTAAACCAGTTGCACTGAACCTGTGTGGACTACCTTCTTCCGATGCCCACTGCACCATACACCATCTGGGGCAAAACCCTACTTGCGGAGGGTCTACCATTCTAGCTGCTAATACCACCAGACCCAGTAGAGACATTCAGCAGCGGCGGCTCCCTACACTTAGCCTCAACACCGCAAATGACGTCACAAGTGAACATTATCATATTCTCCCCTATAAATATCCCCATTATAAAAAGGGCCCAGGGCACGAAACCGGGCAATGGCCACCACCGTGACATCCCCAAGAGAGACATTGCCCGCAACCGAGTTCCCCATATCCCTGGGTGCAACAAGTGCATTAAAATTTCAGAGAACCTATCACAGGTCAAAAGTGGCAAATTTTTGTTCTTTTATTCTCCCAGCATCTGAATATTCCAGGTTTTAAATCTAACGTACGCTTCCAGAGGTATGGTCTTTTATTTGTTTGTTTTTTTTGTTTGTTTTTTTTTTAACCCTTAGATAATATAAACCTATTCATGTTTGGTGTTTATGAAATCACACCGACCTTAGCCATCACACTGACATTTCACTTTTACCATACAGTAAAAAATAAAATATAACCAATAGTGCAATTGCACTTTTTTGCAATTTTTCCGCATTTGGATTTTTTTTTGCCATTTTCCAGTACACTATATGGTAAAACTCCTGATTTAATTTAAAAGTACATCTTGTTCCTCAAAAAATGAGTTCTTACATGACCAGATTGACAGAAAAAATAGGAATTACTACTTACCGGTAATGATGTTTCCAGGAGCCATCATGACAGCACTGTAGGAGTTGCTCCTTTGACCTTTACAGGGACAGGAAAACGCAAGAGGTTAAAAGCCCCTCCCCATCCCCCTTTCCTCAGTGATTTTTCAAGTACCACACCAGGATGGGAGATAACACCATTTAATTAATGCATAAACGTACAACAAACACGGTACATAACCAGACGGGAGGGAAATAAGAGTGCTGTCATGATGGCTCCTGGAAACATCATTACTGGTAAGTAGTAATTCCTATTTTCCAGGACGCCACATGACAGCACTGTAGGAGAATGCCAAAGTAATCCATATGAGGGTGGGACCACAGCCTGTAGAACCTTCCTACCGAACAATGTATGTTGATCAGTGAGAAGATCCAGTTTATAGTGCTTACAAAACGTGTGGGGACCAGACCACGTCGCTGTACGGCAAATTTGTTCTAAGGAAACCCCCGCCCTTTCCGCCCATGAAGTGGACAGAGCTCTGGTGGAGTGAGCCCTAAGGTGAGTAGGGGGGTCCCGACCCGCGGACTGGTAAGTAGCTGAAATAGTAGACCTAACCCACCGAGACAGAGTTGTCTTAGACACCGTCTTCCCTCGGTTTTTCCCCGCAAATTGCACAAAAAGGGTTGAATCTATTCGCCAGCTCCGGGTAGCTTCCAAATAAGCCAGCACCGCTCTTCTGACATCCAAAGAGCGAAGGGATTCATCTGGGTGGGTGGAAGAGTCGGAACAGAACGCCGGCAAGACCACTTCTTGTTCTAGATTAGTCGTGGACACCACCTTCGGCCGGAACGTTGGATCAAGCTTCAAAATGATTCTGTCGGGCAGGTTCTGGAGATAAGGAGGACAAATGGATAAAGCTTGCAGTTCTCCAATTCTCTTCGCAGTGGTAATGGCTACCAAAAAAGCCGTTTTAAAGGATAATTGCTGAATAGGTACATTATCCAGAGGCTCGAACGGAACATCGCAGAGTCCATTGAGAACTAGACCCAGATCCCATGGAGGAACTGTGGATCAAATAGTAGGCCGCAATCTTTGAAGTCCTTTGACAAAACGGACAATCCAAGGATGGGAAGCGAGGGAAGTATCGAAGAACACACTGAGCGCCGAGATCTGGACTTTTATTGTACTGGGTTTCAGGCCCTGGCGGAAACCTTCTTGAAGAAAATCAAGGATCCGAGGAATATCCAGACGGGCACTGTCCCTCGGTTCCTCACCTAGGAAGGCACAAAACCGAGTCCATATCCGCCGATAAATCGCCTGGGTAACCGGCTTCCTACTGGCTTGTAGGGTAGTAATAACCACTGCGGACAAGCCCTTATTCTTCAAGAATCGCCCCTCAGGATCCAAGCCGACAGATGAAGATTGGGAAGATCCTGGTGGAACACCGGACCCTGGCTGAGTAGATCCTCCTGTAGGCGAAGAAGAACGGGCTCGTCCACCGCCATGTTGTTCAGGAGCGAGAACCAGCTCCTTCTCGGCCAAAATGGAACAATGAGGATGACCTTGGCCCTGTCCTGTCGGATCTTCTGAAGGACTCTGGAAATCAATGGAAGAGGAGGGAAGGCATATGCCAGTTCCATGACCCAAGGTTGAGACATCGCATCCACTGCTGCTGGTCGGTCGTTGGGATTGAGAGAGAAGAAGTTCTTGCACTTCGAGTTGCTGCTGGACGCGAATAGGTCGCAATGAGGCGTCCCCCACCGGGCAATTAGTGACTGGAACACAGAGTCGTTGAGACACCAACCTGCGGGGTCGATCCGGTGTCTGCTGAGATAATCCGCCAGATGATTGTCGGATCCCTTCAGATGGACAGCTGAAATGGACAGAACAGAGGTCTTGGCCCAGCGGAAGATGAGGTGCGCCAAGGCTTGCAACTGGTGATGTCTCGGGCCACCCTGGTGTCTGAGAAACGCCACCGTTGTTACATTGTCCGAGAGGACGCGGACATGTTGATGCAGGAATAGGTGTTGTCTGCTGCTGAGGGCCTGCCAGACTGCGTTCAACTCCCTGTAGTTGGAAGAGTAGGCCATCAACTGGTTTGGCCATGTTCCCTGGAAAGAAACCTTGCCCACGTGTGCCCCCCAACCTGTTTGGCTGGCGTCGGTAATCAGCGTAACTGATGGCGAGTAGTCCCAATGAACTCCCACCGAGAGATGCTCCTTGTTTGACCACCATTGCAGAATGCGTCGGAGCCGCACCGGAAGGATGATCTTGCGGTTCAAGGTGGTTCGGCTGGTCAGCGAGCAGTGGCGACCCACTGGTCTTGAAAGAATCAGTTGCTGAAGCGGTCTTGAATGGAACTGGCTCCACCGTACACATGGGATACAGGACGTCATCAGACCCAACACCCTCATAGCTTCCCGGATAGTGCACTTCTCTTGACTTCGGAAGGCCCGTATATTGCGTTGGAGTAACCTCACCTTCAGGGCCGGTAAGAATGACATTCTGGCATCCGAGTCCAGAAGTATGCCTAGGAAGATCTTTCTGGATTCCGCCAGTAAATTCGATTTGTGAATGTTCACCAGCCACCCCAGAGACTGGAGTTGGAATAGAGCGAGCTCCACCTGGTGGGACAATTCTCTTGGGTTGGCTGCAATGAAGAGGAGATCGTCTAGGTATGGAACGATGGTGACACCCAGTGTTCTTAGGTGGGCCACAACCTCCGCCATAACTTTTGTGAAGGTTCGGGGAGCGGATGACAGGCCAAAAGGAAGACACTGGAACTGGTAATGATAGATTACACCCTGTTTTTCCAAAGCAAATCTCAGGAATTTTTGACAGGCGGGGTGTATAGCTATATGATAATATGCGCTTGACAGGTCTATTGTGGCCATAACCGAATGATGACTGATGAGTGGGATGGCAGATCTGATGGATTCCATACGGAATTTTTTGTAGCGAACGAACCGATTCAGGGGCTTGAGATTGATAATGGTGCGCACATCTCCCGACGGTTTTAGGACGGTAAAGAGACTGGAGTAGTGGCCCCTGACGTGTTCCCGAGGAGGAACCGGACATATTGCTCTGGTACGTAACAGATTTTGGACCTCGGACCAGAGATGGTAGGACGAGTCTGGGGAGTGAAATCGTGTGAGAAGAAATCTGTTGGGGGGCACCCGAGAGAATTCTATCAGGAGACCTCCTGAGACCACTTGGAGAACCCAAGGATTGGACGTGATACGTTCCCACGCCGTTTGAAACCCCGCCAGACGTCCGCCCACCTTGGCGTCAGGATCGATTTTGTTTTTTTCTAGTGTCAAAGGAGGGATTCCTCTCTTTTCCTCCTTTGTAATAACTCCATCTACCTGATTTACCCCTACTTTTGTAGTCAGGATTTCTAAAGGAACGAAACCGACGGGTAGGAGGGCCCCGACGAGTCTTTTCCTCGGGGAATCCCCCTTTCTTATCAGATGCCTTTTCTAGTATGTCGTCTAGAGCGGGACCAAAAACTCTCACACCTGAAAATGGGATAGCACACAATTTGTTTTTAGAGGCGCAATCCCCCGACCACGTTTTTAACCATATGGCCCTGCAGGCAGAATTAGTTAATGCCTCATTTCTAGCAGAAAATCTAATCGATTCCGCTGAAGCATCTGCCATAAATCCTGTGGCAAGTTTCAGGAGGGATATAGAATCCTGAACAGTCTCCCTGGGAGCCCTATCCACAATCAGGGATTCTAGGTCATCTAACCACCTGGACATGGACCTGGCCACTGAAGTAGCCGCAATGTTAGTCTTGATAGTGGTTGCTGCAGCTTCCCATGCCCTTTTCAGAAGGCCGTCTGCCTTTCTGTCCATTGGGTCTTTAAACCCGGACGAGTCCTCAAATGGGATAGCAGTCTTTCTAGCTACCTTAGCCACCGGTACATCGATTTTAGGTACATCCTCCCAATCCTTAATATCATCCGGTTCGAATGGGAAGCGAGCCCGAAATTCCCTGGGAATTACTAACTTCTTCTCAGACTCCTGCCATTCCTCCATTATCATTGCTCTGACATGGGGATTGACAGGGAATACTCGATGGCGTTGAGACCTGAGTCCTCCGAACATTTCGTCCTGGACAGACCTCGGTTTCTCATGCTCCTCCACCATCATTGTCTTTCTGACGGCTCGAAGCAGGTCATCCGTATCACAGGAGGAAAAAAGATACCGACGGCCCTCCTCTGGTGTCGGACCTGCCGTCTCCTCCTCTAACTGAGAATCAGAGTCATAAGACACCTCTCCCTCTTCTGAAGAGATCCCCATGTCCTGCCGCTGTCGTTTGCGAGGCGTGTCTCGACATTCCAGGTGGGATGATGTACTGGCAATGACCGACTGCACTTCCTCGTGTATCATAGCTCTCATGTCCGTCAGCAGGGAATTTTGTTCACTGGAGACCAATTCAGCTATACAAGGGTCACATAGCTGTTTAGTACAGGACTCTGACAGATGTGAATGAGAGACTGCACATTTTTTTATCCTGGCTGATTTCCTCTGAACTTTCTTAGGAATAGTGCCGGTGCGTGTCGTGGAAGAATCGTGACCCTGGGACTCTGCAGGGGCTCCAGCATCCGACCTGTCATCCTCATCCATTACAAGCGAATACAGAGAATAGTGAGCCATCCCCCGGTCCCACGGTTTTATTACCTGTTTGGGCGACGTCAGGGTCCGTTCCCGCCTTCAGTGCTCCGTCCCGGATCACCTACTGCCTTCCAGGGCATCGCCATATTCCTGACCCGGAAATGCGGCGATCTCCGCACGGCGCATGCGTCAGCGTGCGTGTCATGCTGGAACGCATGGTATGCGCATACCCGGAAGTGCCACATGGCCTGCAGTGGACAGCGGGATGCCGAGAGCCCTCACCTGAGGGAAGCGGCTTGTTGCCGGGAAATCTCGCTCCACCGGCTGGCTGAGGGACCTCTCCTTTAGAGGTGTCGGCCAGGGGCTGCTTGACCGGCAGGAAGGAGAGAGCAAACCCCCCCGATCTGCCTGGACCCCGTACCTCCGACGGTAAGACTTGCGTCCGTCTTGTACAGGGACAGGAAAAACACTGAGGAAAGGGGGATGGGGAGGGGCTTTTAACCTCTTGCGTTTTCCTGTCCCTGTAAAGGTCAAAGGAGCAACTCCTACAGTGCTGTCATGTGGCGTCCTGGAAATAACAAGTTATATCTTTCGGAAGAAGAATGGCAAAAAAAAAGGTAAAGTGCAAAATCGGCTAGTCGTCAAGGCGTTAATGGCAAAATTCATAACAGGTGTTTGATCCATGAATCACCCAATAAATTCAGGGTTCAATTAGAATTGGTATTTAAACAGTCCTTATCATCATGATCTTCACATTTTGACATAATGAGACCAAACAGACACCTACAGCGAAGGAAATATTTTTTCTGATCCCTTGGTGCTTTTCTAAGTTTTCCCACTGACAAAGACTTGAACTGTCTAAAATTTTAAGGGTAGGTTACTTTTAACAGTGAGAATATAAAAAAAATAAATGCAAAAAATCACATTGTATAAATTAATTATAAACATTTATTTGCATTTGGGAGAGAGAAATAAGTATTTGATCCCCTACCAACAATTAAGAGTTCTGGCTCCTACAGACCACTTAAACGCTCCTAATCAACTTATTACCTGCATTAAAGACGGCTGTCTTAATTTGTCACCTGTATAAAAGACTCCTGCCTACAGACTCAATTAATCAGTCAGACTCTAACCTCTACAACATGGGCAAGACCAAAGAGCTTTCTAAGGCTGGTTTCAGACATCCGTGTTTTAGGTACGTGTGACATCCGTTTTTAACACGGATGTCACACGTTCCAATATTCTCTGATGTGCCTCACACGTCTGTGTTTGCCCACGGACCGTGTGACCTTTCATAACCCCGCATGCACACACGCAGGCATCTCCGGCAGCACGATGTCACACGGATCGCACACTGATGTGATCCTTGTGACATCAGTGTAAAACATACCGGAGAAAATATGGGTCTTTTTAATAAAAAGATTTTGTATATTTACTTCTCTCCAGCGATGCTGTCTCCGGCTCTGCTGCCTCCCGCTCCTTATCGCCGCTCATTATACTCACTGAATATTCAGTGCCCTGTGGAGTAGCGCTGGGGACTTCAGTGCCGGGGACTGCATCGCTGGGTGAGTGTACAGCAGAATGTGTGTGTGTGTGTCTGTGTGTATACACATGCATGTGCGCTATGTGTGTGTGCGCTCGGTGTATTCATGTGTGTCTGCTATGTGTGTATATATGTGCTCAATGTGTGAGTGTGTGTGTGTGTGTGTGTGTGTGTTGAGAACCTAGAAGCCGGAACATTGCGGGGACAGCATCGGGGACTCATCATAGTTCCCAGTGAACTCTGATGAACCCATGAAGCTGTAGCGCGGGGGTCCTCAGGATGTCAGAGTTCATTGGGAACTCTGATGACCTCCTGGATGTCACTGTGCTGAAGAATACTTGCCTGTCCTTGGCGGTGCTGTATCCCTCGCTGTCCCCGCAATGCTCTGGCTTCCAGGTCCTGAGTGCGGTGAATAATCGATGAATATAATGAGTGTCAGTTAGGAGCGGGAGGCAGCAGAGCCGGAGAAAGCAGGTAAATATGAAAAATATTTTTATTTCACAGACCCGTGTTTTCTCCGGTACCTGTCACACGCATGCAAACAGGGATGTCACACGTGTGCTACACGTGAGACAGATGTGAGACACACATATGACACACATATGACCATAACCATGCGTGTGACTGGTACCTGATTAAACATGGGCGTCTGAAACCAGCCTAAGGATGTCGGGGACAAAATCATAGACCTGTACAAGGCAGGAATGGGCTACAAAACCATAACTAAGACGCTGGGTGAGAAGGAGACAACTGTCGGTGCAATAGTAAGAAAATAGAAGAAATACAAAATGAATGTCAATCGACATTGACCTGGGGCTCCAAGCAAAATCTCACCTCGTGGGGTATCCAGGATCATGAGGAAGGTGAGAGATCAGCCTAAAGGGTACTTTACACGCTGCGATATCTGTACTGATATCGCTAGCGAGCATACCCGCCCCCGTCGGTTGTGCGTCACAGGCAAATCGCTGCCTGTGGCACACAACATCGCTAACACCCGTCACACGGACTTACCTTCCCTGCGACGTTGCTCTGGCCGGCGATACGCCTCCTTTCTAAGGGGGCGGTTCGGGCGGCGTCACTGCGACATCCCACGGCAGCCGTCCAATAGCAGAGGAGGGGCGGAGATGAGCAGCCGGAACATACCGCCCACCTCCTTCTTTCCTCATTGCCGGTGGACGCAGGTAAGGAGATGTTCGTCGTTCCAGCGGTGTCACACATAGCGATGTGTGCTGCCGCAGGAACGACGAACAACATCATACCTGCAGCAGCAGCGATATTAAGGAAATGAATGACGTGTCAACAAGCAATGATTTTTCACGTTTTTGCACTCGTTGATCGTCACTCATTGGTGTTACACGCTGCGATGTCGCTAACAGCGCCAGATGTGCGTCATTAACGACGTGACCCAGACGATATATCGTTAGCGATGTTGCAGCGTGTTAAGCACCCTTAAAACTACATGGGGGAACTTGTTAATGATCTCACGGTAGCTCGGACTACTGTCACCAAGAAAACCATTGGTAACATATTACACCGTAATGGCTTAAAATCCTGCAGTGCCCGCAAAGTCCCACTGCTCAAGAAGGCACATGTGCAGGCCCATCTGAAGTTTGCCAATGAACACCTGGATGATTCTGAGAGTGATTGGGAGAAGGTGCTGTGCTTAGATGAGACAAAAAATTAGCCCTTTGGCGTTAACTCAATTTGCCGTGTTTGGAGGAAGAGAAATGCAGCCTATGACTCAAAGAACACCGTCCCCACTGTCAAGCATGGAGTTGGAAACATTATGCTTAGGGGGTGTTTCTCTGCTAGGAGCACAGGACTACTTCACCGCATCAGTGGGACAATTGATGGAGCCATGTACTGTAAAATCTTGAGTGACAACCTCCTTCCCTCCACAAGGACATTAAAAATGGGTCGTGGCTGAAAAATTGTTGGCATCTTCCAAAATTGTGAGTAAACAACTTTGTATTAAGCATGTGATGCACGTTCAAAAACAGTTGTGGCAAGTAACAGGACAGATGTGTGCAAAAGAAAATCGCACCTGAAATAATATAAAAGGGGAGAACTTGACTCAATCTTTGTATAGTGTGTCTTTGTGTGCCACATTGAGCATGGAGAACAGAAAGATAAGGACTTGAAAACCTAAATTGTTGATAAATATTAGCAATCTTAAGGATACAAGTCCATCTCCAGAGATCTTGGTGTTCCTTTGTCGTCCATGGTGCACAACATAATCAAGACGTTTTACAACCCATGGCATTGTAGCTAATCTCCTTTCCATGGATGGCAGAGAAAAATTTATGAAAGGTTGAAACACAGGATAGTCTGGATAGTGGATAAGCAACCCCAATCAAGTTCCAAAGAAATTCAAGTTGTTGTAGGATCAGGATGCATCAGTATCAGTGCAAACTATCTGACATTTGAATAAAATGAAAAGCTATGGCAGGAGACCCAGGAGGACCCCCACTGCTGACACAGAGACCTAAAAAGATAAACTGTAGTTTGCTAAAATGTACGTGAGTAAGGGTACCTTCACACTTTAGCGATGCAGCAGCGATCCGACCAGCGATCTGACCTGGTCAGGATCACTGCTGCATCGCTACATGGTCACTGGTGAGCTGTCAAACAGGCAGATCTCACCAGCGACCAGTGACCAGCCCCCAGCCAGCAGCGATGTGCAAGCGACGCTGCGCTTGCACGGAGCCGGCGTCTGGAAGCTGCGGACACTGGTAACTAAGGTAAACATCGGGTATGGTTACCCGATGTTTACCTTAGTTACCAGCGCACACCGCTTAACTTAGCGTGTGCAGGGAGCAGGAGCCGGCACTGGCAGCGTGAGAGCTGCGGAGGCAGGTAACGAAGGTAAATATCGGGTAACCACCTTGGTTACCCGATGTTTACCTTGGTTACAGCTTACCGCATGCTGTCAGATGCTGGCTCCTGCTCCCTGCACATTCAGGATTGTTGCTCTCTCGCTGTCACACACAGCGATTTGTGCTTATCAGCGGGAGAGCAACAATAAAAAAACGAACCAGAGCTGTGTGTAACGAGCAGCGATCTCACAGCAGGGGCCAGATTGCTGCTCAGTGTCACACACAGCGAGATCGCTAATGAGGTCACAAAAAACGTGACTCAGCAGCGATCTCAGTAGCGATCTCGCTGTGTGTGAAGTACCCCTAAGCCAAAATCCTTCTGGGAAAGTGCCCTGTGGATAAATGAGAGAACTTTTTGGTAAAGCACATCATTCTACTGTTTACTGAAAATGGAATGATGCCTACAAAGAAAAGAGCATAGCACCTACAGTCAAATATGGTGAAGGTTCAAAGATGTTTTGAGGTTGTTTTGCTGCCTCGGGCACTGGGTGTCTTGACTTTGTGCAAGGCATCATGAAATCTGAAGAAAACCAAAGGATTTGGGGCTGAAATGTAATGCCCAGTTTCAGAAAGCTGTGTTTGCATCCTAGGTCATGGGTCTTCCAACATGACAATGAGTCCAAATATACTACACGTAGCACCCAGAAATGGATGGAAACAAAGAGCTGGATAGTTCTGAAGTGGCCAGCAATGGGTTTGGATCTAAATCCCATTGAACACCTGAGAGATCTTAAAATTGCTTTTAAGGGAAGGCACCTTCAAATATGAAAGACCTGGAGCAGTTTGCAAAAGAAGAGTGGTCCAAAATTCCAGCTGAGAGGTGTAAGAAGCTTGTTGATGGTTATAAGAAACGAGTGATTGCAGTTATTTATCCCAAAGGGAGTACAACCTAATATTAAGATGAGGGTGCCAACAATTTTGTCCAGCCCATTTTTGACGTTTTTTATGAAATTCTGGCTAATTTGCCTTGTTTTCTCTTTTATTTGTGTTGTATAAAGAAAACGCACACAACACATGTGTATAACAAAACATGTGTAATTGAAATAATTTTCTGGTAGAAATACTTTTTTTTCTAAAACAGTTTCAAGGGTGCCAACACTTTCGGCCATGATTGTATAATAGCTAGCAATCCAAGCCTTCTAGCTTCCATTTTTTCGGTTCAGTTATCATCCTTAATCAGTTTGACAGGTTTTCTTTAACCTTTATTTGTTTCACTATGTGTGTTGTGACTTTATTGTTTTTTTTCTTACGGTGTTCATTACCATTTTTACTAGGCAGTTGGTAGCCTATAATTGGAAAGATGGTGCCTTCCAAGACTTGACTTTTTCTTTCTCTGAAGTGTTTAGAAAATTCTCCTTTAAATTTCTTGCATGTATCTTCAGTAACAAATCTAGGAAAACAGGCATATTTATGTATTAGCAGATTCCTTTCTCTCCTGATTATATAATTGGTACTCGTCTACTGTTCAGTTAAATACACTTTGGTCATGATTTAGAGCCTGTGTGCTTGAAACGCGAAGACTGTCTACCTCCAGGTCGTGGATCTTTTTTTCCATTTTAAAAAAATTACTAAATAAATGTGATGTTTTTAATCTACTTTTTTGGATTCCTACTGCCATGAGTGCTGGATACCTCCCTCTTGCCTGTTTGGTATTGACTCATATCAAGCTAGTTAGACAGACTGGACTTTCTGCGCTCACCTGTAACAAGACCTTCTTGGAGTGAGCTGATTAAATGTTTGAACTTTCTTGCAAATCATATATGAATGAGCGGTCACATAACGACTACTAAACTACTAAAACCGCGACGGGGTGGGGGGGCACCAAAGAGAATTCTTGCCCTGGGTGCCATAAAGGCTAGATACACCTGTGTCTACTGTAACCCTTTCCAAAATCCTGGCCAGAATTGTTAGACTGACCTCTCTCCCTATTACAGTTCTGTGTTCTACGCATTAGTACGACAGCACCATAGCCTTATACATGTATTGTACCCCAGTGTTCGTCTGACTTCTATAAAGCGGAACACAGTTTTTTACTTTGGTAGGATCCTGAGTGACTGAAGGTTTTGGTTTCCAATAAGCGCTTACTAGATGGTTAAATTATTCATATATTTAATCAAATTATCAAAATATTACCAGAAAAGGTTTTAAGAACTTAATGTAGGACATACCCTAACCGATATTGTTTCTTCTCAGGTTTTGCCGCTTGTTCACTGAATGTGTTAATTTCCTTATTTCCACACTGCAAAAAAATGATAGAGAAAAATATTGTTTTTGTAGATTGTGGAAAAACATAAAATACTATTTTGTTTTTTTATTATTATTATTATTATTATTATTAATAATAAGTTTTAATTCTATAGCTCCAACAATTCCGCAGCACTTTACAATTCAGAGGGGACATGTACAGACAATATGAGACAATACAAAATTTCAAAATTCAGATACCAAGAGGAGTGAGGGCCCTGCTCGTAAGCTTACAGTCTATGAGGAAATAGGGGAGGCATAAACGGTGAATTGGGGGAAAAAACTTGTCATATATGGGACGGCCATAAAAATAATAGGGGATTCAGAACCAGCTGCAAGAACCGGTCATCAGCCAGAATTTACACAAGTATAGATATGGTTTAAAAAAAAATGCATCACAGAAAAATCAGATCTACAGCATTTGTATAACTGGATCGAAATTGAAGCGAATTCTGTTCCTTCATAGTTGTGCTGCCCATACATTGCTGTATTGTAGATTTCTGCCTCTTGCATCACTCGATTTATTCCTCGAATGTCTCTGCTTCAATGGGAGCTGAGCTTCAGTACCGAAGAATGCCCACTATACTGTGGTGTTAAGCAGCTCAGGCTCTGTGCACTAAGTACTTCCGGTAGGCTTGGGCCTGCTAACAGGGGATCAGAGGGGTGCTAGACCCCATCAATCTGGAATTGCTGACCTTTGCTAAGGACATTAATATAATAGTCCCAGACAATAGGTGTAAAATTCTGCTTCTAGCTTGCCTTCTGTAAGGAGAATTGGACTTTCCAAGAAGCAATCAAAGAATGAGTAGAAATGAGTTTGGTTTTAGAGCAAGTACATACCTGGTTTTGGATGAGTTCTTTGCAGAAGTACTGCATGGGTGTCTCACTCTTTTGCCATTTAGTAAAGTCAGTTGCAGAGTTATTGCTAATGATAAGGACAGCTTTGTCTTGATTGATCTTCGATGCTCTGTACATTATCTCCAGTGTTCTTTTGAAATCTTGAATCCGATGCAGAAATTTTGAAGATGGTATCTTGGCAAACAATGAGCACTATAATAAATAATGATGTTTACATCTGCTTTAAACTCAAGCTCAATAGGATCTGATAGACACTGATGGTTTGTCAATCTGTCAGAGTTGTAGTTTCCTCCAATAATAAACTATGATGTACCTATGAGCCTTAAGTCCACTATACACATTAAATGGCTGTTGGCAGAAAGGTGATTCGGCCAGCAGCCATATTAGTCGGCACTCCCACACCCAGGAGTTCTTGTTTGGCTAAGTGATTGTGTTCTCTGAGAGCAGTTGCCAGACATTGTCTAGCAATAGCTAATCTTAGGGAGGCAATATGATTAGTAGTCCAAAATTGGACATTCCGGGGGGATGTTTTCCCTGACAATAAATTGTCCAGAGCTATCATACACATAAGACTATTGACTGACCTTAGTCTAAAGGGTATGTGGGGCTTAAGAGTATAGTCAAATTGTGTGGCCAATAGCTGCATGATTGTGAAACAAAATTGTGCAACAGTTAGTCATTATGGTGGGAAGAGCTTTGGCTGCATGTGGCCAGTAAGGCTGCTTTCACACTTGCGTTGAACGTCATCCGTTGCATTGCATTGTGTGACGGATGCGTTGCATATAGTGGATGCAACGGATCGTACAAAATAGTGCAATCAGTTATAGTTTTTTTTCTTGACTTTACATATCTGGGCATGCGCAGTTGTGTAAAGACGGATGCGTTAACGGAATCAGTGAACATAGGCGTCCATTATAAAACAACGGACGCCGACGGAATCCTGCAGGTTGCATTTTTTTTTACACTCCGCCAAGCGCAGAGAAACACTACATGCAGCGTTCCATCCGCCAGGCAGATGCAATGCAGCGTCGGCTGACGGCAAGGCCATCCGTTGCTATCCGTAGCTAATAGAAGTCTATGAGGAATAAAACGGTTTCCTGCAACGGTTACCGTAATTCCTCAAGGCGGTGGATAGCAACAGATGCCGTTCAACGTAAGTGTGAAAGCAGCCTTATACCTTCACCATAAAACTTATATATGTTAAGGTATACAATTTATGTCGAACATTTCCCAACATGTCGGTATCTGTCTTTATACTGCATGTTTGCACAATATATTCTTACTTCAGTCTGGAACAAAATGAGTAACACATTCCGCTCCCCTTAAGTAAATAACCTAATAGGGTCGGGATACAGGAAAAAGCAGCATGTTTGCTTCTTGCCTCAAAATTGACTTGCCACAATATAATAATTACCTTTAGTGTCCCTTGTGAAATAGTCATTTTTTGCAGTTCTGCTTCAGAATGTTCCCGAAGAAGTCTCCAGTAATCTTTGCCACTCTGACCTTTAAAATATAAAATGTGATATTTAAAAAATTCTGTGTTCAAACAATATATATTTTGCCAGGGATAGAAGATCTGGACTGGAAAATGTACCAAACTGCAAAGCAAAGTCAAATCATACGACAGTTGTATTAGAGTGTTATGGGTGAATTTTTATTTTGTTTTAGACCATTTTTTTTATTGAAAAACATTTTTTTCTCTTTTTTTTTCTGTAACCAAATATTGCTTTTTGTAAACTAAAAACAATGGAAATAATAACAGTTCTTACCAATTTTTCCAATAAGTAAAGGTTTGACTGCATTTACTGGAACTTCATAGGAAGGGTCAAGAAATTGTTGAGCCAATTGTTCACCGAGAAACCTGGAAAGAATTAAGTTTCTGTAGAGTATATCTTGTCTATATTATTTTAATTTAGCTAAAATGAAATGTATGATCAGAAATTAGCTACTGCTTAAATTGTGCTTCTGTGTCAAAGGGGTTAGGCTATGTGCGCACGTAGCATTCTGTCCCTGCAGAACTTTCTGCAGCGATTTGAACAGAACACGTGCGCTTCAAATCGCTGCAGAAAGAGTCCGTAATGAAAAAAAAAAAGCCGATTTCATGCGCTCTGAGTGCAGCCCCTCCCATAGACAGAGCGGGAGATGCATGCAGAGCGCATGGAATAAGTGACATGTCACTTCTTAGAACGCGCGCTTTGGGCAGCAGCCGAAGTGCTGCGCTCTAATACGCCACGTGCGCACGTCTCCTGCATAATCTTCATAGATTATGCTGGCGACGCAGGACGCATGCAGTTACGCTGCGGTGCAGATCGCAGTGTAACTGCATGCAAATACGCAACGTGCGCACATAGCCTTAGCCAGGACTCTTACTACCCCCCCAACTATAAGGTTAAGAACTTGCTGGCAGGTAGTAACTGTTCTGCCTCTCAAATATCTCTCCCCCCTCAGGTGATGATTCTCCAGATTCTTTTGACCACAGAGGCTGTCACAGAGGGTGGAAAGGGAAAGCAGTGAATATTCATAAGATTAATGAGCAGACCTGGAAGCAGTGTGACAGCCACCGGAAACTCAGAATAATTGTCCTGCTTTAATCCCCAGTTTGCTTCCTTTGGCAGTCCACTAGCCCTTACTAACACCTTTTTCCATCAATAAGTATGGGGTCCCCATAGACTTATATAGGGTTTCAGATCCAGGCTCAAGTCCAAGTCCAGTCTCGAACCGGACCTTTTTTCTTAAGTCCAGCTGGACTGCCGAATTCAAACATCTGCAGGTTCTCCCATCTCTAGTTACAGGTCATTGGAATCTTACCTTTAATGATAAGGATTCTGCTGAAAACTTGCTGGAAAAAAACCTTCAATACCCACTGTGAAAATTGCAGGATTTTAATTTTTTTCTTTTGCTAAAAGATGGGATGTCTGACCACTGCTTCATTCATCCTCTATGGCAGACCTGGGCAAGGGGCGGCCCGGGGGCCACATCCGGCCCGCCTGCTCTCTGTGACCGGCCCGCCCGTCTTCAGCCGGTGTAGTGGAGCCGGGCTGCAGCGTGCCGAGCAAGGAGAGATCCTGTGCAGGTCCGCACAGTCAGTGCAGGCAGCGGAACGCAGGAGTCTTTCCTCTGTTCCCTGCCGGCACTAATTGTCAGTGACACACGCGCGCTCTGACGTTGTCAGTACTGCGCTGCATGTGTCATTTCAAAAGTTCCCGCCGGGCAGGAGAAGAAGCAGCACAGCAGACGGAATAATTCATCCTGCACTGTAGGACCTGCGATGATGTCACCCCCATGTGACTGTGTGGGAGGAGACACAGGATGCCGGGCAGAAAGCAAGACATGCTGAATGCTGAAGAAGATGTGGACACATGATAACTGGTAATGAGAAAAGAGGGGACATGAGGGGGAAGGGGGCTGCAGGGTGAGGGGCATATGTGTGAACATGGAGCTGCAGGGTGAGTGCATATGTGTGAACATGGAGCTGCAGGGTGAGTGCATATGTGGGAACATGGAGCTGCAGGGTGAGTGGCATATGTGGGAACATGGAGTTGCAGGGTGAGTGCATATGTGGGAACATGGAGCTGCAGGGTGAGTGCATATGTGTGAACATGGAGCTGCAGGGTGAGTGGCATATGTGTGAACATGGAGCTGCAGGGTGAGTGGCATATGTGGGAACATGGAGCTGCAGGGTGAGTGCATATGTGGGAACATGGAGCTGCAGGGTGAGTGCATATGTGGGAACATGGAGCTGCAGGGTGAGTGGCATATGTGGGAACATGGAGCTGCAGGGTGAGTGCATATGTGGGAACATGGAGCTGCAGGGTGAGTGCATATGTGTGAACATGGAGCTGCAGGGTGAGTGCATATGTGGGAACATGGAGCTGCAGGGTGAGTGGCATATGTGTGAACATGGAGCTGCAGGGTGAGTGCATATGTGGGAACATGGAGCTGCAGGGTGAGTGGCATATGTGGGAACATGGAGCTGCAGGGTGAGTGCATATGTGGGAACATGGAGCTGCAGGGTGAGTGCATATGTGTGAACATGGAGCTGCAGGGTGAGTGCATATGTGGGAACATGGAGCTGCAGGGTGAGTGGCATATGTGGGAACATGGAGCTGCAGGGTGAGTGCATATGTGGGAACATGGAGCTGCAGGGTGAGTGGCATATGTGGGAACATGGAGTTGCAGGGTGAGTGCATATGTGGGAACATGGAGCTGCAGGGTGAGTGCATATGTGTGAACATGGAGCTGCAGGGTGAGTGCATATGTGGGAACATGGAGCTGCAGGGTGAGTGCATATGTGGGAACATGGAGCTGCAGGGTGAGTGGCATATGTGGGAACATGGAGCTGCAGGGTGAGTGCATATGTGGGAACATGGAGCTGCAGGGTGAGTGCATATGTGGGAACATGGAGCTGCAGGGTGAGTGCATATGTGGGAACATGGAGCTGCAGGGTGAGTGCATATGTGGGAACATGGAGCTGCAGGGTGAGTGGCATATGTGGGAACATGGAGCTGCAGGGTGAGTGGCATATGTGGGAACATGGAGCTGCAGGGTGAGTGCATATGTGGGAACATGGAGCTGCAGGGTGAGTGCATGTGTGGGAACATGGAGCTGCAGGGGGAGTGCATGTGTGTGAACATGGAGCTGCAGGGTGAGTGCATATGTGGGAACATGGAGCTGCAGGGTGAGTGCATATGTGGGAACATGGAGCTGCAGGGTGAGTGCATATGTGGGAACATGGAGCTGCAGGGTGAGTGCATATGTGGGAACATGGAGCTGCAGGGTGAGTGGCATATGTGGGAACATGGAGCTGCAGGGTGAGTGGCATATGTGGGAACATGGAGCTGCAGGGTGAGTGGCATATGTGGGAACATGGAGCTGCAGGGTGAGTGGCATATGTGGGAACATGGAGCTGCAGGGTGAGTGCATATGTGGGAACATGGAGCTGCAGGGTGAGTGCATATGTGGGAACATGGAGCTGCAGGGTGAGTGCATATGTGGGAACATGGAGCTGCAGGGTGAGTGCATATGTGGGAACATGGAGCTGCAGGGTGAGTGCATATGTGGGAACATGGAGCTGCAGGGTGAGTGGCATATGTGGGAACATGGAGGTGCAGGGTGAGTGGCATATGTGGGAACATGGAGCTGCAGGGTGAGTGCATATGTGGGAACATGGAGCTGCAGGGTGAGTGCATATGTGGGAACATGGAGCTGCAGGGTGAGTGGCATATGTGGGAACATGGAGCTGCAGGGTGAGTGCATATGTGGGAACATGGAGCTGCAGGGTGAGTGGCATATGTGGGAACATGGAGCTGCAGGGTGAGTGGCATATGTGGGAACATGGAGCTGCAGGGTGAGTGGCATATGTGGGAACATGGAGCTGCAGGGTGAGTGGCATATGTGGGAACATGTAGCTGCAGGGTGAGTGGCATATGTGGGAACATGGAGCTGCAGGGTGAGTGGCATATGTGTGAACATGGAGCTGCAGGGTGAGTGCATATGTGGGAACATGGAGCTGCAGGGTGAGTGGCATATGTGGGAACATGGAGCTGCAGGGTGAGTGGCATATGTGGGAACATGGAGCTGCAGGGTGAGTGGCATATGTGGGAACATGGAGCTGCAGGGTGATTGGCATATGTGTGAACATGGAGCTGCAGGGTGAGTGCATATGTGGGAACATGGAGCTGCAGGGTGAGTGCATATGTGGGAACATGGAGCTGCAGGGTGAGTGCATATGTGGGAACATGGAGCTGCAGGGTGAGTGCATATGTGGGAACATGGAGCTGCAGGGTGAGTGGCATATGTGGGAACATGGAGCTGCAGGGTGAGTGGCATATGTGGGAACATGGAGCTGCAGGGTGAGTGGCATATGTGGGAACATGGAGCTGCAGGGTGAGTGGCATATGTGGGAACATGGAGCTGCAGGGTGAGTGGCATATGTGGGAACATGGAGCTGCAGGGTGAGTGGCATATGTGGGAACATGGAGTTGCAGGGTGAGTGGCATATGTGGGAACATGGAGCTGCAGGGTGAGTGCATATGTGGGAACATGGAGCTGCAGGGTGAGTGCATATGTGGGAACATGGAGCTGCAGGGTGAGTGCATATGTGGGAACATGGAGCTGCAGGGTGAGTGCATATGTGGGAACATGGAGCTGCAGGGTGAGTGCATATGTGGGAACATGGAGCTGCAGGGTGAGTGCATATGTGGGAACATGGAGCTGCAGGGTGAGTGCATATGTGGGAACATGGAGCTGCAGGGTGAGTGCATATGTGGGAACATGGAGCTGCAGGGTGAGTGCATATGTGGGAACATGGAGCTGCAGGGTGAGTGGCATATGTGGGAACATGGAGCTGCAGGGTGAGTGGCATATGTGGGAACATGGAGCTGCAGGGTGAGTGCATATGTGGGAACATGGAGCTGCAGGGTGAGTGCATATGTGGGAACATGGAGCTGCAGGGTGAGTGCATATGTGGGAACATGGAGCTGCAGGGTGAGTGGCATATGTGGGAACATGGAGCTGCAGGGTGAGTGCATATGTGGGAACATGGAGCTGCAGGGTGAGTGGCATATGTGGGAACATGGAGCTGCAGGGTGAGTGGCATATGTGGGAACATGTAGCTGCAGGGTGAGTGGCATATGTGGGAACATGGAGCTGCAGGGTGAGTGGCATATGTGGGCAGGGCTGTGGAGTCGGTAAGCCAAACCTTCGACTCCGACTCCGACTCCTCAAATTCTCTTGCACCGACTCCGACTCCGGCTCCGACTCCGACTCCTACATATATTGCTTATAGTTAGGTGAAAAATTTATTGTAGTACATGAATATGTGTATGTGAACATCAGACATTTAATAATTTTTATGATACAATAATCAAGATATTTGGATAGAACATAAAATATATTTATTGGAATACAACTTTAGAACACAAAAAACTGTAATAAATTGTAAATATGTAATACACTATGTAATATACAGTAGATTACATATATATCTTGTGTGTGTGTATATACACTGTATATATATATATATATTATATATATTACATATTTACAATTTATTAGTTTTTTTGTGTTCTAAAGTTGTATTCCAATAAATATTTTATGTTCTATCCAAATATCTTGATTATTGTATCATAAAAACAATTAAATGTCTGATGTTCACATTGTACTACAATAAATTTTTCACTTAAATATAAGCATTATACTAAATGTTGTTATTTAGTAAAATATTCAGCACATTCTGCATTGCACTCCTGTCCCCAATTTATTATATATTTTAGGAGTCGGAGTCGGTGCATTTTATACCGACTCCGACTCCACCAAAATGAGCTCCGACTCCGACTCCGACTCCACGACTCCGACTCCGACTCCACAGCCCTGTATGTGGGAACATGGAGCTGCAGGGTGAGTGCATATGTGGGAAGATGGAGTTGCAGGGTGAGTGCATATGAGGGAAGATGGAGTTGCAGGGTGAGTGGCATATGAGGGAAGATGGAGTTGCAGGGTGAGTGCATATGAGGGAAGATGGAGTTGCAGGGTGAGTGGCATATGAGGGAAGATGGAGTTGCAGGGTGAGTGGCATATGTGGGAAGATGGAGTTGCAGGGTGAGTGGCATATGTGGGAAGATGGAGTTGCAGGGTGAGTGGCATATGTGGGAAGATGGAGTTGCAGGGTGAGTGGCATATGAGAGCTGCAGACTGACAGAAGGATGTGAAGGGGTGCAGAGTGTTTGAGAGGGGTAAGTTGGGGTACAGGCAGGGTGTGTGACATATGGGGGTGTAGTGTGTGTGATATGGGGGTGCAGGCTGTATGGGGAGCAGGGTGTGTGACATATGGGGGTGTAGTATAATACAGGTGTGCTAAATAGGGGGTGTAGTGATGTAGTATATTACAGGTGTACTATATGGAGGTGTAGTATATTACAGGTGTGCTATATGGAGGTGTAGTATATTACAGGTGTGCTATATGGAGGTGTAGTATATTACAGGTGTGCTATATAGGGGGTGTAGTGATGTAGTATATTACAGGTGTGCTATCTGGAGGTGTAGTATATTACAGGTGTGCTATATGGAGGTGTAGTATATTACAAGTGTAGTATATGGGGTGTAGTGATGTAGTATATTACAGGTGTACTATATGGAGTTGTAGTATATTACAGGTGTACTATATGGAGGTGTAGTATATTACAGGTGTACTATATGGAGGTGTAGTATATTACAGGTGTGCTATATGGAGGGGTAGTATATTACAGGTGTACTATATGGAGGGGTAGTATATTACAGGTGTGCTATATGGAGGGGTAGTATATTACAGGTGTGCTATATGGAGGGGTAGTATATTACAGGTGTACTATATGGAGGGGTAGTATATTACAGGTGTGCTATATGGAGGGGTAGTATATTACAGGTGTACTATATGGAGGGGTAGTATATTACAGGTGTGCTATATGGAGGTGTATATTACAGGTGTATATAGGGGTGTAGTGATGTAGTATATTACAGGTGTATATAGGGGTGTAGTGATGTAGTATATTACAGGTGTACTATATGGAGTTGTACTATATTACAGGTGTAGTATATGGGGTGTAGTGATGTAGTATATTACAGGTGTATATAGGGGTGTAGTGATGTAGTATATTACAGGTGTACTATGTGGAGTTGTAGTATATTACAGGTGTGCTATATGGAGGGGTAGTATATTACAGGTGTACTATATGGAGGTGTAGTATATTACAGGTGTGCTATATGGAGGTGTATATTACAGGTGTATATAGGGGTGTAGTGATGTAGTATATTACAGGTGTATATAGGGGTGTAGTGATGTAGTATATTACAGGTGTACTATATGGAGTTGTAGTATATTACAGGTGTGCTATATGGGGGTGTACTATATTACAGGTGTAGTATATGGGGTGTAGTGATGTAGTATATTACAGGTGTATATAGGGGTGTAGTGATGTATATTACAGGTGTACTATATGGAGTTGTAGTATATTACAGGTGTGCTATATGGAGGTGTACTATATTACAGGTGTAGTATATGGGGTGTAGTGATGTAGTATATTACAGGTGTATATAGGGGTGTAGTGATGTAGTATATTACAGGTGTACTATGTGGAGTTGTAGTATATTACAGGTGTGCTATATGGAGGTGTACTATATTACAGGTGTAGTATATGGGGTGTAGTGATGTAGTATATTACAGGTGTGCTATATGGAGGTGTAGTATATTACAGGTGTACTATATGGGGGTGTACTATATTACAGGTGTAGTATATGGGGTGTAGTGATGTAGTATATTACAGGTGTAGTATATAGGGGTGCAATGATGTAGTATATCAGAGGTGTATTATATAGTGGTGTAGTATAATACAGGTGTATATGGGGGTGTAGTATATTACAGGTATATGGAGGGAGTATAGTATAATACAGGTGTAGTATATAGGGGTGTAGTGGTGTAGTATATTACAGGTGTAGTATATAGGGGTGTAGTGGTGTAGTTTATTACAGGTGTAGTATATGGAGGGGGTGTAGTGATGTAATATATTGGGTAGAACTGAGGTAATTATATTAGTCCGGCCCTCTAAACCAATCCCAATTTCTCATGCGGTCCTATGGGAAAATTAATTGCCCACCCCTGCTCTATGGGGTTACCAGAAAAAGCCAAGTGCAGAGCTTGATAGCCACATCGAGAATGAAAGTAGTAGTGGTCAAACATGCCGATCCAGTCTTATGGCAATGAAAGTACTACATCCTTCCAATTGCTGTGGCTTCCAAAACTCGGGTCCCCACCAACATATCCAATGAATAGGTGATAAAAGAGTTGTCCAGTGAAAACAAGTTAAGTCAGTCTTTACCACTGTGTAATAGCATGGTACCAGACAGGGAGGGGTTCATCTGTAAAGTATTAATCTAATGGAAATAATCTTATCCTTATTGATTAACAGAGAGAACAATTAATATCCATATAGAAAACAATCCACTTTGTCAAGACCAATACACCAATAATACATACAAGGGACAAAAAACAACACCATAACCAGATTCTACTTGATCACCACATAGGAAGAGAATAATGCTACCTACTGATCATTATAAAAATCACAGTACTAACACTAATTTTAAGATTAATGACATCACACAGAAGACCACTGTAATTAGTATATATTTTGAGTGTATAGGTAACTCCAATTATTACAGTGGTTTTCCAAAAATAAGACACTGTCTTATACTTTTTTTTGCCCCCCAAAAAGCGCTGCAGGTCCTACCTCTCGGTGTCCAGTGTGATTGCGGGGTGTCTGCTTTCTATAATGAAGTAACCTGCAGTATCTTCAACTTTTTTAGCTGCATGGACACTTCATAATTGAACCACGACTAGGGCTTATTTTCGGGGTAGGGCTTATATTTAAGCCTTGCACATAAAATGCTGAACATCCCTGCTAGGGCTTATATTTGGGGGAGATCTTATTTTTGGAAAATCACGGTAATTAGTCATGTCTACAATTGAAGTAATACATGTCCACTTTTCTTCTTCATCTTCTGCATACCGCTATGACTTCTTCCAACTCATTAGAGGAGGTGACCATAGGAAAAAATTGTTAAATCAAGAGTTTTAGGTGGACCTACTTATTACAAACATGAGTACTACGGGGCATGAGTCTTAAACAAAATTTAATCTACCATTATACAGTTGAAATGAGAAGTCTACATACACTATCTAAAAAGACACATATGCATGTTTTTCTCACTATCTGACATGAAATCAGAATAAACCTTTCCCGTTTTAGGGCAATTAGGATTGCTAAAATTATTTACATTTGCCAAATGCTAAAATAATGAGAGAGAATGTTTTAAGGCATTTTTTATTACTTTCTGCAAAGTCAAAAGTTTACATACACTAAGGCGGGCTTTACACGCTGCGACATCGCTAGCAATTGCTAGCGATGTCGAGCGCGATAGCACCCGCCCCTGTTGTACATGCGATATCTGGTGCTTGCTGCCGTAGCGAACATTATCGCTACGGCAGCTTCACACGCACATACTTGGTCGGCGACGTTGCTGTGACCACTGAACAATCCCTCCTTCAAGGGGGAGGTGCATTCGGCGTCACAGCGTCGTCACCGCGACATCACTAAGTGGCCGGCCAATAAAAGCGGAGGGGCGGAGATGAGCGGGACACAACATCCCGCCCACCTTCTCCCTTCTGGAACACAACACATGGGAAAGAGTGAGCACAACTACACCAAACATATACTGGAAAATCCAGAATAATGGAATCAAGCAAGAGGAGTCCCTTGTTGCATGCAAAAAGTGTGAAAAAGTTTATTAGTAACACAGAGAAATATTGTTAAGACCATTTAAAAATGGGAAAGATCAAAAGAATGATCTACCCATGAGCAAATTGGCACATCACCAACCAAAACCTCATGAATTAATATAAAGCATACAAGCTCAAAATAGCAGTACCAAAGGACAGTATACAGCAGTACATAGTCACCAATTGTAGGATTCACATAAATATGGTACAGATCAAAGAGAGCTAATACAATACCAGGTAAGTAAATAGTGAGGGAGGTGGTATGGGTGCGCCTGCCCCACGCGTTACGCCACCATATGTGGCTTCATCAGGGGTAAGTGTTGTGTTCCAGATTCTATTTATGGGTTGAAGCACACTTCCATTACCTATATATATTTAATGGTGGTGCCGTCCCTATTTTGTTCTATCACCTTCTCCCTTCTGCATTGCCGGTGGACGCAGGTAAGGAGATGTTTGTCGTTCCTGCGGTTTCACACACAGCGATGTGTGGTGCTGCAGGAACGACAAACAATATTGTATCTGCAGCAGTAATGACATTATGGAAATGAACGACGTAACACAGATCAGCGATTTTCTACGCTTTTGCGCTCGTTCATCATCGCACCTAGGATTTACACATTGCGATGTCGGTACCGTCGCCGGATGTGCGTCACTAACGACGTGACCCCGATGATATATCGGTTGCGATGTCGCAACATGTAAAGCCCGCCTAAGATTACTGTGCCTTTAAACAATATGGGTTGATACACACGGCACTTCTAGGGTGGTGCTCAAATAGGGTCCAAAACCATCTCAAGTAGAAGTAGAAACTTGGCACTCAAGATCAAGGTGAATAGTGGTTTTTATTGTGAAGAACTTGTAGGACCAGCACAAGCACAGACGTTTCAGTCAAAGACCTTCATCAGTGTGCAAGAGGGTCCTCAGAAGGTATAGCAACTTGGCAAACAAGCGGTGGACACCCTGTCATACTCAGCTACGCCGTTTGCCAAGTTGCTATACTTTCTGAGGATCCTCTGCACGTACACTGATGAAGGCCTTTGACCGAAATGTCTGTACTTGTGCTGGTCCTACAAGTTCTTCACAATAAAAAACACTATTCTCATTGATCTTGAGTGCTAAATTTCTACATCTAATTTAAACAATATGGGACAGCCCATATGATGTCATGTCTTTGGAAGCATCTGATAGATTTGTTGGCAACATCTGAGTTAATTAGAGACACACCTGTGGATGTATTTTAATGCACACCTGAATCACACTGCATCTTTGTGTAACATCATGGGAAAGTCAAAAGAACTCACCCAAGATCTCAGGAAAAGAATTGTGGACTTGCAAAAGTCTGGTTCATCCTTGGATGCAATTTCCAGATACTGGAAGGTGCCTTGTTCATTTGTACAAACAATTATATGCAAGTACAAACCAGATGTGAATGTCCAGCCATCATACCTCTCAGGAAGGAGATGGGTTCTGTGTACCAGAGATGAACGTGCTTTGGTCAGACATGTGCATATCAACCCAAGAACAAAAGCAAGAGACCTTGTGAAGATATTGGCAGAAACTGGTAATATTTTGTCATAATCCACAGTAAAATGACTACTGTATCAACATGGGCGGAAAGGCCACTCTGCCAGAAAGAAGCCATTACTAAAAAAGAAACATAAAAAAGCCAGAATATTGTTTGCAAATGCACACTACAACAAAGACCTTAATTTTTGGAGACATAACCTGTGGTCTGACGAAACTAAAATTGAACTGTTTGGCCATAATGACCATCATTACGTTTGGAGGAAAAAGGGAGAAGCTTTGAAGCCTAAGAACACCATCCCAACTGTGAAACACAGGGGTGGCAGCATCATGTTGTGGGGTTGTTTTGCTGCAGGAGGGACTAGTGCACTTCACAAAATAGATGGCATCATGAGAACAGATGATTATGTGGCAATACTGAAGCAACATCTCAAGCCAGTAACTTAAAGCTTGGGTGGAAATGGGTCTTCCAGTTAGATAATGACCTGAAGCACACTACTAAACTGGTTACAAAGTAGCTTATGGATAACAAAGTCATTGTTTTGGAGTGGCCATAACAAAGCACTGATGTCAATACTATTGAAAATTTATGGACAAAGCTGAAAAGGCAGGTGCGAGCAAGGCGACCTACAAGCATGGCTTAGGGTACCTTCACACTTTAGCGATGCAGCAACGATCCGACCAGCGATCTGACCTGGTCAGGATCGCTGCTGCATCGCTACATGGTCGCTGGTGAGCTGTCAAACAGGAAGATCTCACCAGCGACCAGTGACCAACCCACAGCCAGCAGCAACGTGCAAGCGACGCTGCGCTTGCACGGAGCCGGCGTCTGGAAGCTGTGGACACTGGTAACTAAGGTAAACATCGGGTATGGTTACCCGATGTTTACCTTAGTTACCAGCTCACACCGCTTAACTTAGTGTGTGCAGGGAGCAGGAGCCGGCACTGGCAGGTGAGAGCTGCGGAGGCTGGTAACGAAGGTAAATATCGGGTAACCACCTTGGTTACCCGATGTTTACCTTGGTTACAGCTTACCGCATGTTGTCAGACGCCGGCTCCTGCTCTCTTCACATTCAGGATTGTTGCTCTCTCGCTGTCACACACAGCGATGTGTGCTTATCAGCGGGAGAGCAACAATAAAAAAACGAACCAGCACTGTGTGTAACGAGCAGCGATTTCACAGCAGGGGCCAGATCGCTGCTCAGTGTCACACACAGCGAGATCGCTAATGAGGTCACAAAAAACGTGACTCAGCAGCGATCTCAGTAGCGATCTCGCTGTGTGTGAAGTACCCCTTAGTTACACCAGTTCTATCAAGAGGAATGGGCTCAAATTCCTACCAACTATTGTGAGAAGCTTGTGGAAGGATATCCAAAAGTTTGACCCAAGTCATAAATTTAAGGGCAATGGTACCAAATACTAATGAAAGGTATATATACTTTTGACTTTGCAAAAAGTAATAAAAATGCCTTAAAACATTCTCTCTCATTATTCTGGCATTTGGCAAATATAAATAATTTTGGTAATCCTAATTGACCTCAACTGGAATAGTTTATTCTGATTGCATGTCAGATAGTGAGAAAAATATGTGTATGTGCCTTTTCAGATAGTGTATGTAAACTTCTGGTTTCAACTGTGTATAATTATTTCTTGGTATTTTTTATTGTTTATATTGTGATGCTTATTAACATATGCAATTCATTCACTCGTGCTTGGTAATTCTATGCAAGTTGTGATAGGTTTCTTTCCCTATGTGATCAAACAGGAAATTATATATAATGCCATTCTTTTTTCACCATCTTTTTATGCAATGATTAAGAACGTGGCCATCTGAAACTCATTTGCTTTTTCCATGCAGGTGATGCAGCTGCGATTGTTTTTAATATTCTGAAATATTAATTTGGATTTTATTGGATGTCGCTGGAAGCTGCATTTATATACGTTTCTTCTCTCTTCACCCTCGTAGCACCAAGTTGTCCAATGACTCCGGACTATACAGTGGGTGAGCTGACTTTTCCTCCCAGTTTAATACTTCTTCCAACCATGACCCTTCTCTGTGAACTGAAACACAGAGATCTAAAGCTAATGCCTTTTGAAGCACCCTCCCCACTTTTTCCCCCACTTCTACTGTCATAGGTGTGTTGCGACCACAGGTGACATCTTGTATTGTGGTGGATTTACTTTCATTTGATGCTAAAAGGACCAGGGACTCTTTCCTTGCTGGCTGAGATTACTCTTAGCCTTAATCACAGCTGCAGCATTTTGTCCTCATGAGCTTCCGCAATCCATATCCACTCCTGGTTTTACTCCATGCCAGTGATAAATTTTCTATATGGTTCACTTTAGAGGAGCCTTTCTCTGGAGAAGCTGAGGTATAGTTTTAGCTGCAGCTGTAAAGTTTCCTGGTTAGGAAGCCAAAGAGTGTTTTTGTTGTCTTTCACCACCCATTTGTCTTTCCTTTCTTGTGTTGTTTTATTGTAATAGTGGGACTAGTGTCTCGTTGGCCTACTCACTAGCCAGAGTAAATTCAGGGTCAGCGAGAGCCTAGGCATGTGACATTGAATGGGGGGAAAGACCTGTCTAGAGACATTAGAAAGCTCAGGGATCAGTCACAGGTGAATGTGAGGTGGTGACCCATTTTTCCCTCTTCCTATCCCTGGGTCTTCCATCTGCATCTTCTCTGGTTTTCCCTCTGTGTTGCGCCACATGCCAGGCATTATCTCGCATCGGCGTGACATTATCACCAGTCAAAAACATTTTACAGGATTCAATATGAATGCAGATGCGACTTTATCTCTGGAAGTGACGGATCTGCGGTTACAGGTTATGTAGCAGTTGCAGCAGATTGCCAGTCTGCTGCTCTCATCTTGCAACCAGACTCAACCTAAGCCCAAGATAGCTTTCACGGACAGGTTTTCTAGGGGGAGGTATAAATTTGTGGTTATCGGGAATGTTTGTAAACTCTATTTCAAGCTTCACCCTTGCTCCTCAGAGAGTGAGGACCAGTGAGTGGGGATTTTTGCCTCTCCCGCAAGGAGATCCCCTGTCCCGGGCCTTCTCCCTTCCAACTGATTCTCAGTCCTCTTGGTCGGTAAATTAGTTTCTTGTGGCCCTGGGTCTCATTTATGATAACCATGACCGAGTCTCCCTTACTGAGTCCAAGCTACATAGGCTTCGGCACGGAATCTGGTCAACAGAGGAATTTTCTTAAGAGATGGGCCTCTGACACAAAGTTGAATGACCATGCCCTTAGAATTCATTTCTGTTAGGGCCTGTCTGAAAGGATAGAAGATGCCCTTGCTATGTACAAAGGACATGAATCTTTGGAGGCCTTTATGATAGACCCATCAAGGAATAAACCTGTGCTGACCCCCTCTTCTGTAGTTCTTCCCAGGGAGTGAAAGTGCCACTCCCCGGTATGATGTCTACCCTGTACCAGATAAAGAAGAGAAGTGCCATAGTGCCACCCTGGTTTTCTGCACATTGAGTATCCTACAAAGTAAAATGTTTAACAGTAATAATGCCTCCTTTTGTCACAATCTCAATGTAGAAATATTCCTCCCTGTTGCTCCGTAACTGTATTAATGCATATGTTCTCTTATGTGAGTACCATTCAATAGTAACATTTTGTTGTTGTGCTTGCATACAGCAGTAATGTCCTTTATGCTGAAATACAACATTAATGTCCCCTCCGAATATAGTAATACTGTCCACTCGTGATGGGTGGACTCGCAGATACCCGGGATCAGGGGTTAAAACCGGGTTTAAAAAAAACAAACAAACCTGGTTCAGGACCAGTATTGATCCTGTAAATCTGGCCAGATGCCAGTCCCCATATAAATCTATGGGGACCCAAATCAGGCGCTTAAAAATGGTGGTAGAAGGGATAGGGGGATTGGAGCAAATGCTTCATACTTACCAGGGTGGATAAAAATCTTGATTTTTTTAAAAAAATCAAAAAAATCAGATTTTTTTGATTTAAATCAGATTTTTTTGATTTAAATCATTTGATTTAAATCAGATTTTTTAATCAAGTTGTACACAAGCAAAACTTTGTCTTTTTGCAAATCTAATTGTTTTACACAAATAAAAATATTAAAACAGTTGATTATGAAACCTAATAATTTTTATTTGCACTATTAAACACTCAGAATTGAACTACAGAGAGTAAGTACTTTTTAACAATAGCCTATCTCTAACGTTTGAAGTAAGCAAACATCTTCAGTGAATACATCAGTCCTTTAAGCCTACTGTTTATTTAGGACTTTTAATAGGAAAACCAGTTGTCCTGCTTTAGCAGTTCCTAAGCGGTTTCGGACTGTTGTGTGCACAAAACCAAATGAAGAAAACAATCTCTCTACTCCTGCGGATGAAGCCGATGCAGTCAGTAGCTGAGTAGCTAGATTTATTATCAACAAGTTTGGGCATGTCAACTGAATGCAGGGAAAAAGAAACTAAACCAAAACTGAAACCAAGCTAGAAGTGTGGAATTAAAGGGGCAGTATGAACAAAATGTGGAGGCTATTAATAGTTTATACAATTAAGACATGCTGCTTTTAAACACCTACCTATTGCCATATAGTAAAACAAAAAAGATTTTTACTTACTTTGGGGTCCCCCCCTCACCCTGGCGTTAGATCGTTGCCCCTAGTTTCGTCCGTGTAACTATGGGCGCACATGCACACTGCTCTCACTTCTCATTTTAATCGTGATTTATATTAAAAAAAAACCTTTTGATTTAAATCAGTGATTTAAATCATGATTAAAATCATGATTTAAATCGATCCGATTTAAATAGAAAAAAATCTTTTGATTTAAATCGTGATTTAAATCATGATTTAAATCGGTGTGATTTAAATCAATCCACCCTGATACTTACCAGTCTTAGCACAGCAGCTCATTTTCTTCATGCATATGCACTGCTTCACCCACCCACCAGCAGTCCTTGCGTCTCTGATTAGTTGTTGTCAGACAGCGCCCCACCCTGTGATTAAAGAAGAAAATGGCACTTCCTTCGTATAATTTCAAAGGATGCTGGGGTGCACTTCAGGTTCCAAGGCCATGTAAACAAGAAGTAACAAGGCACTCCCAGAATGTGATGAAAGATATATTTATTAATGTGCTTGACAACAAGAACGTTTTCGGCCCAAAATTGGACCTTCCGCAGTAGCACATATGTGAGGAGGAACGTAGTGTGGACTGCAGGCGCGGAATCCACCGATGCATGGGGGCAGCCCCCATATTGATTTTTCTGGCTAACACAGTACCACAATATAATTTTATATTGTACATCACACAAATGTTGAAACGCCACGAAGAAAATATCTTTCATAATAGAGTTAAGGTCCAGCACTAAAAATCCAGACTGGAATTGCTACTTACTGTATACAATTCCAGTTTACTAACACTTGTAGTAAATCAGAGTAGAAAACATCTAATAGTCTGTTTCCAAATAATACACATACAAGTGCATCTCAGTAAATTAGAATATCATCAAAAAGTTAATTTAGTTCAGTAATTCAATACAAAAAGGGAAACACATTATATATAGTCATTACAAACAAAGTGATCTATTTCAAATGTTTATTACTGTTGATGTTGATTATGTCATTCAAAACTTTGGGGAGAGATTCACAATGAGTGGACTGCTGCAGGAGTCAGTGCTTCAGGAGCCACCACACACAGACGTATCCAAGACATGGGCTACAACTGTCACATTCCTTGTGTCAAGCCACTCAAGACCAATAGACAACAACAGAAGCGTCTTACCTGGGACAAGGAGAAAAAGAAATGGACTGTTGCTCAGTGGTCCAAGGTGTTGTTTTTAGATGAAAGTAAATTTTGCATTTCATTTGGAAATCAAGGTCCCAGAGTCTGGAGGAAGAGTGGAGAGGCCACAATCCAAGCTGCTTGAGGTCTAGTGTGAAGTTTCCACAATCAGTGATGTTGTGGGGAGCCATGTCATCTTATGGTGTAGGTCCACTGTGTTTTAAGAAGACCAGCCATCTACCAGGGAATTTTAGAGCACTTCATGCTTCCCTCTGGCAACAACTTTTAGGAGATGGAAATTTCATTTTTCAGCAGGACTTGGTACTTGTGATTACTTCCAAAATTACCAATACCTGGTTTAATAGCCACAGTATCACTGTGCCTGATTGGCCAACAAACTCACCTGACCTAAACCCCATAGAGAATCTATGGAGTATTGTCAAGATGAAAGATGAGGGCCACCAGATCCATCAATGCAGACAAACTGAAGGCTGCTATCAAAGCAACTTGGCCTTCCATAACACTTCAGCAGTGCCACAAGCTGATCGCCTCCATGCCACGCTGTATTGATGCAGTAATTCATGCCAAAGGAGCCCTGACCAAGTATTGAGTGCATTTACTGTACATACTTTTCCATAGGCCAACATTTCTGAGTTTAAAATCATTTTTTCAGTTGGTCTTATATAATATTCTAATTTTTTGAGATAATGGCTTCTGGGTTTTCATTGGCTGTAAGCCATAATCATCAACATCAACAGAAATAAACATTTGAAATAGATCACTTTGTTTGTAATGACTTTATATAATATATGTGTTTTCCTTTTTGTAATGAATTACTGAAATAAATCAACTTTTTGATGATATTCTAATTTATTAAGATGCACTTGTAATCGAAGAGCAAGAGGGAAAGAATGACAATTAACCAAGAGGGAGATCTTTCATACGATCTGGACCACTGGCCGTTACAAGATGAATAACATCAATCTCAGTGAAATAAACTTTTCAGGAACTATAAATTCCATTGCCATGAAATGAAAATGATGAGAAGTTAGAATTGGACAAAGTTTAGACTATGCATTCCATAAATCGCATTCATAAGTTTGGACTGAACCACAACAGAAATCCAATTCACTATTCAATCTATTGATTATTCTATTCTGCAGAAGGCATGAAGAAATAAGCAGTATTGAAAGAAAATCTTCAAAATGTCATATGTCTGAATGACACTTTGTATTAACATGTGGTTCTCATGTCATTACATCTGCAGAGATAACAGTTATACAATTATTGTTTTCATACTGATTTTTCATCAAAAACATCTTTGAGATATGAGACATGAGTTGTAAAACATTTACTCACTTTTGTAAAAGTAAAACATGGGGTTCTAAAGCTGGCTTCTCTTCGACAACTTCATCTCTTCCACTTTGAACTGTCCATTCATCATCTTCAGTAGTTGAGAGAAGTGGTTCCTGTTGTTTTTCCAACATGCTGTCCAACGTGTGTGATGAATCCCTCTTTACCAATGTCAATACTGAAGATTTCCTAGGAGAAAATGGGCATTTACCCATCACTGTCATACCTCAGGTGCAAACACTCGACTTTATATTGCTAAATCGTTTGGCTATGAACACTCTTAATGGCACTTGGTTCGAATTACATGAAAATACCTACAAAATAATTTAGTCTGTGTCAGACCTTGTACACACTTGAAGCATATATATTGTACACCACGCCTCCATTGTGCCTGGTGGTATACAACCAGGTTTCTCTACCAACTTTTTGCCATGGGTATTGCTGCTTGATTCCCTGGTAGACAACTGTTAACGCCTAGAGAAATATAATTTGCTCATATGGATAATGCTGACTGCTTCCCCCAGAGCATATACTGTTCTTTCGTAGTAACCCTCCACTTTGAGTAACACAGAAGGGTCTTCTCCTCTACTGTATATGGACCAGATTTTTCTAAAGGACTTTATAGCTTTAAAAACTGTATCAAAACATTTGCTAACGTTTGCTCAGACAATGTTGAGTATATTAAAACACAAGAAAGATAAGAAGTCTTTCAATTTTGCCAAGGAATAAAACATAATCATCCCATGAAGCCAATAATATATGCTGTATAATTATTTATTATGACAATTGCTTCAGGACAAAACAAATAATTGGTTACAAAAAAACATGGATACAGTGCAGAGGGGGAATGGAAGGACCCCACATTCCCCGGGGTAATAATTTATAGATAAACAGGGTAAGTTGAACTATTCATAGATAGAGTAAAAGGTAGGTGCAGAAAATATGCACTAAAAAGTCATATCAAAGCGATCAGTCATTGCTACGGACACTCACCCATGCTAATGTAGTGAAAAACCAGGGTTGGACGTGGGGACCAGCGTCCCGACACGTGTTTCACGTCTTACGCTTCTTCGAAGACTTCTTATCTTTCTTGTGTTTTCATATTCTTTTGAAGTTGTTGCCCTATATGTATTATGAGAATTGCCCTAGACCCCTGTATTCTAGTCCTTAATGTTGAATAGATTGCAGATTGCATCCCTATATGTTATTTCAATTCAGCCCCTAACAGGCTGTCTGTTCTCATTTAGAAACTATTCCCATTTACATTTACCTTTATATTCTTAATTCTATATAAACTTGATTTATGTAAAAAAATTCCAAGTCATGGTCCTCAAGATCAGCACTTGGGATTTCAATTATAATGCAAAGTACTGTACAAAAGTTCAATTATATAAGCTATTGCTCTAATCAGAGTGCTTTGAAACTTCAGAGAAGAACATTTTTCAATACAAAAGCAATTACTGTAGAAATGACATAACTAAAACTAATTGGTTACGGACATTGCAATCTGTAATCCGAGGGCCAGCGATCTCTCACCTCGGAGTGCAGGTTTGTAAAAATGCAGATAAGTTCTAGAAGATTCTAAAATCTCATATTATAGGCAATTTCTAGCACATCTATTTAATCTTTATACTAGCCTTATTTGTAATAATTGAGAAATAAAACTATACTTACTGTCAGCTTCCGAAGAAAATTTAATTGCTGTCTTTATAGCAACACAGTAAGTGAAATACATCCCAGCCTTGTGTCTCACAGGAATATAAAAAGCGCAGTCTAAAATGTCATTGATGGATGGATGTCAGTGCCCTGCCAATGTTTGCTCAAAAAGTGCCACGCATACAAAGACATTCGTGCTTTGCCCAGGTTGTGAATTATTGAACCGTAAAACAAATGCATCAACATAGCAACTTCAGTGAATAGGCCTCCAAAATCAGATCTCCACTCTTTATAGCCATGTGTTAAGGCCACTTTATTTTAAGTCACATGTAAATATATAAATCTTCACTCTATACTTTGCCAGATATATTACAGTTTGATCAATACTCTGTAAGCCTGTTTTAAACCTGACAAGACTGGGAAGGAACACAATCATAATTAGTGGCTCTACTGGTTAAGGTTCAGTGGATGGTTTTCATATCCATGTTTAAATGGAATTTGTCACCAGAAAATGACCTATTGTTTAAGCCCAGATTTGATATTTATTTTTCACAATTGTCACTAATATTAGCCTCAGAATTCCTCTTCTGTACAGTTACATTTTCAGTAGTCATCTCATTATCATCATAGGAAGAATGACTGAGAGCAATTCTGTATACAGACGATAAAACAGGAACCACTATTTACAATAGATGATGGTGACCTCTTCCACCAGTGCTGTAACTAGAGTCTGATGGGCCTCAGAGCAAGTTCTGGATCTTACCCCCTTCTCTCCCCCTTCTGCATGTTGGTCAGATGTATGGGCTCTTCTAGCTTTTTAAATCCTTTAAGGACATACATGTTGCCCCCTCTCCCCATTTATTATGTAATAATGTCTCCCATCCTAGTATATATGTCCCCCTTCCTGGTATATATGTCCCCCATCCTGGGCCTCTTCCAGATATATTTGTCCCCTATCCTGGGCCCCTTCCAGGTATATATGTCTGCCATCCTGGGCGCCCTCCAGGTATATATGTCCCCTATCCTGAGCCCCTTCCAGGTACATGCGTCCTCTATCCTGATATATGTGTCCTCCATCCTGAGTCCATTCTTGGTATATTTGGCCCTCATTCTGTTGGTGTACAGCATTAAAAAAAAAACCTACTCCCCTTCCTGTGATTCCACATTGCATAGCGTCCTCCTCTATAGCCGGAACACAGGCCAGTAGCTGACATTGGCATGCCTGCTATAGTGACACATTATGTCACTGCCATGAGACACCATTGCCTGGCATGCTGGCATCAGCTGCCAGCCTCTGATTGGCTATCAGCGTGTATTGCAGAACAGTGTGTATTGCAATACATGTCATCAAAGACCAGATGTAAACTAGGTATGAAACAGAACACCACCCGGCCATCACACTATTTAGGAATGATGGGTAGTCAGGCTTTTTTTGGTGATCTGAATCACTTGGCTGCACCCCCCAAAAAGACTGCCCTTTTGAATCCTAAATTAATCCCTATTAAATATGTTCACCACGGGTGATTATACATTTAAGATAAAACCCGTTGCTATAAAACCTGCCTACTTACAGTCAACCAACTAAATCAATGAGCTGGCGAGCATTGGTTTAGGAGGGTGGGGTTTCATCTGCCTAGCACTGTCATTGTAGCCTCCCTCCCCAGTGAGGGCCATTAAGGGACTTTAGTGGCTCTCGCTGGGGTGCTGGCTCCCATAGTTCCCAACCAGCAGCCATTCTTTGTCGCTGATTGGTCGCAAATGACTAATCAATACTATTTACTGGCTCCAACTAATCACTACTACTTAGTGGCTGCTTTTGAGTACTGTAGATTAACTTCTAATAAAAATCTCCAGCAGAAAACAGCTGGAGTCAGAGTGTGGAAAAATAGAGGGTCCGAGTGAGAGCCCTGGTTTACCCACTCCATATTACTGCCTTTTAGACCACTTAATGTTGGTATGACAACTGGCACGCATTGATACCACTGGCAGTTGGACCTGATTTGCTCAACCATGAATAAACTTCAGAGCACTTTTCTGACTCCATTTGTTATCAGGATGGCTTTGTGGCTTATTTCATAATTCCGGTACATCCTCTGCCACCTGTGCTCCTCTATTATCTGGTAACACTATGGCTTAAAGGGGTTTCAGACATATATACAATGTAACCTCCCAGACCTCGTAGCAACGTACATAGGACCCAAGTGTGGGTAAACAATTCGGCCAGTCTTTATTCTATTAATATCTCTGTACACAATTCAGTGATCGTGTACACTTCTCAAGAATCCTCATTAGTCATCTTGACTCAGAACAGATTTTACAATTAGGAGCGTTGTATCGTTATAGAAAAATGTCTGCTATAAGCTATACTAGTTATAAAAAATTGAGTATTACTTACCCTCATCAGGTCCAGTGCCAGCTTTCCACTACTGCCAGACTGTTTGCCTGCAGCGCTGACATCACATCGATAGGGCTGAAGATAATCCCTGAGTTTAGTGACCCTGCCTGTGTGGACGGCATGAACTGCTGAACTCACTGATTGGCTGCAGAGCTGTAAACATTGGTTCAGCACTGTAGACAACCAACAAAGGCCTAGGCAGCAGTGGGAAGCCAAACCTGGACCCGGACCCCAGGAGGGTAGGTAATACTCAGGGGGTTTTTATGGGGGTTTTTTTTAATGAGTACCACAGTTTATAGCATAAAACCTTATGAAAGGGGACAACCCTCTTAAATGGAATCTGTCAGCAGGTTTTTGCTACCTCATCTAAGAGCTTCATGATGTAGGAAAAGAGACCCTGAGTTCAACAATGTATCACTTAGATTAGTGCTTGCAGTTATTCTGACACTGTGAAAGATTTGAGATTTTGCATGTAGCAGTGCTGGGAGAGCTACCCCCACCCACACCAGGCTTTCAGTGTACATTTCCATATACAGAACCTGCTAATCACAGAGGGGCTGAGTCTGACTAGAGCTCATGTGCTCCTCAGACCCACTAATGATAAAGTTAAGAGGCTTATACTAACATTGCAGGTAAAAAAGGCAGACTGAGATAAGAGAGTCAGGGCTGAATTCTCTGTTTTAACTCTTGCAGCATGCTGTCTTCAGGTTACATTGCAGAAACCTGCTGATAGAGTCCCTTTAACATAATAAAAACACTGGGGATATTATGGGTCTCACAATTTCCAACATTTCTACTGGTTACCTAAAAATTCAGTAAAGACTCATTTGTCAGTGATTTTTCTGATATACAAGAGTGAGAAATTTCAATCAGTATTTTAATCCGATTTTCTGAGATATTTGGTAATCTAGTGAAACTGACAATTAGAAATTTTTTGTTTAATAGCAGTTTTTTGCTATATAATCTGAGAGCAGCATAATATAGGACAAGAAAGCCTGATTCCAGCATTGAGTGCAATGGTGTAGTTTTTCTTATGTACATGTAGCAGAGCTAAGACTTCTGGGCTGTGTATAACTCCACCACACCTTTGTCTGGCAGATTCCTGTGTATGTTGTACATTGCTAGCAAGCTGCTAATCAGTGGTGGGAGTGGAGTTACACAGATTAGCCTGACTATCTGGCACACAAGATGTAGTCCTGTAGTGATAATCTGCTGATAAATCCTGCTGATAAAATTCTGATTTTATTGAAACTACAGCACACAGCCTAGTAAGTGAATCATCTCTGTAATCATGGTCTTATGCCCTATTATGCTGTTCTCAGATTAAATTGCAAAAAACCTGCTGACAGACTTCCTTGAAGTGGTCTGTAAGTAATGTTGACTTTATAAAGTTCTTCAGTCGGTGTGTACCTGGGTTTTTTTTTTTCAATTTTTTTTTTACATTTTTTTAATTTATCATTTATTTAAATTGCAAAATAAATAACACAGACATAAGGAACGGAATGTGCTGAAATTGAAAGGCAGTAACAAAAAAACCCTAGAAAGTATCAATGTAAACGATCATGAAGAGTAGAGAGCATTGTCTTTAAAGGGAACATGTCACCAGATTTAGTGACTATAAGCTGCGGCCACCACCAGTGGGCTCTTAGATACAGCATTCTAACATGCTGTATACAAGAGCCAAGGCCGCTGTGTAGAACGAAAAAAATCACTTTATAATAGTCTCCTAATGGGTGGAGCGGTGCAGACCGTTTTGATGGGTGTCTCCGTTCTCCGATTCCGGCGCCTCCTCTTTCAGCTATCTTTATCCTCCTTCTTCTGAAGCCTGGGTGCATAACGTGTTCTACATCATGCACACAAGCTGGCATTGAGGTCCTGCGCAGGCGCACTTTGATCTGCCCTGAGGAGTCCAGATCAAAGTATTGTAGCGCGCATGCACAGGATCTCAATGCGGTAGGACGCGTCATGCACCCAGACTTCAGAAGAAGGAGGACAAAGATGGCCAGAATAGGAGGTTCCGGACCTAAAGAACGGAGACACCCATCCGACCAGTCTGCACCGTTTTGGTGAGTATTATAAAGTGATTTTTCATTCTACACAGCAGCCTGGGTTTTTATATACAGCATATTGGACTGCTTTATATAAGAGCCCACTGGTGGTGGCCGCAGCTTATAGGCCCCAAATCTGCTGACAGGTTCCCTTTAACATTAGGATCATTAAGGCAGTTCAAGGCATTAGTATCAGTTGTACAATAAAGAGACAAAATAACAAAAAAAAAAATCTATGACAACACAAACTGAATAAAAAATCAGAGCCATAAGAAGAAATAAAAAGTGCAGGGAGAAGAAAAATACCGTAACTTAGGACGCACAAGGAAAAGAGGGACGAGGGAGGAGAAGAGGAAGGAAAGGTATTCATGCCAGGGGTCCTATGCTTATAGGCTCAGTTATCCCCAAGAAGAGCTTGGTATTCAGCAGAAGTCCGAAATTCCAACCAATAAAACCAGGTTTTGTAAAAACGGTCATAGGAATTATTAACGGTGGAGGTGAATTCCTCCATTAACATTACTTCATTCACTTTGGAAAACCAGAGGGAGATTGTCAGAATGAGATTGGAATTTTTTTTCCAAAGCAGAGGGATGCACGCTCGATCAGTAGCAATTACGTTCCACAGTATAGAATGACTATATATTTTTAGGGGAATGTGGCAGTGATGGAGAAGGACAAGAGCAGGGTTTAGGTCCAACGTAAGGTATGTTTTATTACTTGTACTTTTTCCTAAAAAGGTGTGAGAAATCTGCAGGACTAAAAAAATATGTAACAGGTCACCTTCCTCATCTCCACATCTCCAACACATGGGACTGGCCTCAGGGAAAGTTGAGTATAAGTGAGTTGGGACTCTATACTAGAGCTGAGCGATCCTGAGCGGCAAAGATTGGAACATGTTAAAATTGTACGTTCTTTAGCCAGATTGGGATTGGATATCCAAACATTTACGGCAAAAGTCGGTGGTCTTGTCAAGGAGCGGTAAATGTTCGGATGGCAATAACCATCCTCTCCCTGCCCATTGCATCCATGTCAAGTATTGGCATAATTGTGATTGGCCACTGTAAAAGGTAAAGCAAAAAAAAAAATCCTCGAGGTGCTAATTTGGTGCTGAAATCTGCTGCAGACATTTCAGCACTAAATTTATACCTCCTGTGAGAAAACTGCACCAAAATAGTGTCAAAACCATTTTTGTGCATTATTTTGCCAAGAGATGCAGATTTGGTGCTGAAAGTTTTACACCATATTCCTGCACCCAATCTACAGCTCTTAACAAAAAAATCGCATCACTACCACATCATACTGCATGCGGCAGTGATGCATTTTTTTGCCAGGAGGTGTAGATTGGGTGCAGAAATATCATGTAAAAATTTTAGCAACAAATCTGCATCTCTTGGCAAAAAAAATGCAGTTTTCTGCCGGGAGATGCAGGTCTGTGAACTCAATGAGAGTTCATTGAGGTCCAATGAGATCAGGTTATCTGAAGCCATAGGTGAAGGGCCATGGGAACCTCCAGCTGTGACCGCAACTAGCCTGGTTGACATCACTGTTGATCGAGCGGCTCATTCATTCTCTGCCTGAAGCTTACAGCGTTCAGTCATGTTCTATTGCTGCAAGCTGTTAGTTCAGATGTAGCAGAGCTGGAGTCTTCATGGGACCTCATGTGGATTACATCGGACCTGGATGTTTTGGGGGTTAATAAATTGGTGAAAGAGGGTGTATATTTAAACAAAGTATTTCCTGTGTGTTTGTGTTTATTTCTTTTACTTATAAGATTAGTAGTGGGGGGTCTCGTAGACCCCGACTCATCACTAATCCAGGGCTTAGTGGTATCTGTGAGCTGCAATTAACCCCTTATTACCCCGATTGCTACCACACCAAGGCAATTGGTAAAGTGCTGGGATTGTCGCATTTAATGGATACGACAAACCCGGGCGGTTGCAGGCTGCTATTTTTAGGCTGGGGCACCCAATAAGCATGATCTCCCCAGCCTGAGAATACCAACCCGTAGCTGCTGTCAGGCTTTATCTTGGCTGGGTATCAAAATTGGGGGGGACCGGACGCCATTTTTTAAAAATATTTATTTATATAATAAAAGAAAAGCCGCATGTAGTGACTCCTATTTTGATACACAGCCAAGTTAAGCACACGGCCTGGGCTGCAGTCTGTAGCTGTAGACTTTATCTATGCTGGCATCAATACAGGAGGGACCCTATGCCAGTTGTTTTATTTATAACCAGTATAAGGACACAGTGTCTGTGTGTGATTCCATCCAATCGCAGATGCTGTCTCAGAGGGTGGGGGGTAGTCCAACGGCAACCAGTCAGAGAAGGCAGTGGATGGGGAAAGCAGTGAATATGAATGAGGGATAATTGTCGGCCCCGGACATAGCGCTGCAGCCGCGGGGACTTGGTAAGTTTATAATGCTTTAACCGTTTTTTATTTTCTTTCTTTACAGCCATCACTTTTACCTCCTATTGAATTTAATGGGTTCGGGTAGCACTCATATTTCTATTTTAAAAAGACAACCTCTGGATATGATGCTAAGCATCTCCACTCCACTTCTTTGGTCGACCATGGCGAGGCCTGTTCTTAGTGGAACCTATCATGTCAAACCGCTGTATGGTCTTGGCTACGGTACTGCAGCTCAGTTTCAGAGTGTTAGCAATTTTTTTTACAGCCTAAGCCATCATTATGTAGAGCAACAAATCTTTTTTTAAGATCCTCATAGAATTCATTGCCATGAGATGCCATGGCATAGGGACCATTATAACAGTGTGTGAGCGATAACACCAAATTTAACACACCTGCTCCTCAGAGGCGTATCTAGATGGGGCTGGCAGGGCATGTACTCTGGGTGCAACTGTCAGGGGGCGCCATCGGGCCGGCCGCCTGGTGTGGCGCTGTGAAAGTCTCACCGGCAGCTGTGTTTCTCCGCCCTGTACTGGGAGCCAACCATTCTCTGAGCCTGGCTGTCAAGCTGACAGTAGAGACTTAGAGAAAGTGCAGCGTGTGGCTCCCTGCGATCAATTTTACTATTTTTTGCTTTTTGTACAATTGTACTATTGTCTGTCAGATGTGAGGACAATTGAACCGGTGACCGCTGGCCCTGACTTCCGGGTTAGAGCAACATCTGTAGTGTGATCAGGTCACATCACTCTTTAACCTGGCATAGGCGACTGACAACGCTGGTGATAAGTGCTCCAGTGGAACTGATGACACCAAAGAGGAATAGTATGGGGTGAGTGGGGAAGTATGTACAGACACAGTATGGCGGGGAGAGGGAGTATCTATGGACACAGAATGGGGGGACAGAGGGTGGGGAGGGGGCAGTATCTATAGATACAGTATGAGGAGAGGGAATTATCTGTGAACACTGTGGTGGGAAGAGTGGATGGGGAGGGTGAAGCATCTTTGGACACAGTATGGGGAGAGAGGATGGGGAGGGAAGAAGTATGGGGTGAGAGGGTGAGGGATGATGTATACAGACATAGTATAGGGAGGGAGAGGGGTGATGTATGGGGAGAGAGAGGGTGAGGGATGATGTATGGGAAGAGAGTGGAGGGGTGATGTATACAGACATAATATAGGGGGTGAGGGTGAGGGGTGATGTATGAGGAGAGAGGGTATGGGATGGTGTATGGGGAGAGAGGGTATGGGATGGTGTATGGGGAGAGAGGGTGAGGGGTGATGTATACAGACATAATATAGGGATTGAGGGTAAGGGGTGATGTATGGGGAGAGAGGGTGAACGGGGATGTATACAGACATAATATAGGGAGCGAGGGTGAGAGGGTGATGTATGGGGAGAGAGGGTATGGAATGATGTATTGGGAGAGATGGTGAGGGCTGATGTATACAGACATAGTATAGGGAGTGAGGGTAAGGGGTGATGTATGGGGAGAGAGTGTGGGGGGGGTGATTTATACAAACATAGTATAGGGAGCAAGGGTGAGGGGGGAATGTATACAGACATAGTATGTGGAGCGATTGGGTGAATGTATACAGACATAGTATAAGGAGTAAAAAGGGGAAAGAAATTTTGAGGACAAAGAATAAAGAGCGACATGGTATGAGGAGCAAGTGGGCAGGATGGGTGCAGACACAGTATGGGGAGTGGGGGAAAAGTATATGGACACACAGGAGGTAGTGAGGAGACAGTAAGGTATGAGAAAAATATGAAGGGGCACAGAACAGAGATTGGGTAGTGGAGGGGGGCAGTATGGAGAGAGGATAGCATCAGGGGACAGTGTGAGGTCAGTGTGGAGAGCATGTACCATAAGAGGGACAGTGTGTGGGTCATATTTTCTGCAGATAACACAGTGAGGGGCCATTATTTAAATATTCTGGGGCATAGTGAAGGACAGAGATCTTTATATAGGAGTATCCCAATAATTCTGCTATTTTTCAAGGAATCGTGTTGGGATGTGCTGCAGAAGACCAGAGAAGATGGAAATCTGCAGAGACAAGCTGTGAATGTAAAAAGTAATCATGGCATCAGGACAAGATTAAGAACAGAAAGAAATTACTCTGATCAGAGGCAACATCATCTATAAGGTACCTTAATGTAAATGTTTATTTGTGATACTGACTATGTATCATCATTAGGCCTCGGTCCCACTTGCGCATCACTTCTGATGTGAGAGCAATGGGACCCCCGCTGATCAGCTGTTCTTCGTGCAGGTGGCTGGAAATGCTTATTTCCGGATCTGCTCCATCCTCTGATAGTGTCCGCGGCCAGATGCTGCCGATCTGCCTCATTGAGTTTAATAGGAGGCTGCTGCTGCTGCTATCAGAAGACGTAGCAGATGACTGAGCACTTCTGGCCACCTGCCATGGCCAGCATGGCTCCTAGAACAGGCGATTGGCCAGGTGTCGGACCCTGGCTAATCAGACATTGGTAATGTTAAAGGGCACGGCACTTCTGATAGAGGATGGTAGGATCCAACTCATCATTTTGCATCAATTTGGAGTGCCTGGCTTGTTTATAATCAGACATTGGTGACCTATCCTAAGGAAAGGCCATCAATGTTAAAGTAGTGGGCAATATCTTTAATAAAGTCTTGTGCTGTCTGACAAGTTAAAGGTTACCATTAGGGATGATCGAATACCTCAAATACTCGGCTTCGCGAATATTTTCCAAATAGGTCACAGCTATGTGAATATTAGATGCGCAATGTAAGTCTATGGGAAGCCCAAATAATTCCAAATAGTTGTTATTCGGGTTTCTCATAGACTTACATTGCGCATCGAATATTCACGAATAGTCGAATAGTGGTGACCTATTCGGAAAATATTTGCAAAGCCGAATTTTTGAGGAATTCGAGCATCCCTAGTTACTATGCTTTTTTATTTTTATGTTTATGTTTATGGCCTATCAGGTCGTCACAAGGGTGCCGTGTAATCTGCCCTTCTGCATGGTATTGTTACGTCACCGCTGGAGTCTGCTCCAGCGACTTCTGCTCCGATCGCCAGGCGACGCTATGTTCCTGCCGTAGATGGTGCTGGTGATGGGAGAGGAGTCGATGCCAGCGGTGGGCGCAGGCTCCGATCATCCACTGGGCTGGGTTAGCTTGGGATCTGCAGTACCGCTGGCTGACTGTGGGTGGCATGTGTCTTTCAGCTGAAGTTGCCAGCGTTCAGCTACAGCCAACGGGAAGACACCACAACCTTCTTATTCCCCCTCCTGTCACATGACCACTGCCAGAGATAGTTCTGATTTTCCTGGCTCCTGTTACGTCCTATTCTGTTTGGTGACTCCTGTGTGTTGACTTCTGTGTGTTTTCTGACTACCCTCCTGCCTACTGTTTTTGTACCTCGCTGCCCGATCCGGATTTGACCTCTGCTACGTTTGCTGACTACGTCATTGCCTGCCGATTCTGTCCCTGTTCCACAATTCCTGGTTTGACCCTGCCTGACTACTACTCTCATCGGACTGCAGCCTTCCACAGGTAGTGATCTCCAGTTCCCTGTGTAATTCCAAATCCCTGTAGAGGGGTTAAAGGGTTTCAGGGTTCTGGGGGTCCTGCTTGGTGAGTGGCTTCCCTCTAGCCTCCCCTTTACAGCCCATCTGAGTCTGTGGATCCAGGCAGGCGTTACAGGTATCCGCTCCTCCTTGGTTAGGGTCCTGTCCCTTTGGTGTTGCTAAGAACAGGTATACACAAATCCTGAGGAACACTCTGCACCACACTCACCAGACACCCATTGGGCGGCCTGAGTGGAATAGGGCTACCCAGATGGAGGGATGGTAGAAGGAGGGCCAGAAGTGTCAAGGAGTAGTCAGAGAGTAGTCAGTGAGCCGTGACAGGAAAAGGTCACGCTGCGGAGCTGGACTCCTGTAGCCGTCCCAGGTGCCAGACGTTGGCCTAGCCTGGAAGGAGCTGGAACCCCGGTCGCAGGGGGTAGTGACAAGGGGCACGGTACTGCCACGGAGGGCAGTTCGGCAGCCTTGTGCTACAACTGGGCAGGGGCCAGGGCACGACGGGGTACGCGGACCCTAGGCTGGGAAGTAGCTTTATGCAGCCCAGTAATTCACCCGACGAGGACGGAGTCTTCATGAGCCGTTCTCCACCCGCTCCAAAATTGGGGTACTAGCGCAACGAGGGGGATAGGACTTCCCAAAACCGTCCAGAAAATCCCAAGCGTGAACCCTGAGAGCAAGCTCACTCTGCTAGCCACGCGGGTGAGCGGGACCTGAGTAGTTTCAGGCAAAAGGGATCCACAAAGAGTAAACACAGTGAAAAGGGACAAAGCTTCAGACCAACCAGCAACGCCAAAAGGGCACGGACCCAGTGTGTTCAAACAAAGGCTGCAGTGCATTCAGGACTTTGGTTTACCCGTTGTCGGTGTCAGCATCTCTGGACTGTGTGAGTACATTGTGCCCCTTTACTCCCGATGGGTCCCTAGCCTTCCAACACCGAGCCCCGGGACACCTTCCCCCTGTCTACGGAGGGGTTAACATCACAAGCTGCCATTCCATCACTCCCGGGCACTCCCTCCCAAATGCAGCAGCGGTGGTATCCCACTTTTACCACGACCCGTGGGTGGCGTCACGAACATTACTCAATTTTTCCACCACGTTTGTAAATATTTTTCCCCCTTTTTCATTTCGAGCGGCCGCGCGACCCTGCCTCGGGTCCAGAGACCCCTCGAGCCACTCCGGATCCGAGCAGCCCGTCGGCTGTCGCAGGGGCGGCACATTAGGAGCATTAAAGGGGTTGTCTAAGTTAGTGATGAGTCTGCAGTCACTCTTTGTATCACTCTGTGACTGCAGACTTCTGAATTCTCACAGTGTGCACACTGCACACTGTGATGATTCTCTGGTGCCAGCGGTGAAAGTGGAAGGTTATGAAGCTGAAAGTATGCGATTTACATACACGTGGTCACGTGCTGAACAGACATGCATGGCCTCGCCCAATAAAAATTAATTGACTGGGGCCGGACACGTCAAATCAGAATGTGGCCAGAAATAAACAGATCGCATATTTGTGTTCACATGACCGTCCACTCTCATCACTGGCATTGGAGAATCCTGAAAATGTGCAGTGCGTGCATTGCAAGAATTCAGAAGCCTGCAGTCACCTGGAGTCACTGCAGGCTTTCATCTCCAACCTGGGTAAGCCCTTTACTTATAAAATGAAAGCAGTGTAGAATCCCCAGTTCTAACATCGTGTAATATACTTCCTGTCAGGATTCAGCTTTGCTCTTTGGTTCCAGCAGTGACCACATGGCCACTCCACTCATATGTGATTTTTATACTTGCACGTGACAATTAGATTTTCTTCCTACGTTTCTCATTGAATATTGAGATAATTATTAAGAGCAGCTCGTTATCACGTGACGGTAAGTGTGCAAAACATATATGACTGATTGGTCACATGACGACAACCCAAACCACTTGGTGGTGGTTGCCAAACTAAATTCTTGCCATGGGTGCTGGAAAGTCTAGATACACCACTGTTGCTTACCTTTGATACCGGAGATCTTATAATACTAATGAGTCACATGGCAACGAGGAGGAAAAATGGCTACATTTTAATTACCATCCACCAGATGTCAGCAGAGTCTTATTGTCCGTTTAGAGAAAGAGGCTTATGAGATGGAGAATATGCAGGCTGTGATTCTCGATCAAGGAGGTGTCTCAGTGGGACAGCAGTGCCTCTTAATAGTGCCAAGCCAGGGCTCCTATAGAATGCAGAAAGTTCATGCTTGGGCTACTTATTTTGTCCTCAGCCCTCCTGGGGGGTGAAGGAGGTGACCGAGTGGAAGGAACTTGCAACAACTGGCAGCCAAAGAGGAGCAGGAATTACCCCTTTGCCAAGGTGTGCAGCTTTCAATGGGATTTGCACGGGTCACGGTGCGTGATGCAGCATCGGGTGGCGTCGGCAGACAGGGGACTCACCCAACTAGGCTAACTAAGGGTCTCCTGCCTCCGGGTATCCTAACCACTGCCCAGTGACTGACCACTGGGGAAGAGTGAGTGACCTGTGGACCGGAGGCTTGCAGAAATCCCAATGATGGGTTCATGCAGCTGGTTTTGCATACCCTTTTAAATCGATGGCCGGACCATATATAACAAGCTTTTCTCCCCCATTCACCTTTTGTGCCTCCCCTATTTCCTCATAGACTGTAAGCTTACGAGCAGGGCCCTCACTCCTCCTGGTATCTTAATTTTTGTTTTTTTTTTTGTTGTCTCATATTGTCTGTACATGTCCCCTCTGAATTGTAAAGCAATGCGGAATATGTTGGCGCTATAGAAATAAAACTTTATTATTATTATATTATTATTATTATTATTATCCCCTAGCACAGGCCACGGCTTCTGGCTCTTAGGTAGGCTACAGTTATTATCTTTTCAGCAAGTCTGGTCTGTTCTGGTATCTGGTCTGGTATCTGGTTCAGCAAGTCCTTGTTTTATAGAACCGCATAAGTTCAATCTCTTGACCGTTATCTGAAAGGATTTTGGGCGGTTTCTGCTAGAAACAGACATCTTGTACACATACCCTTGGTTTGGTTTCTGTGCACGAAGTATTTTCTGCTTCAGTTAATCCAGAATTCAAAATATGGAGCGTTGTTTTCAAGCACTAGCGCCTCAAGAATTGACATGTTGCGTCCATGTGCACTATAGCTGTGTTTTCCCCTTGAAATGAAAGTTATTCAAATGCCATGATCAATCTATGTTTTTGGATATCGATTATGCGGATTCTCTTAAAAATACCCAAAGTATTAGAAGGGGGTTTTCATGTGGATTTTGTAGCAGATTCTGCTTTAAACACCATATAAAAGCTCTGTGTGAACATATATTAAGAATCGGAAAATGTACATAATGAGATCCAGCAACAAGTTAAAGCTCCATTAAAACATTTATTTCTTCAATAACACTACTGTAAAAAAAATAAGAAGGATAAGCAACTGTATATAATTATGTGGTGCTAAACATCAAAATGACATTGAAAAAGTGAGAGAGGTTTTTATTTGGCAGTTGCAAAAGGAAATATTAAAACAAGCTGAAATGAAAAATTCTTGTATTTTGGGGATTTATAATGATTATCGACTCGTATTTATTGCAATTTTTCAATTGTGGTATGTTTGAGAGTTAGGCTATGTGCGCACGTTGCGTAATTAAATGCAGTTACGCTGCGATCTGCACCGCAGCGTAACTGCATGCGTCCTGCGTCCCCAGCACAATCTATGAAGATTATGCAGGAGACGTGCGCTGCCCGAAGCGCGCGTTCTAAGAAGTGACATGTCACTCCTTTCGTGCGCTCTGCATGCAGCTCCTGCTCTGTCTACGGCAGGGGCTGCAGTCATAGCACATGGAATCGGCTTGTTTTGTCTTTTCATTACGGACTCTTTCTGCAGCGATTTGAAGCGCACGTGTGTTTTTTATGTGTTTGCCTGTATTTTTACTTTTATTTATTGATCGCTATTGTGGGCTGAGTTTAGGGTTTCAAAGGTTCAGATGATTTCACCTCATTGATTATTTGCGATTATTTTTTAAAATGGCAAAATTTGTCACAAATATATTTCGGCATCCCCTTGAAGTGATTTTATGTATGCGAGATATTTTGGCACAATTTTTGTGAAATATGCAACTTTTTGCGTTTAAAAAGTTGCAAAAAGTTAGACATAAATCAAGGCCATAATTTTTATTCTCATCCATTCTGTTTTTTAAATTACACTATGCTGCACTCTTCAAAGAATGTAAGCTCTGTGGTTGTACATTGGATAGTTGAAATAATAGAATCACCTCTCATAAAATGAGAACATTGGATTTATAACTCAAATTCCAGAAAAGTTCGGACACTGTAAAATATAAAGAAAACAAGAATTCATTGATCTGGAAATGTTATAGCCAGAGGCGTAACAATCGTAGTCTCACAGAGTGTGACTGGGCCTATGCAGGGAGAGGGGCAAGCACCTATTTCACCTGAATGTGCATCCATGCTCCACATTAAGCTGAAATGTGTTATGATGCAGAGACTCGCAAATGCTCTGCACAACAATACATGCCCTTGGCCAATCAGTGGCCAGGAGATGATGTCAGCTTGTTAGTCACATGTGATGCGTTGCAGGGATGTCATGTGTTGCCCATGCAGGCACGCCAAAGTGAACTGTTGGCTTCTGCTCTGGCTATAGAAGAGAATGACACATCGTAGGAGCAGGGGGAGGTAAGAAGAATTGTTTTGGCTTTTTTTTAAATGTGCTAGAGTAGAACAGAGGGCACTAATAATAATAATAATAATAATAATAATAATAATAATATTAGCGTTTATTTTTATAGTGCCAACATATTCCGAAGCACTTTACAATCAGGTGGGGGCTTGTACAGACAAAAACAAAACAAAATAGCACATAGTTCAGCAGCTACAGTAGGAATAAGGGACCTGCTCGAAAGCTCAGAATCTATGGGGAAAGAGAGGGACACAAAAGGTAAAGCGTACTTGTAGTATCTGGTCCGGCCACCGTTATGATAATTTATTGATTTCATGTAGAGATTAATGAGCCGGTCATTAGACAGTAACCTTTTAGGTGCACTTACGTGCTATTGGTTGTATGGAGGATGTGAGGACAGAAATAGGAGGGAGAAGGTTGAGAATAGCATTTAGAAAGCGGGACAGGGACGAGTAAAGCGGGCTTTACACACAGCAACATCGCTAGCGATGTCGCTGGTGAAAGCACTCGCCCCCGTCGGTTGTGCGTTATGGGCAAATCGCTGCCCGTGGCGCACAACATCGCTAACACCCAGCACACGGACTTACCTGCATAGCGACTTTGCTGTGGCCAGCAAACCGCCTCCTTTCTCAGGGAGCCGTTCGTTCAGCGTCACAGCGGCGTCACTAAGCGGCCACCCAATAGAAGCGGAAGGGCGGAGATGAGCGGGCCAAACATCCCGCCCACCTTCTTCCTTCCTCATTGCAGGCGGCCACAGGTACGGTGATGTTCCTCGTTCCTGCGGTGTCACGCATAGCGATGTGTGCTGCTGCAGGAATGACGAACAACCTGCGTCCTGCAACAGCAACGATAATTGGGATTAGAACGACGTGTCAACAATCAACGATATGGTGAGTATTTTTGATCGTTAACGGTCGTTCCTGCGTTTCACGCGGAACGACGTTGCTAACGAGGCTGGAAGTGCGTCACGAATTCCGTGACCCCAACATCTCGTTAGGGATGTCGTTGCGTGTAAAGCCCGCTTTACGTTCGTAAGTTATGATAATAAGCTTGTCTGAAGAGATGTGTTTTTAATGCACGCTTAAAAACTTGGGGGCTGGATATTAGTCTCATTCTTTGGGGTAGTGCATTCCAGAAAACTGTCACGGCACAAGAAAAGTCTTGGAGAGGGAGGTGTGAAGTTTGTATTATGGAGGATGTTAGTCTTAGATCATTTGAGGAATGGAGGGGGTGGGTAGGATAATAGACAGAAATAAGGGATGAGATATAAAGTGGTGCAGAACTGTAGAGAGCTTGTGGGTGAGAAATATGAGTTTGTATTGTATTCTGTAGCTGATAGGTAGCCAGTGTAGTGACAGGAACAAGGTGAAGAAATCAGTGAATTGGCTGGACAGGAATATGACCCTAGCTGCTGCATTGAAGCTGGATTGGAGAGGAGAAAGTTTGGTCAGAGGGAGACTGATCAGTAAAGAGTTGCAATAGTCTAGACAAGAATGAATAAGTGCGACAGTAAGAGTTTTTGCAGTTTTGAAGGTGAGAAAAGGTCAGATTCTGGAGAGGTTTTAGATGCAGGTGACATGTGCGAGTGAGTGATTGTATATGGGGAATGACGGAAAGTTCTGAGTCAAATATAACCCCAAGACAGCGAGCATGCCGTTTGGGAATAATGATTAAATCATCGAAGGTAATTGAGATGTCGGGTGTAGGTTGGTTGGTAGAGGGAGGAAACACAAGAAACTCAGTTTTGGAGAGATTCAGTTTCAGATAGAGTACATGCTTTGAGAGACAGCAGACAGACAGTCTCTGGTATTTCGTAATAAAGCAAGGGTGATGTGTTTGGAAATGATGTATAATTAAGTGTCATCAGCATAGAGATGATGCTGCAAACCAAATCTGCTGATGGTTTGTCCAATAGGGGCGGTGTATAGAGAGAAGAGGAGGAGACCCAAGACTGAGCCTTGAGGAACCCCGAAGGTGAGGGGGAGAGGAGCAGAGTAAGAACCGGCAAAGGAAACAGTGAAGGAGCAGTTGGAGAGATAGGAGAACCAGGTGAGAGCGGTGTCCTTAAGGCCAATAGAGTGGAGCATGGTGAGGAGGAGTTGGTGATCCACAGTATCAAAAGCAGCTGAGAGATCTAAGAGAAACAATAGGGAATAGTGACCATTTGATTTTGTTGTTAATAGATCATTGGAGACTTTGGTGAGGGATGTTTTGGTGGAGTGTAAATAGCGGAAACCAGATTGAGAGGGATCAAGAAGCGAGTTTTCAGATAGATAGCGGATTAGCCGACAGTGGACCAAGCGTTCCAGGAGAAGATTAGAGACTGGTCTGTAGTTAGCAGCACAGTTCTATTAGTGGAAGGGTCCAGGACCGCGGAAAGTGTTATAGGATGGCACACAGAATAAGGGGCATTATTACTGAAATGAGCCACGGGAGTGACATGATCATTCAAAGAAGAAACCATATATCAACACAATCCAGAAACACTGCTGTGTTCTCTGGGTCAAAACTCATTTAAAAAGGACTGAGACAAAATGAAAAACTGTTCTGTGGTCAGAAGAATCAAAATTTGAAATTCTTTATGGAAACTAAGGATTTTTCCTGAGGACTGAGGAACCATCCAGGTTGTTGTCTGTGCACAGTTCAACAGCCTGGTATGAAGCTGCATTAGTGACTATGGGCATAGGCAGACTAGACAGACATAAACAAAACCCCAGCATGCTTTTTTAAAATGTTTTGATATTAATTTTTGTGCAAATAAACTTTATTCTTTTATCCTGGTGCCTATCCTATACACTTTTTTCATGGTTTACCTGTGGTCACAGTTAGAAGTTACATGAACTTATTTCCTGGAGCAATAGAAGTGAGTGCTGGCAATGTTTGCTTTGTTGTTGCTGATAAACAAAACCCCCTTTAGGCTATGTGCGCACTAGAAAAGTGATTTTTCTCAAGAAAATTTCTTGAGAAACTTCTGGGAGTTGAAGATTACCGCACCTGCGGTAAAAAAAACGCACCAAAACCGCAGGAAAAACGCATGCGTTTTTGCCGCGGTTTTGCCGCGTTTTTTCCGCAGGTTGGTCCCTGCGGTTTTTTTATGCTGAACTGCAATAAATAATATAGATAATAGATAGATAATCGATAGATAGACAGAGAATGGATAGAGGGAAAGATGGATAGATGAATAGATAGATAGATGAGAAAAACCTATATAATGTCCCACCCCCCTGCATATTCTAATCTGGCACCCTTTAGTGACTTTCATGTGGCACTAAAGGGTGCCTAGCCTTGTATTTAGCCAAAAAATAAATAAATAATTTAAAAAAAAATGACGTAAGGCCCCCCTATTTTTTATAGCCAGCTCAGGTAAATCAGACGGCTGCAGCCTGCAGACCACAGCTGGCAGCTTCACCTTGGCTGGTAATCCAAAACAGAGGGCACCCCACGCTGTTATTTTACATTAAATAAATAATTTAAAACAAAAAACGTGGGGTCCCCCCAAATTGGATCACCAGCCAAGGTAAAGCGGACAGCTGGGGTCTGATATTCTCAGACTACGGAGGTCCACTGTTATTGGACACTCCCCAGCCTAAAAATAGCAGACTGCAGCCACTCCCGAAGTGGCGCATCCATTATACGTGCCAATCCTGGTGCTTCGCCCCAACTCATCCCGTTGCCCTGGTGCAGGGCAAACGGGGTAATATATGGGGTTGATACCAGATGTGTAATGTCACCTGGCATCAAGCCCTGTTAGTGATGTCACGCGTCTATCAGATACCCGACATCACCAACCCAGTCAGTAATAAAAAAAAAATAGACAACAAAAAAAGTTTTATTTATTTATTTGAATAATATTTTATTTTATTTATTTATTTGAAAAAACACTCCCCACATTCCCTCTTTCACCATTTTATTGACAAGAACAATCAAATCCGGGTCAGGCGTAATCCAATAAGGGAGGGGGTCCCATGACGATCCATACCATAGTTACTGTCCCAGTCAATGAAGAACAGAAGGTTCCCCATTGGCTGAGAGAGTAATGCAGTGACCTGAGCTAACATCAATAGGTCAGCCCAGGTCACTGCAGGGGATGACGAGCGCTGCCATCAGGAGGTTAGATGAGATCATTACCTGCTGTGATGATCTCCTGCAGTCCTGCCATCAGCGCTGTCACTGACTTCTATGCCCGCAGCGTTCTCAGCAGTATCGTGAGAGCCCGTGACGTCACCGCCAGTGACAGTCTCGGGCCGTGGGCATAGACGGCAGTGACAGCGGTGACGTCAGGAGGCAGGAGATCGTCACAGCAGGTAATGATCTCATCTCACCTCCTGGCAGCAGCACTTGTCATCCCCGCAGCTGCACGCACTGCTGTGTGTCAGTGTCTGCCTGCGCTGCAGCGTGACAAGCTGCTGATACTGTGGGCAGACACTGATACTGCAGGGCAAGCAGCCGTGGGGCTGGAGCGGGACACAGACTGCACGGGCACCTGAAGGTCACACGGAAGTGCTTCTGTGCAGCGTCCAGGGAGTGTGACGTGTGTGTTTACTCTGCTCCGCTTCCTCTTCTGTCATAATGACATCACTCCCTGCAAAACCGCAGGCAGCGATGAGCATTACTGCAGGTAAATCGCGGATATACCGGGGGTATACCGCACATCATTTGCTACCTGCGGTTTACCCCCGGAATTTTGCGATTACATTACAGTGAATGGAGTGAAATACGGGAGTATACCGCAGGTACCTGCGGAAAAGAAGTGACATGCACATTTTCTCAAGAAATTTTCTCAAGAAAATCTTCACAAAAAATTTTCTTGAGAAAAAAACGTAGTGTGCACACAGCTATTTTTTTTTCCCAAAGGTTTTGCTGGGAAATGTCTGCAGAAAGATTTCAAACATTTCTCAAGAAATTTCCGCAGCAAAACCGCGGGTAAATCCGCGGGTAAAAACGCCTAGTGCGCACATAGCCTTAGCCACACAATATCTGTCCTGATGGAATAAACACAGACACAATTTTGTTGGCAGATATTGGCCACAGCTTTACTGATAAGTTATTCTTTATAAACTTTTTTTTATAAAACTCTTTGCAACTTATAAAAACATAACATAACTCTCCAGGTGAGAAGGGACACTCTACCACAGGACCTAGGACTTCCGTTCTCTCACCAGAATGTAGTTGAAACATGCCAAGGAGGAGACCAGTCTCAAACTGGACTCCGACCCCCACCCCATCCCCATCAGAAAAAATGCTTGCTCCAGGTTGTCCTGGATACCAGATAAAAATATGTCCAGGCCGATATCTGTCAATTGCACACTGTCCTGCAACATTAGCCTCCTGTTGTCACCCTCCAACTGTTGATGGCGCATGACCACACCAGACCGATACTGGATAAAGCGAGCCATACGTGTGTTGACCGTGCGCCGTGTATGCTCTATCACCTCTGCATTTCCAGAATCCTGCCCCACTACCATTGGGATAATTTCAGACCATATGATCCAAAATTCAGAGAAGAACCCTGGGAACTGATCGAGAGCCGACTGCATCGTTGTCAGCAACTCCGCCAATCTAATGTTCCCGATATCGTTACTGCCAGCATGCAGAACCAAAATCGTTGGGGCAGACGACTGCCTGCTGATGGAAATCACCTCAGACAGGACCTGGGACCATCTCATGCCCCGAAGACCCCCCCAGAGCAGTTCGACATGGTGGAATCCAAGGTTGCGAGCACCCGGACAATTACTAGCTCTCTGCGCAGCCCAAAATACATACGTATGACCACTAATCCAAATTTTTGGCATCGCCAGAGCTAGGAAAAAACTAATGTAAGTAAATTTGCTATTAAGATTATTACTCCTGCAATAAATCAGGACGTACATATTTGGCAAAAACAAGCAAAGCGACACCTATCAATGTGTTGTATATCAGAGTCTGAGAAACCAGCCCCAGCAGCCTCAGTGGCAGCCCCAATGTGAAAGTAATGTGTCCGATAGTAATGTGACAACAAGCGGTCAAGCAGCGCCAAAATAGGGTGATAAATTGATACCTAGTAAGGGGGATCCGTCCTCATGAATTAAAAGTGAGGAGTCAGTACTGTGACGAACCAAAAATTCCCTCAGCAACCGCAAAGGGAAGGCTGGGTCTAATCCAAGTACCTCTGCCCGATTGGTCAGTTTTGGGTTTCCAAATGCGAATTCGCATGGAAGAATCAGTCATTAGGATGTCACACGACTGGAAAAAACTCTCCCCATTTAAATTACTCCGCATGCAAAAGCCAATGAACCCAACAAAGACAGCATTTGGTGCAATGTAACTTTCCTGGCAGTATAAAAACCCTCAATAAGTTGCAACAGGGTTTGAATCTTTAGTGAAGGGAGCAGAAAAACCATAGCCATGTTCTCAACCTTAATACCTAGGAAGGAAAGCACTGTGGATGGGCCCTCTATTTTACCAGGGGCCAGAGGGATGCCAAACTTAACCATCAACGCAGAAAAAGTATCAGGGTGTTCTCTGGCTGATTTAAGATTATTAGAAAAGGTGGGAAGATTAGAAAAATTAAACGAGATGGAAAAAATGAAGGAAAAACGGAATCGAATTTGACTGACAATGACTTTATTGGGGTATTTGTCGAGCCACGGGGACATCTCGGCTACTCTCACCAGGGTCTTTTGGGTCATGTTTACCACTTTTACCCGGGAGTTTGGAAGGGAGGTGAGGGTATCTAACGGCTGAATGTGCTCCGCCACAAGTGGAGCACTCATGTTTATATTTACACAATCTGGGGAAGCGACAGTGTCCCTCACTGAAGAATCACACTCCTGGGCGGCACACGACCACTGTGCCTGGACCTTGTGAAGATCCTGGCACAGTGGCTGTGGACTGAAAGGGATATGTCTACTTTTGTACAGTCATGAGCGGAAGCCACAAATCTGTGGCCCTGACACTCCGACCAATGTCAGGGTGCAGAGCAAGATGGCGACGAAATCGTCACCATACCGCCACCACCCAGTACCGCCATGAGTTTAATAAGAGCTATAAATTAGGTCTTGGTAAACGAACATTTCCAAACAAAGTTCGAGGTGTTTTTGACCCATGATACAGCCCAGAACAGAAAGAGCATGTAACCAATTATTAATTGTTTTAGCGACTCTGGGTTTAGTATCATAAGTCAGCTTTGCAAAAAAAATGATGTTCCTTATCAACAGTAGAGCAGGAGAGATTAGGGACCAAATATCAACATATGCATTATCCCAAATTTTTTCTTTCACGGTTTCGTCGACATGGATACCAAGCGGGGTAACGCCGTAGAAAAAGGAATCTTTGTGTATGTTTTCTTGATGGGGTTGTGGTGGTGGAGGTGGAGTAGCCAAATTTTGTTTGACCAAATGTTCTGCTAACACCTTAAGAACTGGGGGTAAAGCAAAGCTCCTGAACCCTCCCCCCCAAGTCTCCGTGAACTTACCAGTCTCAGAAGAAGATGCCATCACTGGGAGACTATCTGTCGAAACACCACCGCTGACGTGGGAATGGGCATTCCTCACATCCCCAGGCTGTTCAGAAGCAGGCTGCACTATCCGTGTCCGTGCATGCCCACTAGGCGTACTCAAAATGCTAGAGCCCTCAGATGATGAAGAGGGAGAGCGCCGCCTTGAGGATCTGGAACGCTGGCTCCTACCGGATGAGTGTGATCGCCTGCTTCTCCGTGAATGGGATGAGTGCCTTGAGCACTTCCTGTGCTGATCTGGGGAGTGGCGCTTACCACACCGGCCGGAATGATGTGACACAGAGGGAGAACGGGACCAGTCACTGGGTATAATGTAAGCAGGACCCTAGGGTCTGTAAGCAGTGGAAGATTGACATGTGTGGCGCCCCTGGGCTTCAGGCGCCTTAGGGTATTACATCACTTTTACAGTGGTAATATCCATCCCGGGTTAGGAGGGGGTTAACTGCTGGTGCCTCCACAAAACACACACATACAACAGCAAGATGCTTTCCCACAGGGGGTTGGACTAGGGCAGACAGGATAGTTAGCCATCAAGAAGCATTGGACTCCCCCAGTTGCTAGGACAACCACTGGGGGCGGGCACTACATGTGGTAGAAATAGGTGCAACCATCACACTAGAGCAGACCTTCCCAGGCACAGCTTGGGATAACATCACGCACAGACAGCAGGAGTTTAGTGTTTCTCTCTCTTTGTGGGACCCGTGGCTTGGAGCTGGAGGCTCGGCCCGGGTTCTGGATAGCAACCGAGGGACACTTCACTAGAAAGACTTTCACGGGCACCGGTGGTGACCGCCGACTATCCGGGATCGGCTGGAGCCCACCATGGCAGAGATCGGTACTCTGGGTCAGCGCCTAAACTACTTGTGAGTAAAAGACCTGGAACCCCAGCCCCTGCCTCTGCCTCTCATTTGCCGTAGCCGCCGCTGCGGTGCCAACGGGGATTACCACCACCCCCATCCGTCCTCCATCATCCTCCCTGGGGTAATCCCGCTTCACCTGTTGGAAGCGACACCATCCCGGCTGCGACACTCACGATCAGGCCCGGAGAGCAGCACTGTATGTCTCGGGGTCACGAATATGGGCCAGGCCAGCCCGTGACGATGCAGAGGATCTGCACTCGCGACGTGTCGGGTGAAAACCCCCTCGACCGCGGGGTGTTACACATGCAACAGTTGGGGATTGACATGGGATGCTAGGGGCAACTGAATCAGCTGAGGGGGCAGGGTAGGTGACAAGCTATAGTCTGCTATGACCGTTGGTGTTGACAGGAGGGCTAACTGGGCAAGGGGACTAAGAATCAGCAAAGGTGGTTAACTGGTGGAGGGGTTAACTGGTTGTGGAACCTGAGACAGGGCTGCAGGTGGTTCAGAAGACACACTGCAATAGGTTTCAGCAGAGGAATCAGATGAATTCTTATTACCCATTCTGGAATACAGGGGGTTAAACTGTAACTGCTGCTGGGAAAGCAACACAGTGGTAGGAGGGGCTCTGGGGACTACAGGGTTATGGAGGCTGTGGATGAGCTGAGAGGGGGTGGAGGCACAGGGACAAGGAAGGCAGCAGGAAGGGCCAGAGGAGATGTCAGCACTAGAGATGAGCGAACCGGTCGCGGTTCTGCTCGAGGTCGGTTCGCCGAACGGAGCTCCCGTTCGAGTTTGGTTCGTCGAACGTTCAACGAACCGAACTCGAACTGCATAGGAAACAATGGCAGGCAATCACAAACACATAAAAACACCTAGAAAACACCCTCAAAGGTGTCCAAAAGGTGACAAACAACTCACAACACAACACAAACACATGGGAAAGTGACAAGGACAAATTCTCATGTGAAAACAAAACAGCGTTACGAGGAAAAAGAGGACAAGACACAGATATAGGCATGGCATGCCTTTCTAAAATCAAGTATAACACCGCAAGGTGACTCCAAGCGGAGTCTCCCTTTTTTTCCAAAAATTGTGCCCCACACACACCCACCCATTCAGTGGCAGCACTAGTGCCCTAGTTGTACACTTCACAGCTAGATTTGCATCAAGCACATTCCAAATCCACAAGCATTTACTCTCCCCAGGATGACACAGGGGTAGTAAATTCCTGGTGGATTCATGACTTGTTCATTTTGATGAATGTTAGTCTGTCCACATTGTCACTGGACAGACACGTGCGCTTATCTGTCAGCACACACCCAGCAGCACTGAAGACACGTTCAGAGACAACGCTGGCAGCTGGACACGACAAAATCTCCAAGGCGTAACTGGAGAGCTCTGGCCATTTTTCTAGATTTGAAGCCCAAAATGAGCAAGGCTCCATTTGCAAAGTCATGGCATCGATGTTCATTTGGAGATACTCCTGTATCATCATCTCCAGCTGTTGACTATGTGTCAGACTTGTTGTCTCTGGTGGCCTTGCAAAGGAGGGTCTAAAAAAATTATGAAAAGATTCCATAAAATTGCTGTTACCAGCACCAGTTACAGTCCTACTGGTACGGGTAGACTGTTGAAGATGACGAGACCGTCCCATGTTTGTCAAGTTACAACTGGGAGATTCACTCCCTGCACCTGCACGGTTGTTTGGTGGAAAAGCCGAGCTAAGATCGAGTAACAGCTTCTGCTGATACTCCTGCATTCGTGCGTCCCTTTCTATGGCTGGAATTATGTCACAAAATTTGGACTTGTACCGGGGATCTAATAGTGTGGCAAGCCAGTAGTCATCATCACTTCTAATTTTGACAATACGAGGGTCATGTTGGAGGTAGTGCAACAAGAAGGCACTCACGTGTCTTGCGCAGCCATGCGGACCAAGTCCACGCTGTGTTTGTGGCATAGAGGTGCTACCCGTTCTTTCTTCCTCTGACATCTCCCCCCAACCTCTTTCAACTGAAATTTGACCAACGTCTCCCTCATCCTCTGAGTCTTCCATGTCCATGGACAGTTCGTCCTCCATTTCTTCATGTTCTCCTGCACCTTCCTCAACATTTCGCCTGCTACCATGCGCCCTTGTTGATTCCTGTCCCCCATGGTCCCATGCCTGCCGCGTTGGTGATGATGAACGTCTGGACCTTGGTGATGTTGTTGTGTCTTGCGCATATGAATCCTCCTGTAGTTCCTCCCCTTCCTGTTGTCTCACCCCCTGACTCCGAATAGCGTTTAGCGTGTGCTCCAGCATGTAAATGACTGGAATTGTCATGCTGATAATGGCATTGTCAGCGCTAAACATATTCGTCGCCATGTCGAAACTGTGCAGAAGGGTGCATAGGTCCTTTATCTGAGACCACTCCATCAGGGTGATCTGTCCCACCTCTGCATCTCGTTGGCCCAGGTTATACGTCATGACGTATTGCACCAGGGCTCGGCGGTGCTGCCACAGTCGCTGTAACATGTGGAGAGTCGAATTCCAGCGTGTCGGCAGATCGCATTTCAGGCGATGAACCGGCAGGCCGAAAGACTTCTGGAGCGATGCAAGTCGCTCAGCTGCGGCGCTTGAACGGCGGAAGTGAGCAGACAGTTTTCATGCCCTGGTCAGAAGGCCATCTAGGCCGGGATAGTGTGTTAAAAATTGCTGGACAACAAGGTTCAACACGTGAGCCATACAAGGTACGGGTGTCACCTTGCCCAGGCGAAGGGCAGCACCCAGGTTTGCAGCATTGTCGCACACGGCCTTACCAGGCTGCAGGTTGAGTGGAGACAACCATTTATTAAACTCGGACCGCAGAGCTGACCACAACTCCTCAGCTGTGTGACTCTTATTCCCAAGACATGTCAAGCTAAAGACCGCCTGATGCCGTTGCGCTCTGCTGCCAGCATAGTAATGAGGGGTGCGTGATTCCTTCTGCGCAGTGAGAACGCTGGTGGCCTGACCAGGCAGGCTTGGGGCGGAGGTGGAGGACACAGATGAGGTGGAGGAGGCAGAAGCAGTGGCGGAACTTGGACAGACAGAGGATTGACACACAAGTCGTGGTGACGGCAAGACTTGTGCAGCAGACCCTTCACCATCTATCACCATAGTTACCCAGTGCCCAGTCAGCGACATGTAACGTCCCTGTCCATGCTTACTGGTCCAAGTATCGGTGGTGAAATGCACCCGTTCACACACAGAGTTTCTCAAGGAAGCGGTGATGTTGTGTGCGACATGCTGGTGTAGCGCGGGCACACCTTTCTTAGAGAAGTAGTGGCGGCTAGGCATCTGGTACTGGGGCACAGCGACAGACATAAGGTCTCTAAAATCCTGTGTGTCCACTAGGCGGAAAGGCAGCATTTCGGTAGCCAAGAGCTTACAGAGGGATAGAGTCAACCTCTTAGCTTTGTCATGGGTCGCAGGAAATGGCCTTTTATTTGACCACATCTGAGGGACAGAGATCTGGCTGCTGTGTGTAGACGGTGTTGAGTAGGGTGTCCCTGGAAAAATGCAGGTTTGTGAGGAAAGTGCAAGCGGAGACATGATGTTGCCTTCATCCAACGTTGGTGCTATCGATGTCTGAGAGAGCTGTACACACTCACTTGTTTCCCCTTCCAAACCAACTGATGACCTACCAAGCAAACTGCCTGTTGCGGTTACAGTGGTGGAAGTTGTGCGTGGAAAACCAGGTGTGACAGCTGTCCCCACAGTCCTAGAAGATGAAGAGCGCGCGGATGCACTGGAAGGGGCAGGCCGTGGATGGTTCGCTAGGCCGCATTGCAGCACGGTGAACTTCCCACTGGGACCTATGATATTTATTCATGTGACGATTCATGGAAGAAGTTGTCAAACTGCTGAGGTTTTGACCTCTACTAACAGAATCATGACAAATTTTACACATCACATAATTTGGGCGATCTTTTTCTATGTCAAAAAAGGACCAGGCTATGCAAGGCTTAGAGGGCATGCGACCTGCTGAGCCCCCCCAAGTAGTGCTCAGAGGCAGAGTGGTGGCTGATGATGCAGTTGTAGACATGCTACCAGTGCTCCGACTCTGTCCAGGAAGGCGCAAGGTAACTTCGTCGTCGGTTGCATCCTCCTCCACCGCCTCTGTTGACCTCCTCGAGTGCCTGACTGGGGGTTGACAGTAGGTGGGATCTAGAACTTCATCATCAATTATTGTGTTTGCACTCCCCTCCCCCTCAGACCGAGCCTCTTCTTGCCCTGACCGAATATTTAAGTTGTCATCCCAATCTGGTATCTGCGTCTCATCGTCATCAGTATGTTCCTCATTGTCTATAACCACAGGTGTTACAGTTTGTGACAAAGGGTCAACATTATGCTCAGAAACTTGGTCCTCACGGCCTGAATCAGAGTCACAAAGGTTCTGGGCATCACTGCAGATCATTTCCTGGTCTGTACTCACTGTAGCTTGGGAGCAGACCTCTGATTCCCAGGCTATAGTGTGACTGAACAGCTCTGCAGACTCAGCCATCTCAGTTCCACCATACTGTGCAGGGCTGATAGAGACTTCAGAGCTGGGAGAAAGCAAGTTTGATTGGGATGACAACTCAGAGGACTGGTGTATTTTGGATGCGGTACTTGAAGTGGCTGAGAGGGAACTTGTTGGACCACTTGAGAGCCATTCAAGCATTTTCCTTTTTTGGCCATCATCTACCTTTGTTCCTGTTGTTCGTGTCCGTAAAAAAGGGAGCACATCGGATTGTCCACGGTAAGTAGTAGACATCTTACTTTTGCTGGTAGATGGTCTATCTTCAGCAGATGATAATGGAGCTTTGCCACCTTCCCCACGGACAAACCCTTTTTTTCCTTTTCCACCACGCCTCTTCCCCTTTCCACCAGCATCTGTCATTTATCACTTATGTTGATTGCGACAAGATTGTGCACTGAAAATGTGGTAGTAAAAATTGAGAGGTGGTGTAGATTGCAGCGGTGGTCTAGCTTTATTAACAGCAGAATAATAAAGAATAAATATCCCTGACAATGCAACTACGGCCCTTAAACTGGCAGCATAAATTGCTAGTATAATGGCTTAGTTATAACGAGTTTGAGTGTGCAATGCAGGCAGACGTGCTGCAAATATCTTTGCACTACTGGGACTATACAGAAGTCCAATAGCCACGTTTAGGATGCCACTAAGTTCACTCAGTGTTTGCTAGTATAATGGCTTAGTTATAATGAGTTTGAGTGTGCAATGCAGGCAGACGTGCTGCAAATATCTGTGCAATACTGGGACTATACAGAAGTCCAATAGCCACGTTTAGGATGCCACTAAGTTCACTCAGTCTTTGCTAGTATAATGGCTTAGTTATAATGAGTTTGAGTGTGCAATGCAGGCAGACGTGCTGCAAATATCTTTGCACTACTGGGACTATACAGAAGTCCAATAGCCACGTTTAGGATGCCACTAAGTTCACTCAGTGTTTGCTAGTATAATGGCTTAGTTATAATGAGTTTGAGTGTGCAATGCAGGCAGACGTGCTGCAAATATCTGTGCACTACTGGGACTATACAGAAGTCCAATAGCCATGTTTAGGATGCCACTAAGTTCACTCAGTGTTTGCTAGTATAATGGCTTAGTTATAATGAGTTTGAGTGTGCAATGCAGGCAGACGTGCTACAAATATCTTTGCACTACTGGGACTATACAGAAGTCCAATAGCCACGTTTAGGATGCCACTAAGTTCACTCAGTGTTTGCTAGTATAATGGCTTAGTTATAATGAGTTTGAGTGTGCAATGCAGGCAGACGTGCTGCAAATATCTTTGCACTACTGGGACTATACAGAAGTCCAATAGCCACGTTTAGGATGCCACTAAGTTCACTCAGTGTTTGCTAGTATAATGGCTTAGTAACAATGAGTTGGAGTGTGCAAAGGGCAGGAGGGTACAGTGGCAGGGTTGTGGGTCTCTGGGTAGAGGAAAGGAAGCCTGCCTTTCTATCCCTCCTAATGGGGAAATGCAGCGAGGAAATCCCTGACCTTAGCTACACAGACGCTGTCATCTTGTGTAGCTGTTAAACTCTGTTTTCAGGACCTGTCACCTATGGCTCTGACCCTGCCGGTATGAGCCCTTAAAAGGACTGATAGAAAGTGCTATCCCTAAGCTGTCCAGCGCTGTGTATGGAGCGTATACAGCTGTATCGGCGATAGGAGCTGCGCCAGTGATGTCTGACACCAAGGACGCAGAAGAGATAATGGCGTCCGGACGGGCAGATACTTGTTTTTATAATGCAGTGACATGTGACATGGACATCCTATCACACATGCCTTTGCTTCTCTGGCTAAAAGTCCTCTTAGCTGTGTGTGTGTCTGGGATTGGCTGACATGCTGGCCCTCCCCACTACACGCGCGCGCTTAGGGAAGGAAGACAAGGAAAAAAAAAAAAAATGGCGATCGCTATTATCCAAACAGCAGTGATCTGAATGCGCTGTTCCCGCACACTATACACTGAAATGTCATAATAGTGTGACTCACAGAGTGACTTACACTATTACAGCGGAAAGCCAGCTAGGAATTAGCTGGGTTTTTTGCTGCTAGAACCGTTCTCGAACGTATCTAGAACTATCGAGCTTTTGCAAAAAAGCTCGAGTTCTAGTTCGATCTAGAACAGCCCCCAAAATCACTCGAGCCGCGAACTGGAGAACCACGAACCACGAACCGTGCTCAACTCTAGTCAGCACTGTAGGAGGGTGAGTGCCGGTATCAGCTGAGGGCAGCAGTACTTGTGAAGCAGGAGAGGCACGTGGGGCCGTCCGCACAGAGGATGCTGGCGTGCAGAGGGAAGATGGCGCCGTCGGGATCAATTCATGCGAGAGCACAGGAGGAGAAAAGGGCATGGCTACAAACTGCGCTCTACTGCCGCCAGAGCCCACCATAGTCCGCTCCAGTGACTTCTACTCTGATCGCCAGGCAACGCCGTGTCCCTGCCGTGGATGGTGCTGGTGATGGGAGAGGAGTCGATGCCAGCGGCGCCGGTGGGCGCAGGCTCTGCTCTTCCACTGGGCTGGGTTTTCTTGGGATCTGCAGTACCACTGGCTGACTATAGGTGGCGTGTGTCTTCCAGCTGAAGTTACAATCATTCAGCTACAGCCAATGGGAAGACACCACACCCTTCTAAATTCCCCTCCTGTCTGCTGACCACTGCCAGAGATAGTTCTGATATTCTGGCTCCTGTTCTGCCCTGTTATGTTTTGTGATTCTGGTGTTCTGACTTCTGCTTGTTTTCTGACTACCTCTCCTGCCTGATGTTTATGTACCTCGCTGCCCGATCTGGATTTGACCTCTGCTACGTTTTCTGATTACGTCCTTGCCTACCGATTCTGACCCTGTTCTGCAATCCCTGGTTTGACCCTGCCTGACGACTACTCTCTCGGACTGCAGCCTTCCACAGGTAGTGATCTCCAGGGCCCTGTGTAATTCCAAATCCTTGTATAGGAGTTAAAGGGTTTCAGGGTTCTGGGGGTCCTGCTTGGTGAAGTGGTTTCCCTCTAGCCTGTCCATTACATCCCGTCTGTACACGCGGCCTCTAGAGACAGAGCTCGTGACGACAGATGGGCTGATTCTATCAGGGGGCGGGAGCTGTGCACAGACCGATGACCCGCATTGTGAATCTGTGGCACTTTCCTTGCAGGCGCAGCCACCATCCACTGCGCAGGAGGAGAGCTAAGCTACTCAAATAAATGGGCCAGCCACCATACACCTTCATGCCTCGCATGGGCTTGCAGTATCTCCAGGATCTGAGGGTCCACTGTGTTCATCCTTCTTCAGCCGGGCAGAGAAAAAGCTGCTGCCTGATCCCGGTATACCAGGGGAAGAGGCCAGACACTGCTTCAGGCCCGATATATAAAGGTAGGAAGAACATCCCATCAGGAGGGGCTGAGATGGTGTCCCCTCCCCCAATAGGGAAAGCGGGATCTGGACAGGAGACGAAGCTGACACAGATACAGCAGCAGGGTTAACCCCTTGCTGTACAGTCTGGGGCAGTCTAGTTATACACTACACCGTCCGCCAGCTTACACATCTTGCAAGGCACTATCAATGCTGAGTTTTATACAGAGGTTTTAGAACAAGATATGCTTCCATCCAAAAGTTTATTTTAGAGCAGACCTTGCATAATTCATCAAGACAATGCTAAACTACATACTGCATCTGTGACGCCCTGGCAAAACCAGGTAGTCACAGTTAGGCCCCTGCACAACACCGTTCCCTCACTAGGAAACATACAGCCAACCAAAAACCCTAGTCTCCCCCCCTTAGGGAAAGATAGACACACCAGTGGGCGTGACCAGGCGGTTGGAACACACCCATCATGGGGTCCAGACAGCCCGGGGCGGGAAACAGTTAGTTCGGTCTGAAGTTCAGTTTAGAGAGGAGTGTGAGCTGGAGCTAAGGGTAGCTCCAGCAGTGAAGTTCAAGTTGACCGAGGCCAGGGTAGGAGCCCTGGTGCCACTGGCTAGGAGGCAGACGGTGGTCTTCGTCAGCAGGAGACGGGAAGACGGCTCGGCAGAACCGAGGTGGACCGGGATAGGGTTGTAGCCTGCCGGTACCGACATGGGGAACTGACCCGTAAACCGTAGCACAAAGGGGGGTACTCGGACCCTGAAGCCAGGACCAGAAACAAGTGGAACTGGTTAATTACCCGATTGAGGCCAGGACTAGAGGTCCTGTCCCACCCAAAGTCCCTCATAGAACACAACAGCCCACCGATTAGGGATAAGACGTCACCGCCAGGGCACATAGATCCCATGGGCCAGCGTCTGCGGGCACGGCTCCTTAGGCCACATCCAGCCGGGAGCGGACTCTTGAGTTTTACACTAGGAAACTCTGTGACGACATGGACTCTCATGGGTTAAAGTTTCTTAAAATTCAGCCAGACAGGATGATAGATTGTTTATAGACGGGGGATAAGTCCCTCATTGTTTCTACAAGACTCTTGTTGACTCATGTAATTGTGTTGGCCACTGAAAGCCAGACGCATTGTTTCTCCAGACTCTTTCAGTAACCATTGTAAAGTAGTTGTGTATTGCTAATGTGATTACCTTAGTAGCCATTGTCGAGTCTGTGACTTGCAGACTTCATGTAGATATCTTCAGTCTTTCTATGCACATCATTTAAATGAACATTGTCCATGCAGCTTGAGATTCATCCAATGGGAGAGGCGATCTTGTCCAACCAATCGATGAGGACGCAGTGTATCCAAGTGGAAGGCTGTGGCTATAAAAGGGATTTCTTTAAGCCACCAGTGGTTGTTGATGGATGCTGATGGATCCAGTCTAAGCTCTTCGGAGCTGACTAGAGGATCAGGATATCTTATGGCTTCAATCTAGGGACTCCGGTTCCGGTTGGAGACCATATCCACAGCCTAGGGATTTCGACTCCGGCTGCCAGGCTTGTAACATCATACCAGGACTACCTAAGGAGGACACTCAGGTTGGGACAGTTCAGTCACCTGGTACAGACTTTGCAGACCTCACACAGCTTCCTAAATCTGGTGCTATTCCTTTCTCAGTGGGTGCCCGCCAAAAGCGGGGTGCTGCTGGATTGGAGTAAGTGGCCCTGGAAGCTCTGAGGCATGGACATTCTAAATCCCTGGTGAGCCAGCGGAAGGGTGAGACTCTGTTGCCTGTTACAAACTCCACCTTACACACAGCAGTGCAGGAAAAGGATAGATACCACCAGCCGGGTGGGGGACCTGAACGCAACCGGCCGCGGCACCGGCCACCATCACCTTGGTTTACCAGAGACTTGTGTGTTTTACTAACAGTGAGTACACCAGCACCCCCTGCGGTCGCCATCCCCCGCACCAAGCCACCGGGTCCCGGGGCCACCATCCCTACCCAGGGGTTGACAACTTGCTACGCAACATCTCCCCTGGGTGCTCCGTAACAGCAGCGGTGGTGTCCCACCTCACCACACACCGTGGGTGGCGTCACGAACTTACTACGGCCTAGCCCATACATCTATGTCCCCCCATGTATTCGGCGTGTCCGCGAGCCCCCCGGGTCCGGAGACCCTTGAGCCACCACCGCTGAAGGCTCGGATCCGACTGCTGGCACGGGGGCGGCACACCCCCATCACAAGAGAGAAGAGAGAGAGAGAAGAAGAGTTCTGGTGATGAACTGACGTGCCTGGAGCTCAGACCTTTCACAAATAGAAAATATTTGATACATAATGAAATGAAAAATGTGGCAAAGAAAACCTGGAATTGTTGAGCAGCTAGATCCTACATCAGACAAAAATGGGACAACATTCATCTTCCAAAACTGCAGGACATGGTCTAACTTCTCAGACATTTCCAGACTTTTATTAAAAAAAAGGAGGGGATTCTTCACAATGGTAAACATTGCCCTTTCCCAACTTTCTAGAGATGTGATGCTGCCATCAACTTCAAAATGAGTCATTTATTTCAAATAAAATGTACAAAATTTCAACTGATACAGTATGTGATCTATATTCTGATATAAAGAAAACAAAAAGGCAATGATTTGGAAATCTCATATAGCCATGTTTTAACATTTTCCACAACGTCACAGCCTGTTTTTTGAGTTTTGGATATACCGTATTTTCCGGCTTATAAGACGCACCCCAAATTTAGAAAGAGTTACAAAAAAATGGGGTCCGTCTTACAATCCGGTGGTGGAGCTGGGTCACAGGAGACAGGGGCAGTGGTGCAGTAGGGCAATGCTGTGGGCAGTGCGGCAGGTGTCCTAGATGATCACTGCGGCTGCAGTGAGGAAGGCATCTTCCAGATACTGTTGGCGGTGCAGGCTTCATAGAAATGGCGCACAGAGTTGGTGCGTGCGCTGATGGAGCTCTCCACTCAAGATCTCATCTGCACATGCGCCACCTCTGTATGCCATGTTCCTTAAGTCTGCTGCTAGGAAATCAATGGGCCAGAGGCGGCATGTTCGCAGATGAGATGTTAAACAGAGAGCTCCATCTGCGCACGCGCCGATTCCGGGCACCATTGTTTGAAGTCTGCACCACCGACTTTTTCAGGATGGCACCCACAGCCCCAGCACAATGCTCACAGCCCGCAGCCCCAGCACAGCATAATGCCCGTAGAATTGCTCCTGTGACCCCTCTACACCACCTCCGGAAAGCAACATTCAGATTATAAGACACACCCCTCCTTTTCCTTCCAAATTTTTGGGAGGAAAACTGCGTCTTATATTCCGAAAAATACAGTACTTTTGCTTCTGACATCAATGCCTTGTGGAGAAAGTGATGTCAATGCTTCTATGGCGGCTTTGGACATCACATACATTCACAATGAATGGCATTTTTTATAGGTTTTTCAAAGGTCAGTTTAATGGTGATGCTTTTACACAACTGCAGCATGCTGCTTTCAGGTCCACTGCATATGTAACCCATACTAAAGAAACCTATACAGTCGTGTCTCAGACCCATACAGTACAAGAATCCTGAGTGGTAGGTGTGTTGTGATTTTAACATTTTTGCTAATTTATTGCAATAACAGTAGGGCTACACAAAATTCTGTTCCTTTGTCTTTGATTCTGGCAGTTGTGACAGATTAGCAGGCTACCACGGGAGGTGGTGAGCTCTCCATCAATGGAAATCTTCAAGCGGAAGCTGGATAAACATATAGCATGGATGATTTAGCAAAACCTGCACTCGCAGGGGGTTGGACCTGATGGCCCTTGAGGTCCCTTCCAACTCTACCATTCTATGATTCTATGTTTAAACCATTACATGGACTTACCTTGTTGATCATCATTTACCCCAGACCAGTAGAATGTAATGTATCATTCCCCTGTCACTCCAGATTAAGTAACTTTCCACCCTTTTAATATTAAGCTTAGACTCATCACACAATTCGTAAAGGCTTGTGATAGGAATGTTGATGCCTTTACCTATTTGTGTCAGGTATTACCGAGGATCACCACAGAAAATATCAAGTATGAGGGAAATTGAGAGTCGATTGAACGACAGTGAAAAAGAAACATGAAAGACCTTTACATTTATGTCAAATGGTTTGCTTGGAAATGTCAGAGCTGAAAGTTTCCATCAGCTTGACATAGAAAATGCCTGCAGAATGTTCCTGACACTGTATATCCTCTGTCCCCATTTAATGTCTTCCCCTTTAATTTCGGTGCACTCAGTGATGAACATGGGGGTGTTTTTATCAGGATAAAGCAGTAATTGAGAAACGTTATGAAGGTAAATGCTGCCCTGCAATGTTGGCAGATTATCACTGGATGATCAAAAGAGGCGCTCCAGAAAAGACAAATAACAAGATGCCATATTTGAAGCACTTCTATGTATTTATTTTTTTTTATAAAAAAAAAAAAAGCTGAGTTTGAGATTTTATTTTAACTCTGTGACTTTCAAATAAGAACCGATCTCTCATTTTCAATGTAATTTTTGTGTTCAGCGCCTGAAAATTACTCAGGCTTAGATAATCATGTGTCCATATGTTAGGGCCAGGTGGACGGGCAGACCCAGGAGGTGGATCCACTGGGCCGAACACCTTAATGAAGGCAAGGGGTCCGGTAGCCGGAGCACTACGGGTAGCAGGACAGTCCGTGCAAAAGAGTGGAATGGAGAAGTCCCTGGGACCACGGAGTCACTGATGGTAGTCCGGGTGACGGAGCTCTGGTTCGGAGGCCGAGATGTTGTCAGGCAGATTCCGGAACCGATGGAGCGAGAGGACGGGTCACCACAGGGATCAGAGATGGTACGGACTGACGGGATGGCAGATAGTCAGCGTTCGGGGTTCGGGAATCGGCAGGACCGGATGGCGAGGCAGGAGCGGCTCTAGAAGAGAGATAGGTAAGTATATCACAGAGACACAAGGAGACCTGACTCCTAGCTTAGGAAACACGAAGAACAGGCCCCGCCCACTTGGACATTAAACCCCTTTATACCCTGTACCTGTGTGTTCAATTTCCTGTCAGTGGACGCTGGCCCTTTAAGAGAGGGTCAATGACCGCGCGCGCGCCCTAATGCACATGCGCGAGGCCCGGGTGCCAGAAGCCAGGGCAGGGAGCGGTGTATAGGAAGCAGGGGAGCCGGCCTGGAGCAGGGCTGCCGACGGGCGCCGGGAGCGGGGACCGGGCCACCTGGGGACTGCAGGTGATGGAGGCTGGAGACCGTGGAGCGGGGGATGTCTGACAGAGGAGCTGGGGAGCGAAGCAGGGAAGCCGGGGAGCGTGGCAGGTGAGCCGGGGAGCAGAGCAGGGGACCCGGAGAGCGTGACACCATACAGGTTGGAAAGTGTAATAAACTATAGTATCCAAACATAAGCACTGAGATGATCAATACATTTGGTCATGAATAACACATAATGGCTGAAGCATGTAGACCATATCTGCTGGGGCATACACAGAAATCATGGGGCTCCATAGCAATGTCCTAAAAGAGCCACCTACCGCCAAAAAATATTTGGTGGAGTCATGTTACTCCTCCACAGTGACTATTAATGGCAATTCACTTACTGGGCCTCTGCCCTTAAAGGTGTGGTAACATACAATGGCACGTCAACAGGGTGCACAACTTGGTGCCCATGTAGCAAGCCATTGCCATTATGGCTTCAGATCACACCGCCCCAAAGGCACAGCACCACAGAAACAATGAGCATCATATAGCACCAATACCAAGTGAATAGCTCTAAAAAACTCACCTTCCACATGATCTCAAATTGTGAGCTGAGAGCAAAAATAGACGAAACCCTCTTATTTAAAACACCAGTAGGGTGGCCATATAGCCCCCACACACAGTATGATGGCAATGACAGCCCTTATACAGGATATGATGGCCTTCACAGCCCTCCATATTTAACAATGACCACCATAACCTCCCACTTTGAGTGATGGTCCCCTCGGCTTCACAACACAATAATAATGGCCCCTAAAGCCCACCACACTGTATGATGGCTCCAGAACCCCCACATAGGTTTCTAAAATTCTTTAATAAAAATTATTTCAATCAGAACCCCCACATAGTATGAATTTATCACAAGTAGCCCTTTAATTCTGAAACAATAATCAAGCTCATGACCAAATAGCAGTGCTTGAAGATGCCCATGTACATGACGGTGGTTAGGTTTTCATGAAAGAATATTGGAACCCTCAATCTCTAGTTTTACTGTAATGCAGTTTTGATGAATAAGCCCCGATAAGCATTATCCTCTAGGAAACATAGTAAAAACAGGGTTCTGTTTTTATTGATATTTTGATACAATAAAGAAGTATCTCTTTGGAAAGTACCTGGTTTCTTTATAGTTAATAGTAGATACAGCCTGGTAGAGTCATATTCAGGTAATAATTTAAGAAAAACCCCACCAATAAAATTAAAATTTCCCTAAGTCCTCATGCACATAGTAGAGCCATGTGTAGAAACCCTGGCCACGAACATTTGGTTCTACACTAAAGATCCGCAGACACTTTATTCCTGTGTGGCTATGTAATATGGAGGGTTACCACTGACACATGTCCTGCAGAGACAGAAACCTCTACTAATTTTATTCTACTAAATTATGTTTATAGACATTGAATACAAACACCTAAATGAACAAATGCAAAGAGTAGTATAAAATAGAGTAAAATCGTAGTACTCCGCCAAAAAATAAATATTTTGTTGAAAATTATAAAAGGACGATTCCAAACAAAATGTTTAATAACAAGATTTAATTGATTCAAGTACTTTCAATTCTTTAATTTTCCATTCTACACTAAGACAAAAATGGAATCAGTTTGTATGTTGTGGGCCTCATTGTCAAAGTTTATACGCACAGGGCGACTTCATGGACTGCTGTTTCATTTGCCAATTTAGAAGTCAAATACCACTGTGGTAATGCACACTGACTTTATTAGAAAGAGCAAATAAAAAAAAATAATAGACCTCAGAGTACATAATCCACCCAAACAATTGAAGATATAGAGAATTTGCGCTCTCTTCTGGCCTTGTGGGGGTGGCAGGGGTACGTAGTCTTGGGCAGAGGTGAGCCCCTGCTTCCAGGCAGCATCCTTCTTCTATGCTACACTCCTGTCACCTCCACAGTGCAACCAGGGACACCACAAATCTTCCTCTTTAAGATCAATTCAGACACAAAGTCCAGGATAACATCTAACACTTCTTTTTTTTTTTTAATCAGATCTTTTTTATTAAACACTGGTACAAAACAGATATATGATCCTTGCGTAACATAAATGTACATTATCATAGTAGGTTGAACGTCATCGTATTATGCATAGCTATACAATTACTCCTCATACACATTTATGATAGTATTTTGATTTTCCATAAACTAACCAATTGAACTACTTAACATCTTTAAAATAACAAAGAGTCATGAAGGATAAAAGTTGTTTTTCCTACTATGTCTGTCCCGCTCATCCTCCGACCATGTCACTCTTTAACATTTTCCACCCAATCACATCTAACCCTCCCTCTCTTTTCGGTACATCAAATTATTTCTGCTGCTCCTCTCAGTGCCCCCCAGAGGTTCTGATACCATGTGGAATTTCTAAGCTCCCAGTACCACAGTGGTGCCCCCCTATTGCAAGCATAACAACAAATTATCCAGTATGCTATCTTGTATTAGCGCATTGGAGGGAAGACCAGGAACATCCATCCAGGGCCGCCAGATCTTATAAAATTTGCCCAGTGTCCTCCTCTTCAGATATACTCCTCTCTCCAGTCGAAGTAAATTATTCAATTTACTTTTTAGCTCTACTATAGTCGGAGGCGAGGGATCAAGCCAGTGGTACGCTAGTAACTTCCTCGCTTGGTATAGGATGCGAGATATACCCAGGGCCACCGGGGAATCCGGATCCACTCCATCCTTCCACAGGTTCACCAAACAAGTACGAGGTGAGGGCTGGATCTTGATATGATACACCTGTTCTATAAGTCCCAAGGTTTCCTTCCAAAATTCGCCTATATGTCCACATTCCCACATTATATGCATCAAGGGAGCCCCCATCTAACACTTCTTTACTGAATAACTCGCACAGTGTCTGTGGAACACATCCACTGCAGAACACATCCAGTCAGATTTTTTATTGAGCTCTATTCTGACTTGGGTTTGGCTGCTTAGAAGCCTCAAGTCTTCTTTACCATCAAAGAACTCCTTCAGTCTCCTGAAGTATTGTTCCATATCACTACAAAGTTTTATTTTGCCTAGAGGTTTCGTAGGACAAAATGTGAAACTTCTGGAAAGCACATTGAGTTCTAGATTAGTGGGTTGTGAGATGACAAATTAATAACATAGCTGACTGTACATGTTTCCTTCTGGGAGTTTTGTTCCTTGCTGTTGTGCTTAGGAGGAACTTGACTGATGCTTCAATAGAATCCTGCTTTTACTTGAAGTCTGTGGAGTTTCTATTTCTTGTTGTCTATTAGGTATGACTACAGTGCTTTATAATCTGCATTTTCTACTGTATATTCCAGTGACTGTACTCCTTAAAGTTTGTATTTCCATTTGAACCTTATTCTTGGTGCTGTAGAAAACATGATTAAGGTGATTTTGTAGTCTGTCTGAATTTCTATAGCAGAAGTGTTGGGAATATTCAGTATTGTAGGTGTTCTAAATAGATTTTTTTAAGCTTAGTCCTTTGGTTATTAAATGGTCCTTCTTGCATCTGGTTAAAAAGATGTCACTTTCCAGTTTTGCCAGTTTCTTCAGAAAATCTTTTAGTTCCATAAATGTGCAGTACATTCAAATCTCATCAAGGACAACATCTGCAAGGAGTTTGTATGTTCTCGAAGTGTTTGCGTGGGTTTCCGCCGGGTTCTCCGGTTTCCTCCCACACTCCAAACAATACTGATAGGGAATTTAGATTGTGAGCCCCAATTGGGACAGTGTTTCTGATGCATGTAAAGCGCTATAGAATTAATGGCACTATACAAGTTAATAAATAATATTATTATTAATATTACTGATAATTAATAATATTAATACTATTATTTTTATTATTATATTCTGTTATCCTTCATTTACTTAAAATGAAAAAATGTTTGGTACTGTGTTAGCAAGTTGAAAAAAGATTGCTCTCAGTGGGAAAGACAAAATAATAATCTTGTAGTTATGATACCAAAAATCAAATAAATTATGTTACACAGCAAGCTTTGGAGACTTCTGAGGTCTCTTCATTAGACATGGTATGACAAACATATACAAAAAAAGTAGAGACTTGGCATAATAAAGGGACATTTAAATGCAGAAACTGAGCTTAGAGAGTGAATCCTTAATTACCGTAGATTAGATTAGTGGAGTGAAAGTTTTCTAGTCCCAATATCCATGTAAGTCATAAATCCTGACAGATTTAGTCTTGTGTGGAGGGAATCTAAAGGTACTGTCACACTTAGCGACGCTCCAGCGATCCTACCAGCGATCTGACCTGGCAGGGATCGCTGGAGCGTCGCTACATGGTCGCTGGTGAACTGTCAATCAGGCAGATCTCCACAGAGATCAGCCACCAGCCACCAGCGACCCGTGTAACGATGCTGTGCTTGGTAACCATAGTACACATCGAGTTACTAAGCAAAGCGCTTTGCTTATAGTTACCCCATGTGTACCTTGGCTATGTGTGCAGGGAGCAAGGAGCCGGCTTCTAGAAGCTGCGGACGTTGGTAACCAAGGTAAATATCGGGTAACCAAGCAAAGCGCTTTGCTTGGTTACCTGATGTGTACCTTGGTTACCAGCGTCCGCAGAAGCCGGCTCCCTGCGCCCTGCACATTCAGATCGTTGCTTTCTTGCTGTCAAACACAGCGATGTGTGCTTCACAGCGGGAGAGCAATGACCAAAAAATGGTCCCGGACATTCAGCAACGACCGGCGACCTCACAGCAGGGGCCAGGTCGTTGCTGGATGTCACACACAGCGACATCGCTAGCAAGATCGCTGTTGCGTCACGAAGACCGTGACTCAGCAGCGATGTCGCTTAGTGAGACATGGCCTTAAGACTGTAATAAATTTGTATTTCCAGACCCTTCGATATTTTTGTGATTTGAAGCTGCCTTTTAATATGATAACTTTCATATTGTTTCACAATATAAGTAATAAACTGTATGTGAAGTGAAGGTGCAGCAGGAGAGACTGTGTCAGAGGGTGCCAGGCATGTTTTTGTAAGGCCCAGGAAAGATAAATGATGAGAAGTAAAGAGGTCTTGAATGACATGAAATTTATTACAGATGGATTCCATAATGCTTCAGAAAAAGGGAATGTAGTAGCAGGATCAAGAGAATGGGTTTTAAGTTAGAGAGGTAGTGTGGATGTTTAGTAACTAGAGACTGATGGGAAGGAGAAATAATACCGTGTTTCCCTGAAAATAAGCTCTACCCCGAAAATTAGCCCTAGCCTTTTCGGAGTATGGCTTAAATATAAACCCTACCCCAAAAATAAGCCCTTAGTGCGGGTCAATAATGAAGTGTCCAGGCAGCTAAAAAAAGTTTATGAATAAAGCATGACACTTCATTATAGAAAGCAGACAGAGAAAAAGAGAGAAAACAGCCAAAAAACAGTGGACAGACCCAAAAGAGAGAAGAAAGATCCCGTAATTGCACGCACCACACCCGAACAGCTACAGCTGGGAGGTACTGACCGTGTATGGGATCTCCCACAGTGATCTGCATCGCTGTCTGGTTCCTCACGGCTCCACTCACACACATCGGATCCAGGAACGCTCTGCTCTCACACACCTGATCACAGTAACATCACACACATACATATCCGATTGCAGTAATCTCACACACACAGTGATGGTGTACTGCTTCCAAAAGGTAGAACGCTGTGGAATGGGAGGACCTGTAGTGGTACGCATTGAGAACCTCGCGTCACAGGTCTCCCTACCAGTTGGAAGCAGAACGGTATCACTGTGTGTGTTTGTGTGTGTGATATTACTGTTGTTCCACCGTTCCTAGATGCATTCCAACACAGGTCCGCGATGTGTCCCAAAGTGTCCCAGGTCCCCAGGTGGCCGTAAGCAGTACGGTATCATTGGAGATATGTGTGGAATGTTACTGTGATCGGATGTGTGTGTGTTGTGTGATGTTACTGCAATCGTATGTGTGTGTATCGTGTGTGAGAATGGAGGGATGCCGGTAGGAGAACAGACGAGGATCTGTTGGGAGCGCCCGCTGTGGATCGAAAGAGGACCTGAGAGTGTTGCATATGTCCAAGGTCTGGTAAGTGCGATTACCCTGGAGGGTGCCTGCCTTTTTTGGGGATTAAACTTATCCCCAAACTGTGTTTCCCCAAAAATAAGCCCTGCCCCAAAAATAAGCTTTAGCATGTTTATTGGGGCAAAAAATAATATGACAGGGGAAATACAATAGTAGGTATTAGCTGAGGAAAACCAGGATTGCAAAATATATCACAAGCAGTGAGAAGCAGAGAGTGAAAGAGAAGGTGTGAGATGGAGAGTGCATCTCTTGTTTTTGTTTTAAAGGGAATGATCTAAGATTTAGGGGAGGAACGTAGCTGAGGTTAGGTCGATACAGGTGTAAGAGATAAGGAGAGGTAGAGTACATAAAGTATTTGTTAGCAGAGTGTTGTGGGGGGTGGTTGAAGAAGGCAAGCAATAACTGTGGGTACATACGTAAGCATGGTGAGAGAGGCATGCAGTGGAATAATACTAAAAGCGTGGTGCGCTTAGTAATAGGTCGCTGCTATTACCTTCTATTCACTTATTTCTGCAATAGCTGTAATGTGCACCTAAGTTGCACTTAAAGCAGCTACATGCATAGAAATATAATAATAGTAAAGTTAAAACGTTGTTTTAGAGCCAGAATCGTAAATAAAAATATAAAGATTATAAATCCATGATGAAAATTATGGTGTAGTTTGTGCACCTGCGACATCAGCATCTGCTACTGGAATGGGGATGCAATAAACAGTTGGGAACCTGCCATACCTGCTGATATGAGATATTTCAATAGTAAACACCTCCGATAACAGCCTAAATTGTGACTAGGACATCCAAGCTGTCTTTACCTCATTATCCCTCTTGCTTATGATGTGATTATAAATTGACAATGGATTATCATGGCAGCTGGGGGATCTCCAGGTCCAAGTCCAAGTCCACTATCTCACTAGGCATTAGAATTGCCGTTTATTATACCAGCAATAAAAAAGAACAACAAATTAATAAACAACTTTTATTTTTACTTTGTTAAAAGGAAATTGTCAGCAGATTTTTGCTATATAATCTAAGAGCACCATAATATAGGGCAAGAAAGCCTCATTCTAGAGATAAACTGGGAATAGGAAAAAAACATGGATAAATCTGCGCTGCTGTAGACCAAAACGATCTTAGTTGAAGATTGTTAAAAGGTGGTTTAATTCTACGCATTTGGTAAGTGAAACCCCACTTCTTCCTCAGAAAAAGCCACCAAAATCGGTGGCTTTTCTAGAGGAAGAATTGGGGTTTCACTTTGAAATACATGGAATTAAACCACCTTTTAACAATCTACAACTTGGATCATTTTTGTCTACAGCAGCGCAGATTTATCCACGTCTTTTCCTGCCTTTTCCTTATGGCTCGTGGACCGTGCAGCAGCTGTTCATGCATTTAGCACTGGTTGTGGGTCACACCACCTGACTAGGTGAGCAACTAGCTAGTGGCTGATTCTTGAACCCAACTAATGATCTGTAAAGTTATGTCATTTATATCTTATGTGTTGCCCTGGGCAAGCCAGGGGACACAGGTCACACACCACCACACCCTGCATCCCAGGTAGGCACATCTAAGCTGAACCAAAAATCCTTGTTGCCTTCCTCCAGAGACTGATGATTCACACCAGGGGGTGGGCCAGGCGGTTGGCTCCGCCCACCGAGGAGATCACAGTTCTGGAGGCGGGAGAAACCAGGCAGTCAGCTCAGGGAAGAGCTTGAGAGTAGAGTCCAGTGAGGGACATGAACGAGTGAACAGCAGATTAGCCCCGGGCAGGGCAAGAGTGAAGTCTAGCTGAGGGCTAGAAAGGAGTAAACAACTAAGTGAAAGTGAGGAAAGTAAAGAAGAAATGGAGGAAAGCAAGAGTGGTGACAGAGAGAGAGAAAAGCCTGAAGAGTCCAGCTAAGTGCAGGGCAGGTCAGCAAGGTCAGCAACGGCAATGACTGTCTGGAGGGGGACCGTTTGGAAGTTCCTGGAAGGACCCCGTAGGCTGTGTGCCCGGTGGTCTGGAGCAGTGTTCCGAAGGACAGTCAGCACCAGGGCAGGGGCCTCTCGGAACCCGGCAAGGCTTGGAGTCGCCGTAAATTGCCGAATCCGTCAGTGAAGGGGACGTAGATCCCCCAACAACCAAGACCCGAGTGAAGGCAACAGCCCAACCTGTACAACAGAGACACCGCCACCGCCAGGGCACCAGTTTCTGAGGGCCAGCGCCTGCGGGCAAAGAGTAGAGCTCCCCCGGTCCAGCTTGAGGCCGGGGAGCGGGTTACCGGTGGGGACCCATCGCAACCAACTAGTACACAAGGTGCAAGGAAGAGGGACATCACCGTCACCTACTGGGAGAGCAATTGCAGCCGTCCGTGGGACCGTCTTACCAGCCGTTTGGTTTACCGTACAAACTGTGTCAACGTCTCAGGCTGAGTGAGTACCACAGTGCCGCAAGGCACAGCGCTGCCCCCGCGTCCCTGCGCCCACCAGGCCCTGCACCTCCCAAACCGTCACCGGGCCCCGGGATCACCGACCCCTACCCATGGAGGGGCAACACAACACCTGGCTGCTCCGCATCACCATCCCCGGGACCCCCGCATTGAGCAGCGGTGGTGAAATCACCACAACCGTGGGTGGCGTCACGGACTATAAACAATCCCCACACCCAACAAACCCCTTTCACTCACGGGCGAGGAGTGCCGCTCGAGAAACCCCCGGGATCCGGCCTACAGCTCGAGCCACCACTGAGCAGCGGCCGCCAGACCCGAGCAGAAGGGGTGAGCGTAGTGTGCTGACACCCTCCTCCCCGCCCGCGACAACTACATTAAAAACTAAAACGTTGTAGAATTGCGGAAGATTACTAAAGGGTAATCAATATATGCACCCATAAATTCTGCCCTACATTGGTGTAAAAAAAATGGTATAGCTCTTAAAATGCAAGGATGAAAAACAATTCCAAGGTCCTAAAGGCAAAAAATAGATTGGTGCTTAATAACTTAAAGCAATCCATATTGTATGCTGAGGTGAACAGGTTATCCAGTCCTGGATGACCACTGCTTAGTTAGTTCAGTATCCCATATAAATGAAAAGCAATATATACTAAAAGTAGTTGTCTCAATCCTAATGCCTGCAATGTTAATGCTGCTATTCTTGATGGGTCATTGTCATGTAACATGACCGCTACAGTCAATCAGTGGCCATTGATTGGCTCCATTCCTTCAGTATTCTGTTAGGGCTCAAGTGAGTGTGAGCAACCTGGATACCTGTGTGAACAGAAACTTCTTACCTCAAGCACCCTTAGTATCTCTAGTATTATGTCAGATAGACAGGGTAGACAGCTGTATAGGCAGACTCTTCTTACCTCAGCACCCTTGGTATCTCCAGTATTACATTAGATAAACAGGGTAGACAGCTGTGTGAGCTGACCCTTCTTACCTCGCCAGCCTTGGTATCTCTAGTATTATGTCAGATAGACAGGGTAGACAACTGTGCGAGCAGACTATTCTTACCTCAGTACCATTGGTATCTCTGGTATTTCGTCAGATAGGGTTTACAGTTGTGTGAGCAGACTATTCTTACCTCAGCACCCTTGGTATCTCTAGTATTATATCAGTCAGGCAGGGTGGACAGCTGTGAGCAGACTCTTCTACCTCAGCACTCTTAGTATCTCTAGTATTGTCAGATAGACAGGTTGACAGCTGTGTGAGCAGACTCTTCTAACCTCAGAATCCTTGGTATCTCTAGTATTAGGTCAGATAGACAGAGTGGACAGCTGTGTGAGCAGACTCTTATTATCTCAGCATTCTTGGTATCTCTAGTATTATGTCAGATAGACATGGATTGTGAGGTTAATACCCGCCCCCTGCCATGGGCAGTCCGTGGCGATCCGCACACATATCAGCTGATTTTAACAGCTGACATGTGTGCCTACTAGTTGCCAGTGGAATCGCGATCCACCTGCGACTATTAACCCCTTACATCTCGCTGCCAAAATCTGGCAGCAAGATGTATATTCACGCTGCCATTATGATAATTTACCCCACCCCCATCGGAAGTCACGTGACGTGATCATGTGACTTCCGGTGGTTGCCATGGTAGCACAGGGTCATGTGATGACGCCTGTAGCTGACATGAGTCACTTTCTCTTAATGCCGGCATAGTGCCGGCATTGAGAGTAAAGCAGCGTATCTGCAGATCTCAGCTCTGTAGATGTGATCTGGAGATATGGAAAAGCGATCAGATTGCTGATCGCAATAGCCCCCTAAGGGATTTAGTAAAATAAAAAAAAGTTTAAAAAAAAGTTTTAAAAAATTAAAAACAATAAAAAAACCTAAAAGTTCAAATTACCCCCCTTTCGCCCCATTGAAAATGAAAGGGTTAAAACAATAAAAAATATACACATATTTGGTATCGCTGCATTCAGAAATGCCCGATCTATCAAAATATAAAATAAATTAATCTGATCAGTAAACGGCGTAGCGGAAAAAAAATTCCAAACGCCAAAATTACGTTTTTTGGTTGCTGTACATTTTGCAGAAAATGCAATAACAGGCGATCAAAACGTAGCATCTATGCTAAAATGGTACGGTTAAAAACATCAGCTCGAGACACAAAAAATAAGCCATCACTGAGCCATAGATACCAAAAAATGTGAATGCTACGTGTTTCGGAAAATAGCGCAAAACATGTGCCACTTTTTTTGGACAAATATGTGAATTTTTTTAACCATTTAGATACAAGTAAATCTATTCATGTTTGGTGTCTCCAAACTTGCACCGACATCAGGCATCAAAGCGACACATCAGTTTTACCATATAGTGAACATGGTGAATAAAATATCCCAAAAACGATTGTGCGATCACACTTTTTTTGCAGTTTTTCCACACTTGAAATTTTTTTGCTGTTTTTCAGTACACCATATGGTAAAACTTATGGTTTCATTCAAAACTACAACTCGTTCTGCAACAAACAAGCCCTCATATGGGAAGATTGACGGAAAAATAAAAAGGTTACGGCTCTTGGACGAAAGAGAGGAAAAAAACCCCGCAAAAACGGAAAACGCCTGCCTTTCCATTGGATACTACTGGTACCCCCACCGGTCCAGCGAATAGGATATCTGAAGAGCCCTGTGTGCATGAAGCAGAGGTCGATCCCCCATGGGCAGGGATAACTTTCAACCTTTAGAATAGCCCTTTAATAGTGAGGCGTAGTGGGTCTTTCCTGGTTTGGGTCCTGATGACTGCAGTATACTTGACGCAGCTGATGGAAAGCAAATGTAAAAAAGCATGTTGTCGTGGTAACAGCTTTAAAAAAATGTGAGCAAATGTATAACTTTTAAGTCGGTTGAGTAAAATAAGACGCTAATCAGATTGATGGAATCCTGCCAAAAAAAAGAGCTGGATCTATAGTTAAATTGAAGCTATAATATAAAATTACATTGTATAAATCAGATTTTTGTTTTAAATGTATTATTTTTTTTCCATATCACAATCTGTATTAAAAATGAAAAATACAACTCTTGCAATTTAACCACTGGGGCTATTTTAGATTCTAACTTTTTGTTACTTCAGGAAACAAGACTTAAGGTACCGTCACACATAACGAGATCGCAGCTGAGTCACGGTTTCGGTGACGCAGTAGCGATCCTGTTAGCGATCTCGTTATGTGTGACACCTACCAGCGATCAGGCCCCTGCTGTGAGATCGCTGTCGTTGCAGAATGGTCCAGGCCATTTTCTTCAAAGGCGATGTCCTGCTGGGCAGGACGCATCGCTGTGTTTGACACTGTGTGACAGGATCACAGTGACTGCTGAGATCGTTATACAGGTCGCTACTGCGACCTGTATTGTTCCTGCATCGCTGGTAAGATCTGACTGTGTGACATCTTACCTGCGGCTGCGACCTCCCAGCGACTTAAGGCCACGTCACGCTAAGCAACATCGCTAGCAACATCGCTGCTAAGGAACAACTTTTGTGACGTAGCAGCGATGTTGCTAGCGATGTTGCTGTGTGTGACATCCAGCAACAACCTGGCCCCTGCTGTGAGGTCGTTGGTTGTTGCTGAATGTCCTGGACCATTTTTTAGTTGTTGCTCTCCCGCTGTGAAGCACACATCACTGTGTGTGAAAGCGACAGAGCAACAACTAAATGTGCAGTGAGCAGGAGCCAGCTTCTGCGGATGCTGGTAACCACGGTAAACATCGGGTAACCAAAAAGCCCTTATCTTGGTTACCCTATAGTTACCTTCGTTACCAGCGTCCGCCGCTCTCACGCTGCCAGTGACGGCTCCCTGCTCTCTGCACACGTAGCCAGAGTACACATCGGGTAATTAACCCGATGTGTACTGTGGCTAGGAGTGCAGGGAGCAGGGAGCCGGCACTGGCAGTGTGAGAGCCGCGGACACTGGTAACGAAGGTAAATATCGGGTAACCAAGGTAAGGGCTTCTTGGTTACCCGATGTTTACCGTGGTTACCAGCGTCCACAGAAGCCGGCTCCTGCTGCCTGCACACAGTAGCAGAGTACACATCGGGTAATTAACCCGATGTGTACTGTGGCTAGGTGTGCAGGGAGCCAGCACTAAGCGGTGTGCGCTGGTAACCAAGGTAAATATCGGGTTGGTTACCCGATAGTTACCTTAGTTACCAAGCGCAACATCGCTTCCACGCGGCACTGCTGGCTGGGGGCTGGTCACTGCTTGCTGGTGAGATCTGCCTGTGTGACAGCTCACCAGCAACCCGTGTAGCGACGCTCCAGCGATCCCTGCCAGGTCAGGTTGCTGGTGGGATTGCTGGAGTGTCGCTTAGTTTGACATCTCACCAGCGACCTCCCAGCAACTTACAAGCGATCCCGATCAGGTTGTATCGTTGTTGGGATCGCTGGTAAGTTGTTTAGTGTGACTGGGCCTTTACCTGCGATCCCTATCAGGTCTCATCGTTTTCGGGATCGCTGGTAAGTGGTTGTGTGTGACTGGGCCTTTAGCCCTAATGAATAGATTCTGACTCTATCTTTTGTATTGAAGCATCTAATGACCCTGTGTGGAGGTCATTGTGAAGGGAGGGGGTGAAGAGTCAGCTGTAACATCTCCTATTGTGATTGGTGGACTCTATGTTATCAGCTGTGTATATAGGTGTTATCAGGCATTGTATTCCTGCCTCTGCTGATAAGAAGCCTGCTGAAAATTAGTCCTGAAAGGGCTGGAAGTATGAGTTTTTATCAAATTCTAAAATAAAATTACCAGCATTTTTAAAAACACCTAAAGCAGAAAAGCCTGATTTAAACAATAGGTAATTTCAGGAAGCCTGTGTTGTAAATAGTGCCATTAGTATTCCCGGAGCCATCTTGCTTGCTGTTCTTTCAGCCACATTTACCACATATGCTTGTTACTAATTCATGTCCTGTCATGAAATAAAAGTTCTTGTAACCTGAGAATGTTTATGCAACACTTAAGAACTATAATTATGCAATATTTAGGCCAGACAGTAAACATTTTAGCATTACGTGGGATTCCTTGAAATAAATGTACTCTCTGCTTGTTTTCCTTTGGACTCAATTTCTTAGTATTTTCTTTTTAATCCTCATGAGCTTTTTCATTTGGCAAACACAACAAGGAACAGACAAGTCTAATTCGGGATTCCATTATCTCTGCCAGAGAGCGTTTACTACAGTTCATTTTCTTTGCTCTTGTTGTTGACAATCTCCTCTTGTAACAAACTATCTGAGGGTTGCATTAAAACTAGTGATGGTGGCCCTGATGACACTGTCTTTCTTACCAAGTCCCTCTGCCCTCCTCCACACACACTTTACCATAAGTGATGGGCAGCGTTCTCCCAATGCGCAAAGCGACACCCATCAATGTCAGCAGGGGGAGTCACTGTTGACTTATCATGATGATGACAGCGTTATTGCGAGGACTCTTTCTCTGAAGACAAGACGATTGAGCTCATAGGGGGATGTTGTCGGCTATTGGATCTTCTTAAAGGGAACCTGTCAGGTCCCTTATGCGTTCTAACCTACAAGCAGGGTGAGGTGTGGCCTAGTAACCCCTTCCTACCCATCCTTGTGTTGTAATATTGTATAATATGAATGAATAAAAAAACTTTTATTACTTATATGTTCCCTATGTAGATGATCAGAGGGGCTAATCCCCTGGACGTCACATCGCTCCATGGGCATTTGCATGGTTTCCGTGGTATCACGTCCCTGTGGGTGTGATACCATGGATTTACATGAGCGACATCACCGTCAGCTCCTTGAGATCCCCCGCGTGCGCGCTTACCGTTTCCGCAGCCTTGTTATCCAGGTGCTTGCTTCTCGGCTTCAGACGTGCTCTACACATGGTCGGAACCGCAGGGATTTATCTCCCTCTCTCCTCCATAGCCGGCTATTGCCATTCTTGCCCTACACTCACGGTACACCGGTGTACTGCGAGTGCAGTGCGATGTTTCTCTCGCCCCATAGACTTGAATTTGTGTGAGAGAAAGAGTCTCGCATTACAATCGCAGCATGCTGCAATTGTTTTCTTGGTCCGATTAGGGCTGAGAAAATAATTGCTCATGAGTGCTGGTACATAGGGTAATATTGGTCCGAGTGGAATGCGATATTTTATCGCATTGCACTCACTCCGATTTTCATGCCGTGTGGCTTAGGCCTAAAGGTCAGTGTTTCACTCAGTAATGTCTTGCAAAATGGCTAGATGATATCAGCCAAACTATTTAGCCATTCAATCCCTGCTCTACATAGATGGGGGTGAGGAGAAGTGCAAACACAGATTTGTATTAACCTTCTAGATCCCATACATGCTCCTGGACATCACTGATCTATTTCTATTTAGTATCATGGACTGTTTTTCATCAACACCTGTTTGCACATTGTTGGACTGATCCCGCTGAAACTGGCAGTCACAGTTTATTACTGCGTGAATCAACCCTTCTGGGAACACTGGTTGAATTCCTTTTAACCATTTCTGGATCTCTGAATAGGACTTTGTATGTTTATTATTTATGCTTAGTATACATTAAACGTTGTATTTTAACACTTTCTCCTTGTTATACAAACAATATGTTCTTTGAAAGGATTGTGACCCTCCATTTACCTATAGAGGGTCAGTATATGTCTTGGCTGTTTTTTCATTATTATCTACCAGCATGGTATCATATCAGTATGAGCTTTTGTATGACTATTTATATATGTAATATTGAGATACTTCAAAATATGCCATAAAGAGAGTTGAAAGGTGCAAATAGGACTTGACTTGTCCTTGTAGATTATAAGCCCTCATGGGTAGGGTCCTCCGTCCCACTGTCCACTGTACCTAGCTGAACCTTACCTGTGTTTAGTTGTTCTCGTTTTGTACCTTTATATATTGTTAATTGTTATATACTGTAAACCTTGCATGTAACAGTTCCCTGGAATTATAACTAGGGATGATAGAATACCTCAAATATTCGGCTTCGTGAATATTTGCTGAATAGGTCGCCACTATTCGACTATTTGCGAATATTCGATGCGCAATGTAAGTCTATGGGAATTTCGAATAACAACTATTCGGAACTATTCGGGCTTCCCATAGACTTACATTGCGCATCGAAAATTCGCATAGCGGCGACTTATTCGTCGGATATTCTCGAAGCCGAATATTTGAGGTATTCGATCATCCCTAATTATAACCCTTCCCATGCTACTGGGCCTTAAAAGAAAGCGATCATTAGAAAATTACACATTTTTTAATCAGATTTTTGTGTTACTAGTATTTCTTGTATATTTCCTGTTCTTTCGCAAAGAGTTTTCAGCCAGGCTTCATTTTATATACAATATAGGTCTTTTTTCAGTTTTTTTCCCCTTAAAGTGTAACTGTTGTTTTACTTTTTATTGCATAAATCAACAGTACAAGTGAAAATAAGAAATTTTGTAATATATCTTATCAGATAAATTTGCTTTTTTTCCAACAGGACTGGTCTTTTATTTTCAAAATTTTCAATTCATGAGTAAAATCTGTATTCAGTGAAGACAGATTGTAATATTACTGAGAGGGAATCTTATCAGTAAGAACTGTCATCGCCTATGTAGTGGAGAGGGGAAAGAGAAGGGAAAAGCTAGAAGCAGAGCCTGTGCCTATTCCTCCATAGGATCATACCAGACAAAACTGTCATCGCCTATGTAGTGGAGAGGAGGAAGAGAAGGGAAAAGCTAGAAGTATCGCTCGTGTCAAAACTGTCATCTACTATCTCAGTTTCATTTTTAACTCTTAAAAAAAGGCCAAAAAATGAGAGGGGAAAACCTGGTTGTCTTCAATTTCATCTGTACCATTTTATTTAAATATAGTTTTGAATTTTGTATACCTCTAAATTTATAATAGCATAAGGATCCAGAAATTATAGGCAACAACTCGAAGATGATGCATTTAAACACAAGGCAGAAGAGTCTTTATATTCACCAAAGTCTAGAAATACCCCATAGACACCGTAATACAAATGTATAAAACATTTTATTTAAATATTGACGCACAGGGTATTACAAAATGTACAGAAATGATTTCAAGAAAAACCGGAGTGGGTTAGTGAAGGAAGAGGGGAAGAACCCCACGTGACCCAGGATAGGTACCAAATATCACATAAGACCTGCTGATACAAATATAATGCTAAGGTAGCCTGATGCCCATAGGGAAAGCCAGCACAGGAACTAAGGGTCCATTGTCCCGCAATGCGGTAGCCTAATGTAATAGCATATGGCCTTCTATCAGATTAAATACACATGCTAAGGATAACCTCAGGCCTGTATAAGAGACTAATACAATGGCCTATAGTTCACTCTACAGCTGGGCTATAACCTCATGCTATTATCAATAGGTGCCCAGGCAGTAGAACTTGGTCTACCGTAAAAGGTGGCACGAGGGCTTACCAGAAACAAGCAGATCGTCAGGGAGTCCTGGAGTACACGTGGGGACCGACGTCCCAACACGTGTTTCGTCAAGTGCTTCGTCGGGGGACGATAATAAAAAAGTGCAGGAAGTGAGGTTTAAGAAGGGGACCTGATTGCCAAAGACACACCTCCATTTCCACGTGCATTGGAGTGGCTAACCGCTACGGAGCGCGCCGCGGCTCAGTGTCAGCGGTCAGGAACCGGCGGAAGTGAAGGACTTCCGGTGACGTCACCATATAGTACTTCCGGTTCCTCGCCGCAACAAACGTTGCCACGGACGCGATACCAAGCGAGCGGATACCACTGCAACGCTACGTAAGGTGGACCTCTCCTCTATGCAGACACTAGTCCAGCCTCCTCAGTCTAATCCAATACGATATAACATACAATGCACATACATATACTAGGCACCTTTACATGTAAAAAATATCCCTAGTGGTACCTATCATTTTTAACTCTTAAAAAAAGGCCAAAAAATGAGAGGGGAAAACCTGGTTGTCTTCAATTTCATCTGTACCATTTTATTTAAATATAGTTTTGAATTTTCTATACCTCTAAATTTATTTCTATACTTGTGCTGATTACATGAATACCACACATTTTCATAATATTTTCAAACTCAGGCCCCGACCCTCATGAATGATAGAGGTCTCAGTGTTAGAACCCAAGTGACCAGACACATATCATCTAGCTCAATGGTCTCTAACCTCTCTTAAAGCCCCTTTACACACTGAAACTTTATAGCGATCCCACCAGCGATCCCAACCTGGCCGGGATCGTTACAAAGTCTCTGGTGAGCTGTCAAACAGGCAAACCTGGCCAACGACGCAACAGCGATCCGGACCTGCAGAACAACCTAGCTAGTCATTGGGGACATTGTAAAGCAGCTTTTTGAAAGGGAAGTCGCTAACGAAGTCGCTGTAAAGTCCCCTTTACACACTAAAACTTTGCTGCACAGCGGGAAACAAAGGACCAAAGAATGGTCCTGAACTATTTGTAGCGATCACAACTTCACAGCAGGGGCCAGGTCGCTGATGTGTTTCACACACTGCAATGTCGCTGGGGAGGTCGCTATAACGTCACAAAACCGGTGACGTTACAGCGATGTCGTTTGCGATGTTGCAGTGTGTAAAGCCACCTTTACTGTGAGAGCCCCATTCACCTCTGAGAGATGATCACAAGCCAAATCCAGCCCTGAAAGATGGTTGCGAACATTCAGTGCCTCTTCATCCCACACAGTAGAGAAACTGAGAAGCTGGTGTAAAGACAGCCAATGCTTCCCCACAAAAAGCACATTGTGACCTTATGCACCTGTCCCTTACATGCAGTACAGTTACATCGGTTAGTGCCCACCTCACCCCATTCAGTATTCTTACATCAAGCACACTCCCCACACTATTGTACCCAACTGCAAGCACTCCTCTAACTGGCAGTATCACCCTATCTGCAGCTTACCACATTTATCTTTTCTCCCAGTATATGTGTAACGCCTGGTCCCACCAGACCCCGGGGGGGGAGCTCTCCCTCACATCTGCCCAGTCCCAGCGTGGCTCCCACGTGCACTCCTGCCCCCACTCCCAGGCACCGAAGGCCTTCCTCTTACCGGCCCCATGGCTCTGCAGACGCTGCTCCCACTTCTAGGCCTGCTGCAGTCTCCTCCTCACACAGAATTGCTGTAAGTGACTCTAGGCTGCGCGCGAGGCCACGCCCCCTTTCTTAAAGTGGCATGCCCCATTTTCTGGAAGTGACCTCAGAGGTCACCCGTTGCCTAATAGGTATTTAAGTTCACCTCCCCCGGCAGCAGGCGCCCGAGCAACACCTCTATTAGTGCATTGCCAGTGTCCAAATCCGTTTTTGCTATTGTTTGTGATCCGTGCATTTGTTACCTGATTCTAATCCTGTGTCTCACTGTAGTGCCATCTATACCATTCCGGCTGTGGACGTCACCACTTATACCTACCGTGGACGTCACCATGCCATACCTGCCGTGGACACTATCTATACATACCCGCAGTGGACGTCACCACTCATACCAACAGTGGACGTCACCGTGCCTTACCTGCTGTGGACATTATCTGTACCGTATCTGCTGTGGACGTCACCTGCTGTGAACATCTCCGGTGCCGTTTCCGTGTTCTGCCGGCTGTGGACGTCACAACCTTGCTACACCTGGCCCTACAGAGACTCCTACTACCAGTTCCTGGCTGCCGTGCATTTAGGCCTTCTGGGGAGGCGCCGCACAGTCCCTGTATAGGGGTTCGCTGCTGGTCGCCTTCTCGGGGGAGTCCGGTGCACGGTCCAGTGGGTCCACCTCCGGACGCTCGCCGCTCCTCGGTGAGCGTAACAATATGTACATCCATGTTCTGCTCTTCTGTATGGGGTTACTCACAAAAGTCACCATCTGCAGATGTTCTCTTCTTAGCTGTTTGTTTGACCTCTTGCTAATGCACCAATCTGGCAGACAGATGCAAGACACACATCATGGGCCCGCGAGACACATGTGGTTCGCGAGAGATAGGTTGGGGACCCCTAATCTAGCCTGTAAGTAGATAAGTTTTGGTTGTAAGACAACCCCTTTTAGACCCAGGCGGTCTTATTTTACGAGAACCTTGCTGATTACATCACCATTTTGTCTTTATATCAATATTGGGATCTAAAACCCTTATTTCGTCACATAGAAATACTGAGGTGGTTCAAGAGAGAACTTGTTGGTTATTGGTATGGATGTGCATCTGTGTGTGCATGAGCACCTGCTCCGTGTGTGTGTGCATGAGCACCTGCTCCGTGTGCGTGTGTGTGCATGAGCACCTGCTCCGTGTCTGCATAAGCACCTGATCCGTGTGTGTGTGTGAATGATTACCTGCTCCATGTGTGTGTGTGAATGAGCACCTGCTCCGTGTGTGTGTGTGTGTGTGTGAATGAGCACCTGCTCCGTGTGTGTGTGTGTGTGAATGAGCACCTGCTCCGTGTGTGTGTGTGTGTGTGAATGAGCACCTGCTCTGTGTGTGTGAATGAGCACCTGCTCCGTGTGTGTGTGTGTGTGAGAATGAGCACCTGCTCCGCGTGTGTGCATGAGCCCCTGCTCCGCGTGTATGTGTGCATGAGCCCCTGCTCCGCGTGTGTGTGTGTGTGAATGAGCCCCTGCTCCGTGTGTGTGTGTAAATGAGCCCCTGCTCCGCGTGTGTGCATGAGCCCCTGCTCCGCGTGTATGTGTGCATGAGCCCCTGCTCCGCGTGTGTGTGAATGAGCCCCTGCTCCGCGTGTGTGTGTGTGTGAATGAGCCCCTGCTCCGCGTGTATGTGTGCATGAGCCCCTGCTCCGCGTGTGTGTGAATGAGCCCCTGCTCCGTGTGTGTGCGTGTGTGTGTGTATGTGAATGAGCCCCTGCTCCGTGTGCGTGTGTGTGAATGAGCCCCTGCTCCGTGTGCGTGTGTGTGCATGAGCCCCTGCTCCGTGTGCGTGTGTGTGCATGAGCCCCTGCTCCGCGCGTGTGCATGAGCCCCTGCTCTGCGTGTGTATGAGAATGAGCCCCTGCTCCGCGTGTGTGTGTGTGAATGAGCCCCTGCTCCGTGTGTGTGTGTGAATGAGCCCCTGCGCCGTGTGTGTGTGTGTGTGTGTGTGAATGAGCCCCTGCTCCATGTGTGTGTGTGAGTGAGCCCCTGCTCCATGTGTGTGTGTGTGTGTGCATGAGCCCCTGCTCCGCGCGTGTGCATGAGCCCCTGCTCCATGTGTGTGTGTGAATGAGCCCCTGCTCCATGTGTGTGTGCATGAGCCCCTGCTCCATGTGTGTGTGCATGAGCCCCTGCTCCACGCGTGTGCATGAGCCCCTGCTCCGCGCGTGTGCATGAGCCCCTGCTCCACGCGTGTGCATGAGCCCCTGCTCCACGCGTGTGCATGAGCCCCTGCTCCACGCGTGTGCATGAGCCCCTGCTCCATGTGTGTGTGTGTGTGAATGAGCCCCTGCTCCATGTGTGTGTCTGCATGAGCCCCTGCTCCGCGCGTGTGCATGAGCCCCTGCTCCGCGCGTGTGCATGAGCCCCTGCTCCACGCGTGTGCAGGAGCCCCTGCTCCACGCGTGTGCATGAGCCCCTGCTCCACGCGTGTGCATGAGCCCCTGCTCCATGTGTGTGTGTGCATGAGCCCCTGCTCCACGCGTGTGCATGAGCCCCTGCTCCGCGCGTGTGCATGAGCCCCTGCTCCATGTGTGTGTGTGAATGAGCCCTGCTCCATGTGTGTGTGCATGAGCCCCTGCTCCATGTGTGTGTCTGCATGAGCACCTGCTCCGTGTCTGCATGAGCCCCTGCTCCATGTGTGTGTCTGCATGAGCACCTGCTTTGGTTAATGTAAATGTATATCAAAAAAGGACTCTGACTCTACATATGTTTCAGTTTTGATATGGGAATAGATTGCTAGTTAAGAAAAAATGAGTTTGAAAGTTACAGAAATATATAATTGATAGGTCTAAAAATAAAGTGTAATTATTGGAATAATAAAGACTCAGAGAACACGGACATCCCCCTTAAATGCCATCATTTTATTTCTAGTTAGGATATTTCTTTATTCAACCAATGAGAAATCGAAATCTTATGAAGTCAGTCCGGGTGATGCGGATGCCGGCGTCCATACTTATTACAGCAGAGCTTTTCCCCAATCATTATAACCGATTTCAAATGGTGCTAGAAAAACAGAAGACTCTGAACACCAAAAGAAATCAGTCATCCTTTATAAGGGGTTCATATTATGGATACTCGGAGGGGGCTTTCATTTTGCAGTCCCGATATCACTGTGGAATTACATGGGAAAATCAATGAAACATTTAATCGCAGCAGGTTATAACACAGCAGAGGAATAGCACAGTGAGACAGGGTTGATTCAGGCCAAACATTATAGTATTGCAACCTACTGACATCATTTGATAAGGGTACAAGAAGCTCTAATGCCAGACACTCCGGATCGGCAGACACACAAATAGGAAAATGTTCAGACTAAGTGGTCAATTACTTCCCTTCTGATGTTGAACACGTCTACTTTGCTGCCTATGTGGATATTTTTCAGAACATTTTCCAAGATAAAGAAGTTTTGAATTTGCCAGAAAATAAGGTTTTCTGAATAACACACTGAAAGCTAACCATTTCATAGCTAAGAAATAGTAATGAAATATATAAGAACTCCTAATCGAGCCAAGAATATTTTTGCTGCTTTAAAGGGGATCTATCACCAGGTTTTTGCTCCTTCATCTAAGAGCAACATAATGTAGAGGCAGAGACCCTGATTCCAGCGATGTGTCACTTACTGAGCTGTTTGCTGTCACTTTGATAAAATCAGTGTTTTCTCTGCTGCAGATCTATCAGTTATACAGAGCTCATGAATATGCTGGACTACCTGGCAGCAGGCCAAGTAATTCTCTAATTATAATCTCCTGCTGATTAAACAGTGATTTTATCAAAACTACACAAAGCAGCACAGTAAGGCTATGTGCGCACGTTGCGTATATACATGCAGTTACGCTGCGCTTTGTAGCGCAGCGTAACTGCATGCGTCCTGCGTCCCCTGCACAGTCTATGGAGATTGTGCAGGGGCCGTGCGCACGTGGCGTTTTAGAGCACAGCGCTTTGGCTACTGCCGAAGCGCTGCGTAAAAAGAAGTGACATGTCACTTCTTCCGTGCGCTTTGCCGGCAGCTCCTGCTCTGTCTATGGGAGGAGCTGCAGGCAGAGCGCATGGAATCGGCTTCACTACGGACATTTCTGCAGCGATTTAAAGCGCACATGTGCTCTTCAGATCGCTGCAGAAAGTTCTGCAGTGAACTGTACGCAACGTGCGCACATAGCCTAAGTGACACACTGCTGGAATCAGGATCTCAGTCTCTACATTATACTACTCTCAGATTAAGTGGTAAAACCTTAGTGACAAATTCCCTTTAAAGGGGTTGTCTGGGACTTTTATACTGTTGCCCAATCTTTAGGATTGGTCATTTTATTGTGATCGATTGGCAGAGGCGCCGAGTGTCGCACCCCTATCAGCTGTTCCTGCCTGATGCTGGTGGCTAGATGTGCCCAGTTGTGAAGCTGCACAGCACAGCTTCGGCCAGTGATTTGAATGGGAAGTGAATGTGCAGTGCCCAGCCATGGCTATTAAACTGTTCATGGAACAATACTGTGCAGTTTTGCAACTAAGCAGATATGGTCACCGCTGGCATCAAGAACATCTGATCTGTGGGTGTGCTGGGTGTTGCAACTCTACTGATTAGTTATTGATGACCTATTCTACAAAAAGACCATCAATTTAAAAGTCCCAAACAACCACTTTATAAAGGGAACCTGTTAAAAAACCGCTATGAGGCTTCTTTCACACATCCGTGTCTCCGGTACGTGTTTGGTCTGTTTCTTCACGTACCGGAGACACGGGCACACGTACACCCATTAAAATCAATGGGTCTGCGCTCACGTGTGTGTTCTGCCATGGACCATGTGTACCTGTGGAGCATATGTGTGCCCGTGTGCTCCACACATAGACATGTCCATTTTTCTCCGGCATCACGGGTGTCACACAGAACGCAAATGGACCACACGTAGGTGTTCCGTGTGACATGCGCCGGAGAAAACACACGTATTTGAGAAAGAAAAAAAAAAACTTTACTCACCTTCTCCAGCCCTGCAGTCTCTGCCGCTGCTGTCACTTGCTGCCGACCGCCGCTCATTATGCTCATTGAATATTCACTTCACTGCGGCCGGAAGCAGCAGCAGCGGGGAGGCGGCAGGACCAGAGACCAAAGATCAGCACCACGGACAGCGACACCAGGGACAGGTGAGCAGAAAGTTCCCGTTCTCCGTGTGTTATCACGGATAATACATGGAGAACACACATGTGCCATAAACACGGTTCACGGAGGGCAAAACGCACCTTTGACACGTCCGTGAAAAACGTGCGTGTTTTTTCACGGATGTGTGAAAGAGGCCTTAACTTGCAGATCAGATATGCGGATAATCTGAAGGTTAATAGCGTTCTGAAGCTGCCCAATGCTGAGACCAAAAGTCCAACGACTGGGAGGAAATTAACTTTAATACTTTATTACTGGGGCTTTCAGTCATCAGGGTGGTGCCGCTGCAGCTCCAGTCACTGCTCTGAACTTAGTAATCAGTGGCTGTAACTGCACTCCATGTACTAATTATTAGCCAGCTCTGCCCAATGTGAGGATTCACAGGTCTTCAATCACATAGATTTACTGCAAACTTTCATGCCAAACCTGGACAATCAGTTTAAATTATAGTCCTAGAAACATGATGATAAACTGCCTTTCATTAAAGGAAATCTGTCAGTAGGTGTCACTGTAGTCTCCCTGCTGTTTTGAGATTAGTGACAGCTTTAGGACTGGAGCCTCCCATCTCCATTTTGACTCCTCATTTAAATGAGGTTGCCTTTCCTTTGCTGTCTCTTGAGTTAATTTCCGTTTTGTTGCCACCAGCAGTTCTGAGCAGGGCAGATCAGCTGTTGCTGCTTTGGGTCCATGCCCATTTAGGGTAATACTGGAGCCTTTCCAGCAGATCTTGCTGCTGTTAGAATCCTTTCTACTTTGGCCAGCCTGGTGGAAGGAACTGCTGAGGTTTGGTCCTGTGCCCATCCACCTGCTACTTTAGTGTCCGTCCTCTATGGTAGAGTTTGGTATTTTGCAACTTTCTGTTTATTCCCCCCATCTGTCTTTCCTTTTCCTCCGTGTTTATTAATTTAGTGACAAGTCTAGTGTACTCGTTGGCCTACTCACTAGACAGGGTGAGTTTAGGGCCATCTGAGGGACCCAGGTAACCTGCTTGCCGACAGGTTTAAAGAAACTGTGTAGGGACGCTAGGAATCTCAGGAGTCTGCCCCCTCACCCTAGCAGCAGGGACCTCCGTTGTATCATGACCCTGGTGTTTCCTCATTTTTGGGGTGTCTTTTTGTAGTGTGTCTGACGCCTGTTGGTCTGATCGCGTGTGTCAAGCATTATAAATGGACATATCCAACTCCGTGTGTGACAGTAGGTTTTTGCGATGTATTCTGAGGACAGCATGCAATAGGTGTTAATACACTGAATTATTCAATGTGTCACTTATCAGGCTGTGTGCTGTAGTTTACTTACAATGAAGGCTTTATCACCAGGTGATTATCACTATCCGGACTACAGATGTTAGTGAGCAGTTGTCTGACCACGCCCCGCTTCTCAGCACATTGTGTGGGCGGGGTTAGCAATCTGAGCTCTGCTATATCTAAACGAAGTGATACATCATTGGAATCAGGGTCTCTGTCTCTACATTATGCTGCTCTCAGATGAGACAGCAAAAAGCAGGTGATAGATTCCCTTTAAAGTGTTCTTTAAATAGTTGTCCTCCAGCTTGTTTTTTGTTAATCTCTGAGTCATGAGGAGGTCCCATGTTGCACTATAAAAGACCATTAAAGATTGCTAGGTTTGTATGATTTTTTTGTTTTAGAATTTTTTTTATGTTAATTTTTTAAGAGGTTGAACAACCGTTTTCACACTGTATTTTCATTAGCAGAAACTCACATTAAAAAGGAACAAGACCACCTGAAACCTGGAAATAAATATATTGCCAGCTAACTCTAGGAGCATTTATAATAAAGTTTAATATGTATTCTACAGAGGAAAAAAAATAACACAACGATTCCAGTTGTAGAGGCATAAACAGTATTTCAATTGTATCTTGACGCAGAATTACTCCTTCCAAGGACACTGATTTCATATGGTGCTAGACATTCCATGTTAAATCTAAACCACCATGTGAAACCAGCCTCCCGAGAAAGTAAGGGTGGATGGTTCGTTGTGCTTCAATGTCAGCCGCTTGGCCCCATACTCTCAGGCCATGCTGTAGTGTTCACTATCCTCCGAGAAGACCCTTAATGATGCCGCATCCGGTCAGAGCATAGGTTGCTTACCATTCTCTCCCTGTGACGCTACTCACACATCTCCATATGGAGGAGATCACAGATGCAGGGCTATGTGCAGCTCATCCGATGCCGTGGAACGCAAGAGATTGACCTATTTGAAAAATAAAAAATAAAACAACTTTTTAATAGGATAATCAGGCTGCTATTATATAGTCTGCATTTAATGTGTACAGCAATATAACTATGAATTACAACACACATATAAATTGCTGGATAAAGGTCCAGTCACACTAAGCAACTTACCAGCGATCCCAACAACGATAGGGATCGCTGGTAAGTTGCTAGGAGGTTGCTGGTGAGCTGTCACACTGCGACGCTCCAGCGATCCCACCAGCAACCTGACCTGGCAGGGATCGCTGGAGCGTGGCTACACGAGTTGCTGGTGAGCTCACCAGCAACCAGTGACCAGCCCCCAGTCTCCTAGTTACAGCACACATCAGGTTAATTAACCCGATGTGTGCTGCAGCTAAATGTGCACAGAGCAGGGAGCAGCGCACACTGAGCGCTGGCTCCTTGCTCTCCTAGTTACAGCACACATCGGGTTAATTGCCTGATGTGTGCTGCAGCTAAATGTGCACAGAGCAGGGAGCAGCGCACACTGCTTAGTGCTGGCTCCTTGCTCTCCTAGTTACAGCACACATCGGGTTAATTACCTGATGTGTGCTGCAGCTACATGTGCACAGAGCAGGAGCCGGCAGCACAGGCAGTGAGAGCGGCGGAGGCTGGTATCAAAGGTAAATATCGGGTAACCAAGGACAGGGCTTCTTGGTTACCCGATGTTTACATTAGTTACCAGCCTCAGCAGAAGCTGGCTCCCTGCTCACTGCACATTAGTTGTTGCTGTCTCGCTGTCACACACAGCGATCTGTGCTTCACAGCGGGACAGCAACAACTAAAAAATGGCCCAGGACATTCAGCAACAACCAACGACCTCACAGCAGGGGCCAGGTTGTTGCTGGATGTCACACACAGCAACATCGCTAGCAACGTCACAAAAGTTGTTCGTTACCAGCGATGTTGCTAGCGATGTTGCTTAGTGTGACGGGGCCTTAAGTGTCATGTATCTGAACAAGCATGGTAGCACTATCTCCAACAGGCTGGAGTATCCTCCTGCAAAATCTGAGAAAAACAATTAAAAAAAAGATAAAAATGACTTACTCATTCCCAAAAAAAAAGCAATGGTAGTATCACAAGGTCCTCATCTTCTATCAACAGCAGGTCTGTGATATGGCAATGTAATAGTTACAGCTATAAAGGAGCCGGGCGATGACATACTATCCTTCCCGGGACCGCGTGCCAGTCAGAAGACTGCACAAAGTAAATAACCTTGCCGATTGTTTGGGTGAGTCAGCAAAGGAGGTAAAAAACAAGGCAAACGTCATACCTGCAGGAAAAAACACCAAGTCCTCCTAAAAAAATGCCTAGTTCTAAGGCTATAACGAGCATTGTGCATGCCATATAGCTATAAACCTGTCACACTCTATACACACAAGTGATGGTGATGAGTATATAATCGTAGGGAAGCAGATTGCAGGCCAAGTTCACACTGAAATTCAGACAAGTCCACAAAGCCTCATAAACCCTATCCGGTCTGCAAAACAGTAAAACATTTAATCACAGCTCACTGCAAGCACATAACACCACGACTGTAACTTTTGTGAGCATCATGTGATCAATACAAGCATCACATGACCAGTGTAATCATCACATGACCAGTATAATCATCACATGACCAATACGAGAATCACATGACCAATACAAGCATCACACAACCAGATTCAGTCCTATAGAATGACTGAAAGCAAAGGTCTTGAAAAACCGTGAACGACACAGAAAGTATATCGAGACATTTATAACTTCATTCTACAAAGAATAACCTGTATTTGCTTGGGACTGGAATATCCTTTTAAATAGTGCCAAGAGTAGAGATGATATATGAAAGGTATTTTCGATCTGTTATAGCGCCTAATGAACCATTTGCCATTGGTTTTAAATGTTATACTTTTATTGCTGAGCTCCTATTATCACAACGCGTTTCAGCAATCAAATGTTGCTTTCATCAACATTTGATTGCTGAAACGCGTTGTGATAAAAGGAGCTCAGCAATAAAAGTATAACATTTAAAACCAATGGCAAATGGTTCATTAGGCGCTATAACAGATCGAAAATACCTTTCATATATGCTTACTCCCATCTGGGAACTCGGTATTAGCTGCTAAGAACCTGCCAAATTCAATCAAAGAATCCAGCTGGAGGACGGATGATCGCAAAGGAAACCTGAGATCCAAGGTGCCGGTGGATACCAGGAGCCAGAAGCGATACCAAACCTGGATTCTGCAAGTGCGGATACAGCAATTGAAACAGAGGAGAAATCCCTGTCCTTTCACGCATCACTGGGGTTGTGTGGGGGCGCACAACCTGAAAAGGTGAGCAGGTCTCTATTATAATATACCCAGAATCATACCCACGGGTGCCTCTCATATTGCGCTTGTATTGTATTTTGTATTCACAAGAGTAGAGATAAGTGAACCCATTGAAGTTTGGTTCTGCAGGTTCAGCTGGACTTTAGATAAAGTTCGGTCCTGGACCTGGACTTGACCTGAACCTCATTGGAAGTCACTGATTGGACAGTTCGGGTATCCGCCTACATAAAGCCATAAACATATCATTACCGGGGAAGAGAGAATGGGGTTTGTTTTTTTTTAACACACTATATCCGATAATGCTGATTTCCCCCAAAGTTCGAGCCATTCAATCACTGCAAGCAGCTCGCATTGGACCGAGCACCAAGCGCACCCCAGCACAGTGATGCTAGCTCTAGTGGTCAACATACATAAGGAACCCAAACGCTGAACTCGAACACTAATTTTGTTTGTAAAATTGATGTTCATTATGAACACCAAGCTGTAATGTTTGGGTTTGCTCATCTCTAGTCAAAAGTTAATTATCAGCCATTATTACAGAATTGAACTATGTGGCATGTATTGTCCTTTGTGGAAGAACATACAGCCATGATGTCATCAGATATGGTATAGCATGTAAGACTCATTCCATATACTGAAGTCCAGAACAGTCTAGCATGCTTGCTGATAGAGCCTAGTGTGGGGTTTATGTACATATGATTTATTTTCTGTATTACATCTAGAGCGTATATTCTACAGGAACGCTTCTATGGTGGGTGCAAATTTCGCAATTGTTTTGATTTTGTCATTACTGGTTTGTTTTTCCCTTACTTCAACTATTTGGTCAGACGGCCCCTCCCTATGAGATCAGAAATACTCAGAGCCCAAAGAGGAGCGGTTTGTTCCATTCACTTATTTCTTCCGCTCACTTATTGTTTATATAGTCTGCGCATAACAATACACAGATGAAGCAAAGCTTATGGCAGTGAATGGGGTGCCATAAAAGTGCTTCTTTGTATTACAGTTATTCAACTACCCCATATTATTTACAGTTAAGCTTTTTAAGGATCTGTCACAATAAAGCGGATTATGATTTTCAGCTATGACAACACGTTTGCTGCAATCCCATATATTCCATCCTAATATAAGTCATTAGTCATTGTAGTCAACGTTTAGAGCCTCTTGATGAAAATATTTTAAAGGCGTTTTGTCACATAGACAGCTCTATCCATATTTCCTACTAATGCATGGTGTTGGGTCCGCCGTTTGACATCTTCCGTCAACAAACTAAGATTTTTGCCATAAAAATCAGCCTCTGAAAATAAAAAAAAACTAAATAACTAAAGGAAATGTCATTATATATAAATTCCTAAATATAGTTAATTAGTAAATCACATTCGTTTTGTCTAGGGAGATCATCACTATAGAATTAAAATGGCTGCCACCTTGTTTCATTGAGAGAACCCAATCTGAGAATGTTAGGACAGCTGCCTGTGATCATGGGCAGTAAGGAGCCCCGCACTCCTTCATATGTAGGACGATGTGCTCCACTAATACTATTGGAAACTCTGAGGTAAGAAGAGGCCACTAAAATTTGTGTGCAGGTCACAACAAAGAAGCTTCCTACTGCCTGTACTCACAGGCATCTGTTCTAACATTCTAGGACAGTTTTCTCTCAGGTAAACAAAGCGGCAGCCATTTTAATTCTATAGTGATGACCTCTCTAGACAAAACGATTATGATTTGCTAATTAAATGTATTTAGGAATTTATTTATAATGACATTTCCTTTTAATATTTTTTTTTCTATTCTGGAACAACCCCTGTAGGTATTTCTTAAGTCACATTTTGGTTTGGAGCACACATCTGATCCCTTATTTCAGGTTCACTTTAAATACCACTTTACACCATTATGTCAGCGTTGTTGATCCAATAATATCTAAGCTGAACTGGCAAAACACAATTGTTTCTGAATGAAAACCATAAATCAAGTGTCCACCATAAAATCGACACGTCTGGCTGGGACCTATCGGTCTGATCACCCTGAGCTCTCTGGTTCAGTAATAGGTCGGATATATAGATTAATGAAGTTCACGGATGCTGTGGTTTCTGCAGTATTGCCAATCATTACAGGTTTGGAGATATAATATGTGATAGAAATAAATTATACTGAAAAGCTTATTAAAAGTGTCACACAAAAGTGCAACACTGAAGTTTTCATTCTTCTTTTAGGAAGAAATGCTATTTAAGTACAGTATATGTAATAATAACATTCCTCCTTTTGACTTTTGTCCTTAGGCATAGGAATAGTTTACTTATTAAATAAAATACCAGGGGAAGTAAAATAAATGAATACAATTACTGAACTGATTGTTTAGATGTGCACCTGCACCAAGTACAAAATGCTATAAGGTTCAATCACCACTGGAGGGCGCTGTATGACTGCTGAGAAGCCTTAGAAAGTCACTATTTCATTAGATCCCATTGGAAGCAGACTGATCGGAAAGATCTGACAGTATATGAAAAACTGTCTTTAACCGAATTAATTTCTGAAAGTGGTTTAATGAAAAAAATGTAGCACAGCTGAAAGCAAAGGTCTCAACTGCGACCCTAGGACAATCTCCTAAAACAGGGATACCCTCTGGACCTGATATCTCAGGTCCTGTACAATCTCATCAAATGGAGATAAAAAAACAGCCTGCTTGATTTGATCTATTAGTTTTGTAATGGATCCCATTGTCTTACAGTGGATCTGACAAATTTCTGGAAAACAGGAAGGAAAACAGGAACCTGGCATAAAAAACTAAAGTGTGTGCAAAACATTATACATGCTCAAAATGGCAACATTCTGTGTGTATGTGTGTAAAGTATATATACCTGTCTCTCTTGGCTATGACCTGCGTCCAAGTTTGGGAGAACAGCTGGACCAACTATTTTGGTTCCTCATATAACAATTACGACTTTGTCTTTTTTGTTTGTGTCTTCTCTAATTGATGTCATAACAATGAAAAAATGCAGAGGCGCTTCCTTGTGTGAGTCATCCGGGTGTGAGAGGGAAGAAACTGAGTGATGGAGAGGATCACCTGGGTAGGTTGTGTGGTTTCAGGCACAACTCTGGTGAAAGCTACGAGGAGACTGTAGCACACATTGCTGATCCCAGACAAGTGATAATACATCAGATGCCGAAGAAAATTTGGCAATGTCCCAAGTAGGGTAAAAAGACTTTATTGAGAAGCAACATATTTCAAGAGCGGTCTGCTCTCCTTATGCCTAATGAGGACTGCTCTTGAAACTTGTCGCTTGTTAATAAAGTCTTTTTATCCTACTTGGGACAGCCCCTCTCCATTGCCAAATTTTCTTCGGCTTTGTTGGATCTAATTGATGTCCTGTTTTAGAAAAGTTGAATTTTGCATCTATAACAAGGGATAATACATAGGCCTGGAAAGACAGTCCCAGCTTTTGATCCCCAAACCCTCTGTCCCTTTTGATCTTAAAACATCATTTTTTTGGGTTCTGAAAGAAAAAAAAATATCCAAATTTTGTTAAAATTGTAGACAAAGGATAGACACTATGGGACGTCTGCTGTTTTCTGACTGCTTCTACTTGTGAGTTCACTATGCAAATGAGTATTTGCTTCTCATGCGTGATGCACACTGTTAAACAACCGGCAACATGTTTGCCGATCCGGTGATTAGCCTGTTTATACAGGTAGACCGCACTTCAGAAACTCATAAAACAAGAAATATTAGGCATGAAGCTACAGTACACGGCTACCTCCCATTACTGGCCGACAGCAGAACTTAGAGTAGTAACCGATTTTAGTGTCGGTGGCCTTGGTCATGCTCATGTGATGGGAATTCATGTGATGACAGCTTGTTCCCATGGTGGATGTGAGGCTTTGATCTTTCTAGAACTGACCACAGGCAGAAAGTCATTGGTGATTAAGCTCTGAATCCAAACAGCTACATCTATTTTGAAATTCCCATTTGTGGTGCAAGACATCTAATAGCTATAAATCCTCCATGACCTCAGAGAAAAGTACATCAGTGAGTGGAGATTCAGTCACATGACAACTGTGTAACACTTATCACTCATTTAATCATATTAACAGGGTTTTCTCATCTTCGTAGAACCTGACACTGGGTTTTCCCTATATAAAGTATGGCCAGCATCTTTCAGTCCTCTGTTTCAGCATTGTAGAATGCTAGATATAAGTTCCCAAGACGCGCTTCATAATGCAAAAAAGATCTTTTATTATACTCACCTACAGGCCAGTCTGATCAAATTGGCGTCACCTGTCTTGCTCCAGCAACTCCTTTCTTTCTTCAACATAAAGCTAAGTATAGTAGTGCACATGCATGGGGAAAGGTGAAAGAGCGCTGATGCATGTGCACTACAATACTTTACTCTTCCCTTGGCAGGGCAGAGAGAAGTGCACCTGCGCCAGAGCACGATGAAGGACACTGTGTGGATGACATATGATGCCTTATCCACACAAAGCAAGATGGAGGATGGTAATCACAAGAAAATCAATACCAGTAAAATATAAACAAGGCACTCCTAGATCAAGTGAAAAAATATTTTTAATTTTTATTAAATACTCTGTGTAGTTAGACGTTGCGGCCCACACATGGCCTTGTCAGTAACTAGCACCTGAGTTGAGGAGGAATAGATTATAATACTCAGAGACTTGTCACTGCTGCATTATGTGGTTGAAAATAGCGCTATTTCAACCACAAAATGCAGCAGTGACAAGTCTCTGAGTACAAGCTGAACACTTATTTGCTCTACTACAACTGCATAATTATTCAATGTGAAAACTGCAGACCATAGCTGATTACTTGCCAGCGTTCCCACAACTGGCCATTTTAGCGGTGGGATATTGCAAGTTACATTTATTAGTGTTCCCTTTAGCACTGACGGCAGCAACATACCATAATCTATTCCTCCTCAACTCAGGTGCTAGTTGCTGATGAAGGCCATGTGTGGGCCGCAACGTCTAACTACACTGAGTATTTAATAAAAATATTTTTTCACTGGATCTAGGAGAGGCTTGTTTATATTTTGCTATATATGGTTCGGAAACCTACCTGAGCACCCTATCAATTATTTTTGGGTAGAAATGCCTTATCCTATTGAATCAATACCAGTGACGCCCATCGGACTGCCTCATCGGTGAGTATAATAAAGATATTTTTTGCGTTATGCATAGAGGCTTGAGGACATATATACAATATTCCAGAATGCTGTAACAGTCGGCTAAAAGAGGCTGGCCCTACTTTATATGTGGGAAAACCTGGAGACAGGTTCACGTTAATAGTTAAAAGTGCAACGTGCTTGTTAATATAAAAATCCTCTCTATTCTTATGAATGAACAGATTTTTAATTTTATGGTATACTGCTTGTTACCTAGGTTACCAGCCACTTCTGAAGTCTCTAGAAAGAGCAGTGCAGTACTTGCAAAGTGCTATAAAGCTTGTAAGTTTTGCTCTGGAGCTGCCGGATCTCTTGATCCATCCAACATCTGTGTCTCAACGCCTTCCTTAAGCTGCCTCTACGACCAGCAGCACAACCATGCCGTAGACCCAATCCATCAATTATTCATAAGTGTGAATTGTGGATCTGACCAGACCTGTTTGCGCTTCTGCAGAAGCTGATTGCTATTAACATGCACTAGTCTGGTCCATATAACAGACCAGACTAGTGCATGTTGCGATTGTTGTTTACACAGACAATAGTCCGTGTGAAAAATCGCTCATTTATACTGGTACATGTTACTATTGGGACAGTGTGTTGGCTGTCGAGCACACAGAGAGTGCACTGATTGAGTATACACTCACCTGAATGAGCGCTAAAAATCAGAAAAGGTTGATGAAATATATGTGTAGCCTGTTGTTGAGGAAAAACTGAAGAGTAACTAATACAAATTTTAAAGGTCACAAATAGAGAAAGATACCCGGATATTTCTAGAATATGAAACGAACATTCTGATGCTAGGTAAGAAAAAAAACATGATTTTTTTAGTCTAATCAGAAGGAAGTGTTCCCTTCTATCCCTGCCCTTAGGGCTGCCTCTACTTGTGCTTTTCTATGATTCCTCAATCTTATGTAGTCTCACCACTGGATTCTGTCTTCCTACAGGAATAACGGGTTGATTGACTCCGGAACTCAATAATCTGTAATAATTGGGTCTTTGGTAATAATGAGTCATTTGAGTATGATGAAGAATTGATAAAAGTTGAAAATGCCAATAAGCAAGTCTATTCAGATTGCGCGATATACAGAATTAAAGGGAATCTGTTAGTAGAATCAACCCTCCTAAACCTTCTATATGGACATGTGGGTTATAGAAAGCAAAATTAAATCATACCTTGATATTTGAGAACCAACAATTAATTATTCCAGAGGAGTTTCTTAACATGTAGACATGTACATCAGGAGAAAAAGCTGTCAGTCATTACATGTCTCGCATTGGTAACTACCCCTTTCATTTAAATTAAGCTCTGGAGGCAGATTCTGAGAGAGATTTGTCCAGCCCATTTAACAGCACTTTTACATTTAAGAAAAATGTGATCTCTAGAATAAGACATTGGATTGCAGATATCAAAGTATCATTTTATCATCAAGGTCAAAAAGTAGAGTCTGTGGAGAGAGGCATCCTCAAGGCAGAAAAGCAGCGCCAATAAATAATTTTTTTAGAAAAGATAGTGTCAAAACTGCAAAGCAACAGCATCGGAGCAGAAGGAGCTATGTGGGGCATCTCAGGACGGCTGAGGCTACTATGGAGCAGAAACTGCCGTAAACCCCTCCAACTGCAGACCACGGCAGGGCTATGCTTCTTTCTCCAATTTTTACATTTGGTTTACAGAACCAGCGAGACGTAACTCTATGCTACCTCTGCCGCTAATCCTTGAAAGTCAAAATATTCGACAAAACGCAGCGTCTGACAAATCCCTAAGCCTCCATGATGAGTATTTGGTGAATTATTTCCTCTGCATGTTTCCATGCTGAAAGAACACTGTTGCCATACAGTAAAGTATAGGATTTATATCACTCTCATGGCCACTGTGCTTTAGACCTGCGTTGCAAATTTGATATCTGCAACGTCAATTTCTCTTACAGTAAATATGCATTATATTTGTGGATTTTCCCCATCAAAATGAATGAGATCCAGAACATCCAGAGAGGAGACCAAATATGTGTTTTAGTGCATTGGAAACGCATGTAATTCACACATGCATATCAATGTTTTATCAAAGCTAAAAAGCAGAAAGTATAAAAAAAACCCAGTTTATTTAAAACATGACTGACCAAAAGAAGACAAAACCCGCAACGGAAAAAAAACACAATAAAAATAAGCTTTCAAAATTACAATGAGAAAACGCAAGTAACTTTAATTTAGCCGATAAGTGCAAAATCAAAAAGTCAAATACTTATTGTGAAAACGAAACAGAAGAATCGCATTTAGATGGATATAAAAATATAAAAAACGAATGGACATAGATTTTGTACCTTAGAGAGATACATTTTTCCATTTTTGTTTAGCAATGATTAGAATAGTGTTTTTCTCTAATGCTCAAGGAAAACGAAAAGGTCATGAACAGTTCTTGCTGACATCGGTTTCCCAAGAAATTCTGCAGTGAGTGTTGAAAACAAGGACATATACAATTCATAAACTGTGTGCGGGCTTGTGCACGGCCTCTGCTTTAAAGGGAATCTGTCAGCAGGTTTTCGCCACCTAATCTGAGAGCAGCATAACTTGGAAATAGACACTTTGATTCCAGTGATGTATCATTTTCTGGGTTGCTTGAAATCACTGTAAAATGTGAAAATGATGTGTCCGGAATCTTCCAAACCTCCCCCCAATAAAACCTTCATTGTCTGATTTCAGTGTTTATCAGAAGATCATCACTAGAGATCTATTAACCCTGCTGCCATGTTTTCCTCCATATTTATTGACTTTGTATAAGCCCACCCCTGATTGGCAACTTTCTGCCTATGCACAATGTACACAGAAAGCTGTTAAAGGGAACCTGTCACCGGATGTTTATAATACCTAACAGTTGGTACGGAGCAGACTGGTCGAATGGGCGTCTCCGTTCTCCGGGTCCACCCTCCTCTTTTGACCATCTTTGTCCTCCTTCTGAAGCTTGTGTGGATGACGCGTTATACGTCATTTACACTAGCCGACATTGAGGTCCCACGCAGGCACACTGCAATACTTTGATCTGCCCTACTCAGGGCAGATCAAAGTGCGCCTAAGCAGGACCTCCATGTTGGCGTAGAACGCGTCATCCACACTAGCTTCAGAAGGAGGACAAAGATGGCCGAAAGAGGAGGCACGGACCCGGAAAACGCCCATCCAACCAGTCTGCTCCGCACCGACTGTTAGGTGAGTATTATAAACATCCTGTGACAGGTTCCCTTTAATCATTGGTGTATGCAGGGTTATTCAGAGAAATGGGAAATCTACAGCAGATAAAACTGTGGTTTTGGCAAAACTGAAGCAAGCAGCCCAGTATCATTGGTATCAGGATCTCTGCTCCTACATCATGCTTCTCTTGAATGGGGTAGCAAAAAACGTGGTGATAGATTGTCTTTCAGTGTAACTCCAGCTTGCACCATTTAAAGATTTAAAAAATTAGTCATCAAAAAACAAATATGTTACAGCCCATAACTGGCACTACTCTGGCAGGGCAGACCTGGGAGGGTAGTGCTTTGCGACAAAACCAGATCATAACGTGCATCACACTCCACTTCTAGGGCTATAAGTATGTATGGTACCAACCGGGTAGCGCTAACATCGATTGGAAATATTCATTTATACTTAAATATATTTTAAAAATAATAGTAGAAATATAAGAGGACCTGTCAGCACGATTTCTCAAGTTAAAGGCAAAGTAAATCTATAACTTTAGTAAAAAAAAATCCGCTTTGTGGTTGTTCTTTAATCAGCATTTGAAGTTTACAGGTAATAAGCTTTAGGTGCACAGCGGCCGGACTATACACTGGGTCTTCAGCTCCTGCCCCAGCCCTTCCGCCTGCCTCTGGTGTCTGAATATCAGGTCATTGCTTTGTGAGTGACCTACCCCCTGTTTGAAATTTCGTCCCGGTGCCATCCTTGCCGTATGCGGCACATGCACAATTTGATTTCCTGTTAGTCTTCCAATAAAATAGCACCAGTGGCGGCGCATGCACAGACTGGGATCTCAGTTCAATTACATCTGTAACGGATGGCAGGTCACTCACAAAACAGGGATCTGTCATTCGGGCACCAGAGGCAGGCAGAAGGGCCCTGCAGGGGCTAATGATTCATTGTACAGTCCGGCCCCTGTGCACCTAAATCTTATTAGCCGAAAACTTCAAATGCTGATTAAAGAACAACCATGAAGCAGATTTCTTCACTATGGCTACGTTCCCATGATGAGCTTTTGGTGAGTTCTTGTTGCCAAATTTCTGAAGGATTTCTGCACCTATTATGTAAATTAGGGCAGTTGTGTTTTTTTATTACGTTTTTGTGTGCTATGCGATTTTATTTGCGATTTTTCTCTTTTTGTTTTTTTATGTGTTAAATAAAGCTGCTTTGTGTTTGATACTTCCTGATATTTGCTTTCACAAAATTATATGTGTACTGCATCTCTGCCATGGAAATGCCCTAAAAATGCATGTGTGTTTTTATGCAAGTCTATGGGGAAAATCTGTACATAGAACTCAGTTTACCCACAAGAGAAATTCACAAGTTGTGGACCGCAGTTTAGTTTACGCAGCGTTAAAAATTTTTCTATAATTTCTAGAAATCTCATCCACTTTGCTGAGACTGTAAGACACTGCGATTTTGATTGATTTTGATGCAGCAAAAATACGCCGTACGCAGTATCAAAACTCACCAAAAAGTTATCATGTCAACACTGTCTAGAGGTATAAAAGTGTCATTATGGCCATACCTTTTAAATAACTTGCAAAATCATGTTGACAGATTTTCTTTAAAGTATTAGAACTTCATAATCTAATGCACTGTAGTGTAATTCATCAAGTAATATATACATAAATGAGTTATAAAGTGAGAGTGGGGAAGATTTCTTTGGTCTAATGGTTAAAATTATCAAATGTCACAGACCGCAGAGATGAGGATGAGGAATTGAAAAATAAAGTATAGGACTTTCAACATCCTGTTAATGTGCCATGTATATCCCACTGGCGCACACTATTTGATACATCTAGTGCATCCTTGGCACTCGTGAAATTTCTTTTCTCTTTTGGATTCCGCACTTGGATGGTATATTATAGGCCCACTGGCGGACACAAACGGAAAATAGCCCCTGTGCAAGAACAATATATGGGCCCTTTTCAGCCCAAAAGCTCAACATAGTGGACAATTCCATCTGTATTGGAGGTAGACATGGGACCAACAACTTCTTGGGTGCCCGTGCGGCTGCACAGGTTGCACCAATGATATGTCCGGCATAGGCCAGTCATTTTCGTTTTGTCAGTAATACATTTGGAGCATTTTGCAATTCTTTTTTAGACACTTTTGAAAATTGACCAGTGCGTCACAGACATCTGTTCTTTTTGGTGCACTTAATTGATACATTTGTCTAAAACGATTTGCTCCAAAATTTTGTGCGCAATATAATGTCTGAATATGTTTTAGATTCTCACAGGTTTTAGCATCGGTTCTTACTATTAAAGATCAGCCATCCCTGAAAATGAGGCCTCATTAAGATGAATATTGTCCCTGAGCACCACGGACCACACAAGGACTGCCACTGACTAATCATAGACAATGTGCTAGTACATGTGAGCAACTTGCACAGACCTATGCACTAGTCCCCCTTTTTTTCCCAGACGAGACTGGGCTAGTTTTAATAGCATGCAGCTCCTGTACCTCTCTCTGTGTTGCGGATGAGATTCCCAAAGACTAAATTGTGCTTGTGTGAAGTCCGTCTTAAAGTAACAGTACCACTGGTGACTATTTTTGGACAGCATGTCACCAATAAGTGTATTTCCCATCAAAATGGGTAAAAGTCTAATTGAAAAAACGTAAAATCGGAATGAATGTGTAATGGATGAGTAGTGGACACATCAGTCTCTCGTCATGAGCTATAAATATATAATAAATATATAATAAAAAGGTTCTGGTGGAATCTAGTAAATGACAATATGTGTAGGTGCTTGGTAAATCACACATGCAGATTCCCTGCAGGACTATCTAAATGAATCATTATTCTTTATCCACTTACTGTTCATCGGTTTATGCCGTTATTAACCTAGTATTATTACACAGTTTGAGTCATAGCTATATTCACTGCACAGTTTTTAGACATCCACATATGGAGAACAAAGATCTGCTCGACCTTTCTAAACTTGTGAAACACTGTTGTAATTTAATCTTTAGAATATTTAACTGCAATGTTTTGCATAATATACCGCTTTATGTAGTTATGGCATCTAATTAACAACTCTGTATAGCAGAGAATGGAGAATTACTAATATTGTCCTAAATTAGGAGCTTAAAGGGAGTCTGTCAGCAGTACTTCACCCCCAAACTATGTATATGTGCATGTAGCAATTCTAGCAATACTTTACATGGCCGTGTCCATTTCTCTGATACTGAGAAATCAGTGTTTGAAGATATGTAAGTGAGTCTTTAAAGCATTTGTAGATTTGAAGCCTCTGTCACTCCAGCTCTATTTCCCACCCAGCACCACCTCCTTCTGCTTGAATGATGGTTCCTTTGCATGAAGTCGCACAGCATGGAGGCTGTCAGGTATGTAAGAGGAGGCAGCACTGCATGGGAAATAGAGCTGGAGTGACAGAGGATTCAGGACTGCAGAGCTACACATAACTTTTCAGCCTCATTTTCACATCACTTCTGATTTCTCAGTAACAGAGGAACGGACTGACCATGTAGGACTTGGACTTGTCCTTGAAAGAAGTACATGCACATATAAATCAGGGGGTGTGAAATCCTGCTGACAGATTCCCTATAATGCCAGATGGGAAATAGAAAAGATGTGATAAATATATCACTGTGGCTCACAACTGTTTAATTTGGAGAATTTGCTAGACCACTTGTTATATTTTCCTTGAACCATTTCTTGCTGATTATGTTACCCAAGATATTTGTTCGGAATTCACATGCTGCTTTAATAAATTAGGCACATTTATAGAGTCCTTTTAACCTCGGCCTCTTTTCTCAACACTTTTCAAAACTGTTTAGTAAGGTACACAAAAAGTGTATAAAAAGAGAACATAATAAATGGGATGCATGGCACAAACACCGGATTTTTGGGAAGATTGTAATGTATTTTGCTGAGTAAATGGATCCCACTGTGTGCTGCCAATACTCATCCTACTGTGAAGAAAAGGAACCTTTGGGACACCTTAGGCCCTTCAAAGAGCATGATGTCACCTTGGAATAGAACCAATGAAGGTTTCCTACAAAGTGGTATCTGCAAAAGATCAGTATTTGGCAATGACACATTATGCCAAGTTATGTCCTAGTATCCATTATACCTAGAAGATTAAATTTCATCGATGCCTTAAAAGGGTGGTTCATATTTTTTATTCTCTAGTTCGATATTATATTGAGAAACAATGTTTCTCTCAAATACCTTGTGTTGGCAATAGTGCCTGTGAGAGGCGCTATTGCAGACCGCTGTTCCCCGCTCTGGTGACATCACGTCAAGTGCCGCACAAGTCACATCCCTGCGGCCGGCTGCAGTCTTCCTGACTCACTGAGCTGTGGGTGGTGTTTCACCGCTGTCACAGCACAGCGCGTCTCCTGCTTGCAGCGTTCTGCTGTGAGGGAGGAGGGAGCAGATGGGCTGTGACGGGCGGTGAAACACTGCTCACAGCTCAGTGAGTCAGGAAGACTGCAGCCAGCCACAGGGATGTGACGTGTGTGGCACTTGACGTGACATCACCAGAGCAGAGAACAGCGGTCTGCAATAGCGTCTCTCACAGGCACTATTGCCAACGCAAGGTATTTGAGAGAAACATTGTTTCTCAATATAATATCGAACTAGGCAATAAAAAATATGGGTTAACCACCCCATTAAGTGCTGTTCCGGGGGAAATGTAAGCTTCTCCTGGAGCTTATCCCAATCATTCATCCACTTGCCTCTGTAACCAGATCATATGAGTTAAGCATCCGTGTTTGAATGCTTTTTTTTTTTACTTTTTTTCTTCCACTTATGCGTTCCATCACTTCCACTCTGAAGTTGTGAAAGCGTTAAGTGTGGTAAATCTTATTCCCGTGTTTGGAATGTGATGTATTTTAATGAATAAAAAAACAGTATACATATATGTAATTGTCCTATTAATGACACACCTAATATGGCCTACACATCATACCACCTTCATGCTTCGGTATGCTTCCTGCAGTTACTGAAAGCACCAAATACCTCAGCGTTGACGCTTCCCATCCTGTCATCGCCTGCCTGGACAGGCTGCAGGAAAACAGGTGAAAACAAAGATGTTGCTTGCATCAGAAGATTCTCAAAAAAAGAAGAAAGTATTTTGGGAGTGGCAAAATTACAGCACACACGTAGAAGGAAAAAGTGGCAAGGGACCAAAATAAGAAGAGCCATGATACCATTAAAGGGGTATTCTCATCTCCAAGATCCTATCCCAATACATAGTCTGTGTATTAATAATATTATTAGCAAATACTTCCAATTAGAAATGTAGTATGGTTCTCCTGATATCACCATGTCTCTTACCTCATGTGCAGGGCACTTTAGCTTAGGTGTCCATGGTTATGACCACGAGTAATTAACTAACTGTCACTATATGAGTGCATGTACCATGGATACCTAAGCTAAAATGACCTGCACATGAGGTAAGAGAGAGGGCTATATCAGAAGAACTATACTACATTTCTAATTGCAGGTATTTGCCAATATTATTATGATTACATCTACTACATATTAGAATAGGATCTTCGAGATGGGAATAACCCTTTAATCTCTGTGATGAGGGGTCCTGCAATCACCAACTGACTCGCAATTAAAAAGAAAATATAGAAAAAGCTGAAAATTATCGTCAGTCACAAGACTTTGTTCAGAGATCTATCTGTAGTATATAATTCTATGTACAAGCTAACAGATAATGTGAAAGATTTACTCACCAAATGATTGTTGGAATGAGTAATCCTCTGCCATGTCCAGCTTCAGTGACGTCCATGGAATGTCCTGTGTGCAGGAAACTACCCAAGATCACCTGTTGGTGCAAAGAGGAGTTTTATTATGTACACATAGTTTTTGGTGTATTCCGCATAATGTTGTTATAATCGTCACAGATCACTTTATTCATTGGATCATGATTGGCACTAAATAATGGGTTAATCTCTGACTTATCTTGCCACTATTTTAAATTCTTCTAACTAAAATGATAAAGAAAAGTCATCATTGTTAGAACAATCATGATAAAGATCAGACATCATTGATACAGCAAACATGATAAGGATCAGTCATCATTGCTAGAACGCTTCTAATGGAAAAAAATAATTGTTTGTCCACATAACTACTAAAATAATGATTTAAAATGAAAACTGAGGATAAAAGTAATGAGACTGTGTTCACATCTGTCACGCATTCCACCAATTAAATGGATAGAATCGCGCTCCATGTCAGTATTATGTTGTGGCTTTCAATACAAATGATGAAGATGGGTACAGATACTTAAACAATGTCTGTCATTTTAAAAAAATGTTTTCATAGCTCAATAGTACACATGGAATTAAGAAACTTTGTAATATATCTTGGCAGAGAAATCTGTTTCTTTTCCCTCCTGGACTGATATTTATTCTTAAAATTCTGAATTCACAGTTAAAATTTGTCTTCAGTGAATACAGACTTTCCCATTACCGAGATAAGAGATGACAGTTGGTGTTTATAAAGTTCTACAGAGAAATGTAACTTACGTAACTTATCATTTCAGGAGAAAAAGAGTGTCTATGTTTGTCTCTAGCTCCTGCCCCTCGATAGAATTTTAGAAGCACCAACTGTCATACTCATATCTTATCTCAGTAATGGGAAAATTAGAATTTACTGATTATAAATTTTACCCATGAAATGAGAATGAAGAATCAATCAGGGAGGAGTAAGAAGCAGATTTCTAAGATAAATTACAAAGTTGCTTATTCTCATATGTGGTACTGATTTATAAAATACAAATTAAACATCGGTTACACTTTAAATCTGTTGTCCCAGATTTAAATAGACCACTTTGTCCACTATATAAACACTGTGACAACAGCGACTGGCCACTTGTGTGGGGTGAACTGTGCTTAATTAGGCCAGATGTATGGGTCCTATTGTTTGTTACATCAAGAGAAGCTAACCAGTGTTTCTTCCCAGACTGATCGGAGCCTTATTGTGTATTCCCTCAGCCCTTCTGACTGCATAGTTCAGAGGAAAATTATGCAGTCGGATTGAACTTGTGACCAATAAGATATCAGCCATCTCCACCAATCCTGTAAGAGAACTGAGTGGTATAAAATGGCCTTGCTTCTGTCACCAGGGTTAGATTCTACATGCCCCAGGCCAAACAACTTTGGTTCTAGCTGGGGAATCACAGAACGGCTTCACTTAAGAAGAATTCTATATCATCTCAGTTTAGAAGCTTCGGTTCTGACTGAGGAAAAATGGAACTACTTCCTAAGCTTGCCACTATGTCTTCTCAGTGGATGCCCGCCAAAAGCAGGGTGCTAATGGACTGGAATAGTTGGCCCTGGAAGCCCCAAAGTCATGAAGATCCTAATCCTTGGTGCGCTAGCGGAAGGGTAAGACTCTGTTGCTTGTACCATCTTGAGTTCTTACTGGGAATGTACTGTATGTTTTTGCCTGTTGGTGAACCAATAAAGTCTTACCAATGTGTGATTCACTCACCGTGTGTTGTCTGAGTAGTGTTTTGCCCACAGGGAAGGAGTGCAAGCATTTAGTGGGATGAGCCCTAGTCCATGAAGCAGCCATGGCCAGTGGACGAGAGCACCCACTGATCCTCCTCATGTCTCCACAAACACAATTTATTTTTACAAACTAAATGAAGTTGCAGACTAAGAAAGACACATTAAGGAACCTAAATTGTGAGCCCCAATCGGGACTATGATGATGATGTCCGAAAAGCGCTGTGGAATATAATGGCGCTATATAACCAAGTAAAATAAATAAAAATCCACCTTATTCCACAGGAATGTGGACCTTTTAAAGGATCTTCCATATCAATATAATGTAAATGACCTTGTTGCTGATACTTGTAGAATTTATTACGAATGCTTTTGATTATTGCTACCTTTAACCAGTCTTTTATCTCCCTAGTCATGTCACATAGAGCTGCCGATGCCCACGCCCGTAGCTTTCATTCCATTCTATCCTATGTAAATATACAACCGGTAAGGATTTTCCCTTCACTATATGTAGGTCAGCTTTGTAGTGCTCATTGTCTGTGTAATCCAGTAAGTTATATCATGGAACATAGACCACTCACACTGTGTGATCAACTTTCTCAGCTTCCTGGAATAATCAAAACAAATCATATTCTAGTACTAAGCTACTACCCTAGACAAACAGGCCGAATGACGTCAGTGTTATAAAAAATACATATCTGTACAATGGAATCTGAGTGTTAGGTTGCTCGTAGGCAGGAAAACGAGTCAATTCGCCAATTAACAACACTAGTAATAACAAGCAGTGATTAGAGATTTCAGACAATCTGCAAGACTTCCTGTAAGTAGACGTCAATGAAGACTGAATTATGCCCAAGAAAATTAATTCTTGTTTGGGTCGTTATAAACCATAATGGTGTGATATTGTATTGACTTTCTCAAACTAAAATGATGGTTAACAATATAGAAATCTTATCAAATTTCTGTTATTTTTTTCAAGCTTCAACTGATATCCCCAAAAGTACGGTAAGTTATAGCACCAAAGAATGATGCAGCACCTTAGCTTATATCCCCAGTAAGAGTCCCAGTTGAGGGGTATACATTTATGGTTCTAGAAAACAAATCATTAACTTATTTTACTTATTGCTGCCACAATATTAGATCGTACTGAATTAAAGGGAACCTGTCAAGTGCAATATGCACCCAGAAACACGAGCAGTTCTGGGTGCATATTGCTAATCCCTGTCTAATTGTCCTTGTATACTCTAGCATAGATAAATAGATCTTTAGAAAGAGTATTTCTAAAAATCGCTTATTATATGCTAATGAGGCTGGGGACTAGTCGCGAGGGTGATACTTCCCGTGGCTAGTTGGCCCCCTTAGCATGTCAGTATGCACCTGTGGGCATACTAACATGCTACACTGCACATATCTCACTCTTGATGGCGGCCGGGGGAGGACGGATGCGCACTGCGCATGATCCAGAGTCCCCAGCACTTCCGATCATGCACACTAAACTGATGCCGGGTGTAAGCTTCCCGGCTTCAGTGAGGTATAGTGCGCATGACCGGAAGTGCTTGGGACTCTGGATCATGCGCAGTGCGCATCCATCCTCCCCCGGCCGCCATCAAGAGTGAGGTATGTGCGGCGTCACTGCTCATTCCTTAGCATTTTAGTACGCCCACAGGAGTGTGCTAATATGCTATGTGGGTCAACCAGCCAAGGGAAGTAACACTCTTGCGACTAGTTGCTGGCTTCATTAGCATATAAAAGACAATCTTTAGAAATACTTTTTCTAAAGATCTCTTTATCTATGCTAGTGTATACAGGGAAGGTTAGACAGGGAATACCAATATACACACAGAACTGCTCGTGGTTCTGGGTGCATATTGTACCTGACAGGTTCACTTTAAGGTCCTAAAACATGGCTGCTTTCTTCTATAAACACTACCACACTAGTCAATTGTTGTAACTGGTACAGAAGCTCAGGGTCATAGAGAGCTGTAACAATCCACACAATCTGGAAATAGGTGTTGGGTGGTTTTAAAGGGAATCTGTCACCAGCTTTTTGCTATATCATCTAAGAGCACCATGATTGTGATGTAGTGACACAGACCCTGATTCCAGGAATGTGTCACTTGTAGGCCTGTGTTTTGCCGTTTCAAAATAATTAGTGTTTTTATCAGCAGGACTACAGGGCAACCACTCCCCAAGCACTATACAGTTTATACTGAAAGCTGCCAATCAGTGGTGTGGGCGGGGTTATACGGGGCTCAACATTCCAGTGCTGCCAAATATGAAGCAGAGAAAACTGTTATTCTACCATGACGGCTGCACCCAGTAAACTAAGTGATAAATCGCTGGAGTCAGGATTTCTAACCCTACCTCAGGCTGCTGTCAGATTACATACCAAAAGCCTTCTTACAGATTTCGTTTAAGAAAAAGCAGCAGTTTTCTAACCCTGTACAACCTTTGCAATTATGTCCTGCTAGAATAGGTACCAAGATAACAGAAAGTAGTAGAGATGGTTTTTCCAAAGCCGCGCCAATGACCAAATTATGATGGAAGTATAAGATTAATGTTGCTTTATTTCATGCTCAGGTCAACGCGTTTCAGGAGACTCAGCTCCCTTCATCAGGACAAGCAGGCAAAAGAACATCAAATCTCAGATACGTGGAAAGCACTGGGATCGTTCTGTACACGTATAAAACATTATGTGCAATTATATTTATGCTTCATCTTGTCTAACAAATAAATTAGATGCTTCATTTACATTTCATTTGAATAAATAGTCATGGATCTTTGTCAAAAATGTCTTGGCTCATATTGAGAAAGAATATGTATGGCAATGCAAAGTCACAAGTTACGCTCATGTGTTCTCTTGCTAAATATCCAATTAACAAGGTGAAAGCAACTTCCCCTTCCTTTAGGAAACAATTCTTCCTCTGCACTCGGTGTAAATATTTACCATGCTATTATACTTCAAACATGTCAGAGACACAGACTAAAGCTATAACAATGATATAAAATAAAAGGCTAAAAATAATATAGTACAATAATGACAACAGCTTTATTATTCTATTTGAGCCTCGTTCCTCTAGTACAAAAGTCTAATGTCTAACAGCTAACTATACTGGATTGCTGGAGACATATCATAAATACACCATAAACCTTTGTCCGGCTGAATAGGTACAATTGTAACTATTCTGTTATAAAATTGCAATACATTTTTTTTTCCAAAAGCCGTAGAGGGCTGAAATTTCGTGACATCTCTGCAGTTTTGGTCCAGAATATATTGGCCAAATTTCAATAAAATATCTCCACCCCCTTTCGAGATAAGGGGTTGCTGTTAACGTTGTAAAATTATGCAAGCTGACGAAGGTTAAGTCCTCTCAAGGCTCCTTGACTCATCTCTGACACTTAAGGTCCAGTCACACTAAGCAACTTACCAGCGATCCCAACAACGATAGGGATCGCTGGTAAGTTGCTAGGAGGTTGCTGGTGAGATGTCACACTGCGACGCTCCAGCGATCCCACCAGCAACCTGACCTGGCAGGGATCGCTGGAGCGTCGCTACACGAGTTGCTGGTGAGCTCACCAGCAACCAGTGACCAGCCCCCAGCGCCGCGTGGAAGATGCTGCGCTTGGTAACTAAGGTAAATATCGGGTAACCAACCCGATATTTACCTTGGTTACCAGCGCACGGAGCTACACGTGCAGAGAGCAGGGAGCAGCGCACACTGAGCGCTGGCTCCCTGCTCTCCTAGTTACAGCACACATCGGGTTAATTACCCGATGTGTACTGCAGCTAAATGTGCACAGAGCAGGGAGCAGCGCACACTGCTTAGCGCTGGCTCCCAGCTCTCCTAGCTACAGCACACATCAGGTTAATTAACCCGATGTGTACTGCAGCTACATGTGCACAGAGCAGGAGCCGGCACTGACAGTGAGAGCGGCGGAGGCTGGTAACAAAGGTAAATATCGGGTAACCAAGGACAGGGCTTCTTGGTTACCCGATGTTTACCGTGGTTACCAGCCTCCGCAGAAGCCGGCTCCTGCTGCCTGCACATTTAGTTGTTGCTGTCTCGCTGTCACACATAGCGATGTGTGCTTCACAGCGGGACAGCAACAACTAAAAAATGGCCCAGGACATTCAGCAACAACCAACGACCTCACAGCAGGGGCCAGGTTGTTGCTGGATGTCACACACAGCAACATCGCTAGCACCGTCACAAAAGTTGTTCGTTAGCAGCGATGTTGCTAGCGATGTTGCTTAGTGTGACGGGGCCTTTATTTAGTGGGACTTTATCTGAAAATCTAAGAAGAAATACTTGTTAGGGACATAATACTTTACAATCCCATTGGGAAGATCGTACCCTCTATCAATTAAAATATCCACCATGACTTAAGAAGAAGGTAATAACAGCTTGGTAACAGTCAATCCTGGCCATTCCCCATCACATTAGGCTGTAAACGTATACTATGAGGTATCTACAGTAATTATTTTTTATTATTATTATAGCACTATTTATTCCATGGCGCTGTACATGTGAAAAGGGTATACATAGTAGGGACAAGTGCAATAATCATGAATAATACAGGGCACAGACTGGTACAGGAGGAAAGAGGACCCTGCCCGCGAGGGCTCACAGTGTACAAGGGATGGGTTAGGATACAGTAGGTAAGAGTAGAGGTGGTCGTGCGGCGCTATATCAGACTGAGGGTTACTGCAGGTTGTAGGCTTGTCGGAAAAGGTGGGTCTTCAGGTTCCTTTTGAAGCTTTCCAAGTTAGGCTATAGTCTAATATGGTGGGGCAGAGAGTTGCAGAATATAGGGGATGTATGGGAGAAATCCTGGATGCGATTGTGGGAGGAGGAGATAAGAGGGGAGTAGAGAAGGAGATCTTGTGAGGATCAGTGGTTACGTGCAGGTAGGTACCAGGAGACTAGGTCACAGATGTATGGAGGAGGCAGGTTGTGGATGGCTTTGTATGTTATGGTTAGGGTTTTGAACTGGAGTCGTTAGCCAATGGGAAGCCAGTGAAAAGATTGGGAGTAACGGATGGACAGGCGGATTAGTTGGGCAGCATAGTTTAGAGTAGATTGTAAGGGGAGTGAGAGAAGGGAGGCCATAGAGCAGGGGCTTGCAATAGTCCAAGTAGGAGATAATGCCGGCATACACTAGTGTTTTTGCTGCTTCTTGATTAAGGAATCATATAATATAATTATAATCACATGTTTATAATGAGATAATCAAGAATTGAGCAAACAGATCCTGGTGTCCAAATCAGTACTCCGTGGCAGCAGGACTAGGGTTCTGCAAATCTTTCTGTTCATTTTTATGGGATACCTTTTTTTTGTCCAGCTCTGAATATAGATCTATATGTTCAATGGAGCATTATGCTAGATCCAGGACACAGTAAGAGATCATATGCCACAACCCGGAACAAAGGGTTAAGCATAAAGAACAAATAATCTCCATTCTTTTTAGTATCTCCACACCCTTTCCTTTTCTTTAGTTTAATACACCCACATAGCAACAACAGTAAGCAAGTTGCCTCTGACCTTGCCGCCCACGCCTGGCACTCAGAGAAAGTTATATGTGTGTTTAAACATGTAACACAAGAGCCATTTTCTGCTTCCCGGCTACTTAAAACTGGGACATGGTATGTTATAGCGCTATGCATATAAGTAATGTAGTGGGTACTTCTGGGTGCAGAAAATATTGATATTGCCCATTAGGAACAAGTCGGTATAATCTTACAGAGACAATTAACCCCTGTAACCAATGATAGAAATATGGTAGGATGGCTTTTGTTTAGGAAACTGCATGGAATTAAGAAGTGGTAAGGTTTTCTTGTAGCTTTACACTCAAGGAGTGATGTTACAGTGGTAGTTGTTTGCCAGGTTTAGGCATTCATCTCTGACACCACAACTCATGTTCAGGAAGCTCCAGGCAAAGAAAAAAAAATGGAAAGAAAAATGAGGCTGGTAGGAATGGCTCATATCTGCATGGGTGTCTTAAAAATAACTTATAAATACAATTTGTCCAAGGCAAATAGAGGTACCCTAACTCAAGATCATTAAAATATAACTTTTATTTCACAATTTAATTGGCTACCATTAAAAAGACAGAAAGGGGGAAGGTATTAATCATATTGATTCCTCATATAGATTAAGGTCTAAGTTGGCCGCAGACCAACTGATTACATTCTGTTCCTATATAAATATTGCTTCCTGCCCTTATATCTGCTAATTAAAATTCCCAGCTATTAGCTTGCCCAACACGTTTCGCCATAACTGGCTTCATCAGGGACTAAGGCTATAATGAGCCAAGACCAAGGCAGTTGAAACTTTTAAAAGTTTGATTGTGATGTCTTCACAAGGTCATCCAATCTCTCCACCATTAATAAAAACAGTATATATCCAATCATTGGACAACCTTCAATTTATCACCTATTCTAAAGAACTATAGGTCTGCAGTTCCATCACTCATACAGAGGTAATCCCCATTGGTCACGATGACCTCTTAATGTTCAAAGTCATCACGCAATATGCCCAATAGCAATCACCTATACTTACCGTCAATAAGCACATTCTGTCAGCCATATGCTTTTCATTACCAGGTCACGCACTGCGTGAGTGAGAAATTAATGATAGGATAGGGATTAAGTTGGGATGAAAAGTAAAGCAGGGTTAGGATACAAAAAAAAAATAGCCAAAGCTCTGAACATCTCACAGAGCACTGTTCAATCCATCATCCAAAAATGTAAGAAGTATAGCACAACTGTAAACCTACCAAGGACATGGTTGTCCTCCTAAACTGACATCCCAAGCAAGGAGAGCACTAATTACAGAAGCAGCCAAGAGACCCATAGTCACTCTTGAGGAGCTACAGAGATCCACGGTTCGGGAGGCAGAATCTGTCAACAGGAAAAATATAAATCGTATTCTCTACATATGTGGCCTTAAATAAAGAGTGGAAAGAAGAAAGCCATTTTTGAAAACAAACCATAAGAAGTCTTGTTTGCACTTTGAAAAAAGCTATGTAGGGACACAGGCAGGAAGAAGGTGATATAGTTAGAAGGGGCTAAAAGCAAAACATTATGTGTGGTTTGCCACGGTGGTGGCAGCATCATGCTGTGGAGATGCTTTTCTTCAGCAGGTACAGGGAAGCTGGTCAGAATTGATGGGAAAATGGATGGAGCTAAATGCAGGGCAATCCTAAAGAAAAACCTGATGAGGCTGCAAAAGACTTGAGTCTAGGGCATAGGTTCACTTTCCAGCAAGGCAACAATCCTAAATATACTGTCAAAGCTACAATACAATGGTTTACATAAAAGCATATTCATATTTTTGAATGGCCCAGTCACAGTCCAGACCTAAATCCCATTGACGATCTTTGGTAAGACTTGAAGATTGCTGTTCACAGCAGATCTTCATTCAATCTCACTGAGCTAAAGCTATTTTGCAAAGAAGAATGAGTAAAAAATTCAGCCTCTAGATTTCAAAGCTGGTAGAGATATACCACAAAAGCAGTAACTGCAGCAAACATATGTCCTACAAACTATTGACTCAGGGGACTGAATACAAATAATTGCACACCACAATTTACAGATTTATATTTTTAAAATATTTAGAAAACTATGTATCATGTCCTTTACACTTCACAAATATTTGCTACTTTTTTTTGGTACAGTATATCACAAAAGTGAATACACTCTTCACATTTTTGTAAATATTTTACTATATTTTCTCATGGGGCAACACGGAAGATATGATACTTTGATACAATGTAAAGTAGTCAGGGTACAGCTTGTATAACAGTGTAAATTTAAAACACATTAATTAATTGCCATTAATATCAAAACCGCTGGCAACATAAGTGAGTACATCCCTAAGTGAAAATGACCAAATTGTGCCCAATTAGCCATTTTCCCTCCCCAGTGTCATGTGGCTCATTAGTGCTTCAAGGTCTCAGGTATGAATAAGGAGTAGGTGTGTTACATTTGGTGTTATCTCTCACACACACTCATACTGGTCACAGGAAGTTTAGCATGGCTCCTCAAGGCAGAAAATTCTCTGAGAATCTGAAAAAAAGAATTGTTGCTCCACATAAAGATGGCCTAGGCTATAAGAAAATTGACAACACCCTGAAAGCGAGCTGCATCATGTTTGCCAAGACCATACAGCGAATTATTAACAAGACAAGTTCTACTCAGAAGAGGCCTCGACATGCTTGACCAAAGAAGTTGAGTACACGTACTCAATGTCATATCCATATTTTGTCTTTTCAAAATAGACGTATTAATGCTGGCAGCATTCCCGAAGGGGTTAAAGGGGTGGAGGGTCAGTCTGTCAGTTCTCAGACCATATGGCACACACTGTATAAAATTGGTCTCCATACCTGTCTTCCCAGAAGGAAGCCTCTTCCAAAGATGATGCACACGAAATCCCTCAAACAGTTTGCTGAAGACAAGCAGACTAAGGACATAGATTACTGGAATTGTCCTGTGGTCGGATGAGACCTAGATAGTCTTATTTAGTTCAGATGGTCACAAGCGTGTTTGGTGGCAACCGGGCGACGAGTACAAAGATAAGTGTGTCTTGCCTACAGTCAAGCATGGTAGTGGGTGTATCATGGTTGGGGCTACAAGAATGCTGCCAGCTATGGGGAGCTACAGTTCATTGAGGGAACCATGAATGCTCACTTGTACTGTGACATACTAAAGCAAAGCATGATCCCCTCCATTTGGAACCTTGGTCACAGTATTTCAATATAATAATGAGCCCAAACACAATTTCAAGACAACCACTGGCTTGCTAAAGAAACTGAGGGTAAAGGTGCTGGACTAACCAAGCATTTCTCTGGACCTAAACCCTATTGAACATCTGTGGGACATCTCAAACCGGCTGAGGGCAAGGTCTCTGACATCCACCAGCTCTGTGATGTCATCATGGAGAAGTGGAAGAGGATTGCAGTGGCTCCTGTGAAGCTCTAGTTAATTTCTTGCCCAAGAAAGATAAGGCAGTGCTTGAAAATAATGATGGCCAAACAAAATTTTGACACTTTGGGCACAATTTGGCTATTATCACTTAGGGATGTACTCACTTTTGTTGCCAGAAGTTTAGACATTAATGGCTGTGTGTTGAATTATTTAGAGGAAACACAAAATTTACACTGTTATACAAGCTGTACACTGACTACATTACATTGTATTAAAATGTCATATCTAAAGTGTTGTCCCTTGAAAAGCTATAAAATATTTACAGAAATGTGAGAGGTGTACTCATTTTTGTGAAATACTATATAATATATAAATTCCCAAAAAAGTACATTTAAAGAGGTGATTCACTACTTAAGAGTACTGGACACATCAATATAATGTCCAGAAACAAGGCTTCTCTCAAATAAATTGTGTTGTCAATAGTGCCTCTGAGCAGCGCTATTGCAGACTGCTCATCTCCATCGCGTGACCCCCGGGCTCTGTAACCTCTCAGTTGTCACGTCAACTGAGGTGGGCTGCAGTCTCTGTGAGTAACTGGGCTGTGGGGAGATAAGGTATGCACACCAGTGACTATGGAAGGGGAATACATGGAATAGCAGAAACTGCTGTGTGAATACTGACATGAAAAATTCAATAGCTATGTGTAAGAATGAAATGTGAAAAATGGAACCTGCATTACTGCCATGAATATATGAATAAAGAGAAATTTAGCTACTGAATTGATCAATGCAGAAGAGCCCCAACACTACGCCAAAGTATTTCTCTACGTTGGGGTCCCTAGCTTGTGTGTGTCCTCTCATGCAGTTAAAAAACTTACCGTGTATGGGAAGCTGAGACCCAGGCTATATATGCGTATAATGTGGATTGGCAATAGGTGTGTATGGGGAGGGTTCACAAACGAAAAACTACTAACATTAAGGAATAACGTTTGGAACTCCATTCTATGTCTGAACTGGGTGCAAAAAACCTAAAAAACATCACTATGGGGAGATAAGGTATGCACACCAGTGACTATGGAAGGGGAATACATGGAATAGCAGAAACTGCTGTGTGAATACTGACATGAAAAATTCAATTATTCACACAGCAGTTTCTGCTATTCCATGTATTCCCCTTCCATAGTCACTGGTGTGCATACCTTATCTCCCCATAGTGATGTTTTTTAGGTTTTTTGCACCCAGTTCAGACATAGAATGGAGTTCCAAACGTTATTCCTTAATGTTAGTAGTTTTTCGTTTGTGAACCCTCCCCATACACACCTATTGCCAATCCACATTATACGCATATATAGCCTGGGTCTCAGCTTCCCATACACGGTAAGTTTTTTTAACTGCATGAGAGGACACACACAAGCTAGGGACCCCAACGTAGAGAAATACTTTGGCGTAGTGTTGGGGCTCTTCTGCATTGATCAATTCAGTAGCTAAATTTCTCTTTATTCATATATTCATGGCAGTAATGCAGGTTCCATTTTTCACATTTCATTCTTACACATAGCTATTGAATTTTTCATGTCAGTATTCACACAGCAGTTTCTGCTATTCCATGTATTCCCCTTCCATAGTCACTGGTGTGCATACCTTATCTCCCCATAGTGATGTTTTTTAGGTTTTTTGCACCCAGTTCAGACATAGAATGGAGTTCCAAACGTTATTCCTTAATGTTAGTAGTTTTTCGTTTGTGAACCCTCCCCATACACACCTATTGCCAATCCACATTATACGCATATATAGCCTGGGTCTCAGCTTCCCATACACGGTAAGTTTTTTAACTGCATGAGAGGACACACACAAGCTAGGGACCCCAACGTAGAGAAATACTTTGGCGTAGTGTTGGGGCTCTTCTGCATTGATCAATTCAGTAGCTAAATTTCTCTTTATTCATATATTCATGGCAGTAATGCAGGTTCCATTTTTCACATTTCATTCTTACACATAGCTATTGAATTTTTCATGTCAGTATTCACACAGCAGTTTCTGCTATTCCATGTATTCCCCTTCCATAGTCACTGGTGTGCATACCTTATCTCCCCATAGTGATGTTTTTTAGGTTTTTTGCACCCAGTTCAGACATAGAATGGAGTTCCAAACGTTATTCCTTAATGTTAGTAGTTTTTCGTTTGTGAACCCTCCCCATACACACCTATTGCCAATCCACATTATACGCATATATAGCCTGGGTCTCAGCTTCCCATACACGGTAAGTTTTTTAACTGCATGAGAGGACACACACAAGCTAGGGACCCCAACGTAGAGAAATACTTTGGCGTAGTGTTGGGGCTCTTCTGCATTGATCAATTCAGTAGCTAAATTTCTCTTTATTCATATATTCATGGCAGTAATGCAGGTTCCATTTTTCACATTTCATTCTTACACATAGCTATTGAATTTTTCATGTCAGTATTCACACAGCAGTTTCTGCTATTCCATGTATTCCCCTTCCATAGTCACTGGTGTGCATACCTTATCTCCCCATAGTGATGTTTTTTAGGTTTTTTGCACCCAGTTCAGACATAGAATGGAGTAACTGGGCTGTGGGCGAACTGTCATGCACATCACAGCCCAGCATTGCTACTGCTTGCAGCGCTATACAGCAAAGGAGAGAGCGCGAGATGCTGGGCTGTGATGAGCAGTGAAACTTCGCCCACAGCCCAGTCACTTAGGGAGAATGGCGCTGCCTCGGTTGACGTGACATCACTGGATCTGAGAGGTCACGGAGCCCTGGGGTCATGCGATGAGGATGAGCGGTCCACAATAGCGCCGCCCAGAGGCACTATTGACAACACAATTTATTTGAGAGAAGCCTTGTTTCTGGACATTATATTGATGTGGCCAGTACTCCTAAGTAGTGAACCACCCCTTTAAGTTTGTTGGTGTAGCGTGAAAATATGTGAAATCGTTCACGAGATAAAAATGCTTTTTAAGGCCTTTTTCACACATTCGTGAAAATCACGCACGCTTTTCACGGACGTGTCAAAGGTGCGTATTGCCCTGCATGAGCCGTGTTTATGGCACACATGTGTTCTCCATGTGTTATCCGTGATAACACACGGAGAACGGGAACATTCTTCTCACCTGTCCCTGGTGTCGCTGTCCGTGGTACTGATCTTCGGTCTCCGGTCCTGCCAACTCCCCGCTGCTGCTGCTTCCGGCCCGCAGTGAAATGAATATTCAATGAGCATAATGAGCGGCGGTCGGAAGCAAGTTACAGCAGTGGCAGAGACAGCAGGGCTGGAGAAGGCGAGTAAAGTTTTTTTTTTCTCAAACACGTGTGTTTTCTCCGGTGCGTGTCACACGGAACACATCCGTGTGGTCCGTTTGCGTTCCGTGTGACACCTGTGATGCGGGAGAAAAATTGACATGTCTACGTGTGGAGCACACGGGCACACGTATGTTCCACACGGAAACACTGTCCATGGCAGAACACGCACGTGAGCGCAGACCCATTGATTTTAATGAGTCTATGTGTGCCCGTATCTCCGGTACGTGAGGAAACTGACCAAACACGTACCGGAGACATGGACGTGTGAAAGAGGCCTAAGGCATTGTACCTTACTATGATAGTTTAGTAATTTGAAATATCTCATAATCTGTCACCTAGAAGGAAACAATGATAAATGGGATTTCTCCGGACATATTTATAACTGCACATTAATGAACTCAACATCTACATCATCCTTACTAAATTACCACTTTTTCTGCTGAAATTCAACCTCTTCATTGTAATTTAGCATTACTAAACAAGTTATACTATTTTACAGCAAGCTACTGATGTGACATTTTTTCGACTACGGTCAAAAGTGGCATGATTAGTTTTGCAATAAAATAAACTATGCTTACAAAGTAACACACATGATTTCTGTTACTTATCGAATGATAGTTCTGTATTACATTTTCCAGGCAGAAATCAGGGCTTGCTCAGAAGAGAGGTAACTTCCTCGCGAGCGCTGAATTCAGTCCTGGGGATGTTCTGTAAAGAATCTCATACAATCCAATAATTTTTCTGAATAAAAGGATTAATAGCCCCCGTATGTTCGCTGATGCTCCGATTTACAGCCTCACTGAACCACGAGGGACTCATGAAACGTGTTAAAGGATTACATTTTGAAACATTTGGCAAACATACAGACCGACAGCAAAGTATTTCTCAGAATGAAAATGGAAGCAATAAGGAAGAGGGCTGAGAGTTCTTTGGAAATGTGAGAAACAATAATGCAATCTCCAGTAATAAAGAGCAAGTCGACTCATAGGGGTGACTCATTGGAGCGATGCCACTAGAAGGAAATTGCAACATGCTGTACTATAGGAACTGAATCATGCTGTTTCCCGGCAAATATTTTAGATTATAAATGCAGAGCAGAAGCTAAAAAAAAAATGTAGAAAACCCCAAAACCTTCTAGAATATATTGTCAAGCAGAAATCATATAAGTTAAATGGTAGAAAAACATGTATTACTCTACTTATCGGAAAAGAAAATCTGATTATATTATAGTATAGTATTAATATTATTATAATTTATGACAATTCTAATATAGAAAGTAATAACATTTCATTATTAGGCTACAATCACACTTGCGTTCGGACGTTCAGTTTGTGTGTACCGTTTGAGTAAAAGAACAAACAAAATTACTGTCCAATTCGGATCGGAGCATGCAAGATGGAAATGGAAGGAAAAGGGCCCCTCTGATAATTACAAAGTCCATATGGCTTCCGGTTTTAGAATGCAGGACTTTTTCCTAAATCAGACAAGCCGGATGTAGGCACCGGAGCACCTTCTACTTATCTGCTTTCGGTGACATTGTGAACAGGGGTCGAAACGGTACCCTGTTTGTCATAACCCCCCTGCACCTTATTCTGTGTCGACTATAAGTCTGTCCCATAAAACTCAACCTTTCGCATCTTCCACCAGAGTGTGCGGTGGCAGATTTAGGGGATTGCATATCCTGTCTACCAGCACCTCAGCACTTTGATTGAGTGCAGGCCAACCACACTTTTTTTTCTTAACCCAGACGGACCCTAAAATAAACAATGGGGTCCCTTTGATTCTGTTTCTATCAATTATACAACAAATCCATTTTGGACATTCATTCCGTTTTTTTCTCCTAAATGCGGAACAGGCAAATGAAACATCTGAACAGCAGTGTGAACGTAGACTTATTCTAGTATATCACCACCATAGACACAAGCTGAATCACTAGCTACAATTCATAAAATACACACTCCATAGTACACAATATAGATGTCAAGAAATAATGAGCATGGCTTACCAGAGATGTGAAGCAGTCACTGTCTCCAGGATCGATGCCTCCACAATGAATGAGGGGAAGATACTTCAGCAAGTGAAATGCCCTTGCCTGTTTACACCACCCACAAGTGTGCTCCATCCCTACACTACTGGAAATTCGTTGTTGGGTGAGCTATCTTTAGCTTACTTTCTCTTTCCTTTACTGCTGGGATATCTCACATTCTCTAATAAATGGTGGCTATGCTCTTCTACACGTGTGTAACAAGTGTCAGCCCTCCGGAGTCTCGCCTTCTACTATACTGCCTGATCCTCCTGCAAATCCTTTGAAATAAAAGTCAACAAGTGAAACCACAATGACTTGTTTTTCTGATTCCTCGAAACTGAGTCAGTCTATCATCAGCAGCATACTCAATGTGTGTATGACCCAGGGCTAAATCCGAAAGGCCAATGGAATACAAGTGCTCCCTCCTGTACCACAGACATCCACCACCATCACAACGCAGAATCCCATCTCCATCCTGCTCTGATCATGCTTTCCGCCTGTAACATTCACAAGAATGATCCTCTGTAGTCTTTATCTAACTGTTGCCAGTGTTTATAGATCCCAGAAAATAGCATAGAAGAACAATGATCAGATAAAACGAGAAGAACACAAATCCTTCCTTGTTTTCCTTCTCGTATTTCAGGATCTTGCATTGCATCCTATGAACTCTTCTTGCTGTTTTCTTCCTTCAGCTTTATTTCCTTTCGGATCTGTCTCTGCCTTCAGTTTATAAGCTCTGCTCTCCGGTCCTGCTCCCTCTAACAAACAGCTAAACATTTCGCAACAGGCTCTTACTTAACCAGGCTGTTCCACCTACTCACATTTGCACTAAGCAATAGAAAGAAAGCACAGGAAGCTGAAGTGTAACTGCCAGCACTGTGTCTTCCAAGAAATAGTAAGGCTTCAAGACCTGTGCTGGAATAACAAGCAGCAACCTTACTTACAATGTACATCCGCACATCATCTTACTGCCTGATTCCAAAAAAATGGATTTATGAGTTCACAGTAACCTTAACACGTACATCTAATGGCATACGGTTTTTGTACCTGGATTTGTACCTGGCACCGTGGACAAGAAGAGAACCACGTTTTACTGAGCTCTGAGGTGCACATGATCCAAAAACCTTCTAAAAAAACACACTTAAAGGGAATCTGCCACCAGGTTTTTGCTCCTCCATCTGAGAGCTGTGTAACGTAGGAAAAGAGACCCTGATTCCAGCGATGTGTCACTTACTGAGCTGTTTGCTGTCATTTTGATAAAATCAATGTTTTATCTGCTGCAGATCTAGCAGTTATACAGAGTTCATGAATATGCTGGACTACCTGCAGCAGGCCAAGTAGTCCTCTAATGATAATCTACTGCTGATTAATCAGTGATTTTATCAAAGCTACATTAAGCAGCCCAGTACAGTGGAACCTCGGTTTACGAGTAACTTCGTGTGCGAGTATTTCGCTATACGAGCAAATCTTGCTGTAAATTTGTAACTCGTAATTAGTTTACAAGCAATCTTTGCTGTACACACAAATACTCACCGCACACACTTGCAGTTCCTTACTTTCACCGCGCACTGACCCGCTCTTGCAGTCCGCACAAACACACAAACATATTATGCTCACCTCACCTTCCGTTCCCTCGCCGGCCTCCTGGTTCTTGTAGTCTGCAGGCACAGTATGTGTATCCGGTAAACATCATGACGATGGAGGAACTTCCGCTGTCAGTGCTTCTCAAAGGCAGCGCGCTGACTAGTGATGAGCGAGTATGCTTGCTACTACTCGGTACTCGCACGAGTATCACTGTACTCGGGCTACTCGGCGGGTACCGAGTAATTTTGCAATACTCGTGCTGTACTCGTGGTCTTCATCCCTGCATGTTGGCGCTCTATTGAGAGCCAGCCCTCATGCAGGGATTGGCTGGCAGACCACTGCAATGCCACAGCCCTGTTAGTTGTGGAATTGCAGTGATTGGCCGGCCTGCACAGCGTGACCGAGCCTTTATACCGGTGGGCGCGCTGTGCTCTGTACACAGCCATCTCATATTCCCTGCTTTCCACGCCCACAGGCGCCTATGATTGGTTGCAGTGAGACACGCCCCCACGCTGAGTGACAGGTGTCTCACTGCACCCAATCACAGCAGCCGGTGGGCGTGTCCATACTGTGCAGTAAAATAAATAAATAAATAATTAAAAAAACCGGCGTGTGGTCCCCCCAATTTTAATACCAGCCAGATAAAGCCATACAGCTGAAGGCTGGTATTCTCAGGATGGGGAGCTCCACGTTATGGGGAGCCCCCCACCCTAACAATATCAGTCAGGAGCTGCCCAGAATTGCCGCATACATTATATGTGACAGTTCTGGGACTGTACCCGGCTCTTCCCGATTTACCCTAGTGCGTTGGCAAATCGGGGTAATAAGGAGTTAATGGCAGCCCATAGCTGCCACTAAATCCTAGATTAATCATGTCAGGCGTCTCCCCGAGATTCCTTCCATGATTAATCTGTAAATTACAGTTAAAAAACACACACACACGAAAAAATCATTTATTAGAAATAAAAAACACTAACAAAGTCCCTCATTACCAATTTATTAACCCCGACAAACCCTCCATGTCCGGCGTACTCCACAGTCCTCCAGCGTCGCGTCCAGCTCTGCTGCATGGAAGTGACAGGAGCTGCAGAAGACACCGCCGCTCCGGTCACCTCCACGCAGCTAATGAAGGGAATAGCGCGATCAGCTGCTGTCAGTCAGGTAACTCCTGGCCATCGCTGGATCCAGCGGTGGCCGCGATTAACCTCAGTGACAGCAGCTGATCGCTATACTCACCTCAGTTGGTGCATGGAGCTGACCGGAGCGGCGGTGAGTAGCGCGATCAGCTGAGCTGTCACTGAGGTTACCCGCGGCCACCGCTGCATCCACCGTTGGATCCAGGTAACCTCAGTGACAGCTCAGCTGATCGCTATACTCATCTCATTAGCTGCGTGGAGGTGACCGGAGCGGCGGTGTATTCTGCAGCTCCTGTCACCTTCATGCAGCAGAGCTGGACGCGACGCTGGAGGTCCGTGGATTACGCCGGACATGGAGGGTTTGTCGGGGTTAATAAATTGGTAATGAGGGACTTTGTTAATGTTTTTTATTTCTAATAAAGGATTTTTCGGGTGTGTGTGTTTTTTAACTGTAATTTACAGATTAATCATGGAAGGAATCTCGGGGAGACGCCTGACATGATTAATCTAGGATTTATTGGCAGCTATGGGCTGCCATTAACTCCTTATTACCCCGATTTGCCAACGCACTAGGGTAAATCGGGAAGAGCCGGGTACAGTCCCAGAACTGTCGCATATAATGTATGCGGCAATTCTGGGCGGCTGCTGACTGATATTGTTAGGGTGGGGGGCTCCCCATAACGTGGAGCTCCCCATCCTGAGAATACCAGCCTTCAGCCGTATGGCTTTATCTGGCTGGTAATAAAATTGGGGGGACCGCACGCCGTTTTTTTTAATTATTTAATTATTTATTTCACTGCACAGTATACACACGCCCACCGGCTGCTGTGATTGGGTGCAGTGAGACAGCTGTCACTCAGTGTGGGGGCGTGTCTCACTGCAACCAATCATAGGCGCCGAAAAGCAGGAAAGCAGAGAATACGAGATTGATTAATGAGCGGCCGGCTTTTTCAAAAGAGGAAAAGCCGCCGGAGTTTAGTGAACAGCAGTGCAGTGCCGCGCGGCGGTGATCGGGGAACGGTAAGTAAGAGAGAGGGGGGGGAACTGACCGACAGACTGTGAGAGGGGGACAGACAAGACAGAGAGAGACAGACAGAGCGAGACCGACTGACGGGAGATAGAATGAAAAAAAAAATGACCGACATCGTTAGTAAAAAGCACAAAACGTGCGTTTTGGACATCGGAGTGCCACACAAGGTTTTCACGTAAAATCTTTCATGTATTAATCTCAAAAAGTAACATACACCAGCTCTATCTCACTATTGGGTATGTGCCCTTAACATTTCCACCATGAAAATTCATTTTGGTGTCATTTTGGAAGGTTTTCTGGTGAGTCCGTAAAAATGGCGTAAAACTCGGACAAAATTGTTCACAGCTGTGACTTTTGAGTGATAAATGCTTCAAGGGGTCTTCCCCATGCTGTTGCCATGTCATTTGAGCACTCTTCTGAGACTTTTGTGACATTTTTAGGGTTTCTACATGCTGCCGGGGGGTCATTTCACAAAAATACTCCGGTCTCTCATAGGATAACATTGGGCTCGGTGCTCGGGCCGAGTACACGAGTATCTTGGGATGCTCGGCCCGAGCCTCGAGCACCCGAGCTTTTTAGTACTCGCTCATCACTAGCGCTGACCAATCAGAGGCAAGCGGCTCATGCCTTTGATGTCAGCGAGCTGGCCAATCAGAGGCAAGCGGCTACTGCATATGATGTCTGCAGCTGACGCCCTGACCGGGGAAGCTCCAGCATCGGTCGCTATGGTTACTGCATACACATACCTGCGGACTACAAAAACCAGGAGGTCGGCAAGGGAATGGAAGGTAAGGTGAGCATAATATATGTGTGTGTGTGTGTGTGTGTGTGTGTGTGTGTGTTTATGCGTGTGTGGAATGCACAATAGGGGACCAGGATGGGACATTGCACAAGTTGTGGAACGAATTGTCTGAGCTTACATTATTTCCTATGGTAAATTTTGCTTTGCTAGACGAGTAACTTGGTTTACAAGCACACTCCCAGAACGGATTGTTCTCGTAAACCAAGGTTCCACTGTACGTGAAACACCTCTTGAATCAGGATCTCTGCCCCTACGTTATGCTGCTCTCAGATTACGTGGCAAAAACCTTGTGACAGATTTCTTTTAAAGACTAGGTTTAGATACATATATAACAACATGGGGAAGTGTTTGGAAGCTCAAAAAAGTAGGCATGAAAAGCTTACAGAGGGTCTAACACCAGACTATGACTGCCCTTAGCATAAATTGTTAATACCAAACTAAAACTACGTCAGACTATATTTATTTAACCAAATAATGAGCAGCTACAAACTGATTTTACTATATAACACCTTTCAGCAAAAATGCTACCAAGTATCCCTAATGGCCCCTTAAAGTACTTTACTTTCTAGCACAATTTTAAAGGATCTTCTACAGTGCTGGCCAAAAGTATTGGCACCCCTGCAATTCTGTCAGATAATACTCAGTTTCTTCTTGAAAATGATTGCAATCACAAATTCTTTGGTATTATCTTCATTTATTTTGCTTGCAATGAAAAAACACAAAAGAGAATGAAACAAAAATCAAATCATTGATCATTTCACACAAAACTCCAAAAATGGGCCAGACAAAAGTATTGGCACCCTTAGCCTAATACTTGGTTGCACAACCTTTTGCCAAAATAACTGCGAACAACCGCTTCCGGTAACCATCAATGAGTTTCTTACAATGCTCTGCTAGAATTTTAGACCATTCTTCTTTGGCAAACTGCTCCAGGTCCCTGAGATTTGAAGGGTGCCTTCTCCAAACTGCCATTTTGAGATCTCTCCACAGGTGTTCTATGGAACTCAGGTCTGGACTCATTGCTGGCCACTTTAGTAGTCTCCAGTGCTTTCTATCAAACCATTTTCTAGTTCTTTTTGAACTGTGTTTTGGGTCATTGTCCTGCTTGAAGACCCATGACCTCTGAGGAAGACCCAGCTTTCTCACACTGGGCCCTACATTATGCTGCAAAATTTGTTGGTCGTCTTCAGACTTCATAATGCCATGCACACGGTCAAGCAGTCCAGTGCCAGACGCAGCAAAGCAACCCCAAAAAATGAGGTAATCTCCGCCATGTTTGACTGTAGGGACCGTGTTCTTTTCTTTGAATGCCTCTTTTTTTTCCTGTAACCTCTATGTTGATGACTTTTCCCAAAAAGCTCTACTTTTGTCTTATCTGACCAGAGAACATTCTTCCAAAACATTTTAGGCTTTCTCAGGTAAGTTTTGGCAAACTCCAGCCTGGCTTTTTTATGTCTCGGGGTAAGAAGTGGGGTCTTCCTGGGTATCCTACCATACAGTTCCTTTTCATTCAGACGCCGACGGATAGTACGGGTTGACACTGTTGTAACCTCGGACTGCAGGGCAGCTTGCTTGGATGTTAGTCGAGGTTCTTTATCCACCGTCCGCACAATCTTGCGTTGAAATGTCTCGTCAATTTTTCTTTTCCTTCCACATCTAGGGAGGTTAGCCACAGTGCCATGGGCATTAAATTTCTTGATGACACTGCGCACCGTAGACACAGGAACTTTCAGGTCTTTGGAGATGGACTTGTAGCCTTGAGATTGCTCATGCTTCCTCACAATTTAGATTCTCAAGTCCTCAGACAGTTCTTTGGTCTTCTTTCTTTTCTCCATGCTCAATGTGGTACACACAAGGACACAGGACAGAGGTTGAGTCAACTTTAATCCATGTCAACTGGCTGCAAGTGTGATTTAGTTATTGCCAACACCTGTTAGGTACCACAGGTAAGTTACAGGTGCTGTTAATTACACAAATTAGAGAAGCATAACATGATTTTTCAAACAGTGCCAATACTTTTGTCCACCCCCTTTTTATGTTTGGTGTGGAATTACATCCAATTTGGCTTTATGACAATTTTTTTTCTTTTTTCATTGAAGACAAATTAAATGAAGATAATAATACCAAAGAATTTGTGATTGCAATCATTTTCAAGAAGAAATTGAGTATTATCTGACAGAATTGCAGAGGTGCCAATACTTTTGGCCAGCACTGTAGAATGTGGAATCCTGGCAAGCAGAGCAGCCCCCATTTCAGTAAAGACATGAAATCTAGTGTTTTATCACGATACCTTGCATCGCGAACAAAATTACCACTGATACAACTTGTACTAAGCTGTTACAGAACAGTAAAATCCCTAGCGAGGTTCCCAATCAGTAACTGCTTAGTAAAAGATGTGGCTACACTAAGGTATGTCAAAGTATGAGATAATCTGAAAACAAGAAAATCGTGCACTTTCACTGTTATGGAGCAGTGGAGGGTTGTAGGATCCTGCTCTGTATGCCAGGATCCCATAGCTCGCCAGAAAGTCAGGTCCTGTAGGAGGTTAATTAGGGGCACTTTGCAGCAACTTTTTTAATATATGTTATTTAATAATCTCAACAGTATCTAGCTGTCCATGGTTTTCTTTAATAAATGGATAGTTTCGAACTGGTGATAAGTACTCTATAAGGTTGTCCATCGTCTAGGTTAGGGGTCCCCAACCTGTGGCTCACGGGACTGTGATGTGTGGCTTGCGGCTGACTTATAGTTTGGTGCATCAACACCAGGTGTAGCAAACAGCTATGAAGGAAAGGTCTCCAGGCGTTGACTTTTGTAAGTAGCCCCGCACAGAAGAGCAGAACTGAAAGAGTAGAACCCCTAGGGCTTAGTATACTGTCTTGGTGTGATTCCTCTAGAAAAGCTTTGACTGTCATACCTGTAAAGGGGGCTCTGGGTATCACTACTGTCAGTGGGGTCGGAGTTGGATGTGGCTTGTGACCCTCTCACACAGCAGAATGTGGCTTGCGGTCCTCTTTTAGAGCTGAATGTGGCTCTCAAATTCAGAAAGGTTGGGGACTGCTGATGTAGGGCTAGATGTAAGACTAGACCCCAGGATATCAAAGGCTCCCAAGCACGTTAAACTAAACAAGCTGGATCGTCCAACAACTGAATGTGTATGGAGGCCTCTCGACTCTCAATTTACAGAAGATGTCTGGGAGAGGAAGATCTGGCATGTTAAAATTTAACTGCAGATCCTTTTGTTCTCCCTGGAAACAAACCATGGCAAGCAAAGTTTCTTACATAAAAATAAAAAAATCACAGAAACACTCTTCCGAGCCGATCAATTCTGTGTGGGAAGTTGTAAGAAATAGACAACCATCAAATGTGTATTGGAGACTTTAGTATCAATATAGAAACCTGTAAAAGTCCTTCAGGGCTGCCACACCTAAAGATAAATCTATCTTGAGAAAAATTCTGAAAGGGACATATCTTCAACCTTGTATATGTTGTCTTAATTGTTTATCCAATGATCTAAGTATGTAGGGGATGTGGGGAGGTTCACGTGAGAGCCTGCGTGAAAGGATTAATAGCATAGCTTCCTTTTTAGCTGAGAGATTGGTCAAGATTAAATATCCTTCATCATTGATACAAATCAAAGAGCTGCTGAAACTGGCACATAATAGAATACGATCATGGGTGAAATCCTCACTTTTTGAGGAATATAACAATGTTAATACGTCCCGTGAAATAGTTCTGTCCCTCTCAGTTCCTCCCTCATATCTCCCGTTACAGTTATCTCAAATGAGCTTTTAAAATGGTGAAAATTGGCAGAACGTTTCTGTCACCTTTTATGGTTTGAAGCAACGTTCTCACAGCAGGTTTACCCAATATATCTTTTAATGGAACAATGTTTGCATTCACTAAGTTTCTATAAAACCAGGTGAGTACCCAGCTGTGAATCAACTGCGAGTTCGGCTTCAGAAAGTGAAGAAACCATAAAATGCGTATTAATAGGGTTTCACACAACACAATGCATGCTTAGAAATGACAAATCTGCAGCATGCTTTGTGTCACTGACTTTTTTTCTAGATTTATTATACATTGTACTGCTACAAAAGTTGAAAACCACAAATCCGCACTAATATCCATGACAAATGATTACACCGCAATGTCATGCCATCTTCTTTCTATGTACATGACCCAAGAGCAAATCTACAAGCATGACTAAAAAATCGATTCTATGCAACTGCAAAAATTGTGAAAAGTTGCAAGTTGTCATGCTCCAAGTTGTCTAAGCATCAGCGGTGGACAATTTAACCTATAGAAAATGGAAAGATTGAGCAAAAACTAGAGTTGGTGACTTAAATGACATGCAAACTACATGACCCTGAAGATTGTGGCTAGAGACAATACGGCACAAGACTCACGTAACCTCAAACTAAGTGAACGTCTACATCTTCCTGGGAAAAAAATTAATTGAGCAGTCAAGAATAATAGTTTTATTGTACAGTTTATATCTTTAGATTATGGGACCTAAAATTAGCTGTAAACTAATAGGTAATCTGCATTGTAGTTGGATGCCATGACCAGTAGTTGGTGCAGGGAAAATAAAGTATTACATGGATACCATTTATATCAATGGCCACCCACATACTTCACGGACAGCTTGTGTGTGCCCGAGAGGGAGCCATTCTTGTATAGTAGCTCCCCGTTCTGACTCACATAGGGGAATATTAAGTGGGGGACACCTTAATCCAGACGCCCTAACAGAGAAAATGTAGTAGCAACTGTACCTTGTTTGAGATCAAAATAGCACTTTCTAGTAAAGCAGTTAGAAAAGGAATATTTGAGTAAACTGAACAGTGATCCCACCCCCACTAAGACCACCTCGTTATTAATTCACCAATCCCCTACTCTGTACATACTATTCACAGTGCCTGTGATGTAAGCATACATATAAAGTTCTGTACAAAAATTTTACACAAGTGTTGAACAATGCTACTGAGTAATAATGCTGGATGGACCATTTCAGTGCGAAATGCGTGTTCAATAAGGTGGGACCCCCGGCACTGACTACAATGAGCTGTCAGTCAGTGTGGGGAGACATGGTTAGAGCCGTTGCCCTCCATACACACAGCTGTGACTGAACCTACCCCAGTGCTGCCCTATGACTGAAACCTGAACGCTGCCAGGAGGATTAAAGTTAATTTCCTCCTGGCAGTGAGCTTTAAAGTGAAGGCGCCGGGCAGGTTTCAAACTCTATTTAACTGCAGATCAACCCTATATCTGCATGTTAAAAGCGTTTTTACACATGACAGTTTTTCTTTAAAAAGACTAAAGAGTTTCTCAGGTAAGCCAAGGACCTAAAGGGTGCTTTACACGCTGCGACATCGCTAACGATATATCATCGGGGTCACGTCGTTAGTGACGCACATCGTTAGCGACATCGCAGCGTGTGACACCAAGGAGCGATGATCAACGAGCGTAAAAACGTGAAAAATCGTTGCTCGTTGACACGTCGCTCCTTTTCCAAATATCGTTGCTGCTGCAGGTACGATGTTGTTCATCGTTCCTGCGGCAGCACACATCGCTAAGTGTGACACCGCAGGAACGACGAACATCTCCTTACCTGCGTCCACCGGCAATGAGGAAGGAAGAAGGTGGGCAGCATGTTCCGGCCGCTCATCTCCTCCCCTCCTCTGCTATTGGGTGGCCACTTAGTGACGCCACTGTGACGTCGCTATGACGCCAAACGCACCTCCCCCTTGAAGGAGGGATTGTTCAGCGGTCACAGCGACGTCGCAGAACAGGTCTGTGCGTGTGACGCTGCCGTAGCAATAATGTTCGCTACGGCAGCGATCACCAAATGTCGCACAAACGACAGGGACGGGTGCTATCGCTCGCGGCATCGCTAGCAATCGCTAGCGATGTCGCAGCGTGTAAAGCACCCTTAAGGGGTAAGGTTTCTCCTTGTGGAAACATGCCAGTTTGAGGACACTTAAATGCTTTGGTCCTCTAGGAAATTAAATGTGTAAATTGTCTCTTGAAAGAGGGAGATGACTTGAATTCTAGTCAATATGAGCCTTACCATATGACTTAGTATAAAAGCCAAATGAGAATCTCAATTTGTAGGCTCAGGTAAGCCAACAAACTCTATTTACATCATCCTAGGCCTTTTAAGGCTGACACAGGGAAAGATCAGGTGTTAGGATATCCAGGAGCATTGTCCACAGTTGCCTCACCTCAAGTATGTCAAAAGTTTGCTTCTACTTGTCTCAGTTTCAGCCAGGTGTCTATCCTCTGCTCTGCTACTCCTGATTTATTTCCGTGTTACAGCCAAAGTTATTTCCAAGATTAGTCCTACTTGCTAAGTATTGTCCACATCTACCACTCAGCAAGCAAGCTACCAACGTCTTCCAATTGTTATCGGTGCTGTTCTCTTCATGGGAGTCTCCAGTTTACCTATACTTTTCTGCTTTCCTACACTTAGTTATATATTTCATCATTACAAGTTCCAGTTTGAATGCATTGCTGCTATTAACCATTGCCCTGTTGGAGGATAACAGGTTGCATTATAGCTCTGTTATTTCCATGATTAAATCCATCCTTGCTGGAAGAAACCAGTTTCCTATACGAGGAAATGGCTGAGGGAACAAGGAAAAGTCAATAGAGTGTTATCCGGAATAAGCTAGTGGTAAGATGAGGTACCGCTCACCTGGTAAGGTTGTGTGAGACACAACACTTAAGCGGGCTTTACACACTGCAATATCGGTCCCGATATCGCTAGTGTGGGTACCCGCCCCCATCTTTTGCGCGACACGGGCAAATCGCTGCCCGTGGCGCACAACATCGCCCAGACCCGTCCCACATACTTACCTGCCCGGCGACGTCGCTGTGACCGGCGAACGGCCTCCTTTCTAAGGGGGCGGTCCGTGCGGCGTCACAGCGACGTCACTGAGCGGCCGCCCAATAGCAGTGGAGGGGCGGAGCTGAGCAGGACGTACCATCCTGCCCACCTCCTTCCTTCCGCATAGCGGCCGGGAGGCAGGTAAGGAGAGCTTCCTCGTTCCTGCGGTGTCACAGGGAGCGATGTGTGCTGCCGCAGGAACGAGGAACAACCTCGTTACTGCTGCAGTAACGATTTTTGAGAATGGACCCCCATGTCACCGATGATCGATTTTGCACGTTTTTGCAATGATGCAAAATCGCTCATTGGTGTCACACGCAACGGCATCGCTAATGCGGGCGGATGTGCGTCACCAAATCCGTGACCCCAACGAGTTTGAATTAGCGATGTCGTAGCGTGTAAAGCCCCCTTTAGTGTATCCAACAGCGTTTTAGCTCCTGCATCCCCACAGATTTGCAGATCCAACATAGTAATGCAGGTAGTTTGGAAATAGCAGGTGACCTGCGCTACTGGTTTATGTCCGATCAAGCAGTCAAAATCAAGTGAAAGCTTTAGCAATGCGGTTTATTCTCTAAGCGTTTGATAGTATTACAACTTCTTCAGGATAAAAAGTTATTGTTCTCATGAGTATCTGTACATCTGACTCAGCTTCATCTTGTACTACTTGCTTGTCTATAGTCCTGCATACACTGCTATTCTAGTCATCGCTGACCCACGTGTGGTCCACCAAAAACTTCTCCACTGCATTATCACCTCTGCGCTGTTCACCTAGACTTATGGCGTAGAATCTCCACCTCACTAGGTAGAATAATAATATAAATTAAACATCACCATGGGAATAACTATAGTTACCGGTGTTTCCGTTTTCATTCCATCTGCTGCTGATCATCCTGGGCCCCCAAGATGGCTCCAGTGTTTCTCAGAGAAGGCAACTTTGTGTTTGTGTAGTCTAGGACAGTCCCCCTTGCTAATGGATTACTTAGTGATTCTCATGTGAATACGGGAAGCTTTTGAATCAGTGGAAAAGCACCACAATGAGTGAAAAGGGGGGGCGTCACATAAATCATTCCTTCATAATGTATATCAAACGGATATGTTTAGTATTCCATGTAGTATAGCTAAACATATGAATATATACTATCTACCTATCTTTCAAACAAAAATATAGTGATATCTATTCTTTAAGAAACATCTTTAGTTCTCAAGGTTGACTGCTGTTGATTTATGGATATTATTACTTTTAATATGTGCCCCCAGGTTCCATTCTTGCCTCTCAGAGAAAGTGATATTGCTCCATGTGATTACTAATCGTGACAGCCAAACTTTCATTCTGAGATGAACTTGGATGCTGGGCTGTTAGTCACCCATCTGAGGAGCCTGCAGTAAACAGTGATTACACAACCTCATTCCTTTCAGTACAGCTATTCCTGACTGGAAGTGATTCATGAGCTAGGAATCACAATGTCCCTGCTGGTCTATAAAAACCTATTCATTGTGACTAGAGATCTGGTTTATGTTGGGGGCACGTGCCTTTGTGACCACCAACAAATGGTGCCTGAGTCACCCATTTCATTAGATGAGTCGACTTGAGACACTTCCTCCTGTCTCTCTTCAATCGATTTATCTCCAGATTCACAGTCTCTTGGACTACTTGGTAATTGCTCTACTCCCATGTGAGTTCTATATCCATTCACCTGCAAATCTTTATAAAGAGGATATTAGTCATATCTGGAAAGAAGCAGCCTGCCATTCTAATCTGAGGAAGATCCTTTCATCTATGCCAATAACTGTAATGAAATGAGTAATGCCATTGGATATGGCTAGTACTTTTCATTACCTAGGAACAGTTTTATGTTGTGTTCTTCAATGTATGTAAAAGTCACATAAAACCTGTTATACAGAAATAATCAACCAACAAAGTAAAAGTTGGTAAGAAAAAAAACAAATGGCTTTAGTCACAGTAGTAGCTGAAATGGTCACAGTTGGCAGCGATACATCCTAGTTTGGGATCATTGAAAACAAGGCTCATACCTAACGTATCCTTAATCAGTGTTCACAAACCAGTGACTGTAGGTCCTGTGCACATGGCTATCCACCTATTTTGTATTAGTTGGATCAGTTAGGTCATTACATTACTAGAATCAGGGGTAAAACTATAAGATTGACAGTAAACACTGAGATAAAAATCATATCACTTGTTATATCTTAAAATGGTTGTCCCCATTTACAAAACTTTATGGTATGGGCTGCAGTAGGTCTAAAACAATAAACTGAAGATTACTTACCGTCCCGCGGTCCAGCACCGACACTCTGCCACTACCACAAATGTTTATCTGTAGAGCTGACGTCATGTTAACAGCAACTCACTGTTCAGCAATTTATGCTGTGTATATGGGCAGAGCCAATAAACACAATGATTGGCTGCAGCGCTGCCAATGTGATATCAGCATGGCAGATATCACAACACAGACCACAGTACCGGCTGCACCAGTTTGTTTTTTTATATTTACCATAGCTTATAGCAGAAAGTTTTCTGAAACTAGACAACTACGTTAGAGGAGCTGTATCAATTTCTGTCTTCAGTTGCACATTGCTCCTCTGCCTCCTGGCTTACTTCTTGTTATGGGTGAAGATGATAGTTCAGGTAGGCAACACTGTTGCACGCCAGGTCATAACTGTGCGCTCTCCCATGGTACAAGCACTGGCAGCTTTGGCTCTGCAGCACAGGAGAAGCGGGGTTGCACTGAAGTTGACTGGATCCAGCAATCTGTCCAGCTTCAGAGCAACACTTATGGGCTATACAGCAGGGGTCCCCAATCTGTGGCTTGGGAACCACATATAGCTCGTAGTCCTGTTTTGTGTGGCTCATGGTGTCTTTCCAGCTTGGTGCATTAGCACCAGGTCTAAGACTAAATAGATCTAACTACTATGTGTGGGGCAGGGGCTGGATGTGGGTCTCAGCCCTCTCTCAGAGATGACTGCGGCTCAACACCCTCTCTCAGAGATGATTACAGCTCACAACCCACTATTTAGAGATGAATGCAGCTCACGTCCCTTTCTCAGAGACGACTGCGGCTCACGACCCTCTCTCAGAGATGATTACGGCTCACAACTCACTATTTAGAGATGAATGCAGCTCATGACCCTCTCTCATTGACGACTGCGGTTCATGACCCTCTCTCAGACATGAATATGGCTTACAACTAGTGATGGTCAATGCCAAACTGTAAAGATTGGGGATCGTACCGATCACATAGTGATCGTGTACACGATCCCTATCACAAGCTTTCCTGAGAAGCTCGTGTTACAGATCGGGTCCAGGGGCTGTAAAAAAAAAGCACAGTATTAAAAAACATTATGATCATACTTACAGGTCCCGCGACACGTCCTGCAGACTCTGTTTCCCAGCCACTTCTGCTTCCGCGTCCGATCATTCCTGTGCCCTCCAGTAAGCACCACTGTCTAAAGGACCTTCCATGACATTAAAGCCATGTGACCAGTCTGGTGTGAATGTTGTACAGACATTGGCTTACAGACTGGACACATGACTATGACGTCATCAAAGGTCATGTTAACTGAACTTTGATTGTTACTATGGAGTGTCACATTGCATCACGGCACACAATCTCCCGATAGGAGCGGTCAACTGCATGCATTTCCATGCAGCTGAGGTGCTCCTGTCCTGAGAGCGTCAGGCTTTGCGGGGTGATGCAATGCGAGATGCAAGTGCACTCATACCTTCACTGTCAGCCTGCTTCTCGCTCTGTACAGAGCAATGTAGCAGTGCTGACATGGCTCTCTCTGCTTCTCACTTTGTATAGACTGTGTTTGTACAGAGTGATGAAGCTGACATTGCAGTCCCTGTGGATTACGTCGGACTAAAGATTTTTTTACAATAAAGATCGAGTCTCTAAATGTTTTTTTTGTGTTATTACTACGGTAATAAAAAAAATGCTCTTTGTTGTGGTTTTTTTTTACTGTTTACTAGAAATTCATGGTGGCCATGTCTAGTTTGGTGTGATACCATGAATTTCGGGCTCAGTATCATCTGAGAATACAAAGCTGGTATTAACCCCTTTATTACCCAGCATGCCACCGCATTAGGGCCACTGGACGAGCCGGGTAAAGCGCCTGGAAATGGCGCTAAGAAACAATGCGCCATTTCCAAGTGTGGCTGTGGACTGCCAAGAATCCCAGCCCCCAGCTGCCCAGTTTTACCTGACTGGCGATCAAAATACGGCAGGCGCCCACCCTTTTTTTAAATTCTTTTTTTTTAAAATTACAGTGCCTTGCGAAAGTATTCGGCCCCCTTGAATTTTTCAACCTTTTCCCATATAGCAGGCTTCAAACATAAAGATAAAAATTTTAAATTTTATGGTGAAGAATCAACAACAAGTGAGACACAATTGTGAAGTTGAATGAAATTTATTGCTTATTTTTGTAAAAAATAAAAAACTGAAAAGTGGGGCGTGCAATATTATTCAGCCCCTTTAAGTTAACTTTGTAGCACCACCTTTTTCTGTGATTACAGCTGCAAGTCGCTAGGGGCATGTCTCTATCAGTTTTGCACATCGAGACACTGAAATTCTTGCCCATTCTTCCTTTGCAAATAGCTGGAGTTGAGTGAGGTCAGATGGAGAGCGTTTGTGAACAGCAGTTTTCAGCTTTTTCCACAGATTCTCGTTGGATTCAGGTCTGGACTTTGACTTGGCCATTCTAACACCTGGATACGTTTATTTGTGAACCATTCCATTGTAAATTTTGCTTTATGTTTGGGATCATTGTCTTGTTGGAAGACAAATCTCCCTCCCAGTCTCAGTCTTTTGCAGACTCCAACAGGTTTTCTTCAAGAATGGTCCTGTATTTGGCTCCATCCATCTTCCCATCAATTTTAACCATCTTCCCTGTCCGTGCTGAAGCAAAGCTGGCCCAAACCATGATAATGCCACGACCATGTTTGACAGTGGGGATGGTGTGTTCAGGGTGATGAGCTGTGTTGCTTTTACACCAAACATATCGTTTGGCATTGTGCCCAAAACGTTTGATTTTGATTTCATCTGACCAGAGCACCTTCTTCCCCATGTTTGACGTGTCCCTCAGGTGGCTTGTGGCAAAATTTTAAATGACACTTTTTATGGATATTTTTGAGAAATGGCTTTCTTCTTGCCACTCTTCCATAAAGCCCAGATTTGTGCAATGTATGACTGATTGTTCTCCTATGGACAGGCTCTCCCACCTCAGCTGTAGATCTCTGCAGTTCATCCAGAGTGATCATGGGCCTCTTGGCTGCATCTCTGATCAGTCTTCTCCTTGTTTGAGATGAAATTTTTGAACGGAGGTTGGGTCTTGGTAGATTTGCAGTAGTATGATACGCCTTCCATTTCAATATGATCGCTTGCACAGTGCTTCTTGGGATGTTTAAAGTTTTGGAAATCTCTTTGCAACCAAATCTGGCTTTAAACTTCTCCACAACAGTATCAGGGACTTGCCTGTTGTGTTCCTTGGTCTTCATGATGCTCTCTGTGCTTTAACACTAGAAGTCCCAGAGAGGGGTCATTTGACATTTCTACCATTGAAACCCTATGGAGCTCGAAATTCCTGGGACTTCTAGTGTTAAACAGAACACAGAGACTATCACAGAGCAGATGCATTTATACAGAGACTAGATTACACACAGGTGGCTTATATTTATCGTCACCAGTCATTTAGGACAACATTGGATCATTCAGAGATCCTCAATGAACTTCTGGAGTGAGTTTGCTGCACTTAAAGTAAAGAGGCCGAATAATATTGCACGCCCCAATTTTCAGTTTTTTATTTTTTTACAAAAATTTTAAATAAGCAATAAATATCGTTCAACTTCACAATTGTGTCCCACTTGTTGATTCTTCAACATAAAATTAAAATTTATCATCTTTATGTTTGAAGTCTGAAATGTGGGGAAAGGTTGAAAAATTCAATAGGGCCGAATACTTTTGCAAGGGGGCTGAGATACTCGGCAGCCCGCAGCCACCCCTGGAAATTATTTTTGCACCATTTCCAGGCGCTTTATCCAGCTCGTCCAGTGGCCCTGAAGGCGGTGACATGCTGGGTAATAGCTTTGTATTCTCAGATGATACTAAGCCTGAAATTCATGGTGTCACGCCAAATTAGACATGGCCACCATGAATTTCTAACAACCAGTAAAAAAAAAAAACACAACACATAGACAACATTTTTTTATTAGAAATAAAGCAAAAAAACATTTAGAGCCTCTATCTTTATTATAAAAAAACTCCTTAGTCCGACATAGTTTACAGGGACAGCAATGTCAGCTTCATCACTCTGTACAGACACAGTCTATACAAAGTGAGAAGCAGAAAGAGCATTGTCAGCTCTGCTACATTTCTCTGTACAGAGCGAGATGCAGGTTTACTTTTAGGACCTTTGATGAAGTCATAGTCATGTGACCAGTCTGTAAGTCAATGTCTGTACAACATTCACACCAGAATGGTAACATGGTTATGATGTCACGAAAGGTCCTTTAACCCGGGGGCACAGCAATGATCGGACTCGGAAGCAGAAGCGGCCGAGAGACAGAGTGTGCCAGACGCGTCGCGGGACCTGTAAGTATAATGACAATTTTTATTATTAACTATATTCTTTATTTTACAGCCCCCCAGCCCCATCCTATAACTGTAAAGCCTGAGTTCAGTGATCGGACGCAAGATCGTGTTATCTCGATCCCGATGTTTACTAAACAATCGGGGCGAGGCTCCCGATCCCAACCATCGTCAGGATCGCCCATCACTACTTACAACCCTCTCTTAGAGAGGATTGCGGCTCACAACCCTCTCTTAGAGATGATTGCGGCTCACGACCCTCTCTCAGAGCTGATTGCAACTCACAACCCTCTCTCAGAGATGGCTGCAAGACCCTCTGTCAGAGCTCAATGCGGTTCAGGACCCTCTCTCAGAGCGGATTGTGGCTCACGACCCTATTTCAGAGCTGACTGTGGCACTCAAAGTTAAAAAGTTGAGGACGAGTGCTCAGTGCATAGAGCATGCATTGGGCACTCCTTACTTAGGAAACTGGCTAGACTGTAGAGCTGTCTGCTGACCTAACCAACAAGCAATACATAATAGAATTAAAGTATGAGAATTTTTACAAAGAGTTAGCATAGCATCACCTGTCGTATTTTAAAGTGGCTCGCAACCTAAAAAGGTAGAAAATCTTTGATGTACAAAGATCTTCTAAGAAGCTGACAAGTTACTTTACAGTAGTAAGCCTTCCTGCTGTTTACGAAGAAATTGAGTTTGTTGGCACTAAAGAATAAAAAAATTGTTTGCTGTATATCAATGATCTGGATCCAATATGTTTTATGAGTTTCTGGTCAGCGATAAAAATGTTTGACATATGACTTATATCAACCAGTATATGAGAAAAATAGCTATAAAGTGTGTAGTGATAGCAGTTGTACACACCAACCTCATGTCTGTGGCCCAAAGGCCTCTCTAAGAACTAGTATTATAAATGGAACATGGTACGCAGCAGCCTTGAAACAGACTTTACCCTGGGGCCTGGGAGCCTCAAATTATGCCTTTAACTCTAGGAGAACATCTCACCCTTGAGAAGATTAAAGAGGTTGTACAGCTAAGTAAACATTTTTTTGAAAATGACTTAGAAAGGCATAAAATAATAAACAAAGTCAAACTCACCCAACAGTTCCAGTATCCCTGTCCTCAGCTATTCTCTGTACTTTCTGCTCCTGCACCATTCAGATGCAAACATGTGACCGCTGCAGCTAAATATTAGCTGCAGTGGTAACCCGCGATAGCCAGTGATTGGCTGCAGTCATCACCTTTCCATGCCAGGAAAACATTACTCATTCAGGAAGTGCACACCCATGTAACTGAATAGGTTCCATTACTCTTCCATTTATTATTATCTGGCCGCTCCACATGAAAATCAATGACTTACATGTTACATTGTTTTATTATGTTTAGAAAATCTTGTTTGTCCTACAGGTTTCAGAAGACATTTCTGTTTATGTGTGGGGGTGTAGTTGGAGAACGCTTTACATTCCATGTATTCTTGTGACGTGAGATGCATGCCACAGCAAATAGAGCAATGCCTTTGATATGTATCACTAGTACTCAGAGGTGAATCCTGTCTTTCATGTGCATATAAACAAGGATGTAAACCAGTTACAAAGTATGTTTCCTGTATAGAAGTAATAGTACCTAAAGTTAAGACATTGGTGAACCATGGACAAGGGAAAGTTTTGGAAAGAGGCAGCAAATACATATATTGAGGTGACTGCCCCGCAGACTCACCCTTTGAAGTACGTTGAGGTTCACCTTCATAAAGGTAGACCAAAGTACAACCCTGCACATTTCAATGCGCTGATGAATTGGATGTTAGTTATTCAGAGACAATGTGTGAAATATGATATGATCTTTTTTAATTACATTCCAAATGACTCAAGACTTCATCATGTGAGTCCTATACATACAAAGAGAAAAATGTGATATGGGTTTTAGGTGGGCTTTTATGACTCAGATGAGTTGGAAAAATGATGGATGCTTTACTAATTGCAGGAATGTATTTGCTAATTCCAATAAGCAAGCTCATCTTTCAGTTGCAATAGCAGGTGGTTTAGTGGGTTGGGGTTGGGGGTTAAGGCTTGTTAAGACAGTTCCAGAATGAGCCACAAGGTAGCAGTATCGGAGTAAAATACTGACTGCACAAAAAATCTATAGTGCAAGTTGTGTACTGTGATTGGAACAAAACTGCAAACTGTCTACATGGTGAACATTAAAGGGATGGTTCACTACTTATTTTTTCAAGCCACATAGATAGTGCCTGTGAGCAGCGCTCTTGCGGTCCTGCTCATCTCCTTCTCGTGACCCCCTGGGCTCCGTGACCCCTGATATCCGGTGATGCCACATCAACTTCCAGTTAACATGACATTACCACAGCCAACCCCGTTTCATTGCTGGGCTGTGATGAGCGATGAAATACCGCCCACAGCCCAGTGACTTAGGAAGACTGGGGTCGGCCATGGTGAGGTCAGGTCAACTGGAAGTGGATCTGACATCACCGGATACCAGAGGTTACGGAGCCTGGGGATCACGAGAAGGGGATGAGCGGACCGCAATAGCGCCGCTCACAGGCACTATTGGCAACACAAGGTATTTGAGAGAAGCCTTGTTTCTCAACATTATATCGATGTGGCTTGGAAAAATAAGTAGTGAACAACCTCTTCAACTATTCTTCCACTGTTATTCAAAATCGATAAATGAAATAAACATTAAAGACAGTAGATGTAGAATTAATGAGTCACTAAAATGTCAAGGTGCACCTGTGCTCCAATGTAGCAAAGCAAATGGAGCAACTGCTGTAAATGATTCCTTGATCCATTGTGATCAGATTTATTTTACCTGTGTCTTTTTTCAATAACATCATGCTAGTTCAGCATCGACTTGGAGATCCCTCTCTTGAGTATTAACATCAGACTCAATAAGGGCAACATGCTGTACATTTAGGATACAGTTAGATCACCGCCGAAGACAAGTTGACAGTTGAGTGGCTGAGCAATGAACGAATTAGTTGCAAGAGAGCAGCCAAAAAGTCATGGTTACTAGCCATGGCTCCTAAGATTAGTCCAACCTACTTCAGACTTCTGTATACTGTAATTGGATGAACAGTGGGAGCCTGAGATTACCAATATCTGAGAAAAGGTTCTCCTGACCTGTACCTTTGCTTTAATTTATGGTGTGCAGTTGTATTTGAAGAATCAATCAATAACTTTGCAACTGATAAGAAAACTTTCCCTCCTTTATGGTTGAGATCATTGTTCCTCATTCTCTCACTTGTTTTATTTTTACTAAAACTTTCATCAGCAAAAGCAAAGTTCAAACACAATCTGGAGACTTGAATCAGAGCCGACAGGCGCACCCCTCCCAGGCAAACAATCCTCCCTCACACACTTCATGAATCGACACTTCCGGTAAGGCTTAGACTTAGCCAGTAAATTATTACATGAAAGGTTTACTAGAGAAAAAATATCTGTAATGACTACCAAAACATCTGTGGCAACCTATATTTTTTAGGATCTCCACAGGGACCTCTAGGATTAGCCTGCAGAGGTCAGGGAAAAATGGTGTAATCTTTATATGCATACAGTTTTCATACTAATAGAGCTATGTAATTACAGAATGGATTCTAATTGGGCAAGTTAAAGAGGTTGGCCACTGCGTTAATAATGATGACCTATCCTTAGAATAGGTCATCAATGTCTGATCGACCAAGGTCCGACACTCCTCACCACCACCGATCAGCTATTCTCGGTTCCGGCGGTGGCAGCCTGTGGTTGGAAATGCTCAGTTCTGGAGCTGCCCCGTCAAGTGATGGCAGCTGCGGCGAAGTACTGGACATCTTCCCATTCAAAGCAATAGGAGGCGGATGGGCATATCCCAGCAGCCACCACACTATCAGAAGATGGAGTAGCTTCAGAGCTGAGCATTTGCAGCTGCCGCCGCCGGGCCCGAAGCCAGATGATCGGGGGGTCTCAGACACCAGCTGATCAGCCATTGATGACCTATCCTAAGGATAGGACATCAATGTTAAAGTAGTGGCCAACCTCTTTAAAGGGAAGCTATCATCAGAAAATGAGCCATTGTTTAAATCAAAATTTTCAGATACATATATTAAAAAAATTGCATCTTCTGAAAATAACATTCTTTATTAAAATAAAAATGGTATTCTCGCCATTTTTCACACTAGTGGTTGGTTTTACACAGACTTATACCTCCTGTCTCCTCCTTCCTCTTTGAGGAAGACTTTTTAGGGAGACTTCTTATCATCAGAGACAGGATTACAATGACCGGTAACACTTCATTACACAGCAGATAACAAAGGATCCACCAATCACAATATGTGATGTCACAGCTGACCCTGCTCCCCCTCAGCTGATCCTTGTACATCGTCATTAGAAACTTCAATACAGAAGATGTGGTTGAAGTCTGTTCATTGCCGCTAATGTACTTGCCATGTTTCCTGTGGCCACAGGTAGTTGCACAGAAGAAACGAGTTACCGAGAGAGACAGGTCCTGGTGCAAGACAGAGCAGGACAAGGAACAAAGTGAGTGTCTTGAGCGGGTGTCCCCTAGGCGTCTTCAGTAGCTTACGACGTTGGAACAACGGGGAATAGTGATCACAAAATAATAAGTTTTCATGTTTTCTTTAGTAAGATGTATAGTAGAGGGGCTACAAGGACACTAAACTTCAGGAAAGCAAATTTTAAACGGTTGAGAGATGATCTTAGTGCAATAAACTGGGATGATGTATTAAGTAATAAAAGTACACAAAGCAAATGGGAGACTTTTATGAGCCTCCTGAATAGGGCTTGTGCAGAAAATATACCCTATGGGAACAAACATGCTAGAAATAGAAGGAAACCCCTATGGCTAAATAGAGCTGTAAGGGAAGCAATAAAAGAAAAACAGAAAGCCTTAAAAGAATTAAAGAGGGTAGGTAGTGATGAGGCATTATATAATTATAGAAAATTAAATAAAATATGTAAAAAGCAAATTAAGTTAGCTAAGTTAGAGACAGAGAGACTAATTGCGAGAGAAAGTAAAAATAATCCTAAAATATTCTTTAACTACATAAACAGTAAAAAACTGAAAAGCGATAGTGTTGGCCCCCTTAAAAATAGTCTTGGTGAAATGGTGGAGGGGGATGAGGGTAAAGCCAACCTGCTGAATGACTTTTTTTCTACGTTTTTTATACAAGAAAATGCCATGGCAGATGACATGACCAGTGATACCATAAATTCACATTTGAGTATTACCTGCTTAACGCAGCAGGAAGTACGCCGCCGACTCGAAATCACTAAGGTTGACAAATCTCCGGGCCCGGATGGCATACACCCCAGAGTACTACAGGAATTGAGTTTTGTGATAGATAGACCATTATTTTTAATCTTCACAGATTCCTTAATAACAGGGTCGGTACCGCAGGACTGGCGCATAGCAAATGTGGTGACAATATTCAAAAAGGGGACAAAAACTGAGCCGGGAAATTATAGGCCGGTAAGTTTAACCTCTACGGTTGGTAAAATCCTTGAGGGTTTCTTGAGAGATGCTATACTGGAGTATCTGAAGAAAAATAACCTTATGACAGAGTATCAACATGGGTTTATGAGGGATCGATCCTCTCAAACTAATTTGATCAGCTTCTATGAAGAGGTAAGTTCAAGCCTGGACCAGGGAAATGCAGTGGATGTTGTGTATATGGACTGTTCAAAAGCTTTTGATACGGTGCCACACAAAAGGTTGGTACATAAAATGAGAATAATGGGGATAGGGGAAAATTTATGTAACTGGGTTAAAAACTGGCTCAGTGATAGGAAACAAAGGGTGGTTATTAATGGTACGTACTCGGAGTGGGTCTCAGTTCATAGTGGGGTACCACAGGGGTCAGTATTGGGCCCGCTTCTTTTCAACATATTTATTAATGACCTTGTTGGGGGCATGCGGAGTAGAATTTCAATATTTGCAGATGATACTAAACTCTGCAGGGTAATCAATACAGAGGAGGATAATTTTATATTACAGGGAGATTTATGTAAATTGGAGGATTGGGCTGAGAAGTGGCAATTGAAGTTTAATGTAGATAAATGTAAGGTCATGCACTTGGGTAGAGGAAATAAAATTTATAATTATGTACTTAATTGTAGAACACTGGGTAAAACAGACACAGAAAAAGACTTGGGTGTATGGGTGGATGGTAAACTTAACTTTAGTGGACAGTGTCAGGCAACTGCTGCCAGGGCTAATAAAATAATGGGATGTATTAAAAGAGGTATAAGTGTTCATGAAAAATATATAGTTCTATCTCTGTACAAGTCACTAGTGCGACCGCACTTAGAATACTGTGTACAATTCTGGTCACCGATATATAAGAAGGACATAGCTGAACTGGAGAGGGTGCAGAGAAGACCAAGATTATTAGAGGAATGGGTGGGCTGCAATACCAAGACAGGTTATTAAACTTGGGTTTATTTAGTTTTGAAAAACGAAGGCTTAGGGGGGATCTAATCACAATGTATAAATATATGAGGGGACAGTAGAGAGACCTTTCCAAAGATCTTTTTACACCTAGGCCTGCGACTGGGACACGGGGGCATCCGCTACGTCTTGAGGAAAGAAGGTTTAATCATAATCACAGACGAGGATTCTTTACTGTACGAGCAGTGAGACTATGGAACTCTCTGCCGCATGATGTTGTAATAAGTGATTCCCTACTAACATTTAAGCACAGCCTGGACGCCTTTCTTGAAAAATGTAATATTACCAGTTATGTATATTAGATTTTATGACAGGGTGTTGATCCATGGAACTAGTCTGATTGCCGTATGTGGAGTCAGGAAGCAATTTTTTCCCTATTGGAGCTTGTTTGCCACATTGGTTTGGTTTTTTTTTTGCCTTCCTCTGGATCAACATGTTAGGCTATGGGTTGAACTAGATGGACTTAGGCGGGCTTTGCACGCTGCGACATCGGTAACAATGTGTTACCGATGCTGCAGCGATAGTCCCGCCCCCGTCGCACGTGCAATATCTAGTGAAAGCTGCCGTAGCGATTATCGCTACGGCAGCTTTACACGCACATACCTGCCGTGCGACGTCCCTCTGGCCGGCGACCCGCCTCCTTCCTAAGGGGGCAGGACGTGCGGCGTCACAGCGACGTCACACGGCAGGCGGCCAATTGAAGTGGAGGGGCGGAGATGAGCAGGACGTAAACATCCCGCCCACCTCCGTCCTTCTCATTGCAGCCGGCGGCAGGTAAGGTGATGTTCCTCGCTCCAGCGGCTTCATACACAGCGATGTGTGCTGCCGCAGGAGCGAGGAACAACATCGCACCTGTCGCTGCACCGGCATTATGGAAATGTCGGAGGCTGCAGCGATGATACGATAACGACGCTTTTGCGCTCGTTCATCGTATCAAAAAGGTTTTACACGTTGCGATATCGACTGCGACGCCGGATGTGCGTCAATTTCGATTTGCGTGCAATGTCGCAACGTGCAAAGCCGCCCTTAGAGTCTCCCTTCAACCTTAAAAACTATGATACTATGAACTGAAGTGAAGAATGTGTGCTTAATGATCCTTTGTGCAACTGAAACATGTAAGAAGATTTCTGTCCACTATCTAACATATATTGTTGTTGCCAAGTTTATGTTCAATATATACCCTTGTTTGCAATTACAGCTAATAATCGTCTTTTATAAGACCTGATCAGGCCGGCACATGTCTCTGGAGTTATCTTGGCCCACTCCTCCATGCAGATCTTCTCCACGTTATCTAGGTTCTTTGGGTGTCTCATGTGGACTTTAATCTTGAGCTCCTTCCACAAGTTTTCAATTGGGTTAAGGTCAGGAGACTGACTAGGCCACTGCAACACCTTGATTTTTTCCTTCTTGAACCAGGCCTTGGTTTCCTTGGCTGTGTGCTTTGGGTCGTTGTCTTGTTGGAAGATGAAATGACGACCCATCTTAAGATCCTTGATTGAGGAGCGCAGGTTCTTGGCCAAAATCTCCAGGTAGGCCGTGCTATCCATCTTGCCATGGATGCGGACCAGATGGCCAGGCCCCTTGGCTGAGGAACAGCCCCACAGCATGATGCTGCCACCACCATGCTTGACTGTAGGGATGGTATTCTTGGGGTCGTATGCAGTGCCATCCAGTCTCCAAACGTCACGTGTGTGGTTGGCACCAAAGATCTTGATCTTGGTCTCATCAGACCAGAGAACCTTGAACCAGTCTGTCTCAGAGACCTCCAAGTGATCATGAGCAAACTGTAGAAGAGCCTTGACATGACGCTTTGAAAGTAAAGGTACCTTACGGGCTCGTCTGGAACGGAGACCATTGCGGTGGAGTACGTTACTTATGGTATTGACTGAAACCAATGTCCCCACTGCCATGAGATCTTCCCGGAGCTGCTTCCTTGTTGTCCTTGGGTTAGCCTTGACTCTTCGGACAAGCCTGGCCTTGGCACAGGTGGAAACTTTCAAAGGCTGTCCAGGCCGTGGAAGGCTAACAGTAGTTCCATAAGCTTTCCACTTCCGGATGATGCTCCCAACAGTGGAGACAGGCAGGCCCAACTCCTTGGAAAGGGTTTTGTACCCCTTGCCAGCCTTGTGACCCTCCACGATCTTGTCTCTGATGGCCTTGGAATGTTCCTTTGTCTTTCCCATGTTGACCAAGTATGAGTGCTGTTCACAAGTTTGGGGAGGGTCTTAATTAGTCAGAAAAGTCTGGAAAAAGAGATAATTAATCCAAACATGTGAAGCTCATTGTTCTTTGTGCCTGAAATACTTCTTAATACTTTAGGGGAACCAAACAGAATAAGTAGTGATAAGTAGGAAAGTAATAGGATTGCACAAGATGTAGTATATAATGTAGGATGCTTATTAAGGTATTATAAGTGTTATAGGTATGCAGGTGAAAGGTTAAATCTGCCTGTCAACAGACTGTTGGGATTAGACTAGAGGGGAGGAGCCAGTGCTGAGGTAGAGAAACGGTTTCTGTGAGAATGTCAGTTACGGCCCAGCCTCTGACAGAAATATACCTCAGGTCTGAGTAGCAGCAGAGCCACATGGCATGGGTGTCCAGAAGAGAGGGAGACTGTTACATAGGATACTGTGACTGATGAAAACAGGGAACAACTGAAGAAGGAGGTGACCATGACAGAGTGATCTAGTGGAGCCAGGTCTGTGAACTGCCTGAAGGATCGAGTGACCGACAGAGTCCTATTGCAAGACAGAGCAGGACATGGAACGAAGTGAGTGCCTTGAGTGGGCGTCCCTTAGGTTTCTTCAGTATCTTATAACTCGGTCCAGCTATATTGGCAACATCCCTCTAAGAGGAAAGAGACGTGGAACTGCTTGAGGACGAGAATGACTTCCAAGGACTGTGATGTAATACTTAGCTGTGTAGTGTTTGGAAGAAAAGGACTGGAACAACTAAAGTGAAGAATGTGTGCTTAATGATCCTCTTTGATAATGAAACATGCAAGAAGATTTGTGTCAGCTATCTAACGTACATTGTTGTTGCCAAGTTTATGTTCCGTAAAGGTACATTTTTTTTGACCTTGTGGTCTCCCTTAATGAACTGTGTACCATCTTGCCCTGGGAGGCAAAAACCATCTACAACATGCGACCTGCAAAGGTGTATCACCTCTGGAGTCCAATACCACACATCCAGCCAGAACCTCCATTTTTCATGTAGCGTGTCGAGGTGCGTCAGATGATTACCTCACCCACGACTACCACCCCGCACCACGTTACAATTGCAAGGGCGGTTTCTTACACAGTCTTAAGTGCAGTGTCTTGCAAAAGTATTTATAAGCCTTGAACTTTTCCACATTTTTCCACATTACACACACAAACTTAAATGTATTTTATTGGGATTTGATGTACCAACACAAATTAGCAAGTATTTGGGAAGTGTAAAGGGAATGATACATGGTTTTCTAAATATGTTAAAAATAAAAATCTGAAAATTGTGACATGTATTTGTATTGAGTTCCCTATAATCTGATACCTCTAAATGACCTATTGTTTCCAAACGTCACATAATTAAAAGTTGAGTCCACCTGTATGTCATTTATTCTTAGTATAACTACAGCTGTTCTGTGAAGGCCACTGATGTTTATTTGAGAACATTAGGGATCAATCAGCATCATGGAAACCAAGTAACACACCAGACAGATCAGGGAAGTTGTGGAGAAGAGTAAATCAGGGTTAGGTTATAAAAAAAAATCCCAAGCTGTGAACATTTCATGGAGCACTGTTCAATCCATCATCCCAAAATGGAAGGAGTATGGCATAACTGCAAACCTACCAAGACATGGCTGTCCACCTAGACTAATATCCCAACGAAGGAAAGCACTAATTAGAGAAGCAGCCAAGAGGCCCATTTTCACAGAGATCCGCAGACAACTATTAGTCGTAATCTCCACAAATCTGATCTTTATGAAAGAGTGGCAAGAATGAAAGCAATTTATGAAAGCAAGCTATAAGAAGTCTCATTCGCAGTTTGAAAAAAGCCAAGTAGGGGACACAGCTAGCATGTGGCAGAAGGTGCTCTGGTCAGATGAGACCAAAGTATACCTTTTTGGGGAATATGCAAAACGCTATGTGCAGCAGAAAACTAACACTGCACATCACACTTAAAACACTATCCTCACCGTCAAAGATGGTGGTGGTAGTATCATGCTGTGGGGATAATTTTTCTTCAGCAGGGACAGTGAAGCAAGTCAGAGTTGATGGGAAGATTGATTGAGCTAAATACAGGGCAATCCTGGAGGAAAACCTTGTGTCTGAATGGTCCAGTCAAAGTCCAGGTCTAAATCAAACTGAGAATCTATGGCAAGACTTGAAAATTGCTTTTATGGACGATCTCCACCCAGTCTCATTGAGCTAGAGCTATTTTGCTAAGACGAATACACACAAATTTCAGCCTCTAAATGTACAATGCTCGTAGAGATATACCCCAAAACAGTTGCAGCAGTAATTGCAGGGAAAGGTGGTCCTACAAACTATTGACTTGAGGGGGTTGAATACAAAAAGACATTACAATTTTCATATGTATAATTTTAAAATATTTAGAAAACCATGTATCATTTTCTTTATACTTCATAAATCTTCATAAATACTAGCTACTGTGTATTGATGTATTACATAAAATTAACTTACGTTTGTGGGTATAACATAGAAAAATGTGGAAAAGGTAACAGGGTATGCATACGTTTGCAAGGCACTGTATATGGGGGTAGCTAACCTTCCAAATTGTTCTCTGCCATCTGTTGCCATGGGTACCAAGGTCTAATAATACTGGATTTTAGCACGTCAAATTCTTTACTTACCTACAATAAGTAATGTCAGATGACTAGCAGCATCTTTTCTGACTACATCTATCTTCTTGGCCAGGTGGTATTGTACAGCGATAACTGTTAGTTGCTTTAAAAAGCATAGTACTTTTTTTTTTACACAAAATAATGAGATCTTGTGATAACCTGCGTGATGTTGAAATCGACTTCTAATGTGGCCGTGGAGTGCTGCGGGAAGCCACGCCTGGGATCCTACAACCTGAAGTTTGGACCCAACTCTAGCGATTAAGTCGGGGACATTAGAAGCAATTTAAGTACAGTTTTGTTTATTATTTTTAATTAGCATTATTAGAAAATGGCTGCTAATCTTTTTTTATATAAAATAGTCATAAATTAATAACAGTTACTTTTTAAGGAGTTGTCAAGATCACAACACATAAGTTGAGGTATGGAGTAACAACAAAACAAAGAAAACAATTTTAGGATCAGCTCACCTTTAGATTTGCTGTGGCCGGTTTTAGAGATCAGTGCACGGACAGTCAGCGGGCTGGATCTCGGGATAAATGAAGCAAGAAAAAAAATGTTTCATCCAGCACTTGAAGATATAGTATCCCACGAAAAGCAAGCTATGAGTAAGAGCCCTTGTTTGGCTTGAAATGCGTAAGACGAAATGATTTTAATTATTTGTACTTTTGTACACCAATAAAATTAATAATGTTTTTATCAAGTCCGTGAATTTCGTGGAATTGGGATACTATATCTTCAAGTGATGGATGAAACATTTTTTTTCTTGCTTGATGGTATGGAGTCCCTTGTTTAGGATCCTCATTTGCAGAGTGGAGAACAGTTGTAAAGAGAAGGATCTGTCCTGTCTTGCATTGGTATAAATGAGCACATTGCAATGCCCCATTTCCGCTATGGTGGCGCTGTAGGGATCGTAACACTCACAGTGATGTATCCCAACACAGAGTACAACTGACAGCTGAGAGTTTGGCCACTGTCCTTGAAGGATTAGATAAAGCTGAGAGCCCCTTTAAGGGATCAAGTTGAAAGCCATTTTAGAATCAGAGAACAGAAATGTCACTTCTGGGTCCACTATAAGCCACACATATCATCTGCTTGTGAATATTTACAAGTTTTTTCACCTATGATAACTGCAAAATCCCATTAAAAAATAGCAGTTATGAAAAAACAAGACAGGCACATGTAATACAGCTTAGTGAGTGCTAACCATGCTCAGTGATCTCAAATAAATGCATTTCGCCTAAAGAAATAAGGGGCTGAAGTATGAAAACTTAGTCAGTCATGTGCAGCAAGTAAAAGAAGCGTCACTGGTAATCTAACATTTTATGTTACACCACTTTTTATGCTATAGTTTTTTAAACATAGCCCATTTTGCTGGGAAGTTAACGAGTGAGAGGGAAGATGTTGTCCTGACATGTTGCCTGCAGTCAATATGTCACTATGCCCTTTTGGGCAATGACCCAGGACAAAATTACTGGGTAATCCAGGTTGTAGATAGTTGCCAACTAATTATTTCTTGCCTGGAGATATTGTATAAAATATCAGGAAGTTAAGAAGCAAAACAGTTTAATATGAAGAAATGACTTTTTTTGCCAATAGTCGCCATTCACCGGACAGCTTTAATGGAGAAAGTGTGTCTAACTCCCTAGTGACAACAGAATGGCTTTGTGTCCCCCTGGCCTTGGCACTGATCACATTAGTAGCCAATATCCCCTTTGTGTACACTCCTTGGAGGTTTTAGGCTAGGGCCCCACTTTGCGTTCTCCTACTTGCAGTTCTAAACGCACGTTTTGGGCTTAATTGATTTGACCAAAGTTGCCTTTTTCAGAAATTTAGCGCTGAAAACACATGCGTATTTACCGCATTTTTGATGCGTTTTTAGAGCTTTTTACCTGCTTTTCCACCTGCGTTTTGATAGATGCGTTTTGAACATCATGACACTGCTAAATAAAGAATAGTCAAACTCAATGAAAAAGTTTGAAAAAAAGAAACAAATCTATATTTTTGTGAAAAATAATGAAAATAGATTAATTTAATGAAATTATAGCGGTAATATGATATTTAATGGAAAAATAGCAATAATTTAATAAAATTCTAATTTTTAATTGTCGGACTATGTGTGTGTGTAAAGGGACATATGAAATCATTTTTTTGATGTCCAAAAAGCATGCGTTTTTGAAGTCCAAAACGCATGTTTTCTGCACTGGAAAAGCAGGTAAAACGCAGGAATTTGCTGGAATCTTGGTTTTTGCCATTTCTCATTGACTTCAATGTTAGCAAAACGCACCCAAAATGGCAAAAACAATTGACATGTTGCTTCTTTGAACGCATGGTTTTTGCCACAAAATATGCAAATTAAACGCAGCGTTTTAAAACGCAAAGTGGGGTCAGAAATTTCACAATTTCCATAGGATAACATGGAAAAACAAAACGCAAGCCATTTGGCCATAAAACGCTGCTGCTCAAAACGCTGCAGAAACGCAGGTTCAAAACGCAAAGTGAGGGCCTGGCCTTATACTTGGGATAAAAGTGTAAACTGTGCTAAACTCTGCTCTACTGGTAATCTAAAGATACATTTTTTATGTTGGTTTCCAGTATGTAGCTAAAAAATATCTGACTATGATTTGTTGATAAGAAGAAATCAGATTAGCAACGCTGAGAAAGTCTAACGAAGTCACATTAAATATGGGCTAATTTGGCAGTATACAATAGAAGGGATGTGGCTAGTACAATTTAGTGGACATTTCTATATGTCATACACAATTTTCTGGTCAAGAGAATGTGGCTGACATTATTTTTCAGCCTGACCCATATATTGTTAGTATAAATTACACAGGTTGTTACTTGAAAACTTAGAAGGGTGGCCTGAACGCTGAAGAAATGTCAATCTAAATCCCTATCCATTTATTGCCCCAATCTAAACCAATTTCTAATATGGCTGTATTAATAATTTCCTCCCCTTCCCTGACTACACTATGTACCTACTATTGATTCAAATGAAGTGTCATTTAGAGGCAAAGGCTGCAATCACTGTTACAGCCCCTGGCACCTCTCTAAAACAAAGCATCATACACTGAGCGCAAGGACAGTGTGCACTGGTCTGTTTTGCTTGCTTTACTTATGTCAGACAGCAATAGAACAGACACTGTCACAGGGAAAATCACACAGTGCACAGCGAGCAGGGAGAGACTCAGCAACTGAGATGGGTGTCACTGATGACACTTCATTTCAGGAAGCAGGCAGAGGCTGTGAGAGTGCCAGCAGCTGCTCTGATGACGCTTTGTTTGAATATCCCAGCATGCACTGGGATTCTCAAATGAATCATCATCAGACAGGATTTAGGCAAAAAATGAAAAGTAGTTAGATAGTGTAGTCGCGGAAAGTGTAGGGAATTTTTAATATAGCCATAACAGAAATTAGTTTAGATTGGGGCAATAAATAGATAAGGATTAGACTGAAATTTCTTCAGCCTTCGGACCACACCTTTAAGGACTATTTACATTGCATAATGTGCAGCGATAAAAGATTGCCGATAGGCAACATATTTGCAGATGAGCATTTGTTTAATAGCCGCTTTATGCAAACAGACGGCGCCGAACCAACCACAACAAATTCAGTTGTACAAAGATTGCCATTTGTTCTTGGGAGCACAGGTGCTATTTACACAGCAGGATGTGCTGCCGAAAACGATGATCCTTTGCACAGACCAAAAGACCATCTCACTTGATGATTGAGCAATTTGTTTGCTCATTGGTTGATCAGAAGTCTTTTGAGGCTGAAGAATTATAGTAAAAAGAGCGGACCTTTACAGTTATGCACAACAATCTTCAGATAAAAGCGACACCTACTCATGGAAAATTGGCTTCAGCTTACAATCAATCCCTATTGCAGACATTAGTAATACGTTACATGCACACAATAATGCCAGTCTCACTCCAGGTTTCAGCAGTGATCTAAAGCCCCATTACATTATGACACATTTTCCATACTTACTAAACACACAACTACAGTCAGAGCAGAACATCTCAACTAGAAATTAACACATATATCAAGAATGACAATGCGGTGCTAGCAGGCCATGCTAAAATATACTGCAATGAGTAAGGAATAGAATTCAACTAACTGCCCTAGAATAATGCCAAGAAAAAGAGGAGCAGCCGCAAAAAATACCCAGAGCTATTTTTTTAAAGTGAACCTGTCAGGTGCAATATACACCCAGAACCACGAGCAGTTCTGAGTGTATATTGCTAATCCCTGCCTAACTGTCCCTGTATACACTAGCATAGATAAAGGGATCTTTAGAAAAAGTATTTATGAAGATCCTTTATAATATGCTAATGACGCCAGGGACTAGTCGCAAGGCCGTTACTTCCTTTGGCTAGTCAGCCCCCTTAGCATGTAAGCACGCCCCATACTAACATGCTAATGAATGTGCAGCATCAGAGGCATGATCGCTCTCACAGGTCTCTGCTGCCACCGTGCCCAATTATGGATTTCGGTTCAGTGCGCATGATCAGACGTCTAGGGGAATGCCCTTGCTAGTCCCTGCGCTCATTAGCATATTATAAAGAATCTTTAGAAATACTTTTTCTAAGGATTTCTTTATGTTTGCTACTAGATACAGGGACAGTTAGGCAGGGATTAACAATATACACCCAGAACTGCTCATGGTTTTGGGTGCATATTGCACCTGACACGTTCACTTTAAGCTCTTGTTCCACAGTTTTGCATAATCTCTTTGTGCAACTTTAATGACTACCAAAGTATACTATTAAAGGTAATTGGCAAAGCAGTGAGAATTTTGACTGCATTGTGTATTGCTGATTGACTAGGTTACCAGTTACCCTACAGATACAGAGTGGTTGCATCCCTAGGCAAGGAGCACATGCCACTTGCAGGAACTATGCTTTAGAGCAGGAGTCTAAAACACATGGCCTGCGACCCTTAACCCCTTCAGCCCCCAGCCTGTTTTCACCTTAAAGACCCGGCCATTTTTTGCAATTTTGACCAGTGTCACTTTGACAGGTTATAACTCTGGAACACTTCAACAGATCCTGGCGATTCTGAGATTGTTTTTTCGTGACATATTGTACTTCATGTCAGTGGTAAATTTAGGCCGATATGTTTTGCGTTTATTTGTGAAAATTTCGGAAATTTGGCGAAAATTTTGCAATTTTCAAAATTTGAAATTTTATGCCCATAAATCTAAAAGATATGTCACACAAAATAGTTACTAAATAACAGTTCCCACTTGTCTGCTTTACACCAGCGCAATTTTTGAAAAAAAAAAAAATTTCCATTAGGAAGTTAGAAGGGTTCAAAGTTCATCAGCAATTTCTCATTTTTCCAACAAAATTTACAAAAAAACATTTTTTAGGTACCACATCACATTTGGAGTGATTTGAGAAACCTAGGCGACAGAAAATACCCAAAAGTGACCCCATTCTAAAATCTGTACCCCTCACTCTGCTCAAAACCACATCCAAGAAGTTTATTAAGCCTTTAGGAGCTTCACAGCAACCAAAGCAATGTAGACGAAAAAATCTAAATGTTACTTTTTTAACACAAAAATGTTACTTTAGCCATAAAAATTAGTATTTTCACAAGGGTATCAGGAAAAATGCATCATAAAATGTATTGTGCATATTCTCCTGAGTACGCAGATACCCCATATGTGGTGGAAATCAAATGTTGGGACTCGGAAGGCAAGGAGCGCCATTTGAATTTTTGAGTGCAAAATTAGCTGCACTCATTAGCGGACGCCATGTCGGGTTTGAAGACTCCCTGAGGTGCCTAAACAATGGAGCTCCCCCATAAGTGACCCCATTTTGGAAACTAGAGCCCTCGAATATTTTTTCTAGATGTTTGATGTGCACTTTGAACCCCTGGGGGCTTCATAGAAGTTTATAACGTTGAGCCGTGAAAAGAAAAATTATTTTTTTTTACCACAAAACTGTTGCTTCAACCAGGTAGCTTTTTTTATCACAAGGGTATCACGAAAAAATGCACCATAAAATGTATTGTGCATTTTCTCCTGAGTACGCAGATACCCCATATGTGGTGGAAATCAAATGTTTGGGCACACGGCAGGACTCGGAAGGCAAGGAGCGCCATTTCACAGTAAAATTGGTTGGAATTATTAGCGGACGCCATGTTGCGTTTGGAGACCCCCCTGAAGTGCCTAAACAATGGAGCTCCCCCACAATTGACCCCATTTTGGAAACTAGACCCCTCATGGAATTTATCTAGCTGTTTAGTGAGCACTTTGAACCCCTGGAGGCTTCCCAAACGTTTGTAATGTTCAGCCGTGAAAATATTTTATTCTTTTTTTTACCACAAAATTGTTTTTTCAAACAGGTAGCTTTTTTTTCCACAAGGGTATCAGGAAAAAATGCACCATAAAATGTATTGTGCAATTTCTCCTGAGTACAGAGATACCTCATATGTGGTGGAAATCAATTGTTTGGGCGTACGACGGGGCTCAGAAGAGAAGGAGCGCCATTTCACAGTAAAATTGATTGGAATTATTAGCAGACGCCATGTTTCATTTGGAGACCCCCTGAGGTGCCTAAATAATGGAGCTCCCCCACATGTGATCCCATTTTGGAAACTAGACCCCCCCCATACAAAAAAAATAGTTTGGCGAAATAAAAAATACAGACATCAGTTAAAAAAAAAAAAAAAGAATAAAAAAAAAAATGAGCGCCTGCCACTAAGACCAGTGCCAAACGTGAGAGCAATGCACGAGTCTCGCATCGCATCATCCACCGCAGTCTGGAAGCGAGCAACTGCGCTGGATAATGCGATGCGAGAGGGCGGGGTGGCAGATGAGAAAGGGCGCAGCGGATGGAAAATGGGAAAGGGCGCAGCGGGTGGAGGAGCGGCAGAGGATGGGAAAGGGCACAGCGGATGGATGATGGGAAATGGCGCAGCGGATGGAGGAGCGGCAGAAGATGGGGGGAGGGAGGTGAGATGGGGATACCTACCTTACAGGATGGATCTAGGCAGCAGGATCACAGCAGACAGAAGAGGCAGCAGATGAAGGAGGCAACAGATTGAGGAGGGTGAGAGGGGGCAGTAGATGAAGAGGATGGGAGAGAGCAGGCAGCAGATCGGAGAGGGGGGCAGAGTCTGATGGGAGAGAGATGGCACATGGAGGAGGGGGGGCCCCGGGGGGAGGGTGGCTTGCAGCAGTACATGTGGGGGGAGGGTGGCTTGCAGCAGTACATGTGTGGGGAGGGTGGCTTGCAGCAGTACATGTGGGGGGAGGGTGGCTTGCAGCAGTACATGTGGGGGGAGGGTGGCTTGCAGCAGTACATGTGGGGGGAGGGTGGCTTGCAGCAGTACATGTGGGGGGAGGGTGGCTTTCAGCAGTACATGTGGGGGGAGGGTGGCTTGCAGCAGTACATGTGGGGGGAGGGTGGCTTGCAGCAGTACATGTGGGGGGAGGGTGGCTTGCAGCAGTACATGTGGGGGGAGGGTGGCTTGCAGCACATGTGGGGGGAGGGTGGCTTGCAGCAGTACATATGGGGGGAGGGTGGCTTGCATCAGTACATGTGGGGGGAGGGTGGCTTGCAGCAGCACATGTGGGGGGAGGGTGGCTTGCAGCAGTACATGTGGGGGGAGGGTGGCTTGCAGCAGTACATGTGGGGGGAGGGTGGCTTGCAGCAGTACATGTGGGGGGAGGGTGGCTTGCAGCACATGTGCTGCAAGCCACCCTCCCCCCACATGTACTGCTGCAAGTCACCCTCCCCCCACATGTGCTGCAAGCCACCCTCCCCCCACATGTGCTGCAAGCCACCCTCCCCCCACATGTGGGGGGAGGGTGGCTTGCAGCACATGGAGGGATAGGAGGTGTAGTGGCGATGGAGAAGGGGCAGCCGATGAAGGAGGCGGCGGCCGCCGATCAGGAACAGTGGGGGCCGATTCGGGGGCAGCAGCAGCTGAAAAAGGTGGGTGCGACGGCGGCGGGGACAGCGGTGGATCGGGAGCGTCGGCGGGGACAGTGGCAAGCGTGGCGGCGGGGACAGTGGCGAGCGTGGCGGCGGGGACAGCGGTGGATCGGGAGCGGCGGCGGGGACAGTGGCGGCGGGGACAGCGGTGGATCAGGAGCAGCGGCGGGGACAGTGGCGAGCGTGGCGGCGGGGACAGCGGTGGATCCGGAGCGGCGGGGACAGTGGCGAGCGTGGCGGCGGGGACAGCGGTGGATCCGGAGCAGCGGCGGGGACAGTGGCGAGCGTGGCGGTGGGGACAGTGGCGGCGGGGACAGCGGTGGATCGGGAGCAGCGGCGGGGACAGTGGCGAGCGTGGCGGCGGGGACAGTGGCGGCGGGGACAGCGGTGGATCGGGAGCGGCGGCGGGGACAGCGGTGGATCGGGAGCGGCGGCGGGGACAGTGGCGAGCGTGGCGGCGGAGACAGCGGTGGATCCGGAGCAGCGGCGGGGACAGTGGCGAGCGTGGCGGCGGGGACAGCGGTGGATCCGGAGCAGCGGCGGGGACAGTGGCGAGCGTGGCGGCGGAGACAGCGGTGGATCGGGAGCAGCAGCGGGGACAGTGGCGAGCGTGGCGGCAGGGACAGCGGTGGATCGGGAGCAGCGGCGGGGCGATCGGAGACAGCGGCGGGGCTGGCGGTGGCGATCGGAGCCGCGGCGGGGCTGGCGGTGGTGGGCGGGGGTATCGGAGACAGCGGCGGTGGCGGGCGGGGCGATCGGAGACAGCGGCGGGGGCGGGCGGGGCGATCGGAGACAGCGGCGGGGGCGGGCGGTGCGATCGGAGACAGCGGCGGGGCTGGCAGGGCGATCGGGGACAGGGGCGAGCGATCGGGGACAGGTGCTGGCGGCAACTTACCGATGGGCACCCGCAGAGACCGCTCTCCTCGGCTTCCAGGCACGGTCACAGGCCGCAGATCCACATTGATTGGAGAGAGCGGTCACAAGACCGGTCTCTCCAATCAGAGCTGGGGGCGGGTGAAGCACCGATCACCCAGCTCCAGCCAATGGCCAGTGCTACAGCAGCACTGATCAGGACTGGATTTAAATGTTCCAGCCATTTTCAATGGCTGGAACATTACAGTGACTGTAATTGGCTGAGCGGCGTTTGTCAGCCAATCACAGCCTCTGTAGGTTCGAGGAGGAGGCACCACCCCTCCTGAGGTCAGGCAGAGGTCCCCTCCTTCCAGAATCTACCGTTTAATCAAAGAAATTGGACTCCCCGGGGCTCCGGGACCGCGATTTCGCCATGACGTGCTGGGTACGTCATGGGTTGTTTAGCACCATGTCACCGTGACGTACCCAGTACGTCAAAGGTCTTTAAGGGGTTAATGCGGCCCCTGAGGTTGCTTCTTGTGGCCTGCAGGCACATAAACCCCTTGACGATTGTGGCTCGCTTCAGTAGCCTTCTTCCATTGGTGCTTTATTTCAGTTGAATGTATAGGCGGCAAGTAGAGCAGCTCTATGCACAGCTACACTAATGGCAGCCGCAACCCAATCACAGGCCAGCACCTGACATCATACACCACTGTCACCTGCTTGTCCCTGATTGGCGGCTGCAATTGGTATAGCTGTGCAGAGAGCTTGTCTCTGCTCGGCGCCAGTAACACATTCAACTGACGGCAGCGACCCATTGCACCAGCGGAGTTCATCTTGTTTTGCTACCACATTTGAGAGTAGCATAATGTAGGGGCAGATACTCTGATTTCAGTGGTGTGTCATTTACTGAGCTGCTTGCTGTCATTTTTATACAATCACTGTTTTATCTGCTACAGATCTAGCAGTTATTTTAAAGGGTTGGTCCACTACAAAGTATAGTGGCCACACATCGATGTAAAGCTCATAAGGAAAGCTTTTCTCAAATACCTTGTGTAGCAATTGTGCCTTTAAGTGGCTCTATTGCGGTCTGCTCATCCCCATCACGTGCCCCCTGGCTTTGTGACCACTGAGATCCGGTGATGTCACGTCAACTTCCAGTTGACCCGACATCCCCAAGGTGGGACCCAGTCTCCGTGAGTGACTGGGCTGTGGACGGAGTTTCACCGCTCATCACAGCCCAGCATCTCGCTCGCTTTCTTCTTCACTGCAGACCGCCGCAAGCACTAGAGATGCTGGGTTGTGATGATAATAATAATAAATAATAAATAATTTGATCAAAACTACACTAAGCAGCCCAGTATGTGATACATCTCTGGAATCAGGATCTCTGCTCCTATATCATGATGCTCTCAGTTTAGGTTGCAAACATTTGGTGACAGATAGTTTTAGGAATGTCTGAAAATTGAATACCCACCATCCACAAATTTCAAAGTTTTTTCTACTAGAACACTATGTATTTCAGAAACATCATGAGATCTTTACCATAGTAAGAATCATGGGGTCTCAAACTCTGTTTGGGTCACATTAGTGACTTTGCATTTACTGTAATTTTCCTCTGAATTAAATGGAAGATATTTATCAAGAAAAACTTTGGATGTTCTTATCTTCCTGAAGTCTAAATAGATTTACTTTGGAGAGTTGGGTAAGGCAGGACATCTGTTCCTGAAGGATGGTCTGTTATTCTGTGTACACCAGTGAAAGATATTTTTTTCTTTTGCTCTTTTGTCTCATGTCAGTGTGAAAAATACATTTATGTAAAAATGTCAGACAGTCTATACCTAACTACAGATGTCAGGTATTAAATGTAAAATAAGCGTTGTTTCCCAGGGATTTTTATGTGTAAAAAGTAGAAAATATGAACATTCTGCTGTAAACTCTGTTATAGACTCATTCCTTTTACTTGCAGGGATTAGATGAGAGACGTGATATAACAAGATAGAGTCCACTTTACCATATTAAAATGCATGTTCATGAGATTAATCATCAACCAAAGAATGTATTTCTCATTGAAGTGGAACAGTAGAAATGTGTCCCATTAATATTCGCAATCTTCCCAACATGCCTGAATTACGCATCATTTCTCCCCGGGAGCTTTTCCCAGAACAGGTGAATTTCATAGAGAAAACATCTTTTTTTAATTGGTTAATTAAACAATATGGATAACTCTGCTGGGCATATTACCCATGTACTTTAGATACTAAGTTAGCACTTATGTCCATGTATATAATAGATTTGGACAAAGTGTTTATAAATAGCGTTTTTAAAATTGTTTTCAGCCTTTCTACACATAAACCACAATTTACAAATGTTGTATATCTAAGAAAACAGAACTATCTAAAAAAAATGAAGTCGCAACATTTGGTAACTACTTCTTTTTCCATATTTTGCTCTCTTCATATATATATATATATATATATATATATACACACACACACACACACACACACACACACACACACACACACACACACACACACACACACACACATATATATATATATATAAAGATCATGTTATTGGAAGCCTAAATTATTTAGCAAGGAGTCACTTTCTAAATATTTCAAGGGAATCTGCAATTCTTTCTCTAGCAAACTAAAGAGTCATTGAATATTTCTTAATTCTTGTGTTACAATTTGAAAGAAAAGAGAAAATGTTACTCTTACCAGTAAATCTGCGAGTGTCATTGACTGAACTGAAGCATCATGTCTTAGTGGAGTCTTACTTCTCAACTTACAAATTGAGAGGAAGAGAAGAGCTGCACGTTTCTTTTTCGTCGTCTTCACCTCTGGTTAAAAAAAAAAAGTTTCATTTAAGTAATGCTGAGTGGTATGTAGGCAAACCAATGAGATCTGAACTTTCACATTACATCTAAAGAAATAGAAGAGTATGACATAAATGGAAGAATAAGAACTACGTGTAAAACTAGTCTTAATACAGAGAATATTTTGCTCAATTCGGGCAATGAAATGTCATCAAGAAACTCCAGGGGCTAACTTTTGTGAAAAATTCAGAAACACAACTGACAAAACATACTTTTCTCAGAAACCTTATAACAGACATATACTCGCTGCTTTTAGTTCCCATATCTCTCAGACTGGTAAACCTCTATGATCTAATAGGTACTAGGGTTATGAAAACGACTTCCTATTCCCCTGACCATTGGGCTAAGCCTAATCATTTAAAGAGTAACTAAACATTTAGAGAACTTTTGACTTGTCATAAAGACATGTAAGAAATGTTGGTCAGGGTCCAGATGATAGGACCAGCATAGGTTATTTAAAAGGGGATATGAGTGATCAACTGAGTGCTGCTCGCATCCAAGACTGATGATAGGTTTAAAGACTCTCTGTTGAGTCCGTCCACAGTGTTGGGGCAGAGTAGTGCACTGCTCAGTAGTGATGAGTGAGCACTACCATGCTCCGATGCTCAGTACTCGTAATGAGCAGTCTAACGTTTGGACAGGCACAACTTGTGTACATAGAATAATGGAAGTCTATGGGGAATTCAAGCATTTTTCTGGAAGATCTTCCAAAAAATGTTCACGTTCCCCACAGACTTCCATTATAATCGGCAAAAGAGTTGCGCTCGTCCGACTGCTCGTCTGAGCATGGCAGTGCTCACTCATCACTAGTGCTCAGCTAAGAGCTTCTACCTCTCTGTTTTAGCAATCTGTGCTAATAATAGCACCCAGACCCCACCGATCAAATCTTCTGACATGTTTCTACAACATGTCAAATTTTGTTCTAAAAGCTCAGTTACACATTTAGCTTAATAATGAAAAGTTAAAAAAAATTGGAAAAAATGTCCATAAAACCTAGTGACATGGGTAATAAATGACTGATTACATAGGTTTTGAAAGTACTAAGTCATTGTACATTAACCACTTCAGGACTGGGAATTTTTCATTTTTTTGCACTTTTGTTTTTTCCTCCTCTTTGTCTATGGAAAAATAAAAAAAGTATGGCTTTTAGACAGACATTTAAGGGCTTTAATTTTTGCAGGACGAGCTGTAGTTTTGAATGACACTATTCATTTTTATTATACTTACAAAAAACAAACCCTCACCACGCTTATCATCCTAATAGACACTGGGAATCATTCCTGTTCGGTGGGTGATAAATGTCCAGCTGGTGAAGCCCAGCAACGGATGAATATATTGGAACGAAAAAGTCAGCACTTCCATCCAACAGATTAAAAAAAAAATTCTTTATTGGTTATCTATTTAAAACAGTATATGTAAGATTCCACGGCATTGTAGATTTAAAACGTTTTTTAAATCTATAATGCCGTATAATCCTATACTTACTGTTTTTAATGGATAACCAATAAAGAAGAATTTTTTACCTATCCGGATGGAAGTGTTGACTTTTTCGTTTCAATATATTCATCCATTACTATTAATTTTACCGTATTTATGCAATTTCGGCAATGAATTGGGTTTTTTTTTTATTGCTTTCATTGTGCAGTAAAAATGACCTGGAATTCTGGTTCTTCAGGACGGTATAATTATGGTGTATATTTTTTGTAAAGTAGTGAAAAAAAGGAAAATGTTTGTAAAAAAAACATTTTGGTAAATGGGTTAGTGTTGCTATTTTTCAAGAGGCACAAAGAGAGATCAGTATATAAATGTATATATACACTTCCTGCGCAACTGTCTAATTGCCAGAAAACCCAGTGTACATCACCTAATTATATTTATACAAGATCCTAACTGACACAATATACTAACCTCAGTAGTTAGTAAATTGGTACTGGTGGGTGAGTCCAATAATGGTGTCTTGGATTTGTTTGGTGGTGTGGTATTACTTTGATTCAGGTAAGAATCCAATATTGTGCATGACTTCCGTAAGTATCGGAAATAGCACTGTTTGGTGACGTCTTCCTTGTGGATAAGTCACTGTTCCACCTTGACTCTTTAAACAACTACTTATGGCTATCAATTAGTGCGCCTGTGGTACTAATCATTCCCTTGGATTTTCATCATTACCATTGGAACTATATTGGAAATGAGTCATCTAAATAAATAGTGGTATAAATAAATATATAACTATTCTTATTACACTGCTAAAATATTTATTAATATAAAAAGTAAAACACAAAAAAAATCTGTGAAGAATATCAGGAGACATACTCAATTTAAAATATATATGAAAAAAGCTGTATGCTGTTTCCCAAATAAGTCTATGGTGGGAGTAATTTATATAATCAGTACTGTTAATAAATTGTTGACATAATTTTATAAAAATTCCATTACATTTTTTAGACACTGAAATGCCATTAAGATCATACTGAACATCCATCTGGTTTCTGCTCTTGACATTTGTTTTCTATGGTTACACACTGTCCAATCTGGTTTGGCTATTTCAATACCTCAATAAGGGGTGCCTTTTATCAGTGTTGTTTTTCGATAATGTGTGGATAATAGGTGACCCCATGTTTGTTATTTATTTTGTACGGCTGTTCTCTGATTGATACTTGATGCGGGTATTTTTTACGTCCTATATAACTTTGTTGCAGGGGCATTTGATCCGATATATAACCCCTTTAGGTCTACGTGTTATACATTTTTTTTTTATTTAAAATTAATTAGTACCTTGACTGTCTGAGCTGTGTGTTTTGCTTACTCTGCTTAGTCTCACAACACATGGCACATTTTTTACATGAAATAAAAACAAAAAAACCTTTTTCATTAAGAGTGAATTGGAGGGAAATTATTTTTTTTCTTTTCATTCGCTCTCCTATACAATGTACTACAAAGGGAAATATCATGTTTCCAATATTTCTGGCTTGTATGAACAAAAGGTTTGGATGGGTAGGGAATTTTTCTCGCATTAGCGTATCATGATGCAGTATATCCCAGGGTTTTGGGTTATTTATTTATTTTTTTAAATAAAAAAAACTCTGTATAGTGTGATAAATGGAGCCATGATTTTGGACAATTACGGTATCCTTTGTTAATATATTGATTGTGAGTATTGTTACTTTCAATAATCTGTCTGTGTTATTTGCCCCTGGATTCTATTATTTCCATTAATTGTGATAAATACCCTTTCTATATGATTTTGTTTCTCATTATTTCTACCTCACTTTTATAGCCAATTAGTACAATTGTGTCTTTTTTTTCATAAATTGTTTTTTTGGAATATTATTGAGCAATTAGAGGTGGTTACGGCTACCCATCTGGATAAAACTATTGCAATCTGTTGGTTTTTGGTAAGATTTTATTTATGTAATTTACCTCTTTTAAATAGATGGTAAGGTCCAGGAAATGAATCTCTTTCTTACAATAAATAAGAATGAAATTCAGGAAAAACTAATTTTATTTTTTTCCTGTAAAAATTCTAGTAATGTTTCCTCCTTACCCAACCATATGCAGAAAACATCATCTATGTATCTTTTCTAGCGACCAAGTTTGTCTTTTGACTTCTAGATAGATGATGATTTCTTTATAGTCAGGTAGTGAAGAAACATTACTAAAAATAATAAAATTCGTTTTTTCCTGAATTTTATTCATATTTGTAGTAAGAAAATTATTAATTTCCTGGACCTTACCATCTACATATGCAGAGTAGATAAATTACATAAGAATTCTTGCGAAAAATTATCGGACTGCAATAGTTTTATCCAGTCGGGTAGCTGTCACCTCCTCTAATTGCTCAATACATTTTTCCAAAAAGCCAATTTATGGAAAAGCCACAATTGTACTAACTTGACTATAAACGTTAGGTAGCAATAATATGAAAAAAATTATAGAAAAAGGGTATGATCAATCACAATTAATGGAAATTAAGGAATCAAAGTGCAAATAAGACAGACAGATCCTTATTGAAAATAAAAAATACTCGCAATTAATACATTAACAAAGAAGAATTATCCAAAATCATATTTCCATTTCTAACATAACATGCAGATTTTTTTTTTATTTCAAACCATTAAAAAAAATGATTGGGATATACTGCACAGGACTAATAGGGTAAAATGTCCTATCCTATACTAAATGATATAAACAATTATTATAACAAGTAGACCAAAAGGTCTTATATATAGGATCAAATGCCCATGCAACAAAGTTTACATACAATGTAAAAAACGCCCCCATCATGTATAAATGAGAGAATAGCCATACAATATTAATTCCAAACATGGGGGCACCTAAAACCGAGACACATTACCAAAAAACAACACAGATAAACGCACCCATTATTGAGGTATTGAAATAGTCAAACAATATTGGATAATGGGTAACTATACAAAACGAATGTCAAGAGCAGAAACCAGATGGATATTCAGTATGAACTCATTGGCACTTTAGGGTCTAAGTAATGTTTGCTTTTTTATAAAGACATAGCGTGACCGTGCTCAGATTATTCGGATTTATAGTGCACTAACAGTACAGGACCTTAACATTTTATTAACATTTATATCACTCCCACTACAGACCTCAATAAAGATATATTTGGGAAACAGCGTACACGTTTTGATCATTTACAGTATATTTACATTGGGTATGTACCGTATTTTTCGCTTTATAAGACGCACTTTTGTTCCCCCAAATTTTGGGGGACAGTAGGGGGTGCGTCTTATAAGCCGAATATACGGGGGAGTATATATATATATATGTACACTGCAGGGTCCAGGGGAGGTGGGGGCAGCAGCTCTGGTGTGCAGGGGAACGCTGCGGGCTGCAGCCTTTGATCTCCTGCTCCCGCTCATATAATATGCACAGCCGCTGTCCATCTCCAATGGTGCTGAAATCGCACGCAGTGATGGGCTGGGGGAGCGGTGCATATTATATGAGCCTGCGCTCCCCTGTGATGGAACATGTCCCCCCCCCTGTGTTAGATTTGGCCCCCAGGCTGCTGCTCATTCTAAAATAAAAAATCTTTACTTACCCCTGCAGCATTTCTCCCCGGTGTCCCTGCTTCCACTGTGATCAGGCACGCAGAGATCTCAGGCTGCTGTGCCGATCACATGACCGCACTGAGAACCAGGAAGTAAGGAAGAGAAGCACGGAGGGATACAGGAGGGAGATAAACGCTGGAGGAGGTAAGGAAAGAGGGTTTTATTTTACTATGGGCAGCATCATGGGGGCGATATCTAACACAGGGGGACTTGTGCGATCTATAGGGGCCATGGGCAGCACTATGGGGGCGATATCTAACACAGGTGGACTTGTGCGATCTATATAGGAGCCATGGGCAGCACTATGGGGGCGATATCTAACACAGGGGAACGTGTGCAATCCATAGGGGGCCATAGGCAGCACAGGGGAATGTATGCAATCCATAGGGGTCATAGGCAGCACAGGGGAACATGTGCAATCCATAGGGGACCATAGGCAGCACAGGGGAATGTATGCAATCCATAGGGGGCCATAGGCAGCACAGGGGAATGTATGCAATCCATAGGGGGGCATAGGCAGCACAGGGGAACGTGTGCCATCACAAGGGGGCTATATTCAATATAAGGGGGCCATATCCAGATTAAGGGGGCTAATATTAGGATGGGGGGCTATGAGGGACATATATCCTATATGATTTGTTGAGGGACACTGGCATTATAAGATGGACCCCATTTAACATTAAAAAAAAATAAATTCTCTTTTCCTTCACCAAATTTGGGGGTGCGTCTTATAATCAGGTGCGTCTTATAAAGCGAAAAATACGGGTATAGTGATATTCTTCACTTATTTTTTATGTTTTCATTTTTATGTTAAAAAATATTTTAGCAGTGTAATAAGAAGAGTTACTGATTTATACCACTATTTAATTATATTATTGATTTCCAATAAAGTTGCAATGATAGTGACAAAAATCCAAGGGAATTATTAGATCTAATTGGCAGTCATAAGTAGCTATTTAAGGAGTCAGGGTGTAGCAGTCACTTATCCCTGAGGAAAAAAGATTAAAGGGTTATTCCCATATCCAAGATCCTATCCCAAGACATAATAGTAATAATAATAATAATAATAATAATAATATTAGCAATTACTTCCAATTAGAAATGTAGTATAGTTCTACTGATATAGCCCTGTCTCTTACCTCATGTGCAGGGCATTTTAGCTTAGGTATCCATGGTTACGACCACGAGCAAGTAACTGACTGTCACTATATGAGTGGACATAACCATGGATACGTAAGCTAAAGCTACAATGCCCTACACATGAGGAAAGAGATATGGCTATATCAGAAAACCTATACCACTTTTCTAATTATAGGTATTTGCCAAAATTATTGTTATTACACCTATTACATATTGGGATAGGATCTTGGAGATGGGATTAACCCTTTAACTTTAATCAGTAGTGACTTACTAACTATTGAAGTACTAACTAAACATAGTATATTGAGTCATTGGTTACACTTTACATGGTAGTTAGGATCTTATAAAAGTGTAATTTGGGGACGCACGATGGGTTTAGTTGTGGACTATTAGATTATTGTGCTTGAGATATATACAGTGCCTACAAGTAGTATTCAACCCCCTGCAGATTTAGCAGGTTTACACATTCGGAATTAACTTGGCATTGTGACATTTGAACTGTAGATCAGCCTGGAACTGTGAAATGCACTGCAGCAAAAAAGAATGTTATTTCTTTTTTTTTTTTTTTTTTTAAATTGTGAAAAGTTTATTCAGAGGGTCATTTATTATTCAACCCCTCAAACCACAAGAATTCTGTTTGGTTCCCCTAAAGTATTAAGAAGTATTTCAGGCACAAAGAACAATGAGCTTCACATGTTTGGATTAATTATCTCTTTTTCCAGCCTTTTCTGACTAATTAAGACCCTCCCCAAACTTGTGAACAGCACTCATACTTGGTCAACATGGGAAAGACAAAGGAGCATTCCAAGGCCATCAGAGACAAGATCGTGGAGGGTCACAAGGCTGGCAAGGAGTACAAAACCCTTTCCAAGGAGTTGGGCCTACCTGTCTCCACTGTTGGGAGCATCATCCGGAAGTGGAAGGCTTATGGAACTACTGTTAGCCTTCCATGGCCTGGACAGCCTTTGAAAGTTTCCACCCGTGCCGAGGCCAGGCTTGTCCGAAGAGTCAAGGCTAACCCAAGGACAACAAGGAAGGAGCTCCGGGAAGATATCATGGCAGTGGGGACTTTGGTTTCAGTCAATACCATAAGTAACGTATTCCCCCGCAATGGTCTCCGTTCCAGACGAGCCCGTAAGGTACCTTTACTTTCAAAGCGTCATGTCAAGGCTCGTCTACAGTTTGCTCATGATCACTTGGAGGTCTCTGAGACAGACTGGTTCAAGGTTCTCTGGTCTGATGAGACCAAGATCAAGATCTTTGGTGCCAACCACACACGTGACGTTTGGAGACTGGATGGCACTGCATGCGACCCCAAGAATACCATCCCTACAGTCAAGCATGGTGGTGGCAGCATCATGCTGTGGGGCTGTTTCTCAGCCAAGGGACCTGGCCAACTGGTCCGCATCCATGGGAAGATGGATAGCACGGCCTACCTGGAGATTTTGGCCAAGAACCTCCACTCCTCCATCAAGGATCTTAAGATGGGTCGTCATTTCATCTTCCAACAAGACAACGACCAAAAGCACACAGCCAAGAAAACCAAGGCCTGGTTCAAGAGGGAAAAAATCAAGGTGTTGCAGTGGCCTAGTCAGTCTCCTGACCTTAACCCAATTGAAAACTTGTGGAAGGAGCTCAAGATTAAAGTCCACATGAGGCACCCAAAGAACCTAGATAACTTGGAGAAGATCTGCATGGAGGAGTGGGCCAAGATAACTCCAGAGACATGCGCCGGCCTGATCAGGTCTTATAAAAGACGATTATTAGCTGTAATTGCAAACAAGGGTTATTCCACAAAATATTAAACCTAGGGGTTGAATAATAATTGACCCACACTTTTATGTTGAAAATTTATTAAAATTTAACTGAGCAACATAACTTGTTGGTTTGTAAGATTTATGCATCTGTTAATAAATCCTGCTCTTGTTTGAAGTTTGCAGGCTCTAACTTATTTGCATCTTATCAAACCTGCTAAATCTGCAGAGGTTGCAGCAGGCCTTCATGGTAAAATAGCTGCTAGGAAACCACTGCTAAGGACAAGCAACAAGCAGAAGAGACTTGTTTGGGCTAAAGAACACAAGGAATGGACATTAGACCAGTGGAAATTTGTGCTTTGATCTGATGAATCCAAATTTGAGATCTTTGGATCCAACCACCGCGTCTTTGTAGAAAAGGTGAACGGATGGACTCTACATGCCTGGTTCCCACCGTGAAGCATGGAGGAGGAGGTGTGATGGTGTGGGGGTGCTTTGCTGGTGACACTGTTGGGGATTTATTCAAAATTGAAGGCATACTGAACTAGCATGGCTACCACAGCATCTTGCAGCGTCATGCTATTCCATCCGGTTTGCTTTTAGTTGGACCATCATTTATTTTTCAACAGGACAATGACCCCAAACACACATCCAGGCTGTGTAAGGGCTATTTGACCAAGAAGGAGAGTAATGGTGTGCTACGCCAGATGACCTGGTCTCCACAGTCACCAGACCTGAACCGAATCGAGATGGTTTGGGGTGAGCTGGACCACAGAGTGAAGGCAAAAGGGCCAACAAGTGCTAAGCATCTCTGGGAACTCCTTCAAGATTGTTGGAAGACCATTTCCGGTGACTACCTCTCGAAGCTCATCAAGAGAATGCCAAGAGTGTGCAAAGCAGTAATCAAAGCAAAAGGTGGCTACTTTGAAGAACCTAGAATATAACATGTATTTTCAGTTGCTTCACACTTTTTTGTTAAGTATTTCATCCCACATGTGTTAATTCATAGTTTTGATGCCTTCAATGTGAATCTACAATTTTCACAGTCATGAAAATACAGAAAACTCTTTGAATGAGAAGATGTGTCCAAACTTTTGGTCTGTACTGTATATATATATATATATATATATATATATATATATATCAGTGGTTGTTAGAGGCACATGATTGTTGAACAAATCAACCATCATGTGCAGGAAAAGATACCGAGCCCACATCAAAGGCAGGGATACGACCATTAACATACCAGTACATCAAAGTTTGCTAAGGGTTAAAATTTGAAGGGGTGGGCCACTTTATCTGTATTTAACAAATAAGTTGATGACATGATTTTGTGTACGTTTACTATCATATACAGTACTGTGCGAAGGCAGGTATGTAAAAATGCTAGAAAGAATGCTTAAAAAAATAGAATTGTTAATAGTTTATTTTTCTGAAATAACCAAATGCAAAGTGAGTGGACAAATGTGAAATCTAAATTAAAATTTGATATTACCACTGTTTGCCTTCAACACATTGCTATCAATGAGGTTATTAATGGTTGTCTGAGGGATGCTGTGCCAAGCTGATTCAACTTAGGAATGCAAATTTTCTAGATCCATTGCTTGCTTGCAGCTCCTTTGGCAATTGCTGTTCTAGATATGCAAGATAGGAGACAAGTCCAGAGATGCTCCAAGCCATGATAGCATGTTTAGGCCACACAAGCAGGTATTAGTAGCACGAGCAACTTGTGGCCTGGCGTTAATGTGTTGAAAAACGCCTCTTGGAACAGATTGGTTCCCCGACCAAATCAATGCAAAGCCAAGCTGTTACACTTTGTGCACAATTATTGTTACGCAAGTATTTTGATCATATCATCGTTTATATGCATGATGTACAATGCAAAGCTGTATACTATAGTGTACCTGGAGTAAAGACTAGATGGTCTAGTTGCTATACATTATACCATTCCTCACCATGATCCTGAAAGTAGGACAGGTGTGACATTCCCTCCGGAAGTCTTCATCATTGCCATCACATCACCATTCTCAAAGGCTTATTGAGGTTTATCCTCCCCAACAATGAGTCCCGCAATTATCTTGGATACAATACTAGCTGGAGATTGGCCAGGAGACCACTTGGGTTTCTGGGACACGTGGGTCATAAAGAGTCCTTCTCAAAGGAACCTCACACCGGTCCCATCCTACTCTGGGATTATGGAATGGGGTGGTCTCATAAATTGTAGCCAAACACCTCTAGTCTTAATTTCAGGTACGCTAAACAGCTCAGTGTTACATTGATTTGTAGAACAAGTAATGTGTCCATTTCTCCAAAACGTCCCAGGAGCCAGTTGTCAACATGACAATGTCAGGCTGCATGTTACTCACTCTACTGTGAGAAACCTGTGTGCTCTAAAATGCTATAATAGCCTGCAGCATCTGTGGGCTTTTCTCCCATCAAGGACATAACACATCTGGGATGTCATTGGTCGGCATTTGAAAAGGGAGCTGTCAGCAGCGGATCTTGATGATTTGCGTGCTGAGGTGCATTCAGTGTGGCAGTACATACCTCAAGTAACAATTAACAACTTCAATGATTGCATGACAAGGTGTAAATACATATATTTCTGTGCGGTGTTCATACTCAACATTTAATAAATTGAGAATTTTGAAAATTTTGTTTACATTTTTTCATCATTTAGATATCATTAACATGTCTATCAATCATGTGATTTCCATAATGCCACAACTTTTTCTTCTTGGTGTTGCAACGTTGAGGAGTGTATATATTGTATATCATCATGAGATTGTTATCATACCCTGTGTGCAGAATTATTAGGCAAATGAGTATTTTGATCACATGATACTTTTTAGACATGTTGTCCTACTCCAAGTTGTATAGGCTTTTAAGTAAATCAGGTTATGTGCATCTCTGTAGTAAGGAGGGGTGTGGTGTAATGACATCAACAAACTATATAAGGTGTGGTTAATTATTTTTATTTGACGGGCTCTGAAAAGTCAAAAATTGTGAGATGTCTTGCAGAGGGAGGCAGCGGTCTTGAAATTGCCAAACTTTGAAGCGTGATCAACGAACAATCAAGCGTTTCATTGCAAATAGCCAACAGGGTAGCAAGAAGCGTATTGGGCAAAAAAGGCTCAAAATAACTGCTCATGAATTGAGCAAAACCAAGCGTCAAGCTTCCAAGATGCCATTTGCCACCAGTTTGGCCATATTATAGAGCTGCAATGTTACTGGAGTATCAAAAAGCACAAGGTGTGCCATACTCAGGGACATGGCCAAGGTAAGGAAGGCTGAAAAACGACCACCTTTGAACAAGAAATATACAATAAAACGTCAAGACTGGGCCAAGAAATATCTTATTTTCAAAGGTTTTATGAACTGATGAAATGAGAGTGACTCTTGATGGGCAGATGGATGGGCCAGAGGCTGGATCAGTAAAGGGTAGAGAGCTCTACTCCGACTCAGACGCCGGCAAGGTGGAGGTGGGGTACTGGTATGGGCTGGTATCATCAAAGATGAACTTGTGGGACCTTTTCGGGTTGAGGATGGAGTGATGCTCAACTCCCAAACCTACTGCCAGTTTCTGGAAGACAACTTCTTCAAGCAGTGGTACAGGAAGAAGTCGGTATTGTTCAAGAAAAACATGATTTTCATGCAGGACAATGCTCAATCACATGCATCCAACTACTCCACAGCGTGGCTGACCAGTAAAGGTCTAAAAGATAAAAAAAAAATGACATGTCCCCCTTGTTCACCTGATCTGAACCCCACAGAGAACCTGTGGTCCCTCACAAAATGTGAGATCTACAGGGAGGGAAAACAGTACTCCTCTCGGAACAGTGTCTGGGAGGTTGTGGTGGCTGCTGCACGCAATGTTGATCGTAAATAGATCAAGCAACTGACAGAATCTATGGATGGTAGGCTGTTGAGTGTCATCATAAAGAAAGGTGACTATATTGGTCACTAATTTTTGGGGGTTTTGTTTTTGCATGTCAGAAATGTTTATTTCTAAATTTTGTGCATTTATATTGGTTTACCTGGTGAAAATAAACAAGTGAGATGGAAATATATTTGGTTTTTATTAAGTTGCCCAATAATTCTTCACAATAATAGTTACCTGCACAAACAGATATCCTCCTAAGATAGCCAAATCTAAAAAAAAGCCACTCCAACTTCCAAAAATATTAAGCTTTGATATTTATGAGTCTTTTGGATTGATTGAGAACATAGTTGTTGATCAATAATAAAAAAAATCCTCTAAAATACTACTTGCCTAATAATTCTGCACACGGTGTAGTAAATGCCAGACCCACCCAGGAGGCCGAGCCAAGAAATGAAGAACATTTTTGGCTGAACTCTAATATAGATACTGTAAATAGATAGATAAATAAATAGATACTTAATTGTAAAGTTTTAATGAGGTCTGTTGTCTCACATACCGCTGTGCAGAAATAGTGGTATTGGAGTGACACTAAATAGGTACCGTATTTTCACTTTATAAGACGCACTTTTGTTCCCCCAAATTTTGGGGGAAATTAGGGGGTGCGTCTTATAATGCGAATATACGGGTCCAGGGGAGGTGGGGAAACTCTAGAGCGGTGCTGGGGGCTGCTGGAAGTTGGTAGAGGCTTGTGAAGGCTGCTGGAGGCAGTGGGAGATCTCCTGCTCCCGCTCATATAATATGCACAACTGCTGTCCATCACCGTGGTGCTGAAACCGCACCGCGGCGATGGGCTTGGGGAGCGGCGCATATTATATGTGCCTGTGCCCCCATTTGATCGCACATGTTCACTGGCCATTCTAAAATAAAAAAGCTTTCCTTACCTCCTCCAGCGTGTCTCCCGGTGTCTCTTCCGCTGTGATCAGGCACGCAGAGATCATGTCACTCTGCTGTGCCGAGCACATGACCGGAACCGAGAACCAGGAAGTGCAGACCACACGGAGGGAGACACGAGGGAGGACAGTGCTGGAGAAGGTAAAGTAAAGTGTTTAATTTACTATGGGCAGCAGCATGGGGGCCATATCTAACACAGGGGGACGTGTGCCAGTAATAGGTGACCTGTGCCACCTGTATGGGATGTGTGCCAGCAATAGGAGACCTGTGCCACCTGTATGGGACGTGTCCCAGCAATAGGAGACCTGTGCCACCTGTATGGGACGTGTGCCAGCAATAAGAGACCTGTGCCACCTGTATGGGACGTGGGCCAGCAATGAGAGACCTGTGCCACCTGTATGGGATGTGTGCCAGCAATAGGAGACCTGTGCCACCTGTATGGGATGTGTGCCAGCAATAGGAGACCTGTGCCACCTGTATGGGATGTGTGCCAGCAATAGGAGACCTGTGCCACCTATATGTGACGTGTGCCAGCAATAGGAGACTTGTGCCAGCTGTATTGGATGTTTGCCAGAAATAGTAGATCTGTGCCACAAGCATGGGATGTGTACCAGCTATAGGAGACCTCTGCCAGCAGTATGGGATGTGTGCCAGCACAAGTGGGCTATTTTCAATATAAGGGGGCCATATCCAGATTAAGGGGGCTAATTATAGGATGGGGGGCTATAAGAGACATATACCCTTTATGATTTGTTAGATGGACACTGACATTATAAGACGGACCCCATTTAACATTAAAAAAAAAGAATTCTCTTTTCCTTCACCAAATTTGGGGGTGCGTCTTATAATCAGGTGCGTCTTATAAAGTGAAAAATACGGTATATAGCTTTGCATTTTGTTGTGGTTGCTACACTGGTGGCCATCCCAATAAAAAGTAAGGCATCTCTAAATAGAAAACCAAGCTTTGACCCCTATAAAGATGAGTCACTAAGTAATTTAGCCAAAAAGTTTAGACTTACACACTGTGAAGACGACATACGTAATGCTGTTAGCTAGATGCCTGGCTCACCACCTAATATGTTAGGTCAGCATTATGTGCCAGTAGTAACTCATGGCCTTAATTACATTTATAACATGTTTAAATATAGCACAATAAGTAATCTTTATAGATGTCAACTGAAAATGGAAGCAGCACATTTTGAAGAGAAAATTGGCTACCTGACTCCTGGCTTACACCAAATCCTGTGATGTGACATACACTACTAGAACATTCCTTACAAAATCAGTTTTAGACTTTCTGAATAGATTCATACGTTTCACACATCAGTCTGACTCATCCCCAAGCCTCGGTACTGATCAATGCTGGTAGCTACCATCAGCTAATAATGGAGACCGTGTGGTCAGCCTCTGAATGGGGAATTTAACACTTAGGCTACTTTCACACATCAGTTTTCTGTATTCAGGCACAGTCCTTTTTTTTCCTGATCCAACGGATCCTGAAAAAAAAGTGAAAACCGTATCCACCGGATCCGTTTTTTTAACGGATCCGTTATGCCGGATCCGTTAAAAAACGGATCCGGTGGATACGGTTTGCATCCGTTTTTGCATCCTTTTCGTCCGTTTTTTGGCTGGATCCGTTTTGTTAATTACATTGGAGCATGCTCAGTTTAGAAAAACGGATCCGGCGGCCGCATCCGTTTTTTACCGCATTACGCCGGATACGGCGTCCATAGGCTTCTATTGTAAAACACGCCGTATCGCGCCGGATCCGGCGCGATGCGTTTTTTTTGCCGGACAAAAAAACGTTGCAAGCTACGTTGCCTCCGGCCGCCGCATTAACTAATTTTGCCGCATCCGGAAAAAAACGGATGCAACGCAAAGCCATCCGGTACAATCCGGTAACAATGCAAGTCTATGGGGAAAAAACGGATGCGGTACTGGATCCGTTTTACCCGTTTTTTTCCGGATTGAACCTGATGGCAAAAAACTGATGTGTGAAAGTAGCCTTACATGAACTTGATGGCTGTGAACTGAAACTGAGGCTATCTAGCACAATTTGGAAATGAGGCTATGTTTTAGAATGGTGATGTGAAGTGACTCAAATAAAGGTTCCATGATACTAATATTGCTTAACCTGAGGTTACACATGATGAGGGAAGCCAAACATGTTAAAGCCTTACAATAGATGGTGGAGACACAAACTAAACTAGCTGCTTTAAAGATGGCATTATAGGCAAAAAATGCAAAAAAAAAATGTAATAAAAAAAAATCATATGTGCACATTCCGATTCCCTAACGCTGCTTCGTACTGGTGGCCAAGTCCCATTCTTCTGGCAGAGATGGCCCATGTCTAATGGAGCAAACCATTGCCCAAAGCAGTGTCCAATAAGTCAAGACTTTGACCAGTGATTGGCAGCAGCAATTTTAAGTACTCTTTATGGGTCACTTAGGTTCTCCCCCTAACTAGACTCTCTCCTTTACAGTCCATCCTTAATGCTGCAGCCAGGGTCACCTATCTGACTAATCGTTACTCGGATGCTTCCACTCTGTGCCAGTCATTACACTGGCTGCCCATATATCACAGGATCCAATTTAAACTGCTTGTTCTCACCCACAAAACTCTCCACAGTGCGGCACCCCCTACATCTCCACACTCCTCTCTGTCTACCACGCTACCCGTTCTCTACGTTCCGCAAACAACGTTCGACTAACATCCACACAAATTTGAACCTCCAACTCCCGAATCCAAGACCTCTCCTAAGCTGCACCAATCCTCTGGAATGCTCTACATGAAAAAACTAGGACGAATCACAACTTACTCAGCTTCAGACGCTCCCTAAAAACACATCTTTTTAGGGTGGCCTGTCAAACTCCCTAATCGAATTCAATTCACATAGTCCTTCTACGACTTCTCACAAACTCCCGTCAAACTCCACCGCATTCTAAAGCATCTCAAAGTTTTGGCTGACAGGTTCATGCAGCCTTTATCTATACCCCATTTCTTTCAGATGGCTGGATTGTCATTGCAAATAAGCACTTGTACCTTCTCCCCCCCCCATCTCATAGTAGATTGTAAGCTCTCACGAGCAGTAATTATTGTTTATTATTACTTATTTTTCTATAACTGTTACTTGTTTGTATATGAACCTCCTGAATAGTAAAGCACTGCTGAATCTGTTGGTGCTATAGAAATAAAGATTTTTTTTTTATTATTACTATTATTATTATTATTATTATGAGTCTGTCTCGCTGATACGGACAAAAATACTTGATAAAAAAACTGCATGCTGCACTATAGTTTCTGGTAAACTATCTAAAAAAAGAGTTAACTATTCTACAAAGAGAACCAGTACATTTTGGAAGATATTTAAATAGGTAAATATCAAATAAAGACATAAAATAGCAATTACATAAACAAAATTGCAATCACAGCTGTCAATCCACATCTTTAAAATTCCCTGTCTAGCGTTGTGACCTGGACTGACTTTAGTCAATTAAAACATGGCACTTACTGTACAAAAATAATTAATACATAAAAATCAAACACTTAAGAAACTTCAAAACTGATATAAACCTTGTATAACCCAGCAAAGGATTTGCATGTAAATTTGTAAGACAAACAATAGGCATACGTGTCAATAAAAACCACAAATGCATCAACATAATAAAATCATGAAAACTAAACCATAGAACAGGAAGACTCATGCCACCTGCTGGCCAAACCCTGTGCTGCAACTGCAACATCCTGAGCCATAAATGTGTAATTTCTGCTAATATAGGAGATATTCTATAGGAGATGTTATCTTACACCAACTACCAACATTGTAGAGATGTTTTCGGTATTATTAGTGTTACAGACGAAGGTAACTCTGCCGTTTAGCATGTGTAGATTAAGATTTGATGTAGTTTGGTTAAGAAAACTTAATGTAAAAGTTGACTTCTATCACTTCTGAAAGTGACATCTGTATATATGTATGCAGGGCCGGATTATAGGCGGGGCAGGCGGGGCTTCAGCCCCGGGGCCCCCACCAAAAGAGCTTCCAAGGGGGCCCCCACCACCAGGGCCATACTTGCCACCCGTCAGCAATTTTTTTTTTTCTTTTCTTCACACCCGCTCCCCCTCCGTTAAGACAGTCTAAATCAGCTGTGTTTTCGGGGGGGGGGCACCTACATTTATTTGTATCTGCGTCTCTAAGACGCAAAAACAAGCTGCGGGCACAGGACGCTGATTGACCTCGGAAGTACCATCGTTTGTACTTCCGGGGTCAGAGGTGTGCCTGCTCCCTGCTCTGCTGCGGCGTCCAATGCTGCGGACGTCACAGCAGGACGCCGCGGACGTCACAGCAGGACGCCGCCGCGGAGAAGACCCACGCGCGCGGCCGGCTGGCCGGCCGCGGAGGAGAGGACCCACGCGGGCGGCCGGCTGGCTGGCTGGCCGGCCGCGGAGGAGAGGACCCACGCGGGCGGCCGGCTGGCTGGCCGGCCGCGGAGGAGAGGACCCACGCGGGCGGCCGGCTGGCTGGCCGGCCGCGGAGGAGAGGACCCACGCGCGCGGCCGGCCGCGGAGAAGACCCACGCCGCGGCCAGGAGAGGAGACTAACCGGAGCAGGAGAATGGCCGCGGCACCGGAACAGCAGCAGGACGATGGCGGCCTATACTGGAGCAGCAGGAGGATGGCATCAGAGCAGGTAGGGACTAGAGATGAGCGAACCGGTCCCGGTTCGGCTCGAGGCGGTTCGCCGAACGGGGGGTCTGGCTCGAGTTCGGCTCGTCGAACGTTCGACGAACCGAACTCGAGCCCATAGGAAACAATGGCAGGCAATCACAAACACAGTAAAACACCTAGAAAACACCCTCAAAGGTGTCCAAAAGGTGACAAACAACTCACAACACAACACAAACACATGGGAAAGTGACAAGGACATGTACTCATGCGAAAACAAAACAGCTGGACAAGGAAAAAGAGGAGGACACACAGATATAGGCATGGCACGCCCTTCTAAAGTCATGTAAAACACCGCAAGGTGACTCCAAGCGGAGTCTCCCTTTTTTCCAAAAATTGGGCCCCACACACCCACCCCTTCAGTGGCAGCAGTTGTGCCCCAGTTGTACACTTCACAGCTAGATTTGCATCAAGCACATTCAAAAATACGCCATTCTTATCCGTCCCCAGGATGACACCGGGGTAGGTAGCAAAGTCTTTCCTGATCCCAGCTCTGTTCATCTTGGCTTCTTTTAAAAACACAGCAAGCAAGGGTTACTCCAAGCGGAGTCTCCCTTTTTTCCAAAAATTGGGCCACACAGACACCCACCCCATCAGTGGCAGCACTTGGGCCCTAGTTGCAAACAGGATGTTTTGATTTGCATCAAGCACATTCAAAAATACGCTATTCTTAGCCGTCCCCAGGATGACACTGGGGTAGGTAGCAAAGTCTTTGCTGACCCATGACTTGTTCATCTTGGCTTCTTTTAAAAACAATGTAAGCAAGGGTTACTCCAAGCGGAGTCTCCCCTTTTTTCCAAAAATTGGGCCCCACACACACCCACCCATTCAGTGGCAGCAGTTGTGCCCCAGTTGTACACTTCACAGCTAGATTTGCATCAAGCACATTCAAAAATACGCCATTCTTATCCGTCCCCAGGATGACACCGGGGTAGGTAGCAAAGTCTTTCCTGATCCCAGCTCTGTTCATCTTGGCTTCTTTTAAAAACACAGCAAGCAAGGGTTACTCCAAGCGGAGTCTCCCTTTTTTCCAAAAATTGGGCCACACAGACACCCACCACATCAGTGGCAGCACTTGGGCCCTAGTTGCAAACAGGATGTTTTGATTTGCATCAAGCACATTCAAAAATACGCTATTCTTAGCCGTCCCCAGGATGACACCGGGGTAGGTAGCAAAGTCTTTCCTGATCCCAGCTCTGTTCATCTTGGCTTCTTTTAAAAACACAGCAAGCAAGGGTTACTCCAAGCGGAGTCTCCCTTTTTTCCAAAAATTGGGCCACACAGACACCCACCCCATCAGTGGCAGCACTTGGGCCCTAGTTGCAAACAGGATGTTTTGATTTGCATCAAGCACATTCAAAAATACGCTATTCTTAGCCGTCCCCAGGATGACACCGGGGTAGGTAGCAAAGTCTTTCCTGATCCCAGCTCTGTTCATCTTGGCTTCTTTTAAAAACACAGCAAGCAAGGGTTACTCCAAGCGGAGTCTCCCTTTTTTCCAAAAATTGGGCCACACAGACACCCACCCCATCAGTGGCAGCACTTGGGCCCTAGTTGCAAACAGGATGTTTTGATTTGCATCAAGCACATTCCAAATCCACAAGCATTTACTCTCCCCAGGATGACACAGGGGTAGTAAATTCCTTCTGGATCCATGACTTGTTCATTTTGATGAACGTCAGTCTGTCCACATTGTCACTGGACAGACGCGTGCGCTTATCTGTCAGCACACACCCAGCAGCACTGAATACACGTTCAGAGACAACGCTGGCAGCTGGACACGACAAAATCTCCAAGGCGTAAGTTGCGAGCTCTGGCCATTTTTGTAGGTTTGAAGCCCAAAAGGAGCAAGGCTCCAGTTGCACAGTCATGGCATCGATGTTCATTTGGAGATACTCCTGTATCATCCTCTCCAGCCGTTGACTATGTGTCAGACTTGTTGTCTCTGGTGGCCTTGCAAAAGAGGGTCTAAAAAAATTATGAAAAGATTCCATAAAATTGCTGTTACCGGCACCAGAAAAGGTCCTACTGGTACGGGTAGACTGTTGAAGATGACGAGACCGTCCCATGTTTGTCAAGTTACAACTGGGAGATTCACTCCCTGCACCTGCACGGTTGTTTGGTGGAAAAGCCGAGCTAAGATCTAGTAACAGCTTCTGCTGATACTCCTGCATACGTGCGTCCCTTTCTATGGCTGGAATTATGTCACAAAATTTGGACTTGTACCGGGGATCTAATAGTGTGGCAATCCAGTAGTCATCATCACTTCTAATTTTGACAATACGACTGTCATGTTGGAGGTAGTGCAACAAAAAGGCACTCATGTGTCTTGCGCAGCCATGCGGACCAAGTCCATGCTGTGTTTGTGGCATAGAGGTGCTACCCGTTCTTTCTTCCTCTGACATCTGACCCCAACCTCTTTCAACTGAAATTTGACCAAGGTCTCCCTCATCCGCTGAGTCTTCCATGTCCATGGACAGTTCGTCCTCCATTTCTTCATGTTCTCCTGCACCTTGCTCAACATTTCGCCTGCTACTATGCGCCCTTGTCGATCCCTGTCCCCCATGGTCCCATGCCTGCTGCGTTGGTGATGATGAACGTCTGGACCTTCGTGATGTTGTTGTCCCTTGCGCATATGAATCCTCCTGTAGTTCCTCCCCTTCATGTTGTCCCACCCCCTGACTCCGAATAGTGTTTAGCGTGTGCTCCAGCATGTAAATGACTGGAATCGTCATGCTGATAATGGCATTGTCAGAGCTAAACATATTCGTCGCCATGTCGAAACTGTGCAGAAGGGTGCATAGGTCCTTGATCTGAGACCACTCCATCAGGGTGATCTGCCCCACCTCTGCATCTCGTTGGCCCAGGCTATACGTCATGACGTATTGCACCAGGGCTCTGCGGTGCTGCCACAGTCGCTGTAACATGTGGAGAGTTGAATTCCAGCGTGTCGCCACATCGCATTTCAGGCGATGAACCGGCAGGCCGAAAGACTTCTGGAGCGATGCAAGTCGCTCTGCTGCGGCGCTTGAACGGCGGAAGTGAGCTGACAGTTTTCGTGCCCTGTTCAGAAGGCCATCTAGGCCGGGATAGTGTGTTAAAAATTGCTGCACGACAAGGTTCAACACGTGAGCCATACAAGGTACGTGTGTCACCTTGCCCAGGCGAAGTGCCGCACCCAGGTTTGCAGCATTGTCGCACACGGCCTTACCAGGCTGCAGTTTGAGTGGAGACAACCATTTATTAAACTCGGACCGCAAAGCTGACCACAACTCCTCAGCTGTGTGACTCTTATTACCAAGACATGTCAAGCTAAAGACCGCCTGATGCCGTTGCGCTCTGCTGCCAGCATAGTAATGAGGGGTGCGTGATTCCTTCTGCGCAGTGAGAACGCTGGTGGCCTGACCAGGCAGGCTTGGGGCGGAGGTGGAGGACCCAGATGAGGTGGAGGATGCAGAAGCAGTGGCGGAACTTGGACAGACAGAGGATTGACACACAAGTCGTGGGGACGGCAAGACTTGTGCAGCAGACCCTTCACCATCTATCACCATAGTTACCCAGTGCCCAGTCAGCGACATGTAACGTCCCTGTCCATGCTTACTGGTCCAAGTATCGGTGGTGAAATGCACCCGTTCACACACAGAGTTTCTCAAGGAAGCGGTGATGTTGTGTGCGACATGCTGGTGTAGCGCGGGCACACCTTTCTTAGAGAAGTAGTGGCGACTAGGCATCTGGTACTGGGGCACAGCGACAGACATAAGGTCTCTAAAATCCTGTGTGTCCACTAGGCGGAAAGGCAGCATTTCGGTAGCCAACAGCTTACAGAGGGATAGAGTCAACCTCTTAGCTTTGTCATGGGTCGGAGGAAGTGGCCTTTTATTTGACCACATCTGAGGGACAGAGATCTGGCTGCTGTGTGTAGACGGTGTTGAGTAGGGTGTCCCTTGAAAAATGCAGGTTTGTGAGGAAAGTGCAGGCGGAGACATGATGTTGCCTTCATCCAACGTTGGTGCTATCGATGTCTGAGAGAGCTGTACACACTCACTTGTTTCCCCTTCCAAACCAACTGACGACCTTACAAGCAAACTGCCTGTTGCGGTTACAGTGGTGGAAGTTTTGCGTGGAAAAACAGGTGTGGCAGCTGTCCCCACAGTCCTAGAAGATGAAGAGCGCGCGGATGCAGTGGAAGGGGCGGGCGGTGGATGGTTCGCTCCACTAGGCCGCATTGCAGCACGGTGAGCTTCCCACCGGGACTTATGATATTTAGTCATGTGACGATTCATGGAAGAAGTTGTCAAACTGCTGAGGTTTTGACCTCTACTAACAGAATCATGACAAATGTTACATATCACATGAGTTGGGCGATCTTTTTCGATGTGAAAAAAGGACCAGGCTAGGCAAGGCTTAGAGGCCATGCGACCTGTTGATCCACCCCGAATAATGCTCATAGGCAGAGTGGTGGCTGAGGATGCAGTTGTAGACGTGCTACCAGTGCTCCGACTCTGTCCAGGAAGGCGCAAGGTAACTTCGTCGTCGGTTGCATCCTCCTCCACCGCCTCTGTTGACCTCCTCGAGTGCCTGACTGGGGGTTGACAGTAGGTGGGATCTAGAACGTCATCATCAATTGTTGTGTTTGCACTCCCCTCCCCCTCAGACCGAGCCTCTTCTTGCCCTGACGGAATATTTAAGTTGTCATCCCAATCGGGTATCTGCGTCTCATCTTCATCAGTATGTTCCTCATTGTCTATAACCACAGGTGTTACAGTTTGTGACAAAGGGTCAACATTATGCTCAGAAACTTGGTCCTCACGGCCTGAATCTGAGTCACAAAGGTTCTGGGCATCACTGCAGACCATTTCCTGTTCTGTACTCACTGTAGCTTGGGAGCAGACCTCTGATTCCCAGGCTATAGTGTGACTGAACAGCTCTGCAGACTCAGCCATCTCAGTTCCACCATACTGTGCAGGGCTGATGGAGACTTCAGAGCTGGGAGAAAGCAAGTTTGATTGGGATGACAACTCAGAGGACTGGTGTTTTTTGGATGCGGTACTTGAAGTGGCAGAGAGGGCACTTGTTGGACCACTTGAGATCCATTCAAGCATTTTCCTTTTTTGCCCATCATCTACCTTTGTTCCTGTTGTTCGTGTCCGTAACAAAGGGAGCACATCGGATTGTCCACGGTAAGTAGTAGACATCTTACTTTTGCTGGTAGATGGTCTATCTTCAGCAGATGATAATGGAGCTTTGCCACCTTCCCCACGGACAAAACCTTTTTTGCCTTTTCCACCACGCCTCTTCCCCTTTCCACCAGCATCTGTCATTTTGCCACTCATGTTGATTGCGACAAGATTGTGGACTGAAAATGTGGTAGTAAAAATTGAGAGGTGGTGAAGATTGCAGTGGTGGTCTAGCTTTATTAACAGCAGAATAATAAAGAATAAATATCCCTGACAATGCAACTTAGTTATAATTAGTTGGAGTGTGCAACGCAGGCAGACGTGCTGCAAATGTCTTTGCACTAGTGGGACTATAGCAAAGTCCAATAGCCACGTATAGGATGCCACTAGGTACACTGAGTGTTTGCTAGTATAATGGCTTGGTTAGAATGAGTTGTAGTGTGCAACGCAGGCAGACGCGCTCTGCAAATGTCTTTGCACTAGTGGGACTATAGCAAAGTCCAATAGCCACGTATAGGATGCCACTAGGTACACTGAGTGTTTGCTAGTATAATGGCTTGGTTAGAATGAGTTGTAGTGTGCAACGCAGGCAGACGCGCTCTGCAAATGTCTTTGCACTAGTGGGACTATAGCAAAGTCCAATAGCCACGTATAGGATGCCACTAGGTACACTGAGTGTTTGCTAGTATAATGGCTTGGTTAGAATGAGTTGTAGTGTGCAACGCAGGCAGACGCGCTCTGCAAATGTCTTTGCACTAGTGGGACTATAGCAAAGTCCAATAGCCACGTATAGGATGCCACTAGGTACACTGAGTGTTTGCTAGTATAATGGCTTGGTTAGAATGAGTTGTAGTGTGCAACGCAGGCAGACGCGCTCTGCAAATGTCTTTGCACTAGTGGGACTATAGCAAAGTCCAATAGCCACGTATAGGATGCCACTAGGTACACTGAGTGTTTGCTAGTATAATGGCTTGGTTAGAATGAGTTGTAGTGTGCAACGCAGGCAGACGCGCTCTGCAAATGTCTTTGCACTAGTGGGACTATAGCAAAGTCCAATAGCCACGTATAGGATGCCACTAGGTACACTGAGTGTTTGCTAGTATAATGGCTTGGTTAGAATGAGTTGTAGTGTGCAACGCAGGCAGACGCGCTCTGCAAATGTCTTTGCACTAGTGGGACTATAGCAAAGTCCAATAGCCACGTATAGGATGCCACTAGGTACACTGAGTGTTTGCTAGTATAATGGCTTGGTTAGAATGAGTTGTAGTGTGCAACGCAGGCAGACGCGCTCTGCAAATGTCTTTGCACTAGTGGGACTATAGCAAAGTCCAATAGCCACGTATAGGATGCCACTAGGTACACTGAGTGTTTGCTAGTATAATGGCTTGGTTAGAATGAGTTGTAGTGTGCAACGCAGGCAGACGCGCTCTGCAAATGTCTTTGCACTAGTGGGACTATAGCAAAGTCCAATAGCCACGTATAGGATGCCACTAGGTACACTGAGTGTTTGCTAGTATAATGGCTTGGTTAGAATGAGTTGTAGTGTGCAACGCAGGCAGACGCGCTCTGCAAATGTCTTTGCACTAGTGGGACTATAGCAAAGTCCAATAGCCACGTATAGGATGCCACTAGGTACACTGAGTGTTTGCTAGTATAATGGCTTGGTTAGAATGAGTTGTAGTGTGCAACGCAGGCAGACGCGCTCTGCAAATGTCTTTGCACTAGTGGGACTATAGCAAAGTCCAATAGCCACGTATAGGATGCCACTAGGTACACTGAGTGTTTGCTAGTATAATGGCTTGGTTAGAATGAGTTGTAGTGTGCAACGCAGGCAGACGCGCTCTGCAAATGTCTTTGCACTAGTGGGACTATAGCAAAGTCCAATAGCCACGTATAGGATGCCACTAGGTACACTGAGTGTTTGCTAGTATAATGGCTTGGTTAGAATGAGTTGTAGTGTGCAACGCAGGCAGACGCGCTCTGCAAATGTCTTTGCACTAGTGGGACTATAGCAAAGTCCAATAGCCACGTATAGGATGCCACTAGGTACACTGAGTGTTTGCTAGTATAATGGCTTGGTTAGAATGAGTTGTAGTGTGCAACGCAGGCAGACGCGCTCTGCAAATGTCTTTGCACTAGTGGGACTATAGCAAAGTCCAATAGCCACGTATAGGATGCCACTAGGTACACTGAGTGTTTGCTAGTATAATGGCTTGGTTAGAATGAGTTGTAGTGTGCAACGCAGGCAGACGCGCTCTGCAAATGTCTTTGCACTAGTGGGACTATAGCAAAGTCCAATAGCCACGTATAGGATGCCACTAGGTACACTGAGTGTTTGCTAGTATAATGGCTTGGTTAGAATGAGTTGTAGTGTGCAACGCAGGCAGACGCGCTCTGCAAATGTCTTTGCACTAGTGGGACTATAGCAAAGTCCAATAGCCACGTATAGGATGCCACTAGGTACACTGAGTGTTTGCTAGTATAATGGCTTGGTTAGAATGAGTTGTAGTGTGCAACGCAGGCAGACGCGCTCTGCAAATGTCTTTGCACTAGTGGGACTATAGCAAAGTCCAATAGCCACGTATAGGATGCCACTAGGTACACTGAGTGTTTGCTAGTATAATGGCTTGGTTAGAATGAGTTGTAGTGTGCAACGCAGGCAGACGCGCTCTGCAAATGTCTTTGCACTAGTGGGACTATAGCAAAGTCCAATAGCCACGTATAGGATGCCACTAGGTACACTGAGTGTTTGCTAGTATAATGGCTTGGTTAGAATGAGTTGTAGTGTGCAACGCAGGCAGACGCGCTCTGCAAATGTCTTTGCACTAGTGGGACTATAGCAAAGTCCAATAGCCACGTATAGGATGCCACTAGGTACACTGAGTGTTTGCTAGTATAATGGCTTGGTTAGAATGAGTTGTAGTGTGCAACGCAGGCAGACGCGCTCTGCAAATGTCTTTGCACTAGTGGGACTATAGCAAAGTCCAATAGCCACGTATAGGATGCCACTAGGTACACTGAGTGTTTGCTAGTATAATGGCTTGGTTAGAATGAGTTGTAGTGTGCAACGCAGGCAGACGCGCTCTGCAAATGTCTTTGCACTAGTGGGACTATAGCAAAGTCCAATAGCCACGTATAGGATGCCACTAGGTACACTGAGTGTTTGCTAGTATAATGGCTTGGTTAGAATGAGTTGTAGTGTGCAATGCAGGCAGACGCGCTCTGCAAATGTCTTTGCACTAGTGGGACTATAGCAAAGTCCAATAGCCACGTATAGGATGCCACTAGGTACACTGAGTGTTTGCTAGTATAATGGCTTAGTTATCAGTTGGAGTGTGCAGAGGACAAGAGGGTACAGTGGCAGGATTGTGGTGCTCTGGGTAGAGGAATGGAAGACTGCCTTTCTATTCCCTCCTAATGGTGAAATGCAGGTAGGAAATCCCTGACCTGGGCTACACAGACGCTGTTGCTGTTTGCAGGACCTGTCACCTATGGCTCTCTGACCCTGCCGGTTGGAGCCCTTAAAAGGACTGCTATAAAGTGCTCTCCCTAAGCTGTCTAACGCTGTGTATGCAGCGCATACAGCTGTATCGGCTATAGGACTCAGGAAGACGGAGCTGCGACAGTGATGTCTGACACCAAAGACGCAGAAGGCAGATAATGGCGTCCGTGAAGAAAATGTCCGGTTTTATAATGCAGGGACATGTGACATGCAGATCCTATCACACATGCCGTTGCTTCTCTGGCTCAAAGTCCACTTAGCTGTGTGTGTGTCTGGGATTGGCTGACATGCTGGCCCGCCCCACAAGACGCGCGCACTTAGGGAAGGAAGACAAGAAAAAAAAAAAAAAAAAATGGCGATCGCCATTATAGAAACAGCAGTGATCTGAAGGCGCTGTTCACGCACACTATACACTGAAATGTGATAATAGTTTGATTCACAGAGTGACTTACACTATTACAGCAGAAACCAAGCTATGATTTAGCTGTTTTTTGGCTGCTAGAACCGTTCTCGAACGTTTCTAGAACTACCGAGCTTTTGCAAAAAGCTCGAGTTCTAGTTCGATCTAGAACATGCCCCAAAATCACTCGAGCCGCGAACTGGAGAACCACGAACCACGAACCGCGCTCAACTCTAGTAGGGACAGAGCTGAAGAAAGATGTGTGGTGTGATGCAGAGCTGTGTGGTGTGATGCAGAGCTGTGTGGTGTGATGCAGAGCTGTGTGGTGTGATGCAGAGCTGTGTGGTGTGATGCAGAGCTGTGTGGTGTGATGCAGAGCTGTGTGTGTGAAGCAGAGCTGTGTGTGTGAGTGTGTGTGTGAAAGAGAGCTGTGTGTGTGTGAAGCAGAGCTGTGTGTGAAGCAGAGCTGAAGAAATGTGTGGTGTGAAGCAGAGCTGTGTGTGTGTCTGTGTGTGAAGCAGAGCTGTGTGTGTGAGTGTGTGTGTGAAGCAGAGCTGTGTGTGAAGCAGAGCTGAAGAAATGTGTGGTGTGAAGCAGAGCTGTGTGTGTGTCTGTGTGTGAAGCAGAGCTGTGTGTGTGAGTGTGTGTGTGAAGCAGAGCTGTGTGTGAAGCAGAGCTGAAGAAATGTGTGGTGTGAAGCAGAGCTGTGTGTGTGTCTGTGTGTGAAGCAGAGCTGTGTGAGAGTGTGTGTGAAAGAGAGCTGTGTGTGTGTGTGAAGCAGAGCTGAAGAAATGTGTGGTGTGAAGCAGAGCTGTGTGTGTGTCTGTGTGTGAAGCAGAGCTGTGTGTGTGTGAAAGAGAGCTGTGTGTGTGAAGCAGAGCTGTGTGTGAAGCAGAGCTGAAGAAATATGTGTGGTGTGAAGCAGAGCTGTGTGTGTGTCTGTGTGTGAAGCAGAGCTGTGTGTGAGTGTGTGAAAGAGAGCTGTGTGTGTGAAGCAGAGCTGTGTGTGAAGCAGAGCTGAAGAAATATGTGTGGTGTGAAGCAGAGCTGTGTGTGTGTGTCTGTGTGTGAAGCAGAGCTGTGTGTGTGTGTGAAAGAGAGCTGTGTGTGTGAAGCAGAGCTGTGTGTGAAGCAGAGCTGAAGAAATATGTGTGGTGTGAAGCAGAGCTGTGTGTGTGTGTGTCTGTGTGTGAAAGAGAGCTGTGTGTGTGTGAAGCAGAGCTGAAGAAATGTGTGGTGTGAAGCAGAGCTGTGTGTGTGTCTGTGTGTGAAGCAGAGCTGTGTGTGTGTCTGTGTGTGAAGCAGAGCTGTGTGTGTGTGAGAGAAGCAGAGCTGAAGAAAGATGTGTGGTGTGAAGCAGAGCTGTGTGTGTGTGAGAGAAGCAGAGCTGAAGAAAGATGTGTGGTGTGAAGCAGAGCTGTGTGTGTGTGTGTGTGAAGCAGAGCTGAAGAAAGATGTGTGGTGTGAAGCAGAGCTGTGTGTGTGTGTGTGTGAAGCAGAGCTGAAGAAAGATGTGTGGTGTGAAGCAGAGCTGTGTGTGAAGCAGAGCTGAAGAAAGATGTGTGGTGTGAAGCAGAGCTATGTGTGAAGCAGAGCTGAAGAAAGATTTGTGGTGTGAAGCAGAGCTGTGTGTGTGTGTGAAGCAGAGCTGTGTGTGTGTGTGAAGCAGAGCTGTGTGTGTGTGTGAAGCAGAGCTGAAGAAAGATGTGTGGTGTGAAGCAGAGCTGTGTGTGTGAAGCAGAGCTGTGTGTTTGAAGCAGAGCTGTGTGTGTGTATATATGAATCAGAGCAGTCTATGCGGCACCCCAGAACTATATGGGTCCCCCAGAGTGCTAAGCCACCCATCCCAGTAATGTGTTTGCCACCAGAGCGGTTTGCCACTCCAGTAACGTCTATGCCCCCCCCAGTAATGTCTATGCCCCCTGCCCCTCCTGTAATGTATTTATTGTAGGCCCCAGCCCCTCCTGTGATGTATATACATCAGTGCTGTGTCAGTGTGCATGGTGTGCAGTCATGTCTGTTATTGATGGCCATCATGCAACACAGCCATATGTCCTGGAGGAGCTGGAAACAAGCGGGAGAGGTGAGTGAGGCTGCTTGTGACTTCTCCATATTAACACCTGTAATGCGTCTGTGTCTGCATGTATGTCAGTGTATATGACTGTGCATATATTTGTCTGTTTAAATGTATTTTTGTGAATTTTGTCTTCAAATATGTATATGTACGTATGCCTGTCTGTGTATGTGTGTGTCTGTGTGTGGATGGGGCCCACTGAGACTCAACCGGGGACCACAAAAACCTGGAGCCGTCCCTGGCTGCCTTAACATTGGGATCAATTAAAAATATGTGAGTAAAGGCCGCTTTACACGCTGCGATATCGGTCCCGATATCGCTAGCGTGCGTACCCGCCCCCATCTGTTGCGCGACACGGGCAAATCGCTGCCCGTGCCGCACAACATCGCCCAGAGCCGTCACACATACTTACCTGTCCGGCGACGTCGCTGTGACCGGCGAACCGCCTCCTTTCTAAGGGGGCGGTCCATGCGGCGTCACAGCGACGCCACTGAAGCGTCACTTAACCGCCGCCCAATAGCAGCGGAGGGGTGGAGATGAGCGGGATGTAACATCCCGCCCACCTCCTTCCTTCTGCATAGCGGCCGGGAGGCAGGTAAGGGGAGCTTCCTCGTTCCTGCGGTGTCACACGGAGCGATGTGTGGTGCCGCAGGAACGAGGAACAACTTCGTTACTACTGCAGCAACGATATTAGAGAATGGACCCCCATGTCGCCGATTAGCGATTTTGCACGTTATTGCAACGATGCAAAATCGCTTATCGGTGTCACACGAAACGGCATCGCTAATGCGGCCGAATGTGCGTCACGAATTCCATGACCCCAACGACTCCGCATTAGCGATGTCGCAGCGTGTAAAGCCCCCTTTACTCTACTTTCTTTGTATAAGTGACGGCTGTGAGTTATCCTGGACTGTATCTGTATTGTAGTCCTGTAAATCTGAATATGGCAGATCAGGGTAAAGGTCCAGTCACACTAAGCAACTTACCAGCGATCCCAACAACGATGGGGATCGCTGGTAAGTTGCTAGGAGGTTGCTGGTGAGATGTCACACTGCGACGCTCCAGCGATCCCACCAGCAACCTGACCTGGCAGGGATCGCTGGAGCGTCGCTACACAAGTTGCTGGTGAGCTCACCAGCAACCAGTGACAAGCCCCCAGCGCCGCGTGGAAGATGCTGCGCTTGGTAACTAAGGTAAATATCGGGTAACCAACCCGATATTTACCTTGGTTACCAGCGCACGCAGCTACACGTGCAGAGAGCAGGAAGCAGCGCACACTGAGCGCTGGCTCCCTGCTCTCCTAGTTACAGCACACATCGGGTTAATTACCCGATGTGTGCTGCAGCTAAATGTGCACAGAGCAGGGAGCAGCGCACAATGCTTAGCGCTGGCTCCTTGCTCTCCTAGTTACAGCACACATCGGGTTAATTAACCCGATGTGTGCTGCAGCTACATGTGCACAGAGCAGGAGCCGGCACTGACAGTGAGAGCGGCGGAGGCTGGTATCAAAGGTAAATATCGGGTAACCAAGGACAGGGCTTCTTGGTTACCCGATGTTTACATTGGTTACCAGCCTCCGCAGAAGCCGGCTCCTGCTGCCTGCACATTTAGTTGTTGCTGTCTCGCTGTCACACACAGTGATGTGCACTTCACAGCGGGACAGCAACAACTAAAAAATGGCCCAGGACATTCAGCAACAACCAACGACCTCACAGCAGGGGCCAGGACATTCAGCAACAACCAACGACCTCACAGCAGGGGCCAGGACATTCAGCAACGACCAACGACCTCACAGCTGGGGCCAGGTTGTTGCTGGATGTCCCACACAGCAACATCGCTAGCAACGTCACAAAAGTTGTTCGTTAGCAGCGATGTTGCTAGCGATGTTGCTTAGTGTGACGGGGCCTTAAGATACATGTTTATTGGATTTATATCTAAATGCTACAGTTCGTGCTCTACTGTTATGGCTAAAAATGTTAACGTTTATGGGGCCCCCACCAGATTTTCTGCCCAGGGGCCCCCACCAACCTTAATCCGGCCCTGTATGTATGCATTTACATATGTATAAATAGTCACACAGCATGTGTTCGCGGGCCCATGGTCAGTGGCCTGCAGTTCAGTGTCCTGCAGTAACATTCCTTATCATCACATATTACATAACAATGATGAAACACGCTGCTGGAACATAACAAATGTACTTTCCCGAAGTAAACAGGAGTTACTAAGGGACAGTCCTAAAATGTTTACAAAGGACTAGCAAAACTTATTTTTCACATGTGGGAAAACCTAGTTTAATATTTTGGTTTCTGAAATATGGCTAACAGGGTGATAAAACATGATTACATTAGTTAATAGGAGACATTGTGAGCTTTTTGTTACATATCCGTTTACTAGATGTCATTAGAAACTACGAGTGTCAGATGCATAAAACAGATGCCCAACAGTGGCATATGAAGACTATGCTTCAAGACGTATCTATTAAATGGAGGCCATGCTAAAGCAATCCTTCAACGGATACCACTGTTAAAGAATTGGTACCTAAAATGTCCTTTCTAAATATATATCTTTACATTTAACCTCTGTTATGAAAAGCTGTAGTGGGCTCTAAGGAGCATTGCAGCTATAAGTCTCCTCACTGGCAGCCAGATTGGTTTGTCAGTCTCTTCAAGGATAAAAGTTTTTCTCTTAGACCCCATTATAGCTTCTGATACCACCAGATCAGATCTTTAACATAAATCCCCTTAAAACTTAACATTTAATATTGATGTTTAAAATATATATATAATATACCACACTATATGATCATGTGAATCTGGCAGCACGGTTACTGCCACTGGTCTATCATACCACTGTATATGGACATCGGCCTCCTGATGAACCATGAGATGGTGAAACGCGTTGAGGCATAAAAAGCTAAGTCTGGCTGTCCCTGCTACTATTGAGGGTCTCATTTGAGATAGGATTGTGGCCTCTTATCAATTGAGGCTTTTTATGAGCTCCAGTTTTTGCACAAGTCACTTTATATATATGTTGGCACTGCACTTTAATTGCTTGCACTGCACATTATCCTTTGGCTAGGGGCTCATAGGGTTATCAGTAGGGACAGCCGTCGAGGAGTGGGGGCGCCACTACGTATCTTTAGGGTGCCAACCTCCACGGTTAGGTAGAGTACAGGAGGGAGTGGATATTGTAGGGATATTTTTCCCTCTCTCTCCTGTGCACCATTTCACTTTGATCATATAGTGTGGTATATTATATATATATTTTAAACATCAATATTAAATGTTAAGTTTTAAGGGGATTTATGTTAAAGTGTTGAATACCCTATTACTAGTGAAACTTGACCACCAGATCAGATCTCATACTTTGCACTGACGAGGGGCAATCACCCCGAAACACTGTATCTGCAAATTGAGCTTCTGATTTGGCATAAATCCTAAGTCATATGACAAGGCTCGTTAAAGAGCCACTTTTAGGATTGCTACTTCCAATACGTGGTACTAGAGTTCATCTTCTTCCTTCCTGAAGAGATAATTTGCAAAATAGTACGTGTTACACTTTAAGTACAAGCGGTAACTATATCAGTCATTTGTATTTATTACTATGGAAGAATAAATACACTGTAATGCCTGATTGGAGCCACAGACTCAGACTGGCTGCAAGGGGAGTCTAGAGAAAAGCCGCTCACAAAGCAGGACCCCAAGAACTCTGCAACCCTTTAACCCCTATACAGGGATTTGGAATTACACAGAGCCCCAGAGATCACTACCTGTGGTAGGCTGTAGTCCGTGGTCGTCAGGCAGGGTCAAAAACCAGGAGATGTTAAACAGGAACAGAATCAGCAGGCAAGGGCGTAGTGAGGAGAGAAAGCAGAGGTCAAATCCGGAACTGGCAGCAAGGTACAAAAATGACAGGCAGGAGGGTAGTCAAACAACAAGCAAAGGTCAGCGCACAGGCATCAACATAAAACAACACATGAGCCAGGAGTACAGAACTATCTCTGGCAGTGGTCATGTGACAGGAGGGGGAATAAGAAGATTGTGGTGTCTTCCCATTGGCTGCAGGTGAATGTTGGCAAGTTCAGCTGGAAGACACATACAGTCAGCCAGTGGTACTGCAGGTTCTAGGGAAACCCAGCCTAGTGGATGAGCGGAGCCTGTGCTCCGCAGAGCCACGGGCACCGACTCCTCTCCCATCACCAGCACTATCCATGGTGGGACCATGGCGTCGGCTGGTGATCGGAGCAGAAGTCGCAGGAGCGGACTCCGGTGGGGACGTGACATACACATTTGGTAAATTAAGACTTATATACTGAGAAATTTTAAAAAAGCAAGTACCTAATGCAATGTTATCAGCAGAATCATACTAAAAGCATGAGCATTGTATTACTTAAAGGGGTATTTCCATCTCCAGGATCCTATCCCAATATGTAGTAGGTGTAAATAATAATATTAGTAAATACCTCTAATTAGAAATGTAATATAGTTCTCCTGATTCACTATATTGCTTACCTCATGTGCAGGGCATTGCAGGACCTTAGGTATCCATGGTTATGACCATGCATATGGTCACAGTTAGTTGTTTGCGGTCATAACCATGGATACCTAATGTTCTGCAATGGCCTGCACATGAGGTAAGAGATATAGCTATATCAGGAGAACTATACTACATTTCTAATTGGAGATATTTGCTAATATTATTATTATTATTACACCTACTACATACTGGGATAGGATCCTGGAGATGGGAATAACCCTTTAACTTAGAGGATTATGATAGACACATCAAGACGTGCGTTGTTCACACTGGTCATGATGTGGAGATGTGCTGGAGTATATGTATATGCCTCTTCATGAATCAGGAGTGGTGTATGAGTGGCATACACCTCTGTGTGCACCAGGCCACAAATCCTACTCTAGTTCCTGCTGGAGTAAGATTTGTGGAGTAGCGAATGCCAGTGCTAAACATGAATGTGATGACTGACGGTCACCACGCTCTGTCCTGCTCCAGCTTCACCCATGTTGACGATGCTGGGCGAAAATGACGTGAGAACGCCAAGTCACATAATTTTACAGCAGCCGCCATCTGCGCCAAAACTATGCGACTTTTCAAAGCTTTTACGCCAGAATATTGGTGGAAAAGTTTAAAACGCATTGGAATATTATGTAGCTAAATCCTACATTTAATAAAACTGTATGTACATTATAAGGGAAGAAGTGAACCATGTGTAAAATGTCTTATAAAAACAGAATTCTTGCTCTAAAGGGTAAACCGGCTGTGAAACGTCTGCTAAACCTATTATTTGTACCACAGACAGCAATTCATGTGTTCTCAGTTATGGGAAAGGCTGGCACATTCAGGTGATCGTTAGTAAATCGTTACAGAGCTGTTGCTTTGATGGTGAGCCGATAAAAGTGGTTCCACCGAAAACTCCCACAGCTAAATATTGAACAAAAGCACTTCAATAGTGTTCATTACAAGAGGGACAAAGCACACGGTATAAAACTGAACGCAGGTCTATAGAGATTTTCCATCGGCCGTGAAAATAGAAAACAATACCAACATCATTCACCCACCTGCCATTTGAAGGCATGGAACCTATAGGGCAGGAAACAGAGGTGTGGGAATAATGATGTCTCCGCTCTTTGTTCTACTATTGTCACCACTATAAGTTATCTTTCTGATATTAATGGTTATATAATGTATGAAGCATGTGTAAAGTGTTTAAACAGACTCAAAAAGGTCTCAACGCACAATTACAGGACATGAAATCTCCATACATATAAAATATAAATCTAGATGATATACAGTGGGGAAAATAAGTAGTCGATACACTGCTGATTTTGCACATTTTCCCACCTACAAAGAATGAAGAGGTCTGGAATTTTTATCATAGGTGCATTTCAACTGTGACAGACAGAATAAAAAAAAATCCAGAAAATCCACATTGTATGATTTTTAAATAATGAAGTGGTATTTTATTTCATGAAATAAGTATTAGATACAATAGAAAAACAGAACTTAATATTTTGTACAGAAACTTTGTTTGCAATTACAGAGGTCAGACATTTCCTGTAGTTATTGACCAGGTTTGCACACATTGCAGCCCCTAGGGATTTTAGTCCATTCCTCGATATAGATCTTTTCCAGATCTTTCAGGTTTCGAGGCTGTCCAGGGCAACATTGAGTTTCAGCTCCCTCCAAAGATTTTCTTTTGGGTTAAGGTCTGGAGACTGGCTAGGCCACTCCACGACTTTGAAACGCTTCTTACGGAACCACTCTTTAGTTGCCCTGGCTGTGTGTTTCAGGTCACTGTCATGCTGGAAGACCCAGCCACAACCCATCTTCAATGCTCTTACTGAGGGAAGGAAGTGGTTGGCTAAAATCTCGCAATACATGACCTGATTCATCCTTCATTCAATATAGTGTAGTCACCCTGTCCCCTTTGCAGAAAAGCACACTCAAAGTATGATGTTTTCACCACCATGCTTCATAGTTGGGACGGCGTTCTTGGGGTTGTACTCATCCTTCTTCTTCCTCCCAACACAGAGAGTGGGGTTGATACCAAAAAGTTCTATTTTCATCTCCTCTGAACACATGACCTTTTCCCATGCCTCCTCTGGATTATCCAAATGGTCACTGGCACTCTTCAAATGGCCCTCGAGATGTGCTGACGTGAGCAGGGGGACATTGCGTGGCCTGCAGGATTTTAATACATGATGGAATAGTGTGTGTTAGTAACTGTAATCTTTGAGACTGTGGTCCCACCTCTCTTCAGGTCATTGACCAGATCCTAATGTCCACTTCTGGGCTGTTTCCTTATTTTTCTCAGAATCATACTTACCAGAGTCGAAATCTTGCATGGAGCCCCAGACTGAGTAAAATTGACAGTCATTTTGTGTGTCTTCGATTTTCTAATAATTGTGCCAACAGTTGTCTTCTCACCAAGCTGCTTGCCTATTGCCCTGTAGCCAATGCCAGCCTTATGCAGATCAACAATTTTGTCCCTGGTGCACTGCATTTGTTGTACTGCTCTCTATTTTTGTTACATGTGCTATACTACTCTACAAGGTGTTCAAAATTATTAGGCAAGTTGTATTTTAGAGGATTTTTTTTATTATTGATCAACAACTATGTTCTCAATCAACCCAAAAGACTCATAAATATCAAAGCTTAATATTTTTGGAAGTTGTAGCAGGTATTTTTTAGATTTGGCTATCTTAGGAGGATATCTGTTTTGCAGGTAACTATTACTGTGCAGAATTATTAGGCAACTTAATAAAAAACAAATATATTCCCATCTCACTTGTTTATTTTCACCAGGTATACCAATATAACTGCACAAAATTTAGAAATAAACATTTCTGACATGCAAAAATAAAACCCCCCAAAAAATAGTGACCAATATAGCCACCTTTCTTTCTGATGACACTTAACAGCCTACCATCCATAGATTCTGTTAGTTGCTTGATCTGTTTACGATCAACATTGAATGCAGCAGGCACCACAGCCTCCCAGACACTGTTCCGAGAGGTGTACTGTTCTTACTCACTGTAGATCTTACATTTTATGAGGGACCACAGGTTCTCTATGGGGTTCAGATCAGGTGAACAAGGGGGCCATGTCATTATTTTTTCATCTTTTAGACCTTTACTGGCCACCCACGCTGTGGAGTAGTTGGATGCATGTGATTGGAGCACTGTCCTGCATGAAAATCATGTTTTTCTTGAATGATACCGACTTCTTCCTGTACCACTGCTTGAAGAAGTTGTCTTCCAGAAACTGGAAGTAGGTCTGGGAGTTGACCTTCACTCTATCCTCAACCCGAAAAGGTCCCACAAGTTCATCTTTGATGATACCAGCCCATACCAGTACCCCACCTCCACCTTGCTGGCATGTGAGTCGGAGTGGAGCTCTCTGCCCTTTACTGATCCAGCCTCTGGCCCATCCATCTGGCCCATCAAGAGTCACTCTCATTTCATCAGTCCATAAAACCTTTGAAAAATCAGTCTTAACATATTTCTTGGCCCAGTCTTGATGCTTTATCTTATGTTTCTTATTCAAAGGTGATTGTTTTTTAGCCTTCCTTACCTTGGCCATGTCCCTGAGTATGGCACACCTTGTGCTTTTTGATACTCCAGTAACGTTGCAGCTCTGAAATACGGCCAAACTGGTGGCAAATGGCATCTTGGCAGCTTCACGCTTGATTTTCCTCAATTCATGAGCAGTTATTTTGCGCCTTTTTGCCCAACACTCCTCTTGCGACCCTGTTGACTATTTGCCATGAAACGTTTGATTGTTCGGTTATCACGCTTCAAAAGTTGGACAATTTCAAGACTGCTGCATCCCTCTGCAAGACATCTCACAATTTTGGACTTTTCAGAGCCCGTCAAATCTCTCTTCTGACCCATTTTGCAAAAGGAAAGGAAGTTGCCTAATAATTAAGCACACCTTCTATAGGGTGTTGAATATGTCATTACACCAAACCTCTCCTTATTACAGAGATGCACATCACCTGATTTACTTAATCGGTAGTTTGCTCTCAAGCCTATACAGCTTGGAGTAGGACAACATGTATAAAAAGTATCATGTGATCAAAATACTCATTTGCCTAATAATTCTGCACACAGTGTATAGCTCTTCTTAATATACTGTAAAGCTCTCTATTTGTACTACTGATCTACATATATTATACATGTATTCTCTACTTTTTCTGTAATGCACTCTACCTATACAATATGTATTGTACGCTCTAACTTTGTTACATGTGATAGGCCAGTTCTCTACCTGTATTACCTGAACTATTCTCTTCCTGGACTACAATTACTGTACTGATTTATACCTGTGCTACATGTACTGTACTGCTCTCTACTTCAGTTACATGTGCTGTACTTACAGGTCTCTATCTATACTACAAATACTGTTTTGCATGCTACCTGTGCTACATGCATGGCCAATTAATGAGTGGTTAAACTAGGCAATTGTAAAGGATTACCATCACCAAAAGGGCAGCCAATTTTTCCACTTAAGAAACTACCCTGATTATGCCAGTTCTGCATTATCAGTACAGCTTTCGAGGTCCGGATCTTTGGTGACATAATGATCATGTGACCAAAGGTCTTTCACCTTGAGTATGTGTTTGTGTAACATTCAGTGCGTGGGTTTAAAATACATTGTGTGTGGCATGGAGTGTGTGTTTGTGTATATATAGCATAGTGTGTGTGTGTGTGTGTGTGTGTGTGTGTGAGTGTGTGTGTGTGTGTGTGTGTAACATCCACATTTAAAAATACTGTGAGTGCAAATGAGCATTACTAAGTGTAAATAAGTCATCAATCACCCAACAAACATGCAAAACACTAATTTATTGGATCTTTTATGCCTTGCTAAAAATTCTCATTCTTGGCAACAGATTACCCTGTGTAAACAGGACATATGCTGCTGAATATAATATATGGAGATGGAATGAGCTTTACGTGATAAGCATATTTGTGCACCTGCATATTTATTTAAAGGATTTTCCCACAAACGAAAAACATTTCAATCAATAGATCTTAGAATAAAAAATATTTCCACAACTGGATGTGTTGAAAAGATGTTCCTGTGCTAAAATTATCTTATATACAGTATGTGTCCCTATGTACTGTGTAATTGCCGTGTCTGACCGTACAGGGGCATGGTCTGATCATACCACATCTCCTGGTCCGAGGAGGATGCAAAAGGGAGTATACAGACAGGACAGCATAGGATTGCAGCTGATTTTTTTTGGGAGGTAAAATGTTTTAAAACAGGAAAATAAATGTTTTACCTCAGAGAAGATATCATCGGCAATCCCCCACTGTTCTGTCTGTATACTCCTCCCTGGCCAGAAGATGTGGTATGTTCAGGCCATGTTCTACAGAAAAGACAAGCATAGATAGGGTCTTCTCTGGGAAGAAAGAAAAATTGCTGAAATCAGAGTGCTCACCTGGTGGGGGTTGTGAACCCACAACCTAGGGATAACGCTCAAAGGTACGGCTGCTGCAGCCCCTCAGATAGCAGAAATGGATGTCAGGAAAAAAGGGTTAAATATCCGCGCTGCTGATGAACAGTAAAAGGGGCTATAGTAGTTTCGGTCCTGAAAAAGAAATTTTAAAATTCCAAACGCATAGACACAATAAGCTACTTGGATTATACTTACCTGGCTTGTCATTTACACATCCTGTGATCTTGTTCATCAGCAACGTGGATATTTAACCCTTCTTTTCCTGACATCCATTTCAGGCCATGTTCCAGCAGGGGCACAATTAAAGGATTATCTCAGCATAGGAACATTTTTTTTTTTTTTTTAAAACATATCTAATTTTGGAACTTATTATTACTCCAAGATCAATTGATGACCTTTTCGGGTTGGAGTTTATTATGCGGGGTGTTGCACCCTTATCCCCCTATCTTTCCTACAGAGGATCTTCCTCACTTCAGCTTAGGTATGTGTGGGCACATGGAGGTGAGTCATTAAGGCCCCGTCACACTAAGCAACATCGCTAGCAACATCGCTGCTAACGAACAACTTTTGTGACGTTGCTAGCGATGTTGCTGTGTGTGACATCCAGCAACAACCTGGCCCCTGCTGTGAGGTCGTTGGTTGTTGCTGAATGTCCTGGGCCATTTTTTAGTTGTTGCTGTCCCGCTGTGAAGCACAGATCGCTGTGTGTGACAGCGAGACAGCAACAACTAAATGTGCAGGCAGCAGGAGCCGGCTTCTGCGGAGGCTGGTAACCAATGTAAACATCGGGTAACCAAGAAGCCCTGTCCTTGGTTACCCGATATTTACCTTTGATACCAGCCTCAGCCGCTCTCACTGTCAGTGCCGGCTCCTGCTCTGTGCACGTGTAGCTGCAGGACACATCGGGTTAATTAACCCGATGTGTGCTGTAGCCAGGAGAGCAGGGAGCCAGCGCTAAGCAGTGTGCGCTGCTCCCTGCTCTGTGCACATGTAGCTGCAGCACACATCAGGTAATTAACCCGATGTGTGCTGTACTAGGAGAGCAGGGAGCAGCGCTCAGTGTGCGCTGCTCCCTGCTCTCTGCACGTGTGGCTGGTCACTGGTTGCTGGTGAGCTCACCAGCAACTTGTGTAGCCACGCTCCAGCGATCCCTGCCAGGTCAGGTTGCTGGTGGGATCGCTGGAGCGTCGCAGTGTGACATCTCACCAGCAACCTCCTAGCAACTTACCAGCGATCCCTATCGTTGTTGGGATCGCTGGTAAGTTGCCTAGTGTGACTGGACCTTTAGCGTTAGAGACCATCCATATAAAGTCAAATTGTCATGATAAGATGACTTCTAAGTTTCAAAAAATGTTAAAAGGAAACCATCTCCAGGTTTTTGATACATCATCTAAGAGCAACATAATGTAGGATAAGAGAACCTGACTTCAACGATGTATGCATGTCACTTACTTCCCAGTGATGAATAGATGGCACAATACACTTGTTTCACTATGTACAGATAAAGAAGCGTCTCATCGTTCATATTACAAACCACCCAGTATATTATTATATAGAAGCACAGGTAAATTTGTGAATGTAATATATGCATGTAGTTGAACCATGGGCCCCCAGAATCAATGTTGCTGGTGAGCCCTTGCCACCCCAGTCTGACACTACATACCATATTTTTCGGAATATAAGACACACTTTTTTACCCCTAAATGTTGGGGGAAAGTGGGGGGTGCGTCTTATAGTCTGAATGTAGGGAATGTAGGGAATGTAGGGCTGCGGGGAATGAGGGTGCTGCAGTGGAGCGGGTTATCGGCAGCATGCGCAGGCTGTAGCAGCGCCTGCCGTGACCATGTGGGCCCGCTCATTTCATATGCACGCCCATCCTCCCGCCCATCATCTGTCATCGCTAAAGCTGGCGCTGACAGGTGGGCGAGATGATGTGCGGGGGAGCCAGCTCGCGTGATCACCCCTGGCAACTACAGCCTGAAGTAATCATCTGCGACTGTATTCACTGCTGCCCGCGCATCATCATCAACGCGGGGCGCAGTGAATAAGTATACTCTCCCGTCACCGTTGAATTCAGCATCGCAATGTCCTCCTGTCTGCCGGCCGCTGCTGTGTGTGGAGACTAGCTGTGCACACAGCGATGACGTCATCCCTGTGCGCCCCGCTCTCCACACACATCAGCGGGCCGGCAGGAGGACATCGCGATGCTGCAGGGAACGGTGACGACTCCAGACAGGTCAGCGGCGTTGCTGCTGACACAGACAGTAGGACGAGCGATTCTGCTGGAGTGAGGAAAAGTGAGTATAAACGTTTATTTTTTTTGTGTGCCACAGGATGCAGGCCATATTGCAGGAAGGGGTATATAGCAGAATGGGGGTATATAGCAGGATGGGGGTATATAGCAGGATGATGGCATATACCAGGATGGCAGTATATACCAGGATGGGGGTATATAGCAGGATGAGGGCATATACCAGGGTGGCGCTATGTAGCAGAATGGGGATATATACCAGGAAGGCAGCATATAGCAGGATGGGGGTATGTAGCAGGATGAGGGCATATACCAGGATGACAGTATAAAGCAGGATGGTGCTATGTAGCAGGATGGGGGCTATACCAAGATGAGGGACATATATATATAAGGATGGGGACTATATACAAGGCAGGAGGATCATTACCCAGATGGAGTGCCTTAGTAGAGAATTTGGGGACATTACCCCCATAATAGTGTCAGCAGCAGATCCTCGCCCCATAACAGTGTGTCATGACCACATTTTTTGCATAAAATTTTATTTTCCTATTTTCCTCCTCTAAAACCAGGGTGCGTCTTATGGTCCGGTGCGTCTTATAGTCGGAAAAATACGGTACTACCTGTGCGTCTGTGCGTCATGTACTGTATACTCCATGTATTCTGCTGCATGTACTGATCTTTACTTGTGCAACATGGAGTGTACTGCTTTTTACTTGTACTCGTACTACATGTACTCAGGCCGGCTCTAGGTTTTCGTGGGCCCCGAGCGAAAGAGTCTCAGTGGGCCCCATGCACATACACCTACACAAATGCATATACAAAGACAAATTCACAAAAATACATATAAACAGACATAGATCTATATACAGTCATATACACTGACATACATAGATACACATCATACATGCACACACAGATACATCAGAGATATTATTAATATGGTGAAGCCGGCAGCAGCCTCAATCACCTCCCCCGCTTGTCTTCCATCCAGCTCCTCCTGGGCATGTGGCTGTGCAGACCATGCATGCTAATGAGAACGTTTGTGAACAGCAGTTTTCAGCTCTTTCCACAGATTCTCGATTGGATTCAGGTCTGGACTTTGACTTGGCCATTCTAATACCTGCATACGTTTATTTGTGAACCATTCCATTGTAGATGTTTGGGATCATTGTCTTGTTGGAAGACAAATCTCCGTCCCAGTCTCAGGTCTTTTGCAGACTCCAACAGGTTTTCTACAAGAATGGTCCTGTATTTGGCTCCATCCATCTTCCCATCAATTTTAACCATCTTCTCTGTCCCTGCTGAAGAAAAGTAGGCCCAAACCATCATGCTGCCACCACCATGTTTGACAGTGGGGGTGGTGTGTTGCTTTTACACCAAACATATCGTTTGGCATTGTTCCCAAATAGTTCAACTTTGGTTTCATCTGACCAGAGCACCTTCTTCCACATGTTTGGTGTGTCTCCCAGGTGGCTTGTAGCAAACTTTAAACAACACTTTTTATGGATATCTTTGAGAAATGGCTTTCTTCTTGCCACTCTTCCATAAAGTCCAGATTTGTGCAGTGTACGACTGATTGTGGTACTATGGACAGACTCCCACCTCAGCTGTAGATCTCTGCAGTTCATCCAGAGTGACCATGGGCCTCTTAGCTGCATCTCTGATGAGTCTTCTACTTGTCTGAGATGAAAGTTTGGATGGACGGCCAGGTCTTGGTAGATCTGCAGTGGTATGATACTCCTTCCATTTCAATATGATCGCTTGCACAGTGCTCCTTGGGATGTTTAAAGTTTTGGAAATCTTTTTGTAACCAAATCCGGCTTTAAACTTCTCCACAACAGTATCATGGGCCTGCCTGTTGTGTTCCTTGGTCTTCACGATGCTATCTGCGCTTTAAACAGAACACTGAGACTATCACACATTTATACGGAGACTTGATTACACAGAGGTGGCTTATATTTATAATCATCAGTCATTTAGGACAACATTGGTTCATCCAGAGATCCTCAACGAACTTCTGGAGTGAGTTTGCTGCACTGAAAGTAAAGGGGATGAATAATAATGCACATCCCACTTTTCAGTTATTTTTCAAAAAAGTTTAAAACAAGCAATACATTTAGTTCAACTTCACAATTGTGTCCCACTTGTTGCTGATTCTTCACCATAACATTAACATTTTTATCTTTATGTTTGAAGCCTGAAATGTGGGACATGGTTGAAAACTTGAAGGGGGCCGAATACTTTCGCAAGGCACTGTAGTGGCAGTACGTGTAAGAGATTACAGTACAGTTATAGATGGTGGCTTACAGCTAATGTTCTTTCTGATGGTCCTGTTCACTTTTCCCATCTTTTCCATCTGGCACAGCCCAACATGACTTCTCCTGCCAGGAATCTGCAGAGATTACAACAAAGACACATCTGACTTCTCATGTTTCCAGCATTGTCCTCGTGAATTCCTCACCTGCACAAACTCCTCATCCTGCTGATACCCCAATACTGAGCCGCTGTTGCTGTATGTGTATCTATTACTGATTCTGCTGTGTGGCACAAAAACCAACTCCTCCTATTGCCCCACATAATAATGTTACCACTGTGCCCCTTATATCGTAATAATGCCTCTTTTGTGTCCTCTAAATAATAAAATTGCCCCCTGGAAAATATTATTTCACTTAGCAAGTGCCCTAGAAAAGTGTCGACATTTTGCATCTAGAAAGTTATAATGCCCCAGTGTGCACCTTTAACGGTCACAATAGCCTGAGTGCCCCTATACCAATAATGCTTCTTAAAGGTAAACTGTCAGGTGCAATGTGTACCCAGAACCACGAGTAGTTGTGGGTGCATATTTCTAATCCTTGCCTAACCGTCCCTGTATACACTAGCATCTATATATATAATTGCCTTATTCTGTCTGTCTGTCTGTCTATCTGTCTGTCTGTCATGCTCCGAAATTGTGTCCTTACAGTGACACAAAGCTGATTGGCCGCTGGGCTCGCCATGGCCCCGCCCCCCCCACGGATTGGCCTCTCGCCCCGGCTCTCTGCAGGCCCCGCCCCCCTCACGCAATGCACGCTCGCTCTGGCCCAACTGACACGGAGCCGCGACTCCCAGGTGAGTACACACACACATCAGATCACACTCACTCTCACACTCACTCTCACACATCACATCCACACACTCACAACATCCTGGGATATCGCTTGCTTCTACACCGGCTCCGTCAGGATCCCAGCAGCGCCACACATAACCTTGCGATGCTGGCATCTTGACGGAGGCCGTGAAAGCTGGTAACCATTATACACATCGGGTAACTAAGGTCCCTTAGTTACCCGATGTGTATCATAGTTACCAGTGTACACCGGCTCACACTCACTCTCATACACACCTCACACACACATCACATCGCATCCACACATCAAGGTCCTGCAGCGGCGGAAAATACAGACACATAACAGCACACACATAACAGCACACACACACACATACACACACACATACACACACACACACAAATCAGATCACACTCACTCTCACACACACATCGCATCCACATACTCACAACATCCTGGGATATCGCTTGCTTCTCGGCGGCGATACTGTGCTGTTGTGAGCTTCCAGGACCTGCGGGAGGATCACATGGCCAGAAGCATGTGATATCCCCGGATGTTGTGAGTATAAGCGCGTATGTGCGATATCGTCAGTGTCTGTGTGTGTGAGTGTATGCGATCGGGTGTGTGTGAGTGTATGCGATCGGGTGTGTGTGAGTGGATGCGATCGGGTGTGTGTGAGTGGATGCGATCGGGTGTGTGTGAGTGGATGCGATCGGGTGTGTGTGAGTGGATGCGATCGGGTGTGTGAGTGTCGGCAGAGGAGCACGGCGTGCTGGAGGAGGCTGGGAGCAGAGAGGCTGATCATGGGGAAGGCTGGGAGGAGAGAGGCTGAATCAGGGGGAGGCTGGGAGGGGGAGGCTGGGACGAGGGAGGCTGATGCTGGTGGAGGCTGATGCTTGGGGAGGCTGATGCTGGGGGAGGCTGGAAGGAGAGAGGCTAATGCTGGTGGAGGCTGATGCTTGGGGAGGCTGATGCTGGGGGAGACTGGGAGGGGAAGGCTGATGCTGAGGGAGGCTGGGAGGAAGGAGGCTGGGAGGAGAGAGGCTGATCCTGGGGAAGGCTGGGAACGGGAGGCTGATGCTGAGGGAGGCTGGAAGGAGAGAGGCTGATGCTGGGGGAGGCTGGAAGGAGAGAGGCTGATGCTGGTGGAGGCTGATGCTTGGGGAGGCTGATGCTGGGGGAGACTGGGAGCGGAAGGCTGATGCTGAGAGAGGCTGGGAGGAAGGAGGCTGGGAGGAGAGAGGCTGATCCTGGGGAAGGCTGGGAAGGGGAGGCTGATGCTGGGGGAGGCTGGAAGGAGAGAGGCTGATGCTGGTGGAGGCTGATGCATGGGGAGGCTGATGCTGGGGGAGACTGGGAGCGGAAGGCTGATGCTGAGGGAGGCTGGGAGGGGGAGGCTGGGAGGAAGGAGGCTGGGAGGAGAGAGGCTGATCCTGGGGAAGGCTGGGAAGGGGAGGCTGATGCGGAGGGAAGCTGGAAGGAGAGAGGCTGATGCTGGGGGAGGCTGGAAGGAGAGAGGCTGAGGCTGGGAGGAGAGAGGCTGATGCTGGGGAAGGCTGATGCTGAGGGAGGCTGGGAGGGGAAAGCTGATGCTGGGGAAGGCTGGGAGGACGGAGGCTGGGAGGAGAGAGGCTGATCCTGGGGAAGGCTGGGAGAGGGAGGCTGATGCTGGCGGAGGCTGATGCTGGGGGAGGCTGGAAGGAGAGAGGCTGATGCTGGTGGAGGCTGATGCTTGGGGAGGCTGGGAGAGGGAGGCTGATGCTGAGGGAGGCTGGGAGGAGGGAGGCTGGGAGAGGTAGGCTGAGAGAAGAGAGGCTGATGCACACACACACACACACACACACACGCGCGCGCACTGCACAACACACCACACACACACACACACACTGGGAACCACAAACAACTGCCCTACACAGACACCCACACACACAGACAACGCTGCACACACACAACACCCAACACACAAACACCGCGGCACACACAAATATACGCACATACCGCACAACACACACATTGCAAAAAACATACCTCCCCCCAAAACACACCACACACACACAAACCGCGCAACACACACACACAACGCTACAGACACACAGCGCTCCACAAACAACGCAACACACATACAACACCGCTCTCCCCCCCCCCGTCACACCCAGACAACACCCAGAACATGTACAGCGCCTACACAAACACTTGGTAACTACACACAACAACATCTCTATATATATATATAACAAAAATCATACATGAACTACACAATACGTAAATTCTAGAATACCCGATGCGTAGAATCGGGCCACCTTCTAGTACAGTACATAAAGATCTTTAGAAAAGTATTTTTAAAGATGCAAATGAGCACAGGGAATAGTTAGAAACACATTATTCCCTGTGAATAGTCCGCCCTCTTAGCATGTTAGCACAGGGGCATGCTAATAGCCTATTCAATGCCCATTGCTCAGCGCAATCAGCGGTGTAGAGTGCACGTATCCATTGTCACCGCTTAAGACGCTGGGGTTAGGTTCAGTGAGCATGATTAGAAGTCACTGCACTTCTGGTCATGCGCACTATGAAGCCGTGTGTATGTGTCCCAGCTTCAGAGAGGTCTAGTGAGCATGGCGGAAGTTCCGGGACTTCTGATCATGCGCACTGAGCCTAAACCTGGCGTGTGGCTCTAGCTGCATATTGCACCTGAGAGGTTGGTTTTAAATGTCCACTTAAAAAGGAACCTGTCAGGTGCAATATGCACCGTGAGCCACAAGCAGTTCTGGGTGTATATTGCTAATCCCTGCCTATCTATCCCTGTATACACTATCATAGATAAACAGATCTTTAGAAAAAGTATTTCTAAAGATTGTTTCCTATATGCTAATGAGGCCAGCGACTAGTTGCAAGGGCGTTACTCCCCGTGGCTGGTCGGCCCACATAGGATGCTAGCATGCTCCTGTGGGCGTACTAACATGCTAATGAATGCGCAGCAAGGCACACATAACCTCACACTTGACGGCAGCCGGAGGAGGATGAATGCGCCCTGGGTATGATCTGGAGTCCCCAGCACTTCCGATCATGCACACTAAACTGATGCTGGGTGTAAGCTTCCCGGCTTCAGTGAGGTATAGTGCACATGACCAGAAGTGCTGGGGACGACGGGTCATGCCCAGTGCGCATTCATCCTCTGTGGCCGCAATCAAGAGTGAGGTATGTGTGCATTGCTGCACATTCATTAGCATGTTAGTACGCCCACAGGGGTGTACTAGCATGATATGCGAGCTGACCAGCCACGGGGAGTAACGCCCTTTCGACTAGTCGCTGCCCTCATTAGTATATAGTAAATTATCTTTAGAAAAACTTTTCTAAAGATCTGTTTATTTATGCTAGTTAATATCTCCAGACCCACATTTTATGCAATCTTATGATTAGACTCGATTAGATACTTTAAATTCGAAACGAAACAGAGTCGTTACACCAATGTATATTTTGCCAAGTGCAATCAAACTAATTTTTATTAAAGTATTAAAGTATAAAGTGCATACATTAAAACAGAGAAGGATTAACAATAATTCATTCAGTGTTAAAATACACGGATACAAGGATAATATAGGAGCCTTCAGCAATGGCACAAACAATGGTACCGTATTTTTCGGACTATAAGACGCACCGGACTATAAGACGCACCCTGGTTTTAGAGGAGGAAAATAGGAAAATAAAACTTTAAGCAAAAAAATGTGGTCATGACACACTGTTATGGGGCGAGGATCTGCTGCTGACACTGTTATGAGGGGTAATGTCCCCAAATCCTCTACTAAGGTACCCCATCCTGGTAATGATCCTCCTGCCTTGTATATGATCCTGCTCATATACCCCCATCCTGCTCATATACCCCCATCCTATTGATATACCCTCCATCCATCCTGCTCATATACCCTCCATCCATCCTGCTCATATACCTCCATCCTGTTCATATACCCCCATCCTGTTCATATACCCCCATCCTGTTCATATACTCCCATCCTGTTCATATACCCCCCATCCATCCTGCTCATATACTCCCATCCTGTTCATATACCCCCATCCTGTTCATATACCCCCCATCCATCCTGCTCATATACTCCCATCCTGTTCATATACCCCCATCCTGCTCATATACCCCCCCATCCATCCTGCTCATATACTCCCATCCTGTTCATATACTCCCCATCCATCCTGCTCATATACTCCCATCCTGTTCATATACCCCCATCCTGTTCATATACCCCCCATCCATCCTGCTCATATACTCCCATCCTGTTCATATACCCCCATCCTGCTCATATACCCCCCCATCCATCCTGCTCATATACTCCCATCCTGTTCATATACTCCCCATCCATCCTGCTCATATACTCCCATCCTGTTCATATACCCCCATCCTGTTCATATACCCCCCCCATCCATCCTGCTCATATACTCCCATCCTGTTCATATACCCCCATCCTGTTCATATACCCCATTCATCCTGCTCATATACCCCCATCCTATTGATATACCCTTCATCCATCCTGCTCATATACCCTCCATCCATCCTGCTCATATACCCCCATCCAGTTCATATACCCCCATCCTGTTCATATACCCCATCCTGTTCATATACTCCCATCCTGTTCATATACCCCCTCATCCATCATGCTCATATACTCCCATCCTGTTCATATACCCCCATCCTGTTCATATACCCCCCATCCATCCTGCTCATATACCCCCATCCTGTTCATATACCCCCATCCTGTTCATATACCCCCCCATCCATCCTGCTCATATACCCCCATCCTGTTCATATACCCCCATCCTGTTCATATACCCCCCATCCATCCTGCTCATATACTCCCATCCTGTTCATATACTCCCCATCCTGTTTATATACCCCCATCCTGTTCATATACCCCCCTCCTGTTCATATACCCCCATCCTGTTCATATACCCCCATCCTGTTCATATACCCCCATCCTGTTCATATATCCCCATCCTGTTCATATACCCCCCATCCATCCTGCTCATATACTCCCATCCTGCTATATGCCCCCATCGTGCTCATATACCATCCTGGTATATGGCCTGTATCCTATAGCACAGAGAAAAAAAAACAAAAACGTTTATACTCACCTTTTCCTCACTCCCTGCAGCCGATCATCTTCTTCTCTGCACCACTGACCTGTGTGTGTGGAGCCGTTCCCCTGCAGCACGCGATGTCTTCCTGTCTGTGCCGATCAGCTGACCAGCACAGATCAGCTGACCAGCACAGACAGGAAGACATCGCGTGCTGCAGGGGAACAGCTCCACACACGGGGACGGGTGAGTGCACTGATTCACTGCACCCCGCGCTGATGATGACACGCGGGGGGCAGTGAATACAGCCGCGCATGATCACTCCAGGCTGTAATTGCCAGGGATGATCATGTGGACCGGCTCTTTACTATGCGCGCGTCCCCGCTCGTCCTCCAGCCCACCTGTCAGCGCTGGCTTCTGCGCTGAGAAATGGGCGGGAGGATGGGCGTGCATATGTAATGAGCGGGCCCACGTGGTCACAGCAGGCTGCTACAGCCTGCTCGTGCCCCTGATGACCCGCTCCACCGCAGCACCTCATTCCCCGCAGCCACAGTCAGACCATAAGACGCACCCCCAACTTTCCCCCAACATTTGGGGGAAAAAAAGTGCGTCTTATGGTCCAAAAAATACGGTAATTAAAGCACCTCCACTCAGGTTTCAATCTGCAATTAGACTAGTGTGTAGGTCATATATCACAGAGTCTTTTAACAAAGTTCTTTTAACATGGAAAGCAATGCTCTGCACACCATTCCATATTACATTAGACTTAAACATCACATATATACAGAGCACCAGTTATTACAGGGTTATGTGCAATGAATAAAAAAACAGAAGCAAATGAGCAAACAACAACACTATTCTGCCACTATTATAACACTATTCCCCATGTGGGTTTACAAAGTGCTAAGTGCAAATAGGTTATGCCTGCCACTGCCCGCAGCTCAGAAGTAAAGTGCACAGTATATAAGCAAGCAGTGACAGACACACAAACAGCATCAGTAATTTGCTCTGCTATTACCCATGTGGGTTGAAAGTGCCGAGTGCAATCAGGCTCCAGCCTCTACGACCGTTTCACAGATACAGGTCCGCTTCTTCAGGGGGCGTGGTCACCTCTCTCTATTTATACTGCATATACTGTACTGCACTCTACTTGTACTACTTGTGCTGTACTCACTGCTCTCTATCTATACTACATATACTGTACTGCACTCTATTTGTGCTACATGTGCTGTACTCACTGCTCTCTATCTATACTACATATACTGTACTGCACTGTACCTGTGCTCCATGTGCTGTAATCACCGCTTTGTATCTATACTGCATATACTGTACTGCACTCTACTTGTACTACTTGTGCTGTACTCACTGCTCTCTATCTATACTACATATACTGTACTGCACTCTACTTGTACTACATGTGCTGTACTCACTGCTCTCTATCTATACTACATATACTGTACTGCACTCTGCTCCATGTGCTGTAATCAACGCTTTCTATCTATACTACATATACTGTACTGCACTCTACCTATGCTACATGTGCTGTACTCACTACTCTCTATCTATACTACATATACTGTACTGCACTCTACCTATGCTACATGTGCTGTAATCACTGCTTTCTATCTATACTACATATACTGTACTGCACTCTACCTATGCTACATGGACTGTACATCTCTCTAGTTATATTGCATAACTATATTGCTCTCTACTTGTGCTTTATGTGGTTTTACTGCTCTCTACCTGCATTGCATGTACTGTATTGCTCCCTAACTGTGCTACATGTGGTGGACTGCTCTTCTAATCTAAATTTCATGAAGTATACTGCTCTATAACTATACTACACATACTATCCTTCTCTATATCTTCGCTATATGTGCTATACAAATTCTTACTGGTACTTCTTGTACTATACTATTCTCTACCTGTACTACATGTACTGTACTATCCTGTACCTGAACTAAATGTACTGTACTAGTCTCCACCTGCACTACTTATGCTGAACTGCTCTGTACCAGTGCTACATGTAATGCTCTCTACCTGTACTATAGATACTGTTCTTTTTTCTTTAGCTAAATATGCCATACTACTATATTTGTTGTACATTTACTGTACTGATTTTTACATATACTATACTACTCTTTACCTGTACTTCATTTTATGTAAATTTATACATTGAGTCTATTGCTCTCTACCTGCAAAATTGCACCTTACTGCTATCAACCTTTACTACTTATACTGTACTGCTATCTTTTCATACTACGTGTTTTATTTCCTTCTGCATTTGCAGATATTAAAAGTGCTAATGATTTTTATCACGTCTCCTGTTTCCATTTATTGATCACTCATTAACTCTGACATGTAATGACCACGCTACGCACATATAGTCATATAGTAGTGCTATAAGAGTTGGCTGTGTCTTTTGGGGGTGGCTGACATTTAGAGCCTTCAGAATAAGTTAGCAGTTTTATATAAGGTTAGAGGATGTCCAATATTCTAACATGAAGAGAACAGTAAGAACATTTTTTCAAAAAATTCAACAGATACACTGATCAACAAAGATTTTGTTAAATGAGTACAAAGGGTTGTGATTAACCCTTGAACGCATACCTGGGGCCTTGCAGTCCAGTTAGGTTACTTGTTTTCTATTGTAGATTTCTATGGTTGCGCGTTCTAGTTAAAGATTTTTTGCGTGCTGATTCCGAATCTGCAATCAGAATTTTCCTATTGGTACGAATTTTCCATAATTTAGTTTTTTTTTCCAATAAATGTAGCCTACAAATTTGCCCCTTCGTATATTACTTTTGTTTTTAATGTTCTTATTTGCTACATAGCAAAAAGCTTCATTTTTTCACTGTCCTTTGTGAATATCAGTTGTATTTTTATATGTATAAGGAAAAGAGGAAAAATCCAGCGCTGAGGAGTTAAATTAAAAGTCCACTTTTTATTATGAAAATATTAAAATCCAGCAAATTAGGCTATATCGTCGGGGAACCAACAGAACAACGCGTTTCGACGCTCAGGTCTTAATCATAAACAGCATTCCACAATACTGTATATAAGAGCCAAGGCCGCTCTGTAGAACGTAAGAAAAAACACTTTTATAATACTCACCTACAGGACGGTCTGGTGCAATGGGTGTTGCTCTCGGCTCGGCGCCTCCTCCATCTTGTGTGATTGCTGTCCTTCTGCCCAGCCCAATGTGCATGACGTATCCTGCGTCATTCATACAGAGGACTTGTGGCGCCCCTGAGGCTTCCGTCACCACAGGTCATTGCACCCCATCAGCGGTGTGATGCCCCATTCTGGGAGAGGAAGAGAGTGAACTCCGGTCCCCTGGTAAATCCACACTACACCCATTGTTAGGTACATACTGGGACCAGGGAAAGTGGCAGGTAACCCTCCCATGCTGCATGCTGAGAGGGGCTGTAAGACCCATCCCTGCTCCCATAGGGTGGTAACTTAGCAACTGGGGAGGTGGGAGGAGCCACCAGAGAGCAGATAGAGAAAGGAAGGTCAAGTTTAGTCAGTTACCTCAGGGAGTGAGAGAGTGAGCATGTAGTTGGAGAAGAAGAACGAGAGACAGGAGGGAGGAGGAGGCCTGCTGGAGGCAGGCAAGGAGGAGGAAAGAAAGCCAAGAAAGAAGGAAAGAAAGCTCCAAGTCAGGCAGGAGCAGAGAAACAGAAGGAGACGCTTCCTGGTGAAGAACCTGGGACCCAGAGGTCCAGGTGACACCACGTAGGAGACAGAAGGAGTCGCAGGGCCACGGGTAGTCCTAGAGGTACCACGAGCAGTCCTTGACAGGTACCGAAGAGAGGGCCTAGAGGCGCCACGGGTAGTTGTAGGCTGCGGTGGCCTGTTCCACATTAACATCGGTGGAGTGATTAAGCTGCGACAGGGGACGGTCCCTAGAGACTGGAGGAGTGCAAAGACAATCTCCAAACAGTAAAAACCGAGGCCCAGGGAAGGTTGTAGACTCCCAGGGCCAGAACCCATAGCAGACTTTCAGAAAAGGGGTAATCAGCCGACAGGTGACCCCCCAGCCTGGAGGCTGTAGTGGAGGCCAAGCCAGGTCCACCCCAACAAAGGCAAGGCTAAGGGAGACAGCAGAAGAAAGAGACACTAAGAGAAGGGCACCGGCTTTTACTCTCTGAATCACCCAGAAACAGCGGAGGTCCCTGACAGTGGTCCCAGCAGCCCGAGGGTCCCTGCAGAACTGTGAGTAAAGAACTTGAACTGCACCCTGGAAGTGGTCTCTGTTATTTCAGCTGCATAGACATTCACAAGCACCAACTGTGCCCCGGGCATTGCTCCACCTGTGGGGAGCAGTACCACCATTGCTGCCATAACACCATCCCGGAGGCCTCACACAGCAGCGGCGGCTTAATAGCCGCATACCATAGGTGGTGTCACGAACACAAACTTTATTCACCTAGCCACATACTCTACTGACACCCACCAGGGCCACGGAGCCGGGCCCAGCCACCACTGACTACCGCCGGACTAGTCCGGCCCGGCACCGGGTGTCCCATAGCCCTGGGGTGGGCGAGTCAACGTTTGGCGTCACGAACAGGATTTCGTGCCCGGTCTGACCGGGTACTGTGCGCCTGGAGAACCGTGTGACAGACTGTGTACTTTACTGAGAAACCGCCGCCATTAGCGCTGCTGAGAGCGGGAAGAAGGGGGGCGTGTAAGAAGAAAGGGCGCGAAGAGAAGCCCCGCCCCCTTGTCCAAGAAAAGCGCGCGAAGCGGTGCCCGCCATAGAAGGCGGAAGAAGAAGAAATGGCGACCAGATAAGCTGGCCGGCTGGCAGAAAGAGTTTAAAAGCCAGACCAGCAGATAAAGAAAGTGTACCTTATCGCAAGCGGAGTGATGCCGGCCGTGATGGGCTGGGCGCCAGTCTGGCGCCAGATACTAGTGCAGCCTCCGGCCCAGCCTCCGGGAAGGGAAAGGGAGCAGCCGAGTGGCGTGGTCGAGCACCCGAGCAGTGACCCAGCAAGTGTTCCCCAGGTCGGCAGCATGGCAGAGAGGCTGCAGGAGTGTACCCCAGGGACCGGGAAGATGGATCCCGAGCTGGACCTGCTCCGGGAGGAAATGCGAATCCTGGCTCGGAGACTGCGTAACCTGCAAGCAGAGGTGGACCGGCGGAGTGAAACACCGATGGTGCCGGAGAGTGTGGGCCACAGGATGGAGGCCGCGGAGCAGCAACCGGGTGAGCAATGTGAAGCCCCGACCCGTCCGGACCCACTGACCCACCAAGCGCCACCGCCCTGTCCCTCCACTGTCCCGCAGGCCTTCCCCGCCAGCCCCGCTGATGCCCGGTGGGGCACCGGAGGCCTGCCCGAAACCCCCGCAGACGGAGCCTGGGGAGGGGTGGACCCCGACCAGCTAGTGGGCCCCCTACCGAGTCCCCCTGTGAGTCTCCTGGGAACGACATCTCCAGGAGTGCACTGGGACGCAGCGCCCATAGAGAGTGGGGGATTGCAAAAGCCCCTGCGCCCCAAGGAAACCGCATTGGCAAACGAACTGACCTGCCGGAGATTGGTGCAGGAGTACCAGCAGGAGGAGACGGCCTCAGAAGAACCGGAGTGGCGCCGCACTATGCCACCGTGTAGCGTCTCCCCTGTCAGCAGCAGCCGCAGCACTACCTCAATGCAGGCCCAAGTGAGCAGCGGGCCTGCAACAGCCACGCAGGAGACACAGACCCGGAACTCCATGGCTTGTGTGATGCAAGGTGCGCGGCCAAAGCAGGACACCAAAGATCACAGTAACAGCCCCCTGCAGACGAGCAGCCCTCTGCAGCAACGCCATATAGCACCTGCAAGCAGTCCCACTCCAATCCAGGCTGCAGAGCAGCGCCGAAGGTCAGGGACCAGCGCCCAGGGAGTCCAGACTATGATCTCGTCGGCATACCTGCTGCCAGGAGCAATGCCGGAGTGGGACCCCAGCATCTACCCTCGAGAGTAAAGAAGATGAAGAGATGCTGAACTGTACATAGCCCCTCATTCTTTTTGAAGAAGTCCCTCGTGTTTTGCCCCTTATTCTTTTCGAAGATGACACCCTTTCCTGCTATACTGCCCCTGATGCTTTTTGAAGACGTCACCCCCCATGTTATGTGTTACCGGGCCACTGAACTGGAATGTGGGCCCCGGTGGAAGTGTATGTGTCATGTCATACCAGGCCACTGGACTTAGTGGCTGGTATGTTGTTTATGTGTCCTATGTAACCAGGCCATTGGACTTAATGGCTGGTTGATTTCGTCCCATTATTGTTTGATTGAAAGAAACGAACTGCCGGGCTACTGGACTTGTAGCCGAAAATGTATATAGTTGCACCCGTTGTGCCCCCTACCAGAATTATGGGGGAAGTGCCCAAACTGTGCAATGAACTGAAAGTGCACACATAGTTTCTTTATAAGAAGTTCGCAACGTTTACCGATATGTGCCTCCCATAAAGGGAAGAAATGTTTTATTGTTTCATGTTTTGCATACAAAAATGTTTTGCAGTTTCTTCACATGTTTTTGTTGTTTTTCAGCCCGAGGATGTGCTGGGATTTGCTGTGGGGGAGTGTGGCGCCCCTGAGGCTTCCGTCGCCACAGGTCATTGCACCCCATCAGCGGTGTGATGCCCCATTCTGGGAGAGGAAGAGAGTGAACTCCGGTCCCCTGGTAAATCCACACTACACCCATTGTTAGGTACATACTGGGACCAGGGAAAGTGGCAGGCAACCCTCCCATGCTGCATGCTGAGAGGGGCTGTAAGACCCATCCCTGCTCCCATAGGGTGGTAACTTAGCAACTGGGGAGGTGGGAGGAGCCACCAGAGAGCAGATAGAGAAAGGAAGGTCAAGTTTAGTCAGTTACCTCAGGGAGTGAGAGAGTGAGCATGTAGTTGGAGAAGAAGAACGAGAGACAGGAGGGAGGAGGAGGCCTGCTGGAGGCAGGCAAGGAGGAGGAAAGAAAGCCAAGAAAGAAGGAAAGAAAGCTCCAAGTCAGGCAGGAGCAGAGAAACAGAAGGAGACGCTTCCTGGTGAAGAACCTGGGACCCAGAGGTCCAGGTGACACCACGTAGGAGACAGAAGGAGTCGCAGGGCCACGGGTAGTCCTAGAGGTACCACGAGCAGTCCTTGATAGGTACCGAAGAGAGGGCCTAGAGGCGCCACGGGTAGTTGTAGGCTGCGGTGGCCTGTTCCACATTAACATCGGTGGAGTGATTAAGCTGCGACAGGGGACGGTCCCTAGAGACTGGAGGAGTGCAAAGACAATCTCCAAACAGTAAAAACCGAGGCCCAGGGAAGGTTGTAGACTCCCAGGGCCAGAACCCATAGCAGACTTTCAGAAAAGGGGTAATCAGCCGACAGGTGACCCCCCAGCCTGGAGGCTGTAGTGGAGGCCAAGCCAGGTCCACCCCAACAAAGGCAAGGCTAAGGGAGACAGCAGAAAAAAGAGACACTAAGAGAAGGGCACCGGCTTTTACTCTCTGAATCACCCAGAAACAGCGGAGGTCCCTGACAGTGGTCCCAGCAGCCCGAGGGTCCCTGCAGAACTGTGAGTAAAGAACTTGAACTGCACCCTGGAAGTGGTCTCTGTTATTTCAGCTGCATAGACATTCACAAGCACCAACTGTGCCCCGGGCATTGCTCCACCTGTGGGGAGCAGTACCACCATTGCTGCCATAACACCATCCCGGAGGCCTCACACAGCAGCGGCGGCTTAATAGCCGCATACCATAGGTGGCGTCACGAACACAAACTTTATTCACCTAGCCACATACTCTACTGACACCCACCAGGGCCACGGAGCCGGGCCCAGCCACCACTGACTACCGCCGGACTAGTCCGGCCCGGCACCGGGTGTCCCATAGCCCTGGGGTGGGCGAGTCAGACTCCATTACGCTCCTGAGCATGCGCACTTTGATCTACCCTTCTGAGGGCAGAGCAAAGACAAAGACCACGCGCAGATGAGCACTACAGTAGTTTGATCTGCAGTCAGCCGGGCAGATCAAAGTGCATATGCGCAAGAGCGCAATGGAAGCCTCTGTGTGAATGATGCAGCACGCATTATGCACACTGGGCTGGGCAGGAGGACGGCGAACGTACAAGATAAAGGAGGCACAAGACCGAGAGCAGCGACGTCCATCGGATCGGAATGCCCCCTAGGTAACTATTATAAAGGTATATTTTACGTTCTACAGAGTGGCCTGGGCACTTTTATACACTATTATGGAATCTATATATATAATTGCCTTATTCTGTCTGTCTGTCTGTCTGTCTGTCTATCTGTCTGTCTGTCTGTCATGCTCCAAAATTGTGTCCTTACGGTGACACAAAGCTGATTGGCCGCTGGGCTCGCCATGGCCCCGCCCCCCCACACGGATTGGCCGCTCGCCCAGGCTGCGCCCCCACACGGATTGGCCAGCCGCTCGCCCAGGCTCCGCCCCCCCCACAGATTGGCCTCTCGCCCCGGCACCCTGCAGGCATTGGCAATTCAGCCACGCCACGCCCCGCCCCCCTCACGCAATGCACGTTAGCTCTGGCCCCACCCCCTCCCTCCCCCTGCGCATTTCTCTAACTGACACGGCTGTCACGGAGGTGAGTACGGTACTCCCTATCCCCCCCCAACCCCCCCCCCCCGGCCACCGCTCCCAAAGGGGTGGTGTGGATACTCGCATGGTTACAAGCGCTGTCACGGAGGTGAGTACTGTACTCCCTCCCCCTCCCCCGGCCCCCGCTCCCACGGCAGTGGTGGGAGTGGTGTGGATACGTTGGTAACCATGCTCGCATGGTTACAAGCCCATCAAGGTCCTGCTGCGCCGGAAAGTCCACACGCACACACACAAACATACACACACATCAGATCACACTCACACTCACTCTCATACACACCTCACACACACCTCACATCGCATCCACATACTCACGACATCCTGGGATATCGCTTGCTTCTCGGCGGCGAAAATGTGCTGTTGTGATCTTCCAGGACCTGACGGAGGATCACATGGCCAGAAGCATGTGATATCCCCGGATGTTGTGAGTATGAGCGCGTAAGTGCGATATCTTCAGTGTCTGTGTGTGTGAGTGGATGCGATCGGGTGTGTGTGAGTGGATGCGATCGGGTGTGTGTGAGTGGATGCGATCGGGTGTGTGTGAGTGGATGCGATCGGGTGTGTGTGTGAGTGGATGCGATCGGGTGTGTGTGTGAGTGGATGCGATCGGGTGTGTGTGAGTGGATGCGATCGGGTGTGTGTGAGTGGATGCGATCGGGTGTGTGTGTGAGTGGATGCGATCGGGTGTGTGTGTGAGTGGATGCGATCGGGTGTGTGTGTGAGTGGATGCGATCGGGTGTGTGTGTGAGTGGATGCGATCGGGTGTGTGTGTGAGTGGATGCGATCGGGTGTGTGTGTGAGTGCATGCGATCGGGTGTGTGAGTGTCGGCAGAGGAGCAGGGCGTGCTGGAGGAGGCTGGGAGCAGAGAGGCTGATCATGGGGAAGAGGGAAATGCTGATGCTGAAGGAGGCTGGGATGGGAAGGCTGGGAAGAAGGAGGCTGGGAGGAGAGAGGCTGATCCTAGGGAAGGCTGGGGAGAGGAGGCTGATGCTGAGGGAGGCTGGAAGGAGAGAGGCTGATGCTGAGGGAGGCTGGGACGAGGGAGGCTGATGCTTAGGGAAGCTGATGCTGGAGGAGGCTGGAAGAACAGAGGCTGATGCTGGTAGAGGCTGATGCTTGGGGAAGCTGATGCTGGGGGAGACTGAGAGAGGAAGGCTGATGCTGAGGGAGGCTGGGAAGGGGAGGCTGGGAGGAAGGAGGCTGGGAGGAGAGAGGCTGATCCTTGGGAAGGCTGGGAAAGGGAGGCTGATGCTGAGGGAGGCTGGAAGGAGAGAGCCTGATGCTAGGGACAGAGACGCTGATGCTGGGAGGAGAGAGGCTGATGCTGCGGGCAGAGAGGCTGATGATGCGGGTAGAGAGGCTGATGCTGGCGCAGCATGGCGGATGGAGCACGTTTGGTAATGCGCAGCATGGCGGATGGAGCACGTTTGAGAGTGCGCAGCATGGCGGATGGAGTACGTTTGGGAGTGCGCAGCATGGCGGATGGAGCACGTTTGGGAGTGCGCAGCATGGCGGATGGAGCACGTTTGGGAGTGCGCAGCATGGCGGATGCAGCACGATGGCGAGTGCGGAGTATGGCGGATGGAGCATGTTTGGGAGTGCGCAGCATAGCGGATGGACCACGTTTGGGAGTGCGCAGCATGGCGGATGGAGCACGTTTGAGAGTGCGCAGCATAGGAGATGGAGCACGATGGGAGGTGCGCAGCATAGGGGATGGAGCACGATAGGGAGTGCACTGCATGGGGGATGGAGCACGATGGAGAGTGCCCAGCATGGCGGATGGAGCACGTTTGAGAGTGCGCAGCATGGCGGATGGAGCACGTTTGGGAGTGCGCGGCATGGCGGATGGAGCACGTTTGGGAGTGCGCAGCATGGATGATGGAGCACGATGGGGGGTGCGCAGCATAGGGGATAGAGCACGATGGGGAGTGCGCTGCATGGGGCATGGAGCACGATGGGGAGTGTGGAGTATGGCGGATGGAGCATGGCGGATGGAGCACGTTTAGGAGTGCGCAGCATGGGAGATGGAGCACGATGGGGAGTGCGCAGCATGGCGGATGGAGCACGATGGGGAGTGCGCAGCATGGGGAATGGAGCACGATGGGGAGTGCGCAGCATGGCGGATGGAGCACGTTTGGGAGTGCGCAGCATGGCGGATGGAGCACGTTTGGGAGTGCGCAGGATGGGAGATGTAGCACGATGGAGGGTGCGCAGCATAGGGCATGGAGCACGATGGAGAGTGCACACCTCCCCCCAACACACACACACGCGCGCGCGCGCACTGCACAACACACCACACACACACACTGGAAACCACAAACAACTGCCCTACACAGACACCCACACACAGACAACGCTGCACACACAAATATACGCACATACTGCACATATATATAACAAAAATCATACATGAACTACACAATACGTAAATTCTAGAATACCCGATGCGTAGAATCGGGCCACCTTCTAGTACTGTATATAAGAGCTCACTGATGGTGGCTGCAACTCATAAGGGAAAAATCTGGTGACAGGTTCCCTTTAAATTACAACTTGGGTATACAAAATTATGTTGTTTTCTTTGCAAACAGGACACCGAAAAAAAGCATTTCACAACAAATATGTAACCATCAAGAAACAGTTTGACTCCTGGAAGAATAGCCTGCATAAGTATCTGGTAGCTCCAAAAAAAGTTTTCTTCCCCACTGCACATAAAACATAGCTTGATGAAGAACTGTGTCAAGATGATGGATCGTGATGGTGAGGGTTTTGCATACCTCAGAAACAAGTTTCCACAAATCAGTGAGGCCAAGATCAAGGACGGAATTTTCATTGGGCTACAAATAACGATAGAGGCACACTTGCGTATTGTTTCTGATGTGAGAGCATCAGATGCGATATGCTAATGACCCTCGGCTCAGACTCTCCTGAGAGCGTGAGCTGAGTGTCATGGTGCTGTGGTCCGTTCCTGAGATCGGATCACAGCTTCGTAGGGGAGGGAAGGATTAATATCCCTATCTCCTCAATTGTCAGCCTGTGCGTATATCACACTCCACTTGAATGACATCTGAGTGCAGTCCGATGTTTTTCTTGCACCCATAGACTTGTATGGGTGTGAGTGACATGGCTCTTGCAGAGAATTGCAGCATGCTGTGATTTTTTTTCTCAGTCCCTTTGGGTCTTAAATGGGGCTGAGTACAATGCGAGATTTTCTTGCATTGCACTCATGCGAGTCATACGCATGTGTGACTCTGCCCTCAGTGTCATTATGAATGATACTGATTTTGACAAAAAAAAAACTAAGCAAGATCGAGGCAGTGGCTTGGGAGTTGTTAAAACATTAAAAAATGTAGTGGTGAATTTCATTGGCAACCATAAAGCACCAAACTATACAGATCTTGTAAGTTATTACAATGCTACAAAGAATTGGGATGCAATATGTCTCTCAAGATACACTTCCTAGACTCCCATTTAGATTTTTTTCCCCCGATAATCTTGGAGATATCATTGACGAGCAGGAGGAGCAGTTTCATCAGGACATAGCATTACTTGAAGGTCATTATAAAGGGAAAAAGAGCCCAAAGGTACTCGAAAAATACTATTGAGGACTAAAAAGTGATGCACCTGTAACTATACATTCAGGAAAATCAAACAATTTTTTTTAATTAAATAAAAAAAACAAATTTGTAATTTCTGGTAAAAATAAATATTTTAAAAGCATTACTCAAAATCCCTGCCAGCTAGAAAAAGTCTGAAAGCAAATTTGCAATCAAAGGACAAAGTACTAAAAGAAACAGCCTATGTCATACATTTAAAACTTTTGTGTAAAACATATTGTCAGTTTGTGATTATTTGGTAAACTGTCCAGAAAAAATAAAGTCAAGTTGGCAACACTGCTTCTGGGTCACACTGCGCTCTGCATGACCCGTCTGCAGAGCCGTGACGTCATTCAGGAGAACAAAAGACTAGGCCTTCATTGTAAATGAGACTTTCTCATGAATAGAGTGCAGAATGAGCCAGCAAGTCTCAAGTGTGGTGAAATAGATAGAGCAGAGGAACGGTGCTGAGCACCGGAGGGAGTGGCTGTCGGTGGTATATTAACACACACACATACACTACATTACATGCACATACAAACATTTAAATAAAAATATTAGTGGGAGTGCTCCTATAAAAAGGTTGTCCAGTCAAAAATGTTAAGACACTGTATGTGAATGCAGACTTGTGAATCCTCACATTGCGCATTACTGCGCGCTGTTAGAATTTTCGGGGTCGGTGCCAGGAACGACAATCATGTGGCTGCAAGTACGGTATGCGATATGCGTACTCCCAGCCACAATCCGACTAGACTGTTCCTTGCACAGTACACTTGCATTGAGTGCGCTGGAGACAAGTCTAGTAGGATCCTGTCTGGGAGAATGCATATTGCATACTTGTGGTCACGTGACTGTCGTTCCCTGTGCTGACACCGGAGCATCCTCACAACATGCAATGCATGTGATGTGAGGATTCACAAGTCCGCAGTCATGCAGAGTGACACAGAGGGACTGCAGACTTGTCGTTTTCGACCGGACCTGCCCTTTCTGGAAATTATATAATTCACAAGATGAACTCAAAATAATGCTGGTTTAAGGTTTTTTTTTTTACAATGTACAATAAATTTTCAGTTACATGTGTAGAAAAAAAATTTTTTACCACACTTGATTTGATGTTTTCAATCATCTTACAAACATATAGCAATCCTTCACAACTTGCATGATTAGCACAGATTGTACAAATGTAATAGATTCTTTTAACTGTTTATAATCTGACATTCCCCTTTAAAACACATTATATTGAATTTACATACATAATGTGTACTTTGCGGTGTATATAAACCTGTAAGATGTAAATACAGCTTCATACGCCTCCATCTTGAGATAGTGACACTTTACAAACAGGCAGGCCTTCTGCTTGGGCCACAGACTGGGGACGTGCCACTGATTGACCACCTAGGTTATGCCAGTTTTACTTCCACCTAATGATCAGAGAACGATTCCTGTGTATACATTATTAGTACTGTGTGAGAAGAAGGCTGTTTCACTGGATCATTAAAAAAAAAATATTACCACAAGCACTGTGGAAACCCCTAAGGGCATGTTCCCACGATCTGGAGACACTGTGTTCTAGACATGGTGTCATCCCTCCTGCGGAGACACGAGTGCTCTACTGCAGGTGAACGTAGCTGCCCATGCCCACAATCTGGGTTCTGGGCGCTGCAGATTTTTGCTGTGTACTCCTCACTGAGAACAATCACGTTTCCACAAAGATAAATTGACATGCATTGGCTCTGAAAGCCGCACCACAGGTGAGTTTATGCTGCTAAACAAGAAGCCCAGTGGGTAAGAGATTATTCGACGCAGCAAAAATACGCTGCATCTTCAACGCTGTGGACACTGATCATGTGGAAACCCCTAACAGTTAAAAAATGCGAACAAATGTTATGTGAGTTAAATGCAGTGTTGTTGCAACAAAGGTTTTGGTCATGTCCAGTGTACAGAATAATTACACTGTCACTTGGCTCTTTCCCTCAGCACCTAGCTTTCCCATGCGCCGATATCCCAAGGCTCACTTGCAGTTGCAACCCCTGTGACTGCAATCGTTCTGCCCCTGGCCATGTTCCTTTTTTATTAGTTCTTTAAGGGGCTGTCCCCTTTCAGAAAATATCAGTCAAAAGTTTTTTACTCACCGATCCCAGGCCCATCTATGCCGCCACTCCCTGTATCTGACATCAGTTGCATCACTGATATGTTGATAGCACTGAGGCCAATCAGTGAACTCAGCGACTCTGCCATTGAGCGTAGTGATTGGGTGCCCCGCTATTGGGATGTCAACTCTGCAACCAATACTAGCAGAGGTGGAGACACAGCACTGACCCCGAGACTGTGAGTAAAGAGCAGGCTTTTTCTTTTTTTTTTTTTTATAAGAATCTGCACCCAATATTTTCTGAAAGGGGACAACTCTATTAGGGACTGAGAAAAAAGAAAGATGAAAGTGGCCAAAATGTATACTGCTACCACTTTGTTACATTCACATAAATGTGTTCCTTTCTTAATATTTATGGGTTTGCACAGTGCCTGTGGTGTGAATAAAGTTCAAAAATATATCCTAATATTTTTATTTCTAGATTGCGCACGGCTATAGCTGCCGTCCTTATTCATGTCTTGTTTTGTTTAGCGGTTGCCATGTTTCCAATAAACTGTACGTCAGCTACTGACACTCTACTTTCATGTTATTGTGGGTAGCCTAGGCAATCAGTCACAGGACTCATATTTCCATAATCCTTGTTTGCTGAAGTGTGCATGTACATAATACAGATATAAGCATTGTATAGGAATCCAGAGGAAAAAAACCACAAATGTTTATTTGTCATTTGCAGAAAAGGAAAAGCATATTTCAAAATAAGACATTCTTCCCCAAACAACAAAACAGCACAGTAGCAATTCACATGGCTGACCAGCCATCAAAATGGAGAAATTCAAAAGAATCATTATTTTTTGCATAGAACGTACTAACACATTGCGATATGGAAGGAAAGCACATTAAGCTAATGAAATGGATTCTGGTTTTGACTACATAAATATTGTGAAGTGTGCACTTATTGTGCTGAAACTTTGTAATAAATCTTCTCCAGCCATTCAGAGAACAGATCTGTAAACCTGCGGCTCCAGACACAGATACGTGTTTGCAAAAAGCACATCCAGGATGAGGTATTACTGCAATTACCACAATAAATATGATACAAAGATGGGCACATTGTGTTCTCGGCTGAACGTCACTAAAACTTTGAGAACGTTTCTATTCTTCATCTTTCGACACACTCTTTTTATAGGCACTTTCTTTGGCCAGAATTTAGATTCATTGAAAGAGTGGAATAAGTGGGGGGGTTTTATTCTCTCATTAGTATCCACTCCTTGTTATCAACCTACACTGAATCAAAAACTCTGAGTGATGCCTTTATTTGTCCACGTTTCGCCATTTAAATACCATCTATAATTACTGTATATACAGTATACAATATATCCCATCATACGATTATCCCAAGCTAAAAGTACATAATTATATCCCCACAGTGGACACTATATTACCAACAGATAGAAGATTGTTATTTGACCCAACAGTTCTGCAGAAACTGATTTATAAGTAAAATTAAGTTTATTTTCTATAATAGACATATTTAATAGGTTAGGTGTTGGTACTGGAGTATTCTGCACCAGGATAATGATCCCAACATATAGCCAATGTCATTTAGAACTACAGTATCTTCAGGGTGAAGAAAAAGTCCTGGAAGTGATAATATAGTGTCCACAGAGTCCTGATCTCAAAATCATTGAGTCTATCTGGGGTTACAGGAAGAGACAGAAGGATTTGAGGAAGCCTACATCCACAGAAGATCTGTGGTTAGTTCTCCAAGATGTTTGGAGCATCCTCCCTGATGAGTTCCATTTAAAAACAGTGTGCAAGTGTACATAGACGATACTTTGATGCCGTTTTGAAGGCTAATTTTGATTTAGATTTCGCTCTTGTTTATTCACTTTATATTTGTACAAAATAAGACTTTTATTTTTTTTTTTACACATTCTTACTTTGCAGTCTATTTTTTGCACCTGCCTAAAATGTTTGCAGTTGTGTAGATTGTTAAAACATTGTAAAGCCTGTGAGAAATGAAGAAACTGCAATTTTTTTACTTTCAGATAAAATGCTGTTCTGTTCCTGAGTTGTGAAGTACTCATGTGAGCTAGAGCTTTTTTTGTATAAAAAATATCACATATAAAAAAGACAAAGAGATGGGTAGTGAAAATACACCCCAATGTGGTTTACGGGTTTCAAGGTTACATTATAACTAAGAAACATGTAGCTTTGAAATGCGTAACTCGCATTGGGGTGTATTTTCACTACCCATCTCTTTGTCTTTTTTATATGTGATATTTTTTATACAATAAAGCCTATCCCTTTTTAAAGAGCCGGATTTATTCTGGATTTTTTTTCTGTATTACTGGAAACTTTTATCCGTTGTACTCAAGAGAACAGGTGAGCTGGACTGACACTGCGTTTTTATGGCGTTTTTGATGCTGCCTTGTTTGTCTGTGTTTGGCATGTTATCCATTAAATAAAGCTGTTTTGCTTTTTAAACTTCCTGGTAATGACATCATTAGGTGTGGATTACATGTGTTTTTCATGTGTATCCAATATTATTCACAAATTTCTCTAAATCTGTGTTAGTGAGCACTTCTCTTTTGCTGAGATAATCCATCTACCTCACAAGTGTGGCATATCAAGATGCTGATTAAACAGTATGATTATAGGGCAGGCGTACCTTAGGCTGGCCTCAATAAATGGCTAAATTAAAATGTGCAGTTTTAACACTCAGCTGAATGGCACAGATGTTGCAAGTTTTGAGTGAGCATGCAATTGCCATGCTGACTGCAGGAATGTCCACCAGAGCTATAGCCCATGAATTGAATGTTCATTTCTTTACCATAAGCCGTCTTCTCCAAAGGCGATTCAGGGAATTTGGCAGTACATATAAATTGGCCACATGGAATCACACCAGCCCAGGACCTTAACATCTAGCATTTTCACTTTCAAGATCCTCTGAGACTAGCCACCCAGATAGCTAATACAACAATTGGTTTGCGAGCATACTCACCGGACATGTAACCATTGAGCATGTTTGGGATGCTGCTCTCAATCAACATATACAAGAGCGTCAAGTTCCTGCCAAAATCTGGCAACATTGTACAGCCATTAAAGAGGAGTAGACCAACATTCCACAGGCCAAAATCAACTATCTGATCAACTCTAAGCGAAGGAGTGTGTTGCACTGCATGAGAAAAATACTGACTGGTTTTCTAATACCCTGGATCCACCCAATACTTTAAAACTGTACATTTTAGAGAAGCCCATTATTGTGGCCAGCCTAAGCCACAACTGTGCAATAATCATTCTGACGAGTCAGCATCTTGACATGCCACACTTGTGAGGTGGATGGATTATCTTTACAAAGGAGACGTGCTCACTGATACAGATTTAGACCGGTGTCACACTTGCGAGTGCCTCATGTGTATCTTGCGCGAGTCTCGCGTTGCATCTCCCGACACGGAGTCAAACTCTTCTCACAGGAGTGGGTCAGTTGCATGCATCTCTATGCAACCGACCTGCTCCGGTGAGAGTGTGAGTCCGTGTGGGTGATGCAGAGCGAGACTTGCACAAGATACATGCGAGGCACTCGCAAGTATGACAACCGGCCTTAGAGAGATTTAGGAATAATATTTGAGAGAAAAGGGCCTTTTGTGTACATAGAAAAAGTCCTAGATCCTAGAGTTCAGCTCATAAAAAATGGGAGCAAAAATAAAAGTGTTGCGCTTATATTTTTGTTCAGTGTATTTACCTATTTAAAATATTTTATTACAGACCAATATCTTTTATTACACTTAAAATGCCCTTTGGTCACTCTCTCTGAATTATCTAATTACATCCACACACAAAAGTTAATACATAGATAGGTCAGGATACATTTGCAGCCCATAAAAGACTAATGAAAGTGGAGGGTAAAGAAGAAGGAAGTAGTGCTGCAGGACCTGATCTCTGTTTGCTGTTTATTGGAGACATCAAAGCAGCTACTGTGCACCCACCTTAGAGCTGTGCTCACTGAAAACTGACAGAAATCGAGCCTGTAGAAGGGGGAAACAGCTCAAATTTGTAAAATGCAAGTCAAGTAATGGTCAAAAATAATCAAAAATATTAGTTTTTCTTATGTACACACATGGCATGGATTCTTTGTGCCAGGATCCAATTGAACAAAATAAAATCTCTGCAGTATCAAAAGTAATGATTTGACTCCTTGACCAGTACAAATTGCATGTAAGCCAAAGATTTGCTCTGATTACGAAGGAGCAGCTAAAAGCTCTCTATAAGAAATGGCTGATTATTCTGATTGATGCTGAAAGTTCTTCTGTGGGTGTGTGATAGTACCAGTTAGTTCCTTTATAAAGTTGTTTTTCCTGATGTACTTTTCCTATTTTACTCTCTCACTAATAACACCATGCCTTTCTCTCTGCCCCCTCACTGCACTGCTGTTTTCTCAGCTACCTGCACTTTATCACATCATGTTCGATGGGTTTCCAATCAATGCTGGCTGCTTTCAGTCAAACCTTTAACAACTATGTAGAAGTCAATGGACACTTTGAAAATGATTCCCTGGTAACGTTATAAAGAGTTATCAATTCTCTTATACAATTTTGTTCTAGAGGAAATAAAGAAATTTAGTGTTAAGTCTGTGTCTGTCTCTATTTTGCAATACTACAAAACGAGAACCCATTTTCACAGCATCATTTTTACAACGCTGTACACATTTTCCAAAGGCATGGTTCATGTGCCTTTACATTTACATTATACAGAATATGGTGACGTGAGCAAAGCTTGGCAGAACAGCACGTAGTGTTTATGTATATAAACTAATCATTATGATCATTGCCAAATTCCTTGGTCTTCAAAAACACAAGTTATGGCTATTTTAGACATTTATCTTCTTGTCATTTGTAGAGGAATACACTATTAAAACTACACTGTCTGCAGCTTAAGGAATTGTCAGTACTTATCCACTTGACCTAATGAAAGCGCAACTCCCAGGAGAACATCGCGCACCCTCGACAATCAGCTGTTCTCGGTACCGGTGGCTGTAGCAGGCAGTCGCTGCTAACAGTGTACTGAGCTGTGACTGCACCTATTTCCTCTCAGAACTCGATAGCTTCCAGTAATAGATGTGGTGCAGAGAGCAGCTATAGCTGCTATAGTCACCACTCAGTATATTGGGAGTGGCAACTGTAACTGCCTCGGGACTTTGATTGATAGCCCACTCTGAATACACATGCTGCAGAGCAAGCTGTCAATCAAATTCCCTGGTGTGATTACAGCCACTGCTGACAGTATACTGAGCCGTGACTGTAGCCACTCCATGCACCTTTCCTATGACTGGAAGGCAGTAATTTCTGAGAGGAAGTAAAAGAGGTTGTCAACTACTTTTAGATTGATGGCCCATCCTTAAGCTAGGTCATCAATGTCTGAACAGCCACACCACCGCCGATCAGCTGTTCGCAGTACATGGCAGCGGCGTCAGTTTCGGAGCGGCCCTGTGAATGGATAGTGGCTGCGAACTGGTACTGCACATCAAAGCAAAAGGAGGTGGACGTGCAGTACCCAGCCACAGCCACTATCAGAGGACGGAGCAGCTCCAGAATTGATCCCACCGCAGGTACTGAGAACAGCTAATCGACAGGGGTGTGGCCAATCAGACACTGACCTAGCCTAAAGCGGGCTTTCCACGCTACGATATCGTTAATGAATTATCGTCGGGGTCACGGTGTTTGTGACGCACATCGGGCTTCATTAACGAGATCGCAGTGTATGACACTTTTGAGCGACCTTAAACGATCGCAAAAGCAGTCAAAATCGTTTGCAGCGGAGAGGTCGTCCTGAAACAAAAAAATCGTTTAATGCTTATTAGCGATGTTGTTCCTCATTCCTGCGGCACCACACATCGCTGTGTGTGACACCGCAGGAGTGACGAACATCTCCTTACCTGCCTCCACCGGCAATGAGGAAGGAAAGAGGTGGGCGGGATGTTACGTCCCGCTCATCTCCACCCCTCCGCTTCTATTGGACGGCTGCCGTGTGACGTCGCTGTGACGCCGCACGTACCGCCCCCTTAGAAAGGAGGCGGTTTGCCGGCCAGAGCGACGTCGTAGAGCAGGTATGTGCGTGTGACGCTGCCGTAGCGATAATGTTCGCTACGGCAGCGATCATACAATATCGCACGTACGACGGGGGCGGATGCTATCACGCTCGACATCGCTAGCCGATGCTAGCGATGTCACAGCGTGTAAAGCCTGCTTAAGGGTAGGCCATCAATGTAAAAGTAGTTGATAACCTTTTATTTCCCTTGCAGAAGTTACTGCCTTATAGTCATAGGAAAGGTGCATGGAGTGGCCACAGTCACCGCTCAGTATACTGTCAGCAGCGGCTGTAATCACGCCAGGGAATTTGATTGACAGCTTACTCTGCAGCATGAGTATTCAGAGCGGGCTATCAATCAAAGTACCGAGGCAGTTACAGTTGCCACTCCCAATACACTGAGTGGTGACTATAGCAGCTATAGCTGCTCTCTGCACCACATCTATTACTGGAAGGCAGTGAGTTCTGAGAGGAAATAGGTTAATTTTTTTTTCTGGGAGTTTTCAGTAAGGCAGCCAGATATCATTGTACAGTAATGCTATTTGCGTGCAGATTATCCCTTTACCTCCAAGTAGTCTTAAAAGTCCCTTTTATTACTTTCTTGCCTTTGTAAATCATTATCCATATAAGATAATATGCAACAGCATCAGCCATATGTTGACTCAGCCCATTTGTGATAAAACGTTAAAGGCTTTTCAGACCAGGGGTTTGCCTGGTGCAGTATGATGCATTGGAGGATTCAAGAAAAAATTAGAATCAGCATGTGAACACAAGTATGTGAATCACATAAGGAAAACCTTCAGCCAAATCAAAATCTCTGAAAAATCGCTTAAACCACTCTTGCCGTCTGTTCATGTTTGGGTTTTTTTAAATGTTCTTATCTACATTTTTTTCCACTGAAAATCATGTGCTACAAAAAAAAAGAAACGGCATATCTCTTTAAACCGCCAAAAGAGCTCCACACTAAGCATTGCATCAAAGGCAACAAAAGATGCTTTAGGAAAAAAATTCTCCCAAAACTTTTCAAACCTCCCCCCTCAATGGAGGAACATTTCCTGAATCGGATTCCTGGTAAAAACTCATTATTTTCTTTCGGATTTGGTATTCTACAGTTCTGTTCAAAAATTAGCCATGACCTGGAAAATTCCTTTAAAAATAAACTAAAACCTCACTCTAACATCAGGGCACTAATAATGGTTGCAATCAGTAAATCTCTCGATAATAATAACATGCTCACATAATGATAGGATAACCAATAAAAGCTTTGCACATGTACGATGCACATGTGATATCGTTACAATTTTAAGTCTAGTAAAATGTACTTGTATTTGTGAGAGCTACAGTGTGTTAGAAGTAAGAAGGCATCATTAAAACTAAAACAAAGTAAAAAGAAAAGTTTCACTCTCAAAATGGTTTAATAGAAATCCCCTACTGAAAAACCACCATGCTTATACAAATGTGAGGTAAAGGGGATGTCCCAATAAACTAACAGAAAAACATTTATAAATAAGCACAGCCATTGGGTTGCCTTGGATTGACGTGGCCAATTCGTACTGGTTTGAGTTAAAAGTGACTTGCATATCTTACATGTTAGTGTACTCATAAAGTTAGAAAGAATGAATGCTATAAATTGGTCCATGTTCTACAACATCTAAGAAAATATGGTGAGCCATACACTATTCACAAAAAGTTAGGGATATCTGGCTTTCGGTTGAAATTTCAGGATGATCCAAAAATGAACCCTAACCTTTTCAGGTAAACTTAATGTGACCTTCTCTAAACTTTTGGATGCGCATGTCCAACTGTTCAATGTGTCAGAACTTTTTGTACAACTTGCTGTTCTATAACAAGGAGCTTAATGGCACAATTCACATCAGGTGTTTGATCCATGAATCGCTTAATAAATTTTGAGGTTTAATTAGAATTGGTACTTAAACAGTGCTCCTCATTATGCTGTTCACATTTTGACATAATGAGACTAAGGCGACACCTAACAATTGATCAACAGTACCTCGCCATAGCGAACCTGCAAGCAGGATGTTCTCAGACAGAAGTTGCCACTGAGCTTAGAGTGTCACAGAGTGTAATCAGCAAGTTGCAACAGAGATACAGAGAGACTGGATGAGTCACAGAAAGACATAGAAGTGGATGTCCTTTGGCCACAACACACCGATGAGCGCTTCATTGTGAACAATGCTCTTTAGAAGAGGATTATGAATGCCACAAAACTCCAGAAAATACCAGCTGCCTGCTTCTTCCCTAAATAGTTCATGCATAATTTGGAGTTGTGCTTTGCGTCATTCTCCTCTTGTAGGATGGAACTGGCTCCAATCAAGCGCTGTCCACAGGGTATGGCATGGCGTTGCAAAATGGAGTGATAGCCTTCCTTATTCAAACTCATTATTTACCTTGTACAAATTTCCCACTTTACCAGCACCAAAGCAACCCCAGACCATCACATTACCTCCACCATGCTTGACAGATGGCGTCAGGCATTCTTCCAGCATCTTTTCAGCTGCTCTGCATCTCACAAATGTTCTTCTATGTGATCCAAACACCTCAAACTTCAATTTGTCTGTCCATAACACTTTTTTTCCAATCTTCCTCTGTCCAATGTCTGTGTTCTTTTGCCCATATTAATCTTTTCCTTTTATTAGTTAGTCTCAGATATGGCTTTTTTTTTTGCCACTCTGCCCTGATGGCCAGCATCCCGGAGTCACCTCTTCACTGTAGATGTTGACACTGGCATGTTGTGGTACTATTTAATAAAGCTGCCAGTTGAGAACCTGTGAGGTATCGATTTCTCAAACTAGAGACTCTAATGTACTTGCATTGTTGCTCAGTTGTGCAGCAGGGCCTCCCACTTCTCTTTCTACTCTGGTTAGAGCCTCTTTATGCTCTCGTCAAAAGGGAGTAGTACACGTCGTTGTAGGAAATCTTCAGTTTCTTGGCAATTTCTCGCATGGAATATCCTTCATTTCTAAGAACAAGAATAGACTGTCGAGTTTCACATAAAAGTTCTCTTTTTCTGGCCATTTTGAGAGCTTAATGGAACCAACAAATGTAATGCTCCAGTTTCTCCACTGGCTCAAAGGAAGGTCAGTTTTATAGCTTCTCTAATCAGCAAAACTGTTTTTAGCTGTGCTAACATACTTGCACAAGGGTTTTCAAGGGATTTCTAAACATCAATTAGCCTGCTAACACAGTTAGCAAACAAAATGTACCATTAGAACACTAGAGTGGTGGTTGCTGGAAATGGGCCTCTATACACCTATGTAAATATACATAACATCAAAAAACAGACGTTTGAAGCTAGAATAGTAATTTACCACATTAGCAATGTATAGAGTCTATTTCTGTTTAATTTAATGTTTGCTTCAATGAAAAAAATGTGCTTTCCTTTCAAAAAATAAGGAAATATCTAAGCGACCCTAAACTTTTGAGCTGTAGTGTATATAAGCCACCCTATATACACTGTGTGCAGAATTATTAAGTAAATGAGGATTTTGCTCACATGATAATTTTTATACATGTTGTCCTACTCCAAGCTGTATAGGCTTGAGAGCCAACTACCAATTAAGTAAATCAGGTGATGTGCATATCTGTAATGGGGAGGGGTTTGGTGTAATGACATCAACACTCTATATAAGGTGTGCTTAATTATTAGGCAACTTCCTTTCCTTTGGCAAAATGGGTCAGAAGAAAGATTTGACGGGCTCTGAAAAGTCCAAAATTGTGAGATGTCTTGCAGAGGGATGCAGCAGTCTTGAAATTGCCAAACTTTTGAAGCGTGATCACCGAACAATCAAGCGTTTCATGGCACATAGCCAACAGGGTCGCAAGAAGCGTGTTGGGCAAAAAAGGCGCAAAATAACTGCCCATGAATTGAGGAAAATCAAGCGTGAAGCTGCCAAGATGCCATTTGCTACCAGTTTGGCCATATTTCAGAGCTGCAACGTTACTGGAGTACCAACAAGCACAAGGTGTGCCATACTCAGGGACATGACCAAGGTAAGGAAGGCTGAAAAACGTTCACCTTTGAACAAGAAACATAAGATAAAATGTCAAGACTTGGCCAAGAAATATTTTAAGACTGATTTTTCAAAGGTTTTATGGACTGATGAAATGAGAGTGACTCTTGATCGGCCAGATGGATGGGCCAGAGGCTGGATCAGTAAAGGGCAGAGAGCTCCACTCCGACTCAGACGCCATCAAGGTGGAGGTGGGGTACTGGTATGGGCTGGTATCATCAAAGATGAACTTGACCTTTTCGGGTTGAGGATGGAGTGAAGCTCAACTCTTCAAGCAGTGGTACAGGAAGAAGTCAGTATCGTTCAAGAAAAACATAATTTTCATGCAGGACAATGCTCTATCACATGCATCCAACTACTCCACAGCGTCGCTGGCCAGTAAAGGTCTAAAAGATGAAAAAATAATGACATGGCCCCCTTGTTCACCTGATCTGAACCTCATAGAGAACCTGTGGTCCCTCATAAAATGTAAGGTCTACAAGGAGCGAAAACAGTACACCTCTTGGATCAGTGTCTGGGAGGCTGTGGTGACTGCTGCACGCAATGTTGATCGTAATCAGATCAAGCAACTGACAGAATCTATGGATGGTAGGCTGTTGAGTGTCATCATAAAGAAAGGTGGCTATATTGGTCACTAATTTTTTGGGTTTTTGTATGTCAGAAATGTCAGAAACCCCCCACTCCAACTTCCAAAAATATTAAGCTTTGATATTTATGAGTCTTTTGGGTTGATTGAGAACATAGTTGTTGATCAATAATAAAAAAATCCTCTAAAATACAACTTGCCTAATAATTCTGCACACAGTGTATACCTCACTAAGATGAAGCATAATCAGAATTAATTAAAATCAGGCGGCGCGGGGGGGCGGGGAACATGTGCATAACCCGCCCGGACATCAGGAGAGAGGGAGGAACAGGCTGGCGGGGGGGCGGGGAACTCCTGCATAACCCGCCCGGACATTAACAGAGAGGTGCACACGTCAATCAAAAAGTGCACGAAATTTCAAACTTTATAAAGTTGTATTTCACTGCCTAAACACCCGAGCTGCCCCCTGATGGTATGTACACACTGTGCATGATAGTGCCAGTGCTGCACTGGCTGCAGCTTATACACGAAAATCCTGATGATTGGTTCCCTTTAAATGTAGTTTATTTGTGGGACAATCCCTTTATTAATATAAATAGTGAACTACAGGAAATATACACCCATTTATAGTGGGATGCAGACCCACTGGTTTGGATCCTGAATGGGATTGCACTTCATGTTGAAATGAGTGATCCATGTATACAACATTGCAAAACATTTGGCTAATAATGCTTAAGTTCAAAACATATAGCCTAGGTTTCTTAGGGTTTAGTTTGTATCAGATGCTATTTGTTGTCCTTTACATATTGAATACATAAAAAAAAAATGTATGTAATCTACTATGCTGTGAAGCCATGTTTTATGGAATTTGTGTATCCTCTGTGCCCTTTGTCCTGTGCTCCATCCTTCTCATAACTACAGTGTGTTGATTGAGGCAGTGAATCTCTGTGGACTACGTATATGTACCAAATTGGAACAAGGATATAATAGTGGTTAGGCGTGTGTACATAAGAGGAAAGGTATAAAATAAAGGTGCGCCAGCATTGTTACTTTACAGAGAATGTGAGAATTCAGTAAAAAAAACTTGCAAGAAAAATTGACAGGCCCTCCTTAGCCAGTTCATTTGGTTTACATTACTTACTACTTGACATGCAATAGGCACAATATTTTCTTCTCTGCTACAGCTCATGCATAATGGCTCCATGCTTGAAATATATATTTCATGCTAAATTGGATCTTGTCTTAAGTTTGCTTTACACGCTGCGATATCGCTAACAATTTATCGTCTGGGTCACAGTGTTTGTGATGCACATCCGGCGCCGTTAGCGACATCGCAGCAATGTGACATGTACGAGCGACCTTAAACGATCGCAAAAGTGGTAAAAATCGTTTGAAACGGAGAGGTCGTTCTGAAACAAAAAATCGCTGTCTGCTTAGTAGCGACGTTGTTCCTCCTTCCTGCGGCAGCACACATCGCTGTGTGTGACACCGCAGGAGCGACGAACATCTCCTTACCTGCGTCCACCGGCAATGCGGAAGAAAGGAGGTGGGCGGGATGTGACGTCCCGCTCATCTCCACCCCTCCGCTTCTATTGGCCGGCCACTTAGTGATGCCGCAGTGACGTCGCTATGACGCTGAACGCACCTCCCCCTTGAGGGAGGGATTGTTCGGCGGTCACAGCGACGTCGCTGCACAGGTATGTGTGTGTGACACTGCCGTAGCGATAATGTTCGCTACGGCAGCGATCACCACATGTCGCACGAGCGACGGGGGCGGGTGCTATCGCGCTCGACATCGCTAGCAATTGCTAGCGATGTCGCAGCATGTAAAGTACCCCTTAGGAAATCAGGGATGGTTTTCCCAATAAAAAAGGTTTAGAAAAGTTTTTGTAACATTCCAGGATCCAATGTAACCAGTAAAGGGAGTCATTACTGTGAGTGACCTGCAAAATTAATTATACAAAGAGATTATCTACAATATACAGTAAGGTCCAGAAATATTTGGACAGCAACCTAATCTTTGTGATTTGGCTTCTGCATGCCATTATTTTTTATTTAATAAGAAACAACTGAGATGCAATTGAAGAGTAGACTTTCACGTTTAACCCTAGAATGCATACCTGGGGCCTCGCAGGCCTGCTAGGTCATTTGTTTTCTATGGTAGATTGAATTGCTTGCGCGTTCTAGGGTTATTAATTAAGGGGGTTCAACAAAAATACACACTGAGAGCGGTGACGTCAGTGAGTTCACCTGAGGGCACAGCTGGAAGTTCTGGAGGTTCCCACGGTACCCCAGGAGTGACCTGAGGTGAAATGACCTGAGGTGAACTTATTGAACTCAGTGACCTCAAATCTGGTGATGTCATTGAAGTGAATGGAAGTTTACTGGATTAGGCAATGTGTGCACATTGAGTATTTGGGTGCAGACAATTCTCCACCAAATCTGCATCTCCTGGCAAAAAAATGCATTAAATTTACAGCAGACATGTTCAGGTCCCAATATACTTATATGGGGTTTGGCGTCCGGGCTCACGTTAGTTCAGCGTCTTTTTTTTTTTTCCAGACATGCCGAACCTGAACGTCTGGGGGCTTGCCCATCTCTACTCATGAAGCCTTCTCTTTATGGTAAATTAGATATTGAAACACCTACTCCCTAAAAAGTTATCTTCACTTGGGTGGATGTTATGAAGGGGTTTTTCTTCACCATTGAAAAGATTCTGCGCTCATCCACCACTGTTGCCTTTCATGGACGTACATGCATTTTTGGGTTCCCCAGTTCACCAGTGTACTATTTTTTTTTTTGCAGAATGTACCAAACTGTTGATTTGGTCACTCCTAACATTTCTGCTATCTCTCAGATGGTTTTCTTTTTTTCAACCTTATGATCTGTTTCGTTTTCATTGAGAGCTCCTTTGACCGCAAGTTGTGGGTTCACAACAACAGCTTCCAAATGCAAATGTCACAACTGGAATCAGTTCTCGATCTTTTACCTACTTAATTGATGATGGATTAACAAGGGAATAGCCCTTGCAGGCCATTAACCCGTTCAGCCCCGGGGCACTTTCCGTTTTTGCGTTTTTGTTTTTTGCTCCTCTTCTGCCGAGAGCCGTAACTTTTTTATTTTTCCATCAATCTTGCCATATGAGGGCTTGTTTTTTGCGGGACAAGTTGTACTTTTAAATAAAACCATAAGTTTTACCATATGGTGTACTGGAAAACAGCGAAAAAATTCCAAGTGTGGAAAAACTGCAAAAAAAGTGTGATGGCACAATAGTGTTTGGGATGTTTTATTCACGGTGTTCACTATATGGTAAAACTGATGTGTGGGTATGATGCCTGAGGTCGGTGCGAGTTTTTAGACACCAAACATGTATAAGTTTATTTGTATCTAAGGGGTTAAAAAAAATTCACAAGCTTGTCCAATAAAAGTGGCGTACGTTTTGCGCCATTTTCCGAAACCCGTAGAATTCTCATTTTTTGGGATCCATGGCTCTGTGATGGCTTATTTTTTGCATCTCGAGTTCACGTTTCTAATGGTACCATTTTTGCGCAGATGCTACATTTTGATCGCCTGTTATTGCATTTTGCGTAAAACTTGCGGCGACCAAAAAACGTAATTTTGGCGTTTGGAATTTTTTTGCCACTACGCCGTTTACCAATCAGATTAATTTTATATTTTATATTTTGATAGATCGGGTATTTCTAAACGCGGCGATACCAAATATGTGTATATATTTTTTTTTAACCCTTTAATTTTCAATTGGGTGGAAAGGGGGGTGATTTGAACTTTTAGTTTGTTTTTTTTTTTTAAACCTTTTTTTTTTTATTTTACTAGTCCCCCTAGGGGGCTATAGTGATCAGCAATCCGATTGCTCTGATCTATCTGCTGATCACAGCTATACAGCTGTAAACAGCAGATACAGTAACTTCCTGCTTCACTGGCCTCCGGGCCGGGTGAAAACGAAAGTGAAACATCATAGCTGCAGGCGTCTTCACATGACCTGTGCTACCATGGCAACCACCGAAAGTCACGTGATCACTCACGTGACTTCCAGTGGGGGCGGCGGGAAGTGAAAATCTTCACCGCGCGTATATACATCTCGCTGCCAGACTTTGGCAGCGAGATGTAAGGGGTTAATGTTACGGGTGGAATGCGATTCCACTCATAACATGCAGGCACACATGTCAGCTATTGAAAACAGTTGATATGTGCGCCGATCACCGCCGCCTGCCCGCGGCAGGGGGCGGGGCTTAACAGGACACGTTCCATGACGGATAGATCCGTCCATGGTCGTGAAGGGGTTAAAGAGCTTTTGAGATAATTGTCCAATTACTTTTCGTTCTTTGAAAAAGAGGCAACTACAAATTAAAGCACTGTAATTTCTTAAAGGGGTTATCCGGCTTATTTTGCCTTTTTTTTTTCCATTTCACTATTAGGCTACATAGGGGCAGGTAAGTAGATAGCAACTACCTACCTGCCCTGCTGTCAGCCCCTTTCCCCCGGCTGAGAGTGGCCAAGTGACCGCTCCTGTCGTGATTTTGCTGCTTCTTGTGAAGTCATGATGAAAGGGGCAGGACCTTGTTGATGGGCAACACAGTAGACTTCATGTTGCCACCCTGCTGGGCCGGAACAGCGTGTGGCGTCCCTGCCCCCCTTCCCCACACCCTCCCACATATCCCGTTTTGCAGTGGTCTCAAAGACTCTGCCCGTAGGCCGCATGCGGCCCCTGATGCTGCATGTTGCGTGCAGGCCCCTTGCTGATTGCTGCCTAAACTAGAGCCGTGTAGTCAGTGCGCTACATCAGAGGACAGATTCCCGAGTGCTGTGCAGGGGCGAGCTCTGTATACAGCTACTGCAATGATCAGCCACCGGTCAATCACTGTCAGCAGCTGATCACTGGAGAAACTGTATAGAGACGTCGTCCCTATGCAGCGTCCGGGAATCTGTCCTCTGATATAAAGCGCTGTCAGCGGCAGCCCCTGAGGCTGCTTGTGGTGCACAGGCCCGTGGCCCCCTTGCTGATCGCTGCCTGTGTGGGGGCCGCCGCTGACAGAGCTTTATATCAGAGGACAAATTTCCGGGCGCGGCGCAGAGACGAGCTCTGTATACAGCTACTGCAATGATCAGCCACCAGCCAATCAGAAGTCAGCAGCTGATCACTGGAGAAGCTGTATAGAGCGCTTGTCCCTGAGCAGCGCCCGGGAATCTGTCCCCCTATATAAAGCTCTGTCAGCAGCGGCCCCTGCACCGGCAGCATTCAAGAAGCAGGAAACAGGACTCCGGGGGAACGAGGACAGGTGAGAAGAATTTGTCTTTTGTGTGTGTATGTGTGTGTGTGTGTGTGAAGAATGGCACAACAGGGGACACTACAAGTTGGAACATTGCTACAAGAAGAGGACCAGGAAAGGAGACATTACTAAAAGAAGAGGACCAGGAAAGGGGACATTACTATAGGATGAGCAAGATGGGCACATTACAATAGGATGGGCGCAATACTACAGGATGGGCACATTACTATATTATGGGGACAAGGATGGGCATTATATGTGCGGTGGATGTGATGTGAGGTGATTGCGCTATCACAGATGAGAGGTAGTATCACTGCTTTGTATTTCCAATGCTGCAGTGATCAGTGCTGAGCAGAATACTGACAGCCAATGAGTGTGCAGAGGGCGGGACTGGACAGTGAGGTCGTGCGGTGCCAGCTCTGACTGTGAAGTCTGGCAAACAAGCACAGGAAGACTTCAAGTTTGGTTGAGCTGCAGGTAAAAAAAAGTGGCTGCAGAGAATAAAGTGATAATTCAAGAGGAACAAATGTTAAAAAACAAAAACAATAATGTAGGAATGTTTTAGATGACAGTACAGCAGAGATTAGCTTAAAAAAAATGTTTGCGTTTATGTTGGACAACTTCTTTAACGCTTACTCCAATTATGATGTGAATACTTTCAAATTAAAGATGAGAGTCTGCACTTTCAGCCCATATTTTTTATATAGCTGTATCTTGAATATGTTGTGGTAAGCAGCTAAAATGCTAAAACGTGGGTCACTGTCCAAATATTTCTAGCCTTAACTGGAGATGAAGGTGCTTTCTGGCTAGAAAAAAAGCTTTATATGTGATTAACAATCAATTGTATACAATAATATCCTTTTATTCTTTAAGTTCCATAATACAGTCATATGAAAAAGTTTGGGCACCCCTATTAATGTTAACCTTTTTTCTTTATAACAATTTGGGTTTTTGCAACAGCTATTTCAGTTTCATATGTCTAATAACTGATGAACTGAGTGATATTTCTGGATTGAATGAGGTTTATTGTACTAACAGAAAATGTGCAATCCACATTTAAACAAAATTTGACCAGTGCAAAAGTATGGGCACCTCAACATAAAAGTGACATTAATATTTTGTAGATCCTCCTTTTGCAAAAATAACAGCCTCTAGTCCCTTCCTGTAGCTTTTAATGAGTTCCTGGATCCTGGATGAAGGTATATTTGACCATTCCTGTTTACAAAACAATTCCAGTTCAGTTAAGTTTGATGGTCGCCGAGCATGGACAGCATGCTTCAAATCATCCCACAGATTTTCAATGATATTCAGGTCTGGGGACTGGGATGGCCATTCCAGAACATTGTAATTGTTCCTCTGCATGAATGCCTGAGTAGATTTGGAGCGGTGTTTTGGATCATTGTCTTGCTGAAATATCCATCCCCGGCGTAACTTCAACTTCGTCACTGATTCTTGCACATTATTGTCAAAAATCTGCTGATACTGAGTTGAATCCATGCGACCCTCAACTTTACCAAGATTCCCGGTGCCGGCATTTGCCACACAGCCCCAAAGCATGATGGAACCTCCACCAAATTTTACTGTGGGAAGCAAGTTCTTTTCTTGGAATGCCATGTTTTCTTGCCTCCATGCATAACACCTTTTTGTATGACCAAACAACTCCATCTTTGTTTCATCAGTTGACAGGACCTTCTTCCAAAATGTAACTGGCTTGTCCAAATGTGCTTTTGCATACCTCAGGCGACTCTGTTTGTGGCATGCTTGCAGAAATGGCTTCTTTCGCATCACTCTCCCATACAGCTTCTCCTTGTGCAACGTACGCTGTATTGTTGACCGATGCACAATGAAGCCATCTGCAGCAAGATGATGCTGCAGGTCTTTGGAGGTGGTCTGTGGATAGTCCTTGACTGTTCTCACCATTCTTCTCTGCCTTTCTGATATTTTTCTTGGCCTGCTACTTCTGGGCTTAACAAGAACTGTACCTGTGTTCTTCCATTTCCTTACTATGTTCCTCACAGTGGAAACTGACAGTTTAAATCTCTGAGACAATGTTTTGTATCCTTCCCCTGACCAACTATGTTGAATAATCTTTGTTTTCAGATCATTTGAGAGTTGTTTTGAGGAGCCCATGATGCCACTCTTCATAGGAGATTTAGATAGGAGAACAACTTGCAAGTGGCCACCTTAAATACCTTTTCTCATGATTGGATACACCTGCCTATGAAGTTCAAAGCTCAATGAGGTTACAAAACCAATTAAGTTGTTTAGTAAGTCAGTAAAAAGTAGTTAGGAGTGTTCAAATCAAGAAATTGATAAGGGTGACCATACTTTTGCACCGGTCAAATTTTGTTTAAATGTGGGTTGCACATTTTCTGTTAGTACAATAAACCTCACTTCAATCCAGAAATATTACTCAGTCCATCAGTTATTAGATATATGAAATTGAAATAGCTGTTGCAAAAACTCAAATTGTTATAAATAAAAAAGGTTAACATTAATAGGGGTGCCCAAACCTTTTCATATGACTGTATCTTGCTGTCACCATTGGCTCTTTTCCTGAGAAGTAGCAGCTAGAGAGGTAAAGCTACTGCGAACAGGGAACATCAGTAAAGCTTTGGTAATGAAAGTATGTTTTAAAATTCGAATAATTTCATGCTCATGTAAAGCAATTTTTATATTGCTGAAAAACCTCTGGGCAAACATTTGTTTGCACTAACGACACATAGACCCTCATTTGTCTACAGTATATAACTTAGACTATTTACTTGCTTATGCTGAAGATTCACTTATACCTTTAAAACTATTTGGGTAAACTTGTTCCACATAAAATGTCATTCATTATACCTGCCCCCACCATGATGCTCAAGCATGACCTAAATATATTTGAGTAACATATTTGAATGCTGGAGAGGTCAAAAATATGTAAAAAAAATTGTCACTCTGTCACATATCATGTGACTATTTGTAATCCTTGGTCTTTGTGGCCTCCTAGTGAAATAAATCGAAAACTGCAGGTGGTAATTTTTATTGGCTTGTGATCACACATTTCCTAAATAATAAACCTATTTTATGCAATTATCAAATTAACGGAAAAATGTTAGGAAAAATGACCCTATCTAAGGAAAGGCAGAGTGGGCTAAGCTTAATAAGCATCCACATCATGGTTGGTATCACACTGCAGTGAAAGGTGAAAATAACATTATGATCGTACTGTTCCTCATTACATTCCAGTCCCTTGCAAAGTGATGGCTGTTCTATAATTATGCCCACCATTCAGCTGATTGACGTTTCACTCAGCCCAATCATGCCCACCATTCAGATAATTGACGTCTCACTCACCACAAACATGTCCACCATACAGCTGATTGACTTCTCACTCAGCAAAATCATGCCCACTATTCAACTTATCGGGCTGAGTGAGATGTCAATCGTGCCCACCATTCAGCTGATTGACATCTCACTCAGCCCAATCATGCCCACCATTCAGCTGATTGACATCTCACTCAGCCCAATCATGCCCACCCACCATTTAGCTTATTGATGTCTCACTCAGCCCAATTATGCCCACCATTCAGCTAATTGACATCTCACTGAGCCCAGTCATGTCTACCATTCAGCTGACTGACGTTTCATTCAGCCCAATCATGCCCACCATTCAGATGATTGACGTCTCACTCATTCCATAAATTTGAAGAGTGGGCATGATTGAAGTACAGCATCGCTCCTCAGATGTGCAGCGCAGTTATAATGTTGTTTTCTCATTCACTGTAGAGTGGTACCTATTTCATGGCCATGATGTTGATGCTAAATGCTAATTTTAACCACTACCCTGCTCTGACTTTTCTTAGGGGATTCTGACGTAATAGGTTCTTTTTAGATGTTTGCACATGACCACTAAGGCTGGGACTAACTAGGACCAACAGGATGGTGGTGCTGAAGCAATGAGGGATTCATGAGGTAAACAGGTTTTACAAATGTCAGTTTTACTCATCAATAAACTCTACTCTAAAATCACATCTTGCAGGATAATTCTAAGGCATACAGTTAGGTCCAGAAATATTTGGACAGTGACACAAGTTTTGTTATTTTAGCTGTTTACAAAAACATGTTCAGAAATACAATTATATATATATAATATGGGCTGAAAGTGCACACTCCCAGCTGCAATATGAGAGTTTTCACATCCAAATCGGAGAAAGGGTTTAGGAATCATAGCTCTGTAATGCATAGCCTCCTCTTTTTAAAGGGACCAAAAGTAAGGGCTGCAATTAACTCTGAAGGTGTCTCCCTCGTTAACCTGTAATCAATGAAGTAGTTAAAAGGTCTGGGGTTGATTACAGGTGTGTGGTTTTGCATTTGGAAGCTGTTGCTGTGACCAGACAACATGCGGTCTAAGGAACTCTCAATTGAGGTGAAGCAGAACATCCTGAGGCTGAAAAAAAAGAAAAAATCCATCAGAGAGATAGCAGACATGCTTGGAGTAGCAAAATCAACAGTCGGGTACATTCTGAGAAAAAAGGAATTGACTGGTGAGCTTGGGAACTCAAAAAGGCCTGGGCGTCCACGGATGACAACAGTGGTGGATGATCGCCGCATACTTTCTTTGGTGAAGAAGAACCCGTTCACAACATCAACTGAAGTCCAGAGCACTCTCAGTGAAGTAGGTGTATCTGTCTCTAAGTCAACAGTAAAGAGAAGACTCCATGAAAGTAAATACAAAGGGTTCACATCTAGATGCAAACCATTCATCAATTCCAAAAATAGACAGGCCAGAGTTAAATTTGCTGAAAAACACCTCATGAAGCCAGCTCAGTTCTGGAAAAGTATTCTATGGACAGATGAGACAAAGATCAACCTGTACCAGAATGATGGGAAGAAAAAAGTTTGGAGAAGAAAGGGAACGGCACATGATCCAAGGCACATCACATCCTCTGTAAAACATGGTGGAGGCAACGTGATGGCATGGGCATGCATGGCTTTCAATGGCACTGGGTCACTTGTGTTTATTGATGACAAAACAGCAGACAAGAGTAGCCGGATGAATTCTGAAGTGTACCGGGATATACTTTCAGCCCAGATTCAGCCAAATGCCGCAAAGTTGATCGGACGGCGCTTCATAGTACAGATGGACAATGACCCGAGCATACAGCCAAAGCTACCCAGGAGTTCATGAGTGCAAAAAAGTGGAACATTCTGCAATGGCCAAGTCAATCACCAGATCTTAACCCAATTGAGCATGCATTTCACTTGCTCCAATCCAGACTTAAGACGGAAAGACCCACAAACAAGCAAGACCTGAAGGCTGCGGCTGTAAAGGCCTGGCAAAGCATTAAGAAGGAGGAAACCCAGCGTTTGGTGATGTCCATGGGTTCCAGACTTAAGACAGTGATTGCCTCCAAAGGATTCGCAACAAAATATTGAAAATAAAAATATTTTGTTTGGATTTGGTTTATTTATCAAATTACTTTTGACCTCCTAAAATGTGGAGTGTTTGTAAAGAAATGTGTACAATTCCTACAATTTCTATCAGATATTTTTGTTCAAACCTTCAAATTAAACGTTACAATCTGCACTTGAATTCTGTTGTAGAGGTTTCATTTCAAATCCAATGTGGTGGCATGCAGAGCCCAACTCGCGAAAATTGTGTCACTGTCCAAATATTTCTGGACCTAACTGTATATCAAAATGACAGAATGCAGAGTAGTAAGTGATATATTGCTGGAATCAAGGTTTCTGTCACTCCATTATTCTGTTCTTAGATTACATAGTAAAAAATGGTCACAATATTTCAAATTAGTTGGTATAGCAATTAGGGATGATCGAATACCTCAAATATTCGGCTTTGCGAATATTTTCCGAATACCTCACCGCTAAATGTTACAATCTGCACTTGAATTCTGTTGTAGAGGTTTCATTTCAAATCCAATGTGGTGGCATGCAGAGCCCAACTCGCAAAAATTGTGTCACTGTCCAAATATTTCTGGACCTAACTGTATAGTGCTAATATAATACAGCACGGAACCAGACAAAGCACTCGCAAAACAACCGCCACAGTGCTCCTAGTAATCTGCAAATTGGCACATAAGAAAATATCTTTATAGAAGTTGTGCAACAATTATGAAACCGGAATAACAAGTCATTGTTCTGTCACATTGTCTGAACGTTCAATAAAAAGCATCCAAAATATTGACCATGAGCATATCATCTATTCTAGAACTTTAGAAATAGGTGATGAGAAAGACAAAAATCAAAATGATCAATAAGGAGAAGAGTACCGAATGCTGGGAAAAAAAAAAAAATATTGAACCACTACTAAGTGAAAGCTGCATATCCTATCAACTAGTTAATCATAATAGTTATTTCATACATTATATTCTAGAATGAAATATTGCTAATTTCATAATGATGTTTGTAATTCAGTAGAATAAACAAACATACTGTATACAGTAACTTGGCCCCTAGTTTGCTGAACATTTCAGTCTTTAATCAATGGGAAAGGGGCTTTCAAAAACCTAACATTGATAAAAACCAGATAAAAAGTTCTGCTTGAACTGCGATCCCATGTTCCAAAATAGAGCTATAAAATTGTCAAGTGAAGTCAGCAAAAAAATGGTGCGAACAAAGCAACACGCAAATTATATATAGAGTAAGATGGCGACTGGCTACATTACTAATCGCCGGTATGTACCACAGAAATGGTGGAAACCTGAAGGTCCGTTGTGGTACATTTAGTGCCACATGTTTGTATAGTGTTCTCTGGGTCAGGTTTACAGGTGGCTGGTGAGATGGGTGGGTCTGGCAACCTACATACCTCCTCCCATGGGTGTGTCACATGATAGGATTAATGACATCAGTCTGTGTTTGACATGAGGAGAGACTGACAGGAGTCAGTGTGAGGAAGCTGTCAGACTCCCATGAAGAAACCTCATGGAGAGGAGTGTGGATGCTGACCCAGGTCACTGGGTGGAGGGAGGTAGCTCCACTGGGATACTTCTGCTGAGAAGTGGTATCCATTTCTGAACAGGCGAACCATTGGTTAAACGGATTGTAAAAGCGTAGTGTGTGCCTTTAAATGGAGGCAGCTTTGTGATGTGACCAAGAGTGTGGCTTATGCGGCTTTTAAATAAACTATCTGGACTTTTTAAATGAAAAGTGTTCCTGTGTGCTACCAGTATGTGAAGTGTATTCAATGTCATATATAGTGAGTTTGTGCTCACTGAATGTAATGGCTGGCGCTCACTTGGTTGCTAGATTGAGGCACACACAGGAACGGTTTCTATTCAAACAGTCCAGTTGCTTTGTTAAAAAACACAGAAACCGGCACATCAGCAACATAAAATAAGTCCTCTTGCGGCTTCAAAACAGCACAAACCGGGCAAATGACAATTTCATCCGCATGGCTTTGGTTACAATTCTGCAGAAGTATCCCAGTGAGAGAATTGACACAGTCACTCACTGACCTCGGTCAGTACACAACCCCTTTTCTAGTGGGGTTACCTTCCAGGAACTCTGGAAACCTGCTTTTTTCCAAGCACTGCACTCCTGCTGTCAGAGCCTGCCTTCAGCACAGCCTCTGTATCCTGGCTGAGCTTTCCTCTCCAGTGTCTTCCAGGAAGTCTTACAGCTTCCAAAAACAGAGGGCCTACTCTCCCTTCCAGTGTCTTCCAGGAAGTTCCAGCTTCCAAACACAGGGAACTAAGTGCCCAGACAAACAGTCTCATTATAACACACACATGAGACACACCCCTGGGTGGAAGTATGTGAATGGACAGACCCACCCAGCTATCTGACTATTCGTATGGAACTACAAGTCTTGAGGAAACATTACAGGTTCACATCGCAGAGGACTACCGCATCTGCGACACATACTGGCCAATCACTATATAGTCAGTCGCTACCTCACAATATATATAAAACCTATACAGTACATGCCCAGGTTCTCAATGGTTATAATGCTGTTTTTACACAGCGTGGTTTTCTAAAGTAGGTTTATTATTTTGGTAATAGCTGCAATTACATCTAGAACACTTTCAGCCACGACATCACAGCTGCCCCAATATTAGTGCTACTGCTGCAGTTGTACATTGCTCTAAAGCCATATTTGTTGTTAGAATAGCAGTGAGTGCAGTTTTAACTTTCAATGGATTCGGTAGTTTTCAATGTCATGATTTTCCCAAGTGATATAGTCTCCCACACACATTATCATAAAGTGCTTGCCTTATCACCTCCATTAGTATACTTCATCCAGGGCTGATAAAAGGTAAAAAGAAAAAGTCTTTAAATAGATAAACTATGTAATCAGGTTTTCCAATGAACACTTCTGTTAGATGAGCACATTTCCTGTGGAATATGTTGGCGCTACATAAATATGATAAATATGAATTATTATTATTTCATAACAAATATATATTACTTACTACATCATTTTTATTTTTTTAATAGTTGCTGATGGCAATAATATATGGAGTAAGACATTTTAGCAGAAAATAAGCTTTGCAATAATTATATTTTATAGGGATTTTGGGAATGTAGCTCAGACCATGATGAGGCAAAACCATACAATATTTGGTTTTGTTCCTGAATTTCCCAATATCCCAAAGCAGCAAGTGCTGGAAGTTCATGCTCATTTAATGAGTCAGTTGCCAAGACTAGTCAAAATAAGGAAGTCTTTAGACATTTCTGAGAAAAATATTTTTAGAGGCATTACGTACATGTGGTTTTTCAGATGCTAAGTACATGCAGCATGGTGTTAGCGGTTGTGATAAATTACTAACATGTACATATAAACACTAACAGTGTGTTTCATTTTGTTCTCTCTCACTGCACAGTGCATTGGAGCATAACCAAAATCTTTTAGTATGTTATTTCAGAAAAAATGTATAGTTCTCTTAAATGGTCACTGTCCTTTCAATAAACTTAGCATAAATCAAACAGGAAAATATAGGTAAGTTTCTTGCAAATCTGCTTTTTTTTTTTTTTTTGCATTTCTGAGCCACTTCTATCTATCCCTGTGGTTCCTGAACTCAGTCACTCTGGAAAAAAAAATCATCTGAGATCTGTCAGTATCAAAGCAAGATGGACTCCTAGTACAGCTAATACTCTGCGGCTTCAACAACTGTTAGGGGTATATGTCTTTCTCACCTATCTATCTATATCTATCTATCTATCTATCCATCCATCTATCTTTCTACCTTTTGACTGTATGTAACCCTCCTGTTTTTTTGTGGTACAAAAAAAGAAGGCAGACAGAAGGCACACAGACCATATACGGAACGGATGCGGATGTCACACAGATGCATCCGTGGAAAAGCAGGACCATTTTTTGCGGAACGCAAAAACGGGACGGTTGTTTGAATGTACCCTTAGGGGTACTTTGCACACTACGACATCGCAGTTGCGATGTCGGTGAGGTCAAATCTAAAGTGACGCACATCCGGCGTCGCTGTCGACATCGCAGTCTGTGAATCCTTTTACATACGATTAACGAGCGCAAAAGCGTCGTTATCGTATGATCGGTGTAGGGTCCGACATTTCCATAATTTAGCTGCAGCGACAGGTACGATGTTGTTTCTTGTTCCAGCAGGCAGCACACATCGCTGTGTGTGAAGCCATAGGAGCGAGGAACATCATCTTACCTGCGTCCCGGCTGCAATCCGGAAGGAAGAAGGTGGGCGGGATGTTTACGTCCCGTTCATCTCTGCCCCTCCGCTCCTATTGGCTGCCTGCCGTGTGACGTCGCTGTGACGCCGCACAACCCGCCACCTTAGGAAGGAGGCGGGTCGCCGGCCAGAGCGACGTCGCAGGGCAGATGAGTGCATGTGAAGCTGCCGTAGCGATAATGTTCGCTACGGCAGCAATCACGAGATATCGCTGCTGCGACGGGGGCGGGGACTATCGCGCTCGGCATCGCAGCATCGGCTTGTGATGTCGTAGTGTGCAAAGTACCCCTTATACCTCAGTTTGAATTCAGACACACATCTCAGCACTGCCGTATAATATGCCCAAGATAGAAAGAAGGGCAAGAATCCCTCTTGTCTGTGTGTGCTGTGTATGCGAGACACAATAATAGATAGCCTCCACCCACTAACTCAGAGAGGACTAAAAACTGGAGTTTAAGGCCCTGTGCGCACTTGCCGGTTTTTCCCGCGGATTTCCTGCGGTTTTGCTGCATGTTTCGCTGCATGTTATGTTCATAACATCTCTGCAGTGATTCACCAGCAAAACCTATGGGAAAAAAAAAATGCTGTGCGCACTATGCGGATTTTGACAGCTGCATGTTTTGCTGCGTGATTCCCGCAGCGAAAACAATTGCATGTCACTTCTTTTCCGCACGTCGCTGCGGCATTGCACTCCATTGACTACAATGTAATTGTGAAATCCCGCAGGGAATAACGCAGGCAGCAAATTCTGTGCGGTTCATTGCGTTTTCCTGCGTTATTCCCTCCGGTATTTCGAGGTTTCGGGACATAATGTTCATCGCTGCCCTGCGGTTTGACAGGAAGAGGAAACGGAGCAGAGTAAACACACACACAGATCACATAGAATACACATGCAAATCAAACGGACATATAGAAAAAAAACACGTGGGCTCCGCTGTATTTTTACCTTCCAGCCGAGGTAAGCACACAGCGGCGGCCCGGTATTCTCAGGCTGGGGAGGGCAAGGGACAGGGTTAATGCCCCCTCCTCCCGCAGCCGAGAATATCAGCCCGCAGCTGCCCCGGGACTGTCGCATCCATTATCTGGCAGTCCCGGAGTGTCCCCGGCTCTTCCAGATGTCGTGATGCGGTGGCAATCCAGGTAATAACAAGTTACATGGCAGCGGATCGCTGCCATTTAAGTCCAGGCTTGATCATGGCAGTGAGATCCGCTTTGTTGGGACATTTAATCATGAATGGGACACGATGAGGGGAATCCTTGAGAAGCACTGGCCGGTACTATTCACCGAGCCCACCCTGGCTGGAGTGCTTCCTAGGAGACCCCTCATGACGGCTAGACGGGCGAAGAACCTGGGGGATCTTCTGGTCAGGAGCCATTATATTCCCCCTAGACAAAACCCTTTTGGGTCTAGGGGTCCCCTCCGGGGCTGTTTTCCATGCGGCCATTGTGCCGCATGTGGCAATGTTGTCAGGACTTCTACCTTTGCTTCTTCAGATGGTAGAAAGGTGTTCTCCATTGATGACTACATTACATGCAGTACCACACACGTGGTTTATTATGCCACATGCTCGTGCTCCCTGATCTATGTTGGGCTCACGTCCCGTGAGCTCCGCATTAGGGTCTGGGAGCACGTGAGAGACATCCTTGCGGCTGCTTCGGTGGAGGACACCACCTTACTGAAAACATTGCCACGCCATTTCAGAGCAGTCCATAATTGTAGCCCTAAATCCTTGCAGATTAGGGGCATCGATGTCATCCACGGGGGTGTTCGGGGCGGCAATTTACGTAAGATTCTCGCTCAGCGGGAGTCGAGGTGGATTGTCTCCCTGAACACCCTCGTGCCCTCTGGCTTAAATGAAGTGGTCAGTTATGCTCCATTCTTGTGATATTTTCCTCCTCCTCCAATCCACCTATGTATGTTCTATTGCATTGACTGCAGAGTGGAGTATTTTCTATATCCTACTGTTTTAATACATTGCTTCTTCTTGGGTTCTCTGTGCCACACATGTAGTGTGTGACACAAGCTATATATTGATCTTATAAGTGGTCTAAGTTGGGCTCCCTTTTTTAATCGTGTTTGTTTTTATTTGTCATTCACTTCTATCTTTTATTTATTTTTGTCTCCTTTTAGGTTCCCCTTTTCATCTTCCTTCTTTAGGATAAGAATACCCTTCAATTATACATTGGCCCCATCGCGTCATTGGTGGTCCTGCAGTGACAATTTTTGTCTCATTTTGCTTATTGTAATAAATGTACACTGTTTGACTCCCAGGACATACCTATTGTGGCCACCGGATTGTGATGTTGCGCGTCCCTCGGCGTGCTGACTGCGGGCGGCTGCTGGGAGCGAGCCTGACTGGTGCGCGCGCTCGGGTTCCATAGTGACGCGTCCTGTGGTCCCGCGCGTGCGCAGTACACAGCGGGCTTTTTGTTCCCTGCCGCCCTCCGTACTCCGGCGCCGGCGCACGCGCAGTGTAAACATCGCAATCAGGCTCATTGCACAAAATTGCTGGCCCCTAAATAAAAAACATTCATACACGTAGCACCAACACCTCCTTTTGATAAAGCCATAGGCGAAACAGCTGTCAAGGAGGCTCCCTGCCTCTACAACCTGCCCTGCTACACTACCCAGGTATTTTCCACTAGCCCTGTCTTCCTGCACGTTGGGCCACCCATGCTGGGATGAATTCCTGATGCTTATTTTTGCTGTGACATGGTCTCTTACTTTATCCCGGCCCGGGTGCCCCTGCGGTATGATGTTGCTGTTGCTGTGATGTGCCCGCATGGAGAGTTTACACCCTGACACTTGTCCTTGTAAATTTTGACAGTGATACATAGCACACTGTTGCAAGATGTGTTTTTTCTCCATGGGGGTGTCACTTTGCCGCGGTATCATCATGCCGCATTATTTTGGAATGTGACAGTTTTGTATGTAATTACTCCTGTACTGTACAAGGGCAGGTTGTGTGGCACTGGTTGCCCACATTTTCTACCACTTTTCCTATATTCCCACATTTTGTTTGACTTATCCTCATTATGTGTTTTGTACCAACTGTCTTCATGTGATTTTATCTAATAAAATTCCTAAAAAACTTTTTTACATGCATATGGTTGCCTGATCTCCTTTCTTCCTTTTTTCCTTTTTTCCTCCTTTCTTCCTTCCTTCCTTCCTTCCTTCCTTCCTTTTTTCCTCCTTTTTTCCTCCTATCATGCATGTTACCTGGAGTAGGCTCCTACCCTAGGGGGTCCCCATCAGTGGCCTCCTTGGGGTTATAAGTATTATGGCGAAACTGTTATATTTGATCATGGCAGCGTCTATGTGACAGCTGACATGATCAACCCGTAAGTAAAGTGAAAAAAGACACACCGAAAAATCCTTTATTTTAAATAAAACACAAAAAAGTCCCTGTTTCACCCCTTTATTAACCCCCCCCCCCCGAAACACACAGCTCCGGCGTAATCCACGTCCTGGGATGCGTGCATCCAGCCGCGACTGACACAGCGCTGAATGCAGCCTCGCAACGAGACAGACTGCAGAGAGGTAATTACAGGTCATTTTCCATGGCCGGTAATGTGAACACCACATTACCGCTCGGGAGAAATGCAGTGATCTGTCATCTATCTATCTATCCATCTATCTCAGAAGGAACTTTTTTTTTCTTTTTTTTTTCAATGTGCTTTATTGTATTGCATTGAATGCATTAAAACACATGTACCAACCCGCACGCGAAAAAACTGCGGCAATACCGCGAACAATACCATGGTAAAACCGCAGCAAACTGCATGCGGTTTTCGGATGCGGTTTGCCGCGTTTTTTTATCGCAGGTGCGGTAATCTTTCAGACCCTGCGGAATTTTCTTAAGAAAATTCCGTTTTCAAGTGCGCACAGGGCCTAAGTCTGCAGAGGGGAAATTGGTGAACATTGCTAGATACTGTACAAATCTTAATATGGCAAGAAAAAAATGTTATTCCTCACAGATGACAACTTATTCTGAAAAGTGAAATGACAGGTACATTTAAATTAGGATTGTCTTTAACAGAGAAAAACTTACATCAATGTAAACTATCAATAGCCACATACAATGAATGTCCTTTTTATGCCTATGGAAAGTATTGGTGCATGGATATTGACTTTTTCATGTGGAAAAGAGAATGAGAGTCCTTGTTTTTGTTAGTGGTGGGGACCTAGTGCTCAAAATGTCCACCTAACACTTTCAGAACCTGTTATAAAAGTGTAACAGCCCCTTTAAACCCTTACCGACATATGATGTACTGGTACGCCATATGCCATCTCTTTGAGTTTGATGCGGGCTTGCACATTGAGCCTGCATCTTTCCCAGCACATGATGGCTGATTCCATCAGCCAACATGTGCCTTTAACAGCAGTGGGTGGTGCAGAGCTGAACGCACGGCTGTTAACCTTTTGAATTTCGCTGTCAATATTTAACACGCGCTGGAAATGGGGGCAGTCTTTCGACATCATCGCGGAGCACTAATGGGTTGCCATGACAGCATCGTTCTGCTGAAGACCCCTGTACAAGCCACAGTTCATGGGAGATTGTGGTTTGCATTTTACAAAGCAGTGTTGATGCACTATTATGTATAGCACAAGCGCTCAGATGATCACAGCTTCACATCCCTTTAATAGACTATTAAATATAGTAAAAAGGTAGAAAAAAACTAAAAGTAAAACACAACAGTTAAAATCACACCTTTTCCCCATTACAAATAAAACAACAATAAAAAAAATACAAATATTTGATATTGATGCGTTCGTAAACATCCAATCAAAATATAGAATTAATCCGATCAATAAACAACGTAACGAGAAAAAAAATCGAAGTGCAAGAATATTTTTTTTTGTTTTGTGCACTGTAACAATGTAATAAAAAGCAATAAGAAGAGATCAAAACATCACATCCACCCCAAAATTGTATCAGTAAAATGTCAGCTCAAAGTATAAAAATAAGCCCTCACACAGCCCTATATTCCAAAAATTTAAATCATTATTGGTCTTGGAATATGACAACATAAGGCAAATTATTATTTTATTATTTTTATTTTTTTTTTCAAATTTCCCCCCAAATTTTCACCACCTAAATAAAATAAAACTCTGCATGTTTGGTATCTACATAATCATGCATTTTTTTTCAATTTCAATGCACTTGAATTTTCCTGCTTTCCAGTGCATCACGAGAAACCGAATGGTGTAATTCAAAAGTACAACATTTCCCCAAAAAACAAGCCCTCATAGGGCTATGTGGACAGAGAAATAAAGAAATTATGGCTCATGGAATAAGGAGAGGACAAAACAAAAAAAAAAACACAACCCAAAAAATACACTAAAAAACCCTCAGAAAATCACCCAGTCATGAAAGTTAAATCCAAGCTTTTCTCAACAACCACATGTATTCTGATAACATGCATGCGGAATTGGCCCAATTCATAGAATAGTTTTTGGCAGAATGATGTCTTAAAGGGAACCAACCAGCAGGATTTTTGTATATAACGTAAAGCCAGTCCTATACTGGCACTAGGATGCTGAATCTAAACATACCTTTTCTTCAGAGATTGGAGTGCAAGTAAAGTTCCAGCAATGCACTGCTATTGATTGACTGGTGCAACAGGAAGGGAATATGTGAGTCGTGTCTTGCAATCTATTCCTGCCCACCTGCCTGCCTGGCCTTCCTCCCCCTGCTGCCGTCAGAGACGTTAATTCCGGCGCAGCGTCAGAGGATGCTCACCTCTCTGCTGCCATTGTGTCCAACTCCTGGATTTCGGCTCAGTGCGCATGATCCCGGACTTTTGGTCATGCACACTACACGATTTTGAAACCTGGATTGCTTCATAGAGCGCATGACCTATAGTTTGGGATCATGCGCACTGAGCCGAAATCCAGGAGATGGACGCGATGGCGGCAGAAAGGTGAGTGTGACATCCTCTGACGCTGCACATTCATTAGCATATTAGTATGCCCACAGGGGTGTGCTTACTTGCAAAGGGGGCCAACCAGCCAGGGGAACTAACGCCTTTGCGACTAGTTGCTGGCCTCATTAACATATCAAATGGGATCTTTAGAAATACTTTTTCTAAAGATCCCTTTATCTATGCCTACTAGAGGCTAGGACAGTTAGGCAGGGATTAGCAATATGCACACAGAAATGCTCGTGGTTCTGGGTGCATGTTGCACCTGACAGGTTCCCTTTAAAAACCTTGGGCATGGAGTTCACCAGAGCTTCACATCACTAAAATTCTCTTCCACTCCTCCATGACAACATCACAGAACTAGTGGATGTTAGAGACCTTGTGCTCTTCTAGCTTCCGTTTAAGGATGCCCCACAGATGCTCAATATGGTTTAGGTCTGGAGACTTGCTTAGCCGGTCCAGCACCTATAACCTTCGTTTCTTCAACAAGGCAGAGATTATCTTGGAGGTGTGTTTGGGGTTGTTATCCTGTAGGAATACTGCCCTCCAGCTAAGTTCCCAAAGGAAGGAGATCATGCTCTGCTTTAGTATGTCACAGTACATGTTGCCATTCATGGTTCCTACAATGAGCTGTAGCTTTGCACAGCCAGTAGCCCTCATGCAGCCCCAAACCATGACACTCTCACCACCATGCTTGACTGTAAGCAAGACACATTTGTCTTTGTACTCCTCACCTGGTTGTCGCCACACACACTTGACACCATCTGAGCCAAAAAAGTTTATTTTGGTCTCACCAGACCACAGGACATGGTTCCAGTAATTCACAATGTCCTTAGTATACTTGTCTTTAGCAAACTGTTTGCGGCTTTCTTGTGCATCATATTCCAGCTTCCTTCTGGGATGACAGCCATGCATATCAATTTGATGCAGTGTGCACCATATGATCTGAGTACTGACAGGCTGAACCTCCACATCTTTAACTTCTGCAGCAATGCTGGCAGCATTTATACATCTATTTTGAAAAGACTACCTCTGGATATGATGCAAAGTAGGTGTACTCAACTTCTTTGGTTGACCATGGCAAGGGCTTGTTCTGAGTGGAACTTGTCTTGTTGAACCGCTGTATGGTATTGGCCACCAGCTTAGTTTCAGGGTATTGGCAATCTTCTTATAGCCTAGGCCATCTTTATGTAGAGCAACAATTCTTTTTTTCAGATCCTCAGAAAATGCTTTGCCATGAGGTGCCACATTGAATTTCCAGTGACCAATAAGAGAGAGTGTGTGAATGATAATACCAAGTCTAACACACCTGCTCCCCATTCACACCTGAGACCTTGTAACAATAATGAGTCACATGACACCGAGGAGGGAAAATGCCAAATTGGTCACAATTTGGCCATTTTCCTTACGGGTATACTCTCTTTTGTTGCCAGTGGTTTTGACATTAATGGCTGTGTGTTGAGTTAGAGTGCGCACCAAATTTACACTGTTATACAAGCTGTACAGCCACTACGTTACATTGTCTCAAAGTGTCATATTTTCAGTGTTGTCTTTAGAAAATACATATTAATTACTTATATATAAACAATACAAAACTAGCACCTGAAACTCATATACAACAAAAATCTGGTTAGCAAACTTTAAAGGGAACCTTTCAGGTGCAATATGCACCCAGAACCATGGGTAGTTGTGGGTGCATATTTCAAATCCCTGCCTAAAGGTCCAGTCACACTAAGCAACTTACCAGCGATCCCAACAACGATAGGGATCGCTGGTAAGTTGCTAGGAGGTTGCTGGTGAGCTGTCACACTGCGACGCTCCAGCGATCCCACCAGCAACCTGACCTGGCAGGGATCGCTGGAGCGTGGCTACACGAGTTGCTGGTGAGCTCACCAGCAACCAGTGACCAGCCCCCAGTCTCCTAGTTACAGCACACATCAGGTTAATTAACCCGATGTGTGCTGCAGCTAAATGTGCACAGAGCAGGGAGCAGCGCACACTGCTTAGTGCTGGCTCCTTGCTCTCCTAGTTACAGCACACATCGGGTTAATTACCTGATGTGTGCTGCAGCTACATGTGCACAGAGCAGGAGCCGGCACTGACAGTGAGAGCGGAGGAGGCTGGTATCAAAGGTAAATATCGGGTAACCAAGGACAGGGCTTCTTGGTTACCCGATGTTTACATTGGTTACCAGCCTCAGCAGAAGCTGGCTCCCTGCTCACTGCACATTAGTTGTTGCTGTCTCGCTGTCACACACAGCGATCTGTGCTTCACAGCAGGACAGCAACAACTAAAAAATGGCCCAGGACATTCAGCAACAACCAACGACCTCACAGCAGGGGCCAGGTTGTTGCTGGATGTCACACACAGCAACATCGCTAGCAACGTCACAAAAGTTGTTCGTTACCAGCGATGTTGCTAGCGATGTTGCTTAGTGTGACGGGGCCTTAACTGTCCCAGACTATAGTAGCATACATAAAGAAATCTTTAGAAGAAGTACTTCTAAAGATGTTTTATCATATGTTAATGAGCGCAGGAACTAGTTGCAAGGGCGTTAGTTCCTGCGCTCATTCCGCCCTCTTAGCAAGTTAGCATGCCCACAGAGGTGTGCTAACATGCTATTCAATACTAGCATCATCAGTAGTGACGTGCGTTCCTGTGTCCATTGTCACCGCTGATTACTCCGGCTTTAGGCTCAGTGCGCATGGTCAGAAGTACCCGGCAATTCCGGTCATGTGCACTAGACCTTTCTAAAGCCAGGACGCATACACCGGGCTTCATAGTGCGCATGACCGGTAGTGCAGGGCATTCTGATCATAAGCATTGACCGTAAGCACGATGTTCTGAAGCAGTGACAGTGGACACAAGTACGTGCGTCACTGCTGAGGACGTTGGCATGGAATAGCATGTTAGCATTCTCCTGCAGGCATGCTAACATGCTAAGAGGGCGGAATGAGTGCAGGAACTAACGCTCTTGTGATTACGCTCATTACAATATGATAAAGGATCTTTATGTTACGGGGCTGCCTGGTATTATAACTAATAACGAGAAACAGGCAGTCAGGGCCCACCGTGCAACTGCTGCTAGTGACAGCAGAAAAGCGTGTCTGTACCACAGAAGTAGTACTTGTTCCTGTTACTTCACAGCAACACAAGGACTAGCACGACACACCCTGTTTAACTCACAGCGAGTACCGTATTAGCATAAACTAATATGTGCTAGCAAATAAATAAGTTAGGGCAACTACCCCATACGAATAGGAAATACCTCTGTTACTTCACAGAAGTAAGCTAGTAAATTAACAAAGCATAAACAATGCTCCTAGGTAAGGAGAGAATGCACAGGTGACCTGTTAATGGTCAGAGGCAAACCTAAGAACTAACCTCTATTATGCTCATAGAGGAAGTGTAATATGACAACTGATAACAGAGAGCAATAGCTTTCTCTGAAATGACTCAAGTGCAAGTCCCTGTCCAAGCCCGGTGTGCTAACCGCACTATAAGGAGCCAGGGAACCCTCTATGCTATCCGCAGAGAGTAAACAGGAGGGAAGGGGGAGAAGTTACTACCTAGCCCGACTCCCCTAAAGCATGGGAAGCGGGTATAACGCCCGAATCGGTACTAGGTCCCTGCCTAACCTGGTACCACAATAGAGATTGGTAGCGGGGATATTATGCAGACTCGCATTGAACGGCTACTCCCACACAAGCACCTGTAACGACTGAGCGCCGAGAGGCGGGCTCCAGGGCCCTTTATAAATTTGGCTCCGCCCACAAGATGGAGGATAATTAACAGGAACGACCCTGGGCCAATAGTAACGAGCAACGATAGAAGTGACGTCACCCTCGGCCAATCATGTAATGCTACGTCACATGCCGAGGACCATGTGATCCCTGCATCATCTGTGACATCACCCACGGCCAATCATGTAATGCCACATCGCAGACATTCTCAGAACAGAGTACACACTTAGCCTCAGAAATGACTAAAGCTGGGTTTACACACTGCAACATCTCAAACGACATCGCTGTAACGTCACCGGTTTTGTGACGCAATAGCGATGTTGTTTGCGATGTTGCAGTGTGTGAAACCTATCAGCGACCCGGCCCCTGCTGTGAAGTTGTAATCGTTACAAATCGTTCAGGACCATTCCTAGGTCCTTTGTTTCCCGCTGTGCAGCATGAAGTTTCAGTGTGTGAAGACTTTGCAGCGACTTTGTTAGCAACTTCCCTTTCAAAAGGTTGCTTATCAACGTCCCCAACAACCAGCTAGGTCGCTCTGCAGGTCTGGATCGCTGTTGCGTTGTTGGCCAGGTTTGCCTGATTGAACGCTCACCAGAGACTTAACAGAGACTTAGGGAGGTCGCTATTGCGTCACAAAACCGGTGACGTTACAGCGATGTCCTTTGCGATGTTGCAGTGTGTAAACCCAGCTTAAGTCCATGAGTATGCTAAGTAGTTCAAAATTGGGACTTAGACTCAGGAAGCTAAGAAGTTCCCAAACGACTGGAGCGCCGCAAACAAGAAGCAGAAGGGGAACGTGGAGCAACAGACCCCCCTTGGCCGTGACACTTTAGTAATACTTTTTCTTAAGATCTCTTTATCTATGCTAGCTACAGTGACAATTATGCAGGGATTAGAAATATGCACCCATAACTGCTTGTGGTTCTGGGTGCATACTGCACCTGACAAGTTCCCTTTAATGTCTTCCTGTTAAAAAGTGAAATGTCTATCATGTGCACAAAAGCTGCAGTTGTTGTTATAAAAAAAAAGGGAGAGCATGGGTTCACTGTTCTTGAGAGTTTTTGCAAACAACAAGGAAATATTTCAAGAGTAACACGAAATCTGGAAAACACAGATGGAAAACAAAGGATCTTTGAGGAAGAATTCTGAAGCATGACGCATTATGTAATCACTTAATAGGTACTTTGCATTTCCAATATTTTTATGAATACGCTAGGCAGCCTTGGTCAAACAAAACACAGCAATGTTACAGAGTCTAAACGGAATGAGAAAGTAAAGTAAGTTTCCATTAAAACTAGACGCATGAGAATGAAAACGAGATGAGATCTTGAATGATAAAATGACAAAAAAGCCTACGGACAGACTGGAACTTTCTGTAAGAATTCCAACATAAGCAAATCAAGGCTTTAATAACAAGTGGTCACTTTTTAATTTTAATTCCGTTTTCACTGAGAGCCTTTTTATACATAATTGGCATGCCAATGGTTTAGAGAGAACATTTTTCCTTCTTAACTATTTGAAATCCTGGAAGCACTGTAATTATTAAAAGGACAATAAAATCTCCTTGAACAGATCAAGGAAGAGGACCAAGGTTTTAAATATAATAAATATTGTCCCAAAGATGTTGCTAGTGCTGACGAAGCATCAGTTGTCAAATATTCATGCAATACACATGCGATTTTTATATTTTCTTTCAAATAACCAAAAACAACTTCAGTCCTCACATACATTCTATATCAATAAAGTTACTTTCACACTTGTGTCGTTTGGCATCCGTCACAATGCGCTGTGTAACGCATGTGACAGATGTGTTGTAAATAGTGTGATAATAAAGGCAACAAATTGCGTTAGTTTTCTTTAGCCGAGAGAGAGAGAGCCCCCATCCTCACCGCACACACCGGCACAACCGCCCCCATCATCACAGCATACACCGGCACTACCGCACCCATCATCACTACACATACCGGCACAACCGCCCCCATCATCACAGCACACACCGGCACTACTGCACCCATCATCACCGCACACATCGGCACAACCGCCCCCATCATCACAGCACACACTGGCACTACCGCACCCATCATCACCGCACACACCGGCACAACCGCCCCCATCATCACAGCACACACCGGCACTTCCGCACCCATCATCACAACACACACTGGCACTACCGCCCCCATCATCACCGCACACACCCTGGCACTACCGCACCCACCATCACCGCACACACCCCGGAACTACCGTACCGATCATCACCGCACACATGCAGGCACTACCGCACCTATCATCACCGCACATGCCCTGGCACTACCGCCCCCATCGTCACCGCACACAGCCCAGCACTACCGCACCCATCATCACCGCACACACCCCGGCACTACAGCACCTATCATCACCGCACACACCCCGGCACTACCGCCCCCATCATCACCGCACACACCCCGGCACTACAGCACCTATCATCACCGCACACACCCCGGCACTACCGCCCCCATTATCACCGCACACACCCCGGCACTACTGCACCCATCATCACCGCACACACACGCAAACACTACCGCACCCATCATCACCGCACACACCTGCACTACCGCCCCATCATTACTGCACACACGCAGGCACTACTGCCCCGATCATCACTCCACACACTGGCACTACCTCAGTGACATCCCCGCTGACAGCGCGATTCACTTCAGTTGCTGCGTGGAGCTGACAGAGAGCAGACATGGTCTGTGGCCGCTCCTGTCAGCTTCATATAGCAGAGCTGAAAGCGTCGTGGGACCTCTGTGGATTACGTCGAACCTGGAAGGGTATTTGGGGATTTTAATAAAGTGGTGAAAGAGGGTGTATTTTTGTCTTTTATTTCAAATAAAGGATTTTTTCGGGTGTATGTGTTTATTTACTTTCACTTACAGGTTAATCATTGGGGGGGGGGTCTCATAGATGCCTGCCATGATTAACCTAGGACTTAGCGGCAGCTATGAGCTGCTGTCATTAACTCCTTATTACCCTGATTGCCACCGGGTAGAGTGCCAGGACTGTCGCATCTAATGGATGCAGCAATTTCGGGCGGCTGCTGGCTGAGATTTTTAGGCTGGGGGGACCCCCATAACGTGGGGCTCCCCATCCTGAGAATACCAGCCTTCAGCCGTGTGGCTTTACCTTGGCTGGTATCAAAATTGGGGGGACCGCACGTTGTTTTTTTTAAATTATTTATTTATTGTACTGCACGATATAGACCCGCCCACCGGCGGCTGTGATTGGTTGCAGTGAGACAGCTGTCACTCAGCGTGTGGATACGTCTGACTGCAACCAATCATAGGCGCCGGTGGGCGGGGGAAGCAGGGAATACGAGATGGAATAATGAGTGGCCCGCATTTTCAAAAGCTGGAGAAGCTGCCAGAGCAGTGTGACAGCCGTGCAGCGCTGCGCCCGTGATCGGTGCGTAAGAGAGGGGGTGAGAGGGAGAGACCGACCCACAGAGATATAGAGAAACCAGGAGTGATTTTAAACAATTTAGATAGTTCTGCTGGACATGCTGAGCATGCTCAGTAGAACGTGACGGAATCCGTCAGCGGATTCCACCGCTTAGCGCATTGCGGCGGAATCCGCGACCATAGACAATCATTAGACACCAAGGTGCGTTGTTTTAACGACACCAAAAACGCTACATGCTGCGTTCCCTCCGCCCGGTGCTCAGTCAAAATAACGTCTCAGCGTCGGCCAGCAGATGCAACGCAGACACTTGCGTCACAGTGCGTCGTCAAAACAAGTCTATAGAGAATGCGCAGTCCGTTAACCGACTGCACTATTTTCAATAGCGGCGGGTTGTGATGAACGCAAGTGTGAAAGTACCCTAACACTATTTTTTTTTCCTCCCCTTTTTCCTAGAGCCATAACTTTTTTATTTTTCAATATCAATATAGCCATATGAGGGCTTTTTTTTTGTTTGCCGGATAAGTTGTACTTTTGAATAACATCATTACTTTTACCATATAATGTACTGAAAAACAGGGGGAAAAAAAAGTGCGGTAAAATTAAAAAAAAAAAGTGCAAAAAGAAGTGCAATTCCACAATTGTTTCTTGGGCTTTTTATATACAATATCTAATATATAAAGCTGAGTGTATGTATGCGTGTATGTATGTATGTATGTATATGTGTATGTACCGCATGTCCGCTAAAGGAATCCGCACCACCGCATTTACAATCACAAAATTTTGCACATACGCCTCATGTGACCCAGGGAACGTCATAGACTATGTTTTCACAAGAAAATTTAACCCCCCCCCACTTTACTGTTACTCTCCAGAAAACCTGCCTCCATTAAAGTGAATGGAGCCTGGAACTACAGGTTATTAATAGCAGCTGTGATTGGTTGCTATAGGAACAAAGGACATTGTTAGTATAAGAAGCTTATGTGTGAGGTAATAATATGTCGGTGGGGAGACGGATAGAGAGAGAGACAGAGAGAGACAGACAGAGAGAGAGAGACAGACACATAAAGAGACAGAGATAGAGACAGACAGACGGTGAAAGAGACAGACAGAGACAGACAGGGAAAGAGAAAGACAGACCGACAGGGAAAGAGACAGACGAGTAAAAAGACAAACAGGGAAAGAGACAGACAAAGACAGAAAGGGAAAGAGACAGACAGGGAAAGAGACAGATGGGGATAGAGACAGACAGAGACAGACAGGGAAAGAGACAGATGGGGAAAGAGACAGACAGACACAGAGACAGACAGACAGATGGGGAAAGAGACAGACCTTGATAGAGACAGACGGGGAAAGAGACAGAAAAATAGAGACTGACAAGGAAAGAGACAGACAGACAGGCAGACGGAAAGAGACGGACAGGAAAAGACAGACAAAGATGTAAAAAAGACAGACAGGGAAAGAGACAGGAAAAGAGACAGGGAGACAGATGGGGAAAGACAGACCTGGGAAAGAGACAGACCTGGAAAGAGACAGATGAGGAAAGAAACAGAGAGATAGAGACAAAGAAAGAGACAGGCAGACAGGGAAAGAGACAGACCTGGAAAGAGACAGACAGGGAGAGAGACAGACAGGGAGAGAGACAGACGGGGAAAGAGACAGACGGGGAAAGAGACAGATGGGGAAAGAGACGGGGAAAGAGACAGATGGGAAAGAGACAGACCTGTAAAGAGACAGACCTGTAAAGAGACAGACGAGGAAAGAGAGAGACAGACACAGACATAGACAGAGACACAGATACAGAGATAGAGACAGATAGACTGATACAAAGACAGACAGAGAGATAGAAACAGACAGACAAACACATAGACACAGACAGACAAGGAAAGAGACAGAGAGACAGACAGACAGCGACACACGGACAGTGACTGAGAGAGACAGAGAGACAGTTACTATCCTGGGCAATGCCCGGGTGCTACAGCTAGTTCACTATATAATAAAAAAACTGACCTGACAGTATGATTCCCAAGGTCAGTACCAATTTAGAGATACAAAACATGTATAGTTTTTTTATTAAGCAGTGTAAAAAAATGCAGAAAATTGTAAAAAAAAATAATTACCCTTACCAGTAACATTTTTATTTTCGGGATCTGACACTTTAAAATATACCATTTTTGGATAGATGCGATGTTTTGATCACCTGCTATTGCATTTTATTGCAATGTTACAGAGACCAAAAAAATTAATTTTGGCGTTTTTTATTTTTTTCTATTACACAGTTTACCGATTGGATAAATGTATTTTATATTTTGAAATATTGGACATTTCTGAATGCACCAATACCAAATATTTGTGTATATATTTTTTATTTAATGGTTTTATTTTCAATGGGACAAGTTTTTATATATTTTTTAAAAACTTTTTTTTATTTTGTATTGTTTTTAGTAGTCCCTTTAAGACACTTGAAGCTGGCACTGTCCCATCGCATGTGCTGTTCAGAGCCATGCTTCAGCATTGCTCTGAACAGCAGAAATGCTGTTCTCCTGTGAATGCCGGCGCTCACAGGAACTTAACAACCCATTAGTTGTCATGATAACCCATCAGTACCCCATGATCACTTCTTGGGGCTGCTGATGGAAGAGGGGAATTGCATGCTTCCCACTGGCGCATGTTAGATCATGCTGTCAGAGTTTGACAGCACAATCTAAATAGTTGTCAGGCACGGGTGGTTCACTGATTCACCAGTGTCTGTTAGCTGCCCTGGTCGTTTGTTCAGATCAGCCGACATTGGCAGGGAAAGATGCAAGCTCAGTACGTAAGCATGCATCAAGGTCAGGGACACGACCAAGGATATACTGGTATGTCTTTGCTCGTGAAGGGGCTAAAATTCATTTTGCTCTATGCTTTTATGAACTATATATTAAAATAGATAAATAACAAGTAAATTGAAAAGTGCTTAAAGGGAACCTGTCATGCCCCCTATCACATTCAACCCAGCAGCATTCACATTTGTGTAACTAAATTCCCTGCCTAACCAACCCCGTATTATGGTATTCACATAACTAAATGTTTAAAAAAATGCTAATTAGTCCCTTGACTAGTTGATGGGGCGTTCGTTCCCCAGAATAATCGTCCATCTTCATCCACTATAGATTTGTTCATTCTGCCTCCCAAAGATCGCAGCAAAGGGCGGCTCACATTTATCCTGCTCTCCACGTTGAGCGCTTACACTGGGGACTACTTGTAAAGCTTTGAAAAACATGATTCAGACAAAATTCCCAAAGGAAAATTCACTATAATGAGGCAGATAGAGTCACCTTGAACTTCCATCTCGCCTGTGGTCCAGTGATGTTCATCTTTTCACACACATTTTTAGTCGTGCACAAAAGTGCAGTCATCAACAGTTTTCTGCACCTTTAAAAAGTAGTTTTCGACCACATATAGGCTATTGGCAAAATCAGGAAAAATTGCACAACTTGGTCCATTATCTAAAGTTCACCTAGTGAAAATGAAAAATTTTAGGTTAAAGCAACATTTTTGTAGTAAAATTGTATTTTTTCATTTTCACAGCTCAAGGTGCACTACACATCTAGATAAATTCCTTGAGGGGTCTAGTTTCCAGAGTAGGGTCACTTGTGGGGGTTTCCACTTTTTAGGCACATAAGGGCTCTCCAAACGCTATCTATTCCAGACAGTTTTGCACTCTAAAATTCAAATGAGACTCCTTCCCTTCTGAGCCCTGCCATGCACCCAAACAATAGATTTCAACAAAATATGGGGTACCGGTATACTCTGGAGAAATTTCACAACAAATTCTATGTACATTTTCTCCTGTTACGCTTGTGAAAATACAAAATTTGGGGCTCACGTAACATTTTTGTGAGAAAATACAATCATGAAATACAATATGTAAAAAAAAAATCTCAAAATCACTGGGATATGATGAAGCTTTTAAATATTATTACCACATGACACTGGTCAGAATTGAAAAAATTGGCCTGGTACTGAAGGTGAAAACAAGCTTGGGGGTGAAGGGGTTAATGGAATTGTCTCACCATGATAAGTACGTTTAGGAAATTAGCTATCATTGCTGCATCAGCCACTATGGGGATAATTCATGGTGATCAGAGAAGTGAATGGTTGTCCATGTAATGCAAGTGCAAGCCTGGTCTGATAGAACTGAAGCTGCTGATACTTATCCAGGTAAAATATAACTTTGTACCGTGTTAGCCAGTATAGATGAAAAAAGTTTGTTTAAAAGAACTGAGAGTCCTCAGTAGTTGATACCTTTTAATGGCTAACTGAAAAGATGATAATAATAGCAAGCTTTCGAGACTCTCAGGTCTCTTCTTCAGGCTCAGTATAACACAAAATCTGAAGAGTCACATATTTATACACACAGCCCTGGACTAGATCCTAATCAGAGGACAATAAAACTTTCACACTGAACTGCAGCAATATTTATGGCCACAACAGTTTGTCCTCTTGCCATACTGATAGTTCTGCTTCATGTCACTTGTTTTATTTACTGCCCCATTCTATGTTCTGTTGTGTATAAATATGTGACTCTTCAGATTTTGTGTTATACTGAGCCTGAAGAAGAGACCTGAGAGTCTCGAAAGCTTGCTATTATTACCATATTTTCAGTTAGCCATTAAAAGGTATCAACTACTGAGGACTCTCAGTTCTTTTAAACAAACTTTTTTCGATACTTATCCATTCAGTTTGGCTTATGGATGAGAGTCTGGCCTAATTAGTACGGGTGTCTAACACTGGCATTATCAATGTAAAATTCTCATAATTATAACTATATGGCACAATATTGATATTTGTGGTCATAATGCAAAAGGGTTAACTGGAAGGAGAAAAAGCATTTTAGCAAATCTATAATGAAAAAACTGCTTGCTTTTATATTTATTTTTTTCTGATTAAAAAAAAAGGTATAACTAGCAATTTTTTTATGTAATGTAGATTCATGCTCTCCGTTAGGCATTTGGTTGCGTTTACACAGGCAATGTGATCTTGGTCCAAACATGCAGTTTTATTGATGTCATAAAACTCCAAGGGAATCAACAACAAAAAAACAGCCTCTTCAGGTCACAAAAGGTATAACAACTAATAGTTCATTCAGCAGGCACTTATATGTCAGTGAGGCACACCCGAACAATTTACAGTCCGTTTTTCTGGAGCGTGGTGTTGTCCTATCAGTCTCATTGACCTCATTGAGTCAGTGCTCTTGTAACTTGCAGGATAAACCAGAGTGTTCAACTCCATGTACAGATGACATTAAGGGGGACCAAACATCAGGATTTTGCTATATAAGGTAAAGCCAGTGCAGTACTGGCACTATCAGGCACAGTCTGTACATACCATTAGTGGGCAGCTCGGATGTTTAGGCTGTGAAATCCAAGTTTATGAAGTTTGAAAACTCATCCACTTTTTGACTGACATTTGCATTTCTCCAGATAATATCCGGGCAAGTTATGCACATGATTCCTGCACCCCCTCCACCCCGCCGCCTGTTCCTCCCTCTCTCTGGCTGTAGGCAAATTTCTCTATTCAGTAACATGTGCATAACCCGCCTGGATATTATCTGGAGAAGTGCATATGTCAGTCAAAAAGTGAATGAATTTTCATACTTCATAAACTTGGATTTCACAGCCTAAACATCCGAGCTGCCCACTAATGGTATGTACAGCCTGTACCTGATAGTGCCAGTACTGCACTGGCTTTACCTTATATACCAAAATCCTGATGTTTGGTTCCCTTTAAACATCCTGGTCTCTCAGCAATTTCCACACACTGACTCTGCTCAATCCCTAGAAGACTCACAGTGCCACGGGGGATACGCAGTCTGAATCTTCAGCAGTTCCCATACACTGCACTTTACTCAATCTCTAGTAGACTCAAAGACTCAGATGAACACATACCCTGAATCTTCAGTCACAGCTAGCCAAGTGCATGTAATCAAGCCTTGCAGTAATACGATTTAACCTAGTCTTAGGCTACTTTCACACCTCCGGTTTTTGCAATGCGGCACACTCCGGCACTTTGCAGGAAAATCGCAACCGTTTTTTTTTGCTGCCGATTGCATTTTTTCTGCATAGACTTTAATTAGTGCCGCATTGTGCCGCAAGGCCTTGCGTTCCATCCGTTTTTTGCCGCATGCGGCAGATTTAGCCGATGCGGCGGCCGGATGGAACGTTGCCTAGCACGTTTTTTCATGCGGCAAAAAAAACGCATCGCGCCGCATTCGGCCGGTTCGGCGTATTTTTCAATACATGCCTATGGCGGCCGGATGCGGCAAAAACCGCATCCGGCCGCCGCATGCGGTTTTTGCCACTGCGCATGCTCAGTAGCATGCCGCAAGCGGCAAAAACCGGACGGGCCGCATGGGAAAAACTTATGCAAAGGATGCGGTGTTTTCACCGCATCTGTTGCATAGCTTGCACAGCCGGATTGAGACGCAGAGCTCAAGCCGGATGTGTGAAAGCAGCCTTACCTGGCTTTGCTAAATACTCTCCCTCTCTGCATAAAGCCGAGGGTTGGGCAGCATCTGACAAAACACAGAGCATACAAGGCTTTAAACTAACCTAAGCAGAATGCTCATGCTTGATGACATGGGGGTGACCTAGGAACCGTAAGAACCTGCCCTATTTTTGAGAAGTATTTTGTAGCCGGGATATTTTTGGGAATGTGACAGTTTTTGCCCCTGTATTACCCGGAATATTGGCTTTTGACTGGGCCAATAACCAAAGGATTTCAAACAGGTCCCTATCTTTCCAGGATTTTAGTAGGTTGCCATAAAATATGGGGAAAGGCTTCCTTTTCACTGGTGGGTGGGCTTTATAGTTGACTTCTCCCACCTTTTCTACCACCAGGCATGTATATGTCAGAATGGCTCACCCGAACAGTTTACAGTCCGTTTTCCTGGAGCAAACTCTCCACAATAAAGAGTGTGCTCCTACCTGTTTCATTTGTCCTCTTCAGGCAGTGTTCCTGTAACTTCCAGCACTATCTGAAGTGTTCAACTCCATGCACATTGCACAGTTCACAGTTCACATTAAACAGCCTGGACTCTTAACAGTTTCCATGCACTGCACTCTGCTCAATCTCTAGCAGACTCAGAGGCCCAGATGAATACACATCCTCCACCTTAATGAAAGCTAGCCAGGTGAATGTAATCAAGCCCTGCAGTACTAGGATTTAACCCAGTCCTAACTGGCTTTGCAACAGTAAACAGTACTGCTCTATAATAAATGGATAAAAAAAGAATTACGGTATATATCATATGGTGGTATGTTACATAGAACGTGTATGTTTGACTTCATTTCACCAAATACTGTACATAGCCCCAATCCAATGTGATATTTAGAATCCAGCTGTCTGCAACCTATCCTCTGGATAACTTATACATTTAGGTATTGGGAATAACCCCTTGAAGATGAACTAACCTCCTCAAAGTAACAAACTCAAAAAGGCCTCACCCTGGGTATGTCTTGGATTTGCAATGATCAATATAAAGCATCATTACATATACCCTCTATGCAAAACTATAAATGTTAATATACACCATCTTCTGTTGCTCTAGATTTATTAAGTCATGCTTTAAATTACAATATTAAAAATAACTCACTTAGCAATAACGTAACAGTAGATGTGTCCAGACCTGCAGAAAGGCTAAACTCATATGACTGTCAGTCATTTCTTGCTTTCCTTATTGCCAACCATTAATCTTTACCACTTGTCCTAGCTGTCTAAAATGTAGTTTGCACATAAAGCATTGTCAACATAAAACATTAAATGTGTCTTTAATGTGTTTTGCAAAATACAAAACATAAAAAAACACTCAAAAATACCAAACCACTTCACACATACTGCTATTCTAAGAAACTTAGAAAACAGGAAATAAATGGGAACAAATGAAGGGTAGCAAATCAGATAAGAAATGTAAAAGCTTTAAAGTATTGAGAGTTGAAACAAACATAATTTGTATAAGAAGGGGAATTATAGCAAAATTTAAAAGAAAGCTAATTCAACTTATGTAAAAAAATAGGAAATTACTTGATTGTGATTCCTAAATCATAAATGTCTACTACGTCTGTATCTGTCACAAGCATTGTTCTGCACCGAGAGCAGCATAATGTATAATCAGAAACTTTGATTCTAATGCTGGCTTATTTTCTGAACTTCTTGCTGAAGTGTTGATAAAACATTGTTTTATTGGCAGCAGCTCTGCTAGTCCTCTCAATTATAAGATCCTGCTATGCAGTCCTCAAAATTCTAAACTCTACCTCAATGCCATCACCATTGATTGGAAGTTTTTGGACTTAATACTAATAATTTTTATTGTGTGAGCTGTAGTCAATGCAGTGATAACTTCCTGGTCATAAAACAATCATGAAATGTAAACAACAGCACACAGCCTAATAAGTGACACTGGTGAAATCTGTTTCTTAGCCCCTATCTTCTGCGGTCTTCAGACTACATAGCAAAAACCTGCTGATAGATTCCCTTTAATCTTTGATACAAATTTATATTTATAGCTTCCCTTTTACCTATGTTATCCATCTGCTTCTATGTTGTAAAATGTTTAGATATATACTTTTTTTTTTCAAAATAACTGTTAATTGTATACTTTATCATCTCAATTACACTTTACAAGTTAGGGAGGCGTCACACGCTACGATCTATCATGCGATCTCACGAGCGATCGCACCCGCCCCCGTCGTTTGTGCGTCACGGGCAATTAGTTGCCCGTGGCGCACAAAGTCGTTAACCCCGTCACACGCACTTACCTCCCGGACAATATCGCTGTGATCGGCGAACATCCTCTTCCTGAAGGGGGAGGGACGTTTGGCGTCACAGCTACGTCACACAGCGGCCAATAGAAGCGGAGGGGCGGAGATGAGCGGGACGTAACATCCCGCCCACCTCCTTCCTTCCACATTGCCGGCAGGACGCAGGTAAGCTGTGTTCGTCGTTCCCAGGGTGTTACACGGAGCGATGTGTGCTGCCTCGGGAACGATGAACAACCGGAGCACAGAAAGAGGACCGACATTTTGAAAATGAACGACGTGTCAACGAGCAACGATAAGGTGAGTATTTTTGCGCCGTTCACAGTAGTTCGTAGCTGTCACACGCTACGATATGTCTAACGATGCCGGATGTGCGTCACGGAATCCGTGACCCCGACGACATATTGCCCGATATATCGTAGCGTGTGACGCCGCCCTTACACTTTGCAATTTCCTAAAAGGCTACAATCGTGTCAACAACCTCTATCTATATGTATGACACGGTGTGGGATCCTCTGTTTGAGAAATACCTGTATAAGCAAGACTGGAGAGTCATTTCAGGGGTATTCCCATGTCCCAAGTTCCTATCCTAATATATAGTAGGTAGCATTACAGGACCTTAGGTACCCATGGTTACGACCACACATACAGTCATATGAAAAAGTTTGGGCACCCCTATTAATGTTAACCTTTTTTCTTTACAACAATTTGGGTTTTTGCAACAGCTATTTCAGTTTCATATATCTAATAACTGATGGACTGAGTAATATTTCTGGATTGAAATGAGGTTTATTGTACTAACAGAAAATGTGCAATCCGCAGATAAACAAAATTTGACCGGTGCAAAAGTATGGGCACCTCAACATAAAAGTGACATTAATATTTTGTAGATCCTCCTTTTGCAAAAATCACAGCCTCTAGTCGCTTCCTGTAGCTTTTAATGAGTTCCTGGTTCCTGGATGAAGGTATTTTTGACCATTCCTGTTTACAAAACAATTCCAGTTCAGTTATATTTGATGGTCGCCGAGCATGGACAGCACGCTTCAAATCATCCCACAGATGTTCAATGATATTCAGGTCTGGGGACTGGAATGGCCATTCCAGAACATTGTAATTGTTCCTCTGCATGAATGCCTGAGTAGATTTGGAGCGGTGTTTTGGATCATTGTCTTGCTGAAATATCCATCCCCTGCATAACTTCAACTTTGTCACTGATTCTTGCACATAATTGTCAAGAATCTGCTGATACTGAGTTGAATCCAAGTGACCCTCAACTTTAACAAGATTCCCGGTGCCGGCATTGGCCACACAGCCCCAAAGCATGATGGAACCTCCACCAAATTTTACTGTGGGTAGCAAGTGCTTTTCTTGGAATGCCATGTTTTTTTGCCTCCATGCATAACTCCTTTTTGTATGACCAAACAACTCAATCTTTGTTTCATCAGTCCACAGGACCGTCTTCCAAAGTGTAACTGGCTTGTTCAAATGTGCTTTTGCATAAGTCAGGCGACTCTGTTTGTGGCGTGCTTGCAGAAACGGCTTCTTTCGCATCACTCTGCCATACAGCTTCTCCTTGTGCAACGTGCGCTGTATTGTTGACTGATGCACATTGACACCATCTGCAGCAAGATGATGCTGCAGGTCTTTGGAGGTGGTCTGTGGATTGTCCATGACTGTTCTCACCATTCTTCTTCTCTGCCTTTCTGATATTTTTCTTGGCCTGCCACTTCTGGGCTTAACAAGAACTGTACCTGTGTTCTTCCATTTCCTTACTATGTTCCTCACAGTGGAAACTGACAGTTTAAATCTCAGAGACAACTTTTTGTATCCTTCCCCTGAACAACTATGTTGAATAATCTTTGTTTTCAGATCATTTGAGAGTTGTTTTGAGGAGCCCATGATGCCACTCTTCATAGGAGATTCAAATAGGAGAACAACTTGCAAGTGGCCACCTTAAATACCTTTTCTCATGATTGGATACACCTGCCTATGAAGTTCAAAGCTCAATGAGGTTATAAAACCAATTTAGTGCTTTAGTAAGTCAGTAAAAAGTAGTTATGAGTGTTCAAATTAAGAAATTGATAAGGGTGCCCATACTTTTGCACCGGTCAAATTTTGTTTAACTGCGGATTGCACATTTTCTGTTAGTACAATAAACCTCATTTCAATCCAGAGATATTACTCAGTCCATCAGTTATTAGATATATGAAACTGAAATAGCTGTTGCAAAAACCCAAATTATTATAAAGAAAAAAGGTTAACATTAATAGGGGTGCCCAAACTTTTTCATATGACTGTATAATGACAGTTAGTTGCAAGAGGTCATAACCATGGAAACCTAAGGTCCTGCACATGATGTAAGCGTCATAGTGAATCAGAAGACTTATACTACGTTTCTAATTGGAGGTATTTGCTTATATTATTACAACTACTACATATTAGGGTAAGATCTTGGAGATGAGAATACTCCTTTAACCCCTTCAGCCCCCGGGCACTTTCCGTTTTTGCGTTTTTGTTTTTTGCTCTCCTTCCGAGAGGCGTAACTTTTTTATTTTTCCATCAATCTTGCCATATGAGGGCTTGTTTTTTTGCGGGACGAGTTGTACTTTTAAACAGGGCTGTGGAGTCGGTAAGCCAAACCTTCGACTCCGACTCCTCAAATTCTCTTGCACCGACTCCGACTCCGGCTCCGACTCCGACTCCGGCTCCGACTCCTACATATATTGCTTATAGTTAGGTGAAAAATTTATTGTAGTACATGAATATGTGTATTTGAACATCAGACATTTAATAATTTTTATGATACAATAATCAAGATATTTGGATAGAACATAAAATATATTTATTGGAATACAACTTTAGAACACAAAAAACTGTAATAAATTGTAAATATGTAATACACTATGTAATATACAGTAGATTACATATATATCTTGTGTGTGTGTATATACACTGTATATATATATATTATATATATTACATATTTACAATTTATTAGTTTTTTTGTGTTCTAAAGTTGTATTCCAATAAATATTTTATGTTCTATCCAAATATCTTGATTATTGTATCATAAAAACAATTAAATGTCTGATGTTCACATTGTACTACAATAAATTTTTCACTTAAATATAAGCATTATACTAAATGTTGTTATTTAGTAAAATATTCAGCACATTCTGCATTGCACTCCTGTCCCCAATTTATTATATATTTTAGGAGTCGGAGTCGGTGCATTTTATACCGACTCCGACTCCGACTCCACCAAAATGAGCTCCGACTCCGACTCCGACTCCACGACTCCGACTCCACAGCCCTGCTTTTAAATGAAACCATGAGTTTTACCATATAGTGTACTGGAAAACGGCAAAACAATTCCAAGTGCGGAAAAATTGCAAAAAAAGTGTGATCGTACAATAGTTTTTGGGATATTTTATTCACTGTGTTCACTATATGGTAAAACTGAGGTATCTATGTGATGCCTCATGTCGGTGCGAGTTTGTAGACACCAAACATGTATAGGTTTACTTGTATCTAAAGGGTTAACAAAAATTCACAAGCTTGTCCAAAAAACGTGGCGCACGTTTTGCGCCATTTTCCAAAACCCGTAGTGTTCTCATTTTTCAGGATCTAAGGCTCAGTGATGGCTTATTTTTTGCGTCTCGACCTGACGTTTTTAACAGTACCATTTTTGTGCAGATGCTACGTTTTGATCGCCTGTTATTGCATTTTGCGCAAAATTTGCGGCGACCAAAAAACGTAATTTTGGCGTTTGGAATTTTTTTGCCGCTACGCCGTTTACTGATCAGATTAATTGATTTTATATTTTGATAGATCGGGCATTTCTGAACGTGGCGATACCAAATATGTGTATATTTTTTATTTTTTTAATCCTTTAATTTTCAATGGGGTGAAAGGGGGGTGATTTGAACTTTTAGGTTTTTTTATTTTTTTTTTAATTTTTTAAAACTTTTTTTTTTTTATTTTACTAGTCCCCCTAGGTGGCTATAGCAATCAGTAATCCGATCGCTTTGCACTATCTGCAGATCTCAGCTACAGAGCTGAGAACTGCAGATTTGCTGCTTCAATTTCAATGCCGGCTGTATTCCGGCATTTAGAGGAAGTGAGTCATGTTAGCTACAGGCGTCATCACATGACCCTGTGCTACCATGGCAACCGCCGAAAGTCACGTGATCACGTCATGTGACTTCCGGTGGGGCGGGGTAAGTCACTGTCATGGCGGCGCCCATATACATATCGCTGCCAGATTTTGGCAGTGAAATGTAAGGGGTTAATGGCCGCGGGTGGAAGCGATTCCACCCGCGGCTAGCAGGCTCACATGTCAGCTGTTGATAACAGCTGATATGTGCGCGGATCGCGGCCGCCTGCCGGCGGCAGGGGGCGGGGCTTACCGGCACACGATCCATGACGTACCCAGTACGTCATGGGTCGTTAAGGGGTTAAGAGCAGCTCACTCCTGGACTAAGCACCATCATGTTTAAAGGGGTGGTTCACCCATATTTTTTATTGTCTAGTTCGATATTATATTGAGAAACAATGTTTCTCTCAAATACCTTGTGTTGGCAATAGTGCCTGTGAGAGGAGCTATTGCAGACCGCTGTTCCCACTCCAGTGACGTCACCATAAAGTGCCGCACACGTCACATCCGTGCAGTTGGCTGCATTGTTCCAGACTCACTGAGCTGTGGGCGGTGTTTCACCGCTGCCACAGCCCATCTGCTCCCTGCTCCCCCCTCCCTCACAGCACAGAGCGTCGCGACTCTTGCTTGCAGCGTTCTGCTGTAAGGGAGGAGGGAGGAGGGAGCAGATGGGCTGTGACAGCGGTGAAACACCGCCCACAGCTCAGTGAGTCTGGAACAATGCAGCCGGTTGCACGGATGTGACATGTGCAGCACTTGACTGTGACGTCACTGGAGCTGGAACAGCAGTCTGCAATAGCGTCTCTCACAGGCACTATTGCCAACACAAGGTATTTGAGAGAAACATTGTTTCTCAATATAATATCGAATTAGACAATACAAAATATGGGTGAACCACCCTTTTAATAAATGGAACCATGAGACACAAAATTTCCCAAAGGCGCATATTGTCATTTAAACCGGGTGTGAACAGTCTCCACCACTACTGGCTATACATTGGACCACTCCATAGGGCATACAAACAGAAGGAAAAAGGAGTCTGATGGTCGATAAAAAATTAAAATTTATTTAAACAATGGTAAAAGTCAAAAGTATTAATACAAACATGGATGAAATGACACAAAGGGTAAAAAATGACACGTGGGATTGAATGGTGGGAAAGAGCACCCTGGAACACAACCCAAACAGAGAAACAGATTAAATATGGAGAGTTCTGTATGCCTCATACAAAGTCATGTTGCTGTGGAAGCAATAGTACACATCTAGAGAGGGAATTTCAGAATATCATACCAAAGTGTTAAGTGCTTAAAGATGTAAAAAAGAATTCTCAGGGTGGAACCAGGGATGCTCACAAACTTCTCCAGATATACCCTCAGACCTCGACATACGTTCCGCGTTCAGTCATATGCTTAATCATGAGGAGAGTGTGTATTATATAAGTTAGTGTAATGTACTTCAGTTAAACCAGCAGTGGCTGAATTAGACTTCCAGCAATATTAGCTGAACACTAAAATTCGAAGAGCAAGACTCATGGCAATCAGTTGATGGCGCTTTAGTTATTGTTTATAGCAGGATCTAACAGGCCACCATACCCTGGGGTCATCAGATGACCTTGAGGGTACCAAACCAATCATTGGTCACGATCGGTTCCAAAGCTTGTCAGTGCCAAAGCTGTGGAGTGTCAGGTGTCATTCGAGGGATTTTCTCCTTCTGGGGGGGCGTTATTAACTTATTTCTCTACGCTGCTTTAAAATGGCACTGAGAATTAAAGCCTCTTTAAAGGTCACCATTTTAATGGGTATCAGCAGTCTTTAAAGGGTTAAAGGGAATCTGTCACCCCCTTTCACCGTTTTAAGCTATCACTATGGACATATAGGTAATAGGATGTTGAAAGTAGTCTTACCTGTATGCCTCATAGTAGATGCCTTGTTACACAAGTATTACTTTAGAGCGCTATATGCAAATTAGCCTACCAGGCTACTGAACGTTGTGCTTCAGCTACTGGGTGGTTGCTTCCATGTAAGAAATCTCCGCCTCCCTGCTTTATTATACTTCCTGTCACCTTCTCTCAGCATCACAGTCACAGAGTCACAGCTGGCAAATCCCGCACATGCGCAGTAGCGTGTTCTTCAGCCTGCATTTATTCACCCCTCATTGAATCTACTGTGCATACGCTAGTGAGTCAGCTCCACTTCCGTTATTGGTGCGCTTTTCTAAGTTGTCCTCCTGACTTATTGCCTGCAAAATCGCCCAGGTATGTGTGTATGTCTGTCTGCCCGCTCGCTTGCAGGCAGGAAGTCAGGAGGACAACTTAGAACAGTGCACCGATAACGGAAGTAGAGCTAGCTCACAAGCACATGCGCAGTAGATTCACTGGGAGGGTGAATGAGCGCAGGCTGAACAACACTCTACTGCGCTCATTCGGGATTTGCCAGCTGTGATTGTGACCCTGAGAGGAGGTGACAGGAAGGAAAATACAGCATGGAGGCAGGGATTTCTTTCAGGGAATCAACCGTCCAGTAGCCAAAACACAACGCCCAGTAGCCTGATAGGCTAATTTGCATATAGAGTACTAAAGTAATATTTGTGGAACAGGGCATCTAGAAACCTTACAAGATACTTGGGGGGTCTTTAAACAAAGTACACCTCAAAAAACTCAAACCCCACCATAAAATTCAATATTTTATTTAATTCAACCAACAAAGTGCACATTAAAAACAAGATGGTTTGATGCAAACATTACGGTCACAGGGAGGATCTAGCTTACTGCCCTGCTACGCTTAATGGCGAAGTAGTAGCTATCAGCTACGTCATCTACTGGTGATATCCAAAAGTTTGTTGCTTTAAAACATGGACTGGGTCTTCAAACTTGAGAAGCTGACTGTATTATTAACAAAATGCTGAGTATGGAACCTGGAAAAATATGGTGAAGATGTTTATTAAGCGCATCAAAGTGGCAAAATTGTGATTGTCATACTAAATACATTTTTCCCCAGAGTGCCTGTGTGGGTGTATGAGAACCTCACGAGATATTGTATTAGGCTCTCACAAAGATCAGCAGCACTAATAAGATTGTCAGTACAGGGTTTTGAAGGGTCAGTCCACGTCGAGCGGGGGCACCACTGCATCAACCCTTGTAGGGTGCCGACCCCGCGGTCAGGAAGGGGAAGAATAGGGAATCTGCCCGGGATCCTCCCTGTGACCTTAATGTTTGCATCAAACCATCTTGTTTTTAATGTGCACTTTGTTGGTTGAATTAAATAAAATATTGAATTTTATGGTGGGGTTTGAGTTTTTTGAGGTGTACTTTGTGGAACAGGGCATCTACTATGAGGCAAACAGGTTAGACTACTTGCAACATTCTATTACCTGTATTCCCATAGTAATAGCTTAAAACGGTCAAAAGGGGTGACAGATTCCCTTTAAAGGAAATTAAATACAGTGCCTTGCGAAAGTATTCGGCCCCCTTGAATTTTTCAACCTTTTCCCACATTTCAGGCTTCAAACATAAAGATAAAAATGTTAATGTTATGGTGAAGAATCAACAAGTGGGACACAATTGTGAAGTTGAAAGTTGAACTAAATTTATTGCTTATTTTAAACTTTTTAAAAAATAAATAACTGAAAAGTGGTGCGTGCAATATTATTCGTCCCCTTTAAGTTAATACTTTGTAGCGCCACCTTTTGCTGCGATTACAACTGCAAGACGCTTGGGCTATGTGTCTATCAGTTTTGCACATCAAGAGACTGAAATTTTTGCACATTCTTCCTTTGCAAATAGCTTGAGCTGAGTGAGCTTGGATGGAGAGCATTTGTGAACAGCAGTTTTCAGCTCTTTCCAGAGATTCTCGATTGGATTCAGGTCTGGACTTCGGCTTGGCCATTCTAACACCTGGATATGTTTATTTGTGAACCATTCCATTGTAGATTTTGCTTTATGTTTGGGATCATTGTCTTCTTGGAAGACAAATCTCTGTCCCAGTCTCAGGTCTTTTGCAGACTCCAACAGGTTTCCTTCAAGAATGGCCCTGTATTTGGCTCCATCCATTTTCCCATCAATTTTAACCATCTTCCCTGTCCCTGCTGAAGAAAAGCAGGCCCAAACCACGATGCTGCCACCACCATGTTTGACAGTGGGGATGGTGTGTTCAGGGTGATGAGCTGTGTTGCTTTTACGCCAAACATATTGTTTTGCATTGTGCCCAAATAGTTTGATTTTGGTTTCATCTGACCAGAGCACCTTCTTCCACATGTTTGGTGTGTCTCACAGGTGGCGTTCTCCTTGCCACTCTTCCATAAAGGCCAGATTTGTGTAGTGTACGACTGATTGTTGTCCTATGGACAGACTCTCCCACCTCAACTGTAGATCTCTACAGTTCATCCAGAGTGATTATGGGCCTCTTGGCTGCATCTCTGATCAGTCTTCTCCTTGTTTGATATGAAGATTTGGATGGACAGCGGGGTCTTGGTATGATACTCCTTTCAATTCAATATGATCACTTGCACAGTGCTCCTTGGGATGTTTAAAGTTTTGGAAATCTTTTTGTAACCAAATCCGGCTTTAAACTTCTCCACAACAGTATCACGGACCTGCCTGTTGTGTTCCTTGGTCTTCATGATGCTATCTGTGCTTTAAACAGAACACAGAGACTATCACAGAGCAGGTTCATTTATACAGAGACTTGATTACACAGAGGTGGCTTATATTTATCATTATCAGTCATTTAGGACAACATTGGATCATTCAGAGATCCTCAATGAACTTCTGGAGTGAGTTTGCTGCACTAAAGTAAAGGGGACAAATAATATTGCACGCACCACTTTTTAGTTATTTATTTTTTTTAAAAAGTTTAAAACTAGCAATAAATTTCGTTCAACTTCACAATTGTGTCCCACTTGTTGTTGATTCTTCACCATAACATTAAACTTTTTATCTTTATGTTTGAAGCCTGAAATGTGGGAAAAGATTTAAAAATTTAAGGGAGCCGAATACTTTCGCAAGGCACTGTATTTACTAAAGAAATCAGTACAATCAAAATACTTTCAGTTTCATAAATGTAGTAGCAAAATGTAACATTTAACCTTATGTTGCATCAACCTTTTGTTGGACAAAAAATTAGCACAAGCGCCCCAATTCAACCACTTACAAAAACAGGAAGTGAACATTTTTTGAGGAACTGATATGTCTAGACCTCCCCTGCAGTGTGTATATTTGGCAACATTACCAAAATACATGTTAAAAAGCTGAAAGATCACATCCTGAGGAATTATGGCCATTTAAAGTAACATTCTTATCCAGTGTAAGTTCAAATCTAAAAATTAATGGAGCTGTAGTTTTGAACTGGCAGAAAATGTGTAATCACAGCTACAATATAGTGTCAGTAAAGATGTTACATTAACAAATACATATATATTTATATTAACAACACATACTATGATATCCTGCTCCTCCTTCTTTCCTGTATATTAGAATACAAAGGATAGAAAAATAGTAAAAGTAAACTTTCAATATATACCCTTGAATTAGGAATCAGAATGTAAACCTAAGGTTTAATGATGAAGTGTAGACAATGGTTAACTTCTCTTGATTTAACAAACAAACAATAGGACCCATACATCTGGCCTAATTAAGAACAGTTCACTCCCACACAAGTGATCAAACTTTAGGATTAAATAAAAAAACCTGATGCGGGCTGATGTTACCAGGCTGAGAAGGTCTATTGTTATGCCACAAATGGGCATTTGACACTCATATTGACAAACTGCAGATTATTTTCAGTACGAAATCTGAAAGTCACAAATAAGCAATCTTTGTAGGACACTTCAAGATTCTCATTGACTTTGCTGGCATCAGGATTCCCTTCAGGATTTGAACTCAAAAATGCATAAAAAAACGCAATAAAAACGCAAATTGCGCACTCAGACTATTAAGTCTATGGAAAGACACAGTTTTTTAACGCTTTTTTACACTTCAAGAGCCTAACAGGAATTAAAGCAATTTGGAAGGAAAAAATAAACACTGAACTTTTTCCCACAAAAATGTTGCTTTAGGCTATGTGCGCAAGTTGCATAAATACATGCAGTTACGCTGCGCTTTGTAGCGCAGCGTAACTGCATGCGTCCTGCGTCCCCTGCACAGTCTATGGAGATTGTGCAGGGGCCGTGCGCACGTGGCGTTTAAGAGCGCAGCGCTTCGGCTACTGCCGAAGCGCTGCGCAAAAAGAAGTGACATGTCACTTCTTTCCTGCGCTTTGCCGGCAGCTCCTGCTCTGTCTATGGCAGGAGCTGCAGGCAGAGCGCATGGAATCGGCTTTTTTTTTTTTTCACTACGGACATTTCTGCAGCGATTTAAAGAGCACATGTGCTCTTCAGATCGCTGCAGAAATTTCTGCAGTGAAGTACGCAACGTGCGCACATAGCCTTAGTCCCAAACTTTGCAATTTTATAAGGGCAGCAGGAGAAAATGTTGTACAATTTCTCCTGAGTGCACCAATACCCCCTATGTGGTGGCAAACTACTATTTGGGTGCACAATAGGGCTTGGAAGGAATGAACCACCATTTGATATTTGGAACGCAAAATTGGCTTGGTTTAGCGGATGCCATGTCATGTTTGCAAAGCCCCTGATGTGCCTAAACAGTGGAAACCCCCAACAAAAGACCCAACTTTGAAAACTACAACCTGCAAGAAATTTACATAGATGTGTGGTGAGAACTTTGAACCCACAGGGGCTTCACAGAATTTTATAATGAGGAGTCACGAAAATTGAAAAATACATTATTCCCACAAAAATGTTTCTTTATCCCAATATTTTTCATTTTTACAACGGTAACACAAAAAAATGGACCATACAATTAGTTGTTCAATTTCACATGAGTACTATGAAACCCCATAGGTGATGTAAAACTATTATTTGGGTGCAAGGCAGAGCTCAGAAGGAAAGGAGCACCATTTCACATTTGGAGCGCAAAATTGTCAAGAATAGAAAGTGGACTCCATTCAACTTTTGCAAAGCCACTGATTTTCCTAACTAGTGCAAAACCCCCCACCAGCTAAAACTACACCCTTGAGGAATTTATCTACAGGTGTGGTGTAAATCTTGAACCTGCCATTGCTTCACACAATTTTAAAACATTGAACGGTGAAAATTAAAAAGGTTTTTTTTTTGCAAAAAATGTTGTTTTATTCCCAAAGTTTTCATTTCAAGGATAACAAGATAAAATAGACCACATAATTTGTTGTGCAATTTCTCCTGAGTACAGTGATACACCAGATTTGGTCAGAAACTCATGTTTGGACAGACATCAGGGATTGGAGGGGAAGGATAGCTATTTGATTTTTGGACTGAAAAATTGCCAAGAATAGATTGCGAACACTATGTCGCATTTGGAGAGTTGCCGAGATTCCAAAACAGCAGAAACACTCCAAAAGTTACACCATTTTGGAAACTACACCCCCCATGGAATTTATCTAGGTGGTGGTAAACATCTTGGACCCATTGGCACTTCACAGAATTTTATAATAATGGGCTGCGACAATTAAATATTACAGGGTTTTTTTCAACAAAACCTATGATGAAGGACAATATTTTTCATTTTCACAAGAGTAACAGGACAAAGTGGACCACAAAATGTGTTATTATTGAAAAACTTTAAAATGAATCAGCATGGGTACTGGCACCAACAGACCCCTAAGGGACCAGAAAAGTTTTCTTTCCTTCTTTTCTTCTCCCTTTTTTTTACCTCTTCTTCCTTTTTTGCCTCTCTTTCTCTTTTTTTTTAAAGTTCTTTGTATCTAATGAGAAGTTGCTTTATTCATGTATATTACTGTTAAAAGTCCCTTGCTATTTATTAATCATGGTGGTTTATATGCTGGTCTCCCATGTTACCTGTGATTTTGTATATTCTTTTCGGTGCAACCCTCGCTTTTTTTTCTTTCAGATGAATTGACTAATTGAGTAATTATTAGGTAGGTTATTGGGAGTGACATTTCACAATTTCTTATTTATAGACCTGGGTGTTTTTTTAATTTACCCATGATTAACACCTGTTTTATGCCAAAACGCATTGGTTACAGACCCTTAGGGGTCTGTTGTGCCAGTATCCATGCAGCTTCATTTTAAAGTTTTTCAATAAAGACGGATTTTAATCATCCTTGCTTGGGTTCTTCCGCTCGATTACCTCTTTTCATTGTGTGAGCTTTGCAGCCCTGGCCAGCGCATTTTCCTTGTGGATCCTGTGGTTTACTCCCGGATTTCAACAATGAGGCGAGTTGGCTTTTTCTTCCTTTTTGTCTCATACAAAATTTGTTCCACAATTTCTCCTGAATATAGCAATACCGCATATGTGGTCAGAAGCTACTTTTCTGGCACAGTGCAAAGCTCAGAAGGGAAGAAGTACCATATTGTGGCCTCCACAGCATGAAGGTCCCCACTGCTTCTCCCAACAGATGTTCAAAAAAGTAGCCAAGGTCATGGTGCATGGGTGCCAGGACAGAAGGGTATACCTCTTAACTTTTAAAGAGAGATAGAGTGCCTCCTACGGATCAAGTGTGAATGGTGTCGGTGGGGGTCATGTCCCTCTCCTTGTGAAGGTGTGATACCTTCCCGATTGGGTTCATGCCTTCTGGACGGTCCCCTCTCAGAGAATTTCTGGGGATCCCCGGGGAGTGCGTTTAGCTTTGGTCTAATTCTCCCGGTCTGTTCGGACTAGGAAGACCTCTTTGGTAATGTTTTTGGATCTTATACTTTACATGTTGTTTCTGATTTTTGTTTGTTCCGATGTTTGTCCTTGTCTTCCCCTTCCCTCAATGTTTTTTCCTTTTATGTTTCTTCAGATCCTGCTTTTCCTATAGGTCCTAGATGGAGTGGGTTTTTCCACCTGCTACACCTCTTTAGCGTGATGACCTTGAGCTGCTACATCTACATAGGTACAGGTATATTGGCGGCTCTCCCTCTCTTTTCTCATACCCATTATGGCTCGTATTTTATCCTTTAACGTGAGGGCTCTGAACCCCCCAGCAAAAGGAAACTAGTGCTGCAGAAGCTGCATTCGACCAGGGCAGACATTGCCTACGTCCAAGAAACACATTTTGATAAGTCGGACTCATTCAAATTTGCGGCCCACCACTTCCCCAAGCAGTACTCGGAATTCTCAAACTCCAAGAACTGGGGGTGGCGATATTAATATCCTCCAACTGCCCTATACAAATTACCGGTTCCCATTGTGACCCTGGAGGCAAATACGTGATTCTGAAGGCTCTTCTGGGGGGCTCTCCTTATATCTTGGTTAACATCTACACCCCAAACAACGGTCAGATACGCTTCCTGAGGAGGGTCTTCTCCCTGATCGGAGGGCTCCCGCCCACTGCCAAGTTGCTGGGCGGCAATTTCAATATTCCGTTTTCGGAGATTTCTGACAGGCTTTCGGTTGGGGGACATCCGCCCTCCGATGCTGTGAAGAAAATGTCACAGGACTTCCTATGAATCATTAGGACATTAGGAATAGCTTATTTCTACATAAATTCACAGCTGCTGGGGCGTCTCGAGAGGGTGGAGATGGGCTCCATTACGTGGTTGGACCATTCCACTCTGATCATGGATCTTAAAAAGGACAACCCTCGACCAAAACCTTACCATTGGCGCCTGAATGAGTCCTTGCTTAAGGACTCCGTCATTAAGGCCTCCTTGCAAAAACTTGTGGAATATTTCCAACTGAATATGGGCTCGGTCTCTTCACTGGCCACCCTATGGGAAGCCCATAAGGCCGTAATGAGGGATCACTGTATCAGGGAGGGTTCCAGGGCTAAGAGAACTGCTGCGGCCCAACGGGACTCCTTAACGGCCCAGCTTAAGCATCTGGAGAGTGAGCTCTCATTGTCCCCCACCTTGACCATCCTGCGTAAAGTTATTAAACTCAGGGAAAAGCTGACAGATTTGGCGATAGGGAGTGCTGAGAGGCTACTGACCTTCACCAAACAGAAATATTACAAAAGAGGCAATAGGGCTCACACTCTTCTCGCTCGCCAACTCAAGGAACGTTCTGTATCTTCCTGCCCCCAGGCACTGCGAGATGAAGGGGGTGTTATTCATTACCAACCCTCCTCCACAGCAGATATTTTTTACAATTACTACAAAAGCTGTATAACTTACGGGATTCTTCTGCTGCGGGTTCCTGTGGGGACCATGGCAATCGAGGATTACTTCTTCAATCTTGAGCTCCCCTCTTTGCCCCAGGAGGCAGTTGATGCCCTTGACGAGGCAGTTTCTCTTGAGGAGCTGGTGAGGGTCCTCCGGGAAATTATCTGGTCCAGATGGTCTGACGTATTTATATTACATATCATTTGCCAGAGAGCTCCTTCCCCACATGTCCGCCTTATTTAATTCCTTTCTACAGGGTGCCCCTATTCCCCCAACCATGCTCCATTCTCACCTAATCCTTCTCCCTAAGCCACTCAGGGACCCCCTTGACTGTGGTAATTACAGACCAATAGCCCTTTTGAACTCCTATTTGAAGATTTTCACCAAGCTATTAGCATCTAGACTCAATCACTGGTTACCCCAACTCGTACACAAAGATCAGGTGGGATTTATTCCTTGCCATCAGGGGGGAATGACACCAGGAGAGCCATGGACTTGGTGGATGTCTCGAATCGGAGGAATCAGCAGATGTTAGTGCTCAGCCTGGATGCGGAAAAGGCGTTTGACCGCCTTTCCTGGCATTTTCTTTTTTTTGTGTAAATCAGATTTTATTCAAATAAAAAACATGTTTACAAGTTATAGGATAGGAAAAAGGGAGAACCAGAGCAAAAGAAGCTGAATCAAAAAAATTTACAAAGTTTTTTATTTTTATATTCAAAGTGCACAGTGCAATACATGAAAGATTGGTATTCAATAAAAAGAGGGGGTGGGGAGCATGGGTACAAGACAGATAAACATTAGCCGGGTGTGGACTAACAGGCAAGAAAATGTTCAAATATAAGAAAACCCCTAATTGCCTACATTAGAAAAAGTCAGATTGCTGTGTGGAAGCAACTGGGTGTGGTTAACCTGGGGAGGTGAAAACACAAAGGACTCAAACTGTTGGTAGTCCAAAAATTGGTTAAACATGAGATATGGTTATAACAGTCAGGAGATAACCTAATATAGAAAAAATCAGGTCAAACATGCATGGCGTAAAATCCCAAGTGGGAAGAAAAATACTCCTGACTGAACCATCAGGGGACTGAGCCAGAGGATTTCCACGATATAAAATAAAGTGTAATCACACAATTGGATGGACCCCCTAGGTTTGTTGACACAAGGGGGAAATCACGTGGAACGCCCAGAGCTCTAAAGCAGATGTTTAGAAGAGAGTCATTAGTAGGGAGTACGGCTTGCAACCAGAAATGATTCCAGGGTGCAGGATAAATACAATGATGGTCAATTGCATGGCACTTGCCCCTATTTGTAAAACCCCCCCTGCCGGTTTTGTTAACCTGCCATTTTTTTCATGCTCTATCCAAAGCTTTCTGCTTGGCAGCCTTTCCATCCACCACCTGGCCTTGGGGTTATCAGCCTTCTTGGCAAGCTCTTGTGTCCTGCGGACATCATTTATATTTTTTTGACACCATTTACCAACTCCAGGTATTTACTGGCCTATTTTTTGCCACAGAGTTGGTAGCATCTGTGCTCTGCAGGGATCCGTGTTTTTTTCATGCAATTGACCATCATTGTATTTATCCTGCACCCTGGAATCATTTCTGGTTGCAAGCCGTACTCCCTACTAATGACTCTCTTCTAAACATCTGCTTTAGAGCTCTGGGCGTTCCACGTGATTTCCCCCTTGTGTCAACAAACCTAGGGGGTCCATCCAATTGTGTGATTACACTTTATTTTATATCGTGGAAATCCTCTGGCTCAGTCCCCTGATGGTTCAGTCAGGAGTATTTTTCTTCCCACTTGGGATTTTACGCCATGCATGTTTGACCTGATTTTTTCTATATTAGGTTATCTCCTGACTGTTATAACCATATCTCATGTTTAACCAATTTTTGGACTACCAACAGTTTGAGTCCTTTGTGTTTTCACCTCCCCAGGTTAACCACACCCAGTTGCTTCCACACAGCAATCTGACTTTTTCTAATGTAGGCAATTAGGGGTTTTCTTATATTTGAACATTTTCTTGCCTGTTAGTCCACACCCGGCTAATGTTTATCTGTCTTGTACCCATGCTCCCCACCCCCTCTTTTTATTGAATACCAATCTTTCATGTATTGCACTGTGCACTTTGAATATAAAAATAAAAAACTTTGTAAATTTTTTTGATTCAGCTTCTTTTGCTCTGGTTCTCCCTTTTTCCCATGTATTTTGAGCTGCTGAAAACCTGAGCTGGCTTGTCCACCAGGTTCATTTATTTCTATTTTTCCTATGGAATGTATATTTCTCATATTTGTTTCTGTGTTTTTCACAGTTCCTTCCATTATGGATTTCAGAGCCCGTGACTCCGTGTGGCTCACACATGTTAACAATGTCCTCAAAGAGGATGGGTGCGGATTACCTGAGAGCGCTTCCACTAGTGATGCACGTGATGCTACCTTTAAATTCAAGGTTTTACTTAAAAAACGCATCCGCACTTTACTAAATCGTGCTTTTCTGGATAAATACATTCAGAGAGGGTTAGTACCACGTGGCCTACGTGTCCAGATTTTTCCCTCATTCGATATAGAGGATTCTACCTTCAAGACGAGGTGGGAGGAATTTGCACACAATTGTTCCACTGGATTCCTGACCCTCCTGCGTGACCACAACAGTTCTACTCTTTTGGAGATTGAGACCGAGATGGAGAGCCTGCTTTCTATTATCAAGTCTAAATCATCAGAGGATGCTTTGCAGAAATTTAACGAGGAGATGGATCTTGAATCCCAAAAATGTGAAAAGGAGGTGGTTGAGTACAAATCAAAAAAATTCCAAAGAGATCTGGCTGATAAAGCTAATAATCGAGTCTACAGGTGGAGGTCTGGCACCGCGAGAGCACGTTCACAATCTCGTACAGGTTTCCAAACCCGTTCCAGATCGGCTTCTTTGAGGTCAGGCAGCTCCATGGATGATGGTCGATCTGTGACTTCTGAGAGTTCTTATCTTAATGAAGATTCTATTGGTATTACTACCAGGAGTGGCCCGAAAAAACCTGGACCCTTTAAACCTGGCTTTGGCAAACCTCAGGATGGAAAAAATAAAAATAAACTCCAGGTAATCAATTTATCTAACCATCTTCTCTCGGAGACACAGATCGAGGTTTTATCTCTGGGTCTGTCCTTTTCTCCTACCAATAATTTTCATTATTTTACAGCTTTGAAAGATTTGTATCTCTTTTCAAGAAAACTTATTTTAAAGAAGCTTCATAATAAAAAATCTGGCGGTTTGGATTCCATGAGTGACCTTGAACAAGAAGCTCTTGCGGCGCTAGAAGACCTACTTGCAGAACAAATTAACAATCCAGGTGCGTCTCCTACTTTTCTCCATCCCAGGTCATCAAGGTTCCCCCCTTTGTCAGTCTGCCCTGCTGTAGAGATCTTTACTAAGCTTGTCATGGAGGACTTCAAGAAAATTTCGATACGACGTTCTCCAGACAACCTTACAAGGAAACAGAGACAGGCTTTGATTGAATTACAACAACTTGATGATGTCATCTTCAAGGCGGCTGACAAAGGGGGCAACATTGTGATCTGGCCTACTGTTCAATACGAGAGGGAAGTATTTAAACAACTAAGAGATAAGGACACGTACCAAAAATTAGATTATAACCCCACCACTTCCTTTTCACTTAAATTACAAAAAATTCTTCTTAAAGCCCATGATTTGGGCATTATATCGAAAAAAATGTTTGATGGTCTGATTGTGAAGTTTCCCAGGGTCCCGACGCTATATCTCCTTCCTAAGATCCACAAGGATGCCGCTAACCCTCCTGGCCGTCCGATCGTGTCTGGCATCGACGGGTTTTGTGAACCTGTATGCAGATTCATTGACTTTTACCTTAGACCTCTAGTCGAATCACTCCCGTCCTATGCCAAAGACACGACGGACGTGCTCATGAGGGTTGACGGCATCTCAATGGAGTCCGATTTAATTTTTGTCACCATGGACGTAGAATCACTATACACCTGTATACGACATGAAGATGGCGTCCGTGCGGCCCGCTTTTTCCTTGAAATGTCCGGTCGGGATTCTGACCTGAACGAGCTGGTACTTGAGCTGCTAAACTTTGCCCTGTCACATAATTATTTTACATTCAAAGACTCCTTCTACCTTCAGAAGCGCGGCACTGCGATGGGCGCGGCCTGTGCGCCCTCGTACGCTAACCTGTTTCTTGGTTATTGGGAGAGACAGGTTTTCGGTGATGAGGGAGTGCAGGCCGCTACCCAGGCGCAGTGCTGGATTAGGTACATCGATGACATTCTGATGTTTTGGCAGGGCACGGTGGAGCAGCTCGACTCGTTCGTTCAGTGTCTTAATCTTAATACATTTAACATCCGTCTTACCTACAAATTCAGCCCTACCAGTATAGATTTCCTGGATATTGTCCTTGAAGTAGATGGTAACCAACGTGTTCAAACCGATGTTTTTCGCAAGAAAACATCGGTTAATGCACTCCTTCATGCCTCTTCTGGACACATGGGATCTACGGTTAGAGCTATCCCGACCGGCCAATTTCTACGGATGAGGCGGATCTGCTCATCGGACGCCTCTTTTGAGGCACAGGCTGAGGATTTAAAATCACGATTCCTGGATAGGGGATATAGTCGTCGGTGTATAAAAAAGGGTTATTTAAGAGCGAAACACACCGGGAGGACTTCACTTTTACACCATCAACCTAAGCAGATGCCTGCTGACTCTAGCCCTCGTTTCATTTCCACCTTCAACTCTGAGTGGTATCGGATGCGAGACATTCTGGCTCGTCACTGGTCGGTTCTTAAAACCGACCCTGTTCTATCTCGGTCTCTCTCCCCTACACCTTTGGCCACGGCTAGGAGAGCCAGGAATCTGAGCGACTTTCTTGTCCACAGTCATTACATCACCAAAAAGTCGAATCCATTTGGTTCCACTGGCCCCGTTTTAGGTTGTTTCCCTTGCGGGCACTGCCTTGCCTGCGCCAATGTCCTCCGCAGTAACTCCTTCACCAGTTCCGATTCTCTACGCTCATTTTCGATTCAACATCGGATTTCATGTAGTACCGAAAATATTATCTATTATGCTACTTGCAATTGTCCATACATCTACATAGGACTGACCTCGAGAGAATTTCGGATACGGGTGAGGGAGCATGTGAGGGACATTGGCGCGGCCAAGGCTGTGGATGATCTTTCTTTATTAAAAACTCTACCCCGCCACTTTAAAAAGTACCACAACTGTGACCCTAAAGCTCTAAAAATACGTGGCATTGATGTGGTGCATTGTGGTATACGGGGCGGTAACATCAAAAAGATGCTTTCCCAAAGAGAAACCAAGTGGATTGTGGCTTTGGACACGGTCGCCCCTAGGGGCCTAAATGAGGCCCTTAGTTTTGCTTCCTTTCTTTAGGCCCTTCTCATTTTCCTTTCTCTCCTTCTCTGAATGTATTACTTAGCTCTCATTGCCTTATCATCTTCTTGCAATGGAATGTGTATTTATCCATTTGTGACTATTTTATAAAAATCAAAATATGTATAATACATACCACTCTTTCTTTCCATTGCATTACTCTGTTCGGGTGTTTGTGGTTTTTAGTCTTTTTGTTTTTAATCATGTATATATATTTTTTCTGTTTCTTAGATTTCTTTTAAATATGATGCAACATATCCTTTGTGACATCATTAACTAGCGGATGGTTTCGTTTGATATATACCATGGTCTGGATGGAGATGTGACCTGGCTTTCATAATTCCACCTGGCGGCTGCCTGCATGTTTACCACTCTTTAGGCTGTGCTGGATTACGTTTCACTTTATGACATGTAATGTTATGTCCTTCTATTTGTGCTATGTGTTCTGCATATTGTTCCGCCATCATGTATATTTTTAACTTTGCTGGTTCTTGCCAAATGTCTATTTTGTGTCACCTTGTCTCCTTATCCATCCATCCACCGTGGCCGGAGTCTTGTGCGCGTGCGTGCGCCCGCCTGTTGTTTCCCTGGCCGCGCTTCGGCGTCTCCATGGAGTCCGCGCGTGCGCGGTGGCCTCGGCGGGAACATTTGTTCTCGTCCTGGCTTCCGCGCATGCGCCTGACTCCTTGACAGCTGGGGCTACGCCGCGGGGAGCTTCTTTGGCGGGCCCGCGCATGCGCCGTTTGACTCCGGAACTGTGGAGTTCATTGGCGTTTTCCACTTCCGCGGCGCTATTTATGGGTCACTCCACCGGATGTGTGCACCACTCCTCACCTTCCCCCATGATGAAGCGGCAAGCGACGCGCTAACAGCCGCGAAACGTACGTCGGGCCCTCTGCCATCGGTCTCAGGTAACCTATGTTCACCATACTGGGCACTTGCCCCTATTTGTAAAACCCCCCCTGCCGGTTTTGTTAACCTGCCATTTTTTTCATGCTCTATCCAAAGCTTTCTGCTTGGCAGCCTTTCCATCCACCACCTGGCCTTGGGGTTATCAGCCTTCTTGGCAAGCTCTTGTGTCCTGCGGACATCATTTATATATATTTTTTTGACACCATTTACCAACTCCAGGTATTTACTGGCCTATTTTTTGCCACAGAGTTGGTAGCATCTGTGCTCTGCAGGGATCCGTGTTTTTTTCATGCAATTGACCATCATTGTATTTATCCTGCACCCTGGAATCATTTCTGGTTGCAAGCCGTACTCCCTACTAATGACTCTCTTCTAAACATCTGCTTTAGAGCTCTGGGCGTTCCACGTGATTTCCCCCTTGTGTCAACAAACCTAGGGGGTCCATCCAATTGTGTGATTACACTTTATTTTATATCGTGGAAATCCTCTGGCTCAGTCCCCTGATGGTTCAGTCAGGAGTATTTTTCTTCCCACTTGGGATTTTACGCCATGCATGTTTGACCTGATTTTTTCTATATTAGGTTATCTCCTGACTGTTATAACCATATCTCATGTTTAACCAATTTTTGGACTACCAACAGTTTGAGTCCTTTGTGTTTTCACCTCCCCAGGTTAACCACACCCAGTTGCTTCCACACAGCAATCTGACTTTTTCTAATGTAGGCAATTAGGGGTTTTCTTATATTTGAACATTTTCTTGCCTGTTAGTCCACACCCGGCTAATGTTTATCTGTCTTGTACCCATGCTCCCCACCCCCTCTTTTTATTGAATACCAATCTTTCATGTATTGCACTGTGCACTTTGAATATAAAAATAAAAAACTTTGTAAATTTTTTTGATTCAGCTTCTTTTGCTCTGGTTCTCCCTTTTTCCCATGTATTTTGAGCTGCTGAAAACCTGAGCTGGCTTGTCCACCAGGTTCATTTATTTCTATTTTTCCTATGGAATGTATATTTCTCAAGTTATAGGATAGGCAACATATGATATACAGTAGAATAACTCAAATCTTGGAGGTAATAAGTAATACAACACTTTTCTACTTGTATAATAATTCCTTTGATTACACCCTTCAGGTCAGACCATCATCACCCATGTAATAGCTTTGCTTTGGAGATGATGCCCACTGGGTGACCAACAATCCGACCCCCATACAAAAATTTATGCAGCCTCGTTTAGAAACGGGAGGCAACGTAGATGCACAAAGTCCCTGAGATGACAATCCTTTCTAACAATGTAAACATAACATAAAATGTACAAAGAGGAAAGAAGGCCTTTTCTTTTTAAGACGCTGAAGGTCTTTGGGGTCTCGGGTGGCTTTACTGTATGCTAGCTCTAAAATCTCTATATAGTCATCAAACGGCATCAATTAAGTTCCCTTCATGTACCTCTAAATCCTTTCTCATCTCGAATGGCACAAGGCAGGGGTGCCCCTTGTCTCCCCTCCTCTACGCATTGTGCATGGAGCCCTTAGCGGCGGCGGTTCAGTGCAATCCTGACATTTCGGGGGTTTCGATTAGGAGCAAATCATTTAAGATCTCTCTGTTCGCGGACGGTGTCCTCTTAACTCTCACCAAGCTTCATGTGTCTCTTCCGAACCTCATGCGTACCTTGAAGGAGTATGGGAGTTTATCGAGTTACAAAGTTAACTCGAGCAAAACAGAAGCCATGCCGTTGAACCTTGCCCCCGAGGTGTTGGACTATTTGCTCCAGAACTTTAAGTTTAAATGGAAGACGGACGCAGTTAAATATTTGGGTGTTAACTTGTCTTTTTCTTATGATACCCTCTATAAGTCTAATTTTCCTCCTCTCTTTAGAGAATTGAGGGCTCTCCTGAACAAGTGGTCACCTCTCCCCCTCTCCTGGATGGGTCAGATGGCAGCGGTGAAAATGAGTCTATTACCTAAATTATTATATTTTTTGAAACCCTCCCGGTTAAGATACCATTGCAGGAGTTGAAAGCTCTTCAGGCAGCTATCATATGGTTCATTAGGTGCAATAAGTGACATAGGGTGACCAGAGCGGTCCTGACGGCCCACAGACTTAGGGGGGTTGTCCGTCCCGGATGTCATCAGGTACTACTGGGCTACTCACCTAAGGAGGATCCCTGTTGGGTTTCCCTTTGGGTGATAACAAGTGGACTGAAATAGAGAAATGCCCCAATACACCCCAACTCCCTCTTATGGCCGCCAGCTCAGTGTGACTTCTCCCCTCCTCTCTTGTACCCCATGCAGTTTACTAGGGATTTATGGCTCTCCTGCACACGTAGATTCACCCTAACGTCTCCCTGCTCTCCCTTGGTGTCCTTCATACACCAACCAATGCTCCCGAGTAGTCTACAATCCATTATGGTGCACCCCTGGCTTAGGGCTGGCTTGTTTAGATTCGCAGATATTATTGACGGGAACACAATGCAGATCCACTCTTGATTTTCTTAAAACCACTTTTTCCCTTACTAACGGCGAGTTCTATCAATATTTGCAGGTCAGAGACCTGGCCAGCACTCTGTATGGTCGGGTGGGTGCCTCTATACCTACGGAATTTGAGAAGATATGTAGGAGGGGCACGGATACCAAGGGCTTGATCTCTGAAATCTATAGACTGTTCTCTGATCCGCACGGTGGGTCTGATGGGGTTTTTCCTTATAAGCGGAAATTGGAGTCCTCCCTGGATAGACGGATTTCCCCCCGGGAGTGGTCCGCCATTTGGAGGCGTGCCGCCAGGACATCAATATGCACTTTGTACAAGAAAAATATTTATAAAATTTTGATGTTTTGGTACCACACACCGGATTTCTTCATGGGCTGGACCCTTCTATCCCTGCTTCTTGTTGGAGGTGTGGGGGTATACGGGGACGCTGCCACACATCTTCTGGTCCTGCCTGAAAATAGTACCCTTCTGGGAGCAAGTTATAGTCCTGATAAACAAGGTCTAATATGTAGTGGTGGACCTCAATACACTAGTTTAACTTTAGGGACTGGGGGTGAGGGGAAAGGGCAAATTGGCCTCTACGTTACTGCTTCACATCCTTACAGAGGCCCGATGCCTGATTAGATGTTGTTGGGGACAGACGAGGGCTCCGCCCCCCCAGAACCTCAAGAGTAGAATACTAGATGTCAGGAGGATGGAACACCTTACCGCGCTACTAAATGCCTCAACGGACCGTTTCTTGGCGGTTTGGGCTCTGTAGGATTTCTTTGCAGCTGATGAGGACCTATAGGGTTAAGGTTTACTGAACTTACATCTATTTTCCAACTTTTCCCCCACCTTTTTCCCCGCCCTCTACTCCCATCAACCCACCCTTCCCATCTTGTCATTGTACGTCTTAATTGTGTCGCCTTTGTTATTGTTATAATTGTTACAGTTCACTGATTATAACTTTTATATTTGTTTTGTATGCTCATTATGATTAATGTACTATTTGGATGCATTTTTAATGCGCGCACGTCTGTTATTACTAAACTTTAATAAAAATGTATAGTTAAAAAAAAAAAGGGAGAGGGACATATATTGCAGCACACAATAATTGTTTGTGTTGCCACCCAGTACAATCCCCCTTTTATGGCTTCCAGAGTATGATTACCCCCAATAAACAGTATGATACCTTCCCACACATACAATTTGTCCCGACAGTACCCACCACACATACAGTATTAGGACAACACAGTGCCCCAAGGTATGATACTGCATCCCAAACTATATAATGCTCCTACAGCGCCCCCAAACACATTATAATGTCCCCCACAGCCTCCTACATAGCATGGTGCCCCTAGAGTTCCCGCTACATAATATGATGTCTGACACTTACCCCACATACATTATGAGGCTCCTTCGGTGACATTCAACAAAAGCTTCAACTCAACCCACAAGAAGCAAGTCCCCACTCGAGTCCATCACTTGTTAATAGGAATATAGAGGGTGTCCAAGTTACTGGTATCAACAAAGGCTCTGTATAAGCAACATTGCTACACCAAAAGAAATCTAGGGAAGTCTGCACTCCTAAATCCAAATGACCCTTCCTTTCTGAGCCCCACAATGTGCCTAAACTGCAGTTAGCATACACGTTTGACATTAACGTAGTGAGGAGAGCCCACTTATTTTAAAAGTGCATGGATCCAGGCACACAAACTGGGCACATTGTATTGGCACTACAATGTATTCGGCACGACAATGGCAAACTTGCAATTTTTAGTCTGCAGCTTACAATTTTTAGTCTGCGTGTTTATTTGTGGAAAACGCCCATAGCGTAAAAATCAGGGCTGTGGAGTCGGAGTCGGAGTCGTGGAGTCGGAGTCGGAGCTCATTTTGGTGGAGTCGGAGTCGGAGTCGGAGTCGGTATAAAATGCACCGACTCCGACTCCTAAAATATATAATAAATTGGGGACAGGAGTGCAATGCAGAATGTGCTGAATATTTTACTAAATAACAACATTTAGTATAATGCTTATATTTAAGTGAAAAATTTATTGTAGTACAATGTGAACATCAGACATTTAATTGTTTTTATGATACAATAATCAAGATATTTGGATAGAACATAAAATATTTATTGGAATACAACTTTAGAACACAAAAAACTAATAAATTGTAAATATGTAATATATATAATATATATATATATACAGTGTATATACACACACACAAGATATATATGTAATCTACTGTATATTACATAGTGTATTACATATTTACAATTTATTACAGTTTTTTGTGTTCTAAAGTTGTATTCCAATAAATATATTTTATGTTCTATCCAAATATCTTGATTATTGTATCATAAAAATTATTAAATGTCTGATGTTCACATACACATATTCATGTACTACAATAAATTTTTCACCTAACTATAAGCAATATATGTAGGAGTCGGAGTCGGAGTCGGAGCCGGAGTCGGAGTCGGTGCAAGAGAATTTGAGGAGTCGGAGTCGGAGTCGAAGGTTTGGCTTACCGACTCCACAGCCCTGGTAAAAATAGTCACTACACACATAGCCCTTTGACTAGTCGATGGGGCGTTAGTTCTGCAGACTAGTCGTCCCTCTCTGCAAGTTAGCACATCGCCAGATCTGCAAATCGCACACGTGCACAGCTTTCTTCATTAACATTACTGATCTTTTGAAGCTGTGTTTATGCGTCCCAGCTTCAGCGAAGCACTGCGCATGTCCGGAAGTGAAAAAGCCGTCTTCTTCACTTCCGGATATGCGCAGTGCTTCTCTGAAGCTGGGAAGTGTACACCTGGCTTCAGAGGAGCAATTATGTTAGTAAAGAAAGCTGCGCGTATGCGCAGGATTTACATAGGGCTGGTGATGATGCCGGCTCTTGGCAAATCATGGTATCTCACCCGCAAAGGCGTGATAACATGCAGAGAGGGCCAACAAGTCTTGGGAAACTAAAGACCCATCAACTTTATAAAGATATTTTTTTCAATAACTGTTTAGGTGTCAGGTGGTATAAAGGGCTGGTTAGGCAGGGTATTAGGAATAAATATAGAAATACTGGTGGGTGGAGGCGATGGGGGACATGACAGGTTCCCTTTAAGCAAAATTGGTAGTGATCCCACTCTGGATAAAAAGAAACCCCTCACATGGCTGGTCTCACATGCTTTATGGTTCATCTGGCACAGGACTGATGGTAGTCTTCACCAAATTACTATCCCAAATATCCCAGTCTTAATGGGCTTCACCTCTACCCCAGCCCTGTCTAGGTTAATCCCTGTACTGCGTGCATTTTTTTTCTCTCATGAAGACCTTCCTTCAATGTTTGCCTCAGATAGACATTTCCATATTACACCAGTCTGTTTACCTCAGACTCTATCCATATACAGCACATACCCTTACATAGGAGCTGTACACATTACCCAGTGCACCAGTCTATTTACCTCAGCCTCCATCCATTCACTGCACACGCCGCAGTCTGTTTACCTCAGACTCCATACACTACATATGCGCTTACATAGGAGCTGTACACATTACCAAGTTCCCCAGTCTGTTTACCTCAGACTCTCACTCCATCCATACACTACGCCCCGCCCCAGTCTGTTTACCTTAGACTCCATCCATACACTGCACATGCCATTACATAGGAGCTGTACACATTACCGCATGCCGCAGTCTGTTTACCTCAGACTCCATACACTGCACATGCGCTTACATAAGAGATGTACACATTACCTCATGCACCAGTCTGTTTACCTCAGACTGAATCCATTCCATACACTGCACATGCGCTTACATAAGAGATGTACACATTACCATGTGCACGGGAGCGCTGGGAGGGGCGGGGAGGACGCTCCGAGCTGTCGGCTCCTCCTCTCTGTTTACATCAGGGCTGAATTTTATCTGCGCAACATGAGCTGGAATGCGGACATAGAAGAGTTCCCAGCAGTCAGCGTGCGGCACGGCGGGCTCTCGTCACATCACTGCTCCCTCACCACACAGGGCCGGGGACAACTGACGTCAAGACTCCATTCTACATGCGTGTGAGGGAACAACTACATAACAACACTGCCCTGCTGCACGAACGTTACTATCCAGTGTCAGTCAGAGAAGGGGCGTGTGCCCGGTGTGCAAACAGCAAGTGGAGCCTCCATGAACAAGTCTTGTAACATATCCCATGTCCCTGAGTATCTGCAGTGGAGATATACGACTGTATTATCAGAGGCACAGTGTCAGGACAGATATACAATAAATAAGCAGCTGTATACTGAATATATAAATCCATGTAAAGCGCTATATTCTGTATATAGCCATATAAACAACTGAATAGTCATAAAGATAACTATACCTATAACCATATAGAGAACTGCATATAGATAGCAGTTTACTGAACATATCCATAAAGAAAACAATACACTATATATCCATATAGACCTGTACTTCCCATGCAGTGTATACTGGTTATATAATATTGATAGCCGTATACTGTATATCCATAGACCGCTGTATACTTTATATAGAAAGCTGTTTACTGTATATATCCATAGAAATAGCTGTATACTATATATAAATAACTTCATATAGACAGCTATATACTGTATATAGATAGCTGTACACTGTATATATCCATATAAATAGCTGTATACTGTATATAACTTCATATAGACAGCTATATACTGTATATAGATAGCTGTACACTGTATATATCCATATAGTCTGAACATATCCGTAAAGAATACACTGTATATATCCATATAGACAGCTATATATATATATATAGATTACTATATACAGTTCTACACTGATATCCATATACACAACTAAACATATCTATACAGAAAGCTGCATACTGTATATATCCATACTGTATATAGGTAACTGTACATAGACTGCTGTATACTGTATATATCCATATAGACTGGTGTATACTGCATGTAGATAACTGTATATAGACAGGTCTACACGGTATAGATCCATATAAAAAGCTATACACTGTATATAGATGGCTATACACTTTATATAGAGCTGTATGCTCTATAGATAACTGTCTATAGACCACTGTACACTGTATTTATGCATATAGGCAGCTGTATTCTGTATATAGACAGCTCTACACTGTATATATCCAAATAGAGAGCTGTATATCGTATATAGAGCTGTATACTGTATATATCCAAATAGAGCTGTATATTGTATATAGAGCTGTATACAGTATATATCCATATAGACAGCAGTATACTGTATATAAACAGCTATACTGTATATATCCATCTAGAGATCTGTACACTGTATATAGAGCTGCACACTCTATACATCCCTACATATAGTCTATAGATAGCTGTGTACACTCGTGCCATGGACAATAGGGGGGGCGTGGCACGTGTCCAGGGCTCGGGCTGCATTATGCTGTGCGGCTGGAAAACATGACGCTGATTATTGATAAGCGGCTACTAATGATTGTTGCTATCAGCTCTCATCAGTGGCGAGAAGATCCGAGTGGCGAGACCACACGTAGGTGGCCATAACTCACCTTGAAGGATGAGAGGAGCCCCATCAGTGAGGGCTCAGTGTCCATAGTGCCCCTGCCATGCAGCTGGGTGTGCCAGGGAATGTGAGCACAAGACTTGGTGACAGAGGTGAGCACTGCAGGTGGCTGCTGCTTCCTTCTCCATGTGTTGTGCTGGAAGTGGCTGCTCCTCCCTCCTCTATTTTCTCGCATTGCTGGATGTGGCTCCTGCTGCTTCTCCCTCTGCTGTCCAATACCATGCTGTGCTGCACCTCTCCCTCCATCTCTGTATGCGATGAATGGAAGTTTCCTTTGCTGTCACTTCTCCTTTTTAGCAAAGTTCAGCCTCATCTCAGCCATTTCCCAGTGAAGTTGCCTTTACGCAGTGCCCTACCACCCCTAACATCTTCTTGTCCATGCATCTGGATCCTGGGAGTGCTGCAGAGCTCTGTCCTAATCCTTCTCAGTCCCCTGTCGTAGCTGTAGCCTGTGGCATCGCTCTGATGTGGTTATATTATATCATGTCCATCATGTGACACCACAAGCTGCTCTGAATGGAAACTTAAAGGGACCCCACGTGACTGCAGAAACAGCAAACAGGATACGCAGCAAACCTTGCCAGCATCAGCACCCTGCTCATCATCACCAGGAACACTCATCCCTGCAGCGCATCATCAGGATTCCTGCTCCACAAAACAAGGGGATGATCACACATTAGCTTCCTAGGCTGCAATGACACATAGTTTGTATCTTTCCATAGACTTAATAGGCTGTTTACAGTAAAATACATTGAAGTCAGCAACATGACTCAGCATTACTTTATGCCTCATAGCTTTGTTTCTGCCTCTTGCATAGATGTAAATATGTCCTCAGTTTCTAATACACAAAGATTTGCATTGGAAAAAGAACATTTCCCCAAAATATCATACCAAGTATATAAAATATTTTTGTGGATGATAACGCTACCTTTGTATACTTATCAAAGGAGATGTGTCACATAAATCTGCAGAAGTGCTGTTGGGGTGATACTTCGAGTACATCGCAAAAGTGACTTACCCCTTACATTTTTTAAGTATTTTATTATATCTTTTTCATCAGACAACACTGAAGATATGACACTTTGATACAATGTGAAGTAGTCAGTGTACAGCTTGTATAACAGTGTAAATATGTTGTGCCCTCTAAATTACTCAACACACAGTTATTAATGTCCAAACTGCTAGCAACAAAAGTGAGTACACCACTAAGTGAAAATGGTCAAATTGTGCCCAATTAGGCTAAGTTCACATTTCCGCTAAAATCTATCAGTCACAATCCGCTGCTCTTGTAAACAGCGGAATCCGTTTAGCGGATTCCGCTGCTCCCATAGACTTGTATGAGCAGCGGATTGTGACTGATGATGCTGCGTTGCACCCTCCGCCCGACTGATCAGTCGTGGAACGACTGACCGCCGGGCGGGAGGAACGCAGCATGTAACGTTTTTTGAGCAGCGAGATCCGTCGGATTTCGCTGTGCATGCTCTCTGGCTCCCTGCACACGTCACCAGCTTTGGTTGGTTACCCGATATTTACCCTGGTTACGGTGCAAGGAGCCAGCGCTAAGCGGTGTAGGCCCGTAACCAAGGTAAATATCGGGTAACCAAGGTAAACATCGGGTGCTTTGCTGTTACCCGATATTTAGGCTGGTTACGTGTGCAGGGAGGCCGACACTTCCCCGCTCGGCCCCGCCCCCTCCCGCACTCCGCACATGTATGTACACACACACACACACACACACACACACACACCTGTCCCCAGCCATGCAGACAAGCACTGACACCCTCGTCTGGCCCCGCCCCCTGCTCGGCTCCGCCCCCTCCCGCACTTTGCATGTGCACACACACACATACATACATACATACATACATGCACATACACACACTCACTCACTCACAGATACACTCACCTCTCCCCAGCCATGCAGACCGCAGCACTTCTACTGACATCCTCAGCGCCTGGCCCCGCCCCCCGCTCGGCTCCGCCCCCTCCCGCACTTTGCATGTGCACACACATACATACATACATACATACATACATACATACATGCACATACACACACTCACTCACTCACACATACACTCACCTGTCCCCAGCCATGCAGACCGCAGCACTTCCACTGACATCCTCAGCGCCTGGCCCCGCCCCCCGCTCGGCTCTGCCCCCAAACTCCGCCCCCCGCACACAACGGAATCCGACAAAGAATTCTGTTCTTTGTCATCCGTTGTACAGCGTTGAACAGCGCATCAGTCACATGCGTCAAGCGACGCATGTGACTGATACAAATCAACGGAAATGTGAACTTAGCCTTAGCCATTTTCCCTCTCTGTTGTCATGCTAAACACCTTCTCACACTGGTCACTGGAAGTTCAACAAGGCACTTCATAGCAAATAATTCATTGAGGATCTGAAAAATAGAATTGCTATACATAATGAAAGCATAAGCTATAGGAAGATTGCTAACGCCTTGATACTGAGCTGCAGCATGGTGGTCAAGACCATACAGCACTTTCACAAGACAGGTTCCACTCAGGACAGGCCTTGCCATAGTCGACCAAAGTTGAGTGCACTTGCTTAGCATCATATCCATAAGTTGTTTTTTTTTCAAAATAGACATTAATGCTGCCAGCATTTCTGCAGTGGTTAAAAGGGTGGAGAGTCAGCTTGCCAGTGCTCATTCCATACGCCACACAATGCATCAAATTGGTCTGCTTGGCTTTCGCCCCAAAAGGGAGCCTATTCTAAAGATCATTCAAAATAAAGTCCGCAGTTTGTAGAAGACAAGCAGACTAAGGATATGGATTACTGGAACCATGTCCTGTGGTCTGATGAGACCAATATACACTTATTTAGTTCAGATGGTGTCAAGTGTGTGTGGTGGCAACCCAATGAGGACTACAGAGACAAGCGTGTCTTGCTTACAGTCAAGCGTGGTGGTGAGCATGTCATCGTTTGGGGCTGCATGAGTGTTTCCAGCTATGGGGAGCTACAGTTCATTGTGGGAACCATGAATGCCAACATGTACTGTGACATACTGAAGCAGAGCATGATCCCATCTCTTTGGAAATTGGGCCGCAGGGCAGATTTCCAACATAAAAACAACCACACCAACACGACCACTGCCTTGCTAAAGAAATTGAGGTTAAGGCTATGTGTGCACGTTGCGTTTTTTCATGCGTTTCCGCAGCGTTTTGAGCTGCAGCGTTTTAATGCAAAAATGCATGCATTTTGATTTCCAGGCAAAGTCTATGAAAAATAGGGCTTTTTTGTGCGCACGATGCTTTTTAAAAACGCAGCATTTTTGGTGTCAAAAATTTATCAAAATCTCTGCGTTTGAAGAAGCAACATGTCAATTGTTTTTGCCATTTTGGCAGCGTTTTGCTAACATTGAAGTCAATGAGAATTATCAAAACGCATCCTAAAAGAAATTTCTAGCGTTTTACATGCTTTTTTGATGCTAAACCCATGCTTTTTTGTCAAAATCAAAGCAAGCATTTTTGGCATTATTGTGAGGTCAAGAAGTTTCCATTTGCCCTCACATCCATTCCAACTTTAAAAAAAAAAATCAAACAATACTTTTACTTTATTTTGAACATAATTATTAAATCTCATAAATCATTTTTGGTAAATTATCATTATAGTGTTTGATTTAGGCCCTGTGCGCACTTACCGGTTTTTGCCGCAGATTTCCTGCGGTTTTGCTTCATGTTTCGCTGCAGAAAATGTTCATAACATCTCTGCAGTGATTCACCAGCAAAACCTATGGGAAAAAAAAATCCTGTGCGCACTAGGCGAAATTTGACAGCTGCATGTTTTTGCTGCGGGATTCCCGCAGCAAAAATAATTGCATGTCACTTCTTTTCCACACGTCGCTGCGGGATTTCACTACATTGACTCCAATGTAATCGTGAAATCCCGCTGGGAATAACGCAGGCAGCAAATTCTGTGCAGTTCACTGCATTTTCCTGCGTTATTCCCTGCGGTATTTCGCGGTTTACCTGCGGTAATGTACATCGCTTGCCTGCGGTTTTGCAGGGAAGTGATGTCATTATGATAGGAAGAGGAAGTGGAGCAGAGAGTAAACACACACATCACAGACACAGACATAGAACACACAGATCACACTCACACACACACATCACAGACACACACAGACATCACAGACACAGACATAGACATAGAGAATACACATAGAAAGCAAACGGAAGTATAGAAAAAAAAACACGTGGGCTCTGCCGTATTTTTACCATCCAGCCGAGATAAGCACACAGCAGCGGCCCGGTATTCTCAGGCTGGGGAGGGCGAGGGGCAGGGTTAATGTCCCCCGCCTCCCTCCCACCTCCCGCAGCCGAGAATATCAGCCGCAGCTGCCCCGGGACTGTCGCATCCATTATGCAGCAGTACCGGAGTGTCCCCAGCTCTTCCTGCTGCCGTGATGCAGTGGCAGTCAGGGTAATACAAGCAGTTAATGGCGGCGGATCGCCGCCACTAAGTCCAGGCTTGATCATGGCAGCGTCTATGAGACAGCTGACATGATCAACCCGTAAGTAAAGTGAAAAAAAACACACGCCGAAAAATCCTTTATTTTAAATAAAACACAAATAAGCCTCGTTCACCCTTTTATTAACCCCTCCCGAAACACACCGCTCCGACGTAATCCACGTCCTGCGATGCTTGCATCCAGCCACGACTGACACACAGCGCTGAATGCAGCCTAGCAGCGAGACAGGAGAGGTAACCACAGGTCATTTCCCACGGCCGGTAATATGAACTCACTACCGACCGTGAGAAATGCAGTGATCTGTCCTCTATCTATCTATCCCTCTATTCTTCTATCTGTCTATTTATCTATCTATCTACTATCTATCTCAGAAGGAAATGATTTATTTATTTATTTTTTTTTCAATGTGCTTTATTGCATTGAATGCAATAAAGCACATGTACCAACCCGCACGCGGTAAAACCGCGGCAATACCGCGAACAATACCGCTGTAAAACCGCGGCAAACCGCATGCGGTTGTCGGGTGCGGTTTGCCGCGTTTTTTTACCGTGGGTGCGGTAATCTTTCAATGCCTGTGGAATTTTCTTGAGAAAATTCCATTTTCCAGTGCGCACATAGCCTTAAAGGTTATTATATATTTATTTATTTTTTTCATTTTTTTTCCTAATGTTTGAATGTTCAAACTTTAGTTGTGTATTTGTATTGAAAACGCATCTCAATTTAAGCAATGAAAATGCATGTAAAACGCGGTCAAAACGCGGCAAAAACGCTTGCGTATTTCCTGCGTTTATGTGATCAAAACCGAATTTTACAATAACAAATTTTGCCAGAGGATGCTTTAATTTCTGCAAGTTACTGAACGCAACGTGCACACATAGCCTAAATAGGCCAGACTGGCCAAGCATGTCTCCAAACATAAACCATATTAAGCATCAAACTAAAGGAGGAGGAGCGCAAGGTCTCAAACATCCACTATCTCCGTGATATCATGGAAGAGTGGACATGCATTCCAGTGGTAACCTGTGAAGCTCTAGTGAATTCCATGCCCAAGTGAGTTAAAGTAGTGCTTGAAAATAATGGTGGCCACACAAAATATTAACATTTTTGTACAATTTGGCCATTTTTAGTTAAGGGTGTACTCACTTTTGTTGCCAGAGGTTTAGACATTAATGACTGTGTTGTTTTTTAGAGGCTACACCAAATTTACACTGTTATACAAACTGTACACTGACTACATTGTTTCAAAGCATAATTGTCACGGCTGGGGATAGAAGCTACGAAGGGCTGCTGAAAAATCTTTGGGTTAACCCAGAAAGAAACAAGATTGGATGATGAAACTTTACATTTATTCCACATACTCTCCACTAATGTCAACACACATCTTACATCAGTATTCCAAGTTCTGTAAGCCTTGCAAAAGAAAAAAAGATTTCGGTTGTGCCTCAAACCAGGCATCCATAGCAGCCGTGGCATGAGAAATAGTGTGAAATTTAGTACTCTTAAGGTGTTTCTTCAGGTTTGGAAACAGATGATAGTCGGAGGGAGCTAGATCTGGTGAATTTGGTGGATGGTCAACCAGCTGGTAGCCCTGCTCTGCCAGTTTAGCTGTGGTCGCTTGCGCAGTGTGAGCCGAGGCGTTGTCTTGCAGGAACAAGATTCCTTTTTACAGCTTGCCACGCCTTTTGTCCTTCAGTGCTGCCTTCAACTGGACCAAAAGTTCAATGTAATACCTTGCATTGATGGAACCCTTTTGAAGGTAGTCCACTAGCAGCACGCCCTTCTTATCCCAGAACACAGACACCATCACCTTAGTGGCTGATTTTTGCACCCAGAACTTCTTTGGACAAGGAGAACCACTGTGCCTCCACTCTTTTGACTGGTCCTTGCTTTCAGGGTCATACAAATAAATCTAGGTCTCATCCATAGTGATCAGTCGATCCAAGAAGTTCTTATCAGTCCGGAAACGCTGACAAATGGACCGGGAAATTTTCACTCGCATGCTTCTCTGATCTGTCGTCAAACATTTGGGGACCCACTTTGCAGATAGCTTCCTCAGGTCAAAAAATTCATGGATAATGAACACCAACACATTCATGGGAAATCCAAATGATGTCTTGCAGAAACAAGAATTTTATCACTCCTCTGCTCTTAGTTGCTGAGAATATCGCATTAGACTCTGCCATTTTGTTTTCCTGCATGTGTAAAACACTGTTGCCATGAGCAACAAACACGAAATTTTGAAAACATATATTAGACACATAAGGCTTTCATGTGATGTAACATTTGTTACCATTGAAACAAAAAAAGATCATAAAGCCAAAGACTTATCATTAGCCCCTCGTATAATGGCCATATAGTACAATACAGAGGGAAGGGGACAGGAATGGCTTATCACTAGGAAAAGGGGGAAGTGGTGACCCCTGACAATAACTTGCAGCTCACCCTCACTGCCCTCACCAACCCTATATGGGTTCTGCAGCTGTTGCTGAACAGAAATACCTCACCTTAGGCAAACCCTGCTCTGGGCCCTAAGTAAGGATGATGGGTGTGAGCTCTTCATCAACACCACTAATGCTAATGGAGACAAAATGAAACAATACAGGGGAAACACAAATGCTACCACCTAAGCCCAGGTAGATAGCAAAAGTCAAACACTTATCCTAGGAGCAGTTACCACAGGAAGTCTCTGGAACAACAAGAGGAGACGACAGCTGCAGACCACAGTCAGGAACAACTATAAACTGCACCCAAAAAACCCCATGGTGAGGTTTATAAAGGAAGTCAGAGGCTGGCAACTGAGAGGAAAACTTGACAGTTTCCCAGGGTGATAGAGTGTGCTGCTGCAGAAACAGGGAACTGTCAGATAACAACACGTGCTGCCTATCTCTGGGATTTTCTAACACTTGCTGCCACTGGATTGTCAGCCGGCCATGACACCTGCATTACATACAGACCGTGACACATCTGTCACAATCATATCTTCAGTGTTGTCCCATGAAAAGCTATAATGAAACATTTATAAAAATATGAGGAACGTACTCATAGTTACATAGTAAGTTACATAGTTATATAGGTTGAAAAAAGACCTAGGTCCATCTAGTTCAACCTTCCTCCACCAATTATACATTTTGTCATTAAGTCATTTATAACCAACAATGTTGTGTATACTGAGGAAATCATCCAGCACATTTTTAAAAGCTGTTATAGTATCTGACATTACTACATCTTGTGGTAGGGCATTCCACAGTCTGGCTGCTCTAACTGTAAAGAACCCTTTCTTATTTAACTGCTGTAAGTGCTTTTCTTCCACTCACAGTGGTCCTTACTATTGTCTTTGGAAGGAATAAGTCATTTCCAGTCCTTAATATTGACGACACATGTATTTATACATATAAATGAGATCTCCTCTGAGACGTCTTTTTACTAAGCTAAAAAAATCTAACTTTTACAACCTTTCATCATATAGGAGGCCTTCCATTCCTTGTAGTAGTCTAGTTACCCACCTTTGACCTGATTCTAACTTCTGAATGTCCTTTTTAAAATGTGGAGCCAAAAAACTGGATCCTATATTCTAGATGTGGCCTTACAAGTGATTTCTAGTGGGGTAACAATACATTGGGATCACGGGATCTAATGTCTCTTTTTGTACACCCTAAAATCTTGTTTGCTTTTGCAGTTGCTGCTTGACATTGAGTGCTGCTGCTCAGCTTATTTGTAACCACAATAACCAAGTCCTTCTCCTGTTCTGTAGTCCCGAGTATACTTCCATTTAATGTATATGCAGTAGTGTGATGACTATTTTAAAAATTTTGCAAAACAAAAATGAAACCCCTTACATTTGAGGAACAATTGCAGTATCATCAAATTTTAATTTTTTGAAGATTCTGGAATGATTTAGAATATTCAGGAATAATTTAGAACATCTAGAATAAGAATAATCTAGTGAAAAAATGACATTTTTAATTGTTACTCATTAAAAATTTATATTTAACGTTTTCTTTAAAAGTTAGATCTAGCCTTACAAATATGTGCTATAAGAAGAGCTGAAAGAATTGAAAAGCATGTGGTACATTTGGAGTCAGGCAGCCATCTTGGATACTAGAAAGTGAATTTTACTGTGAATAAGTTTTTAATTTAAAAAGTGTATATGAAGTGAATAAGTGATAAAATTATCGTAACAAATAAATAGTGTAAATGTTTATAGATTTCTAAGTAATATAATAAAACGTTCTCAGTTATTTGATGTCACCAACGTTAATGGAGAATGGAAAAACTCGGAGGATAAAGAGCTCTACCTGAGGCAAGTTGAGAGTGGAGGATAGGTTGGTTATTCGACGCTCAAACAAGCTCCTTTGGAATCAATTCATCCAAGAAAACTAATCCGACTATCAATATTTCAAGCTCAAGCCAGCACTTCGCAATCGCAACCCACAGATGATACTGTCTCTGAATCTTTACCCGAGACTCCAAAGCCAACCTCTTCTTCCGCGTCATCTTCTCCTGAACGCACACCGAAATACAAAAGAGCAAGCACTACAACAGCAAGTTTACTGGTACTGAAAAACAACATTTCTACACATAAAGCAAATAAAGTGCTTGTATCTATTGCTGAACAAGGTCATGATGTACCGGTTCCAAGTCAGTCGGGTGTCTGGAGACGAATAATCTCAGAAGAACAGAAAATGAAAACTAAAATTTTTCAAAAAACTTCAAAGCAAAGATCCCTATTGTCTCCACTTCAATGGTAAAAGAATCCAAGGGGAAGAGTATCAAGTAGTTCTGCTGAAAAATACCACAACCGAAATCAAACTCGGTATTCTGAAATGTGAAAATGGTTCTGCCACGGCTAATCACAAGGAACTACATCAGCTAATTGATGAATTCTAATTTATTCTTTATTAATTCATTTCTAATAAAAGATTTTTTCGTGTGTGTGTGTGTTTATTTTCTGTAACTTACAGATTAATCATGGAAGGTATCTCGGGGAGACACCTGACATGATTAATCTAGGAGTTATTGGCAGCTATGGGCTGCCAATAGCTCCTTATTACCCTGATTTGCCAAAGCACCAGGGCAAATCGGGAAGAGCCGGGTACAGTTCCAGAACTGTCGCATCTAATGTATGTGGAAATTCTGGGTGGCTGCTGGCTGATATTGTTAGGCTGGGGGGCTCCCCATAACGTGGAGCTCCCCATCCTGAGAATAGCAGCCTTCAGCCGTATGGCTTTATCTGGCTGGTTTTAAAATTGGGGGGGACCGCACGCCGTTTTTTTTAATTATTTAATTATTTATTTCACTGCACAGTATAGACACGCCCACCGGCTGCTGTGATTGGGTGCAGTGAGACACCTGTCACTCAGCGTGGGGGCGTGTCTCACTGCAACCAGTCATAGGCGCCGGTGGGCGGGGAAAGCAGGGAATACGAGATTGTTTAATGAGCGGCTGGCTTTTTCAAAATAGTAAAAGCCGCCGGAGCAGTGTGAATGCCGTGCAGTGCCGCGGTGATCGGGGATCGGTAAGCATATGAGAGAGGGCTGCTCAATTCAGTTACTCAGGAGTTTAGCGGTCACCGGTGAGCCCTTAACGGGTGACAGCTAATCAGGATGCGACACAGACAGAGCCGCAGCATGACAATGAAGTCGGGTGAAGGTAACCCGAGTTCACTCTGATCGTGCGGCTCTTTCTGTGTCTGCTGTCATCTGCCATTCATCTCTGCTACATGGCTGTCTGTGTCTGCTGTTAGCGGGCATGTAGCAGAGCTGAATGGCAGATGACATAGTAAAAACGGATCCCGTACGCATTACACACGCTTGGCAAGTCAATAAATAAAAAAAAAAGAAGGGTGCCCAATGCATACGTCACAGAACACATGATCTAAAGGATCGCACACAAAATTGATCAATTTAACATAGACTACTAACGCACGTGTGACAGCAAATGACCGACCTACGTGCGATCTCATTAAATCGCATATGCGACCTGGGCGTGTCACATCACATCAGATCGCACACCTAATTGTAAGGTGTAAAGCTGGCTTTATCCAGATCATTTTGTTATATTATACTATCAAGGTCAGTTTTTAATATCCTAGATAGTTTGGTGTCATCAGCAAAGACTGACACTTTACTATCTATCCCATCCACAAGGTCTTTAATAAAGAGATTAAAAAGAATTGGTCCTAGCACAGATCCCTGCAGTATCCCACTGCTGACTATAGCCCATTTGGAGAATATACCATTTATGACTACTCTTTGTTTCCTATCTTTTAGTTAATTCCTTACCCAGTTGCATGTAGTTTCCCCTAGTCCCTGCTTTTGGAGCTTCAGTGTAAAGGCCCCGTTACACACGACGATTTATCGTGCGATCGCACCCGCCCCCATCGTTTGTGCGCCACGGGCAATTTGTTGCCCGTGTTGCACAAAGTCGGTCACCCCTGTCACACGTACTTACCTCCCAAACGACCTCGCTGTGGGCAGCGAATATCTTCTTCCTGAAGAGGGAGGGACGTTCTGCGTCACAGCGACAACACATAGCGGCTGCCCTATAGAAGTGGAGGGGCGGAGATGAGCGGGACGTAACATCCCGCCGACCTCCTTCCTTCCTCATTGCCAGCGGGACGCAGGTAAGCTGTGTTTGTCGTTCCCAAGGTGTCACACGGAGCGATGTGTGCTGCCTCAGGAACGACGAACAACCTGCATCCAGGAATGTGACCGATATTTTGAAAATGAACGACGTGTCAACGAGCAACGATAAGGTGAGTATTTTTGCTCATTAACAGTCGCTCGTAGCTGTCACACGCTACGATATGTCAAACGATGTCGGATGTGCGTCACGGAATCCGTGACCCCGACGACATATCGCCCGATATATCGTAGCGTGTAACGGGGCCTTAAGGCTATTATGTGGTACAGTATTAAATGCCTTTGCAAAGTCCAAATAAATCAAAACAGCTGCATTACCAATATCCAGATTTGCACTTACCTCCTCATAGAACCCCAAAATGTTGCTTAGACATGACTTATCTTTCATGAATCCATGCTGTCTGTCAGTTATTATATTATTTTCTGCAATATATTTTTGTATGTCATCCCTTAAAATGCCCTACAAAATTGTTGCAGCTTCCCCCAATATCCTCATTGAGTACAGGTCATAGGTTAGATTTGATAAATATACACACCCCTTCACCTTTTTTTGTCTTACTTGACCTTCCTGAATGTAATATAACCTACGTTTGTCACCCAACCATGGCTCTTATCCAGGGAGGTTTCCGTAATGCCCACCACATCATAATCCATGGTTGACATAAGATTCTCCAATTCATTCATTTTGTTTGCAAGACGTCTTGAATGTGCAAGTAGACATTTAATACTATTAACACATTCCTTATGCCTTGCTGTCCCAGACCCCCTAAACCCTCATTAACCCTTACTGTCTCACTGTCTCTATCTACTCTATCTATCCCCTTATTTGCTCCACTACCCTCCCTCCCCCCAGATTCTAGTTTAAAAGCTTCTCCATCTGTCTGGCCATTTTCTCTCCCAGCACAGCTGCATCCTCCCCATTGAGGTGCAGCCCATCCCTACCATAAAGCCTGTAGCCGACTGAGAAGTCGGTCCATTTCCCCATGAACCTAAACCTCTCCTTCCTGCACCAAATTCTAAGCCACATATTTAGCTCCCTAAGCTCCCACTGTCTTTCTATTGATACTCGTGGCACCGGTAGTATTTCTGTAAACATCACTTTGGAGGTTCTGGATTTCAACTTCTCTCCTAGTTCCCTGTAATCATTTTTAAGGACCTTCCACCTTCCTCTAACTTTGTCATTAGTAGCAATGTGCACCATGACTGCTTTGTTTTCCCCAGCCCCACCGAGCAATCTGTCTAACCAATCCGCAATATGCCTAACCCGAGCACCTGGCAGACAACACACTGGCATTCACAGTCTTGGCGACAGATGACCCTGTCTGTCTGCCTAATTATAGATTCCCCTACCACCAACATCTTTCTTGTTTTTGCTACATTCCTATTTCCCTCCTTCCCACAGCAGTCGATTTCCTGGTAACTAGGAGCAACATCCTGCTGTAGGGATCATAGTTTTAGGCTTGCATTCCAAATATCAGCCAAACAGGCATATTTACTAGGTTGTGCCAGATCAGGACTAGAGATGAGCGAACCGGTCGCGGATCGGCTCGAGTTCGGTTCGCCAAACGGAGGTCTCGTTCGAGTTCGAACTCGAACCGCATAGGAAACAATGGGAGGCAATCACAAACACATAAAAACACCTAGAAAACACCCTCAAAGGTGTCCAAAAGGTGACAAACAACTCACAACACAACACAAACACATGGGAAAGTGACAAGGACATATACTCATGCGAAAACAAAAGAGCTGGACAAGGAAAAAGAGGAGGAGACACAAATATAGGCATGGCACGCCCTTCTAAAATCATGTAAAACACCGCAAGGAGACTCCAAGCGGAGTCTCCCTTTTTTCCAAAAATTGGGCCACACACACACCCACCCCTTCAGTGGCAGCACTTGTGCCCCAGTTGTACACTTCACAGCTAGATTTGCATCAAGCACATTCAAAAATACGCCATACTTAACCGTCCCAAGGATGACCCCCTGGGGTGGGTAGCAAAGTCTTTCCTGATCCCAGCTCTGTGCATCTTGGATCATTTTTAAAAACAATGTAAGCAAGGGTTACTCCAAGCAGAGTCTCCCTTTTTTTCCAAAAATTGGGCCACATAGACACCCACCCCTTCAGTGGCAGCACTTGTGCCCCAGTTGTACACTTCACAGCTAGATTTGAATCAAGCACATTCAAAAATACGCCATACTTAACCGTCCCCAGGATGACCCTGGGGTAGGTAGCAAAGTCTTTCCTGATCCGAGGTCTGTTCATCTTGGATCATTTTTAAAAACAATGTAAGCAAGGATTACTCCAAGCGGAGTCTCCCTTTTTTTCCAAAAATTGGGCCACACAGACACTAACCCCTTCAGTGGCAGCACTTGTGCCCTAGTTGTACACTTCACAGTTAGATTTGCATCAAGCACATTCAAAAATATGCCATACTTAACCGTCCCAAGGATGACACCGGGGTAGGTAGCAAAGTCTTTCCTGAACCATGACTTGTTCATCTTGGCTCCTTTTAAAAAACACAGCAAGCAAGGGTTACTCCAAGCGGAGTCTCCCTTTTTTCCAAAAATTGGGCCACACACACACACACCCATTCAGTGGCAGCACTTGTGCCCCAGTTGTACACTTCACAGCTAGATTTGCATCAAGCACATTCAAAAATACGCCATACTTAACCGTCCCCAGGATGACCCCGGGGTAGGTAGCAAAGTCTTTCCTGATCCCAGCTCTGTGCATCTTGGATCATTTTTAAAAACAATGTAAGCAAGGGTTACTCCAAGCGGAGTCTCCCTTTTTTTTTCCAAAAATTGGGCCACACAGACACTCACCCCTTCAGTGGCAGCATTTGTGCCCCAGTTGTACACTTCACAGCTAGATTTGCATCAAGCACATTCAAAAATACGCCATACTTAACCGTCCTCAGGATGACCCCGGGGTAGGTAGCAAAGTCTTTCCTGAACGTTAGTCTGTCCACATTGTCACTGGACAGACGCGTGCGCTTATCTGTCAGCACACACCCAGCAGCACTGAAGACACGTTCCGAGACAACGCTGGCAGCTGGACACGACAAAATCTCCAAGGCGTAAGTGGAGAGCTCTGGCCATTTTTCAAGATTTGAAGCCCAAAATGAGCAAGGCTCCATTTGCAAAGTCATGGCATCGATGTTCATTTGGAGATACTCCTGTATCATCCTCTCCAGCCGTTGACTATGTGTCAGACTTGTTGCCTGTGGTGGCCTTACAAAGGAGGGTCTAAAAAAATTATGAAAAGATTCAATAAAATTGCTGTTACCAGCACCAGATACGGTGCTACTGGTATGGGTAGACTGCTGAAGATGACGAGACCGTCCCATGTTTGTCAAGTTACAACTGGGAGATTCACTCCCTGCACCTGCACGGTTGTTTGGTGGAAAAGCCAAGCTAAGATCGAGTAACAGCTTCTGCTGATACTCCTGCATACGTGCGTCCCTTTCTATGGCTGGAATTATGTCACAAAATTTGGACTTGTACCGGGGATCTAATAGTGTGGCAAGCCAGTAGTCATCATCACTTCTAATTTTGAAAATACGAGGGTCATGTTGGAGGTAGTGCAGCAAGAAGGCACTCATGTGTCTTGCGCAGCCATGCGGACCAAGTCCACGCTGTGTTTGTGGCATAGAGGTGCTAACCGTTCTTTCTTCCTCTGACATCTCCCCCCAACCTCTTTCAACTGAAATTTGACCAAGGTCTCCCTCATCCGCTGAGTCTTCCATGTCCATGGACAGTTCGTCCTCCATTTCTTCATGTTCTCCTGCACCTTCCTCAACATTTCGCCTGCTACCATGCGCCCTTGTTGATCCCTGTCCCCCATGGTCCCATGCCTGCCGCGTTGGTGATGATGAATGTCTGGACCTTGGTGATGTTGTTTTGTTTTTCAGGCGATGAACCGGCAGGCCGAAAGACTTCTGGAGCGATGCAAGTCGCTCAGCTGTGGCGGTTGAACGGCGGAAGTGAGCAGTTTTCGTGCCCTGGTCAGAAGGCCATCTAGGCCGGGATAGTGTGTTAAAAATTGCTGGACAACAAGGTTCAACACGTGAGCCATACAAGGCACGTGTGTCACCTTGCCCAGGCGAAGGGCCGCACCCAGGTTTGCAGCATTGTCGCACTTGCCCTTACCAGGCTGCAGGTTGAGTGGAGACAACCATTTATTAAACTCAGTCTCCAGAGCTGCCCACAACTCAGCCGCTGTGTGACTCCTATTTCCAAGACATGTCAAGCTAAAGACCGCCTGATGCCGTTGCGCTCTGCTTCCAGCATAGTAATGAGGGGTGCGTGATTCCTTCTGCGCAGTGAGAACGCTGGTGGCCTGACCAGGCAGGCTTGGGGCGGAGGTGGAGGACCCAGATGAGGTGGAGGAGGCAGAAGCAGTGGCAGAACTTGGACAGACAGAGGATTGACACACAAGTCGTGGGGACGGCAAGACTTGTGCAGCAGACCCTTCACCATCTATCACCATAGTTACCCAGTGCCCAGTCAGCGACATGTAACGTCTCTGTCCATGCTTACTGGTCCAAGTATCGGTGGTGAAATGCACCCGTTCACACACAGAGTTTCTCAAGGAAGATGTGATGTTGTGTGCGACATGCTGGTGTAGCGCGGGCACACCTTTCTTAGAGAAGTAGTGGCGACTGGGCATCTGGTACTGGGGCACAGCGACAGACATAAGCTCTCTAAAATCCTGTGTGTCCACCAGGCGGAAAGGCAGCATTTCGGTAGCCAAGAGCTTACAGAGGGATAAAGTCAACCTCTTAGCTTTGTCATGGGTCGCAGGAAATGGCCTTTTATTTGTCCACATCTGAGGGACAGAGATCTGGCTGCTGTGTGTAGACGGTGTTGAGTAGGGTGTCCCTGGAAAAATTCAGGTTTGTGAGGAAAGTGCAGGCGGAGACATGATGTTGACTTCATCCAACGTTGGTGCTATCGATGTCTGAGAGAGCTGTACACACGCACTTGTTTCCCCTTCCAAACCAACTAACGACCTACCAAGCAAACTGCCTGTTGCGGTTACAGTGGTGGAAGTTGTGCGTGGAAAACCAGGTGTGACAGCTGTCCCCACAGTCCTAGAAGATGAACAGCGCGCGGATGCACTGGAAGGGGCAGGCGGTGGATTGTTCGCTCCGCTAGGCCGCATTGCAGCACGGTGAGCTTCACACTGGGACATATGATATTTATTCATGTGACGATTCATGGAAGAAGTTGTCAAACTGCTGAGGTTTTTCCCTCTACTAACAGAATCACGACAAGTTTTACAGATCACATAATTTGGGCGATCTTTTGCTATGTCAAAAAAGGACCAGGCTGGGCAAGGCTTAGAGGGCATGCGACCTGCTGATCCACCCCGACTAGTGCTCAGAGGCACAGTGGTGGCTGAGGATGCAGTTGTAGACGTGCTACCAGTACTCCGACTCTGTCCAGGAAGGCGCAAGGTAACTTCGTCGTCAGTTGCATCCTCCTCCATCGTCTCTGTTGACCTCCTCGAGGGCCTGACTGTGGGTTGACAGTAGGTGGGATCTAGAACTTCCTCATCAATTGTTGTGTTTGCACTCCCCTCACCCTCAGACCGAGCCTCTTCTTGCCCTGACCGAATATTTAAGTTGTCATCCCAATCTGGTATCTGCGTCTCATCGTCATCAGTATGTTCCTCATTGTCTATAACAACAGGTGTTACAGTTTGTGAAAAAGGGTCAACATTATGCTCAGAAACTTTGTCCTCACGGCTTGAATCAGAGTCACAAAGGTTCTGGGCATCACTGCAAACCATTTCCTGGTCTGTACTCACTGTAGCTTGGGAGCAGACCTCTGATTCCCAGGCTATAGTGTGACTGAACAGCTCTGCAGACTCAGCCATCTCAGTTCCACCATACTGTGCAGGGCGGATGGAGACTTCAGAGCTGGGAGAAAGAGAGGGGAGCCAGCACGATCTGAAATTGGCATGCATAATATAAAAAGTGAAAATTCACAGATTTATTCCAACTGTTTTTTTATTATAGTACAGTTGGAATAAATTTGTGAATTTTCACTTTTTATATGATGCATGCCAATTTCAGATCGTGCTGGTTATCTTTTTTTCTCTGTTTTGACCGTAGTTATGCTACAAATCTGGTGTCTGACCAACACCATACCATGCACGCCTGATTTTGGTTTGCAATATATTCCTCCTGTTGGTAGCTGTTCAGACTCAGTTACCTCACCCCTTTCCACAGGCAATGCTAATTAAGCACCATTCTTGGATCTGGTCCGCCTTTATCAATGGTTGCTGTTTGGCACTGGGAGGATCAGTTCTGATATAGTCCTGGTATGTGTGGGGCTTTCTCCACATGCTGGGACCTGGGCTGGTCTCTATCCACAAGTGCCTTTTTTGCAACATGGAAGCAGCTATATACTGGTTGCAGGTATGTGTGCTCCATTATGGTTCTGCTTTTAACTTTATCTAGGAGGCCGCATGGCACATGAAATACAGAATGTAGAGTAGGACCCCCCTATTGAGATTTGCCGTGACGTTGGCAGGGGTGGCTCAAAAAATTGATCAATTATTTGCTAAAAATCTCATTTTTTTTTTTTTTTTTTTTTTTTTTTTTTATTATAGTACAGTTGGAATAAATTTGTGAATTTTCACTTTTTATATGATGCATGCCAATTTCAGATCGTGCTGGTTATCTTTTTTTCTCTGTTTTGACCGTAGTTATGCTACAAATCTGGTGTCTGACCAACACCATACCATGCACGCCTGATTTTGGTTTGCAATATATTCCTCCTGTTGGTAGCTGTTCAGACTCAGTTACCTCACCCCTTTCCACAGGCAATGCTAATTAAGCACCATTCTTGGATCTGGTCCGCCTTTATCAATGGTTGCTGTTTGGCACTGGGAGGATCAGTTCTGATATAGTCCTGGTATGTGTGGGGCTTTCTCCACATGCTGGGACCTGGGCTGGTCTCTATCCACAAGTGCCTTTTTTGCAACATGGAAGCGGCTATATACTGGTTGCAGGTATGTGTGCTCCATTATGGTTCTGCTTTTAACTTTATCTAGGAGGCCGCATGGCACATGAAATACAGAATGTAGAGTAGGACCCCCCTATTGAGATTTGCCGTGACGTTGGCAGGGGTGGCTCAAAAAATTGATCAATTATTTGCTAAAAATCTCATTTTTTTTTTTTTTTATTATAGTACAGTTGGAATAAATTTGTGAATTTTCACTTTTTATATGATGCATGCCAATTTCAGATCGTGCTGGTTATCTTTTTTTCTCTGTTTTGACCGTAGTTATGCTACAAATCTGGTGTCTGACCAACACCATACCATGCACGCCTGATTTTGGTTTGCAATATATTCCTCCTGTTGGTAGCTGTTCAGACTCAGTTACCTCACCCCTTTCCACAGGCAATGCTAATTAAGCACCATTCTTGGATCTGGTCCCCCTTTATCAATGGTTTCTGTTTGGCACTGGGAGGATCAGTTCTGATATAGTCCTGGTATGTGTGGGGCTTTCTCCACATGCTGGGACCTGGGCTGGTCTCTATCCACAAGTGCCTTTTTTGCAACATGGAAGCGGCTATATACTGGTTGCAGGTATGTGTGCTCCATTATGGTTCTGCTTTAAACTTTATCTAGGAGGCCGCATGGCACATGAAATACAGAATGTAGAGTAGGACCCCCCTATTGAGATTTGCCGTGACGTTGGCAGGGGTGGCTCAAAAAATTGATCAATTATTTGCTAAAAATCTCATTTTTTTTTTTTTTTTATTATAGTACAGTTGGAATAAATTTGTGAATTTTCACTTTTTATATGATGCATGCCAATTTCAGATCGTGCTGGTTATCTTTTTTTCTCTTTAGAGCTGGGAGAAAGCAAGTTTGATTGGGATGACAACTCAGAGGACTGGTGTTTTTTGGATGCGGTAGTTGAGGTGGCGGAGAGGGCACTTGTTGGACCACTTGAGATCCATTCAAGCATTTTCCTTTTTTGGCCATCATCTACCTTTGTTCCAGTTGTTCGTGTCCGTAAAAAAGGGAGCACATCATATTGTCCACGGTAAGTAGTAGACATCTTACTTTTGCTGGAAGATGGTCTATCTTCAGCAGATGTTAATGGAGCTTTGCCACCTTCCCCACGGACAAACCCTTTTTTTCCTTTTCCAACACGCCTCTTCCCCTTTCCACCAGCATCTGTCATTTTGCCACTCATTTTGATTGCGACAAGATTGTGCACTTAAAATGTGGTAGTAAAAATTGAGAGGTGGTGTAGATTGCAGCGGTGGTCTATCTTTATTAACAGCAGAATAATCAACAATAACTATCCCTGACAATGCAACTATGGCCCTTAAACTGGCAGCATAGTTTGCTAGTATAATGGCTTAGTAACAATGAGTTTGAGTGTGCAATGCAGAGGTGATGCACATAGATTTGCACCAGTGGGACACTAATGGAAGTCCAACAGCCACTTTAAGGATGCCACTAAGTTTACTCAGTGTTTGCTAGTATAATGGCTTAGTAACAATGAGTTTGAGTGTGCAATGCAGAGGTGATGCACATAGATTTGCACCAGTGGGACACTAATGGAAGTCCAACAGCCACTTTTAGGATGCCACTAAGTTTACTCAGTGTTTGCTAGTATAATGGCTTAGTAACAATGGGTTTGAGTGTGCAATGCAGAGGTGATGCACATAGATTTGCACCAGTGGGACACTAATGGAAGTCCAACAGCCACTTTTAGGATGCCACTAAGTTTACTCAGTGTTTGCTAGTATAATGGCTTAGTAACAATGAGTTTGAGTGTGCAATACAGAGGTGATGCACATAGATTTGCCCCAGTGGGACACTAATGGAAGTCCAACAGCCACTTTTAGGATGCCACTAAGTTTACTCAGTGTTTGCTAGTATAATGGCTTAGTAACAATGAGTTTGAGTGTGCAATGCAGAGGTGCTGCACATAGATTTGCACCAGTGGGACACTAATGGAAGTCCAACAGCCACTTTTAGGATGCCACTAAGTTTACTCAGTGTTTGCTAGTATAATGGCTTAGTAAAAATGAGTTTGAGTGTGCAATGCAGAGGTGCTGCACATAGATTTGCACCAGTGGGACACTAATGGAAGTCCAACAGCCACTTTTAGGATGCCACTAAGTTTACTAAGTGTTTGCTAGTATAATGGCTTAGTAACAATGAGCTTGAGTGTGCAAAGGGCAGGAGGGTACAGTGGCAGGGTTGTGGGTCTGGGTAGAGGAAAGGAAGCCTCCCTTTCTATCCCTCCTAATGGGGAAATGCAGCGAGGAAATCTCTGACCTTAGCTACACAGACGCTGTCATCTTGTGTAGCTGTTAAAATCTGTTTTCAGGACCTGACTGTCACCTATGGCTCTGACCCTGCCGGTATTAGCCCTTAAAAGGACTAATAGAAACTTCTATCCCTATTCTGTATAGCGCTGTGTATAGAGCGTACACAGCAGTATTGGAGACAGGAGCTACGCCAGCGGTGATTGACACCAAGACGCAGAAGGCAGATAATGGCGTGCTGGAGGAAAATGTCTATTTTTATAATGCATGGACATGTGACATGGACATCCTATCACACATGCCGTTGCTTCTCTGGCTAAAAGTCCACTTAGCTGTGTGTGTCTGGGATTGGCTGACATGCTGGCCCGCCCCACTACACGCGCGCGCTTAGGGAAGGAAGACAAGGAAAAAAAAAAAATGGCGATCGCCATTATCCAAACAGCAGTGATCTGAATGCGCTGTTCCCGCACACTATACACTGAAATTTCATAATAGTGTGAGTCACAGAGTGACTTACACTATTACAGCGGAAAGCCAGCTAGTAATTAGCTTGTCTTTTTGCTGCTAGAACCGTTCTCGAAAGTATCTAGAACTATCGAGCTTTAGCAAAAAGCTCGAGTTCTAGTTCGATCTAGAACAGCCCCCAAAATCACTCGAGCCGCGAACTGGAGAACCACGAACCGCGCTCAGCTCTAATCAGGACTAGGCTACCTGACACTTTTCCCCCTACCTCTTCTTCTATCTGTTACCAACCTACCCAGAACTTCCCAACCTCCACCCTCTTCCATAGCACTGGTCCCAGCCAGAGCATGCTCAGTGAGCCCTAAACTCCTCTCCAGCTTTGTAATGCTCCTGAGTGTTGTAAGCTGCGTATTTAGATCAGTTACCTGGGCTTCCAAATATGTAACATGCTGGCATTGAGTGCAGACATATTCACCCTCGAGCAGCTGCTCAAGGCATGCATACATCTCACAAGATACATACTTGGTAGCATTCTCCATGGAGCACCTATTAAATGGGAATAAACTGTACGGATAAAAGTAGAAAAACAATGAAAAACTTGCAAGGATAGCTCCAAAATATGCTCATGTGTCAAAGTATGATATTGTGTCTAAACTATGATATTGTGTTTAAACTATGGACTTACCTACCCCCTCCGACTTCACTGCACCCTCGCAAGCTCAGTAACCCTTGCTTGCCAGCTGGAAGAAGTAGTTCTGGAACAATCTAGAAACAAGAGGAGACGACCGCTGCAGACTACAGCCAGGAACAACTACACCGTGTGCAGAATTATTAGGCATGTTGTATTTTAGAGGATTTTTTTATTATTGATCAACAACTATGTTCTCAATCAACCCAAAAGACTCATAAATATCAAAGCTTAATATTTTTGGAAGTTGGAGTGGATTTTTGTTAAATTTGGCTATCTTAGGAGGATATCGGTTTGTGCAGGTAACTATTACTGTGCAGAATTATTAGGCAACTTAATAAAAACCAAATAAATTTTCATCTCACTTGTTTATTTTCACCATGTTAACCAATATAACTGCACAAAATTTAGAAATAAACATTTCTGACATGCAAAAACAAAACCCCCAAAAATTAGTGACCAATATAGCCACCTTTCTTTATGATGACACTCAACAGCCTACCATCCATAGATTCTGTCAGTTGCTTGATCTGTTTATGATCAACATTGCGTGCAGCAGCCACCACAGCCTCCCAGATACTGTTCTGAGAGGTGTATTGTTTTCCCTCCCTGTAGAGCTCACATTTTGTGAGGGACCACAGGTTTTCTATGGGGATCAGATCAGGTGAACAAGGGGGCCATGTCATTATTTTTTCATCTTTTAGACCTTTAATGGCCAGCCACGCTGTAGAGTAGTTGGATGCATGTGATGGAACATTGTCCTGCATGAAAATCATGTTTTTCTTGAACGACACCGACTTCTTCCTGTACCACTGCTTGAAGAAGATACAGTATCTTCCAGAAACTGGCAGTAGGTTTGGGAGTTGAGCTTCACTCCATCCTCAACCCGAAAAGGTCCCACAAGTTCATCTTTGATGATACCAGCCCATACCAGTACCCCACCTCCACCTGGCTGGCGTTAGAGTCGGAGTGGAGCACTCTGTCCTTTACTGATCCAGCCTCTAACCCATCCATCTGGCCCATCAAGAGTCACTCTCATTTCATCATCCATAAAACCTTTGAAAAATCAGTCTTAAGATATTTCTTGGCCCAGTCTTGACATTTTATATTATGTTCCTTGTTCAAAGGTGGTCGTTTTTCAGCTTTCCTTACCTTGGCCATCCAAAGTGCCATCCATTCAGCTGACAAGCCCTGTGATATGCTTCATAACAACAAGTAGAACATCGCAGCGCTTGTCAACTGAAATGAGGGCACTTCAAAGCATCAGCAGTTCCAGGTCGAAGAGGAGAGTGTAGTCTGATCTGAGTATGCATGCTCAGACTGCTGTCACTCACAGATAGGTAGCCTACGCCCCCACCAGTGACATGCACTGTTCAGCTAGTCCATTTCCAGACTCAGATAGAAAGTATCTTTGCTGCATCAAAACATAGGAATATATTAACCATATAGACATAACCTTACAGCAATAGAACAGCTAATAGAAGTGTATTAGAAAAATTATAATTAAACAGTTGACCCATTCAATTTAATGGGTGTATGCAAAACATCAGACTGCACTTAGATGACATCCGAGTGTAGACTGATATACGCCAAGACAGGCAATGAAGACGATGAAGAAATTAAGCTCTCCATTTCTCCGCACCTGTGATCCGATTCTCGTATACAAGAGAATCGGATCACAGTAAAATGACACTCGACTCATGCTCGCAGCAGAGTTTAAAGCCAAGTGTCATCAGCATATAGCATAAGATTCTCTCACATGAGAAACCTCTTTAAGGTTATATTCACGTTACTTTTTTGCTGATTTTTTTTCTGCAGCCAAAATATATTGGCAGTAAAGAAGCTGCAGCCAAAATGCAGGTTTTCCGGCCATTTTTGTTGCTTTTCTAATTGTGTTTTTGCTGCGTTTTTTCAGGATCCCATAGTCATCTTGGCTTCCACCTTACAAGCATAAACAATACAAGATGTTTGGTCACCAATATAAGACGTATGTGAAATCTTTAAATATTTTTAGGAAAAAGGGTAAACAGGTCAAATCAAAGGGGAAAAAGTTTTTTGTCTGAAAAAATGGTGACTATAATGAACAAAACTGGATTCATGCATGAAGTGTAGTCATAAACTAAGGTTACAATGTGTTCATGACAGACAGCCAGGGGAGTTGAAGATAGGGCATTGTTTACTTTCTCACATTGGTAGAGCATTCAGTTATTAGGGTACTGTTTATTGTCACAAATTGTTCTGGCATGGTTTTGTCTAATTAATTATCACTTATTTAAACTGTATAGTTAGGAGCAACATCTATAGACATGTGAGAATACCAAGACCTTATTTATGGTTTATGCTTGGGAAAATCACAAAAAAAAATGGGTTTTAAACCCTGTTTAACTGCATGTTTTCACCAAAAACATTACAAAAAAAAATGTTTCTGCACTTCCTCATTGCTTTTTTTGGATGAAAAAATGCTGAAAGAATTTACATGTTGCAGTTTTCAAAAAAATCAGTCAGGGAAAAAAATTGGTGTGTGCATGAGATGTCTGAAATCTCATAGATTTTGCTTCTTCTGTGAAAAGCATCTTTTAATTTGCATTATAAAAAAGCTGCAAGAAAATGCAATGTGTGAACATAGCCTAAGAGCTCGTGCGCACATTGCTTAATATCATGCATTTATGCTGCGTTTAGCACTGCAGCGTAAATGTATGCCTACTTCGTCCCCAGCACACTCTATGCAGATTGTGCATAATCCGTGCGCACGTTGCTTTTTTGAACGCAGCGATTTGGATGCTAAAATTTTAACCCAAATCCGTGCGTTCAAAAATCCAGCATGTCAATTAATTTGTGCTCTTTGGATGCAGCTCCCACTCTGCCTATGGCCTCCGACACACATCCGTTAAAAACGTGCATGTTTTGTCCGTTTCCGTATATACCGGAGACATGGACAAACGTGCACCAATGTTAATCTATGTTTGTGGTCAAACTTGGGTTTTCCATCATGTCCGTGTGTCCGTGTCCGTGATCCGTTTGTATTTCCATTTTTCACGGCAGCATGTCCGTTTCCTGCATGGAACACGCACACACGGACACCATGAAAGTCAATGGTTTGGTGCGCACAAGTACGTGACACGGATGCATCTCCATATGCTGCGTGTACGTTTTGTGCTTTTTTCTAGCGATGACGGTCATTCTTTCTTTTCCTGTGTATGTCGGTCAATCTCCCTCAGTCCGTCGGTCGATCTCTCTCTGTCTGTCTCTCTCTCTGTCTTGTCTGTCCCTCTCTCTGTCTGTCGGTCAGTCTCCCCCCTCTCTCATACTTACCAATCCCCGATCACCGGCGCGGCGCTGCACGGCGTTCACACTGCTCCGGCGCCTTTTACTATTTTGAAAAAGCCGGCCGCTCATTAATCAATCTAGTATTCTCTGCATTCCACGCCCACTGGCGCCTATGATTGGTTGCAGTTAGACATGCCAACACGCTGAGTGACAGCTGTCTCACTGCAACCAATCACAGCCGCCGGTGGGCGGGTCTATAATGTGCAGTAAAAAAAATAAACAATTAATTAAAAAAAAATGATGTGCGGTCACCCCCCATTTTGATACTAGCCAGGGTAAAGTCAAACGGCTGAAGGCTGGTATTCTCAGGATGGGGAGCTCCACGTTATGGGGAGCCCCCCAGCCTAACAATATCAGCCAGCAGCCGCCCAGAAATGCCGCATCCATTAGATGCGACAGTTCTGGGACTCTACCCGGCTCTTCCCGAATTGCCCTGGTGAGTTGGCAATCTGGGTAATAAGGAGTTAATGGCAGAAGCCCATAGCTGCCAATAAGTCCTAGATTAATCATTGCAGGCGTCTATGAGACTCCTCCAATGATTAACCTGTAATTTAAAGTTAATAAACACACACAACGAAAAATCCTTTATTTGCAATAATAAACACTAACAAATACCCTTGTTCACCACTTTATTAACCCCCAAAGACCCATCCATGTCCGGCGTAATCCACGGAGGTCCCGCATCGCTTCCAGCTCTGCTACATGAAGGTGACAGGAGCTGCAGAAGAACACCGCCGCTCCTGGCAGCACCATGCAGCAACTGATCTAAGTATCGCGATCAGCGATGACGTCACTCAGGTAACTCACGGCCACCGCTGGATCCTCCACCTGTGACAGCAAAACGCCCGGGTGACAGCGATAAAGTCACAGGTGATTTGCGGTCTCGGGTGGGTGACTCCAGCAGGCCGTGGGTAACCTGAGTGACAGCAGCGAAAATCACGCTGCTCACTTCAGTCACTCAGGGGATTAGTGGTCAATGGTGATTCCTTCATGGGTGACCGCTAATCAGCACGCGACACAGACAGAGCCGTGGTATGACAATGAAGTCGGGTGAAGGTCACCTGAGTTCATTCTCTACGCGCGACACTGTCTGCTGTCAGCGGGTACGCATCAACGACATTTTACATCACACACGTACCATTTCACACGGATAAAACACACTCACATGTCAGTTATGTATCTCACGCACACACGGACATTCCACACACACACACGGCTAGCATACGCTGTTCACACGGATGCCACACGTACCATAAAAACAGACATAAAACGGATCACAGACCTGAAAAACGGCCCATATTACGTGTTCGTGATTTTAACGGATGTGTGTCGGAGGCCTATGGGAGAGCCAGCATCCATAGCGCATGAAATCGGCATCTATTCTGCAGACACACTGCATCCATTACGCAGTGTTTCTGCAGCAATTTGAAGTGCACATGTGCTGTCAAATCTCTGCAGAAATTTAAGCATTTACGTGTGAAGAAGCCCTTAGTCAGTTTCCAACAAGCCTATTGCATATAAGCTTTTGCATCACAGTCTTGAGTCCTAGCCTAACAATGGCTTCAGTGTACTGAATACTTAGGCGGGCTTTACACGTTGCGACATCGCTACCGATATATCGTCGGGGGTCACGTCGTTAGTGACACACATCCGGTGCCAGTAGCGACATCGCATTGTGTAAATCCTAGGTGCGACGATGAACGAGCGCAAAAGCGTAAAAAATCGCTGATCTGTGCCACGTCGTTCATTTCCATAATGTCATTACTGCTGCAGATACGATGTTGTTTGTCATTCCTGCAGCACCACACATCGCTGTGTGTGAAACCGCAGGAACGACAAACATCTCCTTACCTGCGTCCACAGGCAATGCGGAAGGAAGGTGGGCAGGATGTTATGTCCCGCTTATCTCCGCCCCTCTGCTTCTATTGGCCGGCCGCTTAGTGACATCGCGGTGACGTCGCTGTGACGCCGAATGCACCTCCCCCTTGAAGGAGGGATTGTTTGGCAGTCACAGCGACGCCGCCGACCAGGTATGTGCATGTGAAGCTGACGTAGCAATAATGTTCGCTATGGCAGCAAGCACCAGATATCGCATGTACGACGGGGGTGGGTGCTATCACGCTCGACATCGCTAGCAATTGCTAGCGATGTCGCAACGTGTAAAGCCCGCCTTAGCCTTATTGCAAAGTCGATTTTTTTTCTGCTGCAAAAACCTGATCACTAGAGTTGAGCGCGGTTCGTGGTTCTCCAGTTCGCGGCTCGAGTGTTTTTGGGGGCTGTTCTAGATCGAACTAGAACTCGAGCTTTTTTGCAAAAGCTCGATAGTTCTAGATACGTTGGAGAACGGTTCTAGCAGCAAAAAAAACAGCTAATTCCTAGCTGGCTTTCCGCTGTAATAGTGTAAGTCACTCTGTGACTCACACTATTATGACATTTCAGTGTATAGTGTGCGGGAACAGCGCATTCAGATCACTGCTGTTTGGATAATGGCGATCGCCATTTTATTTTTTTTTCCTTGTCTTCCTTCCCTAAGCGCGCGCGTGTAGTGGGGCGGGCCAGCATGTCAGCCAATCCCAGACACACACAGCTAAGTGGACTTTTAGCCAGAGAAGCAACGGCATGTGTGATAGGATGTCCATGTCACATGTCCCTGCATTATAAAAACGAGTATCTGCCCGTCTGGACGCCATTATCTCTTCTGCGTCCTTGGTGTCAGATATCACTGGCGCAGCTCCTATCGCCGATACAGCTGTATACGCTCCATACACAGCGCTGGACAGCTTAGGGATAGCACTTTCTATCAGTCCTTTTAAGGGCTCATACCGGCAGGGTCAGAGCCATAGGTGACAGGTCCTGAAAACAGAGTTTAACAGCTACACAAGATGACAGCGTCTGTGTAGCTAAGGTCAGGGATTTCCTCGCTGCATTTCCCCATTAGGAGGGATAGAAAGGCAGGCTTCCTTTCCTCTACCCAGAGACCCACAACCCTGCCACTGTACCCTCCTGCCCTTTGCACACTCCAACTCATTGTTACTAAGCCATTATACTAGCAAACACTGAGCGAACTTAGTGGCATCCTAAACGTGGCTATTGGACTTCTGTATAGTCCCAGTAGTGCACAGATATTTGCAGCACGTCTGGCTGCATTGCACACTCAAACTCATTATAACTAAGCCATTATACTAGCAAAACACTGAGTGAACTTAGTGGCATCCTAAACGTGGCTATTGGACTTCTGTATAGTTCCAGTAGTGCACAGATATTTGCAGCACGTCTGGCTGCATTGCACACTCAAACTCATTATAACTAAGCCATTATACTAGCAAACAATGACTTAATCTAGTGGCATCCTAAACGTGGCTATTGGACTTCTGTATAGTCCCACTAGTGCAAAGATATTTCCAGCACGTCTGCCTGCATTGCACACTCAAACTCATTATAACTAAGCCATTATACTAGCAAACACTGAGTGAACTTAGTGGCATCCTAAACGTGGCTATTGGACTTCTGTATAGTCCCAGTAGTGCACAGATATTTGCAGCACGTCTGCCTGCATTGCACACTCAAACTCATTATAACTAAGCCATTATACTAGCAAACACTGAGTGAACCTAGTGGCATCCTAAACGTGGCTATTGGACTTCTGTATAGTCCCAGTAGTGCAAAGATATTTGCAGCACGTCTGGCTGCATTGCACACTCAAACTCATTATAACTAAGCCATTATACTAGCAAAAACTGCTGCAACTTAGTGGCATACAAGAAGTGGCTGTTGTACTCCATTAGTGCCCCACTGGTGCAAATCTATGTGCAGCACCTCTGCATGACACCCACCTGCCCTGTTTTTAATAAGCTATAATGATAGCAAAAAATACTGCCATATAGTGGCATCACAGAACTGGATGTTGTATTCCATTATTGTCCCACTGGTGCCAAGCTATTTCTAGCACCTGTGCAGGACACCCTCATGCACATTTTGCTACGCTAATGTTATAGCAAACTCAGGGAATTCATTGCTGCATTTGATAATTCGGAGGGATAGAAAGTGAGGCTTCCTTTAGCTTTTCCTTCTGTTCATAGACAGCATCTCCAAGTCCACACCCGAAGAGAAATTTCTCCTCCACGTGTAAGTGTGGAGAGGCAGCTAGTGCGCATGTGTGTGCCGATTTACCCCAGCTGCAGTCTAGTGAGTATGCTCAGCCTGACTGTGCCATTCCTGACGCTAAGTCTTCATTTCGGGATACAGCGCATGCTCCCACACTTAGTGTAAAAAGCCTCTTTGCACAGGTACTTGCATTCCGTGCCGGGTCTAAGTCCTGTTTTGTGCCGAGACACCATGCTAAAGCTGATAGTCTTTTTTCAGAGACTCTATTTCATGCAACTGACCATGCTCAGGCACTTACTGCATCAGAAACTAGGTCCGGTAATGAACTCTTTGGCCCTGCCCCTGATGTGGGGGGGCCCATATAGACCACAGGGCATCAGGTGTCCTGACGATGTGGCCAGGCCACTCCCAAATGGCTTGCAGAGGCCCGCCCCTATGACTTGTCACCTCATTATTGATGGTCAGACGATGACTGGTGAGGTGTTTGGGTCATGACAGCCATGAGGTCATCATTGAAGTTGCGGTTCCAAATAGGACGCTAGTTATGCCACTCATGACGTGTCACTCTGCTTTTGTCTCCAGGAGGTGCATTGTGGTCCATCTTGGCTTGGGGCGGACCCCGGTTATAAAACGGGCTGGAGCCAACAAGGAGGTGCGCAGTCTTCTATTATGCTCCGAAAGAGCACACCTCCATGTGTTGAACCCATTGCGGCTTTAGGCCAGAGGTAGGCAGGGAAAGGGCGTCGATGCAGGCCGCCACCACAGTTGATAACGCAGAACGGTTAAGACCAGCCCCTGTCCTACAAGTCCTGCTTGTGCAGCCCAGTGGCATTAACAGGCCTGCTGCTGCTGATGCACCTGCTGTCCACAGGTGTGGCCCCAATGCACACGGTCAGCGTACTGAATGGCCCCTGTGATGTTAACAGGGAGTTCCTGGGCTGGGTGGGCGTGTGGACCCTGTGACGCTAACAGGGCTCCCAGTCTCAAGATCCGAGTGGCGTCTAACTCAGTTCAGGCAACTATTAGTTTCACAGCCACACAGATCTGTATCCTCCACCTAACCTTCCATTTGCCAACCTCTCCTTTTCCATCTGGGAGCACGGTGGACATTGACTGCTGATGGGGATATATACCTTTCTCTTTCTTTTCTTATTAATTTTCGTTATATACCGGTAACATAGTATATACCACCTTATCCAAATCTGCCAGTCCCACCGTAACAGATGGTGTTTCTTCAGCAAATGTTACTGTTGCTTAACCACCAAACCCACGGACAAAAACTTTTTTCCCCTTTCCAACACACCTGTTCCCCTTTCCACCAGCATTTGTCCTTTTTCAACTCATTTGGTATATGACCAAAAGTGCAACTCTGCAGGGACACCGTACTCAACGCCGTCTCAGCCCAGCAGCCAGCCCTCGGTCCCTCAGATGTGGACAAGTAAAAGCCCATTTCCTCCTATCCATGACAAAGCGTTGAGATTCACTCTGTGCAGCACTGGTGTTTACTGGAAAAGCAGATCTAAGAATCCGTACCACCTTCTGCAGATACTCCTGTATACGTGCGTCCCTTTCTATGGCTGGAATTATTTCGCCAAATTTTGTCTTGTACCGGGGATCTAACAGTGTGGCAACCCAGTAGTTAGCATTACTTCAAATTCGTACAATCCGAGGGTCATGTTGTAGGTAGTGCAGCAAGAAGGCGCTCATGTGTCTTGTGCATCCAGGAGGACCAAGTCCTTGGTGTGTTGGTGGCAGAGAGGTGAGAATCGTGCCTCCTTCCTCTGTCCTCTCCCCCCAACCTCGCACAACCGAAATGTGAGCAAGCTCTCACTCATCTGCTGAGTCTTCCATGCCCATCGCCAGTTCGTCCTCCATTTCTTCATGGGCTCCTGCACCTTCCTCAACAATTTTTGCTGATACTATGCGCCCTTGTTAATCCCTCTCCCCCACCGTCCCTTGACTTCCGCCTAGGTGCCGCTCACCATCTGGACCTTGTAGACCTTATTATCCCTTCTGCATATGACTCCTCCTGTACTTCCTCCCCTTCCTCTTGGACCAACACCTGACTCCGAATAATGCATACAGTGTGCTCCATCTTGTAGATGACCAGAATTGTCACGCTGAGAATGGCATCGCCAGTGCTAAAGATCTTCGTTGATATTTGTAAACTGTGTAGAAGGGTGCATAGGTCCTTGATCTGACACCACTCCAGCAGCGTGATCTGCACCACCTCTGGATCAAGTTAGCCCAGGGTATACGTCATACCGTATTTCAGCAGGGCTCTGCGGTGCTGCCACAGACGCTGAAACATGTGCAGATTCAAATTCCTGCGTGTCGGAACATCGCATTTCAGGCGTTTAACCGCCAGACCCTAAGACTTCAGGAGCGATGAAAGTTGTTGAGCTGCTGGGTGCGAAGGATGAAAGTGAGCACATAGCAGCGTGCCCGCTGCACAAGGCCATGTAGTCCGGGATGGTATTTTAAAAATTGCTGGAGAATCAGATTCAACACGTGAGCCATACAAGGCCCGTGTGTCACATTGCCCTGACGAAGGGCCGCAGACAGGTTTGCATCATTGCCGCACACGGCTGTTAAGTCACCAACGTAGTCCACTCAATCAATTTGTACTCCGGTCGCCAGGTGACACCGTGTTCCTTTCGTGCATAGTGCTGATGATGGTGGACGCAGGTTATGGTCACCCACTGGGTTGCGTTACCTTGACAGATACAGAACCACAGGCTGAATGTAGGTGGTGGGTATCTCACAGATGAAGTACCATCATTCAGCTACAACCAATGGGAAGACACCACACCCTTTTTTAGGCCCCTCCTGTCTGCAGACCACTGCCAGACAAAGCTATGAACCTCTTGTTACTGTTACCCCCAGTTCAGTTTTATGAGTTTGTGTGCTTGTTACCTGACTACTTTTCCTGCTTGCTGTTTATGTACCTCGTTGGCCGATCCGCATTTCACCTCTGCTTGTTTTCTGATTAAGTCCTGGCCATCCCATTCTGTTCGTCTTCCTCAATTAATGTTTTTGACCCTGCATGACTACTATTCTCTGGAACTGCAGCCTTCCACAGGTATTGATCAACTTGGGCCCTGTGTAATTCCAAATCACTGTATAGGGGTTAAAGGGTTTCAGGGTTCTGGGTGTCCAGCTTGGTGAGTGGCTTGCCTCTAGTCTATCCTTTACAGCCCATCTGAGTGTGTCGATCCAGGCAGGCGTTACACCGTGCCCTCTGCAGAAGGCCATGCAGGCCGGGATAGTGTTTTAAAAATTGCTGGACAACCAGGTTCAACACGTGAGCCATACAAGGCACGTGTGCCACATTGCCCTGAAGAAGGGTCGCAGACTGGTTTGCATCATTGTCGCACCCGACCTTCCCTGGCTGCTGGTTGAGTGGAGACAACCATTGATGAAACTCGGTCTCACTCTCCAGAGCTAACCGTCCACAATTCCTCAGCGGTGTCTCACATTTCCCCTACATTTCAAAGTTAACATTTGACCGCCTGATGGCCTTGAGCTCTGCTGCCAGCATAGTAAGGAGGTGTGTGGGATTCCTTGGGTGCAGTTACAACGCGGGTGGCCTGACCACACAGGGTTTGGGCTGAGGTGGAGGACCCACACGAGGTTGAGGAGGCAGAAGCAGTGGAGGAACTTGTACATACAGATGAAGGATTGACACACAAGTCGTGTGGATGGCAAGACTTGTACAGCAAACCCTTCTCCATCTCTCACCATAGTTACCCAGTGCCCAGACAGCAACATGTGACTTTCCTGTCCATGCTTACTGGTCCAAGTATCTGTGGTAAAATGCACCCTGTCACACACAGAGTTTCTCAAGGAATCGGTGAGGTTGTGTGCGACCTGCTGTGGTAGCGCGGGCACGCCTTTCTTGGAGAAGGAGTGACGACTGGCCATCGGCTCTTGGGGCACTGCAATGGGCATAAGGTCTTGAAAATCCTCGATCTCAAAAGGGTGTAAAGGCAGCCTTTCTGTTGCCAACAAGTTGCAGATGATGAAACTCAACCTCTTAGGCATGTCATGCCCTTCGAAAATCATGTAAAACACAGCGAGGGGACTCCAACCACAGTCTCCCTCGTTTCCACTAATTGTGCCACACACACCCCACTTGACTGGCATCAGTTGACCCCCCTTTTGAAAAAGAAAAAGATGCTTTCCATGAAGCACTCTCAAAAATACGCGTGCCTTTCCCGTCCCCTGGATGACCCAGGGGAAGAAAAGTCCTCTGAGAGCCATGACTTGTTCATCTTGGTTCTTTTAGAAACACAGCGAGGGGACTCCAACTACAGTCTCCCTCGTTGCCACTAATTGGGCCACACACACCCCACTTGACTGGCATCAGTTGACCCCCCTTTTGAAAAAGAAAAAGATGCTTTGCATGAAGCACTCTCAAAAATACGCGTGCCTTTCCCGTCCCCTGGATTACCCAGGGGAAGAAAAGTCCTCTGAGAGCCATGACTTGTTCATCTTGGTTCTTTTAGAAACACAGCGAGGGGACTCCAACCACAGTCTCCCTCGTTGCCACTAATTGGGCCACACACACCCCACTTGACTGGCATCAGTTCACCCCCCTTTTGAAAAAGAAAAAGATGCTTTGCATGAAGCACTATCAAAAATACGCGTGCCTTTCGCCTCCCCTGGCTGACCCAGGGAAAGAAAAGTCCTCTGAGAGCCATGTCCACATTGTCAGTGGACAGACACGTGTGCTTATCTGCCAGCAGACCCCCAGCAGCACTGAAGACAGGTTCCGAGAGAACGCTGGCTGCAGGACACGACAAGATCCCCAAGGCGTACGTGGCGAGCTCAGGCAATTTATCCAGATTGGAAGCCTAAAATGAGCAGGGCTCAAGTTGCACAGTAATGGCATCGATGTTTCCTTGCATATACTCATATATCTGTGTCTCCTCCTCTTTTTCCTTGTCCAGCTGTTTTGTTTTCGCATGAGTATATGTCCTTGTCACTTTCCCATGTGTTTGTGTTGTGTTGTGAGTTGTTTATCACCTTTTGGACACCTTTGAGGGTGTTTTCTAGGTGTTTTTATGTGTTTGTGATTGCCTGCCATTGTTTCCTATGCAGTTCGAGTTTGGTTCGTCGAACGTTCGACGAACCGAACTCGAACGGGAGCTCCGTTCGGCGAACCGACCTCGAGCCGAACCGCGACCGGTTCGCTCATCTCTACTGATCACTTAGCAGGTTTCCTGTCTTTTTTTGCTGCTTTTCTTGCTGCGTTTTTGCTGTTTTGTTTTGCTATGTTTTTAAGGATGCCAAAGTTCAGCTTTGCTTCCACCTTGCAAGCAAAGGGCATTTTGTACTTAACACACTGGTAGGGCATTGAGTTGGTCAGGCATTGCTTACTTTAACACATCACTAATTTAATTAACCTCTCAATGACAAACCCGAATTTCACTTTCCTGACTAGGTTATATATTTTTATATCTGACCAGTGTCACTATATGTACTAATAACTCTGGAAAGCCTCAACTAATCCCAGCGATTCTAAAATTGTTTTTTCATGACACATTGTACTTTATTTAAGGCCTTAAACACACTTCCGCAAAAAAAAGTCCGTATGATACGGTCCGTTTTTCGGGTCAGTGTTCCGTTTTTTTGGGGCGTTTCTCCGGTACGTATGGCATCCGTGTGATGACGTATGCGAGCCGTGTGTGCATGTGGAATGTCCGTATTGACATACAATACGTACGTGTGCAGTCCGTGTGCCGTCCGTTTTTTCAGATACGTATTTTCACATAAATAACCTTGTTAGCCCATCATAATGTGCTCCTGGTGTGTTAAATTGGTCAATTAACTACCCAATTTGTTTAGTTTGCTTAAAAAAACCTTAAAAAACATGGCTTCAGAGCTCATTCTCACATTAGACACACTCCAAAATGTCTCTCTCCAATGAAGCAACCATGTATTTGCTCTGGTTGATATCTCGGAGATTTGGGGTTAGGCAACATATGATTGAAGAAGAGCCACCACTGGAGAAAAGGATGTGGATTCACCCCCTTGGGAAGCTCAGGAAAACACATGGCCATTTTAATATTTTATTTGGCGAAATGCAGAAATTTCCACCTAAATTCCAAGCCTACTGCCATCTCACCATGAATTCATTTGACAACATCCTTGGCCTTGTGTACCATCGTTTGAAGCATCAGGACACCTCTATGCGCCTCAGCATCTCCCCTGAGGAACGACTGTTGGTGACTTTACGGTAGGTGTTGTCATGTATACTCATGCTTTATCTGTTATTTTGAAATACATGTTAAGTCGCTGAGGCATCATTTTGTTGAAATTATGTAATTTAAAATTAAGGCCTTTGTAGAAAACTTATATTGATCACATAACCACAGTGCAATTTCAAAATAAGATCTGAGAAGTCACATCTACCATTCTATCTCTACAAAAATTAAAGAAACAAGAGGCATAAATCAAACAAGCTTGTTTATTAAACACAAAAATAAATATTTTTCCAATATGGAAAGTAAAGATCACATATGTTTTCCCAACCAAAGAAATAAAAAAAAAACATACACAGTATCTCGCCAGTCATTGGATGATACAAATATTTGGTGTGAAATACAACTTACATGAATAGTCAAAGTAATGTCCTGTTTTTATTCTATTTCAGTTACCTAGCAACTGGGCAATCCATCAGCAGTCTACATTTCGAATTCTTATTGGGAAGGTCCACAATTGGCAAGATTATCCTGCATACCTGCACTGTGCTATGGGAGACCCTTAGGCATCATGTCATGCAGCTGCCTTCAACACAGGAATGGATGCACATTTCAGATGAATTTTTGGAAAAAACAGTTGTCCCAAATTGTATTGGCGCCATTGACGGAAAACACATTAGAGTGAAGAAACCACCGAACTCTGCATCAAGATATTTTAATTATCATAAGTTTTTTTCTGTAGTTATTTTGGCCATGGTAGATACAAACTACTGCTTTTTATTTGCTGATATTGGGGCCTATGGCAGTGCCTCAGATGCACGCATTTTCAGAAGCTCACGTTTAGCAAGACGATTAATGTCTGATACTGGTACTTGCCTGGTACTTGCCTGGTACTAATGGCCCTATTGTTCCTTTTGTAATGGTTGCAGATCAGGGGTTTGAATTGTCTAGGCATTTGATGCGTCCATATCCCAGAAGGGGGCTGGACAGATCAAAAGCCCTATTTAATAGAAAATTGGGCAGAGCACGTTGCTATGTTGAACGTACCTTTGGCATTTTGGCCTCAAGATGGCGCATTTATCAAACCACCATCCAACTCCAACCAACCACCGTCAAGGCTGTCATTAAAGCTACAGTAGTGTTACATAATTACTGTAGATTACATGAAAGCAATGACGAAGACATTGAGGAGTTGCCAGCTTTAAATGCACCATTTGTACAGAATGGTAGTGTTAGAACCATTGTGTCCACTTCTGGTCTACAAGTGAGGAATCAGTTTAAAGATTATTTTAGTTTAAATCGCCATAGTCAAGTATAATTTTGACATTGCTATAGTTTTTTATCACTTGCTTACATAAGCACAAACACATATGTATTACAAAAGAGAAAATGACCATACATAGGTATAATTTGTGTTTTTTTTGTTGGTTGGTTGTGTTTGTGGTCCCCATAAGCTATTGTGATATAACTATATTGCTATAACATCAGGAATTTTTGTTATTCTAAAAACAGTACTACTGAATGTACATGACTAATAAAAATATGGCAAATTGTTTTAGAAAAAATTAGTCCAGAATTATTATTTTATGTATGTATGTTATCTTTTGCAATACACCCTGTATTTTTTTTTTTTAAAAAAACCATTTTGTCAGGGACATTAGCCCTTACAAAACACCATACTTTATTATGCAATAATGTCACGCAAACATAATTTGTTTGACACTATTGGAATACAAGTATGGGACCAGACCATATGCAGATACTGCATAGTGGCTGGATTTTTAATAATAAAGGTGTCTGAATGTTAGTGTAGTAGTTTATGTGCGTGCATTTTTTCCCTAAACTCAGTTTATTCTAATGGATGGTCCAAACAACATGTCCAGAGCAAGGCATCATTCTAACAGGCAGGTATTGTTTTTGAAGTGATAGAGTAATTTCTATAGAATTTTTGTAAAGGAAAACAAAAATATGACCACATGCATATAGAGTAAGTAATGTGTTACATTTTGATATGTTTTCCCACCAGCAATACCCTAGAAAACATTCCAAAATGTAAAATAATACATACAATCACATTATGATTCAACTAAATCCTCTAGGCTAGTGATGTTTTCCTGTGTAGGCTCCATTGCATTGACATCTACAGAATATGTTTGCTGCACAACAGTAGATGTTATAGTGAGTGACTGATCAGTGTTTCCACTAGTAACAGTTGTTGTACTTGGAACAAATAATGATGCAGTTGTTTGAGCAGATGGAAGACCAAGTGTAGGTGGTACATATTGATGTGTTGGAGGAGGCTGAGTATGTGTGTATGTGAAGTTAGTTGGGTAAGTCTGTTGTTGAAAGTACTGTTGTTGTGGATTATTAGGAACATGGTAGGCTGTTGGTTGTTGAAACATTTGAGGTAGTCTTTGAACATTACTAACAATACTAGGATAGTTAAAAGAGGTTTGCATTGGTGTTTGTTGGGGTACTTGTGGGACAAATGTTGGCTGTTGAGATGTCCTTTGTGTCATTAATGTACTTGTTTGGTGTGGGACAAGTGTTGGCCTAATTTGTACATCAGTTACCATAGAAGAAAATGGACACTGTATATGTGTTTGTTGCACTACAGGATTAAGTTGAAAATTAGAGAAATGTTCTTCTGTTTGGGTTTCCACAGTTTGTTGAGTTGTGTTTGTGTGTGGACCACGTGGATTGGCTCTCCATTGTTCTATCACTTCAAAACAATAAATGGGTTCTGGCTCACGTTGGGTAGCAGATCTTAGTGTTATTAAGGACGCCCTCAATCTGTCCTGCCTATCAGGTGCAACCAATGCAAGAGAGGGAGAAAGGGAGCGGCAAAATCTCTCTCTATCACTCTCTGGTATCAGTGAATTCATCATGTGTATAATTCTGGTATCAATGATATCTAGCAGGGAACGTAAATCTTCATAACGCCTATGTCAGCGACCACGGATAGATTGGGCTACTGTGCGCATGGTATTAGTTGATATTCTTGGCTGTGTGCCTGCATGTTGCTGTGGACTACTCTCCGCAAGAACTGGTGAAGGGCCACTTTGTTGCCCTGTAGACTGGCCTGCAATTACATTAGTGGATTGACTTGTTCCCAAACCCAAATCAGAGGACATTTCTTCTGCGTCTGGCTGGCTGGTGTTGGGGATTGTTGGTGGTTGATATGAGTTTGGCTCCATCTCAGAAGCAGAGGTCGCTGTTAATACTGCTGACTGGGCTTCCTCACTATCTTCCAGATTATACTCTGTACTTTGATGACAAAAAAAAAAATTAATGTGTGCCTTTTAAAAAAAAACACCATGTGATGTAATGGTTTCAACTTACTTTGGTACTTCCATAATGGGCATAAGGAAGCTCAGTTTTTCATAATGGACATATTTTTTCTTTTTTGCAGCGGCAGCTGTGGTGGCCACTGGGTTATACTCTCTTCTGAACTGGTCACGGGCTGAGCGCCATCGCCGTTTGACAAGATCCACTGTTTAAAAAAAAATACATTGTAAAATAAGGTCACAAATTCTAACAATTATAGATTTAAAAAATTAGACATTAGTCTTGTATTGCAGCAATTGGTAAAAATAGGAACACACATCCATGTGTATGAAAGCAACAACCTATAACACTCATATAGTGACATAATAACACAATAAGCATGAGAAAGAAAACAAGGTCACCAGTAAAAATCTTAAACCACTGATTAATCATTTATCTCCTTTTAAATGTTAAAAAAAAACAAAAAAAAAACAACCTACAGAAAGCCATGAGAAACAAAATGACTACTAACCCATGAAGTGCCATATGTTCCACATAGATTTTCCATTATACACTACACATTACTGTTACCATTTCAGACATGGTGACACCAAGGAACATGCATAATAAACCAAACATAGAAATACAACTCAAAATGTATAGATATTTCACAGCACATTTGCAATAGAAAAAGCACAGAAATGCAAACCAAAAAAACCCCCACACATGTTTAATAGTGGCTTGACCACCCTGAAATGCCTTTTGTACATGCATAAAATGCTTTGCAGGCCACATATACACATGCTGACATTACTAGTAAATAGAGTTGAGCGCGGTTCGAGGTTCTCCAGTTCGTGGCTCGAGTGATTTTGGGGGCTGTTCTAGATCGAACTAGAACTCGAGCTTTTTGCTAAAGCTCGATAGTTCTAGATACGTTCGAGAACGGTTCTAGCAGCAAAAAGCAGGGCTTTTTACAGCTACAGTGTGCAGGAGCCATCGCTGGCAGCCTGCCAGAAGCTGGTAACCAAGATAAACATCGGGTATCCAAGCAAAGCACTTTGGTTAGTAACCCGATGTTTATCCTAGTTACGTGCAGGAAGCCCACACTTCCCGGCTCAGCTCACTCCGCCCCCTCCTGCACGCGGCATGTACACACACACTCACACACACACACACACACACACACACACACACGTCCCCAGCCATGCAGTCCACGACACTGACATCCTCCTGGCACTCTGCACACATGGTCCTGCTCGACTTACCTGCGGTGATGAAGTCCCGACCTCAGCGCTGTCACTGTCCTCCATGGCCGCCGCTTGTCACATCACCTTCTCTCGCTTCCGACCCGAGACTAACTAGCGGTGACGTCACGGGCCTCTCGCGATACTTGGCTGTGAAGGCGGCGGTCATTGAACTCAGTGACAGGTGCTGTCAGCAGTGCAGGAGATCAGCGCAGGTAATGTACCTCGCTGACAGCAGCACTTGTCATCCCCTGCAGTGACCTGGGCTGACCCATTGATGTTAGCTCAGGTCACTGCACTGCTCTCCCAGCCAATGGGGAACATCCTGCTCTTCATTGACTGGGACAGTGTGGATCGTCATGGCAACCCCTTGGATTACACCAGACCTGGATTTGTTTTTCTTTCTAATAAATTGGTTAAAAAGGGAATGTATTGGGGAGTGTTTTTTCAAATAAAAATGTGTTTGTCGTCTATTTTTTTTTTATTACTGACTGGGTTGGTGATGTCGGGTATCTGATAGATGCCTGACCTCACCAACCCCAGGGCTTGGTGCCAGGTGACATTACACATCTGGTATTAACCCCATATATTACCCCGTTTGCCACCGCACCAGGGTAAGGGATGAGCTGGGGCGAAGCACCAGGATTGGCGCATCTAATGGATGCGCCACTTCTGGGGCGGCTGCGGCCTGCTATTTTTAGGCTGGGGAGAGTCCAATAACCATGGACCTCCCTAGTCTGAGAATATCAGACCCCAGATGTCTGCTTTACCTTGGCTGGTGATCCAATTTTGGGGGGACCCCTACGTGTTTTTTTTTTTAAATTATTTATTTAATTTAAAATAACAGCGTGGGGTGCCCTCAGTTTTGGATTACCAGCCAAGGTGAGGCTGCCAGCTGTGGTCTGCAGGCTGCAGCCGTCTGCTTTAGCCTAGCTGGCTACAAAAATAGGGGGAACCCTACGTCATTTTTTTTTTCATTTTTTTGGCTAAATACAAAGCTAAGCACCCCTTAGTGCCACATGAAAGGCACCAAAGGGTGCAAAATTACAAAATGCAGGAGAGTGGGACATTATGTGTCTTTTTGCCATTATAATGACAGAAAAGACTGATATGAAGTGTACAAGCACAGGAAAATCACCAGAGCGCTCTATGCTGTGAAAAGCAGTAGAAAATGGCACTGGAGTGAACATGTGACCGCCTCATGTAGGTTGAAGCTAAGGATCCTGGGTAAATTTATGTATTTTCCCTCCTTCAGTTTTTTTGCAGTACACAAAAAAAAACGGAAGGCACACGGATGACAAACAGATGACATACGGACCATCTACGGAACGGAAACGGATGCCACACGGATGCACTCGTGAAAAAAAACGGACTATTTTTTGCAGACCACAAAAATGGATCGGTCGTGTGAATGTAGCCTTATTCTGATCTGCCGTTTATAAACAGCAGGCAGAAATAAGTGAATAACGCCCCCAGTGTCAGAAAATCTCCGGGGTTTCAGGGCTAGCTGAGACCCTGGAGATCATGATTCAGGACGGTTTTTCCGGTCCCCGCTCACGTGATCACAGGTATACACCGTATACCGATGATCATGTTACAGTAAATGACAGCGCCGGTAAAAAATTATTTATCTCCCATCTGGCATGAACAAACATGATAAATCTCCTCCCCGGTCCCCCGGTGTCGCCAAAGTGCCCCCCCTGATGCCCTCCCAGAAATCCAAGATGGCCGCGCGCACAGCAGCGCGCCGGCCGCATTCACCCTACTCCTCTAATTTCTGCCGCATGTGCCATGACACGTGCGACAGAAAACTCCTCCCCAGGCCCTGCCAGGTCACCTTCACAATAGACGCTGCCACATGCACAGAACGGCTGTCAGCTCAGCTTCCTGTGTTCAGACACAGTGAGTGGTGGTTATGCATCTGTAAGCTAAATGGGTGGCACGGTGGCTCAGTGGTTAGCACTGCAGTCTTGCAGCGCTGAGGTCCTGGGTTCAATTCTCACCAAGGGCACCATCTGCAAGGAGTTTGTATGTTGTCCCCGTGTTTGCGTGGGTTTCCTCCCATACTCCAAAGACATACAGCGCTATGGAATTAATAACGCTATATAAATGAATAAATTATTATTATTACTGCAATGCCCTGCTCATGAGGTAAGGAACATAATTGATCAGGAGAGCTATATACTACATTTCCAAATAGAGGGATTTGCTTTTATAGTTTCCCTGCTGAACGACTACCAAACATGAGAGTCCGTTATACGCCACAAGAAAACACATCTAAATAGCGAGCTCTGTTGTTAAGTATTCATTCAGCTGGATAACTGGACTTAAAGGGGTATTCCATCTCTAAGATCCTATCCCCAATATATAGTAGGTGGAATAGCAATAATATCAGCAAATACCAATATTTGGAAAAGTAGAATAGTTCTCCTGATTAGGCATGCGCTTACCTCATGAGCAGGGCATTGCAGCTTTGGTAGCAACCATTACGACATGGACTCTGCTGCTGTGGACCCGGGGAGAGTGAGTGCAGATTCATTGCACCCACACTCCTCACTAGAGTTGAGCGCGGTTCGTGGTTCGTGGTTCTCCAGTTCGCGGCTCGAGTGATTTTGGGGCATGTTCTAGATCGAACTAGAACTCGAGCTTTTTGCAAAAGCTCGGTAGTTCTAGAAACGTTCGAGAACGGTTCTAGCAGCCAAAAAACAGCTAAATCATAGCTTGGTTTCTGCTGTAATAGTGTAAGTCACTCTGTGAATCAAACTATTATCACATTTCAGTGTATAGTGTGCGTGAACAGCGCCTTCAGATCACTGCTGTTTCTATAATGGCGATCGCCATTTTTTTTTTTTTTTTTTCTTGTCTTCCTTCCCTAAGCGCGCGCGTCTTGTGGGGCGGGCCAGCATGTCAGCCAATCCCAGACACACACACAGCTAAGTGGACTTTGAGCCAGAGAAGCAACGGCATGTGTGATAGGATCTGCATGTCACATGTCCCTGCATTATAAAACCGGACATTTTCTTCACGGACGCCATTATCTGCCTTCTGCGTCTTTGGTGTCAGACATCACTGTCGCAGCTCCGTCTTCCTGAGTCCTATAGCCGATACAGCTGTATGCGCTGCATACACAGCGTTAGACAGCTTAGGGAGAGCACTTTATAGCAGTCCTTTTAAGGGCTCCAACCGGCAGGGTCAGAGAGCCATAGGTGACAGGTCCTGCAAACAGCAACAGCGTCTGTGTAGCCCAGGTCAGGGATTTCCTACCTGCATTTCACCATTAGGAGGGAATAGAAAGGCAGTCTTCCATTCCTCTACCCAGAGCACCACAATCCTGCCACTGTACCCTCTTGTCCTCTGCACACTCCAACTGATAACTAAGCCATTATACTAGCAAACACTCAGTGTACCTAGTGGCATCCTATACGTGGCTATTGGACTTTGCTATAGTCCCACTAGTGCAAAGACATTTGCAGAGCGCGTCTGCCTGCATTGCACACTACAACTCATTCTAACCAAGCCATTATACTAGCAAACACTCAGTGTACCTAGTGGCATCCTATACGTGGCTATTGGACTTTGCTATAGTCCCACTAGTGCAAAGACATTTGCAGAGCGCGTCTGCCTGCGTTGCACACTACAACTCATTCTAACCAAGCCATTATACTAGCAAACACTCAGTGTACCTAGTGGCATCCTATACGTGGCTATTGGACTTTGCTATAGTCCCACTAGTGCAAAGACATTTGCAGAGCGCGTCTGCCTGCGTTGCACACTACAACTCATTCTAACCAAGCCATTATACTAGCAAACACTCAGTGTACCTAGTGGCATCCTATACGTGGCTATTGGACTTTGCTATAGTCCCACTAGTGCAAAGACATTTTCAGAGCGCGTCTGCCTGCGTTGCACACTACAACTCATTCTAACCAAGCCATTATACTAGCAAACACTCAGTGTACCTAGTGGCATCCTATACGTGGCTATTGGACTTTGCTATAGTCCCACTAGTGCAAAGACATTTGCAGAGCGCGTCTGCCTGCGTTGCACACTACAACTCATTCTAACTAAGCCATTATACTAGCAAACACTCAGTGTACCTAGTGGCATCCTATACGTGGCTATTGGACTTTGCTATAGTCCCACTAGTGCAAAGACATTTGCAGAGCGCGTCTGCCTGCGTTGCACACTACAACTCATTCTAACCAAGCCATTATACTAGCAAACACTCAGTGTACCTAGTGGCATCCTATACGTGGCTATTGGACTTTGCTATAGTCCCACTAGTGCAAAGACATTTGCAGAGCGCGTCTGCCTGCGTTGCACACTACAACTCATTCTAACCAAGCCATTATACTAGCAAACACTCAGTGTACCTAGTGGCATCCTATACGTGGCTATTGGACTTTGCTATAGTCCCACTAGTGCAAAGACATTTGCAGAGCGCGTCTGCCTGCGTTGCACACTACAACTCATTCTAACCAAGCCATTATACTAGCAAACACTCAGTGTACCTAGTGGCATCCTATACGTGGCTATTGGACTTTGCTATAGTCCCACTAGTGCAAAGACATTTGCAGAGCGCGTCTGCCTGCATTGCACACTACAACTCATTCTAACCAAGCCATTATACTAGCAAACACTCAGTGTACCTAGTGGCATCCTATACGTGGCTATTGGACTTTGCTATAGTCCCACTAGTGCAAAGACATTTGCAGAGCGCGTCTGCCTGCGTTGCACACTACAACTCATTCTAACCAAGCCATTATACTAGCAAACACTCAGTGTACCTAGTGGCATCCTATACGTGGCTATTGGACTTTGCTATAGTCCCACTAGTGCAAAGACATTTGCAGAGCGCGTCTGCCTGCGTTGCACACTACAACTCATTCTAACCAAGCCATTATACTAGCAAACACTCAGTGTACCTAGTGGCATCCTATACGTGGCTATTGGACTTTGCTATAGTCCCACTAGTGCAAAGACATTTGCAGAGCGCGTCTGCCTGCGTTGCACACTACAACTCATTCTAACCAAGCCATTATACTAGCAAACACTCAGTGTACCTAGTGGCATCCTATACGTGGCTATTGGACTTTGCTATAGTCCCACTAGTGCAAAGACATTTGCAGAGCGCGTCTGCCTGCGTTGCACACTACAACTCATTCTAACCAAGCCATTATACTAGCAAACACTCAGTGTACCTAGTGGCATCCTATACGTGGCTATTGGACTTTGCTATAGTCCCACTAGTGCAAAGACATTTGCAGAGCGCGTCTGCCTGCGTTGCACACTACAACTCATTCTAACCAAGCCATTATACTAGCAAACACTCAGTGTACCTAGTGGCATCCTATACGTGGCTATTGGACTTTGCTATAGTCCCACTAGTGCAAAGACATTTGCAGAGCGCGTCTGCCTGCGTTGCACACTACAACTCATTCTAACCAAGCCATTATACTAGCAAACACTCAGTGTACCTAGTGGCATCCTATACGTGGCTATTGGACTTTGCTATAGTCCCACTAGTGCAAAGACATTTGCAGAGCGCGTCTGCCTGCGTTGCACACTACAACTCATTCTAACCAAGCCATTATACTAGCAAACACTCAGTGTACCTAGTGGCATCCTATACGTGGCTATTGGACTTTGCTATAGTCCCACTAGTGCAAAGACATTTGCAGAGCGCGTCTGCCTGCGTTGCACACTACAACTCATTCTAACCAAGCCATTATACTAGCAAACACTCAGTGTACCTAGTGGCATCCTATACGTGGCTATTGGACTTTGCTATAGTCCCACTAGTGCAAAGACATTTGCAGAGCGCGTCTGCCTGCGTTGCACACTACAACTCATTCTAACCAAGCCATTATACTAGCAAACACTCAGTGTACCTAGTGGCATCCTATACGTGGCTATTGGACTTTGCTATAGTCCCACTAGTGCAAAGACATTTGCAGAGCGTGTCTGCCTGCGTTGCACACTACAACTCATTCTAACCAAGCCATTATACTAGCAAACACTCAGTGTACCTAGTGGCATCCTATACGTGGCTATTGGACTTTGCTATAGTCCCACTAGTGCAAAGACATTTGCAGAGCGCGTCTGCCTGCGTTGCACACTACAACTCATTCTAACCAAGCCATTATACTAGCAAACACTCAGTGTACCTAGTGGCATCCTATACGTGGCTATTGGACTTTGCTATAGTCCCACTAGTGCAAAGACATTTGCAGAGCGCGTCTGCCTGCGTTGCACACTACAACTCATTCTAACCAAGCCATTATACTAGCAAACACTCAGTGTACCTAGTGGCATCCTATACGTGGCTATTGGACTTTGCTATAGTCCCACTAGTGCAAAGACATTTGCAGAGCGCGTCTGCCTGCGTTGCACACTACAACTCATTCTAACCAAGCCATTATACTAGCAAACACTCAGTGTACCTAGTGGCATCCTATACGTGGCTATTGGACTTTGCTATAGTCCCACTAGTGCAAAGACATTTGCAGAGCGCGTCTGCCTGCGTTGCACACTACAACTCATTCTAACCAAGCCATTATACTAGCAAACACTCAGTGTACCTAGTGGCATCCTATACGTGGCTATTGGACTTTGCTATAGTCCCACTAGTGCAAAGACATTTGCAGAGCGCGTCTGCCTGCGTTGCACACTACAACTCATTCTAACCAAGCCATTATACTAGCAAACACTCAGTGTACCTAGTGGCATCCTATACGTGGCTATTGGACTTTGCTATAGTCCCACTAGTGCAAAGACATTTGCAGAGCGCGTCTGCCTGCATTGCACACTACAACTCATTCTAACCAAGCCATTATACTAGCAAACACTCAGTGTACCTAGTGGCATCCTATACGTGGCTATTGGACTTTGCTATAGTCCCACTAGTGCAAAGACATTTGCAGAGCGCGTCTGCCTGCGTTGCACACTACAACTCATTCTAACCAAGCCATTATACTAGCAAACACTCAGTGTACCTAGTGGCATCCTATACGTGGCTATTGGACTTTGCTATAGTCCCACTAGTGCAAAGACATTTGCAGAGCGCGTCTGCCTGCGTTGCACACTACAACTCATTCTAACCAAGCCATTATACTAGCAAACACTCAGTGTACCTAGTGGCATCCTATACGTGGCTATTGGACTTTGCTATAGTCCCACTAGTGCAAAGACATTTGCAGAGCGCGTCTGCCTGCGTTGCACACTACAACTCATTCTAACCAAGCCATTATACTAGCAAACACTCAGTGTACCTAGTGGCATCCTATACGTGGCTATTGGACTTTGCTATAGTCCCACTAGTGCAAAGACATTTGCAGCACGTCTGCCTGCGTTGCACACTCCAACTAATTATAACTAAGTTGCATTGTCAGGGATATTTATTCTTTATTATTCTGCTGTTAATAAAGCTAGACCACCACTGCAATCTTCACCACCTCTCAATTTTTACTACCACATTTTCAGTCCACAATCTTGTCGCAATCAACATGAGTGGCAAAATGACAGATGCTGGTGGAAAGGGGAAGAGGCGTGGTGGAAAAGGCAAAAAAGGTTTTGTCCGTGGGGAAGGTGGCAAAGCTCCATTATCATCTGCTGAAGATAGACCATCTACCAGCAAAAGTAAGATGTCTACTACTTACCGTGGACAATCCGATGTGCTCCCTTTTTTACGGACACGAACAACAGGAAGAAAGGTAGATGATGGGCAAAAAAGGAAAATGCTTGAATGGATCTCAAGTGGTCCAACAAGTGCCCTCTCAGCCACTTCAAGTACCGCATCCAAAAAACACCAGTCCTCTGAGTTGTCATCCCAATCACACTTGATTTCTCCCAGCTCTGAAGTCTCCATCAGCCCTGCACAGTATGGTGGAACTGAGATGGCTGAGTCTGCAGAGCTGTTCAGTCACACTATAGCCTGGGAATCAGAGGTCTGCTCCCAAGCTACAGTGAGTACAGAACAGGAAATGGTCTGCAGTGATGCCCAGAACCTTTGTGACTCAGATTCAGGCCGTGAGGACCAAGTTTCTGAGCATAATGTTGACCCTTTGTCACAAACTGTAACACCTGTGGTTATAGACAATGAGGAACATACTGATGAAGATGAGACGCAGATACCCGATTGGGATGACAACTTAAATATTCCGTCAGGGCAAGAAGAGGCTCGGTCTGAGGGGGAGGGGAGTGCAAACACAACAATTGATGATGACGTTCTAGATCCCACCTACTGTCAACCCCCAGTCAGGCACTCGAGGAGGTCAACAGAGGCGGTGGAGGAGGATGCAACCGACGACGAAGTTACCTTGCGCCTTCCTGGACAGAGTCGGAGCACTGGTAGCACGTCTACAACTGCATCCTCAGCCACCACTCTGCCTATGAGCATTATTCGGGGTGGATCAACAGGTCGCATGGCCTCTAAGCCTTGCCTAGCCTGGTCCTTTTTTCACATCGAAAAAGATCGCCCAACTCATGTGATATGTAACATTTGTCATGATTCTCTTAGTAGAGGTCAAAAGCTCAGCAGTTTGACAACTTCTTCCATGAATCGTCACATGAATAAATATCATAAGTCCCGGTGGGAAGCTCACCGTGCTGCAATGCGGCCTAGCGGAGCGAACCATCCACCGCCCGCCCCTTCCACTGCATCCGCGCGCTCTTCATCTTCTAGGACTGTGGGGACAGCTGCCACACCTGTTTTTCCACGCAAAACTTCCACCACTGTAACCGCAACAGGCAGTTTGCTTGTAAGGTCGTCAGTTGGTTTGGAAGGGGAAACAAGTGAGTGTGTACAGCTCTCTCAGACATCGATAGCACCAACGTTGGATGAAGGCAACATCATGTCTCCGCCTGCACTTTCCTCACAAACCTGCATTTTTCCAGGGACACCCTACTCAACACCGTCTACACACAGCAGCCAGATCTCTGTCCCTCAGATGTGGTCAAATAAAAGGCCACTTCCTCCGACCCATGACAAAGCTAAGAGGTTGACTCTATCCCTCTGTAAGCTGTTGGCTACCGAAATGCTGCCTTTCCGCCTAGTGGACACACAGGATTTTAGAGACCTTATGTCTGTCGCTGTGCCCCAGTACCAGATGCCTAGTCGCCACTACTTCTCTAAGAAAGGTGTGCCCGCGCTACACCAGCATGTCGCACACAACATCACCGCTTCCTTGAGAAACTCTGTGTGTGAACGGGTGCATTTCACCACCGATACTTGGACCAGTAAGCATGGACAGGGACGTTACATGTCGCTGACTGGGCACTGGGTAACTATGGTGATAGATGGTGAAGGGTCTGCTGCACAAGTCTTGCCGTCCCCACGACTTGTGTGTCAATCCTCTGTCTGTCCAAGTTCCGCCACTGCTTCTGCATCCTCCACCTCATCTGGGTCCTCCACCTCCGCCCCAAGCCTGCCTGGTCAGGCCACCAGCGTTCTCACTGCGCAGAAGGAATCACGCACCCCTCATTACTATGCTGGCAGCAGAGCGCAACGGCATCAGGCGGTCTTTAGCTTGACATGTCTTGGTAATAAGAGTCACACAGCTGAGGAGTTGTGGTCAGCTTTGCGGTCCGAGTTTAATAAATGGTTGTCTCCACTCAAACTGCAGCCTGGTAAGGCCGTGTGCGACAATGCTGCAAACCTGGGTGCGGCACTTCGCCTGGGCAAGGTGACACACGTACCTTGTATGGCTCACGTGTTGAACCTTGTCGTGCAGCAATTTTTAACACACTATCCCGGCCTAGATGGCCTTCTGAACAGGGCACGAAAACTGTCAGCTCACTTCCGCCGTTCAAGCGCCGCAGCAGAGCGACTTGCATCGCTCCAGAAGTCTTTCGGCCTGCCGGTTCATCGCCTGAAATGCGATGTGGCGACACGCTGGAATTCAACTCTCCACATGTTACAGCGACTGTGGCAGCACCGCAGAGCCCTGGTGCAATACGTCATGACGTATAGCCTGGGCCAACGAGATGCAGAGGTGGGGCAGATCACCCTGATGGAGTGGTCTCAGATCAAGGACCTATGCACCCTTCTGCACAGTTTCGACATGGCGACGAATATGTTTAGCGCTGACAATGCCATTATCAGCATGACGATTCCAGTCATTTACATGCTGGAGCACACGCTAAACACTATTCGGAGTCAGGGGGTGGGACAACATGAAGGGGAGGAACTACAGGAGGATTCATATGCGCAAGGGACAACAACATCACGAAGGTCCAGACGTTCATCATCACCAACGCAGCAGGCATGGGACCATGGGGGACAGGGATCGACAAGGGCGCATAGTAGCAGGCGAAATGTTGAGCAAGGTGCAGGAGAACATGAAGAAATGGAGGACGAACTGTCCATGGACATGGAAGACTCAGCGGATGAGGGAGACCTTGGTCAAATTTCAGTTGAAAGAGGTTGGGGTCAGATGTCAGAGGAAGAAAGAACGGGTAGCACCTCTATGCCACAAACACAGCATGGACTTGGTCCGCATGGCTGCGCAAGACACATGAGTGCCTTTTTGTTGCACTACCTCCAACATGACAGTCGTATTGTCAAAATTAGAAGTGATGATGACTACTGGATTGCCACACTATTAGATCCCCGGTACAAGTCCAAATTTTGTGACATAATTCCAGCCATAGAAAGGGACGCACGTATGCAGGAGTATCAGCAGAAGCTGTTACTAGATCTTAGCTCGGCTTTTCCACCAAACAACCGTGCAGGTGCAGGGAGTGAATCTCCCAGTTGTAACTTGACAAACATGGGACGGTCTCGTCATCTTCAACAGTCTACCCGTACCAGTAGGACCTTTTCTGGTGCCGGTAACAGCAATTTTATGGAATCTTTTCATAATTTTTTTAGACCCTCTTTTGCAAGGCCACCAGAGACAACAAGTCTGACACATAGTCAACGGCTGGAGAGGATGATACAGGAGTATCTCCAAATGAACATCGATGCCATGACTGTGCAACTGGAGCCTTGCTCCTTTTGGGCTTCAAACCTACAAAAATGGCCAGAGCTCGCAACTTACGCCTTGGAGATTTTGTCGTGTCCAGCTGCCAGCGTTGTCTCTGAACGTGTATTCAGTGCTGCTGGGTGTGTGCTGACAGATAAGCGCATGCGTCTGTCCAGTGACAATGTGGACAGACTGACGTTCATCAAAATGAACAAGTCATGGATCCAGAAGGAATTTACTACCCCTGTGTCATCCTGGGGAGAGTAAATGCTTGTGGATTTGGAATGTGCTTGATGCAAATCAAAACATCCTGTTTGCAACTAGGGCCCAAGTGCTGCCACTGATGGGGTGGGTGTCTGTGTGGCCCAATTTTTGGAAAAAAGGGAGACTCCGCTTGGAGTAACCCTTGCTTGCTGTGTTTTTAAAAGAAGCCAAGATGAACAGAGCTGGGATCAGGAAAGACTTTGCTACCTACCCCGGTGTCATCCTGGGGACGGCTAAGAATAGCGTATTTTTGAATGTGCTTGATGCAAATCAAAACATCCTGTTTGCAACTAGGGCCCAAGTGCTGCCACTGATGGGGTGGGTGTCTGTGTGGCCCAATTTTTGGAAAAAAGGGAGACTCCGCTTGGAGTAACCCTTGCTTACATTGTTTTTAAAAGAAGCCAAGATGAACAAGTCATGGGTCAGCAAAGACTTTGCTACCTACCCCGGTGTCATCCTGGGGACGGCTAAGAATAGCGTATTTTTGAATGTGCTTGATGCAAATCAAAACATCCTGTTTGCAACTAGGGCCCAAGTGCTGCCACTGATGGGGTGGGTGTCTGTGTGGCCCAATTTTTGGAAAAAAGGGAGACTCCGCTTGGAGTAACCCTTGCTTGCTGTGTTTTTAAAAGAAGCCAAGATGAACAGAGCTGGGATCAGGAAAGACTTTGCTACCTACCCCGGTGTCATCCTGTGGACGGCTAAGAATAGCGTATTTTTGAATGTGCTTGATGCAAATCAAAACATCCTGTTTGCAACTAGGGCCCAAGTGCTGCCACTGATGGGGTGGGTGTCTGTGTGGCCCAATTTTTGGAAAAAAGGGAGACTCCGCTTGGAGTAACCCTTGCTTGCTGTGTTTTTAAAAGAAGCCAAGATGAACAGAGCTGGGATCAGGAAAGACTTTGCTACCTACCCCGGTGTCATCCTGGGGACGGCTAAGAATAGCGTATTTTTGAATGTGCTTGATGCAAATCAAAACATCCTGTTTGCAACTAGGGCCCAAGTGCTGCCACTGATGGGGTGGGTGTCTGTGTGGCCCAATTTTTGGAAAAAAGGGAGACTCCGCTTGGAGTAACCCTTGCTTGCTGTGTTTTTAAAAGAAGCCAAGATGAACAGAGCTGGGATCAGGAAAGACTTTGCTACCTACCCCGGTGTCATCCTGTGGACGGCTAAGAATAGCGTATTTTTGAATGTGCTTGATGCAAATCAAAACATCCTGTTTGCAACTAGGGCCCAAGTGCTGCCACTGATGGGGTGGGTGTCTGTGTGGCCCAATTTTTGGAAAAAAGGGAGACTCCGCTTGGAGTAACCCTTGCTTACATTGTTTTTAAAAGAAGCCAAGATGAACAAGTCATGGGTCAGCAAAGACTTTGCTACCTACCCCGGTGTCATCCTGGGGACGGCTAAGAATAGCGTATTTTTGAATGTGCTTGATGCAAATCAAAACATCCTGTTTGCAACTAGGGCCCAAGTGCTGCCACTGATGGGGTGGGTGTCTGTGTGGCCCAATTTTTGGAAAAAAGGGAGACTCCGCTTGGAGTAACCCTTGCTTGCTGTGTTTTTAAAAGAAGCCAAGATGAACAGAGCTGGGATCAGGAAAGACTTTGCTACCTACCCCGGTGTCATCCTGTGGACGGCTAAGAATAGCGTATTTTTGAATGTGCTTGATGCAAATCAAAACATCCTGTTTGCAACTAGGGCCCAAGTGCTGCCACTGATGGGGTGGGTGTCTGTGTGGCCCAATTTTTGGAAAAAAGGGAGACTCCGCTTGGAGTAACCCTTGCTTGCTGTGTTTTTAAAAGAAGCCAAGATGAACAGAGCTGGGATCAGGAAAGACTTTGCTACCTACCCCGGTGTCATCCTGGGGACGGCTAAGAATAGCGTATTTTTGAATGTGCTTGATGCAAATCAAAACATCCTGTTTGCAACTAGGGCCCAAGTGCTGCCACTGATGGGGTGGGTGTCTGTGTGGCCCAATTTTTGGAAAAAAGGGAGACTCCGCTTGGAGTAACCCTTGCTTGCTGTGTTTTTAAAAGAAGCCAAGATGAACAGAGCTGGGATCAGGAAAGACTTTGCTACCTACCCCGGTGTCATCCTGTGGACGGCTAAGAATAGCGTATTTTTGAATGTGCTTGATGCAAATCAAAACATCCTGTTTGCAACTAGGGCCCAAGTGCTGCCACTGATGGGGTGGGTGTCTGTGTGGCCCAATTTTTGGAAAAAAGGGAGACTCCGCTTGGAGTAACCCTTGCTTACATTGTTTTTAAAAGAAGCCAAGATGAACAAGTCATGGGTCAGCAAAGACTTTGCTACCTACCCCGGTGTCATCCTGGGGACGGCTAAGAATAGCGTATTTTTGAATGTGCTTGATGCAAATCAAAACATCCTGTTTGCAACTAGGGCCCAAGTGCTGCCACTGATGGGGTGGGTGTCTGTGTGGCCCAATTTTTGGAAAAAAGGGAGACTCCGCTTGGAGTAACCCTTGCTTGCTGTGTTTTTAAAAGAAGCCAAGATGAACAGAGCTGGGATCAGGAAAGACTTTGCTACCTACCCCGGTGTCATCCTGTGGACGGCTAAGAATAGCGTATTTTTGAATGTGCTTGATGCAAATCAAAACATCCTGTTTGCAACTAGGGCCCAAGTGCTGCCACTGATGGGGTGGGTGTCTGTGTGGCCCAATTTTTGGAAAAAAGGGAGACTCCGCTTGGAGTAACCCTTGCTTGCTGTGTTTTTAAAAGAAGCCAAGATGAACAGAGCTGGGATCAGGAAAGACTTTGCTACCTACCCCGGTGTCATCCTGGGGACGGTTAAGAATAGCGTATTTTTGAATGTGCTTGATGCAAATCTAGCTGTGAAGTGTACAACTGGGGCCCAAGTGCTGCCACTGAAGGGGTGGGTGTGTGTGGGGCCCAATTTTTGGAAAAAAGGGAGACTCCGCTTGGAGTAACCCTTGCTTGCTGTGTTTTTAAAAGAAGCCAAGATGAACAGAGCTGGGATCAGGAAAGACTTTGCTACCTACCCCGGTGTCATCCTGGGGACGGATAAGAATGGCGTATTTTTGAATGTGCTTGATGCAAATCTAGCTGTGAAGTGTACAACTGGGGCACAACTGCTGCCACTGAAGGGGTGGGTGTGTGGGGCCCAATTTTTGGAAAAAAGGGAGACTCCGCTTGGAGTCACCTTGCGGTGTTTTACATGACTTTAGAAGGGCGTGCCATGCCTATATCTGTGTGTCCTCCTCTTTTTCCTTGTCCAGCTGTTTTGTTTTCGCATGAGTACATGTCCTTGTCACTTTCCCATGTGTTTGTGTTGTGTTGTGAGTTGTTTGTCACCTTTTGGACACCTTTGAGGGTGTTTTCTAGGTGTTTTACTGTGTTTGTGATTGCCTGCCATTGTTTCCTATGGGCTCGAGTTCGGTTCGTCGAACGTTCGACGAGCCGAACTCGAGCCAGACCCCCCGTTCGGCGAACCGCCTCGAGCCGAACCGGGACCGGTTCGCTCATCTCTACTCCTCACATGAAGGGTCTGCACTCCTAGAAAATGGGGGATACGTTCCCTGAGTGTCTCCCCCCCATATTCTAGACGGTCCAGAGTCGTCGTGGGACCCCTTTATTTTTTTTCTTACAATAAATTGGTGAAAGAGGAAATGTTTTGGGGACTGTTTTTTCAAATAAATTTCTTTTGTCGATTTTTTTTTTGTTAGTACTGACAGTTTATGATGTTGGGTATCTAATAGACGCCATGACATCACAAACTGCTGGGCTTGATCTCAGGTGACTTTACAGCTAGTATCAACCCGATGTATTACCCCGTTTGCCACTGCACCAGGGCACGGGATGAGCTGGGGTGAAGCGCCAGGATTGGCGCATCTAGTGGATGCGCCACATTTGGGGTGCCTGCGGCCTGCTAATTTTAGGCTGTGAAGGCCCAATAACTATAGACCTTCCCACCCTGAGAATACCAGACCACAGCTGTCCTCTTTACCTTGGCTGGTGATCCAATTTGGGGGGGACCCTACTTTTTTTGTGTAATTATTAATATTTATAAAATAATTATAAAAAAGAGCCTGGGGGGACCTCCACATTGGATCCCCAACCACGGTAAAGCTGCCAGCTGTGGTTTTCAGGCTACAGCCGTCTGCTTTACCCTAGCTGGCTATCAAAAATGGTGGGACCCAACGTCATTTTTTTTTTAACTATTTTTTAAATAGAAAAAATTAATGGGCTTCCCTGTATTTTGATTGCCAACCAAGGTAACGGCAGGCAGATGGGGGTGGCAACCCATAGCTGTCTGCTTTATCTGCACTGAGAATCAAAAATACCGCGGAGCGCTACGTCATTTTTTATAAAGATTTATTTTTACAGCACTGTGATGTCCAGCAATCAAAATACAGGGAAGCCCATTTTGTTTTTAGTTATTTAAATAAATAATTAAAAAAAATATATATGGGCTCCCGCTGCATTTTTTGTATTGCTAGCTAAGGGTAATCCAAGCAGCTACTGGCTGCTAACCCCCACTGTTTGGTGTTATCTTCACTGGCAATGGAAAATCCAGGGAAGCATTTTTTATTTTTTTTGCCAAAAAACTACAAAAAAAGGACGTGAGCTTCGCCATATTTTGTATGCTAGCCAGGTATAGCAGGCAGGTGCTGGAAAAGTTGGATACAGCGCCAGAAGATGGCGCTTCTATGAAAGTGCCATTTTCTGAGGTGGCTGCAGACTGCAATTCGCAGCAGTGGGGCCCAGAAAGCTCAGGCCAACCTGTGCTGCGGATTCCAATCCCCAGCTGCCTAGTTGTACCTGGCTGGACACAAAAATGGGGCGAAGCCTACGTCATTTGTTTTCTAATTATTTCATGAAATTCATGAAATAATAAAAAAGGGCTTCCCTTTATTTTTGGTTCCCAGCCGGGTACAAATAGGCAACTGGGGGTTGGGGGCAGCCGTACCTGCCTGCTGTACCTGGCTAGCATACAAAAATATGGCGAAGCCCAGATAATTTTTTCAGGGAGCAAAAAACTTCTGCATACAGTCCTGGATGGAGTATGCTGAACCTTGTAGTTTTGCAGCTGCTGTCTGTCTGTATGGAGAAGAGCAGACAGCAGCTGCAGAACTACAAGGCTCAGCATACTCCATCCAGGACTGTATGCAGAAGTTTTTTGCCCACCAAAAAAATGACGTGGGCTTCGCCATATTTTTGTATGCTAGCCAGGTACAGCAGGCAGCCACGGGCTGCCTCCAACCCCCAGTTGCCTATTTGTACCCGGCTGGGAATCAAAAATATAGGGAAGCCCGTTTTTTTTAATTATTTCACTTATTTCATGAAATAATTAAAAAACAAATGACGTGGGCTTCGCCCCATTTTTGTGTTTCCAGCCAGGTACCACTAGGCAGCTGGGGATTGGAATTCACACCACAGGTTAGCCCGAGGTTTCTGGGCGCCTCTGCTGCGAATTGCAGTCCGCAGCCGCCCCAGAAAATGGCGCTCTCATAGAAGCGCCATCATCTGGCACTGTATCCAACTCTTCCAACAGCCCTGGAGCCGGGTGGCTTGTTGGGTAATCATGAGTTAATACTGGCTTTGTTTTAAACACAAGGAGGGGGGAAGGGCACCACCCACTGGGATCTCCTGGTATACTACAAGACACTAATAACGAGAAGAAAGGTATACCAAAAATGGGATCACCAGGCAAGATGTATAGCAAAATACAAATCTTTATTGTTTAGGCACAAAAACAGCACATGGCCACACATTAATTAAATAGGACACACAAATTAAAAACATTTAAAAAAGCCAAAAGGCATAGGTGCCAGGTCCGGACCCTATAATGTTAGATTGCAAGAATAAATTTCAATAACACATCCCCTGCAATGATAGCAAAATATAACAAAACTTGATCAGGATAAAAATAATAATTGCATGCACTCTCCTATAGAAAAAATCAGAGTGCCAAATTGTGATTTTTAGACAATAGGCATAAGATTTATAAACAGATGGTCATAATGTAATCCACACTAAGCATAGAGTACTATTAGTCATGTATTTCATTGGTCTAAAAACACCACAAAATTGTACGAGATACCATTACGGATATCCTATATATTCTATTTAGTAGTCTATTAGATGACAATGCAGATGGTAACGCATTAAAATAAGTGACACAATTATTAGACCTAGAATACAATAAATAAGACACCACTTAGAGTAAGAATAATATACTATGCAAGCAAACTGCATATATCTAGACAGTAACCAGTATGTTCAATAGAGATGTAAGTATATCAGGGTCACTGCCTATAGAGGACTAATAGATACCTATGAGTACTGAACAGACTAATCGGCAGTACTTGTGGTACAATGGATAGAGACCAGGGGCAAACGCCAATACATTTACCCAATCAATTGTACAATGCAGGGGGAAGAGAAAAGAGGGTCCCGCAGGGGCCCCCTTTTTCTGCCCTGAGGAAGCCACTTTTTCAAGCGGCGATACACGTGGGTTAGGGGTAACCAGGCCGGGACCCTCTTTTCTCTAATGTAATGGTATCTCGTACAATTTTGTGGTGTTTTTAGACCAATGAAATACATGACTAATAGTACTCTATGCTTAGTGTGGATTACATTATGACCATCTGTTTATAAATCTTATGCCTATTGTCTAAAAATCACAATTTGGCACTCTGATTTTTTCTATAGGAGAGTGCATGCAATTATTATTTTTATCCTGATCAAGTTTTGTTATATTTTGCTATCATTGCAGGGGATGTGTTATTGAAATTTATTCTTGCAATCTAACATTATAGGGTCCGGACCTGGCACCTATGCCTTTTGGCTTTTTTAAATGTTTTTAATTTGTGTGTCCTATTTAATTAATGTGTGGCCATGTGCTGTTTTTGTGCCTAAACAATAAAGATTTGTATTTTGCTCTACATCTTGCCTGGTGATCCCATTTTTGGTATACCTTTCTTCTCGTTATTACTGGCTTTGTTTTACTAGCCAGTATTAAGCCAGAGATTCTTAATGTCAGGCACGTTTGACCCGGCCATTAAGAATCTCCAATAAAGGGTTAAAAAAAAACACCACACAGAGAAAAAATACTTTAATAGAAATAAATGCACAGACACATTAGAGACTCCATATTTATTACCCCCTGTCAGCCCTCCACGATCCATGGTCTTCTGTCTTTCTCGTTCAACAAATGCAGCTCTGCTCCATCACTGCTGCATGGGGGAAGACGCTGCTTCCCGTGCAGCCTTTACTCCGTGAAGGCTGCACGGGAAGCAGCGTGCAGCCTTCACTCCGTGAGAGATCAGTGCTGCTGGCTGCTGGCGGTGACAGACGCGTTACCATAGCAACAGGGCTCCGATCATGTGATTCCCGGAGCCGCGGTTAGCGGTGACGTCACCGCTAACTGCGTTGCTATGGCAACAGTGATCTCCGTTAATGACCGGCTGTGTCAGCCGGTCCCTAACGGAATGGGGAGTCGACCGTGTGCTAGAGCATGTCGCCGGTATACGGCGATACACAAATGTGCACCGTGTACCGGAGAGTGCAATGACAGGTCCTACATGACGCGTCATAGTCATGTGACCAGTCTGTGGCCAATGAGATAATAGCCATGTGACTGGTCACATGGCTATTTTGACATCACGATAGGTCCTGCATCACTGCTGGCAGTGCTGGTCACCGGGAGGATTCAGCAATCATCGGATGGAATAGCGGCAGGAGACAGAGTGCAGGAGGGATCGCGGGGACCGGTAAGTGTTATGGCAATGTTTATTAACTGTATGTGTACATTTATAATGCGTTTTTATGTGTTTGTGATTGCCTCCCATTATATCCTATTGGTTCGAGTTCGGTTCGTCGAAAGTTCGCCGAACTGAACTCGAACGAGACCTCCGTTCGACGAACCGAACTCGAGCCGAACCACGGCCAGTTCGCTCATCTCTACTAGTAAACTGCAATGAATACTTCAAAAGGCCAAAAAAATACACTCTCCTGTTTGTGAGTCTCCAGTGTATCTCAAAATGAGTCAGGCCCATTAATACATGCCAAACATACTATACAAATATGTTTCTAATCTGCCTACAGAATGTGCACATGTAGGTATGTTGAGGAGAGCCATAAGATGAAATACTTAATTAACCTCTTGACAAGGGATTGTGGGAAATATGTCGATTTGCCTTACATAATTCAGGTTTCAGATCATATACATGACACAGATATAAAGGTGGCTGTCATTGCCTGTTTCTCCACACCTTGCCTGGAATGCAAGGAATGTCCAGGTGTAAGAAGATACCATATAAGAGAAGACCAACCCAAAGATCAGATGACATTACAGACCAAACCATCCAGCATGGATCCACCAGATGACGTCCCTTCCATCACCATTACCATGGATCCATCCAATGATGTCATAGACCCGCTGTCAGACTTCCGGGATTTCCAGTTCTCTTTTGAAAGAGCTTGCCCTCTGTTAACATGGAGTTTGCTGTTCTGTTGCCCTACTTCCTGTCCACCTGTTTAAAAGGCCGCCCCTAAGCTTAGTCCAGTGCCTGAGTATACTGCTTGCTGTGTACTCCTGCTTTGCTGCTCTTGGTTCCTGATTGACATTTTGGATCCTTCTGAAAAACAACCGACACCGACTCTGGACTTCACCCGGTCTCATCAAGCTGTGCCCGGACTCCGTCTGCCGTCTTTGGTCAGCACTTCTGCCCGGTTCCTTCCGGTTCGTAACCACTCTGGACTCTCATCCCGTGCGGACATTTTTGGACTATACCTATTGCCCTTTGTGTCCCGGCTGCTGCGCATTTAGGCCTTCTGGGGTGATTGCCAGACAGTCCCTGTATAGGGGTTCGCTCTTGGTGGTCTCCCTGGGGGAGTCCGGTGCGTGGCCCCGGGAATTCCCTTCGCTCCGATCCTGGAAGGTATTTCCTGTGTTTATTGTTCTACTGTGTTTTGTTCCGTTTATGTACCTATCGTTGGTTACATATTATAAACATCTCTGCACCAAGAACTCGTCTCTGGTTGTCATTGCCCTAACGCTATCGAAATCCTCAGTACATACAATAGTATTACATTATACTCAGGCCATAAAAGGATTTCGCTGGGGCAATGACTGAGACACGAGTGGATCAGCTTTTTTCCATGATTAACTCATTGCAGCAGGAGATGGAGGCAGTGCAAACTAAGCTTAGAGATGTGGAGGTACAGCTGGGCCATGATCACCAGGTACTGGGTCCGGCTATTCAGGATTTGCGAACCAGAGTGGAGGCTCAGGAGGCCGTCCCCACTACGTCCGTATCAGCTGCCGGTATGCCTAGGTTACCCCCATTTCGTTTCAGTGGTGATCGTAGTCAGTTTCGTGGATTTGTTAACCAGTGTATACTGTTTTTTGATGTACATGCTGATTATTACCGTTCTGACCGGTCAAAAGTGTTATGTATAATCATGTTGTTAACCTCACGAGCACTGACTTGGGCTAATCCTATGATAGAGAATCGGGATATCTGTTTAAATCACCTGGATGACTTTCTGACCGCAATGGCGCAAATGTTTGATGATCCGAATCGCCGTGCTACCACTGAATCGGCTCTCCTTTCCTTACGTCAGGGAAAGCGGTCTGTCGTTGAATACGCCACTGAGTTCAAGAGGTTAGTGGTAGACACCGACTGGGGAAACAATGCGTTATTGTCAGTTTTCAGAAAAGGTTTGTCCGGTACCATCAAGGACGAGTTAGCTCGTTCCGAATCTCCAGGGGATTTTGAACTGTTTCTCCAACACTGTGTGCGTATTGATACCCGCTTGACGGAACGTAGACAAGAAAAATGGGCAGCTGTAAACCGGGTAACCAACTTTGCGTTTCCTTCCAGAGAACCCGCTCTCAGGACGCCACGGGAGGCCGAGGATGTTCCTATGCAAGTGGACTCTCTGCAAAAGCGAGAGACCAACGAACGTCGTGAACACCGGCTCCGTGAGCGTTTGTGTTTCTATTGCGGTCAATCGGACCATTTCCTGATTGACTGCCCAAGACGTCCAAATCGCCCAAATAAGGTATTGGCAGCCATGGCAGAGTGTGACAACACGGACGCAGAGTCCGATATCTCTGAGGCAAGTGGACACCTGGATGCGGTATTTCCCTTGACTGTCATGTCAACATCACCTAAGGACTCAGAAGGGAAATACACCCATTGCTCGCTTCCCATTCAGATACGGTGGGAGGGACAGTTAATACCTACATCTGTTATGATAGACTCTGGGGCAGGGGGAAATTTCATGGACTCTTCTTTTGCCAGGAAACACGGTATCCGGACTCAACAAAGATCCTCACCGGTTACCATGGAGACGGTAGACGGATCTCCGTTAGTTTCTGGACCAGTTGATCGGGAAACAGTACCCCTAGAATGTGTGATGAAGCCAGGTCAGCAGGAGACCCTTGTTTTCATGTTGATTTCTTCTCCCCATTTTCCGATTATCTTAGGAATTCCGTGGCTACGGTCTACAAATCCAGTCATCGATTGGGAGACTAAGGAAATATCCTTCCCACCGCAGAGTGGTCCGACCATTAGTCCAACTGTACCGGTTCCAGTAACACCGAATGCGGAGGGCACTGTACAGGTACCTGTTCTACCCCCGGTTTATCATGACTTCGCTGATATATGCGACAAAAGAAAAGCAGATCGGCTTCCCCCGCATAGACCGTATGATTGTCCCATAGACTTACTCCCAGGGGCGGAGATCCCGTTTGGTCATGTCTACCCGTTGGCGGCACCTGAGTTAGAAGCACTAAAGGATTACATCGATGAAAGTCTAGCCAAGGGATTTATTCGCCCTTCTACCTCACCAGCAGGGGCACCCATCTTTTTCGTGAAAAAGAAAGAGGGGACTCTGAGACCTTGTATTGACTACCGGGAACTAAATAAGATAACCATCCGGAACCGGTATCCGTTACCGTTGATTCCTGAGCTATTGGAGAGAGTCCAACAGGCAAAGATATTCACTAAATTGGATCTCCGTGGGGCATATAATCTACTCCGCATACGTCCCGGAGACGAGTGGAAGACAGCATTCAGATGCCGGTATGGACATTATGAGTATCTAGTGATGCCTTTTGGACTTTGTAACGCTCCTGCGGCTTTCCAACACCTAGTCAACGATATTTTTAGGGATATAATGGACCAATTCATGGTGATATACCTGGATGATATCTTGATCTTTTCTGATTCCCTACAGGAACACCAGGAGCACGTCAAGACAGTACTTACCCGTCTGAGGGATAACCACCTGTATATTAAACTGGAGAAGTGCGAATTCCATTGCTCACAAATACAATTTTTAGGATATGTCATCTCTCCTCAGGGACTGAATATGGAGTCTGGCAAGATACAAGCAATTCTAGACTGGCCGGAACCGGGAAACATCAAGGAGGTACAACGCTTTGTCGGTTTTGCCAACTTTTACAGACGCTTTATCCGTAACTTTTCAGAGATCGTCCGTCCTATCACTCTGTTAACCAAGAAAGGACAGAAGTTTGTGTGGTCCGCCCAGGCCCAGGAAGCTTTTAATCGTCTCAAGGTTTGTTTTACCTCAGCGCCAATACTAATACACCCGAATCCCGCTCTCCCCTTTATTGTGGAAGTCGACGCTTCCGATTATGCATTAGGGGCTATCCTTTCCCAAAGGACTGGGGACAAGAGTCTCTTGCATCCGTGTGCTTTCTTTTCTCGCCGGTTTCCCCCTGCAGAAAAGAACTATGACATTGCGGACAAGGAATTGTTGGCGATTATTTCAGCTTTTAAGGAATGGAGACACCACTTACAGGGAGCTGCGCAGCAAGTGATAGTACTCACAGATCATCGTAACCTGGAATTTCTTAAGTCTGCCAGGTGCCTGTCTCCACGGCAAGCCCGTTGGAGCTTATTCCTTAACCAGTTCAATTTTATCGTTACATACCGTCCAGGTTCACGTAATGGGAAAGCCGATGCCTTGTCCCGAATCCACGCCATGGACTCCGTGCCTGGAACCCCGTCTCAGACCGTGTTATCAGATGCCAATTTCGTTGGAGTAATCCAGGACCAGGACTTGTGGAAGGACATCAAGCTGGCCTATGATGGTGACGTATTTCTTGCTGCCCCCCCGAATGATGTGACTCTTGTTCTTCGGAATGGTGTGTGGTTGAGAGAGCGACGTATTTATGTCCCGGAGGCCGTAAGACTTCGGGTACTCAAGTTGGTCCATGACTCCGTGTTGGCTGGTCATAGGGGGGTACAGAAGACGCAGGAATTTCTGAGTCGTTTTTTCTGGTGGCCTACCTGTTTAAAGGATGTAAAAGACTATGTCCACTCATGTGTGGTTTGTGCCCGGTGCAAGGTCCCTCGTGTGGCTCCTACGGGACTCCTTCAACCGTTACCCGTTCCATCTCGCCCTTGGGGATCCATCTCAATGGATTTTATTGTGGAGTTGCCAGTCTCAGGCGGTCACAATACCATTTTAGTGGTGGTGGATCGGTTGACAAAAGCTGCTCACTTTATCCGTGTACCGGTCTTCCCTCAGCCGCAGAGACAGTGGATTTGGTTATCCAGAATATATTCCGATTGCATGGGGTACCAGATGAGATCATCTCTGACCGGGGCGTGCAGTTCACGTCTAAGTTCTGGAAGGGGTTTTGTTCGGCACTCCAGATTGATGTCTGTTTGTCTTCTGCATACCATCCTCAGACAAATGGGCAAACCGAACGGACTAATCAAACCCTGGAACAGTACCTCCGATGTTATGTCAGCCATCTGCAGGACGATTGGTTGAAGATGCTTCCTTTGGCGGAGTTCTCGTATAACAACACTCAGAGCAGCTCCACTAAGGTAACGCCCTTTTTCGCTAACTTGGGTTACCATCCGAATGTTTTGCCTAGGTCACCGGTTGCGGTTTCGGTGCCAGCGGTGGAGGACAGATTGACGGAGCTACGACAGAATCTGGAGGTTTTAAAGGACACTGTGGCTTCGGCTCAGGAGCGTTACAAGAAGTCGGCAGACACTCACCGGAAACAGGCACCCATGTATAAGGTAGGGGACTCGGTGTGGTTATCCACCAAAAACCTGACATTTGGTGTTCCTTCGCAGAAGCTGGGACAGAAATTCATCGGTCCGTTTAAGATCACCGGGATCGTGAGCCCTGTGGCCTGTCGGCTGAGGTTGCCGCACCATTTAAAGGTACACCCGGTCTTTCATGTTTCTCTACTCAAACCCGTTTCCCCTAATACGTTTCATGGTCGTATCGTGCCTCCTCCTCCGCCTGTGATGGTTGACGGCGAGGAGCAGTTCGTGGTTGAGGACATTATTGACTCCCGGCTCCATCGGCATCGGCTTCAGTATCTGGTACGTTGGCAGGGGTACTCCCCCGAGGACGATTCCTGGGAACCTGTGGGTAACATTCGGGCGCCCCGGAAGGTTGCTCAGTTTCATCGGCGGTACCCGGACAAGCCAGGCCCTGATCCGTCCTGAGGCCGTTTCTGGGGGGGGGAGTACTGTCAGACTTCCGGGATTTCCAGTTCTCTTTTGAAAGAGCTTGCCCTCTGTTAACATGGAGTTTGCTGTTCTGTTGCCCTACTTCCTGTCCACCTGTTTAAAAGGCCGCCCCTAAGCTTAGTCCAGTGCCTGAGTATACTGCTTGCTGTGTACTCCTGCTTTGCTGCTCTTGGTTCCTGATTGACATTTTGGATCCTTCTGAAAAACAACCGACACCGACTCTGGACTTCACCCGGTCTCATCAAGCTGTGCCCGGACTCCGTCTGCCGTCTTTGGTCAGCACTTCTGCCCGGTTCCTTCCGGTTCGTAACCACTCTGGACTCTCATCCCGTGCGGACATTTTTGGACTATACCTATTGCCCTTTGCTGCGCATTTAGGCCTTCTGGGGTGATTGCCAGACAGTCCCTGTATAGGGGTTCGCTCTTGGTGGTCTCTCTGGGGGAGTCCGGTGCGTGGCCCCGGGAATTCCCTTCGCTCCGATCCTGGAAGGTATTTCCTGTGTTTATTGTTCTACTTGTTTTGTTCCGTTTATGTACCTATCGTTGGTTACATATTATAAACATCTCTGCACCAAGAACTCGTCTCTGGTTGTCATTGCCCTAACGCTATCGAAATCCTCAGTACATACAATAGTATTACACCCGCCTACAATGATGCCTACCAATCAGCTCATGGACTAACACATTGTTCGACCCACTGACCAATGAACACATCCGGACATGCCCCTTTGCAAGGTTATATCAGAGCAAGCTCAGTTGTAATAAAGCAGAGCATGGGCTGACTTCTGTCGAGGAAAGATGAATATCCGACTGTGTCTGATCTCATTTTTCAAGCATGCACTCGACCCACACCAATTAGACCAGGCAGTAGGCAACTAGTGATCTCTGGTTAAGAGTTCACCTTAACATTATTGGTGCCCAACGTGGAGCCAATAGACGGAGACACCTGAAATCCTGATGAACCGGCAACTGGAATGGCATGACGTGCTGGACACCCCAGGAAATTGATCACTTCCGAACGAGAGTACGGTAGGTCTGCTGATTTTTCATAATCTGTAGTCTTCCCGTGGTCTCGGTGGGGTGTGTGACACTGATTGCCTGTCCGGTTTGTTGGGGTATCTGTTGACGGGCAGACGGGTCTCACGGCTATTGGCCATATTAATCTCGGAAGAACCGTCACATATTCAATTGCCTGCTGTCTGTTGTATGTATTTGTGAAGAGGGGAAATTAAGAGAGCATGTGGGTTTGTGAGTTCTGTTAGTTGTCGCCTGTGATATGGTTTGTGGTTCTAGTGGAGACTTAAGTAGTTAATACGGTTTGGTACAAGACCTAGAGATATAGCGCAGGTTTTAATTGGTCAGGTTAGGCTTGTGTTTTTCACGGGCTCTCAAATTTGTTAATATGGTAAAGGATTTTGTCTGTGGTATAGTATACGGTTGTCGCCTGTGGTTCAGTTTATGGCTCTGTAAGGAAATACGTGGGACTGCTGGTACGTGGTAATCTTGGGGCCTAGCGCAGTGTAGCGTGGAATGGCTGGTACGGATACCATTGGGGCATAGCGTTTAAGTTGCGCATTGTGGCTGGTACGTGGTAGTCTTGGGGCCTAACGCTGGACGTGAAATGGCTGGTATGGATACCATTGGGGCTTAGCGCAAGCTTGGGTGATATAATTGGTATGAGGTGTCTTGGGGTCTAGAAAAAGCGCTGGACGTGAATCGGCTGGTACGGGCACCTTGTAGCCAGGGGTGACACCATTTGTGTCTTTATGAATTACGGACCATGTAGAAACTGGGCAGGGACACCGTGACGAGGCGCCTGCTGCAGACTTAACAAAACTTTACTTAGTGTTCAAGTTGTGTGTCAGTTGTGAGTCATCTACTCCTGTTTTTGTTTGTTGGTTTTGTTGGTGTTGTTTATCTTGAGAGAAAGATGGAGAAATCGATGAAGTTGTGTGTAGTTGTGGTCGGAAAAAATCCGGATGAGTGGACTGTGTTGAGAGGTGGGGACTCTAGGCCGCAATCCTGTGATAAAGCATGTGCTAGTCATGGAGGCAGACATTTTAGGTAAGATTTTAAAATGGTGGATGAAGCACATGGCTACAGCATGATTGAGACAAAGAAAACAAAGTGAGTCAGGGGTTTGTGTGAAGAAGACCATGTGCTCTGTAAATGTTTGAGCAATGGATTGGATGGAGTACTATATACTTAGACCGAAAAATAAGTGTTTTTATCTATAATTAGACTTAGATCTAGGACATATGTGTGTGTGTATAAATATATATATATATATGTATAAGTACAGACTATAGAAAATGGGGAGAAAGAGTTTGAGCAGATGTGAGGTCAGTTTTCCCTTTTCTCTGCCACATGTTCCTACAGATTTTAAAATGGTGGATGAAGCACATGGTTGAATGGAGTAGTACATACTTAGACAGAAAAATTAGTGTTTTTAACTGTAGTTGGACCAGGACTGTGGATATGTAAATCTGTGTGTATATGTATAGAGTATGGAATATAGGCAGGAAGGAGATAATTGGTTAAACTTGTAAGTTTAGCAGAAGTAAAATCAGTTTCTCCCTTCCCCCTCTCATATGGTTCAACCGCCCTTACACAAAGAAGCCATGTGCTATTCTGGCAGTGGCCATTTTGTTAGTAAATCTGTATGGAGCCCTTCAGTGGAGCTGACAAAACTGCAGCCACTGAATAACATGAAGTGTTAGTAAATGTTTATAGCACTAAAAGATGGAATATTGAATGATTGGGTAGTTGTGGAAGACACTTAATATAGATCCAGTGTGCAGGTTGGATTGAGTCAGGACAGTCACAAGGAGCAATATCTTATTAATTAATATGCAATAAAAGAATAAGAGAAAAACCTTAAAATAAACGTACCTTTGCGGCAGATGTCATGATAAATAATACATATTCCAATTATGAATGTGGCGAATAATCCTGAGAGTTGAATGTTTTTTTAAAAAAAAAAATAAATAAATAAATAGTAAAAATATCCATGGGATATCCATGTCTTGCAGAAAGGAAAAATAAAATAAATAATAATTATATATCCAAGGGAAGAGATGGACCCCAACTTGCATCTTACAGAGAGAGAGAGAGAGAGAGAAAAAAAAATATAAAGAGAGGCGGGAAATACAGGCTTTTCCACTAGAGTATCAGGTTTTAGGGGGGGGAATTAGTTCTATCTATTTAAATTTACACCTTAAAAAGCAGCCCAAGAAAAAAAAAAAAAGAGCTTTATGCATTTAATTCATTGCAAATTATACTGAAAAAAAGTATAATTTATTTTACTAATTTTATCCCAAAGAAATAAAAGTTAACTGTGGACATGTTTAGATTCATTGATAGCTTTTCAAGCATAGAGGTCTGCTAGATAATTTTTCTATGGCAAATCAACATTTTGTTTTCCCACATGGCTAGTTTATTTGTTCTAGATTCTTTTATCCCTTCAAGTTATAGGACAGTATCACAGAGATGCTGATAATCTCCTCAATGTTTCAAATATGAACGCCCCTACATCCAATATCCAGAGGTTGTGCTACGTTATTATTATAGTTATTAATAATAATCATAATAATCATAATAATCATTTATTAATAATTACAATAATTTGTTTTAAGGAATGTGGATTATTTATGAAATTCTGTGTTTTATATTTAATGTATTGAATAATCTGCTTTCTTTTTATAGAAAGAATGATAGCAGTGCAGATTTCTGTGGTCCAAGCAAAGGTTATAAAAGTTATTGAAAGGGTTTTCCATTATTACGTTACAGATAAAAACAATATTTCTGATGTTCCCGATTAGGTACAATCTATACAATGTGACTTTCATGCCTAAATGCAGAGCTCCGGGGCCACGCACTTTTTGAATCTAATTATGTTTTGGATAATAGATTCATAAAGGGGGGGAAAGATGATGTGGAAAATCACACATATTATTTAAGGTTTTAATTTGTTCATCGATTTGGGTTTTTCTATTAAGTGTTCTTTATATTTTTATCTGTAAGGAGGATACAGCAGACAGACATATATCTCATGATTGCTCTGATGTAACAAGAATTGTCAGGTTTTGAACATGTCTCAGATGAGCCCATTGCTAATGCAGATTTTGAGTTTTTCCGTAGATGGGTCCAGATACCAAGATGCTGGTTGATTCCACACTGGATATGCTGAGGTTACGCAACATGAGGTATTAAAAATCAAACCACTCCTCTCTCATCGGAATAGGAGAATGAGATGAAGATTTGCGATCACTGTGGTTTGTAGAGCGGAAAGGGGTAAGATAGTCAAGATGTGGATATAGGCAGCAGCCGGAGAAGATGCTCGCACAGGTGCACAACAAAGAAGCAGTGAATGGGCCTAGAGTTGAGAGTCCAATGCAGACCAGTACCAGTACCTCGGTGGCTCCTGTCACGTCATCCGTGACATTGGTCACTCCTTGTGTTCTTAAATCCTTACAGGAACAAGCGATTCAACAAGGAACGGAGTGTGAGACGCAGGGAGCCAGTGACTGAGGACGGTCTGTGGATAAAGGGCGGTAAGCTTTCTCTGCCATGAGCGTTCTACTCAATAATGGCCCAGGTAACCCATGGTGTTGGCATGGACAAGATATGGGCGGCACCACTGCTCAGTACCCAGGTGGCGAGACACCTCCAGTCTTGTAAGACGTGTGCCTATTAAGGTAGAAAAACTGTAAAGACCTCGTAGAAACACCCCCCTCATCCGCTCTACTGCTCCGGTGATTGCAGATTAGTCATATACATCTACCATGAGTAGGTTTATATGAGTTTTGTGCGTGTTGAGTGAATTTCTTTTCAGGCCTGCTGTGAAACATTTCCAGTGTGGAAAACGTTACTGCTGAAAAACTCATGGTGCTGGTGGTATGTAAAGATGGAGTTCCTAAAAAGCGGTAAAAGAACATATTCTATAGTAGAGGTCACTATAGAGATCAGTACCTGATGAACCCATCTGCCATTGTGAAGAAGGGAGAAACGCGTTGGGCTTCTTTCAAGCTAAATGTCTGACAAATATGCATTTATTTTATTAGCCTGAGTGTGAATTGGACAGTGGAGGGTCTGTGATCAGACAAGATCTCCTCATGACTTTACCTGGCCTTATTATTGTATTTTTACAGTGGGTACATGTTAAACATGTGAGATATTTAACTTATTTTAGGGTTTGGTCCTTGAATTTGCTATATCATATTGATTTAAGCTACCAAACAGCTATGTAAATACAGAGTGTGAATATTTAATCTTTGGGAATGACTTGGATATATATAATTGCATATTGACGCCTCTTTATCCCTGTATCTCACGTTTTCTATATTCCCTCACTGACATTAGCAGCACGTATTAGCTTAGCAGTGTAGGGATAGGGAGGGTGAGCCATCGGTGAGCGGGGGTGCCAATTCGCCTTATAGGGTGCCGACCTCCGCTGCGAGGTAGGGAGAGTTTAGGGCTATTGCCCCAATCCCTGCCCCTCCTTTATTGGAATATTTAATTGTGTCTATAGTCACATGGGTGTATGTTGTTTGGAATTTTAATGATTATAACATAAACATGTAACGATCCACAAGATAATGGTGAATGCTGCAAATCATGTAACAAATGTTCGTTTTCCTTTAATAATTAGATCTTTACATAAGGTATTTTTGGTTTAGTACCTAGAACGTGATTATATTTCTCACAGATACTGCAGATACAGTGTGATATCCTGACCAGTGATGTATGAGCCGTATACAACTGCCTATATAATGTGTATCCTCCAATTCCAGATCCTAAATCAGTGTCAGGAGCGCGTGGTCTCCAGCCAGGAGACTGGGTGATCCTAAAAAGACAAGTCAGAATGATCCCTGAGTCAGAATCAGGTGGACCGATCCAGTTTATCCCAACCACAGGAACTTCCATGAAGCTTGAGGGAAAACCCATCTGGGGACCACAGCTGCTGTAAAGAGTCCATCGTACCAGCAGCAGAATAAGAGTCACAACACACATAGTGCTGGATTATCTCATATAGAACCTTATGGAGAATTTCTAGATTGGGGATGATACATGGGAGATAACCATAAGGGAAGAATGGGTACAGGAACATTACACAAATAAGGGCTCATGGTGGGAAAAACATTATCTGACCTGAACCAACCAATTATTTTAAAGCTTTAAGTGACTTTTTAAGGATAACATACACTTGTAGGTAACTGGTATTGTTTTATTTGTTGGTATTTGAAGCCGTAAAAGTGCTACTCTGTGTTACTGAAGGTAATCGGATCCATGTGTAAGGGAAATCTTGTTAAAAGCCTCCTGGTGGTAGATTATAGACCCGAGACAAGAAGAGATCCATTAGTGTTGTGATGCAATTAGGTGTATTAAGGTAGAAAAGTCTCGAAGACGCGGACAGCACTTGGATATTGACTGAGAATCAGTCTTTCAGAAACAGTAACGCTAAAAGCTGCAGCATAACGGTAAGAAGCTTATTCTTACAATTGCCTTACTCTTTCTAATCGATTAATCTCAAAATCTGAGTGAGCTTTTCAGCATCAAATAGTCTGTTCTAAGGACTGGGACATTACCTGTGCCTCTGTGAACTGTGTGTGCGGGATGTGATCAACTCTCTGATCAGCAGTCTGTATCAGTGGGGGAAAAGGCTTAGTATTGCTTGTATAGCAAAACGAAAAAAAGGTTGCAGTTAAAGCATTAGAGCTGATGTGTTAGAGGACCACGGTAGGGTCAGAAGGTTAATAAAGTATTTAGGGGGGACTGTTGAGGAGAGCCATAAGATGAAATACTTAATTAACCTCTTGACAAGGGATTGTGGGAAATATGTCGATTTGCCTTACATAATTCAGGTTTCAGATCATATACATGACACAGATATAAAGGTGGCTGTCATTGCCTGTTTCTCCACACCTTGCCTGGAATGCAAGGAATGTCCAGGTGTAAGAAGATACCATATAAGAGAAGACCAACCCAAAGATCAGATGACATTACAGACCAAACCATCCAGCATGGATCCACCAGATGACGTCCCTTCCATCACCATCACCATGAATCCATCCAATGATGTCATAGACCCGCCTACAATGACGCCTACCAATCAGCTCATGGACTAACACATTGTTCGACCCACTGACCAATGAACACATCCGGACATGCCCCTTTGCAAGGTTATATCAGAGCAAGCTCAGTTGTAATAAAGCAGAGCATGGGCTGACTTCTGTCGAGGAAAGATGAATATCCGACTGTGTCTGATCTCATTTTTCAAGCATGCACTCGACCCACACCAATTAGACCAGGCAGTAGGCAACTAGTGATCTCTGGTTAAGAGTTCACCTTAACAGGTAAAGACAGAATCAATGCAAATATCTGTAGTCACCATATCTATTTTTCTTTCCAGGGGTACATTGAGACCATCTATTCCTAGGGTAGATTAGCTCTGTCACAGACATCCATGCTCGTTCCACCATTAACCTGTCATGATAGCTATCAACACGTGTGTCCCACAGCTGTGGATGCCTCTCTACTTCTCCAATCAGCCTCTCTGTATCGATTCTGGGCGCCATGCTCAGTACCTGTGGTGTTCTCTGTGCCCAAAGTTCCCCTGCAGTGAGAGGACAGGTGCCCAGCTGCTGTCTGGCATGCAAATGAGACAGGAAATGTATGTTTGGCGCCAGAATTAATGGCATACAATTGATCTGATAGATTGGTAACAAGTGTTTCAAATTTTGTGATGAAAAACGGACACGGACGATACGTGCTGAACACGGACATACTCCGTGTGTGGTCCGTGCAGGCACGGACTCATAGTCTAAAGCGGGTCCGTGCCTGCGTGTTGCCGGCAAAAAACGGACATGTCGTCTGTGTAGGAAAGCGCACACACGTACTTACGACACGGACACATGTTCTGTGTGATTTTACGTGCGTGTGCCATTTACCATTGAATAACATGGGTCTCCGTGTGTACGTGTCTCCGGTACGTGCAAATACGTACCGCACACGTACAAAAAAAACGGATGTGTGTTGCGGGTCTTAGTGGTAAATTTAGGCAGATATTTTTTGCTTGTAGTTGTTCCCAAACCAGTCAGGGCCAATGCCCTCTGGTGTCAGATGTTATTTACAGCTGTCAACCACGGGAATTCTGCCCACGGGGAAGCGCTATTGACTGACTCCTCAGTACTGTTAAAAAGTAGCGCTGAGGACTAAGGCCCTTGAATTAAAAGGCATATCTTCTGTCATTAAGCGGTTAAGCTGTACTTGGAGTCAGAAGAAGACTTTATGGTTTATACTTAGGAAAATCACAAGAATGAATGTGTCGCGGGCGGAGGAGGGGACGCTGCGCTCTCCCACTGCTCGGGTCCGGCCGCTGCGGCTGCGGCTGCTGCTCGGTGGTGGCTCGAGCGGTGGGCCGGATCCCGGGGACTCGAGCGGCGTTCCTCGCCTGTGAGTGAAAAGGGGAGTTTGATTGTGGGGATTAGATATTGTCCGTGATGCCACCCACGGTTGTGGTGAGATTGTTGGTGACACCACCGCTGCTCTGGACGGGGATCCCGGGAGCGATGACAGGGAGCAGCTTGGATGTTAGTCCTCCCCTCCATGGGTAGGGGGATTAGTTGTCCCGGGGCCCGGTGAGGGAGTAGGGATAGATGGCAGGCGGGTTACGGGGCCTGGCCAGGTGCAGGGTCGCGGGGCAGCGCTGTGCCGCACGGCACGGTGGTACTCACTGAGCCAATGATGTACACAGAGTCTCCGGTAAAACAAACGGCTGGATAGACGGGTCCCACAGATGGCTGCGGTGTTTCTCCTCCCGGCAGGTTGATGGTGACTGCCTTTCCCTGCACCTGTGTAGTGTGTACGGTTCCAATGGGTTCCCACCGGTAACCCGCTCCCCAGCTTGGATTGGTGCTGAAGGAGCCCCTTTTGCCCGCAGGCTCTGGCCCTGGGAACTTTAGCCTTGGCGGTGACTGTGTTTCCCTCTCTCGGTTGGACTGTTGCCTTCTGTCGGGACTTGGCTGCTGGGAAACCCAGGAGGTTCCCTTCGCTAACGAATTTGACAAATTCACGGCGACTCCTAGCCTTGTCGGGATCCGTAAGCCCCTGCCGGATGGGGCTGGCTTCTCTTTGCGTACCGGTCCGGTACCGCCGGGCCACCGCCCGTCCACGGTCCTTATGGCTAGCTCCAATAGGCCTCTCCTGCAGACAGTCACCACCGTCTGCCAACCTTGCTGTTCCGTCCGGGCCACACACCCGGACCAACTTCAGGCCTCTCAACTGCTACTTCCCTCCTTCCACTTTCACTTCCAAACTCTATCTGCCTGCTTTCCCGCCTCAAGGACTGTGAACTCCTCGGTGGGCGGGACCAACCGCCTGGCCCACCCCCTGGTGTGGACATCAGCCCCTGGAGGAAGGCAACAAGGGTTTTTCGTCTGACTTCGGTGTGCCTGACCGGGAGTGTGGGGTGTGTTGGTGTAGTGCTTGTGACGTCCTGGCTTGCCCAGGGCGCCACAAATGGGCTTCACATCCTCTTGTATCTGCATTTTTTTCCCACAAAAAAAATGCTGAAAAACTCATAGCAGAGTTTTTGTTTCTGTTTTTGCACTTTCTCGTTACTCTCTATTATGGGGGCAAAAATGCAGCAAAAAATGCTGAAAGAATTGACATTCTGAAGTTTTCAACATCGCAGCGGTTTTCCAGTTCAGGCAGGAAAAAAAAGCTGTATGTGCATAAGATTTCTGAAATCTCATAGCTTTTGCTGGTACTGTAAAAAGCAGCTTTTAAGTTGCAAAAAACTGCAGCAAAAACACAACCTGTGAACATAGCCTAATGCTATCAGTATATTAGACCCCTGGTTGGGCTAGGACTTATAGGACTTAGATTTTTCCATCCAATTTTTATCCTGCCTTGCAGACAACTTCATCACCCAGCTAGTAGAAGAAAATACAAGGGGAACTGCCATCATGGACCTAGTCCTAACAAACAATGAGGATATGGTTAAGGGACTTAAGGCCCTGTCACACACAGAGATAAATCTGCGGCAGATCTGTGGTTGTATTGAAATTGTGGACAATCAGTGCCAGGTTTGTGGCTGTGTAAAAATGGAACAATATGTCCATGATTTCACTGCAACCACAGATCTGCCAAAGATTTATCTCTGTGTGTGACGGGGCCTTTAGCTGGGACACTGGGAGTCAGCAATCATGCTATCTTTGAATTTGGGGTTGCAAGAGGGGGAAAACTTGAGAAGACACAGATTTCAAGACTTGACTTAAGGCCCAGTCACACTAAACAACTTACCAGCAATCCCAACAACGACACAACCTGATAGGGATCGCTGGTAAGTTGCTAGGAGGTCGCTGGTGAGATGTCACACTAAGCAACGCTCAAGCGATCCCACCAGCAACCTGACCTGGCAGGGATCGCTGGAGCGTTGCTACACGTCGAAGCATGCTGCGCTTGGTAACTAAGGTAAATATCGGGTAACCAACCCGATATTTACCTTTGTTACCAGCGCACACCGCTTAGCGCTGGCTCCCTGCACACCTAGCCACAGTACACATCGGGTTAATTACCCGATGTGTACTCTGCTACGTGTGCAGGCAGCAGGGAGACGGCTTCTGCGGATGCTGGTAACCTGTTAGGGCCAGGTGGACGGGCAGACCCAGGAGGTGGATCCACTGGGCCGAACACCTTACTGAAGGCAAGGGGTCCGGTAGCCGGAGCACTACGGGTAGCAGGACAGTCCGTGCAAAAGAGTGGAATGGAGAAGTCCCTGGGACCACGGAGTCACTGATGGTAGTCCGGGTGACGGAGCTCAGGTTCGGAGGCCGAGATGTTGTCAGGCAGAGTCCGGAACCGATGGAGCGAGAGGACGGATCACCACAGGGATCAGAGATAGTACGGACTGACGGGATGGCAGATAGTCAGCGTTCGGGGTTCGGGAATCGGCAGGACCGGATGGCGAGGCAGGAGCGGCTCTAGAAGAGAGATAAGTAAGTATCTCACAGACACAAGGAGACCTGACTCCTAGCTTAGGAAACACGAAGAACAGGCCCCGCCCACTTGGACATTAAACCCCTTTATACCCTGTACCTGTGTGTTCAATTTCCTGTCAGTGGACGCTGGCCCTTTAAGAGAAGGTCAATGACCGCGCGCGCGCCCTAATGCGCATGCGCGAGGCCCGGGTGCCAGAAGCCAGGGCAGGGAGCGGTGTATAGGAAGCAGGGGAGCCGGCCTGGAGCAGAGCTGCCGACGGGCACCGGGAGCGGGGACCGGGCCGCCTGGGGACCGCAGGTGATGGAGGCTGGAGACTGTGGAGCGGGGGACGCCTGACAGAGGAGCCGGGGAGCGAAGCAGGGAAGCCGGGGAGCGTGGCAGGTGAGCCGGGGAGCAGAGCAGGGGACCCGGGGAGCGTGACAGTACCCTCCCCCACGCCCCCCTCCCCGCAACCGGGACAGGAAGGCACGTATCAGAGGAGTACCCACATTCTCCCGGGGTTCCCAGGACCGATCCTCAGGACCATACCCCGCCCAGTCCACCAAGAAGAACTGCCGGCCCCGTACGGTTTTCATGGCCACGATATCCCTTACCGCATAGATGTCATCATCAGCAATAGGAAGAGGAGCCGAACTGGCAGCAGCGGAGAAGGGACCAAGGACAACCGGCTTGAGCAGGGAGACGTGGAAGGAGTTGGGTATCCTCATCGTGGCCGGGAGCTGCAGCTTGTAGGAGACCTCATTTATTCTGCAGAGGACTTTAAACGGCCCGATGTAGCGAGGACCCAGTTTGTATGATGGTAGCTTCAATCGGACGTACTTGGAAGCAAGCCAGACGAGATCTCCTGGAGAGAAACACGGAGGATCCAAACGCCTCTTGTCTGCGTGTCTCTTCATCCGCAGGGAAGCACGTCCAAGGGACGCCTTGACAGAGTCCCAAATTGTTGCAAAGTCACGGGCTACAGCATCAGCAGCAGGGACATCCGAGGAAGAGGATACAGGTAATGGGACGGAAGGCTGAAGTCCGTAAACGACATGGAAGGGAGAGCTGGAGGAGGACTCACTGACGTGGTGGTCATGGGAGAATTCAGCCCAAGGAAGAAGCGTGGACCAGTCGTCGTGATGGGCGTTGACGTAGTGACGTAAGAAGGAGGTCAAGATCTGATTGACTCGTTCCACTTGGCCATTCGACTGAGGATGGTAGGCTGAAGAAAAGTCCAGAGTCACTCCCAGATGTTTGCAGAGAGCCCTCCAGAAGCGGGAGGTGAACTGAGTTCCTCTGTCGGACACAATGTGTGATGGAAAGCCATGCAACCGGAAGATGTGCTGTATGTAGGCGTCAGCGAGTTCCTGGGCTGAGGGCAGTCCAGCCATAGGGACGAAATGAGCCATTTTGGAGAACCGATCCACCACGACCCATATGACTGTGTGTCCGGAGGACAGGGGCAAGTCCGTAATGAAGTCCATTGCAATGTGTTGCCACGGAACTGAGGGTATAGGCAGAGGCAGAAGACGGCCATATGGCAGATGTTTGGGCGTCTTGTTCCTGGCACAAGAGGAGCAGGCTGAGACAAAAGAAGCGACGTCCGTGCGAAGGGATGGCCACCAGTAATGACGTACAATCGTACTCCATGTTCTCTTCTGACCAGCATGGCCGGCTGTTTTCGAGGCATGGCCCCAGTGCAACACTTTTTGCCTGTCAGTCTCAGAGACATAGGTCTTCCCGGGCGGTATCTGGGCCAGGGTGACAGGGGCCACCGGAATGATTTTACTAGGGCAGATGATGGGCTGGGATGTCTCCTCCTCCTGCTCCATGGGCATGAATGACCTGGACAAGGCATCTGCGCGTACATTCTTGTCCGCGGGTCGGAAATGGAGCTGAAAATCGAACCTGGCAAAGAACAAGGACCACCTGGCTTGCCGTGGGTTCAGTCGCTGAGCGGACCGCAGGTATTCCAGGTTCTTGTGGTCCGTGTAAATGATCACGGGGTACACTGCTCCCTCCAGAAGGTAGCGCCATTCCTCCAGAGCCAGTTTGACTGCCAATAGCTCTCGGTCACCGATGGTGTAGTTGCGTTCAGGCGCTGAGAAGCTCTTGGAGAAGAAACCGCAAGTAACCATCTTCCCGGAGGAGGACTTCTGCATGAGCACTGCTCCGGCTCCCGAGGAGGAGGCATCCACCTCCAAGGTAAACTGTCGGTTTAACTCCGGACGGTGGAGCACAGGGGAGGAAGCAAATGCCCGCTTCAGAGAGCCAAACGCGGCGTCGGCCGCAGGTGACCAGTCCTTTGGATTAGCCCCCTTCTTGGTCAAGGCGGAGAGAGGTGCAGTCAGAGCAGAGAAGTGAGGGATGAACTGACGGTAATAGTTTGCGAATCCCAGAAAGCGTTGGATTGCCTTCAGTCCAGAAGGAGGGGGCCAGTTGAGAATGGAAGAGACCTTCTCCGGATCCATCTGCAGGCCGGTATCGGAGATTACGTAACCCAGGAAGGGAAGAGAAGACTGCTCGAAGACACACTTCTCGTACTTGGCGTACAGACGATTCTCTCTCAGTCTTTGTAGTACCAGCTGCACATTCTCTCTGTGGGTCTGGAGGTCCGGAGAGAAGACCAGGATATCATCAAGATACACCACCACACAGACGTAGAGAAGGTCCCGGAACACGTCGTTCACCAATTCCTGAAAGACTGCTGGTGCGTTACACAGGCCGAAGGGCATCACACAGTATTCATAGTGCCCATCGCGAGTATTGAACGCGGTCTTCCATTCGTCCCCAGAGCGGATGCGGACCAGGTTGTAGGCACCCCGAAGATCCAACTTGGTAAACACACGAGCTCCTCTAAGCCGATCAAACAATTCGGGGATGAGCGGCAGTGTGTATTTATTTTTCACGGTGATTTGGTTCAATCCCCGGTAGTCAATGCATGGGCGTAGGTCGCCCTCTTTCTTCTTAACGAAGAAGAAGCCTGCTCCAGCAGGAGAGGAGGATCTCCGAATGAATCCCCTTGCCAGGTTCTCTGTGATGTAGGTAGACATGGCCCTTGTTTCGGCAGGAGACAGCGGATATATCCGTCCTCGAGGTGGTGTAGTTCCCGGGAGCAGGTCGATGGCACAATCGTAAGGACGATGTGGCGGCAGTACCTCTGACTCCTTTTTATCAAAGACGTCCGCGAAGGACCAATAGGCCGAGGGCAGTCCCGGTAGGGACTCTGGAACCGGAGGTCGTCGGATGGGTTGTATAGTCTTCAGACAGTTCTCGTGGCAAGAGGAGCCCCATCGGGTGATTTCACCAGTACCCCAGCTGACTGACGGTTCGTGTGTCCGTAACCAGGGGAGTCCCAGCAAGATTTGATGAGACATGTGTGGGAGGACATAGAGAGCGATGTTCTCGGTGTGCAGGGCACCGATACGCAGTTCCACCGGCTTGGTGATCCACGAGATGGTGTCAGAGAGGGGTCTCCCATCCACAGAGGCAATCACGAGGGGTTTGTCGAGTGGAGTAACAGGCACCTGGTACTTGTCCACCGTGGCCTGCTGGATGAAATTGCCTGCTGCCCCGGAATCGAGGTACGCCTCGGCCGTGAACCGCGTCTCTCCCGTTGTCACTTGAACAGTCCACGTAACTGGGTCTGAGAGAGTCCCAGCACCTAGGGTGGCCTCTCCTACCAACCCTAGGCTTTGGAGTTTCCCGGCCTCTCTGGACAGGAGCGTAGAAGGTGTGTGCCCTCTCCGCAGTAGAAGCAGAGGCCCTTGGCGAGCCGTTCTGCTCGGCGTTGTTCGGACTGCCGCAAACGGTCGATCTGCATGGGCTCGTGGACGGAGACACCAGATGACGTTGACTGAAGTACGGCGGGCTTCTGCGGAGGAGAGGAATGCCGTATCGGACGTCTCTCACGGGACACCTCTTTGGATCGTTCCTGAAAGCGAAGATCCACTCGAGTCGCTAGGGCAATCAGGGCATCCAGGGTGGACGGCACGTCACGACCAGCCAGCTCATCTTTAATACGACCCGAGAGGCCTTCCCAGAAGGCGGCGGTTAGAGCCTCATTGTTCCACCCGAGTTCCGAAGCCAAGGTGCGAAAACGGATGGCATATTGGCCCACCGTCAGAGTCCCCTGACGTAGCCGGAGGAGAGATGAGGCAGACGCGGAGGCGCGTCCGGGCTCGTCAAAGGTGCCACGAAATGCCTGCAGGAACTCCTGGATGTTGGTGGTCACCGGATCCTCCTTCTCCCACAAGGGGTTCATCCAGGCCAGTGCCTCACCCTCTAGATGGGACATCATGAACGCGACCTTGGCTTGGTCGGAGGCAAACAAGTGCGGCAGCTGCTTGAAATGGAGAGAGCATTGATTGATGAAACCCCTGCAAGTCTTGGGATCTCCGGCGTACCGGGGTGGTGAGGCCAAACGAAGTCTGGAAGCATCCGAGGAGGCTGCCACGGGAGCTGTGGCCGTGGATTGTACAGTGGAAGCTCAAGATGCCGAAGATGTGACCGACGCTTGCAGCGTGTTCAGGCGGGCGTCCACAGAAGACATGAAGTTCAGCATGCGGGTCTGGGTCTCACGCTGGCGTGTGAGTTCCTCCTGCAAGGCCGCTAGTGCTTCGGCGGGATCCATGGCCTGTTCTTACTGTTAGGGCCAGGTGGGCGGGCAGACCCAGGAGGTGGATCCACTGGGCCGAACACCTTACTGAAGGCAAGGGGTCCGGTAGCCGGAGCACTACGGGTAGCAGGACAGTCCGTGCAAAAGAGTGGAATGGAGAAGTCCCTGGGACCACGGAGTCACTGATGGTAGTCCGGGTGACGGAGCTCAGGTTCGGAGGCCGAGATGTTGTCAGGCAGAGTCCGGAACCGATGGAGCAACAGGACGGATCACCACAGGGATCAGAGATGGTACGGACTGACGGGATGGCAGATAGTCAGCGTTCGGGGTTCGGGAATCGGCAGGACCGGATGGCGAGGCAGGAGCGGCTCTAGAAGAGAGATAGGTAAGTATATCACAGACACAAGGAGACCTGACTCCTAGCTTAGGAAACACGAAGAACAGGCCCCGCCCACTTGGACATTAAACCCCTTTATACCCTGTACCTGTGTGTTCAATTTCCTGTCAGTGGACGCTGGCCCTTTAAGAGAGGGTCAATGACCGCGCGCACGCCCTAATGCGCATGCGCGAGGCCCGGGTGCCAGAAGCCAGGGCAGGGAGCGGTGTATAGGAAGCAGGGGAGCCGGCCTGGAGCAGAGCTGCCGACAGGCGCCGGGAGCGGGGACCGGGCCGCCTGGGGACCGCAGGTGATGGAGGCTGGAGACTGTGGAGCGGGGGACGCCTGACAGAGGAGCCGGGGAGTGAAGCAGGGAAGCCGGGGAGCGTGGCAGGTGAGCCGGGGAGCAGAGCAGGGGACCCGGGGAGCGTGACATAACCACGGTAAACATCGGGTAACCAAGAAGCCCTTCCCTTGGTTACCCGATATTTACCTTCGTTACCAGCGTCCGCCGCTCTCACTCTGCCAGTGCCGGCTCCCTGTTCCCTGCACTCCTCGCCACAGTACACATCGGGTTAAATACCTGATGTGTACTCCAGCTACGTGTGCAGAGAGCAGGGAGCCGGCACTGACAGCTGAGAGCGGCGGACGCTGGTAACAAAGGTAAATATCGGGTAACCAAGGGAAGGGCTTCTTGGTTCCCCGATATTTACATTGGTTACCAGCGTCCGCAGAAGATGGCTCCCTGCTCACTGCACATTTAGTTGTTGCTCTGTCGCTGTCACACACAGCGATGTGTGCTTCACAGCGGGAGAGCAACAACTAAAATATGGTCCAGGACATTCAGCAACAATGGATGTCACACACAGCAACATCGCTAGCAAGTTGTGCCTCAGCAACGATGTTGCTAGCGATGTTGCTTAGTGTGACGGTACCTTTAGGCAGAGTAGACTTCAAGGGCCTAAAGGCAATGGTTGGTAGAATTCCATGGCGCATAATTCTTAAGCACAAAACTGCACACAAAGGATGGGAAATCTTTCGTAAGGAAATTCTTAAGGCACTAACTAACAATACCTAAAAGGAAGAAAAAGGGGAAAGACCTATAGAAACCAGGTCGGATGACCAAAAAATCACATTACCTGCTTATATAGAAAATGGAAACATACAAGTAGAAGATGAGGATTATATCTAGTGAAGAATACATGGCAGTTTGCATACTCTGCAAGACAAGCGTCATAGGAGCTAAGGCTGAACACAAATTGAAGCTTGCAAAAGAGGCCAAGAGTAAGGAAAAAGTATTCTGGGGGTAAGTTAAAAGCAAAACAAAAGTGAAGGAGACCATTGGAGTCCTGGAGAATCAAAATGGTAAAACAGTTTATAAAGTGGAACAGCAGGTGGAGTATTTCGTATCAGTCTTCTCCCAAAAAAACTAATGCAAGCATCAACAATAATCATGATAGAAATGATGGTTAGGATGAGTCCAAGTTGACAATAAGCAAAGGATGGATATTAGAACACTTAGCCAATTTAGAGGAAACCAAGTCCCCAGGTCCAGAGGATTTACATCCTAGTCTTGAAAGTGATAGCTGAGGAAATAATAGTACCACTTGCCATAATCTTTAATAAGTCATGGAAAACAAGAGTGGTCCCTCTAGATTGGAAAAGGGCAAATGTGGTTCCTATCTACAAAAAGTGGAAAAGAAGGGAATTTTGTTACTTACCGTAAATTCCTTTTCTTCTAGCTCCTATTGGGAGACCCAGACGATTGGTGTATAGCACTGCCCTCCGGAGGCCACACAAAGCAATTACACTAAAAAGTGTAAGGCCCCTCCCCTTCTGGCTATACACCCCCAGTGGGATCACTGGCTCACCAGTTTTAGTGCAAAAGCAAGAAGGAGGAAAGCCAATAACTGGTTTAAACAAATTCACTCCGAAGATACGTCGGAGAACTGAAAACCATTCAACATGAACAACATGTGTACCCGAAAAACAACCAAAAATCCCGAAGGACAACAGGGCGGGTGCTGGGTCTCCCAATAGGAGCTAGAAGAAAAGGAATTTACGGTAACAAAATTCCCTTCTTCTTCGGCGCTCCATTGGGAGACCCAGACGATTGGGACGTCCAAAAGCTGTCCCTGGGTGGGTAAAGAAATACCTCATGTTAGAGCTGCAAAGACAGCCCTCCCCTACGGGGAGGCAACTGCCGCCTGCAGGGCTCTTCTACCTAGGCTGGCGTCCGCCGAAGCATAGGTATGCACCTGATAATGTTTGGTGAAAGTGTGCAGACTCGACCAGGTAGCTGCCTGGCACACCTGTTGAGCCGTAGCCTGGTGTCGTAATGCCCAGGACGCACCCACGGCTCTGGTAGAATGGGCCTTCAGCCCTGATGGAACCGGAAGCCCAGCAGAACGGTAGGCTTCAAGAATTGGTTCTTTGATCCATCGAGCCAGGGTGGCTTTGGAAGCCTGCGACCCTTTGCGCTTACCAGCGACAAGGACAAAGAGTGCATCAGAGCGGCGCAGGGGCGCCGTGCGGGAAATGTAGATTCTGAGTGCTCTCACCGGATCTAACAAATGGAAATCCTTTTCATACCGGTGAACCGGATGAGGACAAAAGGAAGGTAAGGAGATATCCTGATTAATATGAAACGAGGATACTACCTTAGGGAGAAACTCCTGAATGGGGCGCAGCACTACCTTGTCCTGGTGGACCACCAGGAAGGGAGCCTTGGATGACAGCGCTGCTAGCTCAGACACTCTCCGAAGAGACGTGATCGCTACCAGAAAGGCCACTTTCCGTGATAGTCGAGAGAGTGAAACATCCGTCAGAGACTCGAAAGGCGGCTTCTGGAGAGCAACTAGTACCCTGTTCAGATCCCATGGATCTAACGGCCGCTCGTACGGGGGGACGATATGACAAACCCCCTGCAGGAACGTGCGTACCTGCGGACGTCGTGCTAGACGCTTCTGAAAAAACACCAATAGCGCCGAGACTTGCCCTTTAAGGGAGCCGAGCGACAAGCCCTTTTCCAACCCAGATTGCAGGAAGGAAAGAAAAGTAGGCAATGCCAATGGCCAGGGGGACACTCCTTGTACAGAGCACCAGTAAAAGAAAATCTTCCACTTCCGTGGTAGATCTTAGCAGACGTGGGCGTCATAGCCTGTCTCATGGTGGCAACGACCCCTTGGGATAATCCTGAGGACACTAGGATCTAGGACGCAATGGCCACACAGTAGGTTCAGGGCCGTAGAATTCAGATGGAAAAACGGCCCTTGGGACAGTAAGTCTGGCCGGTCTGGTAGTGCCCACGGTTGACCGACCGTGAGATGCCTGTCGCCAGAGCTCTTTGATCGTCATGAAAACCGGGACCTTGCTGTTGTGCCGATTCGTGAAACCCGTCCGGGTGCAGAGACCATTCTCCTGCGTCCACGCCCTGGTGACTGAGGAAGTCTGCTTCCCAGTTTTCTACGCCCGGGATGTGAACTGCGGATATGGTGTATGCTCTGTCTTCCACCCCTAGCAGAATCCGGCGGACTTCCTGGGAGGCTCGCCGACTGCATAGTCCGCCTTGGTGGTTGATGTATGCCACCGCTGTGGATTGTCCGACTGAATTTGGATCTGTTTGCCTTCCAGCCACTGCAGGAAGTCTTGCAGGGCAATATACACTGCCCAGAGCTCCAGACAATTGATCTGAAGAGTGGACTCCTCTGAAGAGAGTCCTTGAACGTCTGAGAAAGGGGGACGTTCCTGTGTAGGGACATCGACTTCCCCTCCCATTAGCGAAGAATGTTCTATTGAAGTGGACGCAGATGAAACTGCGTGAAAGGGACTGCCTCTGGATGAGGTGTCTCCTTGAAGGAGAGACTGCACCCCCGTCTGTAGTGACCGCTGTTTGTCCAGTGGAAGCTTCACCATCGCTGAGAGAGTGTGAAACCCCAAGCTAAGATATGCCAGCGATTGGGTTTAACTTTGAAAAGTTGAGGACCCACCCGAAACTCTGGGAAGTCTCCAGCGCCATGTTCAGGCTGTGTTGGCATGCCTCTTAAAAGAGTGCCTTGACAGGTAGATGGTCTAAGTAAGGGATCACAGGGTGACCCTGAGAGTGCGGGAGTGGTCCCACTGCTGCCATGAACTTGGTGAAAACCCGTGGGGCTGTCGCCAGACCGAAGGGTAGGGCTACGAACCGAAGATGCTCGTCTTCAATAACGAATCGTAGCAAACGCCGGTGCTCTGGAGCAATCGGCACGTGGAGATAAGCATCCTGATGTCTATTGATGCTAGGAAATCTCCTTGAGACATTGAGGCAATGACGGAGCGGAGGGATTCCATCCGGAACCGCCTGGTTTTCACGTGCTTGTTGAGCAGTTTAAGGTCCAGAACGGAACGGAAGGAGTCGTCCTATTTTGTCACCCCGACCAGATCGGAGTAAAAAGTGTCTCTTGTTCCTGAGGAGGAACCGGGATTACGACTCCTACTGCCTGCAGAAGAGCCTCGGCTCGGCCGGTGAGGAAGTTTTTGCGACAAACTGTCTCTCACCCACCGGCCATTGACCTGTGGCAGTTAAATGTCGCTAAAGCGGGGGAGTCTGCCACCGACCGCGGACGTGGAGAGAGAGGGCTGAAAGTCATGAGGAAACCGCCTTGGTAGCGGTTCCTCCGGCTGCCTTCTCCGGGCGCGATTGAGCCCGCCAGGAACCTGCGCCCCTCTGAGCCTTTTGAGTCCTGTTGGACGAGGGCAATTGGGACGTGCCCGAGCCTGGGAAGGACCGAAACCTCGACTGTCCCTTCTCCTGATGGGTCTTGTTTGATAGCTGGGGTAAGGAAGAATCCGTACCCTTGGACAGTTGAATGATTTAATCCAACCGCTCACGAAACAGTCTGTCACCAGATAAAGGCAATCTGGTTAAGCACTTTTGTGGAAGCAGCATCTGCTCCAATCCCTTAACACTAGGAGCGTAACAACACGGAGTTGGCGGACGCCACTGACGTACGGCTCGTAGAGTCCAGGACAGCATAAACAGCTTGAGTCGCAATGCCGACATTGCGAGGTGAAGGACGCTACTGCGGCCAAGATGTACATGTGACCGCGTCCCTCTGCGCAATACTAGCTGAAATAGCTTGGAGTGCCTCTATGGCTGCGAATGCCGGGGCAACCGACCCGCCGATAGCTTCATAGACAGATTGCAACCAGAGGGCTATCTGTCTGTCAATGGCATCTTTAAGTGACGTCCCATCTTCCACTGCAACTATAGATCTAGCCGCAAGCCTGGAGATTGGGGGATCCACCCTTGGAGCGCTTGAGCACGTCAGGGGGGAAGAGACAACGCGTATCCTCAATACGGTTGGAGAAAACGCTTATCGGGATAAGCGTGGTGTTCCTGGACTGCTTCTCTGGAGTCAGAGTGACCAGAAAAGTACTCAATATACGCTTGAGATACCGAAATAGGGATTTCTTCTGCTGTGAAGCTGACCCCTCCACTGGAGGAGTTGAGGGAGAAATACCCAACCTTCCATTGATGGACGCTATAAGATTATTCACTATAGCGTCACCATCCGGTGTATCCGGATTGAGAGCGGTCTCAGGATCAGAGTCCTGAACAGCTACGTCTGCATCATCATACAGAGAGTACTGTGATGAAGTCGAGGGCCGTTCTTAGGGAGCTCGCTTAGGCCGTCTGGGACTGTCGTCCGTGTCAGAGCCTGCACCCTGGGATGCATGTGACCCTCCTGGAGCCATGATTTGTTTCGAAATCAGGGTGGCCAGGGGCATTGAATCAACATTGCCCAAGGTCTGTCTGGACTGCAAAGTCTGTAAGATGTTAGTCATAGTCACAGACAATATATCAGCGGAAACTGCAACTCCGTCCCTGTCCCTGGACAGGGATCACAGGTGGTTCTTTTGGCCACCTGTAGCAGAGACCCCGTTGAGTAATTGCACACACTGGGGGTCCTGGAACAGTATCGCATGCAGTACAAGCAGCATAGAAAGCCTGTGCCTTGGCACCCATGCTGTTTTTTTTTTGTTTTTTTTTTTCGCTGTTGCTGTCTAGCCATCTAGAAGCATTAGCCAAGAATAGCGACCGTACAATGCAATGTATGGCATACAAGCATGAAGTACAATAAACACTTCAGCACATGCAGTACGAGGAGCATAGAAAGCCTGTGCCTTGGCACCTTTGCTTTTCTGCTGCCGTTGTCTAGTTATTCAGGAGCATTAGCCAAGAAAAGCGACATACAGTGAATGTAAAACATACAAGCATGAAAATAACCACTGCAGCACATGCAATCCAAGCAGCATTGAAAGCTTGTGCCTTAGCACCCTTGCTTTTCTGCTGCTGTTGTCTAGTCATCAAGGAGCATTAGCCAAGAATAGCGACATGCAGTGAATGTACAAGCATGAAAACAAACTCTGCAGTACATGCAATCCAAGCAGCATTGAAAGCTTGTGCCTTAGCACCATTGCTGTTTGCTGCCGCTGTCTAGCCATCTAGGCGGGTAGACAGCCAAGAATAGCCCTTACAGTGCAATGTAAAGCATACAAGCATAAAGGACACATGACACTGCAGCACATGCAAGACAAGCAGCATATAGAGTCTGTGCTTTAGCACCCCTGATCTTTTGCTGCTGTTTCTAGGTCTGCATCCTGAATAGCGACCGTACAAAAGTACAACAGGACACTTCGGCATTAGTGGGTCAGCACTTTAGTTGCCGCTTACCGCCCGCACAAAAGCGGGTGTGTGGCGCCGGAATCCTGTGCTGCTGCCGGCGTCCAGAGGAGAGGGGCGGGCCGAGGGCGTGCCCGAGACAAGAGCGGGAACCCGGCGCCCACTGTGTCTAGTGAAGGGGGCTGGAGAATGCAAATAAGGCTCCAGCCCTCGGCGCTGCTATAGAACAGCGTCTCTCCCTTTCCCTGAGTGACAGGGTGGGGGCGGGAACGAAGCGGCGCTAGGCCGCAAAAGCCGGGGACTAAAGTTAGAAGCGCCGCCGCCGTAAAAGCGCGGTCGGCGCGTCCCCGGCGCACTACAAGTCGCAGCTGCGCCGCCGCTCCAGGGGCGGTCGGCGCGGCGGTCCCCACACGTAAAGTCCCCCAGTAATCTGCAGGGACTATAAGCCCAGCGCACAGCGCTACAGTCCCCGGCGCACTAGCACACCCAGCAAGCCTGGAGTGTGCGTGGCCTGCCATACGGGGACACAGAGTACCTGAAAGTTGCAGGGCCTTGTCCCTGAACGGCACTCCCGCTCCACATCCAGCAGGTTCTATGGGTCTGTGGATGGAGCCCGGCCTCAGGGCTTGGTGGCCGGAAAGATCCCACTTCCTCAGAGCCCCTCAGGGGGATGGGGAAGGAAAACAGCATGTGGGCTCCAGCCTCCGTACCAGCAATAGGTACCTCAACCTTACAAACCGCAAGTGGGGTGAGAAGGGAGCATGCTGGGGGCCCTAGTATGGGCCCTCTTTTCTTCCATCCGATATAGTCAGCAGCTACTGCTGACTAAACAGTGGAGCTTATGCATGGATGTGTGCCTCCTTCGCACAAAGCAGAAAACTGGTGAGCCAGTGATCCCACTGGGGGTGTATAGCCAGAAGGGGAGGGGCCTTACACTTTTTAGTGTAATTGCTTTGTGTGGCCTCCGGAGGGCAGTGCTATACACCAATCGTCTGGGTCTCCCAATGGAGCGCCGAAGAAAAGAGGATCCAGGGAATTACAGGCCAGTAAATCTGACCTCTATAGCTGGAAAAATCTTTGAGCAAATTGTGAAAGAACATTTACTTTGGTACCTGGATGGGAAGGCATTAATCAACCAAAATCAGCATGGCTTTATGATCAATAAATCTTGTCAGACCAACCTGATTTCCTGCTATAACAAAGTCACTGAATGTTGGACCAGGGGAATGCCGTTGATATAGTGTACCTTGACTTTAGTAAGGCAATCGATAAAGTATCACATAACATTCTCATTGAGGAAATGACCAAGTTTGGAATCGTGAAAAAAATCAGTTACATGGATTCACAACTGGCTTAATGATTGTGCACAACAAGTAATACTAAATGGCTACACATCAAGCTGGAGAAAGGTTAAAAGCGGAGTGTCACAATTATAAATGATCTGGACAATGGAATTATTGGGGAACTTTTAAAATTTGCAAATGATACTAAGATAGGAGGAGTAGCCAACACTAGAGAGGAGAGAGCGTATTCAAAAGGATCTAGACACACTCAAGTAATGGGCCGAGTCAAACAGAAAGGTGTTTAACAGGGACAAATGCAAAGTCCTACATCTGGGTAAAAGAAATGTAAAAAGCAGATATATTATAGGAGGAACAGAACTACGAAAATAGCACCAATTCAGAACCAGTAGGTATTAGAATAGAATTCCAACATGTACAACTTTCGTAAATATAGCAACATGTGATAATAAAACTTAACCTTTAATTGGGTTATTTAAAATGAATATATACAACCTGTGATCCAAACACCAATTAAAACCTGGAAATGATGGGGCCAATATGTGATGCGTGTATCTATGGCGCCATCATTTACAAAAATAAGGGGAACAGGTATCGTTCACCTTTATAAACAACACCGGAATGGTAAAGAATTTTTCTCAACACGCAAATAGCTGATATGGTATCGCTGGTTAGACAGATGCTGGGTAAGTGCAGCTTTCAGAGATGCGTATATTCAAAAGAAGTAGCGTGCCACTTAACAACCAAGATATTGTCACTCAGCGTTAACACCATCAGACCAAAATAGTGTGATTGTCCCACTATAGAGCTATGCTGGTATAATACACTCCATCAGGGGACAACCTAACAAATGCACCATAACATACAGTATCCAGGAGATAATAACCTCCTAATGCATATACCATGCTGTATACCAACTATATCAAAAAGTCAAAGAACTTGAGATATCAAATACAGTGCAATGTTAAGACCACTTGAAGTGGAACCATCTCACCCAGTCTTTTTGTCCCGGTGAGGTATCGTCCTTCTCCCGTGTTGCTTAATCCATATACCGGCACAGGGGGAGCAGTGGCTTGGTCACTAGCCCTGTCAGGGATAAAGCTGACCCTTTGATTATCCACAAAAACTCCCGCCCTTACAAGGGCAGTCCACAGCTGGCCCTGTTGTGGCTGACCCTAGTATCCAAAATGCAGGTGACTCCCGACGCGTTCCACAACAACTGCTCATCAGGGGAGGCTTGAAACACCTGAAAATCGTGGTTGTGGCTCAAACACAGAGCTCAAACCTATGTGGCCTGGTATCCATGAAGGCGTGCGATGTTATGAGGTAATAAAAAGGGGACCTTGGTCCCACCCCCCCCAAATTAGGGGAGCCGCCCAACATAATTATGCAAATAGCGCGGCAGTAATAATGAAAACCCGGATAGTACATGATAGATCAATCCAAGATCATGAGGGCGAAATAATAATAATTAGCCAAATCAGGATCTAGCTGGATGTGATCCACTATGTACAGACTGATATAGATCGTTCTTACTGGACAGAACGTGCGTTTTTCTCTTAGTGATCCGGTGGAAGGACACAATACTTCCTGGTTGTCCGATCACGTGAGTGGTCACGTGACCGGCAGTATAAGAGGACCAATAGAAATTGATCACGTCATGCAGAAACCGACCGCGGGTCATCAGTAAGCGACAGCCTGGTGGAACGCAGGACTTCCTGGTTCACCGGTCACCTGAGCAGTCACGCGGTTGGCGACGTCACAAGCAGGAAGAGGGACGTCTCCAAAGTGTCAATCCCATGGCCTACATCGTGACGCACTAGGTGCTCATCACGTGATGACGGCCGGCCAATTCAAGCACGAAGCTGTATGTTTAACAAGCTACGTGCTAGGTCGCTGAGTGTGGAACGTACACTACCGACACTATAGGCCGTATTAAATAGTTGGGAGAGACTTATACAAGTACACACTTCAGGAATATCAATGGGATTACGGTCCTCCCATATTATAATAGGAATAGAAGAAAAGAGGGATTCAAGAGTTATATAATCACACCTCGATCACATTAGAGAGAAAGGGGGGTTTTTTAGGTTTATATTCACCCTGTCCGTTCGACCTATAGACATATGGGTCACTCATATGACATTTATTCATGGTAATGTATCCAGAGGGACATAGTAGTGCATGTGATAGATAGGTTTGAACCCAGCATCAAATCACATGCTTGTGGATCAGAAATCCCATCCACTAGCACTATCCAAGTACAATAAGGCCAAGATGATGTGAGAAACCAGATTGAAGTATAGGGAGGGGGGGGGGACAAAGGGGATCACTAAACTCATATTGATGAGATAAAGAGTGATATAAGAAAGATTGTGTAGACAATCATGTGTATATTAAATCCCAATAGGATATCAAGATCACGTGTGTCCTGATAAGGGAATTCAGGTGATATTAGCTAGAAATCCAAACAGGAAGACAACAAAAGAGAACAATGAGGCCAGAATTTAGATAAAGCATCCATAATTGAGTTGTTCATTCAAACCAGCCGGGGAGATTGTATTGAGCCGGAAGATCCACCTTGCCTCTTTTTGCAAGATCACCCGGTCCCAATCTCCCCCTCTGATCGGTTTCTCGACTTTTTCAATGCCAATAAATTTAATGGCGTCCTTTTACCCCCATGGGAGACATTGACATGACGTGCGAGGGAAGTATCCCTGTCATGTTCAATGTCTCCCATGTGGTCCCCAATGCGTCTACGGAACTCTCTCCTTGTCTTACCGACATATTCGAGTCCGCATGTGCAAGTTGCCTTATAGATGATGCCTTTTGTACGGCAATTGATGAAATCCCGGATATTGAATGATTCCTGTGTAACGTTTGATATGAAGGTTTTACCAGGTGAGATAGAAGAGCATGATACACAATCGCCACATCTGTGGCATCCCCTCAAATTAGACCTGAGCCATGTTTCTTGCTTTGGTGCCATAAAGTGACTATGGACCAATCTATCCCCTAAAGATCTCCCCCTCCGATAGGTGACCTGGGGATAGGGACCTACTGATGTTTCCAGGTCATTGTCCATTGTCAAGATTGCCCAATGCTTTTCAAAAATGTTTCTGACAAAATTGGCACCATTAGAAAACGTGGTGATGAATCTTGTAATTGGATCGCCCACCTCCTTCTTAGAGGGTTTTAATAGGTCAGATCTATTCTTGGACTTTGCCTCCTTGAAAGCCTGGCTCAGCACTTTTTGAGGGTAGCCACGATCCAGAAAACGCATCCTGAGGTCTTTTGCTTGCGTCATAAATGAAGCATCCTCAGAGCAGTTTCGGCGAATTCTGTAGTATTGTCCCTTGGGAATTCCTCTCCTGAGGGGGGCCGGATGGTTACTATCCCACCTCAGGAGGGAGTTGGTGGCGGTCGGTTTTCTATAGGTGGACGTGCTCAAGGTACCATCCTTTGTTTTACTGATGAGGACATCCAAGAATGGCAACGAAACAGGGTCCGCCTCAAACGTGAAGCGGAGGCCTATCTCGTTGTCATTCAATTGGTTTACAAATACCACCAGATCGTCTCGGGTACCGCGCCATATGATGAATATATCATCGATATAGCGCGCCCATAGATCGATCTGGTCAGATGTTACTCCACCATCACCCTCCTCGGAGAAGACAATAGTCTCCTCCCACCAGCCCAGGAGCAAATTAGCGTACGAGGGAGCACAAGGGCTCCCCATCGTGGTGCCCCTGAGCTGGTGATAGAACCTCCCATTGAAGGTGAAGACGTTATTCCTCAAACAGAATTCCAGTGCTTGCAGCACGAATTCATTGTGAAGACGGTATTGGCAGCCTCTCATGGAGAGGTAATGTCTTACTGCCCTGAGCCCCATGTTATGCGGAATAGAGGAATAAAGTGCCTCAACATCAATACTGACCAAAATGCCGTCCTCACCCACAGAAATACCGTCTAATTTCAAGAGAAGGTCAGTAGTATCCCTTGTGTAGGAAGGGAGGGATTCCACAAAAGGTCTCAAGATCACGTCTACATATGAACCAAGATTTTGACATATCCCACCGATACCGGAAACAATGGGCCTACCCTTCAGTGGGCTAAGTCCTTTGTGGACCTTGGGTAGGCTGTAAAAAGTTGCCATGATGGCATGGTCTGGTAATAAAAATTCATGCTCCTTCTTGTCTATCACCTTTTCGGCAAGACCTTTATCCAAAAGGTTTTTCAAGTCAGATATCAGGAAAGTTGTAGGATTATCCTTCAAGATAGCATACCCTTCCTTATCCGAGAGGAGATGATGGCACATTCCGAGATATTGTGCCGGATACAGGACGACCACGTTGCCACCCTTGTCGGAGGGTTTTATGACAACGTGACGGTCCTGCTCCAAGGCACGAATGGCCATGATCTCCTCTTTGGTGCAGTTATAATGTGTGAAAACATTGTGTTCACTCATTCTCTTTAAATCTCTAGATACTAGATTCACGAAAATGTCTATTGTCGACATATCGTTCTGCACCGGTGGCATTTTGGTACTTTTCTTTCTGAACCCGGAAAAGGGGCCTTGTCCAGAAAGATTAGGATTCATATCAGAGAGACTCTCCAGCAATCTTACATCAGGCAGCATATCAGGAGGAATGCCTAAAGCTGGGTTCACACTAAGCGACAGCGACAACGACGTCGCTGTTACGTCACCATTTTCGGTGACGTAACAGCGACCTTGTAAGTCGCTGTTATGATCGCTGCTTAGCTGTCAAACACAGCAGAAGCAGCGATCATAACGTCGCTGTGCTACATGTGCAGAGAGCAGGGAGCCGCGCTTAGCGCTGGCTCCTTGCTCTCCTAGGTACAGTACACATCGGGTTAATTAACCCGATGTGTGCTGCAGCTACATGTCACAGTGCAGAGAGCAGGGAGCCGCGCGCACTGCTTAGCGCTGGCTCCTTGCTCTCCTTGCTACAGTATACATCGGGTTAATTACCCGATGCGTACTGCAGCCACATGTCACAGTGCAGGAGCCGGCACTGGCAGCAAGGGCGGAGGCTGGTAACGAAGGTAAATATCGGGTAACCAGGGAAAGGTCTTCCCTTGGTTACCCGATGTTTACGCTGGTTACAGCTTACCGCAGCTGCCAGTGCCAGCTCCTGCTCGCTTCATTTCGTCGCTCTCTCGCTGTCACACACAGCGATGTGTGTGTCACAGCGGGAGAGTGACGACCAAAAAATGAAGCTGGACATTCAGCAACGACCGGCGACCTCACAGCAGGGGCCAGGTCGTTGCTGGATGTCACACACAGCGACAGCGACGGGACGTCGCTGCAACGTCACAGAAAATGGTGACGTAGCAGCGACGTCGTTGTCGTTGTCGCTATGTGTGACACCAGCTTAACTCTTCACTGAGTTTGTTATCTTTTGTATGGAAGAATTTTCTCCACTTCAACTTACGTGCGAATAGGTTTAAATCCTTAATACAGGAGAAGAGGTCAAAGTCTGTTGTGGGGACGAAAGAGAGTCCCCTTTCTAGAACCGCCGTCTCAGTTACACTGAGGGGTCGGGACGACAGGTTAATGACCTTAGGGCCTACGCTTGTTCCTGGCCTCTCGCTACACCCAGTCGGCTCCTCAAGGGATAGACGTTGTCTAAAAAAGGGGCACTATGCGAAGGTTGAGATCTGCCTCTCCCCCTCTGTCCTCGACCTCTCCCTCTATTCCTATTTCTGCCACGCTGATTAAATCCCCCACCACCTTGTTCACAGTCAGATGCCTCAGTATCGGTGGAAGAAATATCAAAATGCTGTTGGGGCTGGAGAGTCTTATTAGTCAAGAAAAGGTATGCCTTGTTCTCACGGAAGTCTTGGATATCTCGCATGTACTGTTTATGCTTGCAGTCCTTTATCAGATATTGGAAATGCTCTATTGTATTCTGTAAATTAGTCTCTTTTTTAGGAAAGTCAACTTCACCAGAATATTTTTTGACCAGGGAAATCTGTTCCCTCAGACTATCATTCAAGCCCAATAAACTCTGTTTCTCTTCCTCCAAAAGGAGCTTCATCAGTCTGAGGGCACAGTCAGTCGCTTCCCTTTCCCATTTTTTGATAAAGTCGGGGGCTCTAAATCTGTTTCCCGGGTTAAGGGTAATTCGTAGTCCTCTAGGCACTATTCCCTCTCTAATATAAATTAGAGTTTATATTAGAGAGGGAATAGTGCCTAGAGGACTACGAATTACCCTTAACCCGGGAAACAGATTTAGAGCCCCCGACTTTATCAAAAAATGGGAAAGGGAAGCGACTGACTGTGCCCTCAGACTGATGAAGCTCCTTTTGGAGGAAGAGAAACAGAGTTTATTGGGCTTGAATGATAGTCTGAGGGAACAGATTTCCCTGGTCAAAAAATATTCTGGTGAAGTTGACTTTCCTAAAAAAGAGACTAATTTACAGAATACAATAGAGCATTTCCAATATCTGATAAAGGACCGCAAGCATAAACAGTACATGCGAGATATCCAAGACTTCCGTGAGAACAAGGCATACCTTTTCTTGACTAATAAGACTCTCCAGCCCCAACAGCATTTTGATATTTCTTCCACCGATACTGAGGCATCTGACTGTGAACAAGGTGGTGGGGGATTTAATCAACGTGGCAGAAATAGGAATAGAGGGAGAGGTCGAGGACAGAGGGGGAGAGGCAGATCTCAACCTTCACATAGTGCCCCTTTTTTAGACAACGTCTATCCCTTGAGGAGCCGACTGGGTGTAGCGAGAGGCCAGGAACAAGCGTAGGCCCTAAGGTCATTAACCTGTCGTCCCGACCCCTCAGTGTAACTGAGACGGCGGTTCTAGAAAGGGGACTCTCTTTCGTCCCCACAACAGACTTTGACCTCTTCTCCTGTATTAAGGATTTAAACCTATTCGCACGTAAGTTGAAGTGGAGAAAATTCTTCCATACAAAAGATAACAAACTCAGTGAAGAGTTAAGCTGGGTTCACACTAAACGACAGCGACAACGACGTCGCTGTTACGTCACCATTTTCGGTGACGTAACAGCGACCTTGTAAGTCACTGTTATGATCGCTGCTTAGCTGTCAAACACAGCAGAAGCAGCGATCATAACGTCGCTTTGCTACATGTGCAGAGAGCAGGGAGCCGCGCTTAGCGCTGGCTCCTTGCTCTCCTACAGTACACATCGGGTTAATTAACCCGATGTGTGCTGCAGCTACATGTCACAGTTCAGAGAGCAGGGAGCCGCGCGCACTGCTTAGCGCTGGCTCCTTGCTCTCCTTGCTACAGTATACATCGGGTTAATTACCCGATGCATACTGCAGCCACATGTCACAGTGCAGGAGCCGGCGCTGGCAGCAAGAGCGGAGGCTGGTAACCAGCGTAAACATCGGGTAACCAGGGAAAGGTCTTCCCTTGGTTACCCGATGTTTACGCTGGTTACAGCTTACCGCAGCTGCCAGTGCCGGCTCCTGCTCGCTTCATTTCGTCGCTCTCTCGCTGTCACACACAGCGATGTGTGTGTCACAGCGGGAGAGTGACGACCAAAAAATGAAGCTGGACATTCAGCAACGACCGGCGACCTCACAGCAGGGGCAAGGTCGTTGCTGGATGTCACACACAGCGACAGCGACGGGACGTCGCTGCAACGTCACAGAAATTGGTGACGTAGCAGCGACGTCGTTGTCGTTGTCGCTGTGTGTGACACCAGCTTTAGGCATTCCTCCTGATATGCTGCCTGATGTGAGATTGCTGGAGAGTCTCTCTGATATGAATCCTAATCTTTCTGGACAAGGCCCCTTTTCCGGGTTCAGAAAGAAAAGTACCAAAATGCCACCGGTGCAGAACGATATGTCGACAATAGACATTTTCGTGAATCTAGTATCTAGAGATTTAAAGAGAATGAGTGAACACAATGTTTTCACACATTATAACTGCACCAAAGAGGAGATCATGGCCATTCGTGCCTTGGAGCAGGACCGCCACGTTGTCATAAAACCCTCCGACAAGGGTGGCAACGTGGTCGTCCTGGATCCGGCACAATATCTCAGAATGTGCCATGATCTCCTCTCGGATAAGGAAGGGTATGCTATCTTGAAGGATAATCCTACAACTTTCCTGATATCTGACTTGAAAAACCTTTTGGATAAAGGTCTTGCCGAAAAGGTGATAGACAAGAAGGAGCATGAATTTTTATTACCAGACCATGCCATCATGGCAACTTTTTACGGCCTACCCAAGGTCCACAAAGGACTTAGCCCACTGAAGGGTAGGCCCATTGTTTCCGGTATCGGTGGGATATGTCAAAATCTTGGTTCATATGTGGACGTGATCTTGAGACCTTTTGTGGAATCCCTCCCTTCTTACACAAGGGATACTACTGACCTTCTCTTGAAATTAGACGGTATTTCTGTGGGTGAGGACGGCATTTTGGTCAGTATTGATGTTGAGGCACTTTATTCCTCTATTCCGCATCACATGGGGCTCAGGGCAGTAAGACATTACCTCTCCATGAGAGGCTGCCAATACCGTCTTCACAATGAATTCGTGCTGCAAGCACTGGAATTCTGTTTGAGGAATAACGTCTTCACCTTCAATGGGAGGTTCTATCACCAGCTCAGGGGCACCGCGATGGGGAGCCCTTGTGCTCCCTCGTACGCTAATTTGCTCCTGGGCTGGTGGGAGGAGACTATTGTCTTCTCCGAGGAGGGTGATGGTGGACGAACATCTGACCAGATCGATCTATGGGCGCGCTATATCAATGATATATTCATCATATGGCGCGGTACCCGAGACGATCTGGTGGTATTTGTAAACCAATTGAATGACAACGAGATAGGCCTCCGCTTCACGTTTGAGGCGGACCCTGTTTTGTTGCCATTCTTGGATGTCCTCATCAGTAAAACAAAGGATGGTACCTTGAGCATGTCCACCTATAGAAAACCGACCGCCACCAACTCCCTCCTGAGGTGGGATAGTAACCATCCGGCCCCCCTCAGGAGAGGAATTCCCAAGGGACAATACTACAGAATTCGCCGAAACTGCTCTGAGGATGCTTCCTTTATGACGCAAGCAAAAGACCTCAGGATGCGTTTTCTGGATCGTGGCTACCCTCAAAAAGTGCTGAGCCAGGCTTTCAAGGAGGCAAAGTCCAAGAATAGATCTGACCTATTAAAACCCTCTAAGAAGGAGGTGGGCGATCCAATTACAAGATTCATCACCACGTTTTCTAATGGTGCCAATTTTGTCAGAAACATTTTTGAAAAGCATTGGGCAATCTTGACAATGGACAATGACCTGGAAACATCAGTAGGTCCCTATCCCCAGGTCACCTATCGGAGGGGGAGATCTTTAGGGGATAGATTGGTCCATAGTCACTTTATGGCACCAAAGCAAGAAACATGGCTCAGGTCTAATTTGAGGGGATGCCACAGATGTGGCGATTGTGTATCATGCTCTTCTATCTCACCTGGTAAAACCTTCATATCAAACGTTACACAGGAATCATTCAATATCCGGGATTTCATCAATTGCCGTACAAAAGGCATCATCTATAAGGCAACTTGCACATGCGGACTCGAATATGTCGGTAAGACAAGGAGAGAGTTCCGTAGACGCATTGGGGACCACATGGGAGACATTGAACATGACAGGGATACTTCCCTCGCACGTCATGTCAATGTCTCCCATGGGGGGTAAAAAGGACGCCATTAAATTTATTGGCATTGAAAAAGTCGAGAAACCGATCAGAGGGGGAGATTGGGACCGGTTGATCTTGCAAAAAGAGGCAAGGTGGCTCTTCCGGCTCAATACAATCTCCCCGGCTGGTTTGAATGAACAACTCAATTATGGATGCTTTATCTAAATTCTGGCCTCATTGTTCTCTTTTGTTGTCTTCCTGTTTGGATTTCTAGCTAATATCACCTGAATTCCCTTATCAGGACACACGTGATCTTGATATCCTATTGGGATTTAATATACACATGATTGTCTACACAATCTTTCTTATATCACTCTTTATCTCATCAATATGAGTTTAGTGATCCCCTTTGTCCCCCCCCCCCCCCCTATACTTCAATCTGGTTACTCACATCATCTTGGCCTTATTGTACTTGGATAGTGCTAGTGGATGGGATTTCTGATCCACAAGCATGTGATTTGATGCTGGGTTCAAGCCTATCTATCACATGCACTACTATGTCCCTCTGGATACATTACCATGAATAAATGTCATATGAGTGACCCATATGTCTATAGGTCGAACGGACAGGGTGAATATAAACCTAAACCCCCCCCCTTTTTCTCTAATGTGATCGAGGTGTGATTATATAACTCTTGAATCCCTCTTTTCTTCTATTCCTTTTATAATATGGGAGGACCGTAATCCCATTGATATTCCTGAAGTGTGTACTTGTATAAGTCTCTCCCAACTATTTAATACGGCCTATAGTGTCGGTAGTGTACGTTCCACACTCAGCGACCTAGCACGTAGCTTGTTAAACATACAGCTTCGTGCTTGAATTGGCCGGCCGTCATCACGTGATGAGCACCTAGTGCGTCACGATGTAGGCCATGGGATTGACACTTTGGAGACGTCCCTCTTCCTGCTTGTGACGTCGCCAACCGCGTGACTGTTCAGGTGACCGGTGAACCAGGAAGTCCTGCGTTCCACCAGGCTGTCGCTTACTGATGACCCGCGGTCGGTTTCTGCATGACGTGATCAATTTCTATTGGTCCTCGTATACTGCCGGTCACGTGACCACTCACGTGATCGGACAACCAGGAAGTATTGTGTCCTTCCACCGGATCACTAAGAGAAAAACGCACGTTCTGTCCGGTAAGAACGATCTATATCAGTCTGTACATAGTGGATCACATCCAGCTAGATCCTGATTTGGCTAATTATTATTATTTCGCCCTCATGATCTTGGATTGATCTATCATGTACTATCCGGGTTTTCATTATTACTGCCGCGCTATTTGCATAATTATGTTGGGCGGCTCCTCTAATTTGGGGGGGGGTGGGACCAAGGTCCCCTTTTTATTACCTCAGTACATCGCACGCCTTCATGGATACCAGGCCACATAGGTTTGAGCTCTGTGTTTGAGCCACAACCACGATTTTCAGGTGTTTCAAGCCTCCCCTGATGAGCAGTTGTTGTGAAACGCGTCGGGAGTCACCTGCATTTTGGATACTAGGGTCAGCCACAACAGGGCCAGCTGTGGACTGCCCTTGTAAGGGCGGGAGTTTTTGTGGATAATCAAAGGGTCAGCTTTATCCCTGACAGGGCTAGTGACCAAGCCACTGCTCCCCCTGTGCCGGTATATGGATTAAGCAACACGGGAGATGGACGATACCTCACCGGGACAAAAAGACTGGGTGAGATGGTTCCACTTCAAGTGGTCTTAACATTGCACTGTATTTGATATCTCATGTTCTTTGACTTTTTGATATAGTTGGTATACAGCATGGTATATGCATTAGGAGGTTATTATCTCCTGGATACTGTATGTTATGGTGCATTTGTTAGGTTGTCCCCTGATGGAGTGTATTATACCAGCTGGGCTCTATAGTGGGACAATCACACTATTTTGGTCTGATGGTGTTAACGCTGAGTGACAATATCTTGGTTGTTAAGTGGCACGCTACTTCTTTTGAATATACGCATCTCTGAAAGCTGCACTTACCCAGCATCTGTCTAACCAGCGATACCATATCAGCTATTTGCGTGTTGAGAAAAATTCTTTACCCTTCCTGTGTTGTTTATAAAGGTGAACGATACCTGTTCCCCTTATTTTTATAAATGATGGCGCCATAGATACACGCATCACATAGTGGCCCCATCATTTCCAGGTTTTAATTGGTGTTTGGATCACAGGTTGTATATATTCATTTTAAATAACCCAATTAAAGGTTAAGTTTTATTATCACATGTTGCTATATTTACGGAGGAACAGAACTACGCGATAGCACAGGGGAATAGGACTTGGGCATAATAGTAGATTCCAGATTCAACATGAGCCAACAGTTTGGTGCTGCAGCTAAAAAGGTCAACAAAATTCTGGGATGTATCAAGACAAGCAATGAATCAAGATCAAGAGAGGTAATTATTCCCTTATACTCTGCCCTGGTCAGACCCCACCTGGAATACTGTGTACAGTTCTGAGCACCCCAATTCAAGAACAACATCGATATATTGAAGCAAGTCCAGAGAAGAGCAACCAAGATGGAAGAAGGTCTGCAAACCATGTCATATGAAGAACAGCTAAAAGAACTAGGGATGTTTAATTGCAAAAGAGAAGGCTGATAGGAGACTTAATAGTGGTCTACAAATATCTGAAAGGCAGTCACAAAGCAGAGGGAACCATCCTATTCTCATTAGCACAAGGAAGTACAAGAAGCAACGAGATGAAACTAAAAGGAAGGAGATTCAGATTAGACATTAGGAAAACCTTTCTGACAGTGAGGGTAGTCAGAGACTGGAACAGGCTACCATGAGAATGGAAATCTTCAAGTAGAAGCTGGATAAACATATAGCTGGGATGATTTAGGAAAACGTGCACTTGCAGAGGCTTGGACCCGATGACCCTTAAGGTCCCTTCCAACTCTACCATTCTATGTATAAAATGTGTGTAACATAGACTCAAAAAGTATAGATATTACACTTATCTGATGCTAGTCTAAATAGCACAATAGGAATTTATAGTATGATAAACAGCATGTGTACGTTTTACTGACATATCTATTTACTGAATATAATTTTCCTTGTGAAATACAATTCTGAAGCAAATTTTCTCTAGAATTGTGTTGTACTAGAACCTCTCAGAAATGTTTAAATAAAGGATGGGTGCACACGCTGTGTCCTGATTGCTGCGTGTCTTCTCCTGTGGGGCCGTGAGTGCTCTCCTCAGCAGCCCATGCACATGATCAGGGTTCGGGGCATTGCAGACTTTGTGTTCTCCCTGCGGCGAACACTTGCATCTCCGCAGCATAAATTGACATGTTGCAGCTCAGAAATCTGCGCCACATGTCAGTTTATGCTGCGGAGAAAAGAAGCACAGTGGGCATGGAATTTCTTTAAGTTGCATACCATGTGCTTCTGCTGTACAGTGCAGCAGTTTGGACGCAGCGGAAACACGCGTCTAAAGCAATGCTGTTACTTATTGTGGGTGCATAGCCTTAGGGCAGTAATGGCTAACCTATGACACACGTGTCAAAGGTGACACACCGAGCTACTTTTGCTGACACGCGCAGCAGGGACTGGAAGACGCATTCTGATCTATAAGACAAGCCACGGTCACTGTTGATTTAACTAGAACTACATGTGTGGCTAAACTGTTCTAAAATAACCAGCCCGGGGGGGTCAGCACATGCAGTTCTAGTTAAATCACCGGTTGCCGCGGCTTGTCTTATAGATTGGGATGCAGCCGCCGGTAATTTGTGTTCTGTACTTTTAATCAGGTTCCTGTATGAGGTATGCTTACGTGCCAAACAGTACATAACACGCCTCACTCTAACCCAGGGGTCCCAAACACGCGGCCCTCACCCTGAGTCAGCTTCTTACTGCCCGCAGGCCTCCTGATGATAGCGGCCCTATGCCAGGGGCTGCAGCAATCTGCTCTTTACTTAAGGTGATTGATCTCCGCCGTGCACAGGAACTCTCTGCAGAGCTTCACCACAGCCAACTGCTGGCCAATTAGAGGCCAGCAGGTGACGTTGTTGTATATTACTACAGAGGACAAGACTGATAGGGGGAGAGATAATAATCATTATTTCCTCTCCATCCCAGCAGTCATTATTTCCTTTCCCCCTCCCCCCAGAAGTCATTAGATTTTTTTTTATGAATTGTGATACACCAAGCTCAAATGTTGACCATCACTGCCTTAGGGGCTGATACATCAAAGTTTTTATGCCAGATTTATGGCACAATATACTTTGAAAAGTTGTACACTGTTAGCATAGGTTGTGCAAAACTTCTGTGACTTTTGATGTTTTCACACAAATCCCGGATTGCTTTGATACAATGGCCAGGATTGCTTGTATAACTCATTACCAGGCGTGAAGCTAATTGAAGCGCACACCACTTGTAAGATGTGACTGATTCATTAAGTGTCGGAGGCCTACTTCCCATTTTTTGAAGAATAGAAAAAGGGACAAATTATGAAGGTGGAGTGGGTGATACATAAAATAAATACAATTTTTGTAATTATTTTTCATTATTTTTTGCAATTTGATAGGAACAAAAAAATCTGACATTTTCTTTACCTTTAGAATAAGGAGCATAGGCACATGTGCTTTTTATTGTGCGCACATATGGCAAGTTGCATTTTGTCCATCTGTGTGACCATCCATGTGTACATGTGTGTCATCCATGTGTCAGGTAAAATATTTGAATAGTTTATATGTTTAATAACTGATTTTAAACATATCATCCGTGTGACTCGAAAAAAACGCATCACACTGAAATGAATGTGCTAAAGATGTGCAAAGATAGATTTCACAGCTACTAACCGAATAAATTAATAATTTAAACAAAATAGAAAAATGATGTGGGGGTCCCCCCATTTTTGATAACCAGCAAAGGTAAGGCACACAGATGCAAACTCATATTATCAGGCTGGGAAAGTCCATCGTTATCGGGCCCTTCCCAGCCTTAAAATACCAGCCTGTAGCCGCCCCAAAAGTGGTGTATCACATTAGATGCACCAGTTCTGGCGGTTTTCCTCTGCTTTTCTTGATTCCTGGGTATGGTGGCAATCAGGGTAATGATTTTTGTGGTTGATGTCATCTGTGAATTGTCCAAGAACATACAGTAGCTGGCAATATACCCCTACACACACACTTCCCCTTTAAATAACATAACCCCCCCACACACACTGCCCTTCTCCATAATATAACCACACACACACACACACACACACACACTGCCTCTCTTCATAATATATCGGCGTACAAACACACACTGCCCCTCACTATACTGTGCCCCCTTTCACAATTTTCAGTCCATAATGTGCCCTCGCAGAAACACCGGCCCCATACCCCCTTCCCTCCCCTCCATAATAAACGTAAGAACATGCAATCTCTGGCTCCTCCATGGAGTGCTTACCATACCCCACTGTGTCCTAACATCCTCGCCACCTCTTCATGGCAGTCAACATGCTATTGCACGTCGGGGCAAGTGAACACACCTCTCTGCTGCTGTCCCAGTGTTTGTGTATTCAAATAGAAATAGAAAAGAAGAAAAAAGGATGGATCTACCTGTGGCCAAACATTTTTGTAACTCAGACCACAGCATCATGGACATGAAATTGCTGGTATTGAAAGGAAACTTCAAGTCCCAGAGAGATAGGAGACTATGGGAGTACAAACTTATGATGACCTTTGACACATTCAGAGTAGGAATGAATGTGTCTCATGGATTCATGTCTTTTTACATCAGTTAAAAGATGTGCTACTCTGACCATCCGAGCGCGTCACAGCCCGGACCAGACCCTTATCAGAGGACAATAAAACTTTCACACTGAACTGCAGCAAAATTTATGGCCACAACAGTTTGCCCCCCTGCCATAGAGATAGTTCTGTTTTATATAACTTGTTTTTTTGTTTTTTACTGCACTATTCTAAGTCCTGTTGTGTATAAATATGTGACTCTTCAGATTTTGTGTTATACCATGCCTGATGAAGAGACCTGAGTAGTCTCGAAAGCTTGCAATTATTACCATCTTTTCAGTTAGCCATTAAAAGGTATCAACCACTGAGGACTCTCAGTTCTTTTAAACAATTTTTTTATTCAAATATATACATTTGGATTTAAGAAGATGAGAACCAGAATCTCCTGGGTCTCTGCAGGCTGCAAGGGGACCATTGGTGGACCACATGTTGTATAGGCCTGACCCACAGACTGCTAAGTTTGCTTTTCTTTCAATCTTAACTTATAATGTAAGTGTTATCTGAAGTCTATCAAAATAATTGAAGACTCAATAGGAAAAGATTTTGCACAACTCTTTATTTACAGAATCCGTTTTTTAAATATACGAGCGCTGCCGTCAGGAGGTTAGCAAAGTTCATTACCTGTGGTGATGAAGTCCGCTGAACTCCTGTCGTCAGCGCTCATCACTGAGTTCCATGCGATATCACCTCAAGTCTTGCGAGCGTCCCGAAGCTGTGACTAGCGGTGACTTCACGGGCGGTTCACGATACTTCGCGTGATAACGGCGGTCATTGAACTCAGTGACGAGTGCTGACTTCACGAGTTCAGCAGAGTTCATCACTGCAGATAATGTACCTATCTCGTCATGCCCTGCAGTGACCGTGGTCTGACCTAATGATGTTAGTTTAGGTCACTGCACTGCTCTGCCAGCCAATGGGGAACATTCTGTTCTTCATTGACTGGGACAGTGACTTTGGATTGTCATGGGACCCCCTTATTGGATTACGCCGGACCTGGATTTGTTTTTTCCTTTCCATAAAGGGGTGAAAGGGAATGTGTTGGGGAGTGTTATTTTTCAAATAGAAATTATTTTTTTTTATTATTGATTGGGTTAGTGATGTTGAGTATCTGATAGACGCCATAACATTACTATTTCCAGGCCTTGGTGCCAGATGACATTGCACAGCTGGTATCAACCCCATATATTACCCCATTTGCCACCACACCAGGGCAATGGGATGAACAAGTGTGAAGCGCCAGGATTGGCGCATCTAATAGATATGCCACTTCTGAGGCGGCTGCGGCCTGCTATTTTTAGGTTGGGGAGTGTCCAATAACCGTGGACCTCCCTAGTCTGAGAATGCTAGATCACAGCTGTCCACTTTACCTTGGCTGCTGATCCAATTTGGGGGGGAACCCACGTCGTTTTTTTAATTATTTATTGTTTTGCTAAACACCCTTTAGTTCCACATGAAAGGCACTAAAAAGTGCAACATTACAAAATGCAGGGGAGTGGGACATTATATATGTCTTTCTCACCTATCTATCTATCTATCTATCCATCCATCTATCTTGCTACCTTTTGACTGTATGCAACCCTCCTTCCGTTTTTTTTGTGGTACAAAAAAAAAAAAAAGAAGGCAGACAGAAGGCACACAGACCATATACGGAACGGATGCGGATGTCACACAGATGCATCCGTGGAAAAACAGGACCATTTTTTGTGGAACCCAAAACGGTATGGTTGTTTGAATGTACCCTTAGGGGTACTTTGCACACTACGACATCGCAGCTGCGATGTCGGTGGGGTCAAATCGAAAGTGACGCACATCCGTCGTCGCTGTCGATATCGTAGTGTGTAAAGCGTTTTTGATACGATTAACGAGTGCAAAAACATCGTAATCGTATCATCGGTGTAGTGTCCGACATTTTCATAATTGCGCAGCAGTGACGGTACGATGGATGTTGTTCCTCGTTCCCCTGCGGCAGCACACATCGCTGTGTGAGAAGCCGCAGGAGTGAAGAACATCAGCTTACCTGCGTCACCACGGCTCACGCCGGCTATGCGGAAGGCCGGAGGTGGGCGGGATGTTTACGTCACGTTCATCTCCGCCCCTCCACTTCTATTGGCCGCCTGCCGTGTGACGTCGCTATCAAACAGAGCTGTGGAGAAAAAGCGCAAATAGGGTCTTATCTGGTTGACAGGTGTGTATCAAAGGTACTCACCTATTGAAGTTGTGACAGGCACAACTCCTTTGCAGGCATATAGCAAATTAATGCATAAGGTGGTCAGCCGCATCCCCGAAGGTGCAATAGAAATCACAGAGTAGGTAGAGAAATTGGGCTAAATGCTGTGCTGCTAGAAACCACAAATCCAGGAGACGCGTTTCAAAGGCATATCCGCCTTCTTCATCAGGACAAAGGAAGAACAATGGTTATGCTGTTCTTCCTTTGTCCTGATGAAGAAGGCGGATATGCCTTTGAAACGCGTTGACCTGTGAAAATAAAGGAAATAATTTACTACATCTCCTGGATTTGTGGTTTCTAGCACAGCATTTAGCCCGACTTCTCTACCTACTCTGTGTGACGTCGCTGTGACACTGCACGGCCTGCCCCCTTAGGAAGGAGGCGGTTCACCGGCCAGAGCGACGTCGCAGGGCAGGTGAGTGCATGTGAAGCTGCCGTAGCGATAATGTTCGTTACGGCAGCAATCACAAGATATCGCACGTACGACGGGGGCGGGTACTATCGTGCTCGACATCGCAAGCATCGGCTTGCGATGTCGTAGTGTGCAAAGTACCCCTTAGGCTAAGGGTGCTGTGCAGACTTGTGCATTACATATACCTACTGTACAAGGTGTCTATCCTCAGGTTATTCTACATGTTAGCCTCTTGACAGTCCGTCTCCATACAGCCCTCTGGAATGGGGAATAAACTCGCCTACATGCTGATCTCCAACTGTACTCTGACTAAACTCTGAGGTAACAACTACTTTGTACTTAGACTCCACCCACCAAGCTATTTTCCTAGCAACTGGCTCAGTGAGGAGTGTTAACTAGTTATTACCTGAGAATATGCAATATACCTATAGAAAATAGCACAACAATTCTGTAACATACACATTATCATATAACTTTATGGTAATACCCAACTCTGGGGTATTACACATACAAATGTTAGACCAGTTTCTTTGCATGTCATGATTCATAATATATTCTAGATATATACAAGTATAGTTGATATTCTACTGAGTTGTGCTGAAAGTGCAGGTCACATCTGAAGCACTATATTTTCCTTCAAATCTGAATGTTTCCATGGTAGCACTTTCGGTAGGGGCCTTTTAAAATCTTCACCTAAAGTGATCTTTTTCAGGATAAGGAGGTTTAAAGGTTTTCTGCACAGATATAACATTTGAGATATTTTCTTTTACTAGTTAGAAGCAAAATTTACCAAATCTATAATTGTGTTCTGTTATAAATCAACAGATATCCTTTCATCCATGTTTAATGGAACTGTATTTTTTTTACTTCTAATACAGGTAAAATCTAATAAGTTATAAAGAAATACGGTGTAATGTATATGAAATTATTTCCTCGCTGTTTGATTGCATCCAGAAAATAGAAGGCTGAAAGCCCAAACTGCAACTGCCTTTGAACATGAGAGAACAAATGTCAAGTTAGCAACTGTCTATGGCCTACAAAGCCATATGATTTGGTGCGCTAAAGGCGCTACGCCCCAACTCACGAGAAAAGCTCCCATATAGTACCTTGCATACGTTTTCTGATTTTGTTGTATTATTGAGAAATTTGAAAAGAGCTGCCAAGATTCCAATTATAGTTGAAGGGGTTGTCCCCTACATTGATGGCCTATCCATAGGATAAGTCATCAATGTCTCATCACTCCACACCTCCACTAATCAGTTGTGCTCAGTCCTGGCAGCGACAGCAGGCAAACGGAAATGCTCAGTTCTGAAGTTGCTCCGTCTTCTGATAGTGGCTGCTGCCAGGTACTGCACATTCACCTCTCATTCTAAACAATAGGAGGCGGATGTGCAGTACCCAGCCACGGCTACTATCAGAAGACAGAACAGCTCCGGAACTGAGCATTTCTGGCTGCCTTCTGCCGCCGCCGGGACCAAAAACAACTGATCGGGCTGGGGTGTGGGGTGTCGGACCCTGGACGATCAGACACTGATGACCTATCCTAACGATAGGCCTTCAATGTAAAAGTAGTGGACAACCTCTTTTACAATATTTCTGCTATAGAAAATGATACACTTGTGACAAAGGCATAAACACAATTTTGCTGTCTCCCACTAAAAAGTTACCACAGGCTATCCAGAACAACATACTCTACACTGAATGGGCCAAACTATGCTGAAAACACTCTGTATTGATCTTAAATTCCCATATTGTTTAAGAGAGGATTAGTTCTGTGTATTTTGGAAGTTTCCTTAACATGTCTCATTGTTCTAGTCTCTAAGAAAAATATCATTATACAAAAATGTAGAACAAAGTTGGAAGGATTTATAGGTCTTCAAATACCTTTAGGCAAAAGACTCAAGATTAACTTGCAAAGACCTGACTCCGAGCAGAATTTTATAAATGTATTTAAGATAATGTGAAACAGTGAAACTTCAAAAACAAAACCTTTATAATACTGCCTAAAAAAATATAAAAAAAATCATATTTCGAAAAGTTTGATAATACAGCACTTTTAATTTCAACACAGTGCTTCATTATAATGTGAAATGTCACAAGGCTTAAATGTAGAACAACGACCACAGAGAATTTCATCTAATCTTGGATGCATTCAGGACTGTAGTTTGCAGTGTGTTGGGGGCTACAATTGCCAACCCGTTAGTAAATATGAGACTATCAGTTTGGATTGGAAGACCCGTTGTCTAAGAATTGCACACTAAACACAGAAAGTAAAGTTTTATTTTATATATACAGTATATATATATTATATATCTTTCAACACAGAGGCATAGCTAATGGTTGAGCTGGGAGAGGGGTGGGTCAACACATCTGAGTGGGTTCCTAACCAGGTAAGTATATGTACAACTACTGTGGCACAGCCTTTTCATATTCATAACTATAGCAGAACCTCAGCAGGTAACTATGCTGTTACTGACAATCTCTATACAAAAATTACCTAAGATTTTACTGCCAAATAGTTTCACGATGTGACTACAGGTGTCAAGCCAAGAACAAGGGGACTTTCAGCAAGTGGCGCAACACAGCGGGAACACAAGGGTAATGTCATGCAGGGGAGGACCCCCAGCAATCGATGCAACATGAAGGGTACAATAGGGAAACAATACAATACTGTGCCATAAACTAAGGAAAGGGGAGCAGGGCCACCTCCAAACACTCACCTGCAACTGATCCCTGCACTCCCCAATGTCCCTAGATGGATCATTCCCCCATATGCCGATCACATGACTAGGCCCTCACTGGCCCTGAATTTGCCCTGACTAGTGAAGGCCAATAACACAATAGTGTCGCTACTACAATAAGACAACACTAGGAAGGTAAGACATACAGGTGGGGAAAGAAACATCAGGCAGTGACACACTTGTGACAGATAGTGGTAGATACCAGTCCTGCAGAACACATAAGAGGTTACAGCAGGAGTTTCAAACACATGGCCCACGGGCCACATGTGGCCCTTGAGGCTGCTTTTTGTGGCTGGTAGGCCCGTGGTCCACTTGATGATCGCTGCCGATGCAGGGGCCCTCTGCAGTCAGCGCTTAATGTGAGATGAAAGATTTGCCGGCGTTGCGAAGAGACAAGCTTTTCACACAGCTACTCCAATGGCAGCCGTCAGTTGATCAAAGGCCAGGAGCTGATGTAATACGCATCCGCTCCTGGCCTCTGATTGGCCGGCGGCTGTCGTTGGAGTAGCTGTGCGCAGTGCGGACAAATCATTCAATACAAGCTCTGACGGCGGTGCACCCCTGCACTTGGCCGTGATAATCAAAGCGGCCACAGGCCTGTAGGCCACAAGAAGCAGGAAGGAGGACACCGAGGGAACGGAGGACAGTTAAACAGGTAAGGAGAATTGTTTTTTGGGGGTTTTTTTGTGTGTATGTGAAGAATGGCACGATAGGGGAGGATTCTGCAGGATGAGGCATTGTTACAAGAAGAGGACCAGGAAATGGGACATTACTACAAGATGGGACATTACTACAAGAAGAGAACCAGCATGTGCACATTAGTAAAAGGGGACAATGATGGACACATTACAACAGGATGGGGACAAGAATGGGCACATTACTACAGGATGGGGACAATGATGGGCATATTACTACAGGATGGGGACAAGGATGGACACATTACTACAGGATAGGCACGAGAATGGAGACATTACTACAGGTTGAGCACAAGGATGGGCACATTACTACAGGATGGGCACATTACTACAGGAAGGGGACATTGCTACAAGATGGGCACATTACTACAGGATGGGGACCAGAATGGGAGGATGGGCACATTATTACAGGATGGGGGAAGAATACATTACACAGGATGGTGACCAGGATGGACACATTACTACAGGATGGGTACCAGGATGGGCACATTGCTACAGAATGAGAAGGATGGATACATTACTACAGGATGGGGACAAGGATGGGGTATTACTACAGGATGGGCACAAGGATGGGGCACATTACTACAGGATGGGCACAAGGATGGGCACATTACTACAAGGGAACAAGGATGGGTACATTACTACAGGAAGGGGACCAGGAAGGACACGTTACTACAAGATGGGGACCAGGATGGGAACATTACTACAGGATGAGGACAAGGATGGAAACATTACTACAGGATAGGAACCAGGATGGGCACATTACTACAGGACGGAGACAAGGATGGGCACATTACTACAGGATGTTGACCAGGATGGACACATTACTACAGGATGTGGACCAGGATGGACACATTACTACAGGATGAGGACAAAGATGGGCACATTATTATAAGGGAACATGGATGGCCACATTACTACAGAATGAGAACCAGGATGGGAACATTACTAGAAGCAGTTGGCCGAAATTACTACATAGCGCTAATTGTAAAACAATATTCCTTATAAGAAGGGGATTAAATGTAAAAATAAATCTAAATAAAGCATGACAGTTTTTATATTTTAAAAAATGCTTTTGATATATAAACAAAAAAGTGCCTATTTGTTATAAACGAGTGAAACAGTGATCCAAAGATGTATAGAAAAAAAATATGGTACCACTAAAAATGTCATTTTGTCCTGCAAAGAATGCGGCCTCTCAAATTATTTTTTATTGTATCTGCTGCTCATACACCCAGCCGAGTTTGAGAGACCTGGGTTACAGTATAGCTACAGACAGTGACTTACAGATGATGTTCTTTCTGATGGCGTCGTCCATTTTTCCCTTCTATTCCATCTGGTTCAGTTTGACATAACTTCTTCTAGCCATGGATCATCTGTAGAGTTTACACTGGACACATTTTGACTTCTCACATTCCAGATTCCATCCCCATCTATTCCCTTGTACAACATATTTTTATTAGCTTTTTTTTTTCCAACACAGAAATTACAGATTAATACTATCATTTTATAATCCCCATCTATTCCCAACCCGCACAAACTCATCCTGCTGATACCCCAATGCTAAGTCGCTGCTGCCACATGTGTTCTTATTACTGCAACTGCTGTATGGGACGAAAACAGTGCTCCTCTTACAACCCCATGTATTAATGCCCACCACTGTGCTCTTTTGAAATTGTAATGCCTCCTTAGTGCCCTATAGATGGTAAAACTGACTCCAAGAAAGTAATAATGCCTCCAGTATGCACCTTGATAGTCACAATACACAGAGTGCCCCCATAACAATAATGATGCTTAAGTGCCTGCTTAACATTTAATAATGTCCCCCTATGTACAATAATTAGGGGCCATGAGTCCCCACCATCTGATTGCACTGGTGATATTGGGGACTCAAGACGAGGAGCAGGCACTTAAGCATCATTATTGTTATGGGGGCACTCTGTGTATTGTGACTATCAAGGTGCATACTGGAGGCATTATTACTTTCTAGGAGTCAGTTTTACCATCTCAGACACTTCAAAAATGTTATACAAATAATAAGCTGCTTATTCTGATGGGATTGTCTGGCCTTAGGCTACAAGTCTGCAGTAACTTTGAAGCACTGTGTGTGGCTGCAGACTTGTGAATCCTCACATCATGTGAATTGTGTGCTGTGAGGATTCTCCGTCGCTGGGAACAGTAGTCACGTGATCACCGTTCTAGGAGAATCCTCAAAGTGCGCACTATGTGAGGGTTCAAAAGTCTGCAGCCACGCAGAGTGACACATAGTGACTGCAGACTTGTAGTGTAAGGCCAGACAACCCCTTTAAATACAATGCAGCTCATGCCATGGTTACTGTGTGGGGGCTTGTTATACTAAAAGGCTGGAGTGTATAATAAGACCCAGACTGTAAGTATAATAAGCCCCCAACCACCCAATCGTCGCCATCCCCAGACAGGAACAATGCATGAGATTTCATATAATCTCATAACACTGTGCAGTATAGTAATAAGGTCTCCAGCGCCATCCCGTCTTCACCCCTCTTGCTCCCCCTCTTCTCTCACATTCACCTTATGACATGCCTGAATTTAATAAACATAAATTCCAGCAACCCTTACAAATGAAGTTTGCAGGCAGGCTTAATGGATAGCACAGCGTGCCGTGGGTGACGGTGACAAAGACTATGATAAGTTCAGGGCCAGGCAGTGTCTCTGCTCAACCTAACATGGCCACTAGCACTCACAGGAAGTCCAGTAAGAGTGGACCAATCAGAGCATGTACATGTGGTGAAGCTAACTGCAGCACTGCCACCTGTACGTTGCACTTATGGAGACTCTGTTATTAAGATTCTGCACACTGCACAGTGGCCAATCAGACTGGGAACACCTCAGAGACCTGCATGCTGTTTAATGACTGGAGTGGCCATGGGGTTGGGTGAATCCCTTCATGTGATGGGGCCCGGGGCAATAGCCCCCCTGCCCCTTCAATAGCTACATTACTAATTTAACTCCTTTACAACATCCGCCATACATGTATGGTGCATGTCGGAAACGGGTATATGTAGCGGTTTCTCAAGCTGAGCGAGCTACATACTCAGCAGCTAATGGCTGTGTGTTACAGCCAGGTCCTAATATCAGTAGAAAGAGAAAGAAAACATGCAAAAAGTGGGATCACCAATATATCAAAAAATATATCATTTATTAATTTAGACACAAAACAAAACCATGGACAACATTTAAAAACAATTAAAAAGCGTAAGCTCATATATTAACACATATTTGGTGCCAAGGTATAAGGCACCAAACACACCCCACACTCTCAGTAGGCCAAAAACACCAATGAATGTTGCTGGTAAAAGCGTATACTTGCAAGATGGAACCAAAGGATACAAAACAGGGGATTGAGACAGAAAGTACAAATGCCCAGATATAAAAACCAACTGTCAATGCATAACAATACGGCACCTGAGTGGCCTAGGCCACAACAATCACCTGGAATAAATTTTGTCAAGCCAGAAAAGCAAGTGCGGACGCCAGTATGAATAAAGGTTAAAGGCCATAAAATAGAAGAGGGGGTGGGGTGGTGATCCCACGCGTATCGCTACAGCAGGGTGTAGCTTCCTCAGGGAAAAGTGAGGAAAGCCATGGTGAGCGTGTCTTAAATACATATCCTAATCAGAACCGAGATTGCTTACCAGCATGTAATTAGAAGCCAGAGGAGATTTTTGCATACATGCCGGAGTATACCTATGGACGCCGCCATATTCACCACCTGATCTAGTCGGGTGGACTCATGACGTGAGGGTACCCTCTACCGCGCATGCGCCGGAGCCATAGTAACCATAAACAAGGGACGTCACATGCGCATGCGCAATGCTGAAGACCGAGGAAGCGTACGTCATAAGTCACGTGACCGTGTACTGTGTGTATATCCTTACAGCAAGCGCGCTGTACTGGCACATTAACTCCAATACAAATGTCCATGTAGACACAGGAAGGGAGAGCACATACGGACATAATATAGCGTTATCCACACTATGACATAATATCATGTAAATAGTTCTTTATACAACGCATGCGCAAGGTCGATTGCACTTATCATGCCAGAGCAAAATGTGACGTTAAATATAACATATTTCATATTTCAAAAAATAACAATAACAGTCGCCAGAGTGGCCAGAGAAATAAACTCTGGAAGCAAAATGTAACGTTACATATGGCATTTTTTATGGCATTTTTTACATAGTGACAGAGAGAAGATACAAGTACAATAGCAAAGGTGGAACTCATCAAGTCGCAAAAGAGTGGCAAAAGGTTATGTTTGTCACTTCTGAGGGGTATTGACCCCAAAATACAACATACTCAAAGATGTCCCATAAAGATGCATAACCGAGAATGTAGAGCCCCCATAAAGGGTAGCATCAACCAAAAACACCAAGGGGCATATCTATTGAATAGTTTGTTCATATGGAACTCCCAACACCAAAGACATGATAACGATAAATATTGCACATCGGGTCACAAATGCATCACATGTATAGTAGTTTTCGTTTTTTCATTTTTTCACTTACAGGGATTGTGTATCCCAACATGCAGGTATACAAAAGAAGGTACATAACAATAAGTATTGAGCTCCCATAAGAGGTGAGCCCAACCAAAAATGCCCAGGAACATATCTGCAGAACAATTGTATGCACAAAGTTCATGTATACATATATGTACATATAGCACATGGCCTACCAGAGCAATCCACTGTGGAGGAAAAAAAACCCTTCTTAATGGAACAGGAGATCACAGGGGGCCCACAGTTTTACAAGAAAAACAAGGCAATGTCAAAAAGAGAGACATAGGCAGTCCATGGGTGAAAAGTTGCTGGATAGAACACATGGCCAGGATAAAGGAATGGATAGATCCGTTGAGAAGTCCAATTCCGTCATTAAGGACATTGAAAAACGTTCCAACACCAGACATGATTTCTTCAGGAAATGGAGAGGAGTCTTCATTCAGTTCCATCGAGGAAGATCAGGCACACCAAAGACTATATATATATGAGAATATGCATACCTGCAATCAAAGAAAAGCCACAAATAAGTGGACAGGAAGGAAGACACAGGAACCCCCGGGTGGTGGGAGAAAAAGGGGGGGAGAGGGAGACCACGGGGGGAACAGAAAGGCTGAAAATCCAGCCGATATTAGATTAACTGGAGGAATACAGTCAACCATGGGTCCAAAAGAATAATAATAGCATCCCCCAGGGTCTCCAAAACAAAACCCAAAGAGCAAGCCCTCATTTCTTATAGAAGCCACTAAACAACATTTCCTCATTAAGGCCATTGGGGGAAAGACTCCGAAGTTGATAAATCCACCTGGCCTCCCTTCTCAACAATTCATCAGACATCCTTCCCCCCCGAATATTGAGGGGGACGGATTCCAGCACCAATATCCGGACCTTACAAAAAGAGCCATTATGCAATTCGAGGAAATGTTTAGCCACAGAAGTAATAGGCTTACCTTGAGCTAGATCCCTCCTGGCCCGTCCAATATCCGAGAAATGGTGCTGAATCCGTCGCCGAAGCTCCTGTGTGGTCTGTCCAACATATAATTTGGGACAGTCACACATCAAGAGGTACACAACATTTTTGGTGCGACAGTTGGCATAGACCCTAGTCGTGATAGTCCCTGGAAAGATAGAAATTTGGACAGACCTATCAGCAACAAGAAAGGGACATATGGAACAGTCCCCACAAGGAAAAGAGCCGACCAATCTCTCTCCCCGACCCAAAGAGACAGTGGGTCTCTTAAAATGACTCGTGGAGAGGAGGTCTTTTAGACTCTTTGCGCGTTTGGCGACCACTTTCGGACGATTGCTGATGAAAGGGACCAACCTGGGTTCACTGAGGAGAATGTTCCAGTTCTTTGCCAAAACACGTCGTACTTCCTCCCACTGGTTGTTATAGGCTGTCACGAGATTTACGGTGCTCATCTCCGTTTTTTGGCGACCACGAAAGGTGTCAGATCGTGGAATGTTGGCCGAATGCTGAAAGGCTCTGGAGATTATTTTACGAGGATACCCTCTCTTGAGAAACCGTGTGGTCAAGTCCTGTGCTTCGTTCCTAAATGTGGATATTTCAGAGCAATTGCGGCGGACCCACAGGAACTGACCCTTGGGTATTCCATCACGCACATGCTTGGGATGAAACGAGGTGTAGTGTAGCACACTATTGGTTGCGGTCTGTTTCCGAAACAGGGAAGTCGTGATCCGATTATTTTCCAACGTGATCCTCAAATCAAGGAAATCTACCGATGTGATAGAGATGTTAGACGACAATTTTATATGCCACGGATTATCATTCAACTGGGCAATGAAATCTTCACACAATGCACGATCACCAACCCAGAAAAAGAGAACATCGTCGATGTATCTAAACCAATGTGACACATGCCCCTGGAACAAAGCGGTGGGCGCCACGTGTGTCTCCTCCCACCAACCCAAGAATAGGTTGGCGTACGAAGGGGCACAACGGGCGCCCATCGCGGTTCCAGATGCCTGTTTGTAAAAAACACGATCAAAAACGAAAAAGCTGTTACGTAAGACGAGTTGTAATAAGTCTATCAAAAAAGAATCATGTTTTCTGTCACCTGTTGAGCGACGATCCAAAAAGTGAGTAACCGCTTGTAAGCCCAGGTCATGATCGATGCACGTGTATAAGGATTCGATGTCCATAGTGATCAATAAGGTACCATCTTGCAGGTCGACTTGCTCCAGTTGGGTAATCAAATGCGATGAATCCCTGATATAAGAATCAAGAGTAAACACATACGGTTGTAGATAAAAATCCAAATACTCGCATGGACGTTCATATAAGCCCCCTATGCCCGATACTATGGGCCTCCCAGGAGGGTCCACCAAAGATTTGTGGACCTTCGGGAGCATATAGAACGTAGGGATCTTGGGGAAGCGTGTGGTAAGGAAATCCCTCTCCCGTTTGGAGATGATGCCCAAATCAAAGGCGTGACCCAAAAACCTGTCCAGTTTAGCCTTAAACAAATCCGTGGGGTCTGAAGGGAGAATAGTGTAGAAAACTCGGTTCCCAAGTTGTCTACCAGCCTCCTTGGTATAAAGATCAATGGGCCATAACACTACATTTCCCCCTTTATCAGCCTCACGGATAATGAACGAGGTATTCTTTTTAAGTCTAGATAAAGCTCTTTGTTCCACGGCAGTGAGATTATTTCGCTGAAAAGGTACAATCTTTAGACCCTGTATGTCCCGGCACACTGTCTCAAAAAAGATTTGTACTGCCGGGAACAAAGAAAAAGAGGGTGTAGCCTGAGAGGGCAATCTTGATGTAAAGGGCAACTTCTTACCTCCCGATCCACTGCTTTCCTCCAAGAGCTCCAACAAATCCCGAAATGTTTGTCTATCCTCCACAGGTAAGGTGTCAATAATACCGGGTTGATGGTACATAAGTTTAAAGACCAGTTGCCTGCAAAATAGGTACACGTCCTTAGTAAGTTCAAATTTGTCAAGTACCTTGGTAGGAGAAAAGGAAAGACCCTTAGACAGGAGACTCAGTTCTTCATCAGACAGCTGATATTCAGTAAGATTGATAATTTGCAAATTACCTTGCGAGTCATTCCCCAAGTTTCCAAAACTGACACTGTCCTCCATCACCACCTCTTCCTGTTCCTCGTTACCCTGTTGGACGTTGTAGGCCATTGTTTGCGTCGTGTTTGTTGTGGCACAGCCCCTGGTGCGCTTACGTCTCCCTCGTCTGGTGGGCCTTCCCTGTCGCTGTTGTCCGAGGACAAAAAATCACTTGAGGAGAGATCACGGGTTGTGATGTTTGATCCACTTTGGCCCATTACAGCCGCTTTCCGGAATCTCTGATTCCCATGGTGTGTCCATCTAAAGGCGACACCATTTTCAAAGTCCTTTTTGTCCCTGAAAAATTTTTGTTTTTTACCTCTAACAATATCCTTCTCATATCTTTCAATAGAGGTTTTAAGCTGTTGTTGAAAGGGAAGGACCTGTGTGTTAAGGTCAAAGGTTTTTAACTTAGACTCACATATTCTGATCTTGTCTTTGATGTCATTTAACAATGTCCTGTCATGTTCAATCAACATATGCAGGATTATGTCTGAGCATTTCATGAGGCCAGCTTCCCATGTGCTCTTGAACCCTGCATTAGGTTCCCAGGCGGGAAAGATCTGCACTCTCAGCCCACGGGGTACTATACCCATTTTTACATATTCTTCCAAAGTCTTGACATTCCACCATGTCTTGGTGACCGATTTATGTAGGTTAGTAAGCTCACCAGATAACTGCTGGAAAGAGTCCTGTACCAACACCTCTGAGGGCGCACCAAACAAATCACCAGATTGGTTATTCCAAGCAGTCTCTCTGGCCTCCAAATCCATACTGGAAAAAAACTCTAATAACACAATCACAAGGCTAACCACTGTGCCGCACTCCCAGAATTGAAGGGAAAGCCTTCACAACTGCAGCAAAAGTGGACACTAGAGTGTGGGAGGGCACCAAATGTAATTTACATATATAAATCAAAGCAGAGGGATCAAACACCACTAGCACATTTTAGGGAACAATATCAGTAGAAAGAGAAAGAAAACGTGCAAAAAGTGGGATCACCAATATATCAAAAAATATATCATTTATTAATTTAGACACAAAACAAAACCATGGACAACATTTAAAAACAATTAAAAAGCGTAAGCTCATATATTAACACATATTTGGTGCCAAGGTATAAGGCACCAAACACACCCCACACTCTCAGTAGGCCAAAAACACCAATGAATGTTGCTGGTAAAAGCGTATACTTGCAAGATGGAACCAAAGGATACAAAACAGGGGATTGAGACAGAAAGTACAAATGCCCAGATATAAAAACCAACTGTCAATGCATAACAATACGGCACCTGAGTGGCCTAGGCCACAACAATCACCTGGAATAAATTTTGTCAAGCCAGAAAAGCAAGTGCGGACGCCAGTATGAATAAAGGTTAAAGGCCATAAAATAGAAGAGGGGGTGGGGTGGTGATCCCACGCGTATCGCTACAGCAGGGTGTAGCTTCCTCAGGGAAAAGTGAGGAAAGCCATGGTGAGCGTGTCTTAAATACATATCCTAATCAGAACCGAGATTGCTTACCAGCATGTAATTAGAAGCCAGAGGAGATTTTTGCATACATGCCGGAGTATACCTATGGACGCCGCCATATTCACCACCTGATCTAGTCGGGTGGACTCATGACGTGAGGGTACCCTCTACCGCGCATGCGCCGGAGCCATAGTAACCATAAACAAGGGACGTCACATGCGCATGCGCAATGCTGAAGACCGAGGAAGCGTACGTCATAAGTCACGTGACCGTGTACTGTGTGTATATCCTTACAGCAAGCGCGCTGTACTGGCACATTAACTCCAATACAAATGTCCATGTAGACACAGGAAGGGAGAGCACATACGGACATAATATAGCGTTATCCACACTATGACATAATATCATGTAAATAGTTCTTTATACAACGCATGCGCAAGGTCGATTGCACTTATCATGCCAGAGCAAAATGTGACGTTAAATATAACATATTTCATATTTCAAAAAATAACAATAACAGTCGCCAGAGTGGCCAGAGAAATAAACTCTGGAAGCAAAATGTAACGTTACATATGGCATTTTTTATGGCATTTTTTACATAGTGACAGAGAGAAGATACAAGTACAATAGCAAAGGTGGAACTCATCAAGTCGCAAAAGAGTGGCAAAAGGTTATGTTTGTCACTTCTGAGGGGTATTGACCCCAAAATACAACATACTCAAAGATGTCCCATAAAGATGCATAACCGAGAATGTAGAGCCCCCATAAAGGGTAGCATCAACCAAAAACACCAAGGGGCATATCTATTGAATAGTTTGTTCATATGGAACTCCCAACACCAAAGACATGATAACGATAAATATTGCACATCGGGTCACAAATGCATCACATGTATAGTAGTTTTCGTTTTTTCATTTTTTCACTTACAGGGATTGTGTATCCCAACATGCAGGTATACAAAAGAAGGTACATAACAATAAGTATTGAGCTCCCATAAGAGGTGAGCCCAACCAAAAATGCCCAGGAACATATCTGCAGAACAATTGTATGCACAAAGTTCATGTATACATATATGTACATATAGCACATGGCCTACCAGAGCAATCCACTGTGGAGGAAAAAAAACCCTTCTTAATGGAACAGGAGATCACAGGGGGCCCACAGTTTTACAAGAAAAACAAGGCAATGTCAAAAAGAGAGACATAGGCAGTCCATGGGTGAAAAGTTGCTGGATAGAACACATGGCCAGGATAAAGGAATGGATAGATCCGTTGAGAAGTCCAATTCCGTCATTAAGGACATTGAAAAACGTTCCAACACCAGACATGATTTCTTCAGGAAATGGAGAGGAGTCTTCATTCAGTTCCATCGAGGAAGATCAGGCACACCAAAGACTATATATATATGAGAATATGCATACCTGCAATCAAAGAAAAGCCACAAATAAGTGGACAGGAAGGAAGACACAGGAACCCCCGGGTGGTGGGAGAAAAAGGGGGGGAGAGGGAGACCACGGGGGGAACAGAAAGGCTGAAAATCCAGCCGATATTAGATTAACTGGAGGAATACAGTCAACCATGGGTCCAAAAGAATAATAATAGCATCCCCCAGGGTCTCCAAAACAAAACCCAAAGAGCAAGCCCTCATTTCTTATAGAAGCCACTAAACAACATTTCCTCATTAAGGCCATTGGGGGAAAGACTCCGAAGTTGATAAATCCACCTGGCCTCCCTTCTCAACAATTCATCAGACATCCTTCCCCCCCGAATATTGAGGGGGACGGATTCCAGCACCAATATCCGGACCTTACAAAAAGAGCCATTATGCAATTCGAGGAAATGTTTAGCCACAGAAGTAATAGGCTTACCTTGAGCTAGATCCCTCCTGGCCCGTCCAATATCCGAGAAATGGTGCTGAATCCGTCGCCGAAGCTCCTGTGTGGTCTGTCCAACATATAATTTGGGACAGTCACACATCAAGAGGTACACAACATTTTTGGTGCGACAGTTGGCATAGACCCTAGTCGTGATAGTCCCTGGAAAGATAGAAATTTGGACAGACCTATCAGCAACAAGAAAGGGACATATGGAACAGTCCCCACAAGGAAAAGAGCCGACCAATCTCTCTCCCCGACCCAAAGAGACAGTGGGTCTCTTAAAATGACTCGTGGAGAGGAGGTCTTTTAGACTCTTTGCGCGTTTGGCGACCACTTTCGGACGATTGCTGATGAAAGGGACCAACCTGGGTTCACTGAGGAGAATGTTCCAGTTCTTTGCCAAAACACGTCGTACTTCCTCCCACTGGTTGTTATAGGCTGTCACGAGATTTACGGTGCTCATCTCCGTTTTTTGGCGACCACGAAAGGTGTCAGATCGTGGAATGTTGGCCGAATGCTGAAAGGCTCTGGAGATTATTTTACGAGGATACCCTCTCTTGAGAAACCGTGTGGTCAAGTCCTGTGCTTCGTTCCTAAATGTGGATATTTCAGAGCAATTGCGGCGGACCCACAGGAACTGACCCTTGGGTATTCCATCACGCACATGCTTGGGATGAAACGAGGTGTAGTGTAGCACACTATTGGTTGCGGTCTGTTTCCGAAACAGGGAAGTCGTGATCCGATTATTTTCCAACGTGATCCTCAAATCAAGGAAATCTACCGATGTGATAGAGATGTTAGACGACAATTTTATATGCCACGGATTATCATTCAACTGGGCAATGAAATCTTCACACAATGCACGATCACCAACCCAGAAAAAGAGAACATCGTCGATGTATCTAAACCAATGTGACACATGCCCCTGGAACAAAGCGGTGGGCGCCACGTGTGTCTCCTCCCACCAACCCAAGAATAGGTTGGCGTACGAAGGGGCACAACGGGCGCCCATCGCGGTTCCAGATGCCTGTTTGTAAAAAACACGATCAAAAACGAAAAAGCTGTTACGTAAGACGAGTTGTAATAAGTCTATCAAAAAAGAATCATGTTTTCTGTCACCTGTTGAGCGACGATCCAAAAAGTGAGTAACCGCTTGTAAGCCCAGGTCATGATCGATGCACGTGTATAAGGATTCGATGTCCATAGTGATCAATAAGGTACCATCTTGCAGGTCGACTTGCTCCAGTTGGGTAATCAAATGCGATGAATCCCTGATATAAGAATCAAGAGTAAACACATACGGTTGTAGATAAAAATCCAAATACTCGCATGGACGTTCATATAAGCCCCCTATGCCCGATACTATGGGCCTCCCAGGAGGGTCCACCAAAGATTTGTGGACCTTCGGGAGCATATAGAACGTAGGGATCTTGGGGAAGCGTGTGGTAAGGAAATCCCTCTCCCGTTTGGAGATGATGCCCAAATCAAAGGCGTGACCCAAAAACCTGTCCAGTTTAGCCTTAAACAAATCCGTGGGGTCTGAAGGGAGAATAGTGTAGAAAACTCGGTTCCCAAGTTGTCTACCAGCCTCCTTGGTATAAAGATCAATGGGCCATAACACTACATTTCCCCCTTTATCAGCCTCACGGATAATGAACGAGGTATTCTTTTTAAGTCTAGATAAAGCTCTTTGTTCCACGGCAGTGAGATTATTTCGCTGAAAAGGTACAATCTTTAGACCCTGTATGTCCCGGCACACTGTCTCAAAAAAGATTTGTACTGCCGGGAACAAAGAAAAAGAGGGTGTAGCCTGAGAGGGCAATCTTGATGTAAAGGGCAACTTCTTACCTCCCGATCCACTGCTTTCCTCCAAGAGCTCCAACAAATCCCGAAATGTTTGTCTATCCTCCACAGGTAAGGTGTCAATAATACCGGGTTGATGGTACATAAGTTTAAAGACCAGTTGCCTGCAAAATAGGTACACGTCCTTAGTAAGTTCAAATTTGTCAAGTACCTTGGTAGGAGAAAAGGAAAGACCCTTAGACAGGAGACTCAGTTCTTCATCAGACAGCTGATATTCAGTAAGATTGATAATTTGCAAATTACCTTGCGAGTCATTCCCCAAGTTTCCAAAACTGACACTGTCCTCCATCACCACCTCTTCCTGTTCCTCGTTACCCTGTTGGACGTTGTAGGCCATTGTTTGCGTCGTGTTTGTTGTGGCACAGCCCCTGGTGCGCTTACGTCTCCCTCGTCTGGTGGGCCTTCCCTGTCGCTGTTGTCCGAGGACAAAAAATCACTTGAGGAGAGATCACGGGTTGTGATGTTTGATCCACTTTGGCCCATTACAGCCGCTTTCCGGAATCTCTGATTCCCATGGTGTGTCCATCTAAAGGCGACACCATTTTCAAAGTCCTTTTTGTCCCTGAAAAATTTTTGTTTTTTACCTCTAACAATATCCTTCTCATATCTTTCAATAGAGGTTTTAAGCTGTTGTTGAAAGGGAAGGACCTGTGTGTTAAGGTCAAAGGTTTTTAACTTAGACTCACATATTCTGATCTTGTCTTTGATGTCATTTAACAATGTCCTGTCATGTTCAATCAACATATGCAGGATTATGTCTGAGCATTTCATGAGGCCAGCTTCCCATGTGCTCTTGAACCCTGCATTAGGTTCCCAGGCGGGAAAGATCTGCACTCTCAGCCCACGGGGTACTATACCCATTTTTACATATTCTTCCAAAGTCTTGACATTCCACCATGTCTTGGTGACCGATTTATGTAGGTTAGTAAGCTCACCAGATAACTACTGGAAAGAGTCCTGTACCAACACCTCTGAGGGCGCACCAAACAAATCACCAGATTGGTTATTCCAAGCAGTCTCTCTGGCCTCCAAATCCATACTGGAAAAAAACTCTAATAACACAATCACAAGGCTAACCACTGTGCCGCACTCCCAGAATTGAAGGGAAAGCCTTCACAACTGCAGCAAAAGTGGACACTAGAGTGTGGGAGGGCACCAAATGTAATTTACATATATAAATCAAAGCAGAGGGATCAAACACCACTAGCACATTTTAGGGAACAATATCAGTAGAAAGAGAAAGAAAACGTGCAAAAAGTGGGATCACCAATATATCAAAAAATATATCATTTATTAATTTAGACACAAAACAAAACCATGGACAACATTTAAAAACAATTAAAAAGCGTAAGCTCATATATTAACACATATTTGGTGCCAAGGTATAAGGCACCAAACACACCCCACACTCTCAGTAGGCCAAAAACACCAATGAATGTTGCTGGTAAAAGCGTATACTTGCAAGATGGAACCAAAGGATACAAAACAGGGGATTGAGACAGAAAGTACAAATGCCCAGATATAAAAACCAACTGTCAATGCATAACAATACGGCACCTGAGTGGCCTAGGCCACAACAATCACCTGGAATAAATTTTGTCAAGCCAGAAAAGCAAGTGCGGACGCCAGTATGAATAAAGGTTAAAGGCCATAAAATAGAAGAGGGGGTGGGGTGGTGATCCCACGCGTATCGCTACAGCAGGGTGTAGCTTCCTCAGGGAAAAGTGAGGAAAGCCATGGTGAGCGTGTCTTAAATACATATCCTAATCAGAACCGAGATTGCTTACCAGCATGTAATTAGAAGCCAGAGGAGATTTTTGCATACATGCCGGAGTATACCTATGGACGCCGCCATATTCACCACCTGATCTAGTCGGGTGGACTCATGACGTGAGGGTACCCTCTACCGCGCATGCGCCGGAGCCATAGTAACCATAAACAAGGGACGTCACATGCGCATGCGCAATGCTGAAGACCGAGGAAGCGTACGTCATAAGTCACGTGACCGTGTACTGTGTGTATATCCTTACAGCAAGCGCGCTGTACTGGCACATTAACTCCAATACAAATGTCCATGTAGACACAGGAAGGGAGAGCACATACGGACATAATATAGCGTTATCCACACTATGACATAATATCATGTAAATAGTTCTTTATACAACGCATGCGCAAGGTCGATTGCACTTATCATGCCAGAGCAAAATGTGACGTTAAATATAACATATTTCATATTTCAAAAAATAACAATAACAGTCGCCAGAGTGGCCAGAGAAATAAACTCTGGAAGCAAAATGTAACGTTACATATGGCATTTTTTATGGCATTTTTTACATAGTGACAGAGAGAAGATACAAGTACAATAGCAAAGGTGGAACTCATCAAGTCGCAAAAGAGTGGCAAAAGGTTATGTTTGTCACTTCTGAGGGGTATTGACCCCAAAATACAACATACTCAAAGATGTCCCATAAAGATGCATAACCGAGAATGTAGAGCCCCCATAAAGGGTAGCATCAACCAAAAACACCAAGGGGCATATCTATTGAATAGTTTGTTCATATGGAACTCCCAACACCAAAGACATGATAACGATAAATATTGCACATCGGGTCACAAATGCATCACATGTATAGTAGTTTTCGTTTTTTTCATTTTTTCACTTACAGGGATTGTGTATCCCAACATGCAGGTATACAAAAGAAGGTACATAACAATAAGTATTGAGCTCCCATAAGAGGTGAGCCCAACCAAAAATGCCCAGGAACATATCTGCAGAACAATTGTATGCACAAAGTTCATGTATACATATATGTACATATAGCACATGGCCTACCAGAGCAATCCACTGTGGAGGAAAAAAAACCCTTCTTAATGGAACAGGAGATCACAGGGGGCCCACAGTTTTACAAGAAAAACAAGGCAATGTCAAAAAGAGAGACATAGGCAGTCCATGGGTGAAAAGTTGCTGGATAGAACACATGGCCAGGATAAAGGAATGGATAGATCCGTTGAGAAGTCCAATTCCGTCATTAAGGACATTGAAAAACGTTCCAACACCAGACATGATTTCTTCAGGAAATGGAGAGGAGTCTTCATTCAGTTCCATCGAGGAAGATCAGGCACACCAAAGACTATATATATATGAGAATATGCATACCTGCAATCAAAGAAAAGCCACAAATAAGTGGACAGGAAGGAAGACACAGGAACCCCCGGGTGGTGGGAGAAAAAGGGGGGGAGAGGGAGACCACGGGGGGAACAGAAAGGCTGAAAATCCAGCCGATATTAGATTAACTGGAGGAATACAGTCAACCATGGGTCCAAAAGAATAATAATAGCATCCCCCAGGGTCTCCAAAACAAAACCCAAAGAGCAAGCCCTCATTTCTTATAGAAGCCACTAAACAACATTTCCTCATTAAGGCCATTGGGGGAAAGACTCCGAAGTTGATAAATCCACCTGGCCTCCCTTCTCAACAATTCATCAGACATCCTTCCCCCCCGAATATTGAGGGGGACGGATTCCAGCACCAATATCCGGACCTTACAAAAAGAGCCATTATGCAATTCGAGGAAATGTTTAGCCACAGAAGTAATAGGCTTACCTTGAGCTAGATCCCTCCTGGCCCGTCCAATATCCGAGAAATGGTGCTGAATCCGTCGCCGAAGCTCCTGTGTGGTCTGTCCAACATATAATTTGGGACAGTCACACATCAAGAGGTACACAACATTTTTGGTGCGACAGTTGGCATAGACCCTAGTCGTGATAGTCCCTGGAAAGATAGAAATTTGGACAGACCTATCAGCAACAAGAAAGGGACATATGGAACAGTCCCCACAAGGAAAAGAGCCGACCAATCTCTCTCCCCGACCCAAAGAGACAGTGGGTCTCTTAAAATGACTCGTGGAGAGGAGGTCTTTTAGACTCTTTGCGCGTTTGGCGACCACTTTCGGACGATTGCTGATGAAAGGGACCAACCTGGGTTCACTGAGGAGAATGTTCCAGTTCTTTGCCAAAACACGTCGTACTTCCTCCCACTGGTTGTTATAGGCTGTCACGAGATTTACGGTGCTCATCTCCGTTTTTTGGCGACCACGAAAGGTGTCAGATCGTGGAATGTTGGCCGAATGCTGAAAGGCTCTGGAGATTATTTTACGAGGATACCCTCTCTTGAGAAACCGTGTGGTCAAGTCCTGTGCTTCGTTCCTAAATGTGGATATTTCAGAGCAATTGCGGCGGACCCGCAGGAACTGACCCTTGGGTATTCCATCACGCACATGCTTGGGATGAAACGAGGTGTAGTGTAGCACACTATTGGTTGCGGTCTGTTTCCGAAACAGGGAAGTCGTGATCCGATTATTTTCCAACGTGATCCTCAAATCAAGGAAATCTACCGATGTGATAGAGATGTTAGACGACAATTTTATATGCCACGGATTATCATTCAACTGGGCAATGAAATCTTCACACAATGCACGATCACCAACCCAGAAAAAGAGAACATCGTCGATGTATCTAAACCAATGTGACACATGCCCCTGGAACAAAGCGGTGGGCGCCACGTGTGTCTCCTCCCACCAACCCAAGAATAGGGTCCACAAATCTTTGGTGGACCCTCCTGGGAGGCCCATAGTATCGGGCATAGGGGGCTTATATGAACGTCCATGCGAGTATTTGGATTTTTATCTACAACCGTATGTGTTTACTCTTGATTCTTATATCAGGGATTCATCGCATTTGATTACCCAACTGGAGCAAGTCGACCTGCAAGATGGTACCTTATTGATCACTATGGACATCGAATCCTTATACACGTGCATCGATCATGACCTGGGCTTACAAGCGGTTACTCACTTTTTGGATCGTCGCTCAACAGGTGACAGAAAACATGATTCTTTTTTGATAGACTTATTACAACTCGTCTTACGTAACAGCTTTTTCGTTTTTGATCGTGTTTTTTACAAACAGGCATCTGGAACCGCGATGGGCGCCCGTTGTGCCCCTTCGTACGCCAACCTATTCTTGGGTTGGTGGGAGGAGACACACGTGGCGCCCACCGCTTTGTTCCAGGGGCATGTGTCACATTGGTTTAGATACATCGACGATGTTCTCTTTTTCTGGGTTGGTGATCGTGCATTGTGTGAAGATTTCATTGCCCAGTTGAATGATAATCCGTGGCATATAAAATTGTCGTCTAACATCTCTATCACATCGGTAGATTTCCTTGATTTGAGGATCACGTTGGAAAATAATCGGATCACGACTTCCCTGTTTCGGAAACAGACCGCAACCAATAGTGTGCTACACTACACCTCGTTTCATCCCAAGCATGTGCGTGATGGAATACCCAAGGGTCAGTTCCTGCGGGTCCGCCGCAATTGCTCTGAAATATCCACATTTAGGAACGAAGCACAGGACTTGACCACACGGTTTCTCAAGAGAGGGTATCCTCGTAAAATAATCTCCAGAGCCTTTCAGCATTCGGCCAACATTCCACGATCTGACACCTTTCGTGGTCGCCAAAAAACGGAGATGAGCACCGTAAATCTCGTGACAGCCTATAACAACCAGTGGGAGGAAGTACGACGTGTTTTGGCAAAGAACTGGAACATTCTCCTCAGTGAACCCAGGTTGGTCCCTTTCATCAGCAATCGTCCGAAAGTGGTCGCCAAACGCGCAAAGAGTCTAAAAGACCTCCTCTCCACGAGTCATTTTAAGAGACCCACTGTCTCTTTGGGTCGGGGAGAGAGATTGGTCGGCTCTTTTCCTTGTGGGGACTGTTCCATATGTCCCTTTCTTGTTGCTGATAGGTCTGTCCAAATTTCTATCTTTCCAGGGACTATCACGACTAGGGTCTATGCCAACTGTCGCACCAAAAATGTTGTGTACCTCTTGATGTGTGACTGTCCCAAATTATATGTTGGACAGACCACACAGGAGCTTCGGCGACGGATTCAGCACCATTTCTCGGATATTGGACGGGCCAGGAGGGATCTAGCTCAAGGTAAGCCTATTACTTCTGTGGCTAAACATTTCCTCGAATTGCATAATGGCTCTTTTTGTAAGGTCCGGATATTGGTGCTGGAATCCGTCCCCCTCAATATTCGGGGGGGAAGGATGTCTGATGAATTGTTGAGAAGGGAGGCCAGGTGGATTTATCAACTTCGGAGTCTTTCCCCCAATGGCCTTAATGAGGAAATGTTGTTTAGTGGCTTCTATAAGAAATGAGGGCTTGCTCTTTGGGTTTTGTTTTGGAGACCCTGGGGGATGCTATTATTATTCTTTTGGACCCATGGTTGACTGTATTCCTCCAGTTAATCTAATATCGGCTGGATTTTCAGCCTTTCTGTTCCCCCCGTGGTCTCCCTCTCCCCCCCTTTTTCTCCCACCACCCGGGGGTTCCTGTGTCTTCCTTCCTGTCCACTTATTTGTGGCTTTTCTTTGATTGCAGGTATGCATATTCTCATATATATATAGTCTTTGGTGTGCCTGATCTTCCTCGATGGAACTGAATGAAGACTCCTCTCCATTTCCTGAAGAAATCATGTCTGGTGTTGGAACGTTTTTCAATGTCCTTAATGACGGAATTGGACTTCTCAACGGATCTATCCATTCCTTTATCCTGGCCATGTGTTCTATCCAGCAACTTTTCACCCATGGACTGCCTATGTCTCTCTTTTTGACATTGCCTTGTTTTTCTTGTAAAACTGTGGGCCCCCTGTGATCTCCTGTTCCATTAAGAAGGGTTTTTTTTTCCTCCACAGTGGATTGCTCTGGTAGGCCATGTGCTATATGTACATATATGTATACATGAACTTTGTGCATACAATTGTTCTGCAGATATGTTCCTGGGCATTTTTGGTTGGGCTCACCTCTTATGGGAGCTCAATACTTATTGTTATGTACCTTCTTTTGTATACCTGCATGTTGGGATACACAATCCCTGTAAGTGAAAAAATGAAAAAACGAAAACTACTATACATGTGATGCATTTGTGACCCGATGTGCAATATTTATCGTTATCATGTCTTTGGTGTTGGGAGTTCCATATGAACAAACTATTCAATAGATATGCCCCTTGGTGTTTTTGGTTGATGCTACCCTTTATGGGGGCTCTACATTCTCGGTTATGCATCTTTATGGGACATCTTTGAGTATGTTGTATTTTGGGGTCAATACCCCTCAGAAGTGACAAACATAACCTTTTGCCACTCTTTTGCGACTTGATGAGTTCCACCTTTGCTATTGTACTTGTATCTTCTCTCTGTCACTATGTAAAAAATGCCATAAAAAATGCCATATGTAACGTTACATTTTGCTTCCAGAGTTTATTTCTCTGGCCACTCTGGCGACTGTTATTGTTATTTTTTGAAATATGAAATATGTTATATTTAACGTCACATTTTGCTCTGGCATGATAAGTGCAATCGACCTTGCGCATGCGTTGTATAAAGAACTATTTACATGATATTATGTCATAGTGTGGATAACGCTATATTATGTCCGTATGTGCTCTCCCTTCCTGTGTCTACATGGACATTTGTATTGGAGTTAATGTGCCAGTACAGCGCGCTTGCTGTAAGGATATACACACAGTACACGGTCACGTGACTTATGACGTACGCTTCCTCGGTCTTCAGCATTGCGCATGCGCATGTGATGTCCCTTGTTTATGGTTACTATGGCTCCGGCGCATGCGCGGTAGAGGGTACCCTCACGTCATGAGTCCACCCGACTAGATCAGGTGGTGAATATGGCGGCGTCCATAGGTATACTCCGGCATGTATGCAAAAATCTCCTCTGGCTTCTAATTACATGCTGGTAAGCAATCTCGGTTCTGATTAGGATATGTATTTAAGACACGCTCACCATGGCTTTCCTCACTTTTCCCTGAGGAAGCTACACCCTGCTGTAGCGATACGCGTGGGATCACCACCCCACCCCCTCTTCTATTTTATGGCCTTTAACCTTTATTCATACTGGCGTCCGCACTTGCTTTTCTGGCTTGACAAAATTTATTCCAGGTGATTGTTGTGGCCTAGGCCACTCAGGTGCCGTATTGTTATGCATTGACAGTTGGTTTTTATATCTGGGCATTTGTACTTTCTGTCTCAATCCCCTGTTTTGTATCCTTTGGTTCCATCTTGCAAGTATACGCTTTTACCAGCAACATTCATTGGTGTTTTTGGCCTACTGAGAGTGTGGGGTGTGTTTGGTGCCTTATACCTTGGCACCAAATATGTGTTAATATATGAGCTTACGCTTTTTAATTGTTTTTAAATGTTGTCCATGGTTTTGTTTTGTGTCTAAATTAATAAATGATATATTTTTTGATATATTGGTGATCCCACTTTTTGCACGTTTTCTTTCTCTTTCTACTGATATTGTTCCCTAAAATGTGCTAGTGGTGTTTGATCCCTCTGCTTTGATTTATATATGTAAATTACATTTGGTGCCCTCCCACACTCTAGTGTCCACTTTTGCTGCAGTTGTGAAGGCTTTCCCTTCAATTCTGGGAGTGCGGCACAGTGGTTAGCCTTGTGATTGTGTTATTAGAGTTTTTTTCCAGTATGGATTTGGAGGCCAGAGAGACTGCTTGGAATAACCAATCTGGTGATTTGTTTGGTGCGCCCTCAGAGGTGTTGGTACAGGACTCTTTCCAGCAGTTATCTGGTGAGCTTACTAACCTACATAAATCGGTCACCAAGACATGGTGGAATGTCAAGACTTTGGAAGAATATGTAAAAATGGGTATAGTACCCCGTGGGCTGAGAGTGCAGATCTTTCCCGCCTGGGAACCTAATGCAGGGTTCAAGAGCACATGGGAAGCTGGCCTCATGAAATGCTCAGACATAATCCTGCATATGTTGATTGAACATGACAGGACATTGTTAAATGACATCAAAGACAAGATCAGAATATGTGAGTCTAAGTTAAAAACCTTTGACCTTAACACACAGGTCCTTCCCTTTCAACAACAGCTTAAAACCTCTATTGAAAGATATGAGAAGGATATTGTTAGAGGTAAAAAACAAAAATTTTTCAGGGACAAAAAGGACTTTGAAAATGGTGTCGCCTTTAGATGGACACACCATGGGAATCAGAGATTCCGGAAAGCGGCTGTAATGGGCCAAAGTGGATCAAACATCACAACCCGTGATCTCTCCTCAAGTGATTTTTTGTCCTCGGACAACAGCGACAGGGAAGGCCCACCAGACGAGGGAGACGTAAGCGCACCAGGGGCTGTGCCACAACAAACACGACGCAAACAATGGCCTACAACGTCCAACAGGGTAACGAGGAACAGGAAGAGGTGGTGATGGAGGACAGTGTCAGTTTTGGAAACTTGGGGAATGACTCGCAAGGTAATTTGCAAATTATCAATCTTACTGAATATCAGCTGTCTGATGAAGAACTGAGTCTCCTGTCTAAGGGTCTTTCCTTTTCTCCTACCAAGGTACTTGACAAATTTGAACTTACTAAGGACGTGTACCTATTTTGCAGGCAACTGGTCTTTAAACTTATGTACCATCAACCCGGTATTATTAACACCTTACCTGTGGAGGATAGACAAACATTTCGGGATTTGTTGGAGCTCTTGGAGGAAAGCAGTGGATCGGGAGGTAAGAAGTTGCCCTTTACATCAAGATTGCCCTCTCAGGCTACACCCTCTTTTTCTTTGTTCCCGGCAGTACAAATCTTTTTTGAGACAGTGTGCCGGGACATACAGGGTCTAAAGATTGTACCTTTTCAGCGAAATAATCTCACTGCCGTGGAACAAAGAGCTTTATCTAGACTTAAAAAGAATACCTCGTTCATTATCCGTGAGGCTGATAAAGGGGGAAATGTAGTGTTATGGCCCATTGATCTTTATACCAAGGAGGCTGGTAGACAACTTGGGAACCGAGTTTTCTACACTATTCTCCCTTCAGACCCCACGGATTTGTTTAAGGCTAAACTGGACAGGTTTTTGGGTCACGCCTTTGATTTGGGCATCATCTCCAAACGGGAGAGGGATTTCCTTACCACACGCTTCCCCAAGATCCCTACGTTCTATATGCTCCCGAAGGTCCACAAATCTTTGGTGGACCCTCCTGGGAGGCCCATAGTATCGGGCATAGGGGGCTTATATGAACGTCCATGCGAGTATTTGGATTTTTATCTACAACCGTATGTGTTTACTCTTGATTCTTATATCAGGGATTCATCGCATTTGATTACCCAACTGGAGCAAGTCGACCTGCAAGATGGTACCTTATTGATCACTATGGACATCGAATCCTTATACACGTGCATCGATCATGACCTGGGCTTACAAGCGGTTACTCACTTTTTGGATCGTCGCTCAACAGGTGACAGAAAACATGATTCTTTTTTGATAGACTTATTACAACTCGTCTTACGTAACAGCTTTTTCGTTTTTGATCGTGTTTTTTACAAACAGGCATCTGGAACCGCGATGGGCGCCCGTTGTGCCCCTTCGTACGCCAACCTATTCTTGGGTTGGTGGGAGGAGACACACGTGGCGCCCACCGCTTTGTTCCAGGGGCATGTGTCACATTGGTTTAGATACATCGACGATGTTCTCTTTTTCTGGGTTGGTGATCGTGCATTGTGTGAAGATTTCATTGCCCAGTTGAATGATAATCCGTGGCATATAAAATTGTCGTCTAACATCTCTATCACATCGGTAGATTTCCTTGATTTGAGGATCACGTTGGAAAATAATCGGATCACGACTTCCCTGTTTCGGAAACAGACCGCAACCAATAGTGTGCTACACTACACCTCGTTTCATCCCAAGCATGTGCGTGATGGAATACCCAAGGGTCAGTTCCTGCGGGTCCGCCGCAATTGCTCTGAAATATCCACATTTAGGAACGAAGCACAGGACTTGACCACACGGTTTCTCAAGAGAGGGTATCCTCGTAAAATAATCTCCAGAGCCTTTCAGCATTCGGCCAACATTCCACGATCTGACACCTTTCGTGGTCGCCAAAAAACGGAGATGAGCACCGTAAATCTCGTGACAGCCTATAACAACCAGTGGGAGGAAGTACGACGTGTTTTGGCAAAGAACTGGAACATTCTCCTCAGTGAACCCAGGTTGGTCCCTTTCATCAGCAATCGTCCGAAAGTGGTCGCCAAACGCGCAAAGAGTCTAAAAGACCTCCTCTCCACGAGTCATTTTAAGAGACCCACTGTCTCTTTGGGTCGGGGAGAGAGATTGGTCGGCTCTTTTCCTTGTGGGGACTGTTCCATATGTCCCTTTCTTGTTGCTGATAGGTCTGTCCAAATTTCTATCTTTCCAGGGACTATCATGACTAGGGTCTATGCCAACTGTCGCACCAAAAATGTTGTGTACCTCTTGATGTGTGACTGTCCCAAATTATATGTTGGACAGACCACACAGGAGCTTCGGCGACGGATTCAGCACCATTTCTCGGATATTGGACGGGCCAGGAGGGATCTAGCTCAAGGTAAGCCTATTACTTCTGTGGCTAAACATTTCCTCGAATTGCATAATGGCTCTTTTTGTAAGGTCCGGATATTGGTGCTGGAATCCGTCCCCCTCAATATTCGGGGGGGAAGGATGTCTGATGAATTGTTGAGAAGGGAGGCCAGGTGGATTTATCAACTTCGGAGTCTTTCCCCCAATGGCCTTAATGAGGAAATGTTGTTTAGTGGCTTCTATAAGAAATGAGGGCTTGCTCTTTGGGTTTTGTTTTGGAGACCCTGGGGGATGCTATTATTATTCTTTTGGACCCATGGTTGACTGTATTCCTCCAGTTAATCTAATATCGGCTGGATTTTCAGCCTTTCTGTTCCCCCCGTGGTCTCCCTCTCCCCCCCTTTTTCTCCCACCACCCGGGGGTTCCTGTGTCTTCCTTCCTGTCCACTTATTTGTGGCTTTTCTTTGATTGCAGGTATGCATATTCTCATATATATATAGTCTTTGGTGTGCCTGATCTTCCTCGATGGAACTGAATGAAGACTCCTCTCCATTTCCTGAAGAAATCATGTCTGGTGTTGGAACGTTTTTCAATGTCCTTAATGACGGAATTGGACTTCTCAACGGATCTATCCATTCCTTTATCCTGGCCATGTGTTCTATCCAGCAACTTTTCACCCATGGACTGCCTATGTCTCTCTTTTTGACATTGCCTTGTTTTTCTTGTAAAACTGTGGGCCCCCTGTGATCTCCTGTTCCATTAAGAAGGGTTTTTTTTCCTCCACAGTGGATTGCTCTGGTAGGCCATGTGCTATATGTACATATATGTATACATGAACTTTGTGCATACAATTGTTCTGCAGATATGTTCCTGGGCATTTTTGGTTGGGCTCACCTCTTATGGGAGCTCAATACTTATTGTTATGTACCTTCTTTTGTATACCTGCATGTTGGGATACACAATCCCTGTAAGTGAAAAAATGAAAAAACGAAAACTACTATACATGTGATGCATTTGTGACCCGATGTGCAATATTTATCGTTATCATGTCTTTGGTGTTGGGAGTTCCATATGAACAAACTATTCAATAGATATGCCCCTTGGTGTTTTTGGTTGATGCTACCCTTTATGGGGGCTCTACATTCTCGGTTATGCATCTTTATGGGACATCTTTGAGTATGTTGTATTTTGGGGTCAATACCCCTCAGAAGTGACAAACATAACCTTTTGCCACTCTTTTGCGACTTGATGAGTTCCACCTTTGCTATTGTACTTGTATCTTCTCTCTGTCACTATGTAAAAAATGCCATAAAAAATGCCATATGTAACGTTACATTTTGCTTCCAGAGTTTATTTCTCTGGCCACTCTGGCGACTGTTATTGTTATTTTTTGAAATATGAAATATGTTATATTTAACGTCACATTTTGCTCTGGCATGATAAGTGCAATCGACCTTGCGCATGCGTTGTATAAAGAACTATTTACATGATATTATGTCATAGTGTGGATAACGCTATATTATGTCCGTATGTGCTCTCCCTTCCTGTGTCTACATGGACATTTGTATTGGAGTTAATGTGCCAGTACAGCGCGCTTGCTGTAAGGATATACACACAGTACACGGTCACGTGACTTATGACGTACGCTTCCTCGGTCTTCAGCATTGCGCATGCGCATGTGACGTCCCTTGTTTATGGTTACTATGGCTCCGGCGCATGGCGGTAGAGGGTACCCTCACGTCATGAGTCCACCCGACTAGATCAGGTGGTGAATATGGCGGCGTCCATAGGTATACTCCGGCATGTATGCAAAAATCTCCTCTGGCTTCTAATTACATGCTGGTAAGCAATCTCGGTTCTGATTAGGATATGTATTTAAGACACGCTCACCATGGCTTTCCTCACTTTTCCCTGAGGAAGCTACACCCTGCTGTAGCGATACGCGTGGGATCACCACCCCACCCCCTCTTCTATTTTATGGCCTTTAACCTTTATTCATACTGGCGTCCGCACTTGCTTTTCTGGCTTGACAAAATTTATTCCAGGTGATTGTTGTGGCCTAGGCCACTCAGGTGCCGTATTGTTATGCATTGACAGTTGGTTTTTATATCTGGGCATTTGTACTTTCTGTCTCAATCCCCTGTTTTGTATCCTTTGGTTCCATCTTGCAAGTATACGCTTTTACCAGCAACATTCATTGGTGTTTTTGGCCTACTGAGAGTGTGGGGTGTGTTTGGTGCCTTATACCTTGGCACCAAATATGTGTTAATATATGAGCTTACGCTTTTTAATTGTTTTTAAATGTTGTCCATGGTTTTGTTTTGTGTCTAAATTAATAAATGATATATTTTTTGATATATTGGTGATCCCACTTTTTGCACGTTTTCTTTCTCTTTCTACTGATATTGTTCCCTAAAATGTGCTAGTGGTGTTTGATCCCTCTGCTTTGATTTATATATGTAAATTACATTTGGTGCCCTCCCACACTCTAGTGTCCACTTTTACAGCCAGGTCCTGCCACTAAAAATTGTGGGTAGAGCAGAGCTCTGCTTGCGATTAACTTGTTAAATTCCGCTGTCAAACTTTACCAGCAGAATTTATCACGTGCCAGTCATTTTAAACGCCCATCGGCACACTCATGATGTTATTGCAGGTTGCTGATGGGTTGCTATAACAGCTGTTGGTCTACTGAGGCCCTCAGTGCTTCTCGTAACAGCTCTTCTTTGAAAGCATGCCTGTGACATTGCTGTATATAGCACAAGCGATCAGATGATTGCATGTTATAGTTCCCTATGGGAACTATTAAAAACAGTGAAAAGAAATGTTTTTAAAATTATGAAGAAAAACCCCAAAACAAAAGTTCAATTCACCCCTTTTGAAAAGTCCTCTCTATCAAAACATTAAAATTATTAACATGATCGGTAAGCACTGCGAACAAAAAAAATTAAAGACCGAAAAAATTACGTTTTTATTGTTGCTGCAATACCACAAAAAATGCTGTAGCAAATTATTAAAACATCATATCTTTTGCAAAATGGTATCAATAAAAATGTTGTATTGCCTTGCAAAAAATAAGCCACCACACAGCTCTATGAACCAGAGATTGAAAACATTGCAGGTCTTGGAAAATGGCGACACAAACCCCCCTACCCTCCCATTTTTTTTTTGTAAACTTGTGATTTTTTTCACTACTACTAATAATAAAATTAATATAAAAAGACTGACGATCACATCCACTAGGTGTGAACAAGTGCACGTTGAAAATTAAACAAAGTTACAAAAAGTATGCACAGCAGCACTCGGAAAAGCTAAAATATGTAAACATGGAATCTAGGAATTTTGGCACTGCATTACTGGTATTGGAGAAAATGAGATACTTAAGCCCGCTTTCCACACTACAATATATCTTACGATGTGTCGGCGGGGTCACGTCGTAAGTGATGCACATCCGGCGTCGTAAGGTACATTGTAGTGTGTAACAGCTACGTGCGATTGCGAATGAACGGTAAAACGTTCATCGCACGCACGTAATTCATTCCTCATGAATTGAACGTCAGGTTGTTCATCGTACCCGGGGTAGCACACATCGCACTGTGTGACACCCCGGGAACGATGAACAGATCTTACCTGCGTCCTGCGGCTCCCAGCCAGCAATGCGGAAGGAAAGAGGTGGGCGGGATGTTTACGTCCCGCTCATCTCCGCCCCTCCGCTTCTATTGGCTGGCTGCCGCATGACATCGATGTGACGCCGAACGTCCCTCCCACTCCAGGAAGTGGACGTGTAAGTACGTGTGACGGGGTTAATCGTTTGTGCGGCACATTCAACAAAATTGAACGTGCCGCACATACGATGGGGCGGTTATGATCGCATACGATATTGTATGCAGAATCGTAACATGTAAAGCAGGCTTAAGTTTACAAATTGGCCAATTTGTGTAAGCCCAACAGCCGACGACAAGGCTTAACTCTTTTTGCCGGGACCCTATCCTAATACGCCTCTATTTGGGTTAAAAAACCTAGATGTAATGGGCAGGTAGAATCCAGCTAAATGAACACGCTCTGGCTGGGGGGCAGAGTGCTCAGTCAGAAAGGAATGTAATACTAATATAAATGTATAGGGTCACGGCAAAATGAGGTATACCTTGTCATCGGCTGTCGGGCTTATATTATTTGCCAAGTATCTCAGAATGTAAAAAAGACCTTTACTATACTCACCTAGAGGGTGGTCCAGTCCCATGGGTGTCACTGCGTCACTGCTTTTGGGTCTGGTGCCTCCTCCATCTTGTGAGATCGCCGTCCTCCTTCATAGCTTCATGTGGATAGCGCATCCTCCATTATCCACAAAGAGGCCTCCATTTCTCTCCTGCGCATGCGCACTTTGATCTGCTCAGCTGAGAGCAGATCAAAGTATTGTAGTGCGCATGCAAAGGCGGTCTTTGACCTTTCCTCAAACCAATTTATAGAGCAAATTAAAATCTGATCCTTTATTCATATATATTAAAAGAGAAAAAACAATGTTTTTTCTTTCAAATAGTAAATGTAGTACTAACTCAGTAAGCCACCAGAGTAACCAATCTACTTAATTGGATCCAGTTCAGTATAGACTGTCCAATATCTCAGGCATAAACCAGAGAGGGTCACTATGATGGCCACTAACTGTCAAAAAAAAAAACCACAAGAAAAAAAACACGACAGACAGAACAAAACACCGTGATTTTGCTACAGTGCAAATGTCGCGGGCGGAGGGGTTGGAAACGCCGCTCGCCTGGGAATCACTGGCACTCGGGTCCTGTGCTTCTGCTCCTCGGTGGCTCGAGCACGGGGCCGGACCCGGGGGCTCGAGCAGCGCCTCCTCGCCCACGAGTGAAAAAGGAGGGAAGGTTTGTGGTGGGATGTCGGTTGTAACGCCACCCACGGGTTGTGGTGATGGTGGGCACCACCGCTGCTGGTGATGGGCAATCCCAGGAGCGATGGCGGGGAGAAGCTAAGGTGTTGACCCCTCCGTGGGTAGGGACTGTTAGGAGGAGGGATAGGACTGGAGGAGGGATAGGTGCAGGTGCCGAAGCGGCGAGGCAGCGTGGATGCGGGGGCAACGTTGCGGCGCCGCGCGGTGCTGGATGGCACTGGTGTACTCACTCAGGTAGACAAGAACAGAGTCTCTGGTAAACCAAACGGCTGGATGGACGGGGTCCGCAGTCGGCTGCGGTGTCTTCACTCTCCCCGGACGGGTTGATGGTGGCTGTCGTTCCCTGCACCTATGTGTAAGTGTTTGACTCCTATGGATTCCCACGGGTAGTCCGCTCCCTGGCTTGTACGTGTCGGGAGAGCCCGTTTTGCCCGCAGGTGCTGGCCCTTGGATCTCTAGCCGTTGGCGGTGGCTCTTATCCGGACGGGTTGGGCTGTTGCCTTCTGACGGGACTTGGTTGGGAATGAACCCCTGAGGTCCAGACCGCAATCAGAGAATTCGACCTTTACGGCGGCTTCCGAGTCTAGTCGGGGTCTAAGTACCCTGCCTTGGTGCTTGGATTTAAGCTGCTCCCCGGTTTGGTACCAGCGGGCCACCGCCCGACCCCGGTCCTACAGTTCCGCTGATCTCCACCAACTCCTGCAGACGGCCACCACTGTCTGCCGACTTTGCTGATTGTGCCTGATCTTCGACCCAGACACACACAGACTTTCTCCTCTCACTTTCACCTCTCCACTTCCACTCCAAAATTCAACTACCGCTGAACTCACTACTTTTCCCGCCTCCAGGCCTGTGAACTCCTCGGTGGGTGGGGCCAACCGCCTGGCTCCGCCCCACCTGGTGTGGACATCAGACCCTGGAGGGAGGCAACAAGGGTTTTGTTTGACTGGTGTTCCTGACAGGGGGAGGGGGTGTGTGTGTATGTGATGTTATTCTGTGACCCCTGGGGTCCAGGGCGTCACACTCCCCCTTGGTAAAACGCAGACCGTCTGCGGGCTGCCCGTCCATCACCGGTTTTATTTTTTTTCTGAAAAAGATAAATAACAGAGAAAAAGAGTGGAATGCATTTTTGTTAAATCTTCCCTGATGGGAGGCATGTTACTTAAACGTTGCAAACATCAATAAAAACACTTTTAATAACAATGGACGGGTCCCAGTTCTTCTGCTTCCCCACCCAAACAACCTAAACCTTGATGCTGCCCCTAAGAAGTGGGCAGCACCCCTTTTCCCCAGTCCGGAAAACAGAACCTGGTTCAGGTTGCCCAAGCGGGAACAGGTACGGTGACCTGACCCTGACCCCGGAGGATGGTCACCGGTCCTGGTGGTGACTAGACCCCAGCCTGCTCTGCTGAGGGTCCCTCCTCCAACCTGCCTCTCCTGAGGCGGTAAACGGGACTCCAGCCCGGAATTATTTACAAGCCCACAAGTTCATGGGGGGCCTGCTAGTTCTCGGCCGTGTTCATGAGCAGTTTCTCATGTGGGCTGCTTTAGGGAGGTAACGTGGCAAAAAGAGGACAACAACATGTTGAGGGTCCCAACTGGGACAACGGTTCTTCTTGCAACGGAGGTCCGCTGTCAATCACTTGAGGTCGCATTCCTCATACGCCTCCAGCTCTACATCCGGATGGTACGGTGGGGGAGGGGACTGGGGCCGCCTAGGGACACTGTGGCCTTCTCTCTCCTTCACATCAAGGGCGAGCCAGCTCCTCTCCCTGCAGTGTCGGGTGTACGTCACCAGGTCACTCAGTTGCAGGTCACGGCTAGGGTGGCCCGTTGGGAGGTGAGAATTTACATCTCTGCGGGCTACAAAGATTTCGGTCTCCAGGCCCGGTTCATAGATGAATCCATACCCACTTTGGGGATCGAATCGCCTGACCTGGCCCTCGTAGATTGGGCCCCGTACCCGGTAGGTGACATTCCAAAGGTTATCCTTCTCCCGGATTGTGCGGGCCAGCACTTCGGATCTCTGCTGCTCCCTGGCGGCAATCTCGCGGCCCAGCTGGCTCGGCTGCCTATCCCAAAATGGAGCACCTGCGTACCCCTGCTGCGCGCGGGTCGGGCCCCGCCGGATCTCCCCCATACCGGCTACGACAGGCTACGGCTAAGTCCCGTGGTGACGCAGCCTGGGATGCCACCTTACAGCAGCGACCCGGTACTGCCTCAGCCGAGGTGTGGGTTTCAGGGACGGCAGGCCTCACCTGCTGGGCCTTCCTGCTGGCGGCCTCCACTACTTCCGCGGCCGGGCGAACTGCCGGAGCCAGGACTCTCTTGGGCACGGTCACTTCACGAATGGACACCTCCCAAGGGACCTTCCACGGTAGCGGGATCGGTGCGGGTTGCTTGTATGGTCATCCGCGGGCTGCGCTTACAGGCTTTTCCTCTGGGGCGGGCGAGTTGGACTCCACTGCCGGTGTTGGAGGCAGCGGACCGATTGGCGGGGCAGCAACAACCGGTACAGGTGGCTGGGGAGGCAGCAGGGTGAATGGGCACAGACCGGGCTCCTCAGCCGCAGCGACCGGTCCCTCCGGGACACAGGGGCGTGGGTCGCTTACCCACTCCTCCAGCACTGCCTCCGCCTCGTGTTTCCGCACAGCCGCCGCCACCTCCTCCATTTCGGCCTCCCATCACTCCATTAGGAACCGGACTTGAGCCTGCAGGCGGCAACACATCTGCGCTGTCCGGGACTCTACCCACGCTGCTGTTCCTGGCGCGGGCTCAGGGATCTCAGGATTGCCGCATGGGACGGACATCTTGCGCGGATGCTTCCAGGAACCGGTTGAATGGCAGAGTCCTGGTGTCTCTGCCCTTTATCCCTTCGGTTATATGAGGCAGGCCCCCCCGCCCCTCCCCCCCTTGGTTCTCTCCAGCACCTCCTTCTCCTGGGGTCAGGGATTCACTTTCGCGCCTTCCCTGCTCGGGGAAGACGACTCAAGCGGGAACTTTTCGTGCCCAAGATGGCGGACTTTCAAATTTTTCGGCCGCACACCGCCGACGGGGACTGCAAGGCGCACTTCTACTGGTAAGTAGATGGGTAGAATCCTGTTCGTGACGCCAAGTTGTCGCTGGCGGAGGGTTTGGGAACGCCGCTCGCGTGGGAATCGCTGGCGCTCGGGTCCAGTGCTTCTGCTCCTCGGTGGCTCGAGCACGGGGCCGGACCCGAGGGCTCGAGCAGCGCCTCCCCGCCCACGAGTGAAAAGGGGGGAAGGTTTTTGGTGGGATGTCGGCTGGATGGACGGGGCCCGCAGTCGGCTGCGGTGTCTTCACTCTCCCCGGACGGGTTGATAGTGGCTGTCGTTCCCTGCACCTATGTGTAAGTGTTTGACTCCTATGGATTCCCACGGGTAGTCCGCTCCCCGGCTTGTACGTGTCGGGAGAGCCCGTGTTGCCCACAGGTGCTGGCCCTTGGATCTCTAGCCGTTGGCTCTTATCCGGATGGGTTGGGCTGTTGCCTTCTGACGGGACTTGGTTGGGAATGAACCCCTGAGGTCCAGACCGCAATCAGAGAATTCGACCTTTCCGGCGGCTTCCGAGCCTAGTCGGGGTCTGAGTACCCTGCCTTGGTGCTTGGATTTAAGCTGCTCCCCGGTTCGGTACCGGCGGGCCACCGCCCGACCCCGGTCCTACGGTTCCACTGACCTCCATCAACTCCTGCAGACGACCACCACCGTCTGCTGACCCTGTTGATTGTGCCTGGGCTCCGACCCAGACACACACAGACTTTCTCCTCTCACTTCCACCTCTCCACTTCCACTCCAAAACTCAACTACCACTGAACTCACTACTTTTCCTGCCTCCAGGCCTGTGAACTTTTCGGTGGGTGGGGCCAACCGCCTGGCTCCGCCCCACCTGGTGTTGACATCAGACCCTGGAGGGAGGCAACAAGGGTTTTGTTTGACTGGTGTTCCTGACCGGGGGGAGGGGGTGTGTGTGTGTATGTGATGTTATTCTGTGACCCCTGGGGTCCAGGGCATCACACTCCCCCTTGGTAAAACGCAGACAGTCCGCGGGCTGCCCGTCCATCACCGGTTTTATTTTTTTTCTGAAAAAGATAAATAACAGAGAAAAAGAGTGGAATGCATTTTTGTTAAATCTTCCCTGATGGGAGGCATGTTACTTAAACGTTGCAAACATCAATAAAAACACTTTTAATAACAACGGACGGGTCCCAGTTCTTCTGCTTCCCCACCCAAACAACCTAAACCTTGATGCTGCCCCTAAGAAACGGGCAGAACCCCTTTTCCCCAGTCCGGAAAACAGAACCTGGTTCAGGTTGCCCAAGCGGGAACGGGTACGGTGTCTCGCACCCGACTGTCATTCAGAAGGCCCCACGTCCAGGGGGACCCCTGACCCCGGAGGATGGTCACCGGTCCTGGTGGTGACCGGACCCCAGCCTGCTCTGCTGCGGGTCCCTCCTCCAACCTGCCTCTCCTGAGGCGGTTAACGGGACTCCAGCCCGGAATTTTTTACAAGCCCACAAGTTCATGGGTGGCCTGCTAGTTCTCGGCCGTTTTCATGAGCAGTTTCTCATGTGGGCTGCTTTAGGGAGGTAACGTGGCAAAAAGAGTACAACAACATGTTGAGAGTCCCAACGGGGACAACGGTTCTTCTTGCAACGGAGGTCCGCTGTCAATCACTTGAGGTCGCATTCCTCATATGCCTCCAGCTCTACATCCAGATGGTACGGTGGGGGAGGGGACTGGGGCCGCCTAGGGACACTGCGGCTTTCTCTCTCCTTCACATCAAGGGCGAGCCAGCTCCTCTCCCTGCAGTGTCGGGTGTACGTCACCAGGTCACCCAGTTGCAGGTCACGGCTAGGGTGGCCCGTTGGGAGGTGAGAATTTACATCTCTGCGGGCTACAAAGATTTTGGTCTCCAGGCCCGGTTCGTAGATGAATCCATACCCACTTTGGGGATCGAATCGCCTGACCTGGCCCTTGTAGATTGGGCCCCGTACCCGGTAGGTGACATTCCGAAGGTTATCCTTCTCCCGGATTGTGCGGGCCAGCACTTCGGATCTCTGCTGCTCCCTGGCGGCAATCTCACGGCCCAGCTGGCTCGGCTGCCTATCCCAAAATGGAGCACCTGCGTACCCCTGCTGCGCGCGAGTCGGGCCCAGCCGGATCTCCCCCGTACCGGCTACGACCGGGACCACTGCTGGGAAGTCCCGCGGTGACGAAACCTGGGATGCTGCCTTACAGCGGCGACCCGGCACTGCCTCAGCCGAGGTGTGGGTTTCAGGGACGGCAGTGCTCACCTGCTGGGCCTTCCTGCTGGCGGCCTCCACTACTTCCGCGGCCGAGCGGACTGCCGGAGCCAGGACTCTCCTGGACACGGTCACTTTACGGACGGACACCTCCCGCGGGACCTTCTACGGTAGCGGGATCGGTGCGGGTTGCTCGTATGGTCATCTGCGGGCTGCGCTTACAGGCTTTTTCTCTGGGGCGGGCGAGTTGGACTCCACTGCCAGTGTTGGAGGCAGCGGACTGATTGGCGGGGCAGCGACAACCGCTACAGGTGGCTGGGGAGGCCGCAGGGTGAACGGGCACAGACCGGGTTCCTCAGCCGCAGCGACCGGTCCCTCCGGGACACAGGGGCGTGGGTCGCTTACCCGCTCCTCCAGCACTGCCTCCGCCTCGTGTTTCCACACAGCCGCCGCCACCTCCTCCATTTCGGCCTCCCATCACTCCATTAGGAACCGGACTTGAGCCTGCAGGCGGCAACACATCTTCGCTGTCCGGGACTCTACCCACGCCGCTGTTCCTGGCGCGGGCTCATGGATCTCAGGATTGCCGCATGGGACGGACATCTTGCGCAGATGCTTCCAGGAACCGGATGAATGGCAGAGTCCTGGTGTCCCTGCCCTTTATCCCTTCGGTTATATGAGGCAGGCACCCCCGCCCCTCCCCCCCTTGGTTCTCTCCAGAACATCCTTCTCCTGGGGTCAGGGGTTCACTTTTGCGCCTTCCCTGCTCGGGGAAGATGACTCGAGCGGGAACTTTTCGTGCCCAAGATGGCGGACTTTTAAATTTTCCGGCCGCACACCGCCGGCGGGGACTGCAAGGCACACTTCTACTGGTAAGTAGATGGGTAGGATCCTGTTCGTGACGCCAAGTTGTCGCGGGCGGAGGGTTTGGGAACGCCGCTCGCCTGGGAATCGCTGGCGCTCGGGTCCGGTGCTTCTGCTCCTCGGTGGCTCGAGCAGCGCCTCCCCGCCCACGAGTGAAAAGGGGGGAAGGTTTGTGGTGGGATGTCGGCTGGATGGACGGGGCCCGCAGTCGGCTGCGGTGTCTTCACTCTCCCCGGACGGGTTGATGGTGGCTGTCGTTCCCTGCACCTATGTGTAAGTGTTTGACTCCTATGGATTCCCACGGGTAGTCCACTCCCTGGCTTGTACGTGTCGGGAGAGCCCGTGTTGCCCGCAGGCGCTGGCCCTTGGATCTCTAGCCGTTGGCTCTTATCCGGATGGGTTGGGCTGTTGCCTTCTGACGGGACTTGGTTGGGAATGAACCCTTGAGGTCCAGACCGCAATCAGAGAATTCGACCTTTACGGCGGCTTCCGAGCCTAGTCGGGGTCTGAGTACCCTGCCTTGGTGCTTGGATTTAAGCTGCTCCCCGGTTCGGTACCGGCGGGCCACCGCCCGACCCCGGTCCTACGGTTCCACTGACCTCCACCAACTCCTGCAGACGGCCACCACTGTCTGCCGACCTTGCTGATTGTGCCTGGGCTCCGACCCAGACACACACAGACTTTCTCCTCTCACTTCCACCTCTCCACTTCCACTCCAAAATTCAACTACCGCTGAACTCACTACTTTTCCTGCCTCCAGGCCTGTGAACTCCTCGGTGGGTGGGGCCAACTGCCTGGCTCCGCCCCACCTGGTGTGGATATCAGACCCTGGAGGGAGGCAACAAGGGTTTTGTTTGACTGGTATTCCTGACCGGGGGGGAGGGTGTGTGTGTATGTGATGTTATTCTGTGACCCCTGGAGTCCAAGGCGTCACACAAAGGACAATGGTCCCTATTAGAAAAACTCAGCAAAAACAAACAATTAAACCCAAATAAATATATCTTAGATCAACCGGATGCTGACAGTGGTCAGACATAGATGGGTCTAGCACGATGGGTGTATGATAGCTGGCAGCAAGGACCTTATGTATATGAAGCACTATGTCCCCTGAGGAGTCACTGAGGACGAAACGCGTCGGGACGCAGCTAGGGTCATCATCCCGTTGATCTAACATATATTTATTTGGGTTTAATTGTTTCTTTTTGCTGAGTTTTTCTAATAGGGACCATTGTCCTTTGCACTATAGCAAAATCACGGTGTTTTGTTCTGTCTGTTGTGTTTTTTTTCTTGTGGTTTTTTTTTGTATGACAATTAGTGGCCATCATAGTGACCCTCTCTGGCTATGCCTGAGATATTGGACAGTCTATACTGAACTGGATCCAATTAAGTAGATTGGTTACTCTGGTGGCTTAGTGAGTTAGTACTACATTTACTATTTGAAGGAAAAACCATTGTTTTTTCTCTTTTAATATATATGAATAAAGGATGACATTTTAATTTGCTCTATAAATAAATTATCATTTGGTTTGCTGATACAATAACTTTCCTCAAACCTGCACATTACAGTACTTTCTGTGCCCTCAGCAGGGCAGATCAAAGTATGCATGCGCAGGAGTACAATGCTGGACTCTGTGTGAATGATGTAGGATGTGTAATCCACACGGGGACGGCACCTGCACAAGATGGAGGAGGTGCTGGACTTAGAGCAGCAACGCCCATTGGACTGGATCGCCTCTAGGTGAGTATAATAAAGGTGATTTTTACATTTTACCTGGGCACTTATATACAGCATTCTGGAATGCTGTATATAAGGGCTCAATGCTGCTAGCCGCAGCTCATAAGGTAAAAACTTCGCGACAGGTTTCCTTTAAGACAATGAGCTCACAAAAGGAGTGAGTCACTTCGCAGACTCTGAATCATAATGATCTGTTTTAGCAAATGTGCTCATTGAGTCTTAGAGCAAGTGATACTAATAGAACATATGTAAGGATGACATTTTATTTTCCACTACTTACATCATAGCTGGGGTTATAAGAAATAGAATCTTAATAAGCTGAATTAATTAATATACATTGCTCAGTGGAAATTGAGCATACCCCCATTGAAAAGATTTTAATCAATATCTCACTGAATATAAGAACAATTTCCAAAATTTTGACACTATTGAATTTCATAGAACATTTTTTTAACCCGTAACATTAATGTAAGGTTAAAAATATAAGTTTCATTACAAAATCTTCAGTTTTACTCAATGAAAACTAATACATCTGGTATTTTGTTTATCCTCCATGATTAAAGACAGCACCAAATCTTCTCGGCATGAAATCAATAAGTTGGCAACATATTGTAACATCTATCTTTTTCCATTCTTTAAGAACAATCCTTTTAGAGCCTGTATGCTGGATGTGGAGTGATGATCAACTCATCTCTTCAGTATTCTCCATGGGTGTTCCTGTCGGGTTCAGATCATGAGTAGTGATGGGCAGGCACAGACTGTAAAAGTCCGGATCTGCACGTGTTCAAAAGAACCCGAGCACCGACCCCGAGCCCAAAGTTCTCAGGGAACTCCGGGTAACGATCTGGGTCCAGCCACCCAGGTAATAAAAAAAAAATCAAAGATAAAAGAAAGAAAATAAGAATAGCAAGCACTTCATACTTACCAGTCTCTGTGCGGCTGTACGCTGCTTCTGGGGCCGTTCACTCTAGTTCCGGGGCCTTTCATTATCTTCATTAATATGTACTGCTTCCCCTGCCCACCGGCAGTCCCCGCGTCTCTGATTGGTTATAGTCAGACAGCACCCACAACCCTGTGTGACAGCATGTTTGACTGCTTTCAATTAGAGGCGCTGTCTGCATCTAGATTGGTGTGAAAATAAATAAAAAAAGTAGTGTAGGGTCCCCCCATATTATGATACCCAGCACAGATAAGCATACGGCTACAGGCTGCAGTTCTCAGCCTTGCATATTATCTTGACTGTGTATTAAAATAAAAAAAACTGCATGTGGCTTTTTTAAAGTAAATAATTTAAAAAAAAAAAACGGTGTGCGGTCCCCCCAATTTTCATACCCAGCCATGATAAAGCTGACAGCTGGGAGCTGGTATTCTCAGGCTGGAGAGGCCTATGGTTATAGGGCTCTCCAGCCTCAAAATAGCAGGCTGCAGCCACCCAGGATTGTCGCATCCATTAGCTGCAAGAATCCCAGAACTTTACCCTGCTCTTCCCGATTGTCCTGGTGCAGTGGCAATCGGGGTAATATAGGGTTAATAGCTCACAGTTGCCACTAAGCCCTAGATTAGTAATGGGAGATGTCTATGAACCCCCCACATTACTAATCAGTAAGTGTAAAGAAATAAACACAAACACCCAATAAATATCTTTTATTTGAAATAAAATACAAATACCACACTGTCGTAAATGTTTACACTTTGGACCCATCAACAAAAAAGAGTTTAACACCCCACAGAAGCGAGCAGAAGTTCTTAATAGTATGCATAAACAAAGGGTTCAAGTATTGATTTTGCAGAAAACACACTTCAAGACAGGCCATGTCTGTAACATTAGGGACAGGTACTTCACCAAATGGTTTCATAGCTCCAACTCACAATCTTGCTCAAAGGGGGTATCTGTAGCAATAAATAAGAACCTGGAACACTCAGTAATTGATTCAAAAATGGACCGACGGGAGAATTGTAATGATTGAAATTAGAGTCAGCTCTAGCCTCTATACGTTGGCGGGATGGTATTCACCGAACCAGAGCCAGGCCAGGGCATGGTGCTCCTTTTTGAAGACTTTATCAGATTTAGCAGAGGGGGTGGGGATCATTGGGGAAGACTTCAACCTGATGCTCAACTGGATACTATCACGGGGAGGAGTGTTGTTCCCTCTAGATTTCTAAGGACTTTAAAGAGAGAGCTGCACGGATTGCAGCTGGTGGATGTATGGAGGGAGGATAATGAGTGCCCAGGGGAGGGACTATACATTTTTTTCACATCCACATGGCTCCTAGTGCGGAATTCATTTTTTTCCTCCTTAGTCACCACACGCTGTCTTGGCAGCCCTGTCCCTCCATTGGTAATATGGTGTGGTCCGATCACACGCCAGTTTTCCTCAAAATCTCCACCCCAGTAAGGCTCACTCAGGCATGGAATTGGAGACTTAATGATATCCTGCTTAGGGACTCCACTTGTGTAGACAACATCCAGGAATGCATTGACTCATTCTTTTGCCGTACATACATCAGATGGCACACTGTACCCCACTCAGTGGGAGGCGTTGAAGTGCATTTTGAGGGGTACTTTGATAAAACACGGGGCTCGTATTAAAAAGGCTAAGCCGGAGACAATGTCAGAACTTTTGGCCCAAATAAAGTCTCTAGAATTACAACATAAGAATACCTCTTACACAGAAATACTGGTAGAGCTGACTACATGCAGAGACGAATTGAGATTCCTTTTAAATCAAAGGTTTTTTAGGTACAAAAATCAGTTTAAAAAGATTTTGTATAACCACTCCAATAAATGCGGCCGCCCATTGGCACGTCTCCTTCACCCCCGCAAGCAGACTGAATTCATTTAGGGGAAATTCTAAGATATCGACCCTCTTGAATAGATAGCTAGATCAACGACACGGCGCTGCCACTCTTAGATGGATAAAACCACAGCACAGCTTGAGGAACACTCTATTAAGGTGGAAAGTAGAAGAGGCCTTTAATAATTCACCCAGAAGGAAGAGTTCTGGACTGGCAGGGTTCTCCCCATTGTTTTATAAAATGTTTAAGGGGCAGCTCACTCCCTTCCTAACAAAAGTGTTCAACTCGATCTCGCTCTCCACTGGGTTAATTCCACAATCATTAGTGGCACACATCACTGTGATCCCCAAACCAGGGAAAGACCTCTTGCTGGTATTGAATTATTGCCCAATATCGTTGATCAACGTGGACATCAAAATATTTGCTAAAATACTAGCTAATCGACTGACACCTCTACTCCCGGGAATAATACACATGGACCAGGTCAGGTTTATACAGGGGCGCGAGGAGCGGGATAATGTATGCAAAACCATCTTTCTGATCGCCAACACAGCAGTTTCCTCGGGGGTGGGGTGGAGGGTGGGATTATTGTCGGTCAACGCCGAGAAGGCATTTGACCGAGTTCATTGGGGGAATTTATGGAAGCGACTCTTAAACAGATCGGATTGGGCAGGGGCTTTCTTGCCAAAATAATGGCCCTATATGTAAGTCCCACAGTGCAAATTAAAGCAAATGGCTTCCTATCAGCCCTGTTTCAAATCCACAATGGCACGAGACAGGGTTACCCTCTGTCCCCTTTGATTCACGCTATCATCACGGAACATTCAGCCATTGCTATTAGAAAGAACCCCAGTGTCCACGGCCAATGCGTGGGGGGTAGACAGTACAAGGCAGCCCTCTACGCGGAAGATTTACTACTATATGTAACACAGCCTCATATTACCTTCCCCTCCCTTATGACGGCATTTGAGCGTTTCGGAGATCTTAGTAATTTTACGGTTAACAACAACAAAATGGAAGCTCTGAATATCTCCCTATCAGCAACAGAAGTTCAGAGATCCCAAATCAACTTCCTATTTAAGTGGCAGGAGCAGTCAATCAAGAATCTAGGATTTGATATCCCGTCTGATCTTTGCAACTTGTACGCACTACATTACCAGACACTCCTGGATAAAACTCTTAAGAGATTTTAATACATATGGTAAGAAGCATCTCCTGGTTCGGGCTAATCAACACTTTTAAAATGGACATCCTCCTATGATTCTTGTACGTTTTCCAGGTAGTCCCCCTCGTTCCACCAGCCAGTTTCTTCAAAACCATGAGGTCTGCATTGACTAGATTTGTGTGTGGCAGCAGGCTAAGCCAAGAATTAAATTTCAAACCCTTTCCAGGCACAAGCAGGAGGGGGGTGCTGAACCTTCGCCTTTATCACAAGGCCTCAGTGTTAGTCAGGCTGTTCGACTGGCTCTTTCGGAAAGATAAAAAACAGTGGGTGGGTCTGGAGCAGAACTCGTCCCTGATCCCCCTTTGAAATCTTCCTTGGATCGGTAACAAGGAAAAGATACAAATAACGCCCTCAAAAATTTTGGTGAAGGCGACATTAGGACTATGAGACAGTTTAAAAAGGAAAAAAATGCTGACTAGACCCTTCAGTCCTCTCACTCCTATATTCCTCAACCCTGAGTTTCCTCTGGGATGCACGGCGGAGAGATTTCTCAAATGGCACAAAAGCTCAGACCTTAGGATGGGGCACCTTCCTTTCCAAGGGAATACATATCCCTTCTCTGGTTGAGTTGCAGGCTATTGACCCCACATGAGACTATCCTGGCTGCAATATGGCCAACTGAGGTCCTTTCTGGAGGGGTGGAGGATGGGAAGTCAGCACTCTTTCCTAGTGTTACCAACCCCGTTTGGAAGTTTATTTTTTGGAACTCACCACCTCCTCACATGATCTCACTTATATACAGTCACCTTAACCAGCGGCCCAACCTCCCTGATCCTGAATTTGTCCAGGCATGGGAACAGGAGTTGGGGACCACTTTCTCAGAGGAGGATAAACAAAAAGCCCTCCTCTTCACTCATAAATTTAAGTGGTGGGATACGCTCAAGAGCGAAATTACAAGATTCTGGCTCCATGGTATCTTTGCCCAACTAAAATTCACAAGTTATTCCCCGCGGTATCGAATGTCTGCTGTCGATGTGAAACCGAAAAGGGGACAATGTCACATATTTGGTGGGGGTGTGACAAAATAAAGCCCTTTAGGGATGCAGTGTTTAAGGCTCACGCTAAAATAACAGGAGTTCAAGTACAGCCCTCTCCCCGGGTGGCCATCCTGTCCATGTTGCATAGGGACACAAAAACGAGGCCTCCTTAGATTTTGTCTGAAGGCGGCCAGATCAGTTATCCCTAGGTATTGGCACAAGACGGACACCCCCCCGGTGGAGGAGTGGCTTAAAGAATTCTCTCATATTGCTCTCATGGATTAATCAAATGGAATGAAACCGGTTTAAATGCTGCGCTAGAAACCACAGATGCTGTAGATAAAAAGATTTTCTTTATTTCACAATTATATTCTTTTGTGAAATAGAATTGTGAAATTAAGAAAAAAAATTTATCTGCAGCATCTGTGGTTTCTAGCGCGGCATTTAAACCGGTTTCATTCCATTTGATTTATTTATTATCTGCTCCCCGGGGCCGCTGCTAAACCACTATAATCACTCACATGCAACCATAGGGTGTTGTGACTGGCACAACCCTACCAGGTGAGTGTGTCTCTTTCTGTCTCTCTACCCTCATACTGGGTAAGACCCTATTGCGCTTTTTTCCTCTACAGCTTTACAATTGCTCTCATGGAGGAACTATCCGCCAAGGCCAATGATAAGAATGATTCCTATGTCAAAACCTGTCAGTCGTGGAATCTTTTCAGGTAGACTCTGGACTTCTCAAAGTTATTTATTTGAAGTGGGGAACCCCTGAGCCTGTAGGTGTCTCCTTTCTCCCCCCCTTCTCTTTTTTACCTCTTTCTTCTCCTTCCCTTTCACAGAACTTTCTCTCTTTCTTCCTTCTCTCACTTCTTTTCTTTCTTCCTTCTCATATTTTTTTCCCTTTTCTTCTTTCCTAATACTCGCTTTCCTTTATTCTATCTTCAACTATCTCCCCTGGTCCCTATGCTGTATTTAGGGGCCCTGTATTTCCAAACCCCCAAGTTTCCCTCTCACACCCCCCCCCAGTATCCCTTTTGCCCCTTTATTTCTGCTACGTTAAAGCAGACAACGGGGGAAGCTACCATAGCAGTCACTAACAGTGGTTGGGGTACATCCAGGCCCTCCTCCAGACCGAAAGGCTAGATTGTGGATCAACGACAATTGTTGTGCACCCGGACGTAAAAGGACACTTTAATAATTGAACATGTGGTTTCCTTTATTAACGGGTGCGGATGTTTTATTAATTTTAATACTTAAATATTTTATCGGTTTTCATGAAAAACAGAACATGTCACAACATATAATTATATCTTTCACACCAAATTGGGAATATAGGGACCACGGAGTCCAACCAAAAAAAGGAACCAAAAGTTATTTCTCTTATACTTTGCTGTGTTATCAGATGTACCAAACACAGAAAATCCTTGTGCAAAAACTCCCCTCCTCCCCCCCACAAAGGAAACCTATCACAAAAGAAGAACTTCTAATAGAGATAGAGAGAATCAAAGAGTAAAGGTCCAGTCACACTAAGCAACTTACCAGCGATCCCAACAACGATAGGGATCGCTGGTAAGTTGCTAGGAGGTTGCTGGTGAGATGTCACACTGCGACGCTCCAGCGATCCCACCAGCAACCTGACCTGGCAGGGATCGCTGGAGGGTCGCTACACGAGTTGCTGGTGAGCTCACCAGCAACCAGTGACCAGTCCCCAGCGCCGCGTGGAAGATGCTGCGCTTGGTAACTAAGGTAAATATCGGGTAACCAACCCGATATTTACCTTGGTTACCAGTGCACGGAGCTACAGAATAGAGCAGAGAACAGGGAGCAGCGCACACTGAGCGCTGGCTCCCTGCTCTCCTAGTTACAACACACATCGGGTTAATTACCCGATGTGTGCTGCAGCTAAATGTGCACAGAGCAGGGAGCAGCGCACAATGCTTAGCGCTGACTCCCTGCTCTCCTAGTTACAGCACACATCGGGTTAATTACCCGATGTGTGCTGCAGCTAAATGTGCAGGGAGCAGCGCACAATGCTTAGCGCTGGCTCCCTGCTCTCCTAGTTACAGCACACATCGGGTTAATTACCCGATGTGTGCTGCAGCTAAATGTACACAGAGCAGGGAGCAGCGCACAATGCTTAGCGCTGGCTCCCTGCTCTCCTAGTTACAGCACACATCGGGTTAATTACCCGATGTGTGCTGCAGCTAAATGTGCACAGAGCAGGGAGCAGCGCACAATGCTTAGCGCTGGCTCCCTGCTCTCCTAGCTACAGCACACATCGGGTTAATTAACCCGATGTGTCCTGCAGCTACATGTGCACAGAGCAGGAGCCGGCACTGACAGTGAGAGCGGCGGAGGCTGGTATCAAAGGTAAATATCGGGTAACCAAGGACAGGGATTCTTGGTTACCCGATGTTTACATTGGTTACCAGCCTCTGCAGAAGCCGGCTCCTGCTGCCTGCACATTTAGTTGTTGCTGTCTCGCTGTCACACACAGCGATCTGTGCTTCACAGCAGGACAGCAACAACTAAAAAATGGCCCAGGACATTCAGCAACAACCAACGACCTCACAGCAGGGGCCAGGTTATTGCTGGATGTCACACACAGCAACATCGCTAGCAACGTCACAAAAGTTGTTCGTTAGCAGCGATGTTGCTAGCGATGTTGCTTAGTGTGACGGGGCCTTAAGAGGAAGGAGGAAGGGGGAGCAAAGAAGAGGAAACCACGGGGGCACCACATACCCACCATATCCATATCGGGAGGCGGAGAGTCTCATTCAAAAGTGAAGTTATGTCATAGGTTCTGTTTTGTGATCACAGATTCCACATCCCCCCTGCGATTCGGCCAGTACCCTCTCCATCCGATATACCGCATTCACCTTGTCAATCCACTCCTCCAGGGTTAGAGAGTCTGCAGTCTTCCAGTGGCGAGGAATAAAGGGGGCTTTACACGCTGCGATATCGCTAATGATTTATCGTCGGGGTCACGGTGTTTGTGACGCACATCCGGCGTCGTTAGCGACATCGCAGCATGTAACACCTCTGAGCGACCTAAAATGATCGCAGAAGAGGTAAAAATCGTTGGTATTGGAGAGGTCGCTCCAACACCAAAAATCGTTGACAGGTGAGTAGCGAGGTTGTTTGTCGTTCCTATGGCAGCACACATCGCTATGTGTGACACCGCAGGAACGAGGAAACTCACCGTTCCAGCTTCCCGCCGGCAATGAGGAAGGAAGGAGGTGGGCGGGATGTTTGGCCCGCTCATCTCCGCCCCTCCTCTGCTATTGGGTGGCCACTTAGTGATGTCGCTATGACGCTGAACGAACCACACCCTTAGAAAAGAGGCGGTTCGCCGGTCACAGCGACGTCGCTAGGCAGGTAAGTAGTGTGACAGGTGTTAGCGATGTTGTGCGCCACGGACAGCGATTTGCCCATGACACACAACCGATGGGGGCGGGCACGCTTGCTAGTGATATCGGTAACGATATCGCAGTGTGTAAAGCGGCATTAACAGTCTTGGTGGCCTGCAGAAGGTGTCGCAACACAGATTTTTTGCAAGCTTTCTGGGACATGGGAAACATATAGAGCAGGACCGCCTCAGGATGTCTCGGCACCACCGTCCCTGAACCCTCCCGGACCACCTCCAGTACCCCATCCCAGAAGGTCTCCAAGGTTGTACACGACCACCATATATACATCATGGTGCCCCCCTGACTCCCACACCTCCAACAAGTATCCGGGATCTCAGGCCACCATCTATGAAGAAGGGAAGGGACCCTGTACCATCATGATATGACTTTATAACTAGTCTCCTGGGACTTAGTGGCAGTCACCGATTTATGCGACAAATGAAAGCAACGCTCCCATTGTTCTTTAGAGAACGCTTGGTTGAAATCCCCCTCCTACGCACCACAGAAGGGGGGGGAGAGTCCAAGCCTCTGAAAATCAGTAGTTTGTATATAACTGAAATATTGTGATTGGGGGCCGTCGTCGCAGTACACATGGTTTCAAAAGAGATTTGAGAAAATGAGAGCTCATTCGTCTGTGTAAGGGATGTAATAAAATGTTGGAGTTTTATTAGTTTTAATGTTCGATTTTTGAATTGTACTATGGAACGGAATGTAACCATCACTATCTGTTTGGTAGACCCTGCGTGGTACCTCTATATCTCCTCTCCCCCTTTTTTTCTTCCCTCCCACCCTCTTGTTTCCCCCTTTTCTTTTCCCCTTTCCCTTGTGTTATATGAAAAAGCAATAAAATTCTGTTTAATCATAACTAGTCATACATAAATAGTCGCAAGTCAAATTTATGTATAAGATAGCCAAGATGATTGTCTATAAAATGAAGGTACTCTCATGTTCAAAGCTATGGTGGATGGTGAGATATGGAACCTGAGAGTGAAAAGTTCAAAACATTGTTACCCTTTTGCTGGTAAGTGTACTTGGCCAATGAATAAATTTCACCCTGGCTATCTTCAAAAATGCAACATACAAGGCCTGGTAAAAGAGTCACCTCCCTTGGCATTTTTCGTGTTTTGCTACCTCACAACCTGGAATTTCACTGCTTTTGTTTGAAGGTTTGAATCAGTTCATGTAAAGAACAAGCCTACAACTGTGAACATTTGGTTCTATTTTTATTGTGAAGCCAACAACAAATATACAAAATAACTGAAAATTTTCCATTTTTTGACACTCAGATTTTTGCCCATTCCTCAAGGCAAATACACTCCATCTCCTTCAAATTAGATGGTTTCTTCTAGTGAACAGCAATCTTCAAGACTGACCACAGATTCTCATTTGGATTATGGTCTGGGCTTTGACTAGGCCACTCTAATACATTAACACGTTTACCCAGGGCTGTATTTGGCCTTCATGCTGCCCTAGGCACTTTAAGTGGTCGCGCCCCTTACTGACAACTCACCCTATGAGTCTGTGCACATGACAGCAGGGCAGATCAAAGTATTGTAGTGCGCCTGCGCAGGACCTCACTGCCGGCGAGTGTGGATGACGTAGGATGCGTCATGCACGCCGGCTTCAGAAGAAGGACGACAAAGATGGCCAAAAGAGGAGGCGCCGGACCCAGAGACGCCCATCCTATCAGTCTGCACTGCACCGCCCCTTAGGTGAATAATATAAACTCATTTTTACGTTCTACACAGCGGCCTGGGCTCTTATATACAGCATGTTAGAATGCTGTATATAAGGGCTCACTGGTGGTGGCCACAGCTTATAGTCGCCAAATCTGGTGACAGGTTCCCTTTAACCCCTTAACGACCGTGGGCAGTTATCTTACGTCCTGGCGGTCATAGTGTTATTGCCCACGGTCTTCTGCAAGCAGCTTGCAGCGATCGGCGCACATCTCAGCTGATTTTTACAGCTGACGTGTGCCTGCCAGGCACGAGCGGAATCATTATCCACCCGTGCCTTTTAACCCCTTAAATGGTGCTGTCAATATGGGACAGCGCCATTATAATCGTATTGGCGGTAAACATTTACTCACTGGCCGATACTGGAAGTCATGTGACGTGATCACGTGACTTCCCGTTGTTGTCATGGTAGCACAGAGTCATGTGATGACTCCTGTAGCTCACATGACTTACTTCCTGAATCACACAGCGGAGAGCTTGGTGAGACAGGTTAGGAGCATATCTGCTGTTCACAACTGTGTAGCTGTGATCAGCAGAAATGGCAGAGCGATCAGACAGCTGATCCATATAGTCTCATAGAGGACCTAGTAAAATAAGAAAAAAAAAGTAAAAAAAATTCTTAAAATTTAAAAAAAAATAAAAAAACCCTAAAAGTTCAAATCACCCCCCTTTCGCCCCATTGAAAATTCAAGGTTAAAAAAAAATAAAAAATATACACACATTTGGTATCGCCGCGTTCAGAAATGCCTAATCTATCAAAATATAAAATCAATTAACCGATCGGTAAACAGCATAGCGGTAAAAAAATTCAAAACGCCAAAATTACATTTTTTGGTCGCCACAAATTTTGTGCTAAATGCAATAACAGGCGAACAAAATGTAGCATCTGCGCAAAAATGGTACCGTTAAAAACATAAGCCTGACTTGCAAATAATAAGCCATCACTGAGCCATAGATCCTGAAAAATGAGAACGCAACAGGTTGCTGAATATGGCGTAAAACGTACGCCACTTTTCGGACAAACTTCTGTTTTTTTTTAACCTCTTAAATAAAAGTAAACCTATTCATGTTTGGTGTCTACGAACTCGCACCAACCTGAGGCCTCACACCGACACATCAGTTTTACCAAATAGTGAACACAGTGAATAAATTATCTCAAAAACAATAGTGCTATCGCACTTTTTTTTTGCAATTTTTCTGCATTTGGAATTTTTTTGCCGTTTTCCAGTACACAATATGGTAAAACGTATGGCTTCATTTAAAAGTACAGCTCGTTCTGCAAAAAATGAGCCCTCACATGACCATATTGACTGAAAAATAAAAAAGTTACGTCTCTCAGAAGAATGGCGAAAAAAAAACGGAAAGCGAAAAATCGTCCGGTCGTGAAGGGGTTAATGTAGGTTATTTACGTTGTTCATGCTTGTACTCTGCTGACACCTACTGGTCAGGCCCTTCTGTTCCCTGTTTCTTTCTAGTACAGCCTTTGGGAGGGTCTCAGCCCTGTGTGTACCTCACTTCCTGACATCCATTTTAGTTTTCTGCCAGTGCTTGTGAGAATCACATCTCCTTCATTTGAGCTGCAGAAAGCAAAGTTTTTTTACTGTAGTGGCTCCAGAGACAAGCATCACAAGACAACCACAATGCCAGGTACTCGGACCACTGTACTAATGCTTGTCCTCACCTTATGGAGAAAATAAACCACCTTTGTTTCATCTCAGCATGTGCACATTTAAATCCATCAACTCTGGAGCACTCTGGTCCTGTCTATTCACTGATTGGACATGAAGATAAGACTTTTCACAGCACTGTCTAACTACACACCTTCAATTGCCCTTAAAGGGAACCTGTCACCAGATTTTTCACTATTAAACTAAAAGTGTCACCTTCTGCAGCTCCTGGGCTGCATTCTATGAAGGTGCACCTTGTGCCCTGACTCCCCTTCCAGACCCCGAATATAACTTTATAAAACATGACCGCCACGTATGCTAATTACCTGTGTGGCTCAGATGGGTGGGTTCATTTTCTGCTCCTGTCCCCCCTCCTGCCGCTGTTCACTGTCCTCCTTTCTTGATTGACGTGATGACGCCTCCGTCATCATCCTTGCTGTATTTTCAAATCTTGCGCCTGTGCAGTTATGTTGGCTCGTGCAGGTGCAGTTTGCTCTGCCATATCACGGGCAGAGCAGAAAACATAGCTGCCCTCGCGCAGTGAGCTAAATGCTATATGGCGGTTATGTTTTATAAAGTTATTTTTGGGGTCTGGAAGGGGAGTCAGGGCACAAAGTGCACCTTCAAAGAATGCAGCCCAGGAGCTGCAGAAGGTGACACTTTTAGTTTAATAGTGAAAAATTTGGTGACAGGTTCCCTTTAAGTGGAAACAGAATAGCGTATACTGACAGGTCATGTGTAGAGTTGAGCGCGGTTCGCGGTTCAAAGTTCTCCAGTTCGCGGCTCGAGTGATTTTGGGGGCTGTTCTAGATCAAACTAGAACTCGAGCTTTTTGCTAAAGCTCGATAGTTCTAGATACGTTCGAGAACGGTTCTAGCAGCAAAAAGCAGGGCTTTTTACAGCTACAGTGTGCAGGAGCCATCACTGGCAGCCTGCCAGAAGCTGGTAACCAAGATAAACATCGGGTATCCAAGCAAAGCGCTTTGGTTAGAAACCCGATGTTTATCCTAGTTACGTGCAGGAAGCCCACACTTCCCCGCTCAGCTCACTCCGCCCCCTCCTGCACGCGGCATGTACACACACACTCACACACACACACGTCCCCAGCCATGCAGTCCACGACACTGACGTCCTCCTGGCACTCTGCACACATGGTCCCGCTCGGCTTACCTGTGGTGATGAAGTCCCGACCTCAGCGCTGTCACTGTCCTCCATGGCCGCCGCTTGTCACATCACCTTCTCTCGCTTCCGACCCGAGACTGACTAGCGGTGACGTCACGGGCCTCTCGCGATACTTGGCTGTGAAGGCGGCGGTCATTGAACTCAGTGACAGGTGCTGTCAGCAGTGCAGGAGATCAGCGCAGGTAATGTAGGTAATGTACCTCGCTGACAGCAGCACTTGTCATCCCCCTGCAGTGACCTGGGCTGACCCATTGATGTTAGCTCAGGTCACTGCACTGCTCTCCCAGCCAATGGGGAACATCCTGGTCTTCATTGACTGGGACAGTGTGGATCGTCATGGCAACCCCTTGGATTACACCAGACCTGGATTTGTTTTTCTTTCTAATAAATTGGTTAAAAAGGGAATGTATTGGGGAGTGTTTTTTCAAATAAAAATGTGTTTGTCGTCTATTTTTTTTATTACTGACTGGGTTGGTGATGTCGGGTATCTGATAGATGCCTGACCTCACCAACCCCAGGGCTTGATGCCAGGTGACATTACACATCTGGTATTAACCCCATATATTACCCCGTTTGCCACCGCACCATGGCACGGGATGAGCTGGGGCGAAGCACCAGGATTGGCGCATCTAATGGATGCGCCACTTCTGGGGAGGCTGCGGCCTGCTATTTTTAGGCTGCGGAGAGTCCAATAACCATGGACCTCCCTAGTCTGAGAATATCAGACCCCAGCTGTCTGCTTTACCTTGGCTGGTGATCCAATTTTGGGGGGACCCCTACGTATTTTTTTTTTAAAATTATTTATTTAATTTAAAATAACAGCGTGGGGTGCCCTCAGTTTTGGATTACCAGCCAAGGTGAGGCTGCCAGCTGTGGTCTGCAGGCTGCAGCCGTCTACTTTACCCTAGCTGGCTACAAAAATAGGGGGAACCCTACGTCATTTTTTTTTTTCATTTTTTTGGCTAAATACAAAGCTAAGCACCCCTTAGTGCCACATGAAAGGCACCAAAGGGTGCAAAATTACAAAATGCAGGAGAGTGGGACATTATGTGTCTTTCTGCCATTATAATGACAGAAAAGACTGATATGAAGTGTACAAGCACAGGAAAATCACCAGAGCGCTCTACGCTGTGAAAAGCAGTAGAAAATGGCACTGGAGTGAACATGTGACCGCCTCATGTAGGTTGAAGCTATGGGTAAATTTATGTATTTTCCCTCCTTCAGTTTTTTTGCAGTACACAAAAAAAACGGAAGGCACACGGATGACAAACAGATGACATACGGACCGTCTACGGAACGGAAACGGATGCCACACGGATGCACCCGTGAAAAAAAAAGGACTGTTTTTTGCAGACCACAAAAATGGATCGGTCGTGTGAATGTAGCCTTATTCTGATCTGCCGTTTATAAACAGCAGGCAGAAATAAGTGAATAACGCCCCCCAGCGTCAGAAAATCTCCGGGGTTTCAGGGCTAGCTGAGACCCTGGAGATCATGATTCAGGACGGTTTTTCCAGTCCCCGCTCACGTGATCACAGGTATACACCGTATACCGATGATCACGTTACAGTAAATGACAGCGCCGGTAAAAAATTGTTTATCTCCCATCTGGCATGAACAAAACATGATAAATCTCCTCCCCGGTCCCCTCCGGTCCCCCGGTGTCGCCAAAGTGCCCCCCCTGATGCCCTCCCAGAAATCCAAGATGGCCGCGCGCACAGCAGCGCGCCGGCCGCATTCACCCTACTCCTCTGATTTCTGTCGCATGTGCCATGACACATGCGACAGAAAACTCCTCCCCAGGCCCTGCCAGGTCACCCCCTATAACCCCACCGGTGTTCCCCGATGTCCCACGGTACCTGTGCAGCGTTGATCCCCCCACGGCCCTCTCCTTCACAATAGACGCTGCCGCATGTCAGCTCAGCTTCCTGTGTTCAGACATAGTGAGTGGTGGTTATGCATCTGTAAGCTAAATGGGCGGCACGGTGGCTCAGTGGTTAGCACTGCAGTCTTGCAGCGCTGAGGTCCTCGGTTCAATTCTCACCAAGAGCACCATCTGCAAGGAGTTTGTATGTTCTCCCCGTGTTTGCGTGGGTTTCCTCCGGGTACTCCGGTTTCCTCCCACACTCCAAAGACATACAGCGCTATGGAATTATTAACGCTATATAAATTATTATTATTACTGCAATGCCCTGCTCATGAGGTAAGGAACATAATTGATCAGGAGAGCTATATACTACATTTCCAAATGGAGGGATTTGCTTTTATAGTTTCCCTGCTAAACGACTACCAAACATGAGAGTCCGTTATACGCCACAAGAAAACACATCTAAATAGCGAGCTCTGTTGTTAAGTATTCATTCAGCTGGATAACTGGACTTAAAGGGGTATTCCATCTCCAAGATCCTATCCCCAATATATAGTAGGTGGAATAGCAATAATATCGGCAAATACCAATATTTGGAAATGTAGAATAGTTCTCCTGATTAGGCATGCCCTTACCTCATGAGCAGGGCATTGCAGCTTTGGTAGCAACCATTACGACATGGACTCTGCTGCTGTGGACCTGGGGAGAGTGAGTGCAGATTCATTGCACCCACACTCCTCACATGAAGGGTCTGCACTCCTAGAAAATGGGGGATACGTTCCCTGAGTGTCTCCCCCCCATATTCTAGACAGTCCAGAGTCGTCGTGGGACTCCTTTATTTTTTTTCTTACAATAAATTGGTGAAAGAGGAAATGTTTTGGGGACTGTTTTTTCAAATAAATATCTTTTGTCGATTTTTTTTTTTTGTTAGTACTGACAGTTTATGATGTTGGGTATCTAATAGACGCCATGACATCACAAACTGCTGGGCTTGATCTCAGGTGACTTTACAGCTAGTATCAACCCGATTTATTACCCCGTTTGCCACTGCACCAGGGCACGGGATGAGCTGGGGTGAAGCGCCAGGATTGGCGCATCTAGTGGATGCGCCACGTCTGGGGTGACTGCGGCCTGCTATTTTTAGGCTGTGAAGGCCCAATAACTATAGACCTTCCCACCCTGAGAATACCAGACCACAGCTGTCTGCTTTACCTTGGCTGGTGATCCAATTTGGGGGGGACCCTACTTTTTTTGTGTAATTATTAATATTTATAAAATAATTATAAAAAAAGAGCCTGGGGGGAACTCCACATTGGATCCCCAACCACGGTAAAGCTGCCAGCTGTGGTTTTCAGGCTACAGCCATCTGCTTTACCCTAGCTGGCTATCAAAAATGGGGGGACCCAACGTCATTTTTTTTTTAACTATTTTTTAAATAGAAAAAATTAATGGGCTTCCCTGTATTTTGATTGCCAACCAAGGTAACGGCAGGCAGATGGGGGTGGCAACCCATAGCTGTCTGCTTTATCTGCGCTGAGAATCAAAAATACCGTGGAGCGCTACGTCATTTTTTTTAAAGATTTATTTTTACAGCACTGTGATGTGCAGCAATCAAAATACAGGGAAGCCCATTTTGTTTTTAGTTATTTAAATAAATAATTAAAAAAATATATATGGGCTCCCGCTGCATTTTTTGTATTGCTAGCTAAGGGTAATCCAAGCAGCTACTGGCTGCTAACCCCCACTGCTTGGTGTTACCTTCACTGGCAATGGAAAATCCAGGGAAGCATTTTTATTTTTTTTTTGCCAAAAAACTACAAAAAAAGGAAGTGAGCTTCGCCATATTTTTGTATGCTAGCCAGGTATAGCAGGCAGGTGCTGGAAGAGTTGGATACAGCGCCAGAAGATGGCGCTTCTATGAAAGTGCCATTTTCTGAGGCGGCTGCAGACTGCAATTCGCAGCAGTGGGGCCCAGAAAGCTCAGGCCAACCTGTGCTGCAGATTCCAATCCCCAGCTGCCTAGTTGTACCTGGCTGGACACAAAAATGGGGCGAAGCCTACGTCATTTGTTTTCTAATTATTTCATGAAATTCATGAAATTATAAAAAAAGGGCTTCCCTTTATTTTTGGTTCCCAGCCGGGTACAAATAGGCAACTGGGGGTTGGGGGCAGCCGTACCTGTCTGCTGTACCTGGCTAGCATACAAAAATATGGCGAAGCCCACATAATTTTTTCAGGGGGCAAAAAACTTCTGCATACAGTCCTGGATAGAGTATGCTGAGCCTTGTAGTTCTGCAGCTGCTGTCTGTCTGTATGGAGAAGAGCAGACAGCAGCTGCTGAACTACAAGGCTCAGCATACTCCATCCAGGACTGTATGCAGAAGTTTTTTGCCCACCAAAAAAATGACGTGGGCTTCGCCATACTTTTGTATGCTAGCCAGGTACAGCAGGCAGCCACGGGCTGCCTCCAACCCCCAGTTGCCTATTTGTACCCGGCTGGGAACCAAAAATATAGGGAAGCCCGTTTTTTTTAATTATTTCACTTATTTCATGAAATAATTAAAAAACAAATGACGTGGGCTTCGCCCCATTTTTGTGTCCAGCCAGGTACAACTAGGCAGCTGGGGATTGGAATCCGCAGCACAGGTTAGCCCGAGGTTTCTGGGCGCCTCTGCTGCGAATTGCAGTCCGCAGCCGCCCCAGAAAATGGCGCTCTCATAGAAGCGCCATCATCTGGCGCTGTATCCAACTCTTCCAACAGCCCTGGAGCCGGGTGGCTTGTTGGGTAATCATGAGTTAATACTGGCTTTGTTTTACTAGCCAGTATTAAACCAGAGATTCCTAATGTCAGGCACGTTTGACCCGGCCATTAAGAATCTCCAATAAAGGGTTAAAAAAAAGACACCACACAGAGAAAAAATACTTTAATAGAAATAAATACACAGACACATTAGAGACTCCATCTTTATTACCCCCTGTCAGCCCTCCACGATCCATGGTCTTCTGTCTTTCTCGTTCAACAAATGCAGCTCTGCTCCATCACTGCTGCATGAGGGAAGACGCTGCTTCCCGTGCAGCCTTCACTCCGTGAGAGATCAGTGCTGCTGGCTGATGGCGGTGACAGACGCGTTACCATAGCAACAGGGCTCTGATCATGTGATTCCCGGAGCCGCGGTTAGCGGTGACGTCACCGCTAACTGTGTTGCTATGGCAACGGTGATCTCCGTTAATGACCGGCTGTGTCAGCCGGTCCCTAACGGAACGGGGAGTCGACCGTGTGCTAGAGCATGTCGCCGGTACACGGCGATACACAAATGTGCACCGTGTACCGGAGAGTGCAATGACAGGTCCTACATGACGTGTCATAGTCATGTGACCAGTCTGTAGCAAATGAGATAATAGCCACGTGACTGGTCACATGGCTATTTTGACGTCACGATAGGTCCTGCATCACTGCTGGCAGTGCTGGTCACCGGGAGGATTCAGCGATCATCGGATGGAATAGCGACAGGAGACAGAGTGCAGGAGGGATCGCAGGGACCGGTAAGTGTTAAGGCAATGTTTATTTACTGTTTGTGTACATTTATAATGCGTTTTTATGTGTTTGTGATTTGTTATCGAGTTCGGTTCGTCGAACGTTCGCCGAACTGAACTCGAACGAGACCTCCGTTCGACGAACCGAACTCGAGCCGAACCACGGCTGGTTCGCTCATCTCTAGTCATGTGACACTTAGATTGCACGCAAGTGAACTTCCTTTCACTAAGCATGTGACTTATGAAGGTAATTGTTTGCACCAGAAATTTTTAGGGGCTTCATAGCAAAAGGGAAAAGGGGTGAATACATATGTACATGGTAATTTTTATTTATTTTATCTCATAAATTTAATTTTTGCCTATATTTTTCTCACTTTACTTCCCCAACTTAGACTCTTTAGTGCTGATTTATCCCACACAAATCGGATTACAAAAATATTTAAACACAAATTGTAATGTAACAAAATAAGTAAAAATCCAAGTGGGGATTTTAATTACTCTCGCAAGGCTGTGTATGTGAGGCGCCCCTGACCTGGTCAGGCACCACTGAGTACTGCACCCATGCTGGGGGCAGTACAATCCAGGTAATCCAGAAGGCTGACCGAGGTGTGACTACACAGGCGCATAGTAATCAGGTCTCACACATCTACCTTTGGGAGGACCCCTGGGGAATCCAGGAGGGGGCGTGGCCTCCATGTCCACTCGAGGGGTGTGATAGAGAGCCTGGTTGCTAGGTTGCGTAGGCAGGTACACTGGGGAGAGGAAGTAGAGAGGAGAGAGGAGTCTGGAGTGGAGCTCAGAGAGAGCAGACGTGCAGAACTCACTAGTGAGCCAGTTTAGAGTGTGCAGCTCAGGGAGAGCAGTCGCAGGCAGCAGACCCTGGAGCTGTTGCAGTCTACCGACGGGGGAGATCGGTCACCTGGTAGTGCCACCCGAAATCCACCTAAGGCTAGAGAGAGCAAAGAGGTGGCAGAGTAAGGGGACTGCCAGGGAGGTACCAGGCCCACAAGGGTAACAGGTCCCAGTGCAGAGATAGATTCACCTTTCTTCTGCCAAACCTGCCTGAGGGGGCACTTCAGACCCTCAAGACAACACCACAGAGTCCGCAGCCATGTAGCAAAGAGAGGGCCCATAGTTCACAGGAGGCAAGCAGCCGGAGTGACCTGGTCCAGGCTACAAGCAAACGGGCTGAAACGAGGGGAGAACAGAAAGCAGCAACTTCCCTGGGTGACCCCCGTAGGGACTTCAAGTCGGGGTCACCACAAAAACACAAAGGGCTAAGGAAAGCAAGTTGGTAGTTACCCTCATCAGCCAGCCAGAAGGATTCCTGGTTCCAGCCTGGTTCATCCCAGCTATGCCCGGGTTACTCACCCTGCCACCTAATGTGAGTAAAAACCCTGATAGACATTCTGCTTGTGTTTGAGTCATTCTGCGCCTTGTGGTTCCACACACCTACACAGGTCCCTGGGGCTTGCCTCACTCTCGGGAGGCCACTACAACTGACTGCACCCACCATCAGCCCCAGGCACCCCTTAATCTGCAGTGGCGGTCACCCTGACCACAATACCGAGAGTGGCGTCACGAAAATCCCAAAAGAAGGTTCCCTACCTGTGACCAGACTGTTCCATCCACGTGGAGTCCCTGAAGGTAATGCACCGACACAACACCTGTGGGGCTTCACATATGCAATAGCAAAAACATAAGTATACTGAGCGTTAATGAAAACACTAACACTGATATTATCACTACTCAGTTTCCATATAATGGTAAAATAAATTCTACACCAGTGCTCTGTAGACCAAATTTGCGTCTGTACAGAGACTCTCCAGTGATGTTTTCATTGTTGCTAGTCATTTATTTTACGTATTCGTTTCTATTTGGCCATGACCACTTATTCCATCCATGACTTATCGCTGTAAGGTGCAATACATAGACATCTTTGACTTATTGCTGTTTCAGGACTTTCCATTTTTGCCCCTGTTGTGCCTCCCTATAATAAAGCCACTATTCCACCTCCTTACTATAATCTCACTCATCATGTCGTCTTAAAGTAATATAGATAAATCAAAATGATGTCCGTAAAGCTACCCATATATACAGCATGATGCCCCTACAGGCCCCTATTCACAGTATAATGTGCACCAGTCCCCCAAACGCACAGTATATTGATCACCACAGCCCCTTATACACAGTAGGATGGCCACCACAACTCCCCATAGTATCCCATAGCCAGTAGGATGGAACACCACAGTCCTGCATACACATTATGAAGGTCCTCACAACTTCCTATACACAGTGTGATGTGCCCTTACAGCCCCCAACATGCAACTCTACATACAAAATATTGGCCCCCACAGACTATCCCACACACAGTTTGAAGCCCCTACTTACATCCCATACACAGTATCATGGCCCACATGGCTCTATATACACAGCATGATGACTCCCACAACTCTATTAATAAAAAAGGACCATTTCTAATTTTGTGTTAAGTTCATAAATCTTGTGTGCCATTTTGAAGAATTTGACACAAAAAAGTGAGAAAATATACAAGACAAAATAAGAAAAGTAACTTTAAGGGTACGTACGTATTTGTCACGCTTCCCGGTCCCCGTGCCCCGCTCTCCGGTCCCCGTGGCCCGCTCCCCGCTTCCCGGCGGCGTCCCCGACTCACCACTCCGGTCCCGGTCTCCTCTTCCTCGCCTGCGCCCTCCATGCGTCCAGCTCCACGCTCCCGGCGCTCCTCAGCGACGTGGGACACCCTGCCGGGCACCCCTGCTTCCCCTGCACCGCTCCCTGGACTGGCTTCTGGCACACGGGCCTCACGCATGCGCATTAGGGCACGCACGCGGTCATTGACCCTTTCTTAAAGGGCCAGCACCTTCAAACAGGAAATTGCATAGACAGGTACAGGGTATATTAAGATTCTCCTTCCTGGTGGGCGGGGCCTGTTCTACGTGTTTAGTAAGCTAGGAGTTAAGGTCCCCGTATTGCTTTGCCCTGTATTAACCCTGTCTGTCTCGCAGAGCCTGTCCTGCCACGCCAGCCGCTCCGAACCACGTCCATTCCAGTACCCTGACGGTGACTTCAGCGGATGTTCCACCACCTCTGCAGCTCCGCCAGTCTCCAGTCCCTGGCTCCGTTGGGTGACCCGTCCCATCGCTCAGCAGGTTCTGGATCCCGCCTGACCCTTCAACCCGGCCTTGGACCCTGAGCCTCGTCACCCGGACTACCGTCCAGAACTCCGTGTGTTCAGCAACATCCACCTTTCCAGCTCCCCTACGGACTGTCTGGCTACCAATAGTGCTTCGGCTGCCGTGCATCAAGACCCTCTGGCGGGGTGACCGGCCTGGCTGCCTCCTCAAGGGAAACCGGTGTACGGTCCAGAGTTTCCACCACCCGGACGTAACAGCTAGAACAGGCCATGGATCCCGCCGAAGCACTAGCGGCCTTGCAGCAGGAACTCGTACGACAGCGCGAGACCCAGACCCGCATGCTGTCCTTCATGTCTTCTGCCAGGAGCTAGCTGACTCCTTCATACAGCACATATTCCGATTGCATGGCTTCCCCGCACACATTGTGTCCGACAGAGGAACTCAGTTTACCTTGCGCTTCTGGAGGGCTCTCTGCAAACATCTGGGAGTATCCTTGGACTTTTCTTCGGCCTACCATCCTCAGTCGAATGGCCAAGTGGAACGGGTCAATCAGATCCTGACCTCCTTCCTGCGCCACTACGTCAATATCCATCATGATGATTGGTCCACGCTCCTACCTTGGGCTGAATTCTCCCACAACCAACACATCAGCGAGTCCACCTCCAGCTCTCCCTTCCAGGTCGTCTACGGACTTCAGCCTTCTGTCCCGTTGCCAGTATCCTCGGCTTCCGATGTCCCCGCAGCAGATGCTCTGGTTCGGGACTTCTCAGCTATATGGAACTTTGTCAAGTCTTCCCTAGAACGTGCTTCTCTGCGGATGAAGAGACATGCGGACAAGAGGCGCCTGGATCCCCCGTGTTTCTCCCCAGGTGATCTGGTCTGGCTTGCATCCAGATATGTCCGATTGAAGTTACCCTTGTACAAGTTGGGTCCTCGTTACATCGGGCCGTTTAAAGTCATCAGCAAGATCAATGCAGTCTCCTACAAACTGCAGCTCCCGGCCACGATGCGGATACCCAACTCCTTCCATGTCTCCTTGCTCAAGTCTGTCGTCCTTGGTCCCTTCTCCGCTGCTGCCAGTCCTGCTCCTCCTCTTATCGCTGACGATGACATCTATGCGGTAAGGGATATCGTGGCCATGAAGACCGTACGAGGTCGGCAATACTTCCTGATGGACTGGGCGGGTTATGGTCCCGAGGATAGGTCCTGGGAGCCCCGGGAGAATGTTGGCACTCCTCTGATTCGTGCTTTCCTGTCCCGGTTGCGGGGAGGGGGGCGTGGGGGAGGGGGTACTGTCACGCTTCCCGGTCCCCGTGCCCCGCTCTCCGGTCCCCGTGGCCCGCTCCCCGCTTCCCGGCGGCGGTCCCGACTCACCACTCCGGTCCCGGTCTCCTCTTCCTCGCCTGCGCCCTCTATGCATCCAGCTCCCCACTCCCGGCGCTCCTCAGCGACGTGGGACACCCTGCCGGGCACCCCTGCTTCCTCTGCACCGCTCCCTGGACTGGCTTCTGGCACACGGGCCTCGCGCATGCGCATTAGGGCGCGTGCGCGGTCATTGACCCTTTCTTAAAGGGCCAGCACCTTCAAACAGGAAATTGCATAGACAGGTACAGGGTATATTAAGATTCTCCTTCCTGGTGGGCGGGGCCTGTTCTACGTGTTTAGTAAGCTAGGAGTTCAGGTCCCCGTATTGCTTTGCCCTGTATTAACCCTGTCTGTCTCGCAGAGCCTGTCCTGCCACGCCAGCCGATCCGAACCACGTCCATTCCAGTACCCTGACGGTGACTTCGGCGGATGTTCCACCACCTCTGCAGCTCCGCCAGTCTCCAGTCCCTGGCTCCGTTGGGTGACCCGTCCCATCGCTCAGCAGGTTCCGTATCCCGCCTGACCCTTCAACCCGGCCTTGGACCCTGAGCCTCGTCACCCGGACTACCGTCCAGAACTCCGTGTGTTCAGCAACATCCACCTTTCCAGCTCCCCTACGGACTGTCTGGCTACCAATAGTGCTTCGGCTGCCGTGCATCAAGACCCTCTGGCGGGGTGACCGGCCTGGCTGCCTCCTCAAGGGAAACCGGTGTACGGTCCAGAGTTTCCACCACCCGGACGTAACAGTATTGTACAGTACAATACAGTGTTTGGATGGAGCTGAAGCAGGCTTTGTCTAAAACGCTGCAAACACTGATCGTGACAAAACTGACAAAAGCAGTGCTCCTCATGGAGGGGAGTAAATTATTTTTAATTTTATTACACCCTCCTGGCCCAAAGAGCTTTAGCTAAAAAAGTCGTAAATTCTGGGGTCAATTGTTGATCTTAAAATGTCATGCTTTGATCTCTTAAGATTACATTTCAACAGAGTTTTTGGTCAGTTTTTGCAAATTTTCGCTGTATAGATAACACAGTTTTTTTAGAATAGCAATTGACGTGAAAATCACGTAAAAAACGCAATGTGTTTTTTAGTAGTTTTCCGCTGTGGAAATGCACTAAAAATGCATGTAATCCACACATGTCTGTATCAATAAAGTTCTGTGAAAGTCAAATACTAGGAAGTATAAAAGCTTAGTTTAAAACATAAGCCAAAAAGAGACAAAAACCACCATGTTAAAAATGTAGTAAAAATGCACACAAGTAACATAAGTTAGCTAATAGGCTCAGAAACACTGCAGAAAATGTGCAACATTAAAAACTCACTAAATATTCATTATGGGAATGTAGCCTAAATGCTACTATGTAACTTAAATCACCTTGTCCATGGAGAAAAAAAGAGTAAATTATACTTACATGACCACTTTGCTTTAGTTGAGGGAGGTTTGCAAATGTCATTTCAGTAGAAAACAAGCATAGCCCATTATTTCATGAATTTTATTTCTAGTAAATGGTGAACTAGAACATAGTGTTCACAATTACTATGCTCATTCAGGGTATCAATTATAGTACTTAGCTGGTCGGCATAACTTCTAACCTGCAGAATTTGCTTTCATATAGCTTTTACTGAAATTGTTTTATGTATTAGTTAACATAAATTTACCTTGAATAAACTTCAAAGTTATGTGTTTATTTTTCAGCTGTCAACTAACTTGATTTCAGATTCAGAAGTAAAGGTGTTTAAAGCGGATCTGTCGGCTTAATATGTTTATAGAAAGGCAACAAATTACAGCAATACTGCTAGTAGCCAAAATATCACCAAAAATGTGTTCTTTGGCTACTAGAAGTCCAAAAGTAATACTCTAGATCTTCGGCCACCAATTCATTTTCGATTTATTAGGGTACATGCACATAACCAGGACTTGCTGTGTCCTGAACTCAGCAGGGGCCGCAAGACTCCTCCGCAGGAGAACACAGGAGACCGCAACTGCTCGTGCCCATGATCAGTGTTCGGGGCGCTGCGGTCTCTTGCTTATGTTCTCCCTAAGACACTTGCAACTCCTCAGCAAACAATTGACATGCTGTGGCTCAGAAAGTATGACCTTTCTAGAAATTTCGTCCACTATGCTTGTACTATACAATGCAGTGTTTGGACTCAGCTGCAGCATCCAAAACGCTGTGAACACTGATTATGTACACATACCCTTAAAGTTACTTTTCTTTTTTAGTTGTCTTGTATATTTTCTCACTTTTTTGTGTCAAATTCATCAAAATAGCACACAGGGTTCATAAACTTAACACAAAATTAGAAATGGTCCTTTAACTTTTACGCAATTTTTCACTGGAAAATGTAGCAAACCCTTTAATAAGTTGCATATTTGTCACTAAATGCATCAAATTAAAAAGTCACTGGACCCCTCCTATGCAGTAGTTACCGGCCAATCTCTCTCATCAATACTGACGTTAAACTCTATGCAAAATTAATAGCAAACAGGTTACGAACTCTTCTCCCAATGCTTATCAACGCACACCAGGTAGGGTTCGTACTAGGTAGAGAGGTGAGAGACAATATTATCAAGACAGTGTCCTTAGTAGATTGGGCTAAAAGAAGGTGTATCCCTATGTGTGCCCTGTCGATATACGCTGAAAAAGCCTTCGATAGGGTGCACTGGGAATTTATGTTTCTGGCTCTCAAAAGTATTGGAATTGGGGAGTGTATGGTCAACAGAATCTCGACTCTATATGCGTCGCCGACTGCGCAGGTAAAAATAAATGGTACTTTATCCCAGCCGTTTGGCATCGGTAATGGAACTAGACAAGGGTGCCCACTTTCCCCACTGCTGTATGTGCTAACCATGGAATTTCTTGCTGAGGCGATCAGAACCAACCCCTCAATTCGGGGGGTGACAATTGGAGGAGGAAAGCACAAGTTGGCCCTCTTTGCTGATGACCTACTTCTTTATATTACATCTCCGGTCACTAATATTCCAAATTTAGTCTCGGAGCACTCTAGGTTTGGTCGCCTCAGCAACTTTAAAGTTAACTTACATAAATCGGAAATTCTTAATGTCTCATTGCCTCCTCATTTGGAGAAGCCACTACGCTACTCTTTGCCCTATAAGTTTCATACTTTCATAGTTTTTAAGGTTGAAGGGAGACTCTAAGTCCATCTAGTTCAACCCGTAGCCTAACATGTTGATTCAGAGGAAGGCAAAAAAAAACAAAAAACAATGTGGCAATTAAGCTCCAATGGGGAAAAAAATTCCTTCCTGACTCCACATACGGCAATCAGACTAGTTCCCTGGATCAACACCCTGTCATAAAATCTAATATACATAACTGGTAATATTACATTTTCCAAGAAAGGCATCCAGGATCTGCTTAAATGTTAGTAGTGAATCACTCATTACAACATCATGCGGCAGAGAGGTCCATAGTCTCACTGCTCGTACAGTAAAGAATCCTCGTCTGTGATTATGATTGTACACAGTATTCTAAGTGTGGTCGCACTAGTGACTTGTAAAGAGGTAGAACTATATTTTTTTCATGAACACTTATACCTCTTTTAATACATCCCATTATTTTATTAGCCCTGGCAGCAGTTGCCTGACACTGTCCACTAAAGTTAAGTTTACCATCCACCCATACACCCAAGTCTTTTTCTGTGTCTGTTTTACCCAGTGTTCTACAATTAAGTACATAATTATAAATTTTATTTCCTCTACCCAAGTGCATGACCTTACATTTATCTACATTAAACTTCAATTGCCACTTCTCAGCCCAATCCTCCAATTTACATAAATCTCCCTGTAATACAAAATTATCCTCCTCTGTATTGATTACCCTGCAGAGTTTAGTATCATCTGCAAATATTGAAATTCTACTCCGCATGCCCCCAACAAGGTCATTAATAAATATGTTGAAAAGAAGCGGGCCCAATACTGACCCCTGTGGTACCCCACTATGAACTGAGATCCAGTCCGAGTACGTACCATTAATAACCACCCTTTGTTTCCTATCATTGAGCCAGTTTTTTACCCAGTTACACATATTTTCCCCTATCCCCATTATTCTCATTTTATGTACCAACCTTTTGTGTGGCACCGTATCAAAAGCTTTTGAAAAGTCCATATACACAACATCCACTGCATTTCCCTGGTCCAGGCTTGAACTTACCTCTTCATAGAAGCTGATCAAATTAGTTTGACAGGATCGATCCCTCATAAACCCATGTTGATACTCTGTCATAAGGTTATTTTTCTTGAGATAGTCCAGTATAGCATCTCTCAAGAAACCCTCAAGGATTTTACCAACCGTAGAGGTTAAACTTACTGGCCTATAATTTCCCGGCTCAGTTTTTGTCCCCTTTTTGAATATTGGCACCACATTTGCTATGCACCAGTCCTGCGGTACCGACCCTGTTATTAAGGCATCTGTGAAGATTAAAAATAATGGTCTATCTATCACAGAACTCAATTCCTGTAGTACTCTGGGGTGTATGCCATCCGGGCCCGGAGATTTGTCAACCTTAGTGATTTCGAGGCGGCGGCATACTTCCTGCTGGGTTAAGCAGGTAATATTAAAGGGTGTATTTATGGTATCACTGGTCATGTCATATGCCATGGCATTTTGTTGTATAAAAACCGTAGAAAAAAAGTCATTCAGCAGGTTGGGTTTACCCTCATCCCCCTCCACCAGTGGGCTACGGAATATCTTACTTATCTTGGTATTAGGATATCCGAAGATACATCCCGTCTCCCGACTTTGAATCTCTACAGAGCCTTGCTGTCTATTGAACAAGACATACCTAAATGGAACAAACTGAATCTTTCATGGTTTGGAAGAATGAACATGGTTAAGATGGATCTTATACAACGCCTCTTATATTTCTTCCAGGCCATTCCTATATGCCTTCCGGCCTCCTCCTTCTCTAGACTTAAGGCTTTAGTCACCAGATTTATATGGGCCAACAAAAAACCTCACATTTCCTATCAGACCCTACGCAGAAGTAGGAGGGGTGGTGGTGTAGATTTACCTGACGTTCGGCTATACAATTTTGCTTCATTGGGAACGTGTATCCTGGACCTGTTCCACCATAAGGGTAGCAAGCGCTGGGTAGACGTTGAGTATGCCAAGACAGAACATGGACCTTTAACTGAGATTTGGATCCCAGATACCCTCCAGGCCTCCCCATGGATGTCATTGTATTTGGTTCTGAATCTAACCCAATGGGTAAGGCAGAATCATGAGAAACTCCACCTTACTACAATCCCAGGCAACACACACCTTTATGCGGGAACCCTAGGTTTCCAGTGGGACTACACAGCCACATCATACTACACAAGAAAAAACAGGACTATCCTGTAGTCAACGATTATATTGACACTATGGAGATTAGACCCCTTTCATACTTTTTTCCAGAGTCTGATATTCCGTCAGGGACCTGGTTTTTATATGAACAGGTAAAGAGTTATATCAAATCCCTACTCCCTTGTAATAATATCTTTAGGTCCCCCACGATATTCGAACAACTTTGCATAGGGGATGTGCCCCCTGCCCATTCGGTCTCAGTGTTGTACAGCTTGTTCCTTGCAAGCATAACGGCGGATGGGGCTCCTCTTCATTACTTCTCCAAGTGGGAGGAGGACCTGGGGAGACCTATTTCTGGGGAGGGCTGTGCCAGGATTCTATTATTTACAAAACTCTCCTCTACATGTGCTCTGACCCAGGAGAAAAGTTAAAAAATTTTGATACGATGGTATAGGTGTCCGACTACTATTAGAGCCATGTTTCCCGAAGCTCCTGATACCTGTTGGAGATGTTCGCGCGAGAGGGGCTCTTCCATACACACCTGGTGGCAATGCCACCCTATAAGGAAATTTTGGGACGATGTGTTCAACCTCTTTAACAAGGTTTTCGGGATGGGAATCCGGCCTTCCCCTGAGCTTGCCCTTTTGTCCCTGAGTGATTTCTCCATTGCTAAATACAAGAAGAACATCCTCGGGCACTTCTTGGCAACTGCACAGAGACTGATCCCCAGATTATGGAAACAGGCGAAGACCCCTTCTAGATCCGAATTTGTGGCCAAACTCAATGAGATTTTCAGGATGGAAGAACTAATAGGTCAGGTAACAGAGACTTTGGAGAAAGTTCTAGATGTGTGGACTCCCTGGGTTCTATTTAGGGACTCCTCGGAACTGGGACTCTGGATCACGGGATAATTGGGCTGGAACGGTGTGGGTGTGGAGGCGGGTTGGGGCTCGGGCACCCTATGCAGGACCTATTCTATCTCCCTTGGCTTCTCTTACTTTCTTCTTTTTCTTTTTCATGCATTCATACCTTCTAAGCTTTCTACATTATTCCTCGCTCTTTTGCTTTCTCATTCGTCTCTGTTTTCTATTAAAACCAGTGTGTTTTAATATTATGTGCATCGAACACAAGAACTCTTGTACCAACTACAAATATATGTGAATTTTTTCTCTTATGGCATGGTTCCAATGATTAATTCTTGGATAATTGCCCCTTGATATTTTGTCCAGAATAACTTCAGTAAACTTTGATTTGAACAAAAAGTCACTGGAGATACAGTTTCCAAAAAATATGACATTTGGAAATTTGGTATTTTATGAATCTGAGTGAAATAGCTGGATAAGCTAAGATGTCTAGGAAAAAAAAGAAAATTAACTTTAAAAATTACCGTAACTTATTGAAAATAAAGTGTATTTACTATAACTAAAAACGAGCTAATTACTCCAGAAAACTGATAAAACAATAATGATGAACTAGCGCCTTATGCGGGCGTCACACGAGACGATCTATCGTGCGATGCATCGTCGGGGTCATGGTTTTCGTGACGCACATCCGGCATCGTTCACGCCGTCGTCTCGTTTGACACCTACGTGTGATCGCAAATCGGTAAAAAATCGTCGATCGTGTACTCTTCGCTTATTTTTAAAAAATCGGTAATTCTTAATAGCGCAGGTTGTTCATCGTTCCCGTGGCAGCACACGTCGCTCCGTGTGACACCACGGGAACAACGAACACAGCTTACCTGCGTCCTGCGGCACCCGCTGGCTATGCGGAAGGAAGGAGGTGGGCAGGATATTTACGTCCCGCTCATTTCCGCCCCTCCGCTTCTATTGGCCGGTGGCTGTGTGACGTCACTGTGACACCGAACGTCCCTCCCCCTTCAGGAAGAGGATGTTCGCCGCCAACAGCGAGGTCGCTCATCAGGTAAGTACGTGTGACAGCGGTTTAACGACTTTGTGCGACACGGGCAGCAATTAGCCCATGACGCACAAACGACGGGGGCGGGTCCGATCGCTCATTCAATCGCACGATAGGTCGTACCGTGTGAAGCCCGCTTTACTTTAGGAATAGAGAGCCCAATTCATCACTGCTTTTATGCCAGAATTCAGGCATCAAATGCTTTGAAAAGTTGCAAAGCTTTGTTGCAACTCGAAGCCAACTAATACTTGTCAATATGTCATTGTATATAACATTTTTGCCCATCTATGACACAGTGGCAACTGCCACTTGGCAACTCGACTGGAGTAAAATTAGTGGTGAGGCGCTAATTGAGGTTCTCCAATGGTCATGGTTCATGAAGAGGCATATGCCTCTTCATGAACCAGGAGTAGAGATGCGCAAACCCATGGAAGTTCAGTTTGGCTTGTTCACCCAGACTTTTGGAAAAATACGGTTTGGGACCTGGACTTGACCGGAACCCCAATGGAAGTCATTAATTGGACAGTTCGGGTGTCTTCCCACATGCAGTTAGCCATAAACAGTACAGTCATGGCCAAACGTTTTGAGAATGACACCAAAATTATATTTTCACATGATCTGTTGCCCTCTGGTTTTTAATTGTGTTTGTCTGATGTTTACATCACATACAAAAATATAATTGCAATCATATTATGAGTACCAAAAGGTTATATTGACAGTTAGAGTGAGTTAATGCAGAAAGTCAATATTTGCAGTGTTGACCCTTCTTCTTCAGGACCTCTGCAATTCTCCCTGGCATGCTCTCAATCAACTTCTGGATCAAATCCTGACAGCTGTCCATTCTTGCATAAGCAATGCTTGCATTTTGCCAGAATTTGTTGTTTTTTGTTTGTCCACCCGTCTTTTGATGATTGCCCACAAGTTCTCAATGGGATTAAGATCTGGGGAGTTTCCAGGCCATGGACCCAAAATCTCTATGTTTTGTTCCATGAGCCATTTAGTGATCACCTTTTCTTTATGGCAAGGTGCGCCATCATGCTGGAAAAGGCATTGTTGGGCGCCAAACTCCTCTTGGACAGTTGGGAGAAGTTGCTCTTGGAGGACATTCTGGTACCATTCTTTATTCATGGCTGTGTTTTTAGGCAAGATTGTGAGTGAGCCGATTCCCTTGGCTGAGAAGCAACCCCATACATGAATCGTTTCAGGATGCTTAACAGTTGGCATGAGACAAGACTGGTGGTAGCGCTCACCTCTTCTTCTCCTAATAAGCTGTTTTCCAGATGTCCCAAACAATCGAAAAGGGGATTCATCTGAGAAAATGACTTTATCCCAGGCCTCAGCAGTCCACTCCCTGTACCGTTTGCAAAATATCAGTCGGTCCCTGATGTTTTTTCTGGAGAGAAGTGGCTTCTTTGCTGCCCTTCTTGAAACCAGGCCTTGCTCAAGCAGTCTCCGCCTCACAGTGTGTGCAGAAGCACTCACACCAGCCTGCTGCCATTGCTGAGCTAGCTCGGCACTGCTGGTAGTCCGATCCCGCAGCTGAAACAGTTTTAAGATACAGTCCTGGCGTTTGCTGGTCCTTCTTGGGCGCCCAGGAGCCTTTTTGGCAACAATGGAAGCTCTCTCCTTGAAGTTCTTGATGATGCGATAGATTGTTGACTGAGGTGCAATCTTTGTAGCTGCGATACTCTTCCCTGTTAGGCCCTTTTTGTGCAGAGCAATGATGGCTGCACGTGTTTCTTTAGCGATAACCATGGTTAACTGAAGAGAAACAATGATACCAAGCACCAGCCTCCTTTTAAAGTGTCCAGTGGTGTCATTCTTACTTAATCATGACTGATTGATCGCCAGCCCTGTCCTCATCAACACCCACACCTGTGTTAATGGAACAATCACTAAAACAATATTAGCTGCTCCTTTTAAGGCAGGAATGCAATGATGTTGAAATGTGTTTTGGGGGTTAAAGTTCATTTTCTTAGCCAATATTGACTTTGCAAGTAATTGCTGTTAAGCTGATCACTCTTTATGACAGTCTGGAGTATATACAAATTGCCATTAGAAAAACTTAAGCAGTAGACAAATTAATATTTGTAGCATTCTCAAAACTTTTGGCCATGACTGTACACTTAGGGGGGAGGGTTTTTTCCTTCTACAGTGGAACCTTAGTTAACGAGAACAATCCGTTCTGGGAGTGTGCTTGTTAACCAAGTTACTCGTTCAGCAAAGCAAGATTTCCCATATGAAATCATTGCAATGCAGACAATTCGTTCCACCACTTGTTAAATGTCCCATCCTGGTCCCCTATTGTGTCATTCCACACATGCACAAACACACACAAACATGTACAAACACGTACAAACACACATAAACACACACAAACACACAAGCTTGCACGCACACGCACATATTATATGCTCACCTTACCTTCCGTTCCATCGCCGGCCTGCTGGGACTTGCTGTTCTCCGGTACAGGCTGTGTATCTCGTAACCATGACGACAAGGGAGGAACTTCCGCACCAGAGGGCTGACGTCAAAGGCAGGAGTTGCTTGCCTCTGATTGGCCAGCGCGCTGCCTTTGAGTAGCGGTGACAGCGGAACTTCCTGCTTCGTCATGCTGCCTGCCGATACACAGCCTAGAGCGGCGAACTACAGGACCCAGGAGGCCGGCGATGGAACTGAAGGTACACATATTATGCTCACCTTACCTTCATTCCATTGCCGGCCTGCTGGGTCTTGTAGTTCGCCGCGAGGACGTCGCATTGCACCAGCGGACTACAAGAACCATGAGACCGGCGATGGAACGGAAGGTAAGGTGAGCATAATACTGTATGTTTGTGCATACGTGTGTGTTTGTGCGTGCTTGTGTGTGTTTTTATTGACTGCAAGTGCGGGTCAGAGCGCGGTGGATGTACGGAACCGAAGTGTGTGCGGTGAGGATTTTGCTCATACGGCAAAGCTTTCTCGTAAGCAGAGTTACAAATTTACAGAAAGCTTTGATTGTGAAGCGAAATTCTCGTTAAGTGGGTTACTCGTTAAGCGAGGTTCCACTGTATTTTGTTTTTGTTTGGTGCACACTACATCCGATCATGCTGTTGTTACCTCCAGTGAGAGAAATTCAATCACTGCAAGTGGCTTGCATTTGGCTGTGTATATGTAACGCACCAGAAATCCGAGCCCGAATTGCTTTTGCAAAGTCTATGTTCGGTACTCTAATCAGGAGTAGAGATGACCGGACCCATGGAAGTTCAGGTTCTGTTGGTTCAGCTGGACTTTAGATAGTTCTGCTCTGGACCTGATCTTGCCTGAACTTTATTGGATGTCACTGATTGGGCAGTTCGCTCTCCAGCCACATACAGACAGCTATAAACAGAAAACTTCCTAAAGAGGAAGGGAAGGGTTTTTCCTCTTTTTTTTGGATACACTGCATCCGATAGAGCTAATTTTACCCTCATTGTGAGCCATTCAAACATTTTGCATATTTAAAGGACTTTTGACGCCCTGGCCTATCAGGTCGTCACAGGGTATTGTGCAATCTGCCCTTGTGCAAAGTATCCACCTCCTTCTTGGTTACGGATGCCTGACCTTTGGTGTTGCCAAGAAGAAGCTAATCAAAATCCTGGGAACACTCTGCACCACACCCACCAGAGACACCAGTGACCTGAAGGGAATAGGGTTGCCCACTTGGGGGGTTGGTAAAGGGAGGTCAAGAGTGTCAAAAGAGAGTCAGTGTAGTGTTGGAGGTGAAAGTGAGAGGAGGTCAGGAGCTGGGCTCCTTGGTTTACTAGGTGGCAGACGTTGGGCTGGGCCTGGTAGGAGCTGGACCCCCATCACAGGGGGATCGTGACAAGGGGCACAGACTGTCGAGGAGGACAGCCGACAGCCTTGTGCCATCACTGGGCAGAGGCCAGGGCACGACAGGGTACGTGGACCCTAGGTTGATAAGGAGCTTCAAGCGACTTGACAATTTACCCGACGAGGATGGAGCCTTCAAGATCCGTTCTCCACCCGCTCCAAAATCGTGCTAGAGGGACTAGTTAGAAGTGAGGTGCCACGGAAAAGGCCACAGGCTAACAAGCAACACCAACGGGCACGGGATCCAGGCGTGCTGCCTCCCTGCTGCAGCGGTACTAAGAACTTTGGTTTACCACGGTTGTCGGTGTCAGCGTTATTGGACTGAGCGAGTACTTAAGTGATCCCTGACCGTCCCCACGGCACCTCCCTTTCACCAACACTGAGTCCCGGGGCATTTCCCCCCTACCCGTGCAGGGGTTTAACATCTGGCTGCCCACACCATCGCCAACAGGTACTCCCCATTGTAGCGGTGGTACTACACCTTACCACGCACCACGGGTGGCGTCACAAACTGTCCATACAATCCCATGTAAATACCCCCCTTTAAATTCCGAGTGGCCGCGCGACCCCGACCGTCGGGTCCGGAGACCCCTCGAGCCACTGCGGATCCGGATCCGAGCAGCAGCAGCAGCCTGCTGCCGCGGGGGCGGCATACCCTCGAACACTGTTTTTTTTTTAAAAAAAGTTTGTGTTCAGTGCGGACACCGAAATCCAAAGTTAAGCTTATCTGACTCCAGAACACCTCTACATCAAGACCAGAGTGTATTCATCAGGAGAACTGTGAACACAACAGCAAATTAATCTTCTCCTGATTATACCAGGCTCACAAAATATGGGACATAGTTATCAAGTGAAATGAGCCAGAATTCTGGCATATTTTGCAACAAAAATTATGTTTAGAATTATGATGCACTTTAAATACTTTTTATGACTTGTCTGATGACGAGGTGACGCCCCAATGAAAGGGGTCATGCCTTTATAAGAAACGTTCAAGACTTAGCCTGCTTCAAAAAAAGGTGTATAAATCATACAATGCACCCAAATTGTAGTGTACACGTCTGTCTCAAAGTAAACTAACTAATATGTGTTGTTCACTTAAAGTACACAGTCTTAAAGGGAAGGTGCCACTTTTTTTATTTTGTATTAATAATAGTGATTATGAAATCAAGTATTTATAATACAAAATTAAACTCACTGTTTATTTAGCTTTTATTTAATTCTAGCTTTACTGAAGCCCTCGGCGCTGCCATCTTGGATTTGCTGTGAGTAACGACAGTTACCTCCTTTATGGCAGCGCCCAGTGCATGGAAGACCAGTGTCGGGCTCCGAATCTATACTGTAACATAGAGAAGGCGTCTGCTGTGAAATGGACGTACCCCCTGGGCTTTCCAGATCCCAGCAGAGAGAGATCAGCGCCATCTTTGTGGAGCTCACACCATATGCTATGTGCTCCACTTTCCCCCTGTCAAACGCCGGGATGTGTGAGTACGGGGTGCCGGGCCGCTGCCCCCCCCACTGCTACTATCTCCAATGACACTCCCTCCACCTGCTCTACCCAGCCCCGCTTTGCACCCAGCCACCACTGCGGATGTGCATACAGCAGAGCATTGTGTGTGTGTGTGTGTGCATGCAGAGTATTGTGAGTGTGTGCATGCAGCAGAGCATTGTGTGTGTGTGTCTGTGTGTGTGTGTGTGTGCGTGCATTCAGAGCATTGTGTGTGTGTCTGCATGCAGCAGAGCATTGTGTGTGTGTGCATGCATGCAGAGCATTGCAGTCAATTGTGCATGTGGCAGAAGATTGAGTGTGTGCATCTTGCAGAGCATTACGTGTGTGCCTACATGTGGCAGAGCATTGTGTGCATGTGGCAGAGCATTGCATGCGAGCGTGCATGCAGAGCAGTGCGTGCGTGCAGAGCATTGTGTGCGTGCAGAGCATTGTGTGCAGGCGTGCGTGCATGTGGCAGAGAATTGCGTGCGTGCGTGCGTGCGTGCGGAGCATTGCAAGCGGGCGTGCATACATGCAGAGAATTGCGTGCGGGCATGCAGAGCATTGCATACGTGCATGCAGAGCATTGTGTACGTGCATGCATGCATGTAGCAGAGCATTTCCGCTCTCATGCTGCTCGATCACACACACGGTATATACAAACAGCACACATGGTATATAGTAAATACACACACTGGCTACGCTGCCCTCATGCTGCTCACAGTATATACACACAGTACACAGGGTATATAGTATATACACACACTGGCTCCACCTCCCTCATGCTGCTCGGTCATACACAGTATATACACACTGTACACACACACTGCGTGCGTGTGGCAGAGCATTGTGGGCGGGCATGTGGCAGAGCATTGTGTGTGTGCGTGTGGTAGAGCATTGTGGGCGTGCATGTGGCAGAACATTGCGGGTGAGCATGCATGCGGCAGAGCATTGCTGGACCAGGGTGTGCAGAGCGCTATGTGGGGAACACTATGCAGCTGTCCTTGGTTACAAGAGAAAGGGTTTTGTTATAGTGTTTTCCAGTTGAAAAATTGATTGTTCTCAGTGAGAGAAACAAAATTATAATCTTGTTGTGATACCTTTTAATGATTAACTAAAATAAAATAAAATGATGTTACAAAGCAAGCTTTCGAGACATCTCAGGTCCCTTCATCAGGCATGGTATGACAAAATATCTTAAGAAACAGAAATATATACACAAACAGAGCAGAGGGATGGCATAATAAAAGGACATTGAAATAAACAAACACTGACTTATAAAGTGAATGCTTATTTAGCTTTGATTAGATTAAAGTTTTATTGTCCCAATATCCATGTAGGATCAGAGGTCAGGTGCCCTAGCAGTCTCCAGAGCAGACTCCTCAGATTTTGTAGCGGATCATAAATCCTCCTGACAGGTTGAGTCCTGTGTCCCCAGAGTTAAGGTACCGTCACACATAACGAGATCGCTAGCGAGATCGTTGCTGAGTCACGGTTTCTGTGACGCAGTAGTGATCCCCTTAGTGATTTTGTTATGTGTGACACCTACCAGCGATCAGTCCCCTGCTGCGAGATCGCTAGTCATTGCAGAATGGTCCAGGCCATTTTCTTCAAAGGCGATGTCCTGCTGAGCAGGACACATCGCTGTGTTTGACACTGTGTGACAGGGTCACAGTGACTGCTGAGATCGTTATACAGGTCGCTACTGTGACCTGTATTGTTCCTGCATCGCTGGTAAGATCTCACTGTGTGACATCTCACCTGCGACCTCCCAGCGACTTACCTGCGATCCCTATCAGGTCGCATCGTTTTCGGGATCGCTGGTAAGTCGTTGTGTGTGACTGGGCCTTTAAACATTTTAATGAATTTGTATTCCCAGATAGAGTTGAGCGATGTTCGATTCGAACGGTTCGCCAATTTCAAATTCGAGTGATTTTGGGCGGTGTTCGAGTTGTTCAACGAACTCGTACGATTTGCTTCAAGTTCGGCAGTTCGAGTTACCGTTCGATAACGGTTCGATCACCAAAAGCGGGCTTTTCACAGTAAGGCTATGTGCGCACGTTGCGTATCTGCATGCGTCCTGCATCCCCAGCACAATCCCTCTCTTTCCTACTCACCGATCATGGGCGCGGCGCTGCACAGCTGTCACAAAGCTCCGGCGGCTTTTCCTCTTTTGAAAATGGCTGCCGCTCATTATTCAATCTGGTATTCCCTGCTTTCCCCACCCACCGGCGCCCATGATTGGTTGCAGTCAGACACGCCCCCACGATGAGGGACAGCTGTCTCACTGCAACCAATCACAGCTGCCGGCGGGCGGGTCTATATCGTGCAGTAAAATAAATAAAGAAAATAATAATTAAAAAAAAAAAAAACTGCGGTTCCCCCCAAGTTTGATACCAGCCAGGATAAAGCCACACGGCTGGAGGCTGGTATTGTCAGGATGGGGAGCGCCACGTTATGGGGAGCCCACCACCCTAACAATATCACCCAGCAGCTGCCCGGAATTGCCGCATTCATTAGATGTGACAGTCCCGGGACTCTACCCGGCTCATGCCGAATTGCCCTGGTGCGGTAGTAATCGGGGTAATAAGGAATTAATCATGGCAGGCGTCTCCCCGAGATACCTTCCGTGATTAACCTGTAAGTGAAAGTAAATAAACACACACAAGGAAAAATCCTTTATTTGGAATAAAAGACAAAAAAACACCCTTTCACCATTTTAATAATATTCCCAAATACCCCTCCAGGTCCAACGTAATCCACAGAGGTCCCGCGACACATCCACCTCTGCTACGTGAAGCTGACAGGGAGCACCGTAGAACACGAGCGCTCTGTGTCAAATCCACGCAGCAGCTGAAGTGAGCTGCGCTGTCAGCGAGGACGTCACTGAGGTAATGCCTGTGTGTGCGGTGATGATGGGGGTTGTAGTGTCTGCATGTGTGCGGTGATGAGTGTGGTAGTTCCGGTGCTTGCCCTCCCATCCATCCATCCATCCATCCATCCATCCCTCCCTCCCTCCATCCATTCATCCTTCCCTTCATCCCTCCCTCCATCCCTCTATCCCTCCATCCATTCATCCCCCCTCTTTTTCTCTCTTTTTCTTTCTCTCTTTTTCTCTTTTTTTCTCTCTTTTTCTCTCTTTATTTTTCTCTTTTTCTCTCTTTCTCTCTCTTTTTCTCTTTCTCTCTCTTTCTCTCTCTTTTTCTCTCCTTCTCTCTCTTTTTCTCTCTTTCTCTCTCTTTTTCACTCTCTTTTTCTCTCTTTCTCCCTCTCTCTCTCTTTTTCCCTCTCTTCTCTCTCTCTCTTCTCTCCTCTTCTCTCACTCCTCTCTTCTTTCTTCTCTCTCTCCCTCTCTCTATTCTCTTCTCTCTCTTTTCTCTCTATTTTCTCTATTTTCTCTCTCTGTTCTCTCTCTATTTTCTCTCTCTCAGACCTGGCGATGATCAGCTGATGCAGTCACCTTACAGAATCAGCTGACACTATAAGTCGAGCGGTGAGGCCGGCTTTTTACCGCCCGGCCGGCTAAACTATCAGCTGCTGCTGTCGGACAGGAGTCTGCACAGAAGTGTGTAGTTTTTTGGGGTTTTTTTGCACTGATGCATCAGCTGATTGTATAAAAGCCGTTTATACAATCAGCTGCTGTGTCATGTGATTCAGGCCCTTGAACCTGACACATCATCTGATCGCTTTCCTTCCAGCAAACCCATCAGATGATATTGGATCCGGATTGGATGGCGCGGGACCCTTGACCCAGGATTACTGCAGGGGGGGGTTCTTTATTTCAATAAAGATGGAGTCACTAATTGTGTTCCGTTTTATTTCTAATAAAAATATTTTTCTGTGAGTTGTGTTTTTTTTTATCTGTACTAGAAATTCATGGTGGCCATGTCTAATTTTGGCGTGACACCATGAATTTCGGGTTTAGGGCCAGTTGATAATATACAGCTAACCCTAACCCCATTATTACCCAACGAGTCATCTGTCACCAGGGTAGCTGGAAGAATTGGATACAGCGCCAGAAGATGGCGCTTCTATGAAAGCGCCATTTTCTGGGGTGGCTGCAGACTGCAATTCACAGCAGGGATGCCCAGAAAGCTTGGGCACCCTGCGCTGAAGATTCCAATCCCCCAGCTGCCTAGTTGCACCTGGCCGGACACAAAAATTGGGCGAAGCCCATGTCATTTTTTTTTAATTATTTCATGAAATTCATGAAATAATAAAAAAAAAAAGGGCTTCCCTATATTTTTGGTTCCCAGACAGGTACAAATAGGCAGCTGGGTGTTGGGGGCAGCCCGTAGCTGCCTGCTGTACCTGGCTAGCATACAACAACATGGCGAAGCCCACATAATTTTGGGGGGGAGGGGCAAAAAATTCCTGCATACTGTCCTGGATGGAGTATGCTGAGCCTTGTAGTTCTGCAGCTGCTGTCTGCTGTTTGTCTGTATGGAGGAGAGCAGACAGCAGCTGCAGAACTACAAGGCTCAGCATCCTCCATCCAGCACTGTATGCTGGAGGGAGAGGCAGGGGGAGCAGAACTGCAAGGCTCAGCATACTTCATCCACTAGTGTTTGCAGGAGAGCAGACAGCAGCTACAGAACTACAAGGCTCAGCATGCTCCATTCACTAGTGTATGCAGGAGAGCAGACAGCAGTTGCAGAACTACAAGGCTCAGCATGCTCCATTCACTAGTGTATGCAGGAGAGCAGACAGCAATTGCAGAACTACAAGGCTCAGAATGCTCCATCCAGGACTGTATGCAGGAGTTCTTTGCCCCCCAAAAAAATTACGTGGGCTTTGCCATATTTTTGTATGATAGCCAGGTACAACAGGCAGGTATGGGCTGCCCCCAACCCCCAGCTGCCTATTTGTACCCGCCTGGGAACTAAAAATATAGGGAAGCCCCTTTTTTTAATTATTTCATGATTTCATGGCCGCCGGAGAGACCAGACACACATGAGGGAGCTCCATACTCAGAGAAGTTAATCTGTGCCATCCACCCACAGGAGTGCCTCACTACACACCCTGCTCTACTCTAATAGATGCCCAGTGCCCAGGAGACCAGACAGCAGCGATTTTGAACCAGCTTCTTGCCCCAGAATCTGCCTGCAAGACCTTTTTAATCTGTGGCCTACTACTGAGCCTGAAGCAGGGACCTCGTGCTGGAAAAGCAATATCTCCCTGAGGACATCTGCTGTGCCACCCTCTCCCCCACCCATCTACAACAGATCTGCTGTGCAAGCCCGACTGAGGGGTGAGTGAACTTCTTGGGGGTGCCCCTGGTGTCTAGAGGCCTCCTGCATGCAGCATTCCATGGGGTCTGCTGCCATAAGCCATTACAGGCCTTTCCCTACCCCCTCTCTGATGCCTTACCTGTAGATGCTGCTGCCTGTTACAGTCGGGAGGAGAGAGAAAAGAGATTGCTGAGAGGGCCCTTTGTGATTGCAGGGAGCTGTGTGTCCTGTCCTCCTGTACCATTATATAACAAGGGAATTCTCCACCTGCTCCAGAGGTACTGAGCTGCGGTGCCTCTTTAAGGCTATGTGCGCACGTGTGCGTAATTCATGCAGTTACGCTGCGCTTTGTAGTGCAGCGTAACTGCATGCGTCCTGCATCCCCTGCACAGTCTATGGAGATTGTGCAGGGGCCGTGCGCACGTGGCGTCATAGAGCGCAGCGCTTTGGCTGCTGCCTGAAGCGCTGCGTTCAAGAAGTGACATGTCACTTCTTCCGTGCGCTTTGCCGGCAGCCCCTGCTCTGTCTATGGCAGGAGCTGCAGGCAGAGCTCATGGAATTGGCTTTTTTTTTTTTTTCTACGGACATTTTCTGCAGCGATTTGAAGCGCACATGTGCTCTTCAGACCGCTGCAGAAAATTCTGCAGTGACTGTACGCAACGTGCGCACATAGCCTAAGACTCTGCAGGAAATCTGACACTCCAGCTTGAGCAGCACTGTTTCCTCACTGATAGTGGCCTGAGGAGTCTGATAAGATTTATCAATAAACACATATATCTGCAGCTGGCAGTCAGAAATAAGACATAGGGCCTGGACACAAATTGAAATAACTGGCAGCCTGGTGGTCTCTCCTACAAGTCTGCTTGTTTCAGGTGGATTATTAACAACTGTATAACAGACATTCCTTTACTGGTGGACAAGGACATTAATCTTGTTTATTGCTCACATACTCCTGCTATCTGTCTTCATCAACTGCCCTCCGGTGGTCAAAGGCTGAAATTACACTTTATTCTACACTAAGCTCACTAATGCCCCGTGTGGGGGCTCCTAATATAGCCTGAGCCCTATACTTCCTCACTGACTGAAAATGATGTAATCACAGACACGGTTGGGGCTAACGTGGGATTCCGGCCTCCTGATGTCTATTTAACACATTGCCATCTTAAAGTGGAATGCCAGGGAAACGCCAGCTTGTCACCGCAGACTTGCTACCTTCTTCTCTCCACATTACACGGGAAGTCTCCAAAACAATAGGACATTACTTCAAACCGGCGCCTACAGCAAAGGCTGTCTCGCATCTGAAGGCAAAAACATCAATGCCTAACTCGACACAAGTTACTAAAGGTACCTCAAGGAAAAACAAAGACACCCCTAAAAGGCTGCCCTCCACCTCTCACTCGGAACATTCTCCGCCATCGACATCTAAAGACGCCTCTCCAGATTCCCACACACAAGACGCCTCTAATTCCTCGACACAAAAAATACTGCTTCCCCACGTTATGGATCCTTCATATACCAGGTCAGCTCATGTGCAGGCTAATTTAGACTTTCAAGCGCTGAAGGACTTGATTCAGGCTCTCCCCACTAAACAAGACCTCGCTGATCTTGCGGAAAGAATTGAAACATCCCATCAGCAGGCTATAGACAATATTAAGGGAGAGGTTGCGGAGCTCACAAATAGGACATCAGCGACTGAGGTCTCGCTTAAAGACATTTCGGTTCAAGTCCTCGCTCTCTCCAAGAAACAAGATACAATGCACTCACGATTGCAAGAAATGGCTCTCCTCCTTGATGATCAAGAAAATAGAGGGAGGAGAAACAACATTCGGATAAAGGGGCTCCCTGAAGAAGGAAGAGAGAACTTACAATCTAAAGTGCAGAAACTTTTCCAAAGTGTGACCGGTCGAGCTCTAGAAGACCGCTATCAGTTTGATAGAGTGCATCTTGTCACAAGGAGAAGCCCATTAGATCCTGCCAAGCCGAGAGACAAAGAAGACATTCTACGGGAGGCTTGGAAGTCTGACCAGATCGTTGTCAATGACTCTCCTATTAAGATATTTCCAGATGTCTCCGCTCGCACTCTGTACATGAGGCGCCTTCTTCATCCCCTCTTGGTGAAGATATTAGATGCTGGAGCAACATACCGGTGGGGACACCCATTCTACCTCATCGTCCGAAAAGAAGACACCATGTCCTACCTTCATACACCGGATGATCTCCATGCACTGTTTGATCTTCTCAATGTGGTGCCAGTCCGGATTCCAGACTGACTGTCATTGGAGGGCTTCCGTACACCTCAGCAGAAGCCGAGAAGAGGAGCACGTCGCCACCATCAGCCTTCGCAGAAGGATAAAATTTCTACATCTCCCTGATGCGCTATCCATCAAGCGCAGTCTGATTTGAGATTTTGCTCTTCAATTTGTGTCTCCCATACTGACTCCTCCCACATGTACCATGAGAGGCGATAGGAGGATGGGCATATATGACCCAGTGGTAACCATTTTGGGATCCCTCCCACATGTATCCTGAAGGTTACAAGAGGAGGGCCATAAATGACTCAGTAGTAACCATTTCGGGGATCCACATATATGGTATACACAGACCAAATGGGAGACACTTATTTTGCTGTTTAATATGTATTATGTTCTTTAGATGGCAATTATAAGGTTAATGCTTTAGCATAGAATAAGCAGGGAGGAGCTGTTGGCCTCCTTAATGGCCTTTTAGACTTAGTCATCGTCCTTCCCCTGTTACACCAGGGAGGACGATGTCATTCAACCTGGCAACAGTACATTTACACTCCTCTTTGCTTTCAGGGGGTTGTGGCACCCACGGCCATGTCCCCCCATGTGTGTCAATTATCTTTATTGTTATTAACCTTCTGATTCCCCAATGCTCCGCTTTTTGGAGCTTGCCTAAGAATTTTCTTGGGTACACTGCGTTAGCTTTCTTACACATTACTCTTTTCTCTTTCCTCAATGTATTACTGTCTTTGTTTCTTTACTTCTTACTCTATCCCCTTGAGACTCCCTAAGGCTATGTGAGCACGTGTGTGCTCTGCACCACACCGAAAATGTGCGCTTCAGAGCGCAGCTGAAAAGCTGCGTTCTGAAGCGCATGGTGCCGGCAGATTCGTGCTCTCTGCATGCTGCCTCTCCCTATAGACAGCATGCAGAACGCACGAAAGAAGTGACATGTCACTTCTTAGAACGCAGCGATTCGGCAAGCAGCCGAATCGCTGCGTTCTAACATGCCACGTGCGCACGGCTCCTGCACAATCTCCATAGATTGTGCAGGGGACGCAGGACGCATGCAGTTACGCTGCGGTGCAGAACGCAGCGTAACTGCATGTAATACGCACACGTGCGCACATAGCCTAACACTTTGCTGTCCGGAGCCGACTTGAGATTTATACCTCAGCATTTAACGTTAGTTTCTCAAATCCTTCTTCTTTCTCCCTTCTTTTTTCTTCTCTAGTAAGCTACACCCTTACTTGTCTTTTTTCCACTACATTACCTTCTTCCCATCCCCATTTTTCCTTTTCCCGCTCCCTCCCCTAAAGGCCCCTTTACACACTGAGACTTTCAGCGATCCCACCAGCGATCCCAACCCGGCCGGGATCGCTACAAAGTCTCTGGTGAGTCTCTGGTGAGCTGTCAAACAGGCAAACCTGGCCAACGACGCAACAGCGATCCGGACCTGCAGAACGACCTAGCTAGTCAAACACTGGAAACGAGTGATGTGTCACAATATCTGTCAATCACTATTCTCTGTCAGTCGGTCTCTCCCTCTCGGTCTCTATTCTCTCTTTGTCAGTCCGTCACTATCTCTGTCCCTCTCTCACAGTCTGTAGGTCATTTTCCCCTCCTCTCTTATTCTCACCGATCCCTGATCTCCGGCGCGGCACTGCACGGCATTCACACTGCTGCGGCGGCTTTTACTATTTTGAAAAAGCCGGCCGCTCATTAAACAATTTCGTATTCCCTACTTTCCCTGCCCACAGGCGCCTATGATTGGTTGCAGTGAGACACGCCCCCACGCTGAGTGACAGGTGTCTCACTGCACCCAATCACAGCAGCCGGTGGGCGTGTCTATACTGTGCAGTGAAATAAATAATTAAATAATTATCCTGAGAATACCAGCCTTCAGCCGTATGGCTTTATCTGGCTGGTATTAAAATTGGGGGGGACCGCACGCCGTTTTTTTTAATTATTTAATTATTTATTTCACTGCACAGTATAGACGCCCACCGGCTGCTGTGATTGGGTGCAGTGAGACACCTGTCACTCAGCGTGGGGGCGTGTCTCACTGCAACCAATCATAGGCGCCTGTGGTCGGGGAAAGTAGGGAATACGAAATTGTTTAATGAGCGGCCGGCTTTTTCAAAATAGTAAAATCTGCCGCAGCAGTGTGAATGCCGTGCAGTGCCGCGCCGGGGATCGGTGAGTATGAGAGAGGAGGGGAAAATGACCGACAGACTGTGAGAGAGGGACAGAGATAGTGACGGACCGACAGAGAGAGAATAGAGACCGAGAGGGAGAGACCGACTGACAGAGAATAGTGATTGACAGATATTGTGACACATCACTCGTTTCCAGTGTTTTAAGTCCCCTCTACACACTGAGACTTTGCTGCACAGCGGGAAACAAAGGACCAAAGAATGGTCCAGAACGATTTGTAGCGATCAGCAACTTCACAGCAGGGGCCAGGTCGCTGATGTGTTTCACACACTGCAATGTCGCTGGGGAGGTCGCTATTACGTCACAAAACCGGTGACATTACAGCGATGTCGTTTGCGATGTTGCAGTGTGTAAAGCCACCTTAAGATATCTTGACACAGACGTCACTATCTGCCACAAACAATTATCACAATGGTATCAAACCCATACTCAGAAGTGAGGGTAGGCTCATTAAATGTAAAGGGGCTGCATAGCCCAGGAAAACGGTCTATCCTTCTAAATCTTCTGCATAAAAGGAAGTTAGATATTGCCTTCCTTCAGGAAACTCATTACTGTCTTACTAAACCTTTTAAGCTTTCTGATTCCAGGTTTAGTGCAGCATATCATAGTCCTTCACCAGATCCGAAATCTAGAGGCTCGAGCATAGTCGTTTCTAAAGCGATCCCCTGGGAGTTCCTTGAATCTCACACAGATGGAGAGGGCCGCTTTCTGGTGGTCAAGGGACATATTGCTTCCCAAAAGGTAACACTGGCATCTTTGTACCTCCCAAATACGGGGCAGGATAGGGCGCTTTCACACATACTTAGAGTTGTTGGACTCTCTAACGGAGGGCCTTTTGATCCTGGGCGGAGATTTCAATATGATTCTGGACCCTGCCTTGGATAACTCAAGAGGCATCTCTTCCACACCTCCTTCCGTTCAAAAGCGCGAGACTTCCTGCATCCGTAACTAACCACCAATTGCTCGATACATGGTGACTAATGCACCCATCAGATAGGGATTTTTCATACTATTCTGCTCCCCATGACACGTACACGAGGATCGATTACTTTTTCATTAAACACCAAGATGTTTCCCTTCTCCGTAGCGCTGATATTGATAACATAATAATTTCCGATCATGCGCTTGTCAGTATCTCCATACTCTTGCCGATGTTTAGACCAAAGCAATGTCTTTGGAGATTGAACGTGTCGCTTTTAGATGACCCTGTCATAACAACAGAAATTCAAGAAAGTTTAAATTGGTTCTTTGCTGCCAATATGAAAGGGGACACAGATCCTTGGTCAGTCTGGGAAGCACACAAATGCGTGATCAGGGGAATTTTTATCAAACATGGGGCACGGGTGAAGAGGGAACGTGGAGAGGAGATATCTAATTTACTAAAAGAAATAAATCACTTGGAGAGCTCTCACAAAAAATCCCCCGATGAGTCCCTGAGAAAAACCCTGTTGGCCAGGCGAGAATCCCTACGTTCTATACTGACCCACAAAGCAAAGGCAATATTTACCAAGTGCCGTCGCTTCTATTATGAACATGGCAATAAAAGTGGCAAAGCACTGGCAAAAGCACTGAGAGTCCAACGGTCCAATACGTACGTACCAACTATAGTAGATCAGTCAGGGCAACATACTCAGACACTTTCGGGCATAGCGGATGCCTTTAAACCCTATTACGAGGTACTTTACTCAATAGATAAGGGTAAGGAGGCAACACAAGGAGATGAATTTAAAGACCAAATTCAAAAATACATTAAGGAATCGGGCATGCCAGCGTTGTCAGGTGACGAGGCAGTGGCCATGGAACAGCCCTTCTCAGAAGAGGAGCTCTCCATGTCAATTAAGAACACTAAACCAGGGAAGGCCCCGGGTCCTGATGGTCTTACACTCCCCTATTACAGACTATTTCTGAAGTCCCTGTCTCCACACCTTATCAGGTGCCTGAACTCTATCCCTGGGGGGTCGAGACTGCCAGTAGACTCTTTGAGAGCCCACATTTCGGTCATACATAAAATAGGTAAAGACCCTGCCCTCTGTTCCAATTACAGGCCGATATCACTTTTCAACGTAGATATCAAACTATTTGCGAAAATGATAGCATTTAGATTGGCTCCTTCTTTACCATCACTCATTCACCCTGATCAGGCAGGCTTCGTGAGTGGTAGAGAAGCTAGAGATAACACAACTAAGGCTCTAAACCTTATTTACAGAGCAAAGCTGAAATCTCTACCCCTGACGCTGCTTGCTACTGACGCAGAGAAGGCATTCGACAGGGTGAATTGGACATTTATGTTCGAGACACTCTGTTGAATTGGCCTCAGACATAACATGCTCACCTGGATCTCAGCTTTATATTCAAAACCGTCGGCCAGGGTGAAAGTGAATGGATTCCTCTCCTCTGATTTTTCTATATTTAACGGAACAAGGCAGGGGTGCCCACTCTCCCCTTTGATTTTCATACTATCGATAGAACCATTCCTCCGGAAGATCAGAAATAACACTAACATACAAGGCCCCATGATTAAAGGTGCACCATACAAAATTGCCGCTTATGCAGACGATTTATTGTTTTTTATCAGCAACCCCTTATCTACTCTACCAGCTCTCATGACTGAGTTTGAATTGTACGGGAAGCTATCCAATTTTAAAATTAACCTAGCGAAATCAGAGGCATTAAACATTAATTCAGCTCACGCTGCCTTGGCACCATTGAAGAGGTCTTACAAGTTTCACTGGGCGAACTCTTCGATCAAGTACCTAGGCACTGTGCTCCTGAGGGACACCCGCCAGACCTTCTCCCTACATTTTCCTAAGATATTACAGGAAGTCCAAAATGATTGCTCGAGGTGGAGGAAGAACACTTTCACATGGTTTGGGAGGATTGCAATTTTTAAAATGAACATCCTTCCCAGGATATTATATGTCCTTCAAGCCTCCCAATTATGGTCCCTTCATCATTCTTTAAAAGCCTAACATCAATCCAAACTAAATTCATTTGGGGAGACAAACCATCACGAATTAGCAGAAAGATCCTGCACCGCTCCAAGACGGCTGGAGCGACCGCACTTCCTAATTTCAAATCATATTACTTAGCTACTCATCTTTCCAGAATTCTGGACTGGTGTAGGAACGGTGAGATGAAGGCCTGGGTAGGCGTGGAACAAGACTTCACAGATGTATATTTACCGGGCATTCCATGGGAGTAAAACATCTGAGAGATCACCCCACAATTGGGGCTACTTTGGCATGTTGCGATAATTCATTCATTAGATCACACATACTCCCCCAATCGTTGTCATTGTTTCCGGTTTTGGGAAATCCGCTTTTTCTGCCGGGGGTGGAAGACTGGATTTTCCGGTCAATCATGAGAGAGGGCTATCACAGAGTGCTACACTTTGGTAGTGGAAACGCCTGGCCAACAAAGGACCAACTTATGAGCTCCCAAACTCCCCATGCCCTTGATGTATGGAGATCCAACCAATTGACACATTTCTTGAAATCCCTTCCTCCTAGATCCCATTTTTCTAACTCTTTGACACCTTTTGAAAAGGAATGTATGAGCACGGGTCCCATTAGACATACCCTTTCTATGGCATATAATCTTATTAACACACCCACTGGGAACACTAAAACCAAATTTCAATCACAATGGGAGGACGATCTTCAAATCCAGTTTTCTGAGGCCCAATGGGAAAAGATATGTTCTCTGACCCATCGATCCTCTGTCTCGTCCCGTGAGCAGGAAGCGAGTTTTAAGTTGCTCACCAGATGGTACAGAGTTCCTACTAGGCTGCACTCAATCTTCCCAGAAGTGAGCCCACTCTGTTGGAGATGTGATGAGGAGGATGGTAGTCTGATGCATATTTTCTGGTCATGTAGGCGCCTTGCCCCGTTTTGGGAGAATGTACAAACAGTTATACATAAAGTTACTAGCTTGACCACCGCTCTGGATCCAGCCCTTGTCCTTTTACATCATTGTGACATCTCAACGAAAAAGTACAAAAATTCCTTACTACGACACTTAATCACGGCAGCCAGAGCTTGCATACCGCTCTTGTGGAAAAAAGATAACCCTCCTACGATGGCAATGTGGTTCGCCAGGATAAACGAGACGATGTTGCTCGAAGACCTCACTTCCATAATTCACAACTCTCAAGATCGGTTTGTTAGAACCTGGTATAACTGGACAGAGTTTAAGGGATCTGATGATTACATTTCACTGTTGGAGACAGGTTGAATTTGCACTGTCAGTGTCTGGTACCCCCCCACCTCCCCCTCCATCCTGACAAATTCACCTACGCTTTTTGACCCCAACCCTCCCACATTTTTCTTCTCTGACTTTCTTTTCTCTCTTTTTCTTTCTTGTTCATGTTTTACTCAGTATCTTCTATTCTGCCAACTCACACTTGAGTTACGGCCCCGGTTTTATTCACTCCTCTAAGGTGGCCTTGTTATATAGTATAAAAAGTTTTTATGTTGATCCTCCGACAGTAGTTGGTTACAGTTCTCATCGTTGTTTATACAGTCTTGAGTTTTGTATCTCCCCATATTTTAGGAATTGATCTGCTAACAATTCCTCGATACAATGCTTGTGTTCTGACATTGTGCTTTACTCTGTACAATACGGTGTTTCCTGTGTTATTGATAATGTTAATAAAAGTTAAATTTATAAAAAAAAGCAAAAAAAAACGACATGGGCTTCCCCATTTTTGTGTCCAGCCAGGTACAACTAGGCAGCTGGGGATTGGAATCCGCAGCACAGGTTGGCCCGAACTTTCTCGGCGCCCCTCTGCTGCGAATTGCAGTCCGCAGACGCCCCAGAAAATGGCACTTTCATAGAAGTGCCATCATCTGGCGCTGTATCCAACTCTTCCAGCTGCCCTGGTGATGGGTGGCTCGCTGGGTAATAATGGGTTAATACTAGCTTTGTTTTACTACTAGTATTAAGCCAGAGATTCTTAATGTCAGGCAAGTTTGATCCGGCCATTAAGAATCTCCAATAAAGGGTTAAAAAAAAGACACCACACAGAGAAAAAATACTTTAATAAAAATAAATACACAGATACACTTAGAGACTCAATGTTTATTACTCCCTCTCACCCCTCCACGATCCTGGTCTTCTGTCTTCTTTCTCCTTCAACTCATGCAGCTCTGCTACATCAGACAGCACTGCATGGGAGGAAGATGCTGCTGCTCCCGTGCAGTCTAATCACTCAGTGAGTGAGCAGAGGCAGCGGGTTGTAAGCGATGACGTCACCGCTGCCACCGTTGAAACAGTAATCTGACAGGCAGGTTACTATAGCAACAGTGATCTCCATTATTCACCAGCTGTGGCATCCAGTCCTTGCATGTGGGCTGACTCTGTAAAGAGCGCCGACATGCAGGGACAGGGAGTCGACCATGTGCCAGAGCATCTCGCCGGTACACGGAGATGCTCAAATGAGCACCGCGTGCTGGAGAGATGCACTGACAGGACCTAGCATGACGTCTAGCCATGTGACCAGTCTGTAGCCAATGAGATAATACACACGTGACTGGTCACATGCTATGACGACATCACGGAAGGTCCTATCATCAGTGCTGGTTACCGGGAGGGTGCAGCAATGATCGGAAGGAAAAGCGGCGGGAGACCTGTAAGTGTAATTTCAATGTTTATTAACTGTATGTGTACATGTATAATGTGTTTGTATGTGTTTGTGTTTGCCTGCCATTGTTTTTAATGGGGTTCGAAGGTGTTCGTCGAACGTTCGCCGAACTGAGCCACCGTTCGACGAACTGAACCGAACTCGAACACTAGGGGGTGCCTCACCTCTATTCCCAGACCCTTCGATGGCTCTGTAATCTGAAGTTGCCTTTTAATATGACAACTTTCATATGGTTCATGTTGTGTCCTGAAGCACAGAAATGTTTGGCCACAGGTAAATGTTTTTTTTTGTCTGTAATTGTGTGGCGGTGAGATCTCATCTTTGCTCTCAGTCTCTGTCCTGTTTCTGCAACATAGAGGCCCCCAATAGGACATATAGTGCACAGGATTAAGTACACCATGTTGGGAAAGGAACATGTGAATGTCCCAGGAATCTTATAGTCCTTCTGTGTGTTAGGGATCTGTATCCGGTCTCTGGTCTCTACATAAGAGCAGGTTTTGCAGATCTTTACATTGCAAGGATAAGTTCCTCTTGGTGTGTCTAAGGGCATAGAACTTCGGATCATGATGCTCTTTAAATTAGGAGGTTGCCTGTAGCACAGCAGGATATTTGAATATTGTTTTTAACCAGTTATACTTGTGTAGAATGTGGTGAAGTTTTTTGGCCGTTCTTCTCAGTACCTCAAGCTGTGGGTTGTAGGTCACCACCAGAGGTACTCAACTATTTTCCTCTTTTTGTTTGTATCGAAGAAGTTCACTTCTAGGGGACCTTGTTGCTCTAATGATCTGATCATCTATGGATTTGGGGTGGTAGCCTTGGTTTAGAAAAGTCTTTTTAAGATGGGTTAAGTGTTCATCCCTGTCTACAGGGCTAGAACAGATACGATTATATCTGAGGGCCTGGCTGCAGACAATGGACTTTGTAATGTGTTTTAATGTGTTTTTAATGTGTTTAATGTGTAAAGTCCATTGTCTACAGCCGGGGTCTCAAACATGCGGCTCCTCAGGCCACTGTCTACGCTTTATGTCAGATGGATGTTTTGCCGGCGCTGCGCTCTCGCGCCGGCAATACGATCATCTGACATAAATCGCTGACAAGGGCTGTGGCCCCTGCACCGGCCGCGATAGTGAACAGGGGCACTGGCCTGGGAACCGCACGAAGCAGAGATGAGGCAGCCGAGGGAACGCGGGACAGGTTAGAAGAATAGTGGTTTTTTTTTTTTGTGTGTGTGTATGTGAAGGACAGCACATTAACCCCTTAGCCACCTATGACGTACTGGCTCCCTGGTACTTAAGGACCCATGACATACCCAGTACGTCACGGCGAAATCGCGGCCCCGGTGGCTGCGATTGCTTTGCAAATACCTTAGATTCGGGGAGGAGGGGACCTCTGCCTGACCTCAGGAGGGGTGGTGTCTCCTCCCCGGACCTATGGAGGCTGTGATTGGCTGACGAACGCAACTCAGCCAATCACAGCCACTGTGTTTCAGCCATTGAAAATGGCTGAAACATTGAAATCCAGCCATGATCAGTGCAGCTATAGCACTGATAATTGGCTGGAGCTGGGTGACCTCTGTTTCACCCGCCCCCAGCCCTGATTGGAGAGACCGGCCTTGTGACCGATCTCTCCAATCACTGTGGATCTGGGGCCGGAGACTGCTCCTCTCAGTTTCACTCCGGCGTCTGTGGAGTCTGAGGAGAGCGATCGGTAGGTTATAGCCGCTGCCTTCTCCCCCCCATTACTACAGGATGGGGACAAAGTGCGCACATTACTATGGGATGGGGATAAGTCTGGGGACATTACTATAGGATTGGGACATTACTATAAGATGGGGACATTACAAGGATGGGCACAATACTATTGGATGGGGACATTATTACTATAGAATGGGGGCAAGGCTGGGGACATTACTATAGGATGGGGACAAGGTTGGCACATTACTATAGGATGGGGACTAGGCACAGTACTACAGGATAAGGACATTACTACAAGGGGACAAGGATGGGAAACATTACTATAGGATAGGGATAAGGCTGGGGACATTACTATAGGATGGGGACATTACTATAGGATGGGGACATTACTATAGGATGGGGACAAGGATGAACACTTAACCTATCTTAAAAAGACTTTTCTAAAGCCTGCTTTACACGTTGCAATTAGTTGTACAATCGCATTTGCGATGTGACACGCCCAGGTTGCATACGGGATCTTATGAGATCACACGTAGGTCGTTCATTTGCTGTCACACGAGCGTTAGTAGTCTATGTTAAATTGATCAATTTTGTGTGCGATCCTTTAGATCATGTGTTCTGTGACGTATGCATTGGGCACCTTTTTTTTTTTTTATTTATTGACTTGCCAAGCGTGTGTATAGGGATGCGTTTTTACAATGTCATCTGCCATTCAGCTCTGCTACATGGCCGCTAACAGCAGACACAGACAGCCATGTAGCAGAGCTGAATGGCAGATGACAGCAGACAAAGACAGAGCCGCACTGTCAGAATGAACTCGGGTGAACTTCACCCGACTTCATGGTCATGCTGCAGCTCTGTCTGTGTCGCGCCCTGATTAGTGGTCACCTGTGAAGGACTCACCGGTGACCGCTAATCTCCTAAGTGACTGAATTGAGCAGCCCTCTCTCATATACTCACCGATCCCCGATCCCCGGCGCTGCACGGTGTTCACACTGCTCCGGCAGCTTTTACTGTTTTGAAAAAGCCGGCCGCCCATTAAACAATCTCGTATTCCCTGCTTTCCCCGCCCACCGGCGCCTATGATTGGTTACAGTGAGACACGCCCCCACGCTGAGTGACAGGTGTCTCACTGCACCCAATCACAGCAGCCGGTGGGTGTGTCTATACTGTGTAGTGAAATAAATAATTAAATAATTTAAAAAAACGGCGTGCGGTCCCCCCAATTTTAATACCAGCAAGATAAAGCCATACGGCTGAAGGCTGGTATTCTCAGGATGGGGAGCTCCACGTTATGGGGAGCCCCCCAGCCTAACAATATCAGTCAGCAACCGCCCAGAATTGCCGCATACATTAGATGCGACAGTTCTGGGACTGTACCCGGCTCTTCCCGATTTGCCCTGGTGCGTTGGCAAATCGGGGTAATAAGGAGTTAATGGCAGCCCATAGCTGCCAATAAGTCCTAGATTAATCATGTCAGGCGTCTATGAGACACCTTCCATGATTAATCTGTAAATTACAGTAAATAAACACACACACTCGAAAAAAATCCTTTATTAGAAATAAAAAACACAAACATATACCCTGGTTAACCACTTTAATCAGCCCCAAAAAGCCCTCCATATCCGTCGTACTCCAGGATGCTCCAGCGTCGCTTCCAGCGCTGCTGCATGGAGGTGACCGGAGCAGCAGAATACACCGCCGCTCCGGTCACCTCCACACAGCAACTGAAGAGTGCCGCGCGATCAGCTGAGCTGTCACTGAGGTTACCCGCTGTCACTGGATGCAGCGGTGGCCGCGGGTAACCTCAGTGACAGCTCAGCTGATCGCGATACTCACCGCCGCTCCTCTCACCTCCACGCAGCAACTGAGGTGAGTAGCGCGATCAGCTGAGCTGTCACTGAGGTTACCCGCGGCCACCGCTGGATCCAGTGACAGCAGGTAACCTCACTGACAGCTCAGCTGATCGCACGACTGTCTTCATTAGCTGCGTGGAGGTGACCGGAGCGGCTGTGTCTGCTGCAGCTCCTGTCACCTCCATGCAGCAGAGCTGGAAGCGACGCTGGACCATCCTGGAGTACGCCGGACATGGAGGGCTTTTTGGGGCTGATTAAAGTGGTGAACCAGGGTATCTGTTTGTGTTTTTTATTTCTAATAAAGGATTTTTTCGGGTGTGTGTGTTTATTTACTGTAATTTACAGATTAATCATGGAAGGTGTCTCGGGGAGACGCCTGACATGATTAATCTAGGACTTATTGGCAGCTATGGGCTGCCAATAACTCCTTATTACCCCGATTTGCCAACGCACCAGGGCAAATCGGGAAGAGCCGGGTACAGTCCCAGAACTGTCGCATCTAATGTATGCGGCAATTCTGGGCGGCTGCTGACTGATATTGTTAGGCTGGGGGGCTCCCCATAACGTGGAGCTCCCCATCCTGAGAATACCAGCCTTCAGCCGTATGGCTTTATCTGGCTGGTTTTAAAATTGGGGGGGACCGCACGCCGTTTTTTTTAATTATTTAATTATTTATTTCACTACACAGTATAGACACGCCTATCGGCTGCTGTGATTGGGTGCAGTGTGACACCTGTCACTCAGCGCGGGGGCGTGTCTCACTGTAACCAATCATAGGCGCCGGTGGGTGGGGAAAGCAGGGAATACGAGATTGTTTAATGGGCGGCCGGCTTTTTCAAAACAGTAAAAGCCGCCGGAGCAGTGTGAACGCCGTGCAGCGCCGGGGATCGGGGATCGGTGAGTATATGAGAGAGGGGGATAGACTGACATGGACAGAGAGTGAGGGACAGAGATAGTGACCGACTGACAGAGATTAGTGAATGACAGACATTGTGAGGTGCTTCAGAACGCAGCTTTTCAGCTGCGCTCTGAGGCGGACCTTTTTTAAGCTGCGGTGCAGAGCGCACACCTGCGCACATAGCCTCAGACACCAAAATCGTATGAGGGATGTCACACGTTACAATTCACTAGGTTCGTGCAACAAAACGCTCAATTCTAGACAAAGATACGATGTGTTTGCGATCAACGGTTTTGCGTTCAATCCTGATTGCACGTAGATGTCACACGCAGATACCTCACAAACGATGCCGGATGTGCGTCACTTACAATTTGACCCCAACGACGGATTGTGAGATATATTGAAGCGTGTAAAGTGGGCTTAAGTCTTTAAAACTCTTTTTCACTTTCTAAGCTCAGTGTTTGTTTATTTCAATGTCCTTTTATTATGCCAACCCTCTGCCCTGTTTGTGTATATATTTGTGTTTCTTCAGATATTTTATCATACCATGCCTGATTAAGGGACCTTAGATGTCTCGAAAGCTTGCTTTGTAACATCATTTTATTTTTTTTTAGTTAGCCATGAAAAGGTATCACAAGATTATAATTTTGTTTCTCTCACTGAGAACAACCAATAGCTGTCCTTGGTGACACTTTAGACATTTGTGGTCACCAACAAAATGGCTCCGCACTGTGATCCTAAATGTCATCTTCCTTATCCTTTTGGAAACACCCAGATTGGGAAGGGGAGCTGTGATATCACACAAAGGAGAGCAGATTCTGCCCACTTTTACTGCAGCTGTAATGTGAGCTACTTCTACAGTAGGATTTCTGTAGGATTTCAGCAGCTGCTCCCCCTAGTGTTTAAGACTAGAAAATATCAAACCTCTTTTTTTATGTATATATATTTTGCTCAATTAAAAACAAATAATAATATTAAAGTGTATTTTTTTTTAAGTGTGGTTGAGCACAGTTATGTTCATGCCTTGTGTGCCAGCTCCAGAGGTGTCTACTCAATTTCAAAGTCACAGGATGCAATGGATATTGCAATTTGCATTTGCAACCTCCACTGTACACTAATTGGTGGAAAACGCCACGGAGGTCAAAATAATCACTAGACTAGACTAATGGGGGCTTTGCTGATCTGGCACCTTGGGGGCTCTTCCAATGTGACTTGGCACCCTCAAACAATTTAAGTAAAATCTGATCTCCAACGTGGCACTCTTTCCAATCTGAGCTTTGAATTGTGCCTCAAAAGTAGTTTTCGACACCATATGGGGTATTGATGTACTCAGGAGAAATTACAGTGCTGGCCAAAAGTATTGGCACCCTTGCAATTCTGTTAGATAATACTCAGTTTCTTCTTGAAAATGATTGCAATCACAAATTCTTTGGTATTATCATCTTCATTTAATTTGTCTTCAATGAAAAAAAATAAAAAAAAATTGTCATAAAGCCAATTTGGATATAAATCCACACCAAACATAAAAAAGGGGGTGGACAAAACTATTGGCACTGTTTGAAAAATCATGTGATGCTTCTCTAATTTGTGTAATTAACAGCACCTGTAACTTACCTGTGGCACCTAACAGGTGTTGGCAATAACTAAATCACAATTGCAGCCAGTTGACATGGATTAAAGTTGACTCAGCCTCTGTCCTGTGTCCTTGTGTGTACCACATTGAGCATGGAGAAAAGAAAGAAGACCAAAGAACTGTCTGAGGACTTGAGAATCCAAATTGTGAGGAAGCATGAGCAATCTCAAGGCTACAAGTCCATCTCCAAAGACCTGAAAGTTCCTGTGTCTACGGTGCGCAGTGTCATCAAGAAGTTTAAAGCCCATGGCACTGTGGCTAACCTCCCTAGATGTGGAAGGAAAAGAAAAATTGACGAGAGATTTCAACGCAAGATTGTGCGGATGGTGGATAAAGAACCTCCACTAACATCCAAACAAGTTCAAGCTGCCCTGCAGTCCGAGGGTACAACAGTGTCAACCCATACTATCCATCGGCGTCTGAATAAAAAGGGACTGTATAGTAGGATACCCAGGAAGACTCCACTTCTTACCACGAGACATAAAAAAGCCAGGCTGGAGTTTGCCAAAACTTACCTGAGAAAGCCTAAAACGTTTTGGAAGAATGTTGTCTGGTCAGATGAGACAAAAGTAGAACTTTTTGGGAAAAGCCATCAACATAGAGTTTACAGGGAAAAAAAAGAGGCATTCAAAGAAAAGAACACGGTCCATACAGTCAAACATCGCGAAGGTTCCCAGATGTTTTGGGGTTGCTTTGCTGCCTCTGGCACTGAACTGCTTGACCGTGTGCATGACATTATGAAGTCTGAAGACTACCAACAAATTTTGCAGCATAATGTCTTCCAGCAGGACAATGACCCAAAACACACTTCAAAAAGCACTAGAAAATGGTTTGAGAGAAAGCACTGGAGACTACTAAAGTGGCCAATAATGAGTCCAGACCTGAATCCCATAGAACACCTGTGGAGAGATCTCAAAATGGCAGTTTGGAGAAGGCACCTTTCAAATCTCAGGGACCTGGAGCAGTTTGCCAAAGAAGAATGGTCTAAAATTCCAGGAGAGCATTGTAACAAACTCATTGATGGTTACCGGAAGTGGTTGTTCACAGTTATTTTGGCTAAAGGTTGTGCAACCAAGTATTAGGCTAAGGGTGCCAATACTTTTGTCTGGCCCATTTTTGGAGTTTTCTGTGAAATGATCAATGATTTGATTTTTGTTTCATTCTCTTTTGTGTTTTTTCATTGTAAGCAAAATAAATGAAGATAATAATACCAAAGAATTTGTGATTGCAATCAAAGAAGAAGCTGAGTATTATCTGACAGAATTGCGGGGGGGGGGCAATACTTTTGGCCAGCACTGTACATAACAAATTGTTCTATTCATTTTCTCTTATTACCCCTTTTGAAAATTCTAAACTTGGGGCCAAAGCCAATTTTTATGGCACAACATGATAAGTTTTTCATTTATTCAGCCCAATGTTATTGTGCCACCCCCAAGCCAGCTGCTCGGATCCGGATCTATGGTGCGGCTCGAGGGGTTCTCCGGACCCGGGGGTCGCGCGGACACTCCGAATGAAAAGGGGACGTATTTATACGGGATTGGTTGTAAAATGTCTGTGACGCCACCCACGGTGTGTGGTGAGATGTAGCACCACCACTGCCGTTGCGGGGCTCCCAGGGACGTTGGGCTGGCAGCTGGATGTTAACCCCTCCGTGGCTAGGAATGGATGTCCCGGGGCCCAGTGTCTCTATGTTGAGGGTGGTGAGTGCAGGGGCCGGCGCACCCGACCAGGCCGGCGATGTTACTCACGGTCGAATAAAGCACACAAGTCCCGTCGTAAACCAAGGTGATGGTGGTCGGCTGCCGCAGACGGGTGTATCCGATCCCACACCCGGGTTGGTAGTCAAAGTCTCTCTCCTCTGCACTCAGTGTTTTGCAGATAGGACTTCCCGGTTTGAAACACAGGAGTCTGCTCCCGGTCATTTTGTTGGGGAGCCGTGCCCGTCTCACGCTGACCCTTGGGATCTACAGGCCCAGGCGGTGGCCCTATCTTTCTCAGCGGGTGGTTGTCTACTTTTCGGGACTTAGGTTGGGACAGGACCTAAAATACTGCCCTCAATTGGTTAATTAGCCAGGTTGTCGGTGCCGGTCCTGGCTTCAGGGTCCAAGTACCCCCTTTGTGCACACGGTTTCCGGGTCGGTTCTCCGGTGTAGGTACCGGCGGGCTCCAACCCTGTCCCGGTCCACCTCGGATCCCCGTAAGCCGTCTTCCCGTCTCCTGCAGACTCTGGCTACCGTCTGCTACCTAGCCAAGGTGTCAGGGCTCCGACCCTGGCACCTGTCAGCTTGGCACCTCCACTCCAAACTTGAACTTAATCTTATGTGACTGTTTTCCCGCCCTGGGCTCTCCAGACCCCTAGGTGGGCGTTCCATATCCGCCTGGTCCCGCCCAATGGTGTGTCCGTCCCTGAGGGGGGTGACTAGGGTTTCAGGGCGGCTGATTTAACCCTTCATGGAATGGGTGTTGTGCGGGGGCTTACATGTTCAACTACCTGGTTTTCCAGGGCGCTACATTATACAATTCTGTTAATCACCTCAGGGTTAAAAATGCTCATTACTCCCCTAAATGAATCCCTGGAGAAGTGAAGTTTACAAAACGAGGTCGATTGTCGGGGTTTCTGCTGTTCTGGCATTTCAGGGGCTTTTCATATGTGACATATTGTCTACAATCTATTCCAGCAAAAATGGTGCTCCAAAATTCAAATAGCGCTCATTCCCTTTTGAGCCCTTATTATTATTATTATTATTGTTTATTTATAGAGCACCATTGATTCCATGGTGCTGTACATGAGGGGGTTACATACAGAATGCATATACACGTTACAATAGACAGACTATCACAGAGGGAAGAGGGCCCTGCCCTTGCGGGCTTACATCCTAAAGGATTTTGGGGAGGAGACAGTAGGTGGGGTGTAGGTTGGGCGGCAGCTCCGCACGGTGGTGGGGCGGCAGCTCCGCACGGTGGTGGGGCGGCAGCTCCGCACGGTGGTGGGGCAGTGAGGTCATTGTAGATTATAGGCATTTCTGAACAGATGAGTTTTCAGGGTCCGTTTGAAGTTTGCAAGTGTAGTAGATAGTCTGACGTGTTGAGGCAGTGAGTTCCAGGAGACTGGGGATGCTCGGGAGAAGTCGGTTGCATGAGGAGCGAATGAGAGAGGAGGAGAGAAGGAGATCTTGGGAGGACCGGAGGTTACGTTTTGGAGTGTAGCGAGAGATTAGTTCAGAGATATATGGAGGAGACAGATTATAGATAGCTTTGTAGGTCAGGGTTAGTAGTTTGAATTGGATACGATAGAAGATTGGGAGCCAATGGAGGGACTTGCAGAGAGGAGAAGCGGGGTGGTATTGAGGAGAGAGGTGGATCATTCGGTCAGCAGAATTAAGGATGGACTGGAGAGGGGCGAGTGTGTTAGCAGGGAGACCACAGAGGAGGATGTTGCAGTAGTCGATGCGGGAGATTATGAGGGCATGCACTAGCATTTTTGTAGATTGGGGATTGAGGAAAGGGCGGATTCTGGAAATATTTTTGAGTTGAAAACGGCAGGAGGTGGTGAGGGATTGGATGTGTGGTATGAAGGACAGGGCAGAGTCAAAGGTCACTCCGAGGCACCGAACTTTGGGTGCTGGGGAGAGCGTGATGTTATTAATTGTAATGGATAGGTCAGGTGGAGAGTGCAGGGGAGATGGAGGAAAGATGATCAGTTCAGTTTTGGCCACATTAAGCTTTAGGAAGCGAGAGGAAAAGAAGGAAGATATAGTCGATAGGCACTCTGGGATTCTGGACAGCAGAGATGTGACATCTGGACCAGAGAGGTAGATCTGAGTGTCATCGGCATATAGCTGGTACTGAAAGCCATGGGACTTTATCAGTTGTCCCAGGCCAAATGTATAGATAGAAAAAAGTAAGGGTCCCAGGACAGAGCCTTGAGGGACACCAACAGAGAGAGAACGGGATGAAGAGGTTGTGTGGGAATGGGAGACACTAAAAGTGCGGTTGGAGAGGTATGAAGAGATCCAAGAGAGGGCGAGGTCTCTGACGCCAAGCCCTTACATGTTCCCAATCAGCAGTTTCCCCCCACATATTTGTACTCAGGAGAAATTGCACAACAAATTGTATAGCTTATTTTCTCTGGTTACCCTTGTAAAAATATAAAATTTGGGTCTAACGCCACATTTTTGTGGAAAAAATTAATTTCTTTCATTTTCATGATTAAACGCTATATTCTGTAAAGCACCTGTGGGATCAAGGTCGTCACCACAACTCTATTTAAATTCCTTGAGGGGTGTATTTTTCTAAATGGGGTCATTTGGGAGTGATGTCCACTATTTAGGCACATCATGGGCTCTGCAAATGCGACATGGCGTCCGCTATATTTTCCAGCAAATTTTGCACTTCAAAAGTCACTTGGTACTCCTTTAAATTCTATGCCCTGCCATGCACCCAAACAGTAGTTTTACACAACACATGGGTATTGGCATACTCAGGAGAAATTGATCAACAAATTGTACAGTACATTTTCTCATGTTTCCCTTGTCAAAATCTAAAAATTTGGGGCTAAAGCAACAGTTTTCTGGCAAAATTGTCTTCATGGTGCTCACCACACCTCTAAATAAATTCCTTAAGGGGTCTAGTTTCCAAATTGGGGCCATTTGTGGGTAGTTTCCAATGTTTAGGCACATCAGAGGCTCTGCAAATGAGACGTGGTCTCCGCTATCTATTCCAGCCAGGTTTGCACTCCAAAAATAAAATGGTACTGTGACGACATGGACACCCAATGCCTAGCATGGGTTAAAGTTTCTTAACATTCACCCAGACTATTGTTCTTATGTGTGCTAAGACATGTTTGCTTAGCTATTGCTCTCCAGACTTTTCCAGTAATCATTGTATTGTAGTTGTGTATTGATAATGTAATTACCCTAGTAGCCATTGTCTAGTCGGTGACTTGCCGACTCCATGTAGATATACTGAGTCTTTCTATGCCCATCATTTAAATGAACATTATCCATGCAGCTTGAAATTCATCCAATGGGAGAAGCAATCTTGTCCAACCAATCGATGAGGACGCAGTGTATCCTAAGGGAAGGTTATGGCTATAAAAGGGACTTCTTTAAGCCACCAGGGTTGATGAAGGTTGATGGATGCTGATGGATCCAGTCTAAGCTCTTTGGAGCTGACTAGAGGATCAGGATATCTTATGGCTTCAATCTAGGGACTCCGGTCCCGGTTGGAGACCATATCCACAGCCTAGGGATTTCGACTCCGGCTGCCAGGATTTTAACATCAAACCAGGACTACCTAAGGAGGACACTCAGGTTGGGATAGTTCAGTCACCTGTTACAGACTTTGTAGACCTCAGACAGCTTGGAACCTGTGAGGCATGGACATTCTAAATCCCTGGTGAGCCAGCGGAAGGGTGAGACTCTGTTGCCTGTTACATTTGTGTGTTTTGCTGGTTATGTGTTATGTTCCGTTAATTGTTTGGAGATCCAATAAAGTCTAATTATTGTGGTTCCCTCACCCTGTGTTGTCTGAGTAGTGTTACGCCCACGGTTAAGGAGGCCGGCGTTCAGTTGGGATGAGCCCTGAGCCACACTGTCTTTCTAAAGGCGGCGGGTTTTAGTGGACGAGAGCACCCACTGAGCCCCGTGTCTCCACAGGTACTACTTTCATTCCGAGCCCTGCCGTGCGCCAAACCAGTGGTTTTTCACCACATATGGGGTATCTGCATAGTCAGGCGAAATTTCACAAAAAATTTTATGGTGCAGTTTTTCCTATTACCCTTCTGAAAATTAAAAGTATGAGGTTTAAACAATTTTGTTGGAAAAATTAAAGTTTATTTTTTTCTTCCACATTGCTTTAATTCCTGTGAATCACCTGAACGGTTAATATACACTTCTTGAATGTGGTTTTGAACAGTGTGAGGTGTGCAGTTTTTAAAATGATGTAACTTTTCTGTATTTTCTGTCAAATAGGCCTCTCAAAGTCACTTCAAATGTGATGTGGTCCATAAAAAAACAAATTTGGTTTTGTAAATTTTGTTGTAAGAATTAGAATTGCTGATAATCTTTAAACCCTTCCAACTTGATAACAAAAAAAATATGTTTCAAAAATGATGTTAATGTGCGTAAAGCCCGCTTTACTCGCTGCAATGTATCTTACAATGTGTCGGCGGGGTCACGTCGTAAGTGACGCACATCCGGCATTGTAAGTTACATTGCAGTGTGTGACAGGTACGTGCGATTGCGATTGAACGAAAATCCGTTCATCGCATGCACGTCGTTCATTTCTCATGAATTGAACATGAGGTTGTTCAATGTTCCCGAGGCAGCACACATCGCAGTGTGTGACACCCCGGGAACATTGAACAGATCTTACCTGCCTCCCGCGGCTTCAGCCGCCTATGCGGAAGGAAAGAGGTGGGCGGGATGTTTACGTCCCACTCATCTCCACCCCTCCGCTTCTATTGGCCGGCTGCCACGTGACGTCGATGTGACGCCGAACGTCCCTCCCACTCCAGGAAGTGTACGTTCGCCGCCCACATCGAGGTCGTATGGAAGGTAAGTACGTGTGACGGGGGTTAATCGTTTGTGCGGCACGTTCAACAAATTGAACGTGCCACACATACGATTGGGGCGTTGCAAATCGCATACGATATTGTATGCAAAATTGCAACGTGTAAAGCAGGCTATGAGACAATTTCTCAAGGACTGAGCCATAAGGTAAATACTCCGCCAGTACACTTGCGCTGGCGGGGTATATGCACCACTCGTAATAGCATACGAGAAGGAGAACAGTCGAGTGTATATGCAAATAGAAATTTATTTATTATCAAAAGAGACAAACGCAAGACAGCAATATAAAGGGAGTTAAAAGCTACCACTGAATCAAGGGGGGCAAACACTGTGATGAAAATGTACAGTATAGTTGTTATCAATAGCCGTGGGAGAGGTGAACATATATGGCTATTCTGTTAAACCATCAAAAATAGATGTGATATAATGATAATATCTATTGTTCACACTCTCTACTAGTCGTAGGAGAGGCATGCGGTTTAAAACAATGGAGGAAACAATTAGCCGTGGGAGGAGAGGTGCTGAATGTTTTACAATCCTCTAGTCGTAGAATGAGGGAAGGTAAAGGTATACTGAAAGATAGTCAAACACACTGGGGTAGGTGGAATATATCAATACTCTATTCAAATGACAATTGCAGTATATATACTGGTAAAGCCCAACCCCACCCAGGTATGTAAAAAACCATATCGGCAGTTCCCAACAAAAGGCCAATAGTTACCAATAGTTCTCTGGCAGACAAATTATCACAAAGTCTAAAGTGCAAGTGCATATCAATAGAAAATGTCCAATGTCAAAGAGAAAAAAAAAAAAAAAAAGTCACAGTAAAAAACCACATGCCAACAAGAAACCAGCCATGGAAGTCAAAGGTATAGAATCACATGATGCACATACCCAAAGAGGAGGACGGGATCGCCACCAACGCGTGTTTCGCGAGGTGTTGTTGCTTCTTCAAGGAGGAGACCCCTCCTTGAAAACCGCATGCCTCTCCCATGACTAGTAGAGAGTGTGAACAATAGATATTATCATTATATCACATCTATTTTTGATGGTTTAACAGAATAGCCATATATGTTCACCTCTCCCACGGCTATTGATAACAACTATATTGTACATTTTCATCACAGTGTTTGCCCCCCTTGATTCAGTGGTAGTTTTTAACTCCCTTTATATTGCTGTCTTGCGTTTGTCTCTTTTGATAATAAATAAATTTCTATTTGCATATACACTCGACTGTTCTCCTTCTTGTGTGTAAAGCAGGCTTTAGACATGTGGCAAATGTTATTTAGTAACGATTTTGTGTGCTATAGCTATCTGGTTTAAAGGGAACCTGTCACGTGGAAAAAGGCTATCATAAGGTTAATCTGCAGGATAATAGCATTCTAATCCTGCACAGCACCTGCATACTAAACCCCACCAGGGAGCAAATGAACTTGAATCCTCCCAGCAGCATTCTGATTTCAGTCATGGAGGCGGCACCGGTGTTCAAGTCATTGCTTTGTGTATAGAGAGCAGTGGCTGTAACCATGCCCTCCCGCACTGACTGACAGCCAGTTAGAATTAGACCCTGCTGTCAGTCAGTTCTGGGGGAGTGGTTACAACCACTGCTCTTCATACACAGAGTAGTGACTGAACCTGCGCTGGTGCCACCTCCATGACTGAAACCCGAATGTTACCTGGAGGATTGCATTTCTTTTAATCCTGACAGCTGGGTTTAATGTGCAGGCACTGAGCATGTTTAGAATGCTAATAACCTGCAGATTAACCTCATGTCAAGGTTAATAGCATCTTTCCACGTGATAGGTTCCCTTTCAGAGCATAAAAATGTACAATTTGAAAATTGCAAAACTTACACATTTTTTGTCAAATTTTTCATTTTTTCAGAAATTTAAAGAAAATAATATTGACTAAAATTTACTACTATCATGAAGTATATGTCATGAAAAACAACAATCTCAGAATCATTGGAATCCATTGAAGCGTTCCACATGAATTGACACTAGTCCGAATTGAAAAAAAATTGACCAGGTTAGGAAGCTAAAAATGGGATCTGGTGTGAAAGGGTTAAACTAATTAATGTTCACAACATACATAATATTGATATATGTCAACACATAGGATTGTACTGTATATCCTTACAGTATATAGAAAGGCATTTCCTAATGCTAAGGTTAATGTTAAAACTATAGAGCAATTTTAAACAATAATGTTGCCCCATAGAAAGTGTACATATGTAGCACCCCTGAAGCCATCAGGGAGCTACAAGGTTCTGCATCTTCACCGGGATGCATGGCCTACCCCCTAGGGCCCCAGAAGACCAGTGCCGGTCACGCACAAACAGTTCACAAGATCCCAGTTTTTCCCCAACAATCCCCCATAGAATGGTACAAAGCTAGGGTCAGATCAATGGATGGCCGCCTAGAGGTGGAGCCAGTCCAGTCCACTAGTTGACCAGGTGGGAAAGGCGGACTGTGGACAGTAGTGAGTCAGAGTGAGACAGTGAAGGTAGACGTGAAGAGATGCACTGACTTGGAGTGAACAGTAACCTGGTGCCCAGGAGGTTAGTTGCCGGTGGAGTATGGTGGAGTACTCCCGGAACTACGCACCAACGGGGTACAGGACCTTAGGTCAGGCGTAAGCTCCAGCCAGGCCTGATAACACCTGCAAGGCGAGGGAACAATCACTGAATTTAAAAATATGAGGCTTAGTAGCAAAGGGAAAACCGGGGACAGGACCAGAGACTCCAAACCCACAGGGTTCACGCTACCATCTTACGGACTGCAGTGGAAAACCACCAGACGGGGACCCCCAGTTGCTCTACGCCACGGGGACCCACCAACCAGAGACAGGTGCAGGGGAAGAAGGCACCATATTACTAAACTGGCACTGGGACAAAGGGGACCTGAAAGTGAAACCAGGCGGCCTCGGGTGGCCAGTTACCACCAGAAAGTGAGTAAAGAACCAGTTGCACTGAATCCCTTGTGTGGACTACCTTCTTCCGACACCTGTCACTTCACCTACCCTCTGGGGCCCAGCCCTGCTTGAGGAGGGTCTAACATCCAGCCTGCCATTAACACCAGCCGCAGTAGTGGACTTTGTGCAGCAGCGGCTCCATCTACATAGCCGCAACACCGCAAGTGGCGTCCCGTGTGAACACTATTCTAATCCCCTGTAAATATTCCCCTTTTCAAAAAGGACCCAGGGCACGGAACCAGACAACGGTCACCAAAGTGACATTCCCCAGATATACACTGCCCAGGACCGAGTACCCCATAACCCTGGGCGACACACACACATATGGAAAAAAAATTGACAATGAATCTGCGTGGGGTCTTTTTCATAACAAGATGTAAAACCAAGAGTACACTGTTATAATAGTCAACCTCTCTTGAATTAGATTCACTATCATGCCCAGCCAACGGATAGATCTGTATTAACTTAATCTCTAACAAATGAATTTTATATGTGAGATTTTGCTGGGTCTACAGTGAGTCTGTTAGTCATTCAACTTATCTGGGTATAAACAGTGTAATATATACTGTAATTCCAGTATAAGTCATGGTTATTGATAGTTTTGTGTTGATCCGCGGTTCAATAGGTCTCACTTCATTGGATCAAAGTTGGCACCATATTTGCAAACAAATGGAATCACAAGCTTTGTTGTACAAATCCATTTTTTTTGTTTTATGTCTAAGGCCTTTCATTCTAGCCCATTAATGTTTGACTTGTGCGTACTATACATTGTAAAGAGCAGATATATTTCTAACAGTTTGATTTTGAATATCCCTTGTGTACGATTTTGTTACTTGTTTTGTGGAATGAATATTGATCAGCAGCAGCATTTTTCAATGTTTCATCAGTATATCCCTGTATCTTCAGTATATCCCTGTATCTTCAGTATATACCTGTAACTTCAGTATATCCCTGTATCTTCAGTATATCCCTGTATCTTTCACTTTCCAGGTGCTGTCATTTTTCCTTCTTTGATAGAACTCAATTTACTTAGGGCTATTATGTAGTCTTTTTCAGGTTTTCCTTATCAATAGTGGTCAGAATGTTAAATTTCCACTGCTTGTGTCCACTTTTCTAGTTTCCTTTTATCACTTTAGTGGATTCATTAAATTCTTCTTCTATCTCATCATGTTTCCTTTTTATTAGATATTTGTTTTTTGACCTTTTAATAAAGTCCGAGTTGGTAAGTTTCAGTGAATAGCCCTTATCCTTCAATTTTTTTGCATAATGAATTCTGATTGTTGAATATATTCCTGATTTATTTTTTTTTGTAAATTTAACTCTTCAATGACCAGGATTATTTTTTTTTTCCATTTTTGCACTTTGTTTTTTTTTACTCCCCTTGTTGCAAGAGCCGTGACTTTTTTAAAAAAAATTTCTATTTATATGATAAGTGTAAGGTCTAGTTTTTCTTGCAACTGAGTTGTTATTTTGAATCTTACCATACAATGAACTCAGGGGCGGACACAGACTGGAGGGGGCCCCTGTGCAAGAAATCTTTTTGCCCCCCCCCTTCCTCCTTCATACCACAACAAAATGATGTAAACATATAGGTTCTACTGTTTTTTCCTAGTTTACGATACAACAATCAAATCTAAACAATAAATAAGCTCCATATTTACCATCTGAATATAACACAGCACGGTCCTGCCACCCTTCTATCTGCTGCAGCTTCAGCGCTGTCTCCAATGCTTCTATTTACATTGGAGATGGCACAAATGTGGCGCCCTGGACTAGCCAGATAGCCACAGACAAAACACACACACACCCCCACCCCCGGACAGTTACATTAGTCAGACACAAAACCCTTGTTGCCTCCCTCCAGGGTCTGATGTCCACACCAGTCGGTTGACCCTGCCCACCGAGGAGTTCACAGGCCTGGAGGCAGGAAAAGCAGTGAGTTGGAGTTAGAGTTTGGAGGAGGTCAGTTCAGGAGGTGAAAGTGAGAGGTCACGTACTGCGAGTATCTGGGTCGGAGCCCAGGCACTGACAGCAAGGTTGGCAGATGGTGGTGGCTGTCTGCAGGAGTTGGTGGAACTCCGCGGAGCCGTAAGGACCGGGGCTGGGCGGTGGTCCACCGGTACCGGACCGGGGAACGGAGTGAAGCTAAGCACACCCAGGCAGGGCCATCGGACCCCGACCAGGCTTGGAGCCGCCGACAATAGTCAAATCCAAATGTGACAGAAACCCCCGGGGTTCCCTAACAACCAAGTCCCGATTGAAGGCAACCGCTCACACCGTGAGGACATACAGCCACCGCCACCGGTTAGAAGTCCAAGGGCCAGCGCCTGCGGGCAAAACAGGGTCCTCCGGTATCTATACACCAGGGAGCGTACTACCGTTGGGGAGCCATTGGAGTCAACACAGTACACAAAAGGTGCAGGGAGAGACAGCCACCATCACCTGTCCGGGGAGAGACACAGCAGCCGGCTGCGGGACCCGTCCATCCAGCCGTTTGGTTTACCGGAGACTTTGTGCATCTCTTGCTGAGTGAGTACACCCGTGCCACCCGGCACCGCGCCGCGCTGTCCCTGCAACCCTGCATCTCACCGACCCTGCCTCCCTGTCACACCACCGGGCCCCGGGACCACCAACCCCTACTCACGAAGGAGGAAAACAACATCCCAGCTGCTCCCTACCATCGCTCCCGGGATCCCCGTCACCAGCAGCGGTGGTGCCCATCTTCACCACAACCCGTGGGTGGCGTCACGGACTAAATCCCCAAACAAACCACCCCCTTTTCACTCATGGGCGAGGAGCACCGCTTGAGTCCCTGGATCCGGTCCACCGCTCGAGCCACCGAGCAGCAGTCGCAGCGTCGGACCCGAGCGTTAGCGAGCGCAGCGCCCCGCCGCCAGCGACAATTTGGTGCCATGAACAGGATAGAACCGTTCTACTTACCAGTAGAAGTGCGCCTTGCAGTCTCCGCCGGCGGCGTCCGGCCGAAAAATTGAAAGCGCCGCCATCTTTGGCGCGAAAATCTCCCGCTCGAGCGTCTTCCCCGAGCAGGGAAGGCGCGAAAAGCGAAGCTCTACCCCCAAGAAGCGGAAGTGCTAAAGAGAACCAAGGGGGGACAGGAAAAAGATGTCTGCGCCCGACGGAGCCGTTGGAGGAGTGGCGGTCGCAGCCGCAGCAGCGCCCGTAGATGGAAATGGGATAGCTCATGCTCCGGCCGCAAGAGTGGGGGAGGCCGCGGGCCCAGCGGTTGCCCAGGTGATGCCGTTCTCCCTGCGAGACCAATGACTTACGGTATGGGCCTCCTATTTGTTACAGGTGCAGCAAGCCTGGCCACTACTCTGGGCGGTGCCCGTTAAATGAGCAACCCCTGGGGCCAAGGGCCAATCCTCAGGAGTAGACACCAACGGCCCCCGATTGGCGAGACCAGTACGTCGGAGCTCGCCCCATCATCCCTCTGGCAGAGTGGACGGCATCCCGCTCATGGCCCTCTTGGACACAGGATCACAGGTAACCACTATACCATATACACTGTCCCAGCAGTATTGGAGTACTGATGAACTTGCCCCCTCTGATGATAGCCTTACCCTTGTCGCAGCTAATGGACTCCCTCTAACCCAAGTGGGATACAAACAAGTGACCCTGACCGTGGGACGTGCGGAGTTAAAGGACCAAGGGATGATTGTGGTGATGAATGAACCCAGTGACCATAACCCAAAAGTAATCCTAGGGACCAATGTGATGGAGCATTGTATGAGTGAGGTGCTGAGTCTGTTGCAGCAGTTGGCCGCCACAGCAGGAGGAGGCAGACAGAGGGCTATGCAGCGTGAGATCCGGGACCTTCTGTATCGGCAGCAAGGGAACTCAACTGGTGGAGAGATTGGTGGAGTAAGGGTGATGGATGTGGCCCCCTTGGTAGTGCCACCCCGAAGTGAGATGATGATTTGGTGCAGGGCAGCAGTTGGCCCCCAGGGGCGCGACTACCCGGCGATGGTGGAACCCACGCCTTCTGAACACTGGCCCACAGTGATGGCAGCCAGAGTGGAGGTTGACGTTAAAAAGGGGAGAGTGCCTGTAAGAGTGCTGACTTGTGGAGAGGAGGAAGTCAGGCTCCCCCTGTTACGCTACCCTTGCCAAGTTGCTCACCCTAGACCCTCACACCATTCACGAAGCCGTCCCTCCTACCTCAACCTCCCCTGCCAGTAACCATCCACCCCCTGAACAGTCAGAGGAGTGGTGCCAGGAACTACACATAGGCACTGACGCCACACCCACGCATCATAAAGAGGGGGTATACAGGGTGGTACAAGAGTATGAACAGGTTTTCAGCAAACACCCGTTAGATTTCGGGAGGATTAAGGGGGTTCAACACCATATCCCTACAGGCCTACATCCACCCATCAAAGAGGAGCTATAGGCCCATTCCGCCAGCACACTATCAATGCGTCAAAGACATGTTGAGGAACATGAAGGAGGCAGGGGTCATTCGGGATAGTTGTAGTCCCTGGGCAGCCCTACTGGTGCTGGTAAAGAAGAAGGACGGCACCATGAGAATGTGTGTGGATTACCGGAAGATCAACCAGATCACACATAAAGATGCCTATCCTCTCCCCTGTATCGAAGAGTCGCTAGCTGCGCTGAGAACTGCTAACTTCTTCTCTACCCTTGACCTTACTAGCGGGTACTGGCAGGTAGCGGTCGCACCAGAGGACTGTGAGAAGACTGCATTCGCCACTCCCATGGGACTCTGCGAGTTCAACAGCATGTCGTTCGGGCTGTGCAATGCCCCTGGAATCTTCCAACGGCTCATGGAGTGTTGCCTGGGACATCTCAATTTCGAAACGGTCCTACTGTACCTGGACGATGTGATCGTGTATTCCCAGACGTACGAGGCCCACCTGGAACATCTGGCTGAAGTGTTCGCGTCCCTAGCCAAATATGGGATGAAACTGAAGCCCTCTAAGTGCCACCTACTGAAACCCAGGGTGCAGTACCTCGGACATGTGGTGGGCGCGGAAGGCGTCGCCCCAGACCCCAAAAAGATCACTGCCATTCAGGACTGGCCGAGGCCGACCATGGTGAGAGAGGTGAGACAGTTCCTGGGCCTGGTGGGCCGTTTCATTAAGGGATACACGAAGATGGCTGCACCTATGCAAGACCTCCTCGTGGGACAGGCCAAGGGCGGCAGAGCCCCAGGACCCTCGTTGGTGTGGGAAGAGAAGCATGAAGAATCCTTCCACCAGCTGAAGACGGCCTTGACCGGGGAAGAAATCCTGGTGTACCCCGACTACAGCCTCCCATTCATCCTCTACACCGATGCCAGTAATGTAGACTTGGGAGCAGTCCTGTCCCAGGTCCAGAACGGAAGGGAAAAAGTGATCGCCTACGCCAGCAGAAACCTCCGGCCCACAGAAAGGAACCCTGAGAATTACAGCTCCTTCAAGCTTGAGTTCCTAGCGCTGGTGTGGGCCATTACCGAGCGGTTCCGCCATTACCTCGCAGCAGCAAAGTTCACCGCCTATACGGACAATAATCCGTTCTGGACACGGCCAAGCTGGGCGCGTTGGAGCAGCGGTGGGTGGCCAGGCTGTCTAAGGCTACTTTCACACATCTGGTTTGAGCCGTGCGGCTCAATCCGGCTGTGAAACCTATGCAACGGATGCGGCGAAAACACCGCATCCTTTGCATAAGTTTTTACATGCGGTCGGTCCGTTTTTTTCTGGTTGCGGCACGCTACTGAGCATGCGCAGTGGAAAAAACGCATACGGCGGCCGGATGCGTTTTTTTCCGCATCGCGCCGCATCCGGCATCCATAGGCATGCATTGAAAATGCGCCGCAGCGGCCGGATGCGGCGCGATGCGGTTTTTTTTGCCGGAGAAAAAACACGGCAGGGAACGTTCTATCCGGCCGCCGCATCGGCTAAATCTGCCGCATGCGGCAAAAACCGGACCGAACACAAGCCCCTGCGGCACAATACGGCACTAATGTAAGTCTATGCAAAAAAAACGCAACCGGCGTTACAAAAGCCGGTTGCAGTTTTTCTGCAGAACGCCGTATTGTGCCGCAGAGCAAAATCCGGATGTGTGAAAGTAGCCTAACTATGACTTCACTATCAAGTACCGAGCCGGCCGCAAGAACACCAACGCGGACGCACTATCCCGGATGCCCCACCTGCCCGATGCGGGATCAGAAGACGATGACCTCGAAGAAATCAAGTTGCCCGCGTTCCACCGGCCACCGGTCAAGAAGTTGCATGTCACGCAGCAATAGGTGAGCTTGGACCCGCTACCCAGTCAGGGATGGCGAGAAGCCCAGGACCAAGCGCCTGCCGTCCAATTGGTCAAGACCATGATTGAACAAGGCTCTGCTGGAATGGACCCTGCCGCTCCGCCCGAGGCCCAACGGCTGTGGAAGGAATGAGCCCGGCTGCACCTGTCCCAGGGGAAGCTGTATCGGGAACTGATCAACCCCAAGACTCATGAGAAGGTTCGCCAGCTGGTGGTTCCTCAGGCTAATGTGCCCGCAGTTCCACAAGCTTACCATGACGGTACCAGGCACTTTGGGTGGAAGAAGCTGGAGATGCTGTTGAGAGAGCGGTTCTATTGGAGTGGGATGCAGGAGTCTGTAGAGGCTTGGTGCCGAGAGTGTGTTCCCTGTGCACTGAGAAGAAGGGACGAAGCCAGCCAGAAGCCCCCTCTATGACCAATCATTACCCATCAACCGCTGGAGTTGGTCGCTCTGGACCACGTCAAGCTCACCCCTAGCCGAAGTGGGTACACCTACGCCCTGACCATCGTAGACCACTATTCGAGATTTATGGTGATTGTCCCAGTCAAAGATCTGACCGGCCGTACCGCGGCTAGAGCATTCCAGGCCTACTTTTGCCGACCGCACGGATACCCGGAGAGGGTACTTACGGACCAGGGATCAGCCTTTGAAGCAAAGGTGTTTCAAGAATTCTGCCAATTGTATGGTTGTAAGAAGATCAGGACCACCCCATACCATGCCCAGACTAATGGGATGTGTGAGAAGATGAACCACCTGGTCCTGGATCTCCTCGGGTGGATCCGGCCCACCGCTCGAGCCACCGAGCAGCAGCCGCAGCGCCGGACCCGAGCGTTAGCGAGCGCAGCGCCCCGCCGCCCGCGACACAAACTGGATACCATGTGTGTTTTGCAGTTTGTCAGTGGTATACGGCAGGGTTCCCCAACTCCAGTCCTCAAGGCCCACCAACAGTGCATGTTTTCAGGATTTCCTTAGCATTGCAGTGCTGTTAGAACCAGCACCTGGGCAGGTAATTACATTAACACCTGTGCAATACTAAGGAAATCCCAAAAACCTGCACTGTTGGTGGGCCTTGAGGACTGGAGTTGGGGACCTCTGGTATACGGCACAAGAGTCTGAAACCAGTGATTGTCTGCAGCGGTCACATGAGGCACCTGGGCTGTGATATCTGCAGCCACTGTAAACAGAATCATCAGGGAATGGAACACTAGAGCGGTCAGGTGCAAGAAAGATGAGGATTATAGTTTATTAAAGGGATTGTCCAGACAAAAGGTCATTACCTGGAGGCCAGATTCTGTAAAAATAACAAAATAAATTGTACTCACCTGCTGTTCCCCTTCTGGATCCAGTGCAAGCTGTCCTGTGCTTTGTGCCAGCATTAATTATGTCACCGTTCTATGGGACACAGGATCGCTGCAGCTTGTGATACGAGCAGTTTAAAGCGGGCTTTACACGCTGCGACATCGCTAGCATTTGCTGGCGATGTCGAGCGCGATAGCACCCGCCCCCATCGTACGGCCGATATGTGTTGATCGCTACCGTAGCGAACATTATCGCTACGGCAGCGTCACATGAACATACCTGCTCTGCGACGTCGCTCTGGCCGGCGAACCGCCTCCTTTCTAAGGGGTCGGTTAATGCGGCGTCACAGCGACGTCACACAGCAGGCATCCAATAGAAGCGGAGGGGCGGAGATGAGCGGGACGTAACAACCCGCCCACCTCCTTCCTTCCGCATTGCCGGTGGAGGCAGGTAAGGAGATGTTCGTCGTTCCTGCGGTGTCACACACAGCGATGTGTGGTGCCGCAGGAATGAGGAAAAACATCGCTAATAAGCAGAAAACGATTTTTTGTTTTAGGACGACCTCTCTGCGGTGCAGTAGTCCTGTGCCTGGTAGAGCGGGGACAGAATTAATGCTGCACAGACCACAGCACAGCCGATGCAGGATCCAGGAGGTGACAGCAGGGGTGAATAATTTATTTTGTTAGTTTTACAAAATGTGACCGCCATTAGATCTTTTTGCCAGATAGTTTCTTTACAGTGCATGTATTATTTCACACAACTCCTTTAAAGGGAACCTGACAGCTGATACCCAAGAGCCGTGGGCAGTGTATGCCAGGGAGTGGCTGTATGATCACAGCCAGGCATGTGTGATCCTGACAGCTGATACCCATGAGCCGTGGTCAGCCTGTACCAGGCAGTGGCTGTATGATCATAGCCAGGTGTGTATGACCCTAAAACGCTGCAGAGATTCAGAGAAAAACATTAATAGTTGTCAGGGACTGAGCCACATGACATACTAGTCGGACAGATGTGATATCTGATACAGGCTGCTCGATCAATGGGTGACATGTATCCGCTGTCAGGTTCCTTGTAAGCAGCGCTCTATACCACAGGAGGGTACAGACGAGAAACAGAGGAAATACAACAAAAAACAGCTGCACCATAAACGACATTAAAGAAGGTCTCACTAATTTGTTTACTGATGTAATATGTGTATATGCATGTAGTGTCATAATATACTCACCTACCGCCACTCTCTCGGGTGACCAGCGCTGTTCTGCTCCTTTTCTCAGTGATGTCAACGCTCTCCAGTATCTCCATTGTCCAGCGCTGTTCTGCTCCTCTTCTCAGTGACGTTCCCGCCCTCCAGTATCTGCAGGTTACACTGCTCTGCAGGACCTGAAATATAATGTAAGTCTCTATAGGCTTTAATTGTAAAAGACTTCTGGCTCAGAGTGTAGTGTGACCCGAGATACCGGAGAGTGGTGACTGCACTCAGTAAAGTAAAAGAGCGGCATTAGGTGAGTATATAAATACTCTCACACTACATTACATGCACAGACACACTCCATCAATAAAAAAGTGAGTAGGAGACTTCTATATATGAATGTATTCACCTATATGGTCACATGCGACTTCACCACATCCGGCCTTTCTCACAGTTGCAATGGAGCTGAAATAATACGAGCATATAGGTGAATACAAGGATGTATACAGATAAATACACGTACAACATATACACATGTGCGCAAAAATACATAGACATGACACATATGCAAACATATTAGAAAGATAGATGAATGGATAGATAGATAATAGATAGAGGGATAGACAGATAGACAGAAAGATGGACAGATAGATAGATAATAAATAGATAGATAGGTAGATAATAGATAATGAAGGAGAAAATCAAAAATTTCCAAAACCCACTGGACACACCAATTACATTACAGGAAGTTGCAGAGAAAATCACTTCCATAAAGTGTAAAAAATCTAGTGGTCTGGATGGAATCCCCCCAGAGATGCTGAAGTACAGCCCACCAGAAATTCAAGCTGCAATGGTTAAACTGTTCAACATTGTGCTGAGTGCTGGTTACTTCCCTCGTACCTGGAACCAAGGACTCATTACACCGATCCACAAGAAGAGTGGGGACAGGTATGACCCTGCCAACTACAGAGGCATATGTGTCAGCAGCAACTTGGGAAAACTGTTCAACAGCATCCTAAACAAAAGGATCCTCAGTTTCCTTACCGAGCACAATGTCCTGAGCAAAAGCCAAGCAGGATTCGTGCCAAACCACCGCACCACGGACCACATCTACACCCTGCACAGTCTCATTCACATCCACAATACAAAGCATGGGAAGATATACACCTGCTTTGTAGACTTTAAAAAGGCCTTTGACTCAGTGTGGCACTCGGGCTTGTTCTTGAAATTGTTGGAGAGCAGAATAGGAGGAAAGACCTACGATGTTATCAAAAGCTCCTACACCGAGAACCTCTGCAGTGTGAGTGTGAACGGTAGAAGAACGGCCTATTTCCAGCAGAGCCGAGGAGTCAGACAGGGCTGCAGCCTAAGGGGCACTTTGCACACTATTACATCGCAAGCCGATGCTGCGATGCCAAGCGCGATAGTCCCCGCCCCCGTCGCAGCTGCAATATCATGGTGATAGCTGGCGTAGCGAACATTATCGCTACGCCAGCTTCACATGCACTCACCTGCCCTGCGACGTCGCTCTGGCCGGCGACCCGCCTCCTTATTAAGGGGGCGGGTCAAGCGGCGTCATAGCGATGTCACACGGCAGGCGACCAATAGAAGCGGAGGGGCGGAGATGAGCTGGACGTAAACATCCCGCCCTCCTCCTTCCTTCCGCATTGCGGCCGGGACGCAGGTAGGAGATGTTCCTCGCTCCTGCGGCTTCATACACAGCGATGTGTGCTGCCGGAGGAACAAGGAACAACATCGTAACATCGGTCATTTCCATGAATTGGAGGCTACACCGATGATACGATTACGACGCTTTTGCGCTCGTTAATCGTATCAAAAATGCTTTACACACTACGATATCGTCTGCGACGCCGGATGTGCGTCACTTTCAATTTGACCCCACCGACATCGCACCTGCGATGTCGTAGTGTGCAAAGTGCCCCTAAGTCCAACGCTCTTCAATATCTACATCAATGAGTTGGCTACTGCTCTGGAATCTTCACCTGTTCCAGGTCTCACACTCCATGATGCCCAGGTGAAATTCTTGCTCTATGCAGATGACTTACTACTGCTGTCACCAACCGAGAAAGGCCTCCAAGACAACCTACAAATCTTGGAGAAATTCAGCTCCACATGGGCACTACCGATCAATCTAAAGAAAACCAAAATCATGGTGTTCCAGAAGAGAAAAAGAAGATTTGACCAGCATCCTCCATTTGTCCTAAACAACTGCACTCTTACAGGAACAGACAAATACACCTACTTGGGCCTGGAAATTCACCAGTCAGGGAGCTTCAAACAAGCCATAGAGACCCTGAAAAACAAAGCCTCCAAGACCTTCTATGCCATCCGAAGGAAACTCTATCATCTGAAGCCTCCAGTGAGGCTCTGGCTAAAAATCTTCGATTCCATGATCGCCCCAATCCTCCTGTACAAAACAAGAAGAAAAAAAAAAGTACCGCACATAAATGGGGAGCACAACAACAGTGAATGATAAAAGGCAACCTTTATTTGTAGCAAAAGTTAAAAACACTAAAATACAAAAAACACACCTAATAGCACTGCATGCACCCACCGCCCAGCCCCACAACAATATTGTAAGTCTTACAAATCATATACACAAGGATTAATGACATGTGGCAGAAGTTGGAATGACAATAAACAGAATATATACAGCCATAACGATATCAGGAGGGAGAATGACAATAAACCTACACCCTAATAAAGCCACTAGACAGAAGGAGGCCCAGCAATACCAGGGCATAATCAGAGATATGGAAATACAAATACTGACTATAGTCAGATGACCTGATATAGCGATATGCCTACACTCATATACAGGCCATGAATCCCTCTGAAGGAGAAGATAATTAGAGGATATGAGAGCGGGGACAGGGGGAGGTGGGCATGGGATCCCGTGAGCAAGGCCCACGCGTATCGCCGCAAGAAACTGCTCCCTCAGGGTAGGTGTGCACAAAGCTACAAAAAAGGGGAAATTTAAATGTATGCCATTATGAAGATAATGTAAATCACCTGTTAGGTGTGACAGTCATTGGTCCGGACCGGTCCATCATGGAGGGATGTATATGAGGCAGCATGGTATGGTATATGCGGTGCGTGCCGCCATCTTGGAAAGTCCGCGCATGCGCGGGAAGTCCATGATAGTAGCGCGAGATACACCAAGAACAGCGCGCGCGCAGAGCTGCTATAGTAAGATGGGAAATAAGTGCTGTGCGCATGCGTCTGTGGAGCAGCAATCGTGTGTAGTACATACACATAAGAACACGTAACAAGGGGACAATTATCACAGAAGGAAGAGAGAAACGACCATATGTATATATAGAAGTTTAAGATATAGGGCATGATTGGCAGAAAATTCCTCCAGACGAATTGGAGCAAGGGGAAGGAAGAAAGAGAAAAGGAAGGGGAGAAAAAGAAGGGGGAAAAAGGGAGGGGGGAAGGAAAAGGAAGGGTAGAGGGAAGGAGGGAGGGGAAGGAAAGAGGGAAAGGAGAGAATGGGAGGAATAGATTACAGTAGGATTTGTACTCAGATAATTCAGCAAAAACAAATCATTAACATACACAACAAAGAATAATACAGTTCCATGTGGTTGTAGTGTTAGATCCATGTATGGATAATAACACAATTGCCCAACAATAATATGCCAGTCACAGATATACAACAATTGCACACATAATATATAGTGCATATATAGAGACTATCTTGGCGTTTATCGTTGATGCTAGTCCATAGGTTTGGGGATTATTAAAAGATATTTGTCTTCAGAGCGGATTAATCCACCCTCTTTTCAATCCAAGGAGACACTGAACAATTTCACATGTATGTATACATCTATATACGTATACTCTTGGTATGTACATCAAGAATGATTAGATATGGAAATATGATGCTAGACAAGTGACCATACGAAGAAGAGGAAAAAGGATGGTTCATAGTCTAGGAACAAAAACAAAAAGAGAGAACACCAACCTTATTAGCCCAAAAATCCGGTGAACAATAATTCCTCGTTTAAGCCCCCAGGGGCAACAGTATCTAATATAAAAATCCACTTTGCCTCATTCTGTAGAAGCCATTTATGGCAAGAGCCACCTCTACCACCACCTACATATTTCTCTAGACTCAAAATGTGAATACCTGAACAAGATTCCTGGTGGTGTCCCAGAAAATGCGCTGCAACGGGGGTGATGGGATTACCCTTTTTCTGGTCAGCGGCTGCCAGATTGATGGTAGAGAGATGTTTCTGTGCTCTTTTCAAGAGCTCTTGAGAAGTTTGGCCCACATAAACCTTATCGCAGGGGCAAATCAAGGCATAAATTACATTTCTTGTCTTGCAATTTATGTAGGCCTTCAAAACATGCACAGATGAGTCCTGTGGATTACAAAAGCTTTTAGAAACAGGGCGCATGTATCTGCAAACACTGCAGTCCCCACAGGGAAAAGAACCCCTGAGGGAAATGCCCCGATTCAGTTTGCCAACCACTCCCAAGAAATGGCTATTGACCAGAGTATCCTTCAAATTTGGAGCCCTTCTTGCTGTTAATAGTGGATACGGGCTGACCACTTGGGATGTCTGGGTATCCGTCAACAGAAAATCCCAATGGTTCTGTAGAATGCCTCTAATCTTACCCCATTGGTCGGAAAGGGAGAAAAAGAAATAAAAAAAAATATTTTTGTATGCTAGCCAGATACAGCAGGCAGCTACGGGCTGCCTCCAACCCCCAGCTGCCTATTTGTACCCGGCTGGGAACCAAAAATATAGGGAAGCCCTTTTTTTATTAAATATTTCATGAATTTCATGAAATAATTCAAAAACAAATGACGTGGGCTTTGCCATATTTTTGTATGCTAGCCAGGTACAGCAGGCAGCTACGGGCTACCCCCAACCCCCAGCTGCCTATTTGTACCCGGCTGGGAACAAAAAATATAGGGAAGCCCGTTTTTTTTAATTATTTCACTTATTTCATGAAATAATTATAAAACAAATGACGTGGGCTTCGCCATATTTTTGTGTCCAGCCAGGTACAACTAGGCAGCTGGGGATTGGAATCCACAGTACAGGTTAGCCCGAGGTTTCTGGGTGCCTCTGCTGCGAATTGCAATCCACAGCCGCCCCAGAAAATGGCGCATTCATAGAAGCGCCATCATCTGGCGCTGTATCCAACTCTTCAAGCTGCCCTGGTGACGGGTGGCTTGCTGGGTAATAATGGGGTTAGGGCTAGCTGTATATTATCAACTGGCCCTAAGCCCGAAATTCATGGTGGCACGCCAATGTTAGACATGGCCACCATGAATTTCTAGTACCGATAAAAAGAACCACAACACACAGAAGAATATTTTTATTATAAATAAAACACAACACAATTAGTGACTCCATCTTTATTGAAATAAATAACCCCCCTCCGCAGTAATCCTGGGTCAAGGGTCCCGCGCCGTCCAATCCGGATCCAATATCAAAGCGATCAGATGATGTGTCGGGTTCAAGGGCCTGAATCGACATGACACAGCAGCTGATTGTATAAACGGCTTTTATACAATCAGCTGATGCATCAGTGCAAAAAAAAACTACACACTTCAGTGCAAATTCCTGTCCGACAGCATCATCTGATAGTTTAGCCGGCCGGGCGGTAAAAAGCCGGCCTCACCGCTCCACTTATAGTGTCAGCTGATTCCGTCAGGTGACCGCATCAGCTGATCATCGCCAGGTCTGAGAAAGAGAGATAGAGAAAGAAGATAGAGAGAGAAAGAAAAAGAAGAGAGAGAAAGAAGCAAAAGAGGAAAAAGAAGAGAAAGAGAGAAGAAAGAGAGAGAGAGAAAGAAGAGAGAGAAGAAAAAGAGGAGAAAGAAGAGAAAGTAGTGAAAGAAGAGAAAGAAAGGAGAGAGGGAAAGGAGAGAAAGAAAGGAGAGAGAGAAGGAGAGAGAAAGGAGAGAAAGAAAGGAGAGAGAGATAGGAGAGAGAGAAAGGAGAGAGAGAGAGAAAGAAAGGAGAGAGAAAGGAGAGAGGAAAAAAAAAATAACAGAGAGAAAGAAGAGAAAGAGAGAAGGAAGAGAGAGATAGAGAAAAAGAGAGAAAGAAGAGAGAGAAGAGAAAGAGGAGAAAGAAGAGAAAGAAGAGAAAGTAGAGAAAGGAGAGAAAGAAAGGAGAGAGAGAGAGAGAAAGGAGAGAGATAGAGAGAGAGCTCACAGCTGATGTCTGGCTCCTCCCCTCAGTGCATAATTAAATTATATTTATAAATATATTATAAATATAATTTAAAAAAAAAAAATTCTTTACCGGGACTAGAATTCCCAACGTTATGCTGCTTAGGCAGCCACTTTATCGACTAGTCTATTGCTTCTTATCCTAAGAGAGCAGAGCTGACCTTGTCGTGTGGATTACTTCGGACCTGTAGGGGTATTGGAGGATTTTAATAAAATGGTGCAACTGTGTTTTTTTGTCTTTTATTCCAAATAAAGGATTTTTCACGGTGTGTGTTTATTTACTTTCACTTTATAAATAGATAATAATTATAATTTGAAATTATAAATAAATAAAAAAAAAAATTCTTTACCAGGACTAGAACTCCCAACATCATGCTTCTTAGTTGGGCACTTTAACCACTAGTCTATTGCTTCTTACAAAAGGTATAGACAGATTTTCTAATCTTGAAGCCTGCTGTGCTGACTGAAGTCTCTGTTAACTGCACTTCACTTCATTGTTACGGAGCCACTACATCCCGAGAGAGCAGAGCTGACCTTGTCGTGTGGATTACTTCGGACCTGGATGGGTATTTTTGGGATTAATAAAGGAGTGAACCAGGGTTGTTTTTTTGTCTTTTATTCCAAATAAAGGCTTTTTCGCGGTGTGTGTTTCTTTACTTTCACTTACAGTTTAATCATGGAAGGTATCTCGGGGAGACGCCTGTCATGATTAAACTCATTATTACCCCAATTGCCACCGCACCAGGGCAATTCGGGATGAGCTGGGTAGAGTCCCGCAGGACTGTCGCACCTAATGGATGTGGCAATTCTGGGCTGCTGCAGGGTGATATTGTTAGGGTGGTGGGCTCCCCATACCGTGGCGCTCTCCATCCTGACAATACCAGCCTCCAGCCATGCGGCTTTATCCTGGCTGGTATCAAATATGGGGGAAACCGCATTTTTTAAAATTTATTTATTTTAATGCACGATATAGACCTGCCCACCGGCGGCTGTGATTGGTTGCAGTGAGACAGCTGTCACTCAGCTTGGGGACGTGTCTGACTGCAACCAATCATAAGCGCCGGTGGGCAGGGAAGGCACGGAATAACTAATTGACTAATAAAGCGGCAGCCATTTTCTAAAGAGGAAAAGAAGCCGCAGATTTGTGACAGCCGTGATCGGTGAGTAGGAAAGGGAGAGGGATTGTGCTGGGGACGCAGGACACATGCAGATAGCAACATGTGCACATAGCCTTACTGTGAAAAGCCACATTTATAGTGATAGAACCGTTCTCGAACGTAATTCGAGCTGCCAAACTTTTAGCAAAAAGCTTGAGTTCTAGTTCTATCTAGAATACCCCCCAAAATCACTTGAACTGCAAACTGGGGAACCGTGAACCACGAACCGCGCTCAACTCTACTAGACACAGGGTTTCCCTTTTGTCATTTGCTTGGTACTTCTCCATACCTGGTGTGACAGACTCAAGCAGTGGAACAGAAATTGGTAGTCTGGAGGAAGAAGGTGTGAGATGTAAGTGTAGCTGTCCTTATTTCAATGGCTGCTGAGTGAGTTCAAGTAGACTGTAAAATATATACACAAGCTGGCTCGCCAGAAGCTCCATCAGACTCCTGTTGTCAACGTTTGTTACTGGAGGGGAAGTCACGGCTGCAGCATTTCACTAACAAAACTAGTGTTTAAGAAAGGGCACAAAGCTGTGTGTAATATTCTACTGTTTACATGCAGGAATCTCAGCTCTGCTGTGCCTTTAAATGTATTCAAAACTTTGTTGTCAGAACTTATAAAATATATTTTTGTACTGTGTTAGCCAGTAGAGATAAAAAAAGTTTGTTTAAAAGAACTGAGAGTCCTCAGAAGTTGATACCTTTAAATGACTAACTGAAAAGATGGTAATAATAGCAAGGTTTCGAGACTACTCAGGTCTCTTCATCAAGCATGGTATAACACAAAATCTGAAGAGTCTCATATTTATACACAACAGGACATAGAATAGTGCAGTAAAAGGAAAAAAAAACAAGTTATGTGAAGCAGAACTATCACTATGGCAAGGGGGCAAACGGTTGTGGCCATAAATATTGTTGTAGTTCATACATAAGCAGTGTGAAAGTTTTATTGTCCTCTGATTGGGGTGTCTGGTCCAGGCTGTGATGCCCCCAAATACTGAATATGTGTGCTTTTTTTTCTTTATTTTTTTTTCCATAAATACACATATATAAATATTTTAAATGTTTTTTATTCTTTATTTTGTTGTTTGCTTTTTTTATATTTTAACATTTTTGATTTAACTTTTTTACATACTCCCTCTATAAGACACCACCCCTGGCTGTGACAGCTGGAGCTCAGCTATCAATTAAGCTCAAGGCAGAAACTATGTGGGCACAGCTTCTGTATCGTGAGATCACCATGACATGCCAGTATGTCTATTTGTGTACCTGCAAGATATGACATACTGTACATCATATGTCAGGAAAGTTCAATATCGGGGCCGACAGATCTCCTGTGCAACTGGTTTAGCCAATCTGATTGGCACTTGTTTCCCTATCATGGTTTATTGCATGATAGAGCACTAGCAGGAAGTTGACATGACATCACTGGATCCCCGAGGTCATGGATCCCGGGGGTCAGGCGATGGGGAAGAGCGGACCGCAATAGCGCCACTCACAGGCACTATTGGCAACACAAGGTATTTGAGAGAAACCTTGTTTCTCAATGTAATATTGTTGTAGCCAATAATAAAAATGGGTGAACCACCCCTTTAATTACATTTCATAAAGCGTGTTCAATACCTTTACCCTGTGTTATTTCTCATTATTACACATAACTTATCATATGAACAGCTATGTTTTGATTTATTTGCCTGTGTTGATTGGATGGGTTGTTAACAGAAACTGGTGAGAAATTATATAATTATATATTTATATGCCAGGGAAGCATGGTGGCTCAGTGGTTAGAACTGCAGTCTTGCAGCACTGGGGTCCTGTCTTTGCGTGGGTTTCCTCCAGGTACTCCGGTTTCCCTCCACACTCCAAAGACATACAGATAGGGGCTCTAGATTGTGAGTCCCAATGGGGACAGTGTTGCCAATGTATTTAAAGCGCCTTGTAATTAATAGCGCTATATAAATGAATAAATATTATATTATTATTATATTATATATGGCTAATTTTTACATGCATATGTAATGTGTTAATCCTTAATGTGTGGGTCATCAATATATGATTGGTGGTGGTGTGGCACCCGTCGCCCCTGCTGATTTGGTATTCCCGTTGGTAGCAGCGGCTGGATGTACCCAGTTGCGGAGCTGTACAGCATAGCTCTGTCAACTCCATATTGGCCAGGGCCGTGTATTACACTTCTGTGGCTGGCATTGAGAACAGCTGGTTGGCGGTAGTGACGTGTTTGACACCACCAACAATCAGATATTGATGACCTATCCTAAGGATAGGCCGTTAATATAAAAGTTGCAAACAATGTGTCCATTCCACTGTTTATACAGGTATGAGTACATGTATATGTATGTTATTATGGGTATTTTATACATATGTGTACATGCAGGAGAGGCCAATAGATATTTCCTGCACAGGAGCCCTTTGTTGTTTGTGTCTGCCCCTGGTTAATACTGTTTGGCCCAGTGCGCACTAAAAAATGGAATTTTCTTAAGAAAATTCCGCACCCTCTGAGAACCGCATGCGGTTTGCCGCGGTTTTGCCGCGGTTTTTCCACGGGTTGGTATCTGTGTTTTTATGCCTTCAATGCAATAAAGCAGTTAAAAAAATGGTCTGCACTCCGACAAAAAAGATATTCATGCTATCATCCACTCAACTTCCATATTCCAGGCACTCTTCTTGAAGCGACTCTTGACTAAGACCCAGGTGGGGTCGAAACGTTGGGAAAGACTTCATAGTCGCCACAATAAATAATTTTTCTGATTGATAGAGGGTTAAATAGATAATGGATAGATAGATAGATAATGGATAGATATATATGTACCGCCCCGCGGGCTCGGCTGCGACCGCCGAGCCGCTCGGATCCGTGCTCATACGGTGGGTGCTGGCTCGAGCTCCTCACGGACCCAGGGGTCACGTCGCTCTGCAAGGGGGTTGGCGCTACACGCAGGGACTTCGGTGGGGGAAGTTCCACGGCCGGGGCTGCGGTGGCTTGGTGGCGGGGTGTAAGTTTGTGACGCCACACATGGGTTATGGTGAATAGATGGACACCACCGCTGCCGTTAAATAGGCCTCCCGGGGATGGTGTTGCGCAGCTTGGTGTTAACCCCTCTGTGGGTAGGGGAGTGATGGTCCCGGGGGCCTGAGAGAGGCGCTGAGACGGGGGGAGCGGGTGCGGGCGTATGCTGGTGAGGTGCAGCGCGGTGCGCGGCCCGAAGGCACTGGTGTACTCACTATGACACAATACATGGGAGTCTTTGGTAAATCAAACGGGATGATGAACGGGGCCCGCAGCCGGCTGCAGCATCTCCCTTATCAGGTTGGTTGTTTCCGCCTTTCTCCTGCACCTCTTTGTATAAATGTTTGAATCCTATGCCTAAGCAACGGTAGTCCGCTCCCCGGCTTGCTGGTTGTCAGAAGAGGCCTGTTTGCCCGCAGACGCTGGCTCTTTGGGTCTCTATGCCTTGGCGGTGGCTTTACCCTGTATGGTTAAGCTGTTGTCTTCTAACGGGTCTTGTGTGGGATAGGTCCTTAAGTCCAGTCCTTAATCAGTTGATTTGACTCGGCCTGGTCGGTTCGGGGCTTCGCACTGGGTCTGAGTACCCCTCCTGGTGCTCCGGCTTCCAATTGATTCCCGGTTTAGTACCGGCGGGCCACCGCCCGACCCCGGTCCCTACGGTTCCACCGGCTGTAATCCCAGCTCCTGCAGGCGGCCACCACCGTCTGCCTCCTTGCCAGAGGTGACTGGGCTCTGACCCAGCTACCTGAGTAGACTATTGGCAGGCCTGGTCACAGGTCTGCCCTTGAACTCAACCTCTCTCCTTCCCTGTCAAGACTACTCTCTCTCACTGCTCTAGAACTTCTGTGTCTTTTCCCGCCTCCAGGCCTGTGCATTCCTTGGTGGGCGGAGCAAACCGCCTGGCTCCGCCCCCTAGTGTGGATATTAAACCTGGAGGGTGGTGACAAGGTTTTTTAACTTTGGCTGCTGTCACCTTTTTAGGGAGGGGGTGTGTGTGCATTGGGCTACCTGGGACGACCTGACTAGTCCAGGGCGTCACATATTGATAGATAGATAGATAGATATGTGACGTCCTGGCAAAACCAGGTAGTCACACATTAGGCCCCCGCATAACACCTTTCCTCACAGGGTTACATACAGGCGACCTGAAACCCTAGTCACCCCCCTCAGGGCAAGACAGGCACACCAGTGGGCGGGACCAGGCGGTTAGGGAATGCAAACCTAGGGGTCTAGACAGCCCGGGGCGGGAAAACAAACAGTTGAATTGAAGTTCGAGTTGAGAGCTGGAGTTGAGAGGAGTGAGGCTGGGTCTAGGTGTAGCTCCAGCGGAGGAGCTCAAGTTGAAGGCGCCAGGGTCGGAGCCCTGGTACCTTGGCTAGGTGGCAGACAGGGGTCCCCATCAGAAGGCGACGGGAAGACGGCAGCCGGAGATCTGAGGTGGACCGGGACAGGGTTGGAGCCCGCCGGTACCGACACCAGGGAGCCGACCCGGAAACCGTGCACAGAGGGGGTACTCGGACCCTGAAGCCAGAACCGGAACCAACGGCCTAGCTAATCAACCAATTGAGGGCAGGATTTTAGGTCCTGTCCCAACCAAAGTCACAAAAGCAGAGAACCACCCACAGAGAGGGCTAGGGCAACCGCCAGGGCCCATAGATCCCATGGGTCAGCATCAGCGGGCACGGCTCCTCAGGTACACAAAAAGCTGGGAGCGGACTCCCGTGTTCCATACCGGGAAGTCCAAACAAACAACAGAACTAGTGCAGAGGAAAAGACGGCGACGGCGAGCCCGAGTGGGGGATCAGAATACAACCGGCCGCGGCGGCCGGCCACCAGCACCTTAGTTTACCAAAAGACTGGTGTGATTCATTTAATTGTGAGTAACCAAACACCCCTTGGTACGTCCGGGCGCGCAGGCCCCTGCCATCGCCATACCCTGCACAGAGACATTGGGTCCCGGGGCAACCATCCCTACCCATGGAGGGGTTAACATCCAGCTGCCACTACATCTCCCCCGGGTGTCCCGCAACAGCAGCGGGGGTGTCCCACTTCACCACACACCGTGGGTGGCATCACGAACTGAATACGGCCAAGCCCGTACAACTACGTCCCCCTTTTCATTTGGAGGGTCCGCGTGACCTCCGGGTCCGGAGGATCCCTCGAGCCACACAAAGGGTCCGGATCTGAGCAGCCCGGCTGCTACAGGCGTGGGGGCGGCACAGATAGATAGATAAAGTGATAGAAAGAGGGATAGATGATAGATAGATAGATGATGGATAGGTTGATAGATAGATAGATAGTTAGATAGATGATGGATAGGTTGATAGATATTACAGCTTTTATTTCTGATTTATGTGTTCCCTCCCCCAACAGTATGTGTGATACAGCAGTGACCCTGCGGGACCTTGGATCTGAGTTCTCGCAGGGTCACTGCCGGTCGGTGACGTCACTCTATTACCACTTGTGAGGCCCTGAAGTTCTCACAAGCGGTAATGTGTTGACATCACCGACTGTGAAAAATGTCCTGGAGTTTCCCCTGCAGCCTCGTTCATGGAATGAGGCTGCATTGAGTACTATGTCCCAGACATCGCTAGATCAGTGTGCAAGCGTCATGGGACCTCATATGCATTACACCGGACCTGGAGGGGTATTTGGGGATTTTAATAAAGTGGTGAAAGAGGGGGCTTTTTTTGTTTTATTTCAAATAAAGGATTTTTTCGGTGTGTGTGTTTATTTACTTTCACTTACAGATTGGTCATGGCGTGTCATAGACGCTGCCATTACTAATATTGGACTTAGTGGCAGCTATGGGCTGCCATTAACTCCTTATTACCCCGACTGCCACCGCATTACGGCAATCGGGAAGAGCTGATAACACGCCAGAACTGTTGTATAATGGATAAGACATTCTCGGGGCAGCTGCGGGCTGATATTCTTGGCTGCGAGAGGGGGGGGGGCAATAACCATGGCCCTCGCCCTCCCCAGTCTGAGAATACCAGGCCCCTGCTGTGTGCTTACCTTGGCTGGACACTAAAAATATGGCGGAGGCCACGTTTTTTTTTCATTTTTTATTTTTAATATATACGTTTCTGATTTCTACGTATCTGTGCATTTTATACAGTTAGGTCCAGAAATATTTGGACAGTGACACAATTTTCGCGAGTTTGGCTCTGCATGCCACCACATTGGATTTGAAATGAAACCTCTACCACAGAATTCAAGTGCAGATTGTAACGTTTAATTTGAAGGTTTGAATAAAAATATCTGATAGAAATTGTAGGAATTGTACACATTTCTTTACAAACACTCCACATTTTAGGAGGTCAAAAGTAATTGGACAAATAAACCAAACCCAAAAAAAAAATTTTTATTTTCAATATTTTGTTGCGAATCCTTTGGAGGCAATCACTGCCTTAAGTCTGGAACCCATGGACATCACCAAACGCTGGGTTTCCTCCTTCTTAATGCTTTGCCAAGCCTTTACAGCCGCAGCCTTCAGGTCTTGCTTGTTTGTGGGTCTTTCTGTCTTAAGTCTGGATTTGAGCAAGTGAAATGCATGCTCAATTGGGTTAAGATCTGGTGATTGACTTGGCCATTGCAGAATGTTCCACTTTTTTGCACTCATGAACTCCTGGGTAGCTTTGGCTGTATGCTTGGGGTCATTGTCCATCTGTACTATGAAGCGCCGTCCGATCAACTTTGCAGCATTTGGCTGAATCTGGGCTGAAAGTATATCCCGGTACACTTCAGAATTCATCCGGCTACTCTTGTCTGCTGTTATGTCATCAATAAACACAAGTGACCCAGTGCTATTGAAAGCCATGCATGCCCATGCCATCACGTTGCCTCCACCATGTTTTACAGAGGATGTGGTGTGCCTTGGATCATGTGCCATTCCCTTTCTTCTCCAAACTTGTTTCTTCCCATCATTCTGGTACAGGTTGATCTTGGTCTCATCTGTCCATAGAATACTTTTCCAGAACTGAGCTGGCTTCATGAGGTGTTTTTCAGCAAATTTAACTCTGGCCTGTCTATTTTTGGAATTGATGAATGGTTTGCATCTAGATGTGAACCCTTTGTATTTACTTTCATGGAGTCTTCTCTTTACTGTTGACTTAGAGACAGATACACCTACATCACTGAGAGTGTTCTGGACTTCAGTTGATGTTGTGAACGGGTTCTTCTTCACCAAAGAAAGTATGCGGCGATCATCCACCACTGTTGTCATCCGTGGACGCCCAGGCCTTTTTGAGTTCCCAAGCTCACCAGTCAATTCTTTTTTTCTCAGAATGTACCCGACTGTTGATTTTGCTACTCCAAGCATGTCTGCTATCTCTCTGATGGATTTTTTCTTTTTGTTCAGTCTCAGGATGTTCTGCTTCACCTCAATTGAGAGTTCCTTAGACCGCATGTTGTCTGGTCACAGCAACAGCTTCCAAATGCAAAACCACACACCTGTAATCAACCCCAGACCTTTTAACTACTTCATTGATTACAGGTTAACGAGGGAGACGCCTTCAGAGTTAATTGCAGCCCTTAGAGTCCCTTGTCCAATTACTTTTGGTCCCTTGAAAAAGAGGAGGCTATGCATTGCAGAGCTATGATTCCTAAACCCTTTCTCCGATTTGGATGTGAAAACTCTCATATTGCAGCTGGGAGTGTGCACTTTCAGCCCATATTATATATATAATTGTATTTCTGAACATGTTTTTGTAAACAGCTAAAATAACAAAACTTGTGTCACTGTCCAAATATTTCTGGACCTATGGACCTAACTGTATATAAATATATATATATATATATATATATATATATATATATATATATATATATATATATGTGTCTGTGTGTGAGTGTGATATGTTTGTATTTACTCTCTGCTCAATTTCCTCTTCCTGTCCTAATGACATCACTGCCTTCCAAAACGTAGGGTAGTGATGATCACTATGTCCCGAAAAACGCGAAATACCGCGGGAATAATGGTGGAATAACGCAATGAAAGGCACATAATTTCCTACCTGCGTTATTCCCTGCGGTATTTCATGATTACATTATAGTCAATGGTGTAAAATACCGCAGGTACCTGCGGAAAAGAAGTGACATGCACATTAATTCCACAGCAAAACCTGCAGGGTCAAAAGAACGCAGTGTGCACACAGCCTTTTTTTTTTATCCCCATAGGTTTTGCTGGAGAAGGAATGCAGAAATGTTATAAACATTTTCTGCAGCATTCCTTCAGCGAAATCCGCGACAATTCCGTGGTAAAATCTGCAGCGTGCGCACAGGGCCTTTGAAAGTAAAGGGCAATAACACCAAATATTGATTTGATTTAGTTTTCTCTTTTGTTCATTCACTTTGTATATAGTTAATTGATAAAACTAAACTTTTAACATTTCTATTTTTTAAAGGATTCTTACTTTGTAGTATTTTTTCCACACCCGTCTAAAACATTTGCGCATAAGGTTTCATGCTGCTACATAAACTTAAATTTAATAAGCTATAATTACCAGAATACAAGAATAGCGTTTGTTAAAAAAGCTAATAGAATTTCAAAGTCAGGAATCTATTTCAGTGCACTTACATTAATCTGTTACTCATATTTATATACTTATCACCCAGATGACACTCACACTACTTCCAGTAACTTCAGGATATTTTCTGAAGAATTGTGTTGCTCATAGCATCACATGAATTATGGGAATTCACAAGTATATTGTCTGACTCAGTGTGTTTTCAGCAGGTTAAAAGTTGATTCAATCTTAGAAGAAATAAGCTTAAGTGTTCATTCCTACAGTATATCATTCCAAGCTAAATCATTGTGAAGTCCTTTTTTTCCCCAGTAAACTTGTTTGCATTTCCTTCCTGCATACTGTATTTTCTACAGTTTCTTTGCCAAGCAATTATGGGGTGAATCGAGCAATTGTAACCTGACTCTCCGAGTGTCTCGACTCCCAAGACTGTAACTTATGGCTGTACTCTATTGCCAGAAGCTAAGATATTATTGCAGTGATTTACCGTCAGTGTACAAAGCTTATTATTATGTACGTCATTAGCTTCAGTCCCTTGGGGCATGAAAATCACAAATGTTATGCGACTTCCTATGAAGTCTTAAATTAAAGCAGTTTTTGGCTATTCACATTTTGTGGCTATTTAAATAAAACATATATGGTACTGATGCTGCAGCAATATTGTCTATATTTTTGCTTTATTCTGGCTTCATTCAGACAAATTTACTTTTGGTAATAGTCTATTCATGGTCACAACAGACAAAACACTGACTATTGTAAGTCAATGTGCTAACGTAGATGGGTAATTTGAGTAATTTTCTACATGGACTATGTGGAAAAAAATCCAAACATGCAATATTTTGGTCTTTTTTTTTTACAAATTACACTGTGCTAAGTTAGGCCTAGTGCCCATGCTGCGTATTTATCGCGGAATGTACCGCAATTTTTTCGCTGATTTGCCGCGGATTTCTCCAAAATCTGCAGTACAGTGAGTCCCCAGCCATTTCTATGGGATTTTTGAAGTCTTGTGCCCATGCTGCGTTTTTTTCCCGCTGCGGAAATAGTGCGGATTTCCCTGCGGAAAAATCTGCAGCATGTCAATTATTCCTGCGGATTTACCTGCGGATGTTATCCATGCAAATGAATGTGAGGTCAAAAATCCGCAATATATCCGCAGGTCTGTTCCCACAGGGTGGTTTTCATGCGTTTTTGGTGCATATTTTCCCACTAAATCCGCAGGAATTGATGTATATTAGGACAGCACAGGAAGAGGAAGTTCCACCATTTTATAGTGTAGTGGTAGTAGGATTGAAAACAAAATGGATAATGGTGAAGAAAGGAGGATTGTGCCAGGATATGACATCAAGAAACTTTTTTTTTTTCCTCAAACTAATCCTAGCTTTGTTCATACACACAACAATGTACAATGCTTAAAATCCACACCAAAATCCACACCAAATTCCGCACTAAAAACGCACCAAATTCCCCACCTAAAATACACTAAAGTTTCGGTGCGATTTTCTGGGAGATACTGCAGATTTTGCTGCAGAAGAATCCGCACCATCTTTTGTCCATGGGTACATAGCCTTAGGGCCACTTTACACGCTGCAACATCGCCAGCAATTGCTAGCGATGTCGAGCGCGATAGCACCCGCCCCGTCGTACAGCCGATATGTGGTGATCGCTGCCGTAGCGAACATTATCGCTACGGCAGCGTCGCACGCACATACTTGTTCAGCGACGTCGCTGTGACTGACGAATAATCCCTCCCTCAAGGGGGAGGTCCATTCGGCGTCACCGCGACGTCACTAAGCGGCCGGCCAATAGAAGCGGAGGGGCGGAGATGTGTTACGTCCGGGTGGTGGAACCTCTGGACCGTACACCGGTTTCCCTTGAGGAGGCAGCCAGGCAGGTCACCCCGCCAGAGAGTCTGGGTGCACGGCAGCCGAAGCACAGGTGGTAGTCAGACAGTCCGTAGGGGAGTAGGAAAGGTGGATGGAGTTCTAGACGGTAGTCCGGGTGACGAGGCTCAGAGTCCGAGGTCAGGTGGTAAGGTCAGGCGGGATCCGGAACTTGCTGAGCGATGGAACGGGTCACCAAACGGAGCCAGGGACTGGAGACTGGCGGAGCTGCAGAGGTGGTGGAACATCCGCCGAAGTCACCGTCAGGGTACGGGAATGAGCGTGGTTCGGAGCGTCTGGCGTGGCAGGACAGGCTCTACGAGACAGGACAGGGTTAATGCAGGCAAAGCACAAGGCAAAGCAATAGGGGACCTGAACACTAGCTTGCTAAACACGTAGAACAGGCCCCGCCCACCAGGAAAGTGAATCTTAATATACCCTGTACCTGTCTAAGCAATTTCCTGTTTCTAGGTGCTGGCCCTTTAAGAGAGGGTCAATGACCGCGCGCGCGCCCTAATGCGCATGCGCGAGGCCCGGGTGCCAGAAGCCAGAGGAGGGAGCGGTGAGTAGGAAGCAGGAGAGCCGGGCTGAGGCCGAGTTGCCGACGGGCGCCGGGAGCGGGGACCGGGCTGTCTGGGGACCGCAGGCGACGGAGCAGGAAGGCTGTGGAGCGGGGGACCGAGAAGCCTGGCACGGGAGCGGTGGAGCGCGACCTGAGAGCCGGTAAGCAAGGCAGAGGGGCCGGAGAGCATGGCAGGAGAGCCGGGGAGCCTAGCAGGAGAGCCGGGGAGCGTGACAAGATGAGACATAACATCCGGCCCACCTCCTTCCTTCCTCATTGCCGGCGGCCGCAGGTAAGGTGAGGTTCCTTGTTCCTGCGGTGTCAAACATAGCGATGTGTGCTGCCGCAGGAACGACGAACAACATCGCACCTGCAGCTACAACGATAATTGGGAATGGACCCCCATGTCACCGATTAGCGATTTTGAACGTTTTTGCAACGATTCAAAATCGCTCTTAGGTGTCACACGCAACAACATCGCTAACGCGGCCGGATGTGCGTCACAAATTCCGTGATTCCAACGACATCGCTTTAGCGATGTCGTAGCGTGTAAAGCGGCCCTTAGAGGGAACTTGTTACCAGATTTGTCCCCTATAAGTTATGGCTACCACCAGTAAACTCTTAGGCTATGTGGACACGTTGCTTTTTTACGTACAGATTTTCTGGACTTTAAAAAGCATGCTTTGGCAGGAAAAAAACTGCTGAAAAAACGTGCATGTTTTATTGTGTTTGCACATTTTTTCATATGCGTTTTTTCTTGCTTTTTTAAGTCATAGCAATCACGAACGTTCATGTGTGACGCCCTGGGCAAGCCAGGGGTCACAGGTCACAACATCACATGCACCCCACATTCCCAGCAGGTACACCTAGGCTAACCTAAAATCCTTGTTGCCTTCCACCAGGGGCTGATGTCCACACCAGGGGGTGGGCCAGGTGGTTGGCTCCGCCCACCGAGGAGTTCACAGCCCTGGAGGCGGGAAGAACCAGGCAGTTGAAGCCGGACTAGGGTCTGAGATGAGAGTTAAGCTAGGGAAGTGAGAGTAGAAGGAAGTGAAGTGGTAGAGGAGCAAAGGAGAGAAGCTGAAGTGGAATGAAAGTGACAGTTAAGCAAGCCTGAAGTTGGTCCGGGTGTGTGCCTCGGACTGTGACAGCAAGGTCAGCAGACGGCGGTGATAGTCTGCAGGGGGACTGCTTGGAGGTTGCTGGAAGGACCGCGGACGGGTAGTGACCCGGCGGTACCGGAGCAGTATACGAAGAACAGTCAGCACCAGGGCAGGGGCCTTTCGGATCCCGGCAAGGCTAGGAGTCGCCATAATTTGCCAAATCCGTCAGTGAAGGGGACCTCTGTCTCCTAACAACCAAGTCCTGATTGAAGGCAACAGTCCGACCGTTAAGGGGAGACACCGCCACCGCCAAGGCACCAGTTTCCCAGGGCCAGCGCCTGCGGGCAAGAGAGAGGCTCCTCCGGCACATATCCAAGCCGGGGAGCGGGTAACAGGTGGGAACCCATCGCTACCAAAAAGACTTTACATAGGTGCAGGGAAGAGACCGTCACCACTAACTGCAGGGAACAGCAGCACCGTAACCGTCCGAGGGACCCGTCCAACCAGCCGTTTGTTTACCGAGAACTGTGTCGTGTTTACTGGCTGAGTGAGTACCTCCGTGCCGTGCGGCACAGCGCTGCCCCTGCGCCCCTGCACCTCCACAGGCCCCATACCTGCCTGTCCACCATACCGACCCCATCACTGGGCCCTGGGATCACCAACACCCCTACCCACGGAGGGGCAAATCGACAACTGGCTGCTCCATACCATCACTCCCGGGCTCCCCAGACAGAGCAGCGGTGGTGTCCACTTAATCACCACAACCGTGGGTGGCGTCACGGACAATAAACTATCCCAAAAACCAATCCCCTTTCACTCTCGGGCGAGGAGCGCCGCTCGAGTCCCCAGGATCCGGCCCATCGCTCGAGCCACCGAGCAGCAGCAGCAGCAGCAGGCCGCAGCGGCCGCAGCGGCAGCCGGACCCGAGCAGTGGGAGAGCGCGGCGTCCCCTCCTCCGCCCGCGACAACTTAGCGTCACGAACAGGATCTTACCGCTCTGCCGTTGGGTAGAGGTGCGCCTTGTGACCGCCGGAGGTATCCGGCCGGAAAATTTCAGAAGTCGCCATCTTTGGCGCGAAAAGTTACCGCTCGAGCGTCTTCTCGAGTAGTAGAGGCGCGAAGGCCAGAACCCCGCCCCGATAGAGGAGGGGCCGGAAAGAGGCTAAGGGGGACGGAAACAAGATGTCTGACGGAGCCGCTGGAGGAGCGGTGGTCGCAGCCGCAGTGGCACCCGTGGATGGGAATGGGCCTGCCCAGGTCCCGGCCGCGCTGGCGGGGGGTGCCGCGGCCCCCGCGCTCGCTCAGGTGATGCCGTTCTCCTTGCCCTATGCGCCCGGAGCTACCTGGCTACCGCAGTATGACGGGAAACCTGATGCTTTACAGGTCTTCCGGAAAAAGCTTAACCCGTTGCTAGAACTGTACCCCCTGACCAATAAGCAACGTGCAGCGGTAGTGCTGGGCCAGTTAACCGGTGCGGCTGAGCAGGAGGCGGAGACCTGGGCCGAGGGGGACCGGCTCTCTGTAGCCACCATCTTTGAGAAGCTACAGACTGCCTTTGAGACCCGGACTGAAGCTGAGCTGAGGATGCAGTTTTACCAGTGCCGGCAACGGTCTGTGGATAGCATTCGAGACTATGCTTTACGTCTGCAAACCGCCCTCCGCACGCTAAAGCGGGTGAATCCTATCAATGAGGCGGACAGCAACAAGATGTTAGTAGAGCAATTTGTGCAGGGGATGAGGTCCCCTGAGGATCGCAAACAACTCCGGCTGTGGGCCCTAGAACACCTTGATGTGGACTTTGCCGTGTTAAAGGAACGGGCCATTAAAGCACTGCAGCCCCCAGCTTTAGAAATCTTGGAGCCAGCCCCGTGGCCCATTGAGATGGCCCCCGTTGTGGTGTCCCCTGCCCTACCAACCTCTCCAATACCTACAGCCCCAAGCAGCACGATGGAGGAACTGGCAGCCCAGGTCCGTCGCATGGATGGAGACCTCGCCAAGATTCTTGCTGCACTCCAACCTTTGACCAGATCTCAGCCTCCAGCACAGATACAGCTTGTCGACAGCCCTGAGGATGTTCCCTGGATGCAGCGGAGAAGTGCTAACAACCCGCGGAGCAGACCTCCAACCTGCTACAAGTGCCGTAAGCCTGGGCATTACTTCCGACAGTGCCCGTTAAACGAGCAACCCCTGGGGCCCCGGGCCAATCCTCAGGAGTAGAACCCCGTGGCCCCCCAGACTGGCGGGACCGGTATATCGGGGCCCGGCCCATCATCCCCGTGGCTGTGGACGGCATACCGGTGATGGCTCTCTTGGACACTGGATCACAGGTAACCACCATACCATACACATTGTACCAGCGGTATTGGGGGATAGACGAGCTGGCACCCCCAGATACTAGTATAACGCTAATTGCTGCTAATGGACTCCCATTGACTCAAGTGGGGTATAAACAGGTGGCTATGACAGTGGGGCAAGCTGAACTGCAACACCAGGGTATGATTGTGATCATGAATGAACCCAGTGATCATAACCCAAAGATAGTGCTAGGAACCAATGTGATGGAGCACTGTATGGGTGATGTGTTGGCCCTACTGCAACAGCTGGCCGCCACGGCGGCGGGGAGCCGACAGAGAGCTGCGCAGCGTGAGATCCGAGCCTTGATGTACCGCCAGCATGTAAACTCAACAGGAGGAAAGATTGGTGGAGTGAGGGTGATGGATGTTGCTCCGTTGATTGTGCCCCCTAGGAGTGAGATGATGATTTGGTGTAGGGCAGCAGTAGGGCCTCAGGGGCGTGACTACCCTGCCATGATGGAGCCCATACCCTCCGAGCACTGGCCCACTGTAATGGCCGCCCGAGGGGTGGTAGACGTAAAGAAGAGGAGAGTGCCCGTGAGGGTACTGAACTGTGGGGAGGAAGAAGTCAGGCTTCCCCGGTATGCCACCATTGTCAAGCTGCTCACCCTGGATCCCCACACCATCCATGAGGCCACTCCCTCAGTTTCCCCACCTACTACCAGCACTCCCCCGCCTCAAGGGGAGGTAAATGAGTGGCACCAACAGCTACATGTGGGCACTGATGATACCCCTACACATCACAAGGCAGGGGTATACAGGGTGGTGCGGGAGTATGAGCAGGTTTTCAGCAAACACCCACTAGACTTTGGGCAGATCAAAGGGGTCCAACACCACATCCCCACCGGTGAACACCCCCCTATCAAGGAGAGGTACAGGCCTATTCCCCCTGCACATTACCAGTGTGCCAAAGATATGTTGAGGAACATGAAGGAGGCAGGGGTTATTCGGGACAGCTATAGTCCCTGGGCCACTCCGTTGGTACTGGTCAAGAAGAAGGATGGTACCATGCGGATGTGTGTGGACTACTGGAAGATTAATCAGATAACGCATAAAGATGCCTACCCACTGCCCCGTATTGAAAAGTCTTTGGCCGCACTGAGAACCGCAAATTACTTCTCTACCCTTGACCTCACCAGTTGGTACTGGCAAGTGGCAGTGGCCTCGGAAGACTGGGAGAAAACCGCCTTCACCACCCCAATGGGGCTCTGTGAATTCAATAGCATGCCGTTTGGGCTGTGCAATGCCCCTGGGACCTTCCAACGGCTGATGGAGTGCTGCTGGGACATCTAAACTTCGAGACCGTCCTGTTATACCTGGATGATGTGATTGTGTACTCTCAGACGTATGAAGCCCATCTGGAGCACCTAGCCGAGGTGTTTGCGTCCCTTGCCAAATACGGGATGGAGTTGAAGCCCTCCAAGTGCCACCTGCTGAAACCCAGAGTGCAGTACCTGGGGCATGTGGTGAGTGCGGAAGGTGTCGCCCCTGACCCTGAAAAGATCACTGCCATCCGGGACTGGCCAAGACCAACCACCGTGAGGGAAGTAAGGCAGTTTTTGGGTCTGGTGGGGTACTACCGGCGCTTCATCAAGGGGTACACGAAGATGGCTGCTCCCATGCAAGACCTCCTCGTGGGACAGACCAAAGGTGGTAGACCCATCGGAGCCCCACTGGTGTGGGAAGACAGGCATGAGGAATCCTTCCGTCAGCTGAAAGCGGCCTTAACTGGAGAAGAGGTCCTAGCGTACCCTGACTACGGCTGCCCATTCATCCTCTACACAGACGCCAGCAATGTGGGTTTGGGGGCAGTCCTGTCCCAGGTCCAGGAAGGAAAGGAGAAGGTGATTGCCTATGCTAGCCGAAAACTCCGGCTGACTGAAAGGAATCCTGAGAACTACAGCTCCTTCAAGCTTGAGCTCCTGGCACTGGTGTGGGCTATCACCGAGCGGTTCCGCCACTACTTGGCCGCAGCAAAATTCACCACTTTCACGGATAACAATCCGTTGACTCACCTGGACACGGCCAAGTTGGGCGCGCTGGAGCGGCGGTGGGTGGCCAGACTAGCCAACTATGACTTCACCATCAAATAGGGCCGGTCGTGTCAACATTAATGCTGATGCCCTCTCTCGGATGCCCCACTTGTCAGAAGGTGGGTGCGAGGATGATGACCTCGAGGAGATCGAGTTGCCTGCATTCCACCGGCCACCAACTGAGAAGGTACATGTCTACCAACAACGGGTGAACCTGGATCCGCTGCCCAGTCAGGAGTGGCAGGAAGCTCAAAATCAGGCGCCCGCTGTCCGTCTAGTCAAGACCCTGGTGGAGCAAGGCGATGCTGGGATGGACCCTGCCGCCCCAGCTGAAGCCCAACGCTTGTGGAAGGAACGGACCCGGCTGTGCCTACATCAGGGGAGGTTGTACCGTGAGCTGATCAACCCAAAGACCCATGAGAAGGTCCGCCAGTTGGTTATTCCCCAAGCTGATGTACCCACTGTTCTGCGGACGTACCATGATGGTGCCGGCCACTTCGGATGGAAGAAGCTGAAGATGCTGTTGAGGGAGCGGTTCTATTGGAGTGGGATGCGGGAGTCTGTGGAGGCCTGGTGTCGAGCGTGCGGTCCTTGTACGTTGAGGAGGAAGGATGAAGCCAGCCAGAAGGCTCCCCTACGCCCGATCATTACACACCAACCGCTGGAGCTGGTCGCCTTGGACCATGTAAAGCTCACCCCCAGCTGAAGTGGGTACACTTACGCTCTGACCATAGTAGATCATTACTCCCGGTTCATGGTGGTTGTCCCAGTCAAGGACTTAACCGGCCGTACCGCCGCTAGAGCGTTCCAAGCTTACTTCTGTCGACCCCATGGATACCCTGAGAAGGTGCTTACCGACCAAGGTCAAGCCTTTGAGGCGGAGGTGTTCCATGAGTTCTGTCAGCTGTACGGCTGTAAGAAGATCCGGACCACACCTTACCATGCCCAGACCAACGGTATGTGTGAGAAGATGAACCATCTGGTCCTTGGCCTCCTCAAAACGTTGCCGTTAGAGGAGCGGAACCTGTGGCCGGAGAAGCTGCCTGACTTGGTCGATATGTACAACAATATCCCGTCTAGCTCAACGAAGTGCACCCCAGCGTATCTGATGAGGGCTCGGCCTGGCCGACTGCCGGTGGACCTGGAAATGGGACTGGAAGCCCCAGAGACACTCTCCTCAACGGCTGAATGGGACACCCGGCGGAGGGTGCAGTACCGACAGATTCAGGAGTATGTGGAGAAGAACCTAAGTCGGAGTTGGGAACAACAGGAGCAGCGCTTCAATCAAAAAGCGTCTGCGGGCCCTTTCCAGCCTGGAGATGTGGTGCTAAAGCGGAAGAGGAAGACCCACAAGCTGGATGATCAATGGGAACAAATCCCATACGTCATACAACCCACAGGATGGGAAGATGGAAAGGCCTACCAGGTCAGTCGTGACCAAGGGGGCACTTTGGCCACGGTTTCCCGGGACCATCTGAAAAGGTGCCCACCAGCATTGAGGGCGATGGCTGAAGTACCAGTTCCTCCACCAGCAGAGAAGGCAAAAGAGGTGATCCACACTGTGATGGGTGACTTCTCAGCAGACTGGCCTACACAGAACGGCGCGGTGATTCTTCCAGTGATACTGTTCCCACAACCTGTGGATGAAGAAGTGGTGGAAGCGGTCAACCGTGAGCCAGAACCAGTGCCAGTGCCCAGGGATGAACCTGTGCCCAGCTCCCCTATGCCTCCGCCTGCCCCACACGATAGCAGGGAGGAGGAACCAATTGTTCCCTCTGCCCCACTGCCTAGCCCCACTGACACCAGACCCCGGAGGTCCACCCGTCCCAACCTAGGTAGGCCCCCACTTAGGTACAGGGAAACCGTTCTTTAAAAGGGGGAGGGGGAAGAAAACAGGTGTGTTTCCAGTGTGTTTGTTTAAAAGTTGAAAATGATGATAAGTGAAATGGAACCGAAAAGTCATCTGATTCTCCTGTGATTGAACCGGCCGTTGCTGGCACCGTTGTCCCCGTGGGGACCGCTTGAAAATTGTTTGCATAGAGAACTTTCTATGGACAAGCCCGTGAACTTGCAGGGCAACCACAGACGCTAGTGGCTTGTAAATAAGTTGTGTTACCGTTACCGTTTCTGCATTTACCGCCTCCGGGGAGGCAGGTTGGAGGGAGGGCCCGCAGCAGAGCAGGCTGGGGCCCAGCCACCACAGGAACCAGTGGCTACCCTCTGGAGGGGAAGGACAGATCCCACTCGGGTAACTGGTTAAGGACTGGGGTCAAGGGGTGCTGCCTGGGTTTTAGGGGCAGCATCAGGGCCAGGTTACTTGGGTGGGAGAGAGCGGAGACCGTAACCGTTAACCGTTTAAAAACCGTAACGTTTAAGAAATGTGCCTCCCGATGTGGGATGATGTTTTTCTACTTGTATATATGTTACCGTTTTTTTTATCTTTACAGAAAAACAAAAGGAAAATAAAACCGGTGTTGGACGGGCAGCCCGAGGACGGTCTGCGTTTTGCTAAGGGGGAATGTGACGCCCTGGGCAAGCCAGGGGTCACAGGTCACAACATCACATGCACCCCACATTCCCAGCAGGTACACCTAGGCTAACCTAAAATCCTTGTTGCCTTCCTCCAGGGGCTGATGTCCACACCAGGGGGTGGGCCAGGCGGTTGGCTCCGCCCACCGAGGAGTTCACAGCCCTGGAGGCGGGAAGAACCAGGCAGTTGAAGCCGGACTAGGGTCTGAGATGAGAGTTAAGCTAGGGAAGTGAGAGTAGAAGGAAGTGAAGTGGTAGAGGAGCAAAGGAGAGAAGCTGAAGTGGAATGAAAGTGACAGTTAAGCAAGCCTGAAGTTGGTCCGGGTGTGTGCCCCGGACTGTGACAGCAAGGTCAGCAGACGGCGGTGATAGTCTGCAGGGGGACTGCTTGGAGGTTGCTGGAAGGACCGCGGACGGGTAGTGACCCGGCGGTACCGGAGCAGTATACGAAGAACAGTCAGCACCAGGGCAGGGGCCTTTTGGATCCCGGCAAGGCTAGGAGTCGCCATAATTTGCCAAATCCGTCAGTGAAGGGGACCTCTGTCTCCTAACAACCAAGTCCCGATTGAAGGCAACAGTCCGACCGTTAAGGGGAGACACCGCCACCGCCAAGGCACCAGTTTCCCAGGGCCAGCGCCTGCGGGCAAGAGAGAGGCTCCTCCGGCACATATCCAAGCCAGGGAGCGGGTAACCGGTGGGAACCCATCGCTACCAAAAAGACTTTACATAGGTGCAGGGAAGAGACCGTCACCGCTAACTGCAGGGAACAGCAGCACCGTAACCGTCCGAGGGACCCGTCCAACCAGCCGTTTGTTTACCGAGAACTGTGTCGTGTTTACTGGCTGAGTGAGTACCTCCGTGCCGTGCGGCACAGCGCTGCCCCTGCGCCCCTGCACCTCCACAGGCCCCATACCCGCCTGTCCACCATACCGACCCCATCACTGGGCCCCGGTATCACCAACACCCCTACCCACGGAGGGGCAAATCGACAACTGGCTGCTCCATACCATCACTCCCGGGCTCCCCAGACAGAGCAGCGGTGGTGTCCACTTAATCACCACAACCGTGGGTGGCGTCACGGACAATAAACTATCCCAAAAACCAATCCCCTTTCACTCTCGGGCGAGGAGCGCCGCTCGAGTCCCCGGGATCCGGCCCATCGCTCGAGCCACCGAGCAGCAGCAGCAGCAGGCCGCAGCAGCCGCAGCGGCAGCCGGACCCGAGCAGTGGGAGAGCGCGGCGTCCCCTCCTCCGCCCGCGACACATGCACTGTACCCCCGCCGGGCCTCCGGGACCTGGCTGTCACTGACTGTAGTGGTGCCCATGCCGCTCCCAGCAGTTTAACCCCCTTAATGCTGTGATTAATACGATCGCAGCATTCAGGAGGCAGTAAGAGGATCGCTTAACTCTCCCTGGTGATCGGGTCCCTGTAATGTAATCACAGGGACCTGATCCCTGCCATGCCAACCCAGTGTCATCACCATGACAACCCCGTGTTACTGAGCTACGAAGAGCCGCTGTATGCATGGTGTGTTAGGAGATCTATCAGTGATGCAAGTGCAGTGCTGACAGATACTGTATAATCCACTGTCTGTAGTGATAAAGCATTGCAGTGAATTATAGAAACACAGAAAGAATTTACATGCTGCTTCTTTTTTTCTGCAACAAAATTTGTAAGGAAAAAAAAAGCAGCATGTGCACAGCAAGCCAGGATTCTCATAGACTTTGCTGGGATGCGTTTTATCTCACAGTATTGGCTAAAATCTGCAAGGAAAAACATGAAAAAAAGCAAAGAAAAAGCAATGTGTGCACATAACCTTATATACAGCATTCTAGAATACTGTATATAAGAGCCCAGGCTGCGCTGTATAACATAAAAAAAGAGCTTTATTATACTCACCTATGGGGTGGTTGGGTCACTGGACGTCTCTGGTCTCAGTCTGGCGGCTCCTCTCTTCCTGCCATCACCATCCTCCTTCCTAGCTCAGTGTGGATGAGGCATCCTTTGTCAACCACACAGAGGCCTCCATTGCGCTCCTGCGCACACACACTCCTCTCTGCCCTGCTGAGGGCAGAACAAAATATTGTAGTGCGCATGTCTTTGAACTTTCCTCGTGCCTGCGCATTACAGTACTTTGCTCTGCCCTCAGCAGGGCATAGAAAAGTGCACGTGTGTAGGAGCGCAATGGAGACCTCTGTGGGAGTGACTGAGGATATGTCATCCACACGGAGCTGGGAAGGAGTATGGCAATGGAAGGAAGAGAGGAGGTGCCAGACTGAGACCAGTGACGCCCATCAGATCTTACTACCCCACAGGTGAGTATAATAAAAACTCTTTTTTATGTTATACAGAGCGATCAGTGCACTTATATACAGCATTCTAGAATACTGTATATAAGAGCTTTATTTTGGTGGCCACAATTTATAAAGGACAAATATGGTGACAGGTTCCCTCTAAGTTGTGTTGTATGCCACTGTCCATATTGGACACAAGAGCACAGATAAGAAGTAATCATGTCCACAATGCAGATATGACTGGTCCATAAATTGTTATATTCATCTGTATGTACTATTATAAATGAAAATTCACATTTATTTTAGGCTGGTCAAATACACAAAGTAGGCTGTGAACTAAATTCTAGCAGCTTGTGACTATTGGCAAGCAGCTCATCCATTTTATTTTGTCCGCTTCTGGTTTCTGCATAAAAAAAACAATGGAGGAAATTCCACAATTTTTAATTCTTGAAAAAAGGTTAATAAATGTTCTGTGCACCTCAAAATGGTACCATTGAAAAACAATCCAAATCGCAAAAAAACAAGTCAGCATATGCCAACAGTTAAATAAAAACTATTTAAAAAGTTATGTATTTTTGAACATCTTAGTGAAACCATCTGGTAATAAAATGAATTAACACTTTCTCAATATGCGATGTACATGTATATCACATGTAGGCTGTATGGACCTGGCTGAGGAGCTGAGCCTACTCCTTGCAGGGCATCTTTCAGCTGTGTTAAACAGCAGACACCTGCCTCTAAGGCCGGTTTCACACATCCGGCTTTTCGCCGGTTTGGCTGATGCGGCGCATGCCAGTACAGTGTATACAGTACAATGGCAGCGCGACAAGCGCCGGTCACATGCTGTCATGTGACTGGAGCATGTGACCTGGAAGTTGCGGCGCTGCCATTGTACTGTATCATACTGTACTGGCATGCGCTGAATCCGGCAAACCGGTGAAAAGCCGGATGTGTGAAACTAGCCTAAGGCCTTATTCAAAAGTCCGTAGTAGTGTCATTCATCGGTGTTTTGGATCTGAATTTTATCGGTGTTTCAGCTTTACCATCAGTGTATTATCAGTGATTTGCAAGTATGGATAAACAAATTATAAAACTTCTCTAAGCTTTTTCATTGTTAATCATGGATACTACACACATACTGTGCACTAGAGGTCTCAAACACGTGGCCCGAAGGCCGCATGTGGCCCGTGAGGCTGCTTGTTGCGGCCCTATGCTGGGGATCAGCGCCGGCAGGACTTTACTACAGTTGACTCAATTTGTGGTACAGCGCAGAGGAGCTGTCTGCACTATACCGATAGCTGCCACCCACCAATCAGATGCAAGGAGGTGTCGTCGCTCTACCTCCTTACATCTGATTGGCGAGCGGCAGCCCTTGGTACAGCGCAGAGAGCTCCTTTGTGCGTTACCGCAAATGAGTCAACTGTAGTAAAGTCCTGCCGGTGCAGACCCCCAGCATAGGGCCGCGATCGTCACGGGCCGCAACTAGCAGGTAAGCTACGTGCCCACGATCAGGACCTGCTGTGTCCTGGACGCAGCGGATCCTGACCTGTTGGACTGCAAGTCTCCTCCGCAGGAGGCCACAGAGGCCCGTGCCCCCAATCAGGGTTCGGGGCACTGCGGTCTCCTCGCTGTGTTCTCACTGTGGAGGATGCATGTGGCTCCGCAGCAAAGAACTGACATGCTGAGACTTCTGAAAGCCACACCGCAGGTCAGTGTTTGTTGCGGAACGCACACGCACAGTGGGTATGGGATTTCTAGAAATTCCATTCACTCTGCAGTACATCAGTGTTTTGGTCACAGCTGAAACACACTGCCTCCAAAACACTGCTAACACTGATCATGGGCACGTAGCCTTGGAACAGAGGAAAGGTGAGGATAATTTTAGAAAACTGCATTTTGCATTTTGTTCTGCAGGAGGAAAATTGATGACAAATTGAGACGGATAATACGAATGGTAACAAAAGAGCCCAGAAAAACTTCTAAAGAGATTAAAGCTAAACTTCAAGCTCAAGGAACATCAGTGTCAGGTCGCACCATCCGTCCTTGTTTGAGCCAAAATGGACTTAATGGGAGATGACTAAGAAGAACATCATTGTTGAAAAAAATCATAAAAAAGCCAGACTGGAATTTGCCAAACTATATACATGTTGACAAGCCACAAAGCTTCTCGGAGAAAGGCCTATGAACAGATGAGACAAAAATGGGACTTTTTAGCAAGGCACATCAGCTCTATGCTCACAGACGGAAAAATGAAGCATATCAAGAAAAGAACACTGTCCCTACTGTGAAACATGGAGGAGGCTCTGTTATGTTCTGGGGCTGCTTTGCTGCATCTGGCACAGGGTGTCTTGTATCTTGAGTCAGGGTACAAAGAAATCTCAAGACTATCAACGGATTCTAGAGAGAAATGTGCTGCTCAGTGTCACAAAGCTTGGTCTCTGTCGCAGGCCATGGGTCTTGCAACAAGATAATGATGCAAAACACACAGCAAAAAACACCCAAGAATGGCTAAGGGTATGTGCGCACGTTGCTTTTTACCTGCTTTTTACCTGCTTTTTTGCTGCTTTTTCTTCTGCGCTGTTTAATGCCAAAATGGATGTGTTCTTCTATTCAAGCAAAGTCTATGGGAATTTGGGTTTCTTGTTCACACTATGTTGTTCAAAATGCTGCCTTTTTGTGGCAGAACTTTGGTCAAAAACTCAGCTTTTCAAAGAAGCAACATGTCAATTGTTTTTGCCATTTGGGTTTTGCACTGCAAAGCTGAGTTTTTGACCAAAGTTCTGCCACAAAAAGGCAGCATTTTGAACAACATAGTGTGAACAAGAAACCCAAATTCCCATAGACTTTGCTTGAATAGAAGAACACATCCATTTTGGCATTAAACAGCGCAGAAGAAAAAGCAGCAAAAAAGCAGGTAAAAAGCAGGTAAAAAGCAACGTGCGCACATACCCTAAGGCTATGTTCGCACATTGCGTCATCCTAGTTGCATTTCTAAACGCACGTTTTCGCATTAATTGATTTAGCCAAAGTTGCCTTTGTCAGAAATTTTGCGATAAAAACGCATGTGTATTTACCGCGCTTTTGACGCGTTTTTAGCGCTTTTTAAATGTGTTTTACCCGCATTAAAAAATATGCATTTTTCTAGTAAAGACACTGCTAAATAGTTTATTCTTTCAACAACAATGATGCCAGAGTAAAAAAAAACCAGTAGAGATCTACTGATGTCATTTCCTCCTGAAATGATAACATCGACGTAATTAATCCCAAAAAAAAAATATATATATATAAATTCAAATTAATGACATGGCCAGTTGCATATTGATTTCAAAACATTATTTAATAAATGTACACGTTGAATTATAGTCATACAACATTACAAAACAAAATAGAAAATATAAAAAAAATTCAAATCATCTTAATATTTTACCATGTTAATTTACATGACAATAATGCTAAAATTAAATTAAAAAAAAAAGAAAAAAATGTTACAAAATTAAGGTTCTGAATAAAGTTGTTGGGTAAAATATCCTAGTCTTGGTTAATTTTGCGTTAAAGTTGCATTTTGATTTGATGGTATATTAACATGTTGATATTGTACATACTCATTAGGCTGTTGTTTATGGTAAAACGTTTGCTGATATTGTGGAATAAATTGTGCCTGAAAATCTGAATAGTGGGCGGGTCGAGTTATATTTTGTGTTTTTGTTTGTTGCTCTTGTATTTGTTGCTGTGGGTTTTTTTTCCTGAAAGAATTTTTCAGTATAATTTATGATTTCTCCACCAGAGGGAAAAGAACCCTCCTCCTCAAAACAACTCAATAAACCACATATGTCATACATGTATTTCTTTTCTTCTTATCCTCAATTTTCCTAAGTCTAACACCTACACTCATGGCAAAGTTGTCATATTCATCATCCTGGGTTGCCGATTTAAGGATATGTATTGTTTGGTTAGTTAATGTGTCTTCTTCCAAAATTTTTTCCTTAGTATTTTTTTTTTTATTTTTGGGTTTAGAATAGGTTGTTTGGAATGAGGGCTGATGAGCAGATGATGAAGCACTTGTTTTACCGGTTAATGAAGCTTCTACACAATCCTCATTTTCAATTAATTGTTGGATGCTGTTTGTTTGATCATCAGCATTCACTTGTGAAGTGGGATTATTTGTTTCTTGCCCTCCTGCCGTGTTTTCTGCTTGGGGAGGTATATTTCCAGAAGTACTATAATAATTATAAACCAAATAATAATATGTTATTCATAAAATGGTAATATAATGTAAAATTCATAAATTTATGACAAATTTTCATTTTCAAACATTAATGGATTGGTACTATTAAATTGGTTACTAAACACACTTTACACATTAAAAAATCTATATATAATAATTTTGACAAAAAAAATAAAATTAAAAAAAAACTTTAGAGGGAACGTTAGAGGGAATAAAAATTTAGTTTTTTGTGTACCAATCAGTCAAGTGATATTCTGTGATTTTTATAATCTGACAGGCAAGAGTAATACTAAATTTGCAAATTTATATTGTGTTTCAAGCAAAACGTACAGCAAGCATCTTATATGACATGTTATAGTATTATGTTTTTATAAAGATTAAGTAACTATGTTGACATTTAAAATTTTATTTAGGAATTGATACATATTATTTTGATTAAATTTTATCTAAAACTTTGAAATTAAAAATTAAAACAACATATGTAGTAGAATCGTGACAAGATCGAATTGTTTTAAATTTAAAGAACTTATAAATTAACAATATTTTAAAATTAAAAAAAAAAGAAAGAAAAACTTACCATACTTATCAATTTAGAAACATCGATTTTAAGTCTCTTATACCATGCTATGGTTTACAGGTAACTTGCTGGCAGATTAAATTAATTTTATAAATCACTATAGAGGCAAAATAGTGCAGGCACATGTCTGCTTTTATTTGTAAACGGATGTGATGTAGGTGATGACGTTTGAGATTTCAGTTCCATCCTACAAAATCTGCATTTTAATCGCTCAAAACGCTGGAAATAAGCAGTGAAAAAGCACTTGAAACACATATTTTTCTACAAAACATGCGTTTAGACATTTATCATAGGATCTAATGTTACCAAAATGCTGCAGAAATGGCAAAAACAACTGACATGCTGCTTCTTTGAATGCATGGTTTTTGCCACAAATTATGCAAATTAAGCGCTGCGTTTATAAACGCTAAGTGTGGATGGAAATTCAGCTTTTTCCATAGACTATCATGGGAAACCAATACGCTTATGCGCAAAACGCTGCGGAAACACAGTTGAAAACACAAAGTGCGGACACAGCCTAAGGCTTGAAACACACATCCGTGAAACACGTGCGTGTTTGGTCCGTTTCCGTGTATACTGGAGACACGGCCAAACGTGCACCAATGTTACTATATCTCAGCGGTTACAATTGCGTTTTTGGTTATGTCCGTTAGTCCGTCTCCGTGATGCGTTTTGTGGGCCGTGTCTCACGCCAGCATGTCCGTTTTCTGCACGCAACACGCAGCACGGACCCAATGAAAGTCAATGGGTCTGTGCGCACGTCCGAGTGACACGGACGCATCTCTGTTTGCTCCCTGTACGTTTTGTGCTTTTTTCATGTGATGTCGGTCTTTTTTCTTTTTCTGTTTCGTTCTCTCCCTCAGTCCGTCGGTCGGTCTCTATGTCTGTCGGTCGGTCTCTCTGTCTTATCTGTCCCTCTAGCTGTCTGTCGGTCAGTTCCCCCCCCTCTCTCATACTTACCGGTCCCCGATCCCCGGCGCGGCGCTGCACTGCTGTTATAAAAACTTCGGCGGCTTTTACTATTTTGAAAAAGCCGGCCGCCCATTAATCAATCTCGTATTCCCTGCTTTACCCGCCCACCGGCGCCTGTGATTGGTTGCAGTCACACACACCCACCACGCTGAGTGACAGCTGTCTCACTGCACCCAATCACAGCAGCCGGTGGGCGTGTCTATACTGTGCAGTGAAAAAAATAAATAAATAATTAAAAAAAACGGCGTGCGGTCCCCCCCATTTTAATACCAGCCAGATAAAGCCATACGGCTGAAGGCTGGTATTCTCAGGATGGGGAGCCCCACGTTAGAGGGAGCCCCCCACCCTAACAATATCAGTCAGCAGCCGCCCAGAATTGCCGCATACATTATATGCGACAGTTCTGGGGCTGTACCCGGCTCTTCCCGATTTACCCTGGTGCGTTGGCAAATCGGGGTAATAAGGAGTTATTGGCAGCCCATAGCTGCCAATAAGTCCTAGATTAATCATGTCAGGCGTCTATGAGACACCTTCCATGATTAATCTGTAAGTGACAGTAAAAAAACACACACACCCGAAAAATCCTTTATTAGAAATAAAAAACACAAACAAATTCCCTCATTACCAATTTATTAACCCCGACAAACCCTCCATGTCCGGCGTAATCCACGGACCTCCAGCGTCGCTTCCAGCTCTGCTGCATGGAGCTGACAGGAGCAGCAGAAGACACCGCCGCTCCGGTCACCTCCACGCAGCTAATGAGATGAGTAGCGCGATCAGCTGCTGTCAGTCAGGTAACTCGCGGCCACCGCTGGATCCAGCGGTGGCCGCGGGTAACCTCAGTGACAGCAGCTGATCGCGCTACTCATCTCATTAGCTGCGTGGAGGTGACCGGAGCGGCGGTGTCTTCTGCTGCTCCTGTCAGCTCCATGCAGCAGAGCTGGAAGCGACGCTGGAGGTCCGTGGATTACGCCGGACATGGAGGGTTTGTCGGGGTTAATAAATTGGTAATGAGGGAATTTGTTTGTGTTTTTTATTTCTAATAAAGGATTTTTCGGGTGTGTGTGTTTTTTTACTGTCACTTACAGATTAATCATGGAAGGTGTCTCATAGACGCCTGACATGATTAATCTAGGACTTATTGGCAGCTATGGGCTGCCAATAACTCCTTATTACCCCGATTTGCCAACGCACCAGGGCAAATCGGGAAGAGCCGGGTACAGCCCCAGAACTGTCGCATATAATGTATGCGGCAATTCTGGGCGGCTGCTGACTGATATTGTTAGGGTGGGGGGCTCCCTATAACGTGGGGCTCCCCATCCTGAGAATACCAGCCTTCAGCCGTATGGCTTTATCTGGCTGGTATTAAAATGGGGGGGGACCGCACGCCATTTTTTTTAATTATTTATTTATTTTTTTCACTGCACAGTATAGACACGCCCACCGGCTGCTGTGATTGGGTGCAGTGAGACAGCTGTCACTCAGCGTGGTGGGTGTGTGTGACTGCAACCAATCACAGGCGCCGGTGGGCAGGTAAAGCAGGGAATACGAGATTGATTAATGAGCGGCCGGCTTTTTCAAATTAGAAAAAGCCGCCAAAGCAGTGTGAACGCCGTGCAGTGCCGGTGATCGGGGAACGGTGAGTATGAGAGAGGGGGGGGACACTTCAGTCACTCGGGGGTTTAGCGGTCACCGGTGAATCCTTCACAGGTGACCGCTAATCAGTACACGGCACACAGACAGAGCCGCAGCATGACTATGAAGTCGGGTGAAGTTCACCCGAGTTCATTCTCATCCCGCTACTCTGTCTTCCGACATGTACTAACGACATTTTGCATCACACACGTACATTTCACACGGACAACACATACACATGTCAGTTATTTCACTCACGCACACACGGACATTCCACACGCACATACGGCTAGCATACGGGATACACACGCAGGCCACACATACCATAAAAACGGACCTAAAAAACGGAAAACGGACCCGAAAAACGGCCCGTTTTACACGGACGTGGTTTTCACGGATGTGTGGCGGAGCCCTAAGAGGAAAACATTGGACTATTCTGAAGTGGCCTTCTGTGAGCCCTTACCTAAATCCTATTGAGCATCTGTGGAAAGAGCTGAAGCATGCCGTCTGGAAAAGGCAACCTTCAAACACAAGACAACTGGAGCAGTTTGCTCTTGAGGAGTGGGCCAAAATACCTGTCGAGAGGTGCAGAAGTCTCATTGACAGCTACAGGAATCGTTTGATTGTAGTGATTGCCTCAAAAGGTTGTGCAACCAAATATTAAGTTAAGGGTACAATCATTGTCCAGGCCTATTTCATGAGTTTTTTATTTATTTTTTTAATTCTGTGGAAGCATGGTTGTAAAGCAATGTCTGACTTTCATTTGTGCATTTTCAAAGATTTTTTATTTATTATTACTTTTGGCAGATTCAAGTTATTTCTGTGATCATTGTGGGTCTTTCTTTCAGTAAATGAGGGGTACCAACAATTTTGACCACGTGTGTATATTATGTCCCCATCCTGGATTATTTGTCCCCATCCTAGTATATATATCCCATCCTGAGCCCCTCCTTGTATGTATATCTCCCTCCTGGGTACATTCTAGTATATATATATACAGTATATATATATATAATATATGTGTGTGTTCTCATCCTGGTTTTTGTCCCCTTCCTGGTATATATGTCCTCCTTCTTGTATATATGTCCCCTTCCAGGGCCCCTCCTAGTGTATATATATCACCCTCTAGGGCACATTTTGGTAAAATGTCCCCATCCTGGTTTTTGTCCCCTTTCTGGTATATATGTCCTCCTTGTATCTATGTCCCCTTCCAGGGCCCTTCCTGTTGTATATATATATATCCCCCTCCTGGGCACAGTCTGGTATAATGTCCCCATCCTGAATTTTGTCCCTTTTGTGGTATAGATGTCCTCTTTATTGTACATATGTCCCCTTCCTGGGCCTCTCTTTGTATATTTGTCTGCCGCAAAAAGAAAAAAAATGTATTCACTCTTCCCGACTCCTACGTCGCGCGGTATCCTCTCTGAGCCGCAATGCATTTCAGCTGGATGTGCGCCCTCCGATGTGCATCCAGCCGAAGCAAGGCTGGGACTGGGGTCAGCCCCGCTACCCACGGCGTTATTCAGCTCACGGAGCGCCTACCTTTCCCAGCATATCCTCACCACCTCCGCGTTGCCTGCAGCAGTGTGATGAGGTCGCAGAGTGATGACCTCATCACACTGGGCCAAGGATAACGCAGAATTTTCTATAAGTCAACAGTCTACAATATCTGATTCTACCTCCTGATAAGTACCCTATCACTCATTATGACTGATTATCTAATTACAGTATATTTCCATAGGGCTGAACTAGGGCCTTTTAGGGTCAGCCACCATGGAGGGGGGGCACCACAAATCTTAATGGTGAATTGACCTCTGCTGTCAGGTAGGGCACAGATTTATAGGTATCTACATAAGGAGAGATATTCTGTATCAGTATATTGTTGGAATTAATAAGCAGTCTTTAGTATTTGACTCTATCTCCCTAAAAGTACCCCACTATATGTATATACAAATACTTATAATCCAATATAATTTAATTGGAGTGTATTCATATATTTGTCCACAGGGTGTATCAAGGGCCAGTTAGGGCAAGCCACTGTGGAACGGGGGCAACCAAAAATTTAAGGTGAAATTCCTCCGCTGTCAGATAAGGTACTGTTATATAGGTGTGCAAATAGGGAGAGAGTACCTACACATATACAGTATTACATTTTTATTGTATTTATTATTGTGTGTCTTATCACGTGCACTCACTATATGTGTGTGTTTTTTGTTTGTCCTTTTTAATGCAACCAATAAACTTAAAAAGTTTTTAATTATTTACTCAAGGGAGCAATTTGATGTTAGCTAGTTGTAGATCTCTCTTATTACATATCCAATTTTTAGTATTTAATGCGCCAATGCCCTGCTCTTCTCCACTCACCTTGCTTCCGGCCACATGGCTAACTTTCATTCGATGCCCTAGAAGGGCTTTACATGCAATTTAGATGTGTGTGCAGTGGCTGAAGCAACACTGCTGCCTCTCTGCTGTGGCTGTGACTGGGGCCCTGTGAAGAGAGGGGCCCGGCTGGGGCTTAATAAAGCTAAATAATTACCCTTGGTAATTACCGTCTTCACAGGGCCCCATGCACCAGTTATGGTTCTAATAATCTGATGGCGGCTCTGCTGTCAGGTAGGGATACATTAATGGCAGCTTTTTTTCTCCCCCCTGGCAGCTGCCTCCCATATTATTGAGGGCTGTAGCAAATATCCAACTGCTCATACAGAGCACACTGTAACACTCTTGTGAAATTGTAACAAGACACAAATGTCTGTTGTTTGTTTGTCTATTGGTTTTAAGTGAACTAATTAAGTATTAATTTTAGGGGGCTTTGCCATGATTTTCCACTCATAACAGGCCTTGCCATGTTCAACCAAAGATGTTTACTGCACATTCTCAGCATCATATGCAAAAGTTATCTTTTCAAAATAGATGTATGAGTGATGCCAGCATTACTGCAGAGGTTAAAGGGGTGGCGGGTCAGCCTGTCAGTGGTCAGATCATACGCCACACACTGCCTTAAATTGGTCTGCTTTGCAGTTGTCCCAGGAGTAAGCCTCTTGTAAAGATGATGCAAACTAAAGTGTGCAAACATTTTGCTGAAGGCAAGCAGCAGGCCCGACGTCAGCACCCGGCAAACCCGGTCAAATGCTGGGGCCCCAGGGTGCCGGGGTGGCCCACTCGCGGTGGCAGGGGGGCCCGGTGCCCGGGCTGTCACCAGCTTCCTCCCCGCCGAGGATCGCACTTTCAATTGTATCAGCATCGCAGTTGCCGATACAATTGAGAGCAATGATGAGAGACGGAGCGGCGCGCTCCCTCTCTTATCATTCTCCCTGCTGTGTCTGACACTGTCGGCGTTCTGAGCCTCTGACAGCTCAGCAGCGGAGCGCGGTGACGTCATCACTTCGCGCCTGCTGAGAGGTCAGAGCGACAGCGGTGGACGGCCGCGCCGAGGAAACCGAAGCAGCGGGGGAATGAGGAGAAGAGAGTATTTATGTAATCGTGGTGGCCAGACAACCATGGAGGTGCATTAAATGATATAGGTGCTGTGTACTACATGGAGGTGCCTAATGCTATCAGGGTCTGCACTGTGCTATATAGGGGCTATATACTACATGAAGGTGCTTAATGCTATCAGGGTCTGCACTGTGCTATACAGGTGCTGTGTACTACATGAAGGTGCCTAATGCTATCAGAGTCTGCACTGTGTTATACAGGTGCCGTGTACTACATGGAGATGCCTAATGCTATCAGGGTCTGCACTGTGCTATATAGGTGCTGTGTACTACATGAAGGTGCTTAATGCTCTCTGGGTCTGCACTGTGCTATATAGGTGCTGTGTACTACATGAAGGTGCTTAATGCTCTGTGGGTCTGCACTGTGCTATAAAGGTGCTGTATACTGTACTACATGAAGATGCTTAATGCTATCAGGGTCTGCACTGTGCTATATAGGGGCTGTATACTGTACTACATGAAGGTGCTTAATGCTATCAGGGTCTGCACTGTGCTATATAGGGGCTGTATACTACATGAAGGTGTTTAATGCTATCAGGGTCTGCACTGTGCTATATAGGTGCCGTGTACTACATGAAGGTGCTTAATGCTATCAAGGTCTGTACTACATGAAGGTGCTTAATGCTATCAGGGTCTGCACTGTCCTATATAGGTGCCGTGTACTACATGGAGATGCCTAATGCTGTCAGGGTCTCCACTGTACTATATAGGTGCTGTGTACTACATGAAGGTGCCTAATGCTATCAGGGTCTCCACTGTGCTATATAGGTGCAGTGTACTACATGGAGATGCCTAATGCTATGTGAGTCTGCACTGTTCTATATGGCGGCTGTATACTACATGGAGGTGCCTAATGCTATGTGGGTCTACGTTGTGCTAAATGCAGCCTGTATACTACATGGAGGTGCCTAATGCTATCTGGCTCTGCTCTGTGCTATATGTTGGCTGTATACAACATGAGGGTGCCTAATGCTATCTGGGTCTGCACTGTGCTATATGGCGACTGTATATTACATGAGGGTGCCTAATGCTATCTGGGTCTGCACTGTGCTATATGGCAGCTGTATACTACATGAGGATGCCTAATGCTATCTGGGTCTGCACTGTGCTATATGGCGACTGTATACATGAGGGTGCCTAATGCTATCTAGGTCTGCATTGTGCTGTATGGCGGCTGTATACTACATGAGGGTGCCTAATGCTATGTGGGTCTGCATTGTGCTATATGCAGCCTATATACTACATGAAGGTGCGCAATGCTATGTGGGTCTGTCTGCACTTTGCTATATGGCAGCTGTATACTACATGAGGATGCCTAATGCTATCTAGGTCTGCATTGTGCTGTATGGCGGCTGTATACTACATGAGGGTGCCTAATGCTATATGGGTCTGAATTGTGCTATATGCAGCCTGTATATACTACATGAAGGTGCCTAATGCTATCTGGGTATGCATTGTGCTATATGGGGGCTGTATACTATATGAAGGTGCCTAATGCTATCTGGGTCTGCATTGTACTATATGGGGGCTGTATACTACATGAAGGTGCCTAATGCGATCTGGGTCTGCATTGTGCTATATGGGGGCTGTATATCACATGAGGATGCCTAATGCTATGTGGGTCTGCATTGTGCTATATGGGGGCTGTTTAATGTTATATGGGGGTTGCATAGTGCCATATGGGGGCTGCATAGAGAACTATGGGGGCTTCATAATACTATATGGAGGAATATGGGGGCTGCATACTGCTATACCCCCAGAGTTGTATGTCACCTCCACCCCAGTGCTGTATACCCCCTCGGAGCTGTGTATACTCCTAGAGCTGCATGCCACCTCCCCACCTCAGAGCTGTTTGTCCACCCTCCCCAGAGCCACTGCCCCCCTCTAGAGCAGTATGGCCCCCATTGCTGTATGCCCCTTTCCTCAGTAATATGTATGCCCCCCACAGTAATGTGTATGTCCTCAGCCTCTCTTGCGATGTATATACAACAGTGTTAGCGTTCTCTATGTGCGACCATATCTGTTAGTGACGGCCACCAATCAGCGTGGCACAGACACATGCCCAGGAGGAGCTGGATGGACACAGGCGGGGAGGTGAATGAGGCTGTTGCCGGCTTCCCAATATTAGAAATATCTCTAATGTGTCAGTGTGTGCATGTATGATCTGTATCTATGTATGTCAGTGTATATGACTGCGTATAGATTTATGTCTATTTATATGTGTTTTTGTAAATTTCCCTTTAAATATGTATGTGTACTTATGCCTGTATGTGTATCTATCTGTGCATGTCTATGTGTGGATGGGGCCCACTGAGACACTTTCGCCCAGGGCCCACAAAAACCTGGAGCTGGCCTTGGCAAGCAGAGTAAGTGCATTAAATCCTGGATCCATATCCTGTGGTCTGAGATCAATATAAACTTATTTAGTTCAGATGGTGTCAAGTGTGTGCGGAAACCAGGTGAGGAGACAAGTGTGTCTTGCTTACAGTCAAGCGGTGGTGGAAGTGTCATGGTGTGGGGCTGCAAGAGTGCTGCCAACTGTGGAAAGCTACAGTTCATTGAGGGAACAATAAATGCCAATATGTACTGTGATATACTGAAGAAGAGCATGATCCCCTCCCTTCAGAAACTGGTCCGCAGGGCAATATTCCAACATGATAACAACTTCAAATACACCTCCAAAATGACCACTGCCTTGCTAAAGAAACTGAGGGTAAAGGTGCTGGACGGGCCAAGCATGTTTCCAGACCTAACTCCTACTGAACATCTATGGGGCTTCCTCAAACCGAAGATGGAGACACACAAGGTCTCTTAAGGCCCCGTCACACTAAGCAACATCGCTAGCAACATCGCTGCTAACGAACAACTTTTGTGACGTTGCTAGCGATGTTGCTGTGTGTGACATCCAGCAACAACCTGGCCCCTGCTGTGAGGTCGTTGGTTGTTGCTGAATGTCCTGGGCCATTTTTTAGTTGTTGCTGTCCTGCTGTGAAGCACAGATCGCTGTGTGTGACAGCGAGACAGCAACAACTAAACTTTGCAGGCAGCAGGAGCCGGCTTCTGCAGAGGCTGGTAACCAATGTAAACATCGGGTAACCAAGAAGCCCTGTCCTTGGTTACCCGATATTTACCTTCGATACCAGCCTCCGCCGCTCTCACTGCCTGTGCTGCCGGCTCCTGCTCTGTGCACATATAGCTAGCTGCAGGACACATCGGGTTAATTAACCTGATGTGTGCTGTAAGTAGGAGAGCAGGGAGCCAGCGCTAAGCATTGTGCGCTGCTCCCTGCTCTGTGCACATGTAGCTGCAGCACACATCAGGTAATTAACCCCATGTGTGCTGTAAGTAGGAGAGCAGGGAGCAAGCGCTCAGTGTGCGCTGCTCCCTGCTCTGTGCACATGTAGCTGCAGCACACATCAGGTAATTAACCCCATGTGTGCTGTAAGTAGGAGACCAGGGAGCCAGCGCTCAGTGTGCGCTGCTCCCTGCTCTGTGCACATTTAGCTGCAGCATACATCGGGTAATTAACCCGATGTGTGCTGTAACTAGGAGAGCAGGGAGCCAGCGCTCAGTGTGCGCTGCTCCCTGCTCTCTGCACGTGTAGCTCCGTGCGGTGGTAACCAAGGTAAATATCGGGTTGGTTACCGATATTTACCTTAGTTACCAAGCGCAGCATCTTCCACGCGGCGCTGGGGGCTGGTCACTGGTTGCTGGTGAGCTCACCAGCAACTCGTGTAGCCACGCTCCAGCGATCCCTGCCAGGTCAGATTGCTGGTGGGATCGCTGGAGCGTCGCAGTGTGACAGCTCACCAGCAACCTCCTAGCAACTTACCAGCGATCCCTATCGTTGTTGGGATCGCTGGTAAGTTGCTTAGTGTGACGGTACCTTAACATCCACCAACTTCGTGATGTCATCAATCATGGAGGAGTAGAAGAGGATTCCAGTGGCAACCTGTGAAGCTCTAATGAACTCAATGCAAACAAGAGTTAAGGCAGTGTTTGAAAATACAATATTGACACTTTGGGCATAATTTTGCCATTTTCACTTAGGGGTCTACTCTCATTTGTTTCCAGCGATTTTGACATTAATGGCTGTGTGTTGAGTTATTTAGAGGAAACAGCAAATTTACACTGTTATACAAGCTGTACACTGACTACTTTACATTCTATCAAAGTGTCATATCTTCACTGTTGTCCCATGACAAGACAAAATATTTTCTAAAAATGTGAGGAGTGTACTCAGTATTGTGACATACTATATATATATATGTATGTATATATATATATATATTATTTTTTTCCCTATATATATATATATATATATATATATATATATATATATATATATATAAAAATATATTTGTTTAAAATTGAAAATTATTCCATCTTACATTCACCTGCAGAAAATTTACATGCTTACAAACTGGGTCTCTCAAATTAGGTAATCACACAAAACACATGTAATAATGCTTTTGTGTTGCAAAATGTCATGAATGTTTATGTATTGCTGAGCAACGTTTTGTTCTGCTAGTTATTTTAAGATTCTGTGTGATCTACCACTGTTTCCTTGTTTTGTGCAACTTTTGTTTAAAAATAAAATGGATGCATAGTCATATTATGTATTATCCCTAATCCAGCTGAGATATCTGCTAATAAAATAAAAGTGGGAAGTATTATAGCATGTAGTTGAACTCTCTCCCAGCCATTTTTTTTACCAATAAAATTACTCAATAAATTTGATAATCCCAAAGTAAATAATACAATGAAGCCATGGAAATAAAGAGACTGTCCCACAAGCATTATCTGAGAATCAGATGTACCTGTAAGAAGGTGGACATGTATAGTCATATGAAAATGTTTGGGCACCCCTATTAATGTTAACTTTTTTTCTTTATAACAAATTGGGTTTTTGCAGCAGCTATTTCTGTTTCATATATCTAATAACTGATGGACTGAGTAATATTTCTGGATTGAAATGAGGTTTATTGTACTAACAGAAAATGTGCAATCTGCATTTAAACAAAATTTGACCGATGCAAAAGTATGGGCACCCTTATCAATTTCTTGATTTGAACACTCCTAACTACTTTTTACTGACTTACTAAAGCACTAAATTGGTTTCGCAACCTCATTGAGCTTTGAACTTCATAGGCAGATGTATCCAATCACGAGAAAAGGTATTTAAGGTGGCCACTTGCAAGTTGTTCTCCTATTTGAATCTCCTATGAAGTGTGGCATCATGGGCTCCTCAAAACAACTCTGAAATGATCTGAAAACAAAGATTATTCAACATAGTTGTTCAGGGGAAGGATACAAAAAGTTGTCTCAGAGATTTAAACTGTCAGTTTCTGTAATACTATTGTATGTTTGAGGATTTCGATAGCGTTAGGGCAATGATCAGCAGAGACGAGTTTGTGGTACAAGATGTTTTTATGATATGTAACCACGGTAGATACACAACGGAAATACACAGTATAACAAACACAAAAAAATACCTTTCTGAAACGGAGCGAAGGGGATTCCCGGGGCCACGCACCGGACTCCCCCAGGGAGACCACCAGAGCGAACCCCTATTCAGGGACTGTCCGGCAATCAACCCCGGAAGGCCTAAATGCGGTGCAGCCGGGACACAAGGGGCAAGCGGTAAAGTCCAGAAGTGTCCGTACGGAACGAAAGTCCAGAATGGTTATGAACCGGAAGAAACCGGGCAGACGTGCTGACAAAAGACGGCAGACGGAGTCCGGGCACAGTTTGAAGAAACCGGGTATGGTCCAGAGTCGGTCGGTAGATTTCCAGGAGGATCCAAAGGTAATCAAGTAGCAGCAGCAGCAAAGCAGGAGCACACAGCAAGCAGTATACTCAGGCACTGGACTAAGCTTAGAGGCGGCCTTTTAAGCAGCTGGACAGGAAGTAGGGCAACAGAACACAAAACTCCATGTTAACTGAGGGCAAGCTTTTTCAAAAGAGGACTGGAAAACCCGGAAACCTGACATTACTCCCCCCCCCAGAAACGGCCTCAGGACGGGTCAGGGCCCGGCTTGTCCGGGTACCGTCGATGAAACTGAGCGATCTTCCGTGGTGCTCGAATGTTACCCATCGGTTCCCAGGAATCGTCCTCGGGGGCGTACCCCTGCCAACGTACCAGATACTGAAGCCGACGACGATGAAGCCGGGAGTCAATAATGTCCTCAACCACGAACTGCTCCTCGCCGTCGACCATCACAGGCGGAGGAGGAGGCACGACACGACCATGAAACGTATTGGGAGAGACGGATTTGAGGAGAGAAACATGAAAGACCGGGTGTACCTTTAGATGGTGCGGTAACCGCAGCCGACAGGCCACAGGGCTCACGATCCCGGTGATCTTGAACGGACCGATGAATTTTTGTCCCAGTTTCTGCGAAGGAACACCCAATCTCAGGTTCTTGGTGGACAACCATACAGAGTCCCCTACCTTATACATGGGTGCCGGTCTCCGGTGAGCGTCTGCCGACCTCTTGTAACGCTCCTGAGCTGTAGCCACAGTGTCCTTCAGAACCTCCAGATTTTGTCGTAGCTCTTTTAATCTGTCCTCCACCGCAGGCACTGAGACCGCAACCGGTGACCTAGGCAAAATAGTCGGATGGTAACCCAAGTTAGCAAAGAAGGGCGTTACCTTAGTGGAGCTGCTCTGAGTGTTGTTATACGAGAACTCCGCCAACGGAAGCATCTTCAACCAATCGTCCTGCAGATGGCTGACATAACAGCGAAGGTATTGTTCCAGTGTTTGATTGGTCCGTTCGGTTTGCCCATTTGTCTGAGGATGGTATGCAGAAGACAAACAGACATCAATCTGGAGTGCCGTACAAAACCCCTTCCAGAACCTAGACGTGAACTGCACGCCCCGGTCAGAGATGATCTCGTCTGGTACCCCATGCAATCGGAATACGTTCTGGATAACCAGATCCACTGTCTCTGCGGCTGAGGGAAGACCGGCACACGGAATAAAGTGAGCAGCTTTAGTCAACCGATCCACCACCACTAAAATGGTATTGTGACCGTCTGAGACGGGCAACTCCACAATAAAATCCATTGAGATAGACCCCCAAGGGCGAGATGGCACGGGTAACGGTTGGAGGAGTCCTGTAGGAGCCACACGAGGGACCTTGCACCGGGCACAAACCACACATGAGTGGACATAGTCCTTTACGTCCTTTAAACAGGTAGGCCACCAGAAAAAACGGTTCAGAAATTCCTGCGTCTTCTGTACCCCCCTATGACCAGCCAACACGGAGTCATGGACCAACTTGAGAACCCGAAGTCTTACGGCCTCCGGGACATAAATGCGTCGCTCTCTCAACCACACACCATTCCGAAGAACAAGAGTTACATCATTCGGGGGGGCAGCAAGAAATACGTCACCATCATAGGCCAGCTTGATGTCCTTCCACAAGTCCTGGTCCTGGATTACTCCAACAAAATTGGCATCCGATAACACGGTCTGAGACGGGGTTCCAGGCACGGAGTCCACGGCGTGGATTCGGGACAAGGCATCGGCTTTCCCATTACGTGAACCTGGACGGTATGTAACGACAAAATTGAACTGGTTAAGGAATAGGCTCCAACGGGCTTGCCGTGGAGACAGGCACCTGGCAGACTTAAGAAATTCCAGATTACGATGATCTGTGAGTACTATCACTTGCTGCGCGGCTCCCTGTAAGTGGTGTCTCCATTCCTTGAAAGCGGAAATAATCGCTAACAATTCCTTGTCCGCAATGTCATAGTTCCTTTCTGCAGGGGACAACCGGCGGGAAAAGAAAGCACACGGATGTAAGAGACTCTTGTCCCCAGTCCTTTGTGAAAGGATGGCCCCTAATGCGTAGTCGGAAGCGTCGACTTCCACGATAAAGGGAAGTGCGGGATTCGGATGTACCAATATAGGCGCTGAGGTAAAACAAACCTTTAGACGATGGAAAGCTTCCTGGGCCTGGGCGGACCACACAAACTTCTGTCCTTTCTTGGTTAACAGAGTGATGGGACGAACGATCTCTGAAAAATTACGGATAAAACGTCGGTAAAAGTTGGCAAAACCGACAAAGCGTTGTACCTCCTTGATGTTCCCCGGTTCCGGCCAGTCTAGAATTGCTTGTATCTTGCCAGACTCCATGTTCAGTCCCTGAGGAGAGATGACATAACCTAAGAATTGTATTTGTGAGCAGTGGAACTCGCATTTCTCCAGTTTGATGTACAGGTGGTTTTCCCTCAGCCGGGTAAGTACGGTCTTGACATGTTCCTGGTGTTCCTGTAGGGAATCAGAAAAGATTAGGATATCGTCCAGATAAATCACCATGAATTGGTCCATGATATCCCTAAAAATATCGTTAACTAGATGTTGGAAAGTCGCGGGAGCGTTACAAAGTCCAAAAGGCATCACTAGGTACTCAAAATGTCCATACCGACATCGGAACGCGGTCTTCCACTCGTCTCCGGGACGTATACGGAGAAGATTGTATGCCCCACGGAGATCCAATTTGGTGAATATTTTTGCCTGTTGGACCCTCTCCAATAGCTCAGGAATCAACGGTAACGGATACCGGTTCCGGATAGTTATTTTATTCAGTTCCCGGTAGTCAATACAGGGTCTCAGAGTCCCCTCTTTCTTTTTCACGAAAAAGATGGGTGCCCCTGCTGGTGAGGTAGACGGACGAATAAATCCCTTAGCTAGACTTTCATCAATGTATTCTTTTAGTGCTTCTAGCTCAGGTGCCGCCAACGGGTAGACATGACCAAACGGGATCTCCGCCCCTGGGAGTAAGTCTATGGGGCAATCATACGGTCTATGCGGGGGAAGCCGATCGGCTTTTCTTTTGTCGCATATATCCGCAAAGTCATTATACACCGGGGGTAGAACAGGTACCTGTACAGTGCCCTCCGCATTCGGTGTTACTGGAACCGGAACAGTTGGACTAATGGTCGGAATACTCTGCGGTGGGAAGGATATTTCCTTAGTTTCCCAATCGATGACCGGATTTGTAGACCGTAGCCACGGAATACCTAGAATAATCGGAAAATGAGGAGAAGAAATTAACATGAAAACAAGGGTCTCCTGCTGACCTGGCTTCATGACGCATTCTAGCGGTACGGTTTCCCGATCAACTGGTCCAGAGATTAACGGAGATCCGTCAACCGTCTCCATGGTAACCGGTGAGGATCTTTGCTGAGTCCGGATACCGTGTTTCCTGGCGAAAGAGGAGTCCATGAAATTTCCCCCTGCCCCAGAATCTATCATTGCAGAGGTAGGTATTAGCTGTCCCTCCCACCGGATCTGAATGGGGAGCGAGCAATGGGTATATTTCCCTTCCGAGTCCTTCGGTGAGGTTGACATTACAGTCAAGGGAAATACCGCATCCAGGTGTCCACTTGCCTCAGAGATATCGGACTCTGCGTCCGTGTTGTCACACTCTGCCATGGCTGCCAATACCTTATTTGGGCGATTCGGACGTTTCGGGCAGTCGATCAAGAAATGGTCCGATTGACCGCAATAGAAACACAAACGCTCACGGAGCCGGTGTTCGCGACGTTCATTGGTCTCTCGCTTTTGCAGAGAGTCCACTTGCATAGGAACGTCCTCGGCCTCCCGTGGCGTCCTGAGAGCGGGTTCTCTGGAAGGAAAGGCAAAGTTGTTTACACGGTTTACAGCTGCCCATTTTTCCTGTCTACGTTCGGTCAAGCGGGTATCAATACGCACACAGTGCTGGAGAAACTGTTCAAACTCCCCTGGAGATTCGGAACGAGCTAACTCGTCTTTGATGGTACCGGACAAACCCTTTCTGAAAACAGACAATAATGCATTGTTTCCCCAGTCGGTGTCTACCACTAACCTCTTAAATTCAGTGGCGTATTCAACGACAGAACGCTTTCCCTGACGTAAGGAAAGGAGAGCCGATTCAGCGGTAGCACGGCGATTCGGATCATCAAACATCTGCGCCATTGCGGTCAGAAAGTCCTCTAGGTGATTTAAACGGATGTCCCGGTTCTCTATCATAGGATTAGCCCAAGCCAGTGCTCGTGAGGTTAATAACATAATTATACATAACACTTTGGACCGGTCAGAACGGTAATAATCAGCATGTACATCAAAAAACAGTATACATTGGTTCACAAATCCACGAAACTGACTACGGTCACCATTGAAACGGAATGGGGGTAACCTAGGCATACCGGCAGCTGATACGGACGTAGTGGGGCCGGCTTCCTGAGCCTCCACTCTGACTTGCAAGTCCTGTATAGCCGGACCCAGTACCTGGTGATCATGGCCCAGCTGTGTCTCCACATCTCTAAGTTTAGTCTGCACCACCTCCATCTCCTGCTGCAAGGAGTTAATCATAGAAAAGAGCTGATCTACTCGTGTCTCAGTCATTGCCCCAGCGAAATCCTCTTATGGCCTGAGTATAATGTAATACTATTGTATGTTTGAGGATTTCGATAGCGTTAGGGCAATGATCAGCAGAGACGAGTTTGTGGTACAAGATGTTTTTATGATATGTAACCACGGTAGATATACAACGGAAATACACAGTATAACAAACACAAAAAAATACCTTTCTGAAACGGAGCGAAGGGGATTCCCGGGGCCACGCACCGGACTCCCCCAGGGAGACCACCAGAGCGAACCCCTATACAGGGACTGTCCGGCAATCAACCCCGGAAGGCCTAAATGCGGTGCAGCCGGGACACAAGGGGCAAGCGGTAAAGTCCAGAAGTGTCCGTACGGAACGAAAGTCCAGAATGGTTATGAACCGGAAGAAACCGGGCAGACGTGCTGACAAAAGACGGCAGACGGAGTCCGGGCACAGTTTGAAGAAACCGGGTATGGTCCAGAGTCGGTCGGTAGATTTCCAGGAGGATCCAAAGGTAATCAAGTAGCAGCAGCAGCAAAGCAGGAGCACACAGCAAGCAGTATACTCAGGCACTGGACTAAGCTTAGAGGCGGCCTTTTAAGCAGCTGGACAGGAAGTAGGGCAACAGAACACAAAACTCCATGTTAACTGAGGGCAAGCTTTTTCAAAAGAGGACTGGAAAACCCGGAAACCTGACAGTTTCTACTGTGAGGAACATAGTAAGGAAATGGAAGAACACAGGTACAGTTCTTGTTAAGCCCAGTAATGGCAGGCCAAGAAAAATATCAGAAAGGCAGAGAAGAAGAATGGTGAGAACAGTCAAGGACAATCCACAGACCACCTCCAAAAACCTGCAGCTTCATCTTGCTGCAGATGGTGTCAATGTGCATCGGTCAACAATACAGCGCACGTTGCACAAGGAGAAGCTGTATGGGAGAGTGATGCGAAAGAAGCCGTTTCTGCAAGCACGCCACAAACAGAGTCGCTTGAGGTATGCAAAAGCACATTTGGAAAAGCCAGTTACATTTTGGAAGAAGATCCTGTGGACTGATGAAACAAAGATTGAGTTGTTTGGTCATACAAAAAGGCATTATGCATGGAGGCAAAAAACATGGCATTCCAAGAAAAGCACTTGCTACCCACAGTAAAATTTGGTGGAGGTTCCATCATGCTGTGTGGCCAATGCCAGCACCGGGAATCTTGTTAAAGTTGATCGTCGCATGGACTCAACTCAGTATAAGCAGATTCTTGACAATAATGTGCAAGAATCAGTGACGAAGTTGAAGTTACGCAGAGGATGGATATTTCAGCAAGACAATGATCCAAAACACCGCTCCAAATCTACTCCGCATTCATGCAGAGGAACAATTACAATGTTCTGGAATGGCCATCCCAGTCCCCAGACCTGAATATCATTGAAAATCTGTGGGATGATTTGAAGCGTGCTGTCCATGCTCGGCGACCATCAAACTTACCTGAACTGGAATTGTTTTGAAAACAGGAATGGTCAAATATACCTTCATCCAGGATCCAGCAACTCATTAAAAGCTACAGGAAGCGACTAGAGGCTGTTATTTTTGCAAAAGAAGGATCTACAAAATATTAATGTCACTTTTATGTTGAGGTGCCCATACTTTTGCATCGGTCAAATTTTGTTTAAACGCGGATTGCACATTTTCTGTTAGTACAATAAACCTCATTTCAATCCCGAAATATTACTCAGGCCATCAGTTATTAGATATATGAAACTGAAATAGCTGTTGCAAAAACCCAAATTGTTATAAAGAAAAAAGGTTAACATTAATAGGGGTGCTCAAACTTTTTCATGTGACTGTATTTGCTTTCCTCCCTGAAGACACTAATCGCATTGTTGTTATATAATGAAATATGAATACTGTCTTGCGTCTTTGAGAATAATGTATAATGTGATGTAATCTGTACAATGTTGTTTGGTTTGCCAAAGTATAGGGTAGGCAATAGTTGGTGTTGGAACTAGCCCACAATGCGATAAGCTGGCATCTAGGGAGAGTGATGATTTCCTATGGTGTCTTGGATAGGGCCCATCCTGTGACTAGAACAGACCTATGGTTTCAAAGGTTGTTACGGCAGCATGCAGTGGGTGACCTATGGCAGCAAAAAAAAGATAGGAGACTGGAGCTGAGATAGCGTGATCCTGAACCTCACCCCCTCCCCCCATATAAGGGGAATAGATGTGAAGCCGCGAAGAGAGAAAGTAACTATTTTGAATTGGACTGTTGAACTGGGCTGGGTTGTGCTGGGACTCACAGGACTAGTAAGATCAGAACAAACCCAGAGGGAGCTGGAACTGTGTCTGAGAATGCTTAGTAAAACTGAAATGTGCTGGAAGTTATATGCCCACTATCTTGTGGATAAAGGTGATACTGAAGAACTGTTAAGTAAACCATTATTGGTAAAAAGTGAACTTGTGATCTCCTTGTCCATCTGAATCATCATCTGTTCCTGGTACAGCCCACACAACACAAGTCCATACACCCAGCCAGAACCACGACTTTTATGTAGCATGTCGGAGTGTCTGGAGTCAATCCCTTGTCCCACACCACTCTACATTTGGCGTAATTGGCAGGATCAAACCTTTCCAATAGATGATCTGAGTGTTGCAGGGAAGGCACATGTTATTTTAAAGATGGCGACTGTTGTATAGTAAAAGATGGAATTGAGCATAAGGTGGCAGACGATGATGGTGCAGCTCCGAAAGAGAAACCTACCCATTTTCGTCATTGGAGAAGCGGAAGGAAGCAAAGACCTGTTCAGCCTCAGAAAGACTACAGCCTCAGATAGACAGATTGCTGGGTGGGGCTGGGGAAAACCCAGCAGTCATGGTGCACATTGGTACTAATGACAAAGTTAGAGGCAGGTGGAAGGTCCTTAAAAATGATTACTGGGAACTAGGAGAAAAGCTGAAGTCCAGGACCTGCAAGATGGTGTTTTCAGAAATACTACCGGTGCCACGTGCATCACTAGAAAGACAGCGGGAGCTTAGGGAGATAAATACGTGGCTTAGAAATAGGTGCAGGAAGGAAGGGTTCGGGTTCATGGAGAACTGAGCTGACTTCTCAGTCAGCTACAGGCTCTACGGTAAGTACGGGCTGCATCTCAATGGGGAGGGTGCAGCTGTGCTGGGGGAGAAAATGGTCAGACGGATTGAGGAGCTTTTAAATTAGGATCTGGGGGAGGAAGGGTAGTGGAGAAAATAAGGGGATAGATAGAGCAGATAGAGACAGTGAAACGGTAGGGTCAATGAAGGATTAGGGGGGCTGGGACATGCAAGGAACGTAGGGAGGCTAGGAGTAATAAATGTGTTAATAGTATTAAATGTCTACTGGCAAATGCAAGAAGTCTTGCAAACAAAATTAATGAATTGGAGACTCTTATGTCAACCATGGATTATGATGTGGTGGGCATTACGGAAACCTGGCTGAAAGCCATGACTGGGTGACAAACTTAGAAGGTTATACTACATTCAGGAAGGACAGGAAAGACAAAAAAGATGGTGGGGTGTGTATATTTATCAAATCTAACCGAAAACCTGTGTTGACATTGGGGGGAACTGCAACAATGTAGAGTCAGTATGGGTAAATGTACATGGGGTGGGGAATAATGGAAAAATGTTAAATGGAGTTTGCTATAAGCCTCTTAACATACCTGTTGAAGTAGAGGGTCAAATGTTGGGAACAAATTGAAAAGACAGCTAATAATAATAATCGGGTTCTTATTATGGAGGATTTCAACTATCCAGACATTCAGTGGAACATAGAATCTTCTGGTTGTGCTAAAAGCTGTGAGTTCTTATCTACTATTCAAGACAATTACCTCTCTCAGATGGTAGATGAACCAACCAGGGGAGATAATTTGCTAGATCTGGTCCATTCAAATAGACTAGATACAATTTCAGATATACAGGTCCGGGAGCACTTGGACAATAGCGATTATAATATGGTAAGCTTCAACATAATATTCAATAGAACATTTAAAAGGGGAAATGTTAAAACCTGGAGTTTTAGGAAAGCTGATTTCAACACATTAAGGGAATAGCTTAACACTAGAAGTCTCAGAGAGGTGTCATTTAATATTTCTACCATTGGAACCCTAAGCTCGAAATTCCTGGGACTTCTAGTGTTAAATGTGTAGATTGGGATAATGTCATGGTAACTGGGGATACTGAACATAAATGGGGTAAGTTTAAGGGTATACTACTAGAGTCCTGTAAAAACACTTATACCCTCTGGTAATAAAATGTCCAGGAATAAAAAGAAACCACTATGGATAAATAAGACTGTACAAAGTATAATGAAACAAAAACAAAGGTCGTTTAAAATCTTAAAGGCTGAGAATACAGAAATAGCATTTCAGAAGTATAAAGATATCAATAGGAAATGCAAAAAAAGAAATCAAGCAAGCAAAATTAGCTACAGAAACAAAAATCGCCAAGGACATTAAAATAAATCCCAAAATCTTTTATAAGTACATTCATGTAAATAGGAAAACAAAGGATAGTATCGGCCCCTTAAAATATAATAAAAAGTTAGTTATAGAGGACAAACAAAAGACTGAGATATTAAACAGGCACTTCTCATCAGTGTTCACCAAAGAACAGACTGTTCCAGGGATCATTCAACAAGTGAAAAATCAAATTTCACCACCCGATATAATTAATTTAACACAAGAAGAAGTACGCCTGCGTCTGAATAAATTAAACATTGACAAATCCCCCGGGCCAGATGACATTCATCCACGAATATTGAGGGAATTGAGCTTTGCAATCGACAGACTGTTTCTCATCCTTTTAGACTCGCTTGTAACAGGGTTAGTGCCTCAGGATTGGAGGATTGCTGATGTGGTACCGATATTTAAGAAAGGTAAGAGGGTGGATCAAGGCAACTACCGTCCAGTAAGCCTGACATCAGTAGTATGCAAAGTTTTTGAGGGTATTTTAAGGGATGACATGCAAAAATATATTGCAGAAAATAATATAATAACTGACAGACAGCATGGATTCATGAAAGATAAGTCATGTCTAACCAACCTGTTGGGGTTCTACGAGGGGGTAAGTGCAAATCTGGATATTGGTAATGCAGCTGATGTGATTTATTTGGACTTTGCAAAGGCATTTGATACTGTACCACATAATAGCCTTATACTAAAACTCCAGAAACAAGGACTAGGGGAAACTATATGCAACTGGGTAAGGAATTGGCTAAAAGATAGGAAACAAAGAGTAGTTATAAATGGTACATTCTCTAAATGGGCTATAGTCAGCAGTGGGGTGCCGCAGGGATCTGTACTAGGACTGATTCTTTTTAATCTCTTTATTAATGACCTTGTGGATGGAATTGATAGTAAAGTGTCAGTCTTTGCTGTTAACACCAAACTATGTAGGATATTAAAAACTGACCTTGATAGTAAATATTACAAAAAGATCTGGATAAGATGTCAGAATGGGCAGATACTTGGCAAATGAGATTTAATGTTGATAAATGTAATGCAAGTAATGTTGTAAGTAATGTATTGTAAGTAATGCACCTAGGACTGAGTAATCCTATAGCTGCATATACATTAAATGAAGTAAACTGGGGACTACAGAACAGGAGAAGGACTTGGGTATTCTCATTACAAATAAGCTGAGCAGCAGCACCCAATCTCAAGCAGCAGCTGCTAAAGCAAACAAGATTTTAGGGTGTATAAAAAGAGAGATTAGATCCCGGGATCCCAATGTATTGTTACCCCTCTATAAATCACTTGAAAGGCCACATCTGGAATATGGGATCCAGTTTTGGGCTCCGCATTTTAAGAAGGACATACAGAAGTTAGAATCAGTTGAAAGGCGGCTGACTAGACTACTACAAGGAATGAAAAGCCTCCCATATGATGAGCGGTTGAAAAAGTTAGATATGTTTAGCTTAGAAAAAAAGACGTCTCAGAGGAGATCTCATTTATATGTATAAATACATGTGTGGTCAATATAAAGGACTGGCACATGACTTATTTCTTCCAAAGACAGTACTAAGGACCAGGGGGCATACACTGTGAATGGAAGAAAAGCGATTCCGGCAGCTAAATAGGAAAGGGTTCTTTACAGTTAGAGCAGTCAGAGTGTGGAATGCCCTACTGTTAGGGTGAACTCTTAACCAGAGATCACTAGTTGCCTACTGCCTGGCCAAATTGGTATATACCAAGTGCATGCATAAAAGAATTCACACCAGACACAGTCGGATATGAAATAATTAGCTCGGGCACACAGTAAAAGTAAAAGTCTGAAGACAATGCTTTTTGAAATTCAGTAGACTTTTTTATTGATGCAAAGGACTAGACAAATCTGACGTTTCGGCCTGCACATATAGGCCTTCCTCAGAGATAGTCTGTGATACAATTTTACAGAAAAGAAAAAAGCAAAATTAATACATGTACAGATATTCATACATTATACAAAAATCCTAGTGTGAGATAGAAATGTTGGCATCAATAGACATATATACACTGATAGTAGGAAAAACAGGTACATTGCGAAAAATAATATCATAAGAAATATATTGGGTACCAGGATACACATTCTATAGAGAAGGTTCACACAACTGGAGACCCTCCTAACTTAGGCAATATAGAAAAATTGGGGCATACCTATATGAAAAATGGAAGAGATATGCATTCGAGTCACTACTCAAGGCGATATCGTCATGATAAACAGGAATGCCTACAAATAGACACATGTAAGTATTATACTTACATGTGTCTATTTGTAGGCATTCCTGTTTATCATGACGATATCGCCTTGAGTAGTGACTCGAATGCATATCTCTTCCATTTTTCATATAGGTATGCCCCAATTTTTCTATATTGCCTAAGTTAGGAGGGTCTCCAGTTGTGTGAACCTTCTCTATAGAATGTGTATCCTGGTACCCAATATATTTCTTATGATATTATTTTTCGCAATGTACCTGTTTTTCCTACTATCAGTGTATATATGTCTATTGATGCCAACATTTCTATCTCACACTAGGATTTTTGTATAATGTATGAATATCTGTACATGTATTAATTTTGCTTTTTTCTTTTCTGTAAAATTGTATCACAGACTATCTCTGAGGAAGGCCTATATGTGCAGGCCGAAACGTCAGATTTGTCTAGTCCTTTGCATCAATAAAAAAGTCTACTGAATTTCAAAAAGCATTGTCTTCAGACTTTTACTTTTACTGTGTGCCCGAGCTAATTTTTTGATTATTGTGATTTTTTCTCGGAGGCACCAACTGTATTTGAGTGAGCCAGACTCTTTTTTGTATTGACAGTCGGATATGAAGTCTCTTCTTGGTCACAGTAAAGATGGCACCAAAAACAGACTGAGGAGACTCATGCGTCCTCTTGATATAGGCTAGGGGCGTACACAAGTTCAGATATGCCCATTTAGTGGGACAGTTCATGGGCTAGCGAATGGGGAGATCCGTGTTGCTGTTGATGGGTGGGTCTGACCAGTGGATGAAACCATGACGATGGGAGGGACGTCATTTAGTGGATCCATGCTGATGGTTTGGTCTGTAATGTCATCTGATCTTTGGGTTGGTCTTCTAGCTTGACCAGGGGTCTTCCCTTATATGGTGGTCTTCTTTCATCTGGACATTCCTTGCATTCCAAGCAAGGTGTGGTGAACAGGAAATGGTGGCCATCTTTATATCTGTGTCATGTGTATGATCTGAAACCTGAATTATGTAAGGCAAATCGACATATTTCCCACAATCCCTTGTCAAGAGGTTAATTAAGTATTTGATAAAAAGGTCCTCCTCAACACTACCACAAGAGGTAGTAATGGCAGACACTATAACAGCTTTTAAAAAAGGGCTGGATGATTTCCTCAGTACACACAACATTGTTGGTTATATGTGACTTAGGGACAAAATGTAGAATTGGTGGAGGAAGGTTGAACTTGATGGACTTAGGTCTTTTTTCAACCTATGTAACTATGTAACTATATAGGAGGGTGAGCCATTCTTGGAAACGCCAGCCCATTGTCATGTAACACGTGTGCCGAGTGTGTTCCAACCACCCAAGGTCTGATGCACAACAAAAACACACCTAAAAAATACCACAGACAAGGAGGAAACACCAGGAACACAATAGCAATGGTGGGCTCTGGGACTAGTGATAGGCAAGATGGACACCTCCTAGCCTCACCTGAGCTGTCCCTTCTTTACTAGCCAGCCCCTATACAGTCTCCCAGTTGTCACCAAGCAGCACCCTGGGTCCCAGAGAAACCCTATAATGACCCTGACTAGTGAGCGGCGGGTGAGGTTCACTAGACCCACCGCTGCACTAAAGAGACAAGAGGGTAGGAGGGACAAACAAGAAATAATAAACCAAAATGGATTGGATATGACTCTTGCAGACGCCACAGCAGCTTCCTTCCACCAAGGCAGCTTCCTTACAAATGGCTTTGTTTAGTCAGCAAAGCTTGCTGGGAGACCAAGATATTTAAGCACAAGGGTGTGTGTCTTCAAAGCAGGTGCAGCTGACCTAAACTGCAGGAGAGCTTCCTGCAGAAAAACTGACATTTAACTACTTCAATACAAAAGGAAAAGAAACAACATTTAAATGCAGAGTCCCAGATAGAGATAAGGAGCTCCAGTCCTCAAGCTGCCACTAGTCTCCAAAAACAAAGAGACAACCATGACACTCATGTTGCAGAGTGTCCACTCCCATCAGACAAAGTGGAAAGAGAAGGTAAACTCGTCAATGAGTGACAGGCAGGAACAGAAGAAGATCTGGAAGAGACAGGATGGTCAGGATGGGGGGAAAAGGCCCCACTCTGTGCAAGGGGAGCTGTGGAACTAGCTGCCAAGGGGTAAGTGGGATGGCACCATTTTGTGAAAGGTCAGAGAGAGCGGAGCCCCAGAAAGACAGATTGGCAGCCACCAAAGTACACAGTTAAGTCCAGTCCTTTACCCCCAGTCGCCATGAAGGATAAACAGGATATGGAACTGGTCGGGTCTACGGAGGAAACAGAGACTTGTTCCTGGCATACAGCATGGGGTGAGTCCGTTTCTCCATTGGAAACAGGAGTTCACTCCCCTGCCCTCCAATCATACTGCCAGAAGAAAGCTACAGGGCTATGATCTGGCAATTTGCTAGTGATTTGGGATGCCTGAGCTAAGTGGAAGTTGAGAGGAGATGGGCCCATAATGCAGTTATAAGGGTGTCTGCTGTTTAATTCGTGGAGCACTATTCGATGTAGGCTACTGATGGAGCGGTTCTCAGTTATGGCTCGAAAGGATTCAGCTACATCTGGGAGTTTGAGACTGGAGTATGGTAATGCTACATCTGATCCAGAGATGAAGCTCATTCACAAAAGAGAAGAGCGTGAAATTCCTGAAGATGGATGGCTCGGAGGGATGGTTTGAAATCGGTGAGATGACAAGAAAGCCGATGTTTGCCGAATTCTTCTATGAGCAAAGGAGACACTTGGAGAAGACCGTGGGTGCTGAGCAGCATGGAAGTGTGGCCTGGACACCTTTGGAGTCCTACTGCAGCCTGCCCCAGATGGTATCTGGACCAGTTGTGGTCCAGGATATTCCCAGAGTGTCCTTCACTACTCAGATGTCCGGGAATAGGGAGGCCTCTCATAGAAGTCAGCGCAGGAGGAGGACTTGTCTGCTTCCATTGAAGAAAAGTTGGAAGACGGATAGGATCTGTGCCCCAAAGTGGTGTGGGAAGAAACAGTGGCTCCACCTGCTGGAAAGAAATGAAGTACAAAGTTGGATGCCTGGACACGCCCGTCATGCCTGTTGTCCCTGAATGTCTCGAAATGGGACTCCCTGTGTTGGCATTAGATAGGTAAGGTTTTCCCCCCATTTATTTGCACAGGTTATGCATTCCTCAGATGGACTAAGTGCCTTTGAGCCCTTCGCCATGGACTTTGCCCAACCAGCCATTTTACTCCTCATGGACTTCATCCTTACCATTAGGACTAATGTTGGGGCGAGAGGTGGAAAACGACCCAATGAGCTAAACCGGATTGAAAATTAAATGTGGACTTGGACCACCCTTAGAGTGGAAGGGGTCATGGACTGTGCTTTTAATCTGGAGGCCGCCTGTAAAAGAACTTGAACTCTTTTGTTTCCGGGGTCCTATCAGAATAGGACCTGGCCTATGATGACTACAAGGGAGAAGAGGACAACACATGCCCTGCATTGAATTGGTGTTCTCCAGGTTGTCAAATACAGTGGTACCTCGCTTAACGAGTAACCCACTTAATGAGAATTTCACTTAACAAGCAAAGCTTTCCGTAAATTTGTAACCCGCTTTATGAGAAAGCTTTGCTGTACGAGCGAAATCCTCATTGCACACACTTCCGGTTCCGTACATTCACCGCGCTCTGACCCTCACTTGCAGTCCACACAAACACACACAAACACACATGCACGCACATACAGTATTATGCTCACCTTACCTTCCGTTCCATCGCCGGTCTCATGGTTCTTGTAGTTCCCGGGTACATCACGATGTCCTCGTGGCGAACTACAAGACTCAGGAGGCCTGCGATGGAACGGAAGGTAAGGTGAGCATATAATATAACATAATATAGTGTACCTTTCGTTTCATCGCCGGCCTCCTGGGTCCTGTAGTTCGCCGCTCCACTCCAGGCTGTGTATCGGCATCCATAGCAACGAGGCAGGAACTTCCTGTCACCGCTACTGAAAGGCAGCGCGCTGGCCAATCAGAGGCAAGCAGCTCTGCCTTTGACATCAGCGCTCTGGCCAGGAAGTTCCTCCCTCGTCGTTATGGTAACGTGATACACAGCCCGGCCCCGTACCAGAGAACAGCAAGTCCCAGGAGACCGGCGATGCAATGGAAGGTAAGGTGAGCATATAACATGTGCTTGTGTGTTTGTGTGAGTTTTTGTGTGTTTGTACATGTTTTTGTGTGTTTGTGTATGTGTGGAATGACAGAATAGGGGACCAGGATGGGACATTTAACACGTTGTGGTACGAATCGTCTGCATTGCAATGATTTCCTATGGGAAATCTTGCTTTGCCTAACGAGTAACTTGGTTAACAATCACAGTCCCAGAACGGATTGTTCTCGTTAAGCAAGGTTCCACTGTACAACTATTGTTAAAGAAGGGAGGAATGTAGGGAGGTGGACTTGCAGTCGCATTTCTCCCTGAAGACACCAATTGCATTGTTGAATAATATATAATGAGATCTAATGTGTAATATACAACAATGGTGTTGTGTGGTTTGCCATACTATAGAGTAGGTTATAGCTGGGTTCTGTAACTAGCCCATAGTAGGACGGGCTGAAGTTTAGGGAGAATGATAGTTTACTGTGGTGCTTCAGATAGGCCCCAGCATATGACTAGAGCAGACCTATCATCTGAGAGGTCATTAAGGCTGAAAACAGTGTGTGACCTGTGGCAGCAAAAAGGAGAAACGAGACCGGAGCTGAGATTAGTGTGAACTGAGACACAGAAAGTGAGACAACATTGAGGCTAAAGACCAACCTTCGCCGGCAGAAGGGTTTGGAGGATGGGACTTTAGCAACAAGGCTCTAAGCCTAAAAAGTAAATGGTCAAGGTGGACTGGTACATGAATGATTTTCCCAGGTGAAGTGTTCCCAAGCATCTGAGAGCACAAGACTCTTCCCCGGCACTACTGGCAAACCCCCTACCCCTCTTCTACAAGGAGAATAGATGTAGATATGGAAGCGTCTGGAACCATAAGATTCTACTCTTGCCATAGTGATCAAATCCCCAGCCCCGCCTCTACGAGTAGAATAGATGTAGAGCCGCAAAAAGGAAAAGTGATTAATTGGACTCTTGAGCTGGGCTGGGTTGTGCTGTGACTCACAGGAAAATTAAGATTGGAACAAACTCAAAGGAAGCTGGAACTATGTCTGATAATGACAAAAAAGATAGTTGCACTCTGTAATGCTAAAGCATGCAAACCATGAATGTAAGAATATAGACATGCATTACTGCTAAAGGAAATCTAAGAAAAAAATGAGATATTTAGCATACAAAATGGCCATTTCCATATCTGCCCAGTAGCTATGTCAAGGCATATATCGTAATACTGGATACCTACTCTGAACTGAAGCTTCTCTCTGGGTTTAAAAACCTTCATTTGTATGGGTAAGTAGGAACTTGCTACCAGAGTATAAAATCACATGTGGCTAATGGGGGAGGGGTGCACAGTCAGAAGGTATGACTAAACAAAAAGACTGACGGCACTCCCAAACATGCAGTGTGAACAGGTGCATAACTAAACGACATAAAATGACAAAAAAGACAGTTGCACTCTGTAATGCTAAAGCATGCAAACCATGAATGTAAGAATATATACATGCATTACTGCTAAAGGCAATGCCTTCTCAACAAGCTGCTTTTCTATTATCCTGTAGCACAGGGGTGGGGAACCTTTTTTCTGTCGGGGGCCATTTGGAAATTTCTACCAACCTTCGGGGACCGCACAAAATTATCAATGTTTAAATGACCCTGCTATATTGGGTGAAGCAATTAATTAACTGGGGGCATGGGGCTGGGGGCACAGACACCACACGCGGGGCTGGGGGCACAGACACCACACGCGGGGCTGGGGGCACAGACACCACACGCGGGGCTGGGGGCACAGACATCACTGTGGGGGAGGCACAGACATCACTGTGGGGGAGGCACAGACATCACTGTGGGGGAGGCACAGACATCACTGTGGGGGAGGCACAGACATCACTGTGGGGAAGGCACAGACATCACTGTGGGGGAGGCACAGACATCACTGTGGGGGAGGCACAGACATGACTGGGGGGGGGCTGCACACACGACTGGGGGGGGGCTGCACACACGACTGGGGGGGGCTGCACACACGACTGGGGGGGGGCTGCACACACGACTGGGGGGGGGGCTGCACACACGACTGGGGGGGGGCTGCACACACGACTGGGGGGGCTGCACACACGACTGGGGGGGGCTGCACACACGACTGGGGGGGGCTGCACACACGACTGGGGGGGTGTGCACACACGACTGGGGGGGTGTGCACACACGACTGGGGGGGTGTGCACACACGAATGGGGGGGGGGGGTGCACACACGAATGGGGGGGGGGTGCACACACGAATGGGGGGGTGTGCACACACGAATGGGGGGGTGCACACACGACTGGGGGGGTGCACACACGACTGGGGGGGTGCACACACGACTGGGGGGGTGCACACACGACTGGGGGGGTGCACACACGACTGGGTGATGGGCTGCACATAGGATTGTGTGGGGGTGCACACAGGACTGGGGGGGTGCACACAGGACTGGGGGGGTGCACACAGGACTGGGGGGGTGCACACAGGACTGGGGGGGTGCACACAGGACTGGGGGGGTGCACACAGGACTGGGGGGGTGCACACAGGACTGGGGGGGGTGCACACAGGACTGGGGGGGGTGCACACAGGACTGGGGGGGGTGCACACAGGACTGGGGGGGGGGTGCACACAGGACTGGGGGGGTGCACACAGGACTGGGGGGGTGCACACAGGACTGGGGGGGGTGCACACAGGACTGGGGGGGGTGCACACAGGACTGGGGGGGTGCACACAGGACTGGGGGGGTGCACACAGGACTGGGGGGGTGCACACAGGACTGGGGGGGTGCACACAGGACTGGGGGGGGTGCACATAGGACTGGGGGGGTGCACACAGGACTGGGGGGGTGCACACAGGACTGGGGGGGTGCACACAGGACTGGGTGATGGGCTGCACATAGGATTGTGTGGGGGTGCACACAGGACATTGGGGGGCTGCACACAGGACTGGGGGAGGGGTGCACACAGGATTGGGGGGGGTGCAAACAGGACTACTGGGTGATGGGCTGCACACAGGACATTGGGGGGGTGCACACAGGACTGGGGGAGGGGTGCACACAGGACATTGGGGGCCACACTGCGCTGAGAGTTTCATGCAACTCTGGGGGAGAGGGTTTACAGAACTGGTGTGGGGAGGCACAAAGCATTGGGCAGGGCACATAGCAGCAGAGGGTCGGCGCTGGACTCACAGCAGCATTGCACTCACATCACCGAAGTGCAGGAGTCGGACACTGCATCAGAAGGAGAAGGCAGGCACTGATCTCCGGAGGGCAGGGGGCGGACACACAAGGCTAGAAGTTGTGAGGCTGCTGTGGACCCGCCCACAATTGGCACTGGCCGACGGGAGAACACATTGCAGCACAAACAGCAATGTGTGGATTTAAAGGGCCGGCGGCAGCAAACCGCGGTGACAGCACCAGCACTGCCTCCCCCGGGAATCTGCCCGGGGGCCACATAAAAGGTCATGGCGGGCCGCATGCGGCCCGCGGGCCGGAGGTTCCCCACCCCTGCTGTAGCACATCACAGCCTTGCACAGGTCTACAATTTTGCCTCTGGTGTCCTTACACAGCTATTTGGTCTTGGCCAAAGTGGAGAGGTTGAAGTGTAATTTTGTGGACAGGTAACAAGTTCAAACAAGTGCAATTAATACAGGTAATGCCTGCAGGAGGGCTACTTAAAGAAAAAATAAGAGGTCTATGGGAGCCAGAATTCTTGCTGGTTGGTAGGTGATCAAATATTTATTTCATGCAATAAAATGTTGAAGTATATCTATCAAAAAAATTGTGGATCTTTCCATTCTTTGTAGGTGGGAAAACATGCCAAATCGGCAGTGTATCAAATGCTTATCTTTCCCACTATGTATATATACATATATAATATGCATAAATGTATAATGTTCGCGTTCGAACACAGAGTAAAAAACTACCAGAATTTGGGTTTGAAGTTCGAGCACGTTATGGGTGCAAACCACTCGTGAGGAGTGCTGTGCTTGGGTATGATTGATGCTCAACCCTTTGAGAACCGTGTGCAGTGTTTGAACGGCTCACACTGGGGATAAAATCAGCGTGATCAGATAGTGTGCACACAAAAAAATAAAATAAATCAAAAACCCCACACACCCCGAAACTGTTCTGTTTATGACTGGCTGCAGGTGGGTGGAGACACAGACTTCCATTGAGGTTCGGGTCAAGTCAGGGTCACAAACCAAACTTTATATAAAGTTCTAAAGCAGGAGAATAGAAACCGAGTTTTAAAGGTGCAAAAATTCATTTATTATGACATAAAAGTGACACACAAGAATAAAAACAGACATGAGGGAAACAGATGATCATGCATGAGAGAATGAATAAACATATAAGCATAGGCACAGTGGCAAGATGGTACAAGTAAAAGTGGGGGAGGGGTATATAAAACAACCTCCAATGTAGATGGACAACTTGCCGAGTTATATTTATAAAGGAGAAACTCCCACCAACATCTCACAATAAAAGGGGCAGTATCAACCCAATTAAAGTGCCATGTGCAGACTAAATGCAAAGTGACAAGTGCATAATCAAGGGTTAACCTTCAAGGAATCCCCCCCATCATCCTACCTACGTACGTTTCGCAGTATGTGGCCCAAGCCACAGCAGAGCTTCATCAGGGAAGGAGAGGGGTAAAGAAGCCTCTTCAGATCTCCTGCTATTTGTATGGGATGTGATTAGTAGAGTGTTCCTCCTCAGTATAACGGCGCTTCCGCTGTCATCAGTAACAGCCAGGTGGGACCAATCATCAGGTGACGGCACATGGGGGCGGGGGCGCGCCACCCCGCCCACACACGTGCACAGACACCATGACGACGGAAACCACAACAGGAATTAGATGAGGCGGAAGTGGCGATGGCAAGATGTAACAGCATCACAGCATAGGCGGAGCCAGTCATCAGGTGACCGCACGCGCGCAGGGGAGCAAAAGATTCAAGCCACCTGTACACAAGCGCCGGTACCATGGTGACGACGGACACCAACAAAGGGTTGTCAGGTGACCGCACACGCGCAGGGGAGCAGACAATTCAAGCAACCCATACACGAGCGCAGGCACCATGGTGACGACAGACGCCAACAGAGGGACGGTACAGATAGTGAGAGAGCACAAAAGGGATCCTATTAGAATCAATTAAGTATGAATGGGAAGAATAAATACTAAAGGCATAATATCAACATCATAAGACAATATATATAAATAGGCCATAACAGACAATTCTTCATCTTTTTCTTGTATCAGTGCATCTCCACAATTAGGCTCCAATGAAGGGGGAGTCCGCCCGGATGGAAGCGCATATAAAGGTATCCGCACAAGCAAGGATATATTTACTGAAAAAGGAAAAAAATATCATAAAAATCCCAAAAAGGTCAAACCAAAAGGGCAGGAGAAGAGAGGGATGAACATGGGGGAAAAAAATGAAGACAAAAAACACAATTTACGAACAATACAACAATAATAATAATAATAAAACCCTAAAAATATCAAAAGTAAAAATGCCAGTGACAATAGAGGAAATGTCACCAGAGAAAAGGGAAGGTCATCACATCAAGAAGAACTTAGAGGAAAGGGGCAAAGCTTAAGGTTTCATTCAATCCTTTTGGTACCAGTGTGTCCAAGGTGTGGATCCATTTTGCTTCACACTGGGCCAGTTTTTTCTTTAAATTGCCACCCCTGGAACCACCACTGATACAATCAATGCCCCGCACCTCTAATAAGGAAGGGTCACATTTATGATGTGATTTATAGTGCCGCGGCAAAGTTTTCAACTGTGTGATGTCATCAACTGTCCTAGCCGCTTCAATGTCTCTTACGAGCTCCCTGACCCTCACGTGGAACTCACGTGAAGTGAGCCCCACGTAGATCAGGGAGCACTGGCACTGTGCATAATACACCACGTGTGTAGTATTACACTTGATGTATTGCCTGATATTAAAAGACCTAGAGCCGTCCGAAGTAGAAAAAGTCCAGGTACGTACAATATTTCTGCACGCGAGGCAATGGCCGCACTTATAACAGCTGGTTAGTGGGCCCCTTGTGTTAAAGGGATTCTGTACAGGGGGAACGTAGTGGCTAGCAACCAAAATATCCTTAAGGTTGCGAGCACGTCGTGCTGCAACCAAGGGAGTAGTAGTGAGAAAGTCAGACAATATCGGATCAGTCAGGAGGACTGGCCAATGCCTCTCAAGACTCGCCCGCAAGGCTTTCCACCTGTGGTTATATGTCCCAATGAAACGTGGGCCTGAGTCAGAGGACGTTCCCTTGGGAGCGTAGGCGAGCAGCTGAGATCTAGGAGTCCTTTTAGCACGTGAATAGCCGTTTTTAATAGACCGGTTACTGTAACCCCTATCCCTGAAGCGGCACCCGAGATCGGCAGAACGATGTTCAAAGGTGGCCTGGGAGGAGCAAATCCGCCTCATCCTCAGGAATTGGCCGGTCGGTATGGCCCAGATGGTGGAGGGGGTATGAAAAGACGAAGCATGCAGTAGTGCGTTGACCGATGTATCCTTTCTGAAGACGTCAGTCTCAATGGTCCGTCCAGGTCCAACCATGATTCTGACGTCCAGAAAGTCAACGCAACTATTGCTATGCTGATAAGTCAATTTAATGTTAAATTTATTCTTATTGAGTACCCCCATGAAGTTCCCGAGCTGCTCCGCTGTGCCCTGCCAAAAAAATATAACATCATCTATATATCTCGGCCAGCACTGCACATGGGCGCTGGCCTCCACGCCCCCGTCACCAAAAACCAACCTCTCCCAGTATCCCAGGAAGAGGTGGGCGTACGAAGGCGCACAGGCCGCGCCCATCGCAGTGCCGCGCCTCTGGAGATAAAACCTATCCTTAAACAAAAAGAAATTGTGTGTGAGGGCAAAGCGGAGCAACTCGAGAATAAGATACCCCATCCTGCCACACCGACCGTCCAGCCCGAGGAAGAAGCCGACCGCAGCCAGGCCATCCTCATGTCGTATGCTCGTATAGAGGCTTTCAATGTCCGCCGTGATGATTAATACGTCCTCTTCCACAAATATCCCGTCAATCCGATTGAGGACGTCCGTCGTGTCTTTAACATAGGAGGGGAGCGTCTCGACTATAGGTTTTAAATAGAAATCAATCAATTTACAGATTGGTTCGCATAACCCCTCCATGCCAGACACGATCGGATGCATTGGGGGATCCACGGGATCTCTGTGGATTTTAGGTAACAAATAAAATGTGGGGATCTTAGGCGTCTTGTTGAAAAGCCCCTCGAACATACTGGCATTAATAGTGCCTTCCTCAAATGCCGCCTCAAGGATTCGAGCCAGTTCTTTAGAGTAATTGGAAATGGGGTTTCCCGGCAACCGCGTATAGGTCTCCCTGTCTCTCAGCTGTCTCGTCGCCTCCTTCTCATATTTCTCAACTGCCCAGACCACCACGTTGCCACCCTTGTCCGCCGCCTTAATAACCACGTCCCTATAGGATTTCAGTTCCTCCAGGGCGTGGCGCTGTTGAGAGGTAAGATTATCTCTGCTCCTCCTAGTTGAGATCTTCTTAAAGTCACTCGTCACTAGTCTTGTGAACACATCTAGAGCTGAGCAGAGGAACAAGGGCGGGAACCTGGTGGAGCGGGGCAGAAGAGAATTTGGGAACGTACCTGGCTCAATGGTGGTCTCCTAGGCACGGCGTTCACCAGGACAGACACAAGGCCCCACCTTCATACCCAGGACTTTTCCCATTTATTTCACACTGTGGGTGCCTTACTGTACCTACCATATTGAACCTTTCTCAGGCTCTATTAGGTGCCATATAGACAAGCCATTTACAGATCATGAGCTACAGGGGTGTTAACCTATGGATTTAATCCAATCTAGTTGCTGTTTTTGCTCACGATTGCATTTTTTGCACATATTATAAAGACGTGAGGAACATTGCTTTCTCCCGTCTTGGATGGTTAGACAACCATCTTCTTAAGCAAATCTAATCTAATAAGAGGACGTTAGTCATCCTACCATCTATGTGAGGGTATTAAGGCTATAAGAGTGATACATATAAAATCCATGCGAGTGAATATCCCATGTGATATGCATCATACCATAACCCTTTGAGTCCTTGAAACAGACCATAAGTTTTGGTCGAAACGTTGGACTTGTACACATACGATTTTTTTGATATCCTCACAAGAACAATAAAATATATTCAAACGAAAAAAATACGATTTTTTTGATATCCTCACAAGAACAATAAAATATATTCAAACGAAATATCATCTTTGGAAATCATTTAATTTAGTGTGCCGGATTCTTTACATCTACTGGACTTATTTTTTCCGAGCACCTTAAGCTTCTTTTTCTTAGTGAGCCAGGCATCTCTATTATACTGTTTTTGCAAAAGGTCCTCCAACACCTGGAGTGCCTATCTCTCTGATGGAGTTTCAGCCCACGTGTTCGTCTTGTGATGGAATCTCTTCAGTAGAATTTTTCTAGCGAAGAGGTTAAGATCTTTTACTGCGGAGAAGAGGTGAAAGTTATTAACGGGTGAAAAAGAAAGTCCCTTTGAAAGTACTTCAATTTGAGCATTTGAATGGGTTCGGTCAGATAGGTTAATAACCTGTAACTGGTTAGTGGCGTCCTTAGTTGGTTTATTCCAGCCAGACTGTTGGTTGCGTCGGCCTTTAACTCAAGCGCCAACACTTCCCTCGGTATCCACAGTAACTCCGGACATCCCAGAAGAAGACCCTTCACCAGAAACACAAGACTGTATGGATGCTGATCTCTCCCGAGATTGGTTCCCATGGTTAAAGCCACCACGCCTTCCCCCATGTACAGAACGCCACCTGTATGCTGTATGTGAAGAGTAATTGGTGGTGTCCCGATTAAACTTCTTCAACTTGTAGTTTTTGATCTCCTTTTCTAATCCGGAAAGCTCCAACTCAATATCTTCATTTAGTTTTGCAATTCTCTCTGGTGAACACCTCTCCCTCAAATCACTCTCTATAGCCTCCAACTCTGCCTCCATAGTAGACAGAGAACCAGTGTTGTGTTCCCTTAATAGAGACAGAAAGCCCTTAGAACACGTCTGAGCCAGATCTTCCCATCTTTTCCTAAAACTCTCATCATCAACCACAAAGAATGGGAAGATCTGGACTCTTAGGCCACGGGGAACTAAGTCCCTCTCAATATAACGACTGAGCAGGGCTTTATTCCAAGACAATCTAAGTCTTTTTTGAGCAACTCCCTATATTTATGAATTAGAGGCTCTAGAGAGGGACCTCCATCACTGGCGGGATTGGTGTCACTAGTTTTATCAAATATATGATCAAACCTATTGAGCCACGCTTGGTCACGTGCTCTAAAATCCATGTGGGCCTGAAGGAAAGCTGTGAAAAACACAGAACATAAGATTATGAGAGGAAACCTCCAGAGGGCAACCATATTTAATGTAATGGGCAGAAAAACAGTTTAACTGCAGCTATCACCACTCGAATATAATTATAAAGCATGAGAATAGAAACTGAGTTTTAAAGCTTTCGCTGGACAACCAATTTTAGTGTGTGAGAGAACAGAATCCATTTTGTTCTCATAGAAACCATCTTGTCTTATAACTGAATGATGTCATAGGGCTCAGCTAACACTGATGGGTAAGGAAGTTTCATGTTTCCGTTCATGCCCCTACTGCTCTTATTGGTGCATAGTTCAGATAGACAAGGCCTTTGCCTGTGAACTTATATAACCAGGTTACATGTACTAATAAAGCAGAATTCTTTTAGTACACCACAAAGCAATGTGTGCTGTATTGCTTTCCTGAGTACTCGAAAAACAAATTTTATTAATTTGGTGTTACAGAGGCATAGAAGGAGTGTTTTTCGCTCACAAGTGATAATTACTAGCCTCAAATAAACAAATTAACACTGCGAGTTTAATACCCTGTACAGCTCTCACGCTAAACAAACATCCTATTAAAAAAAGTATACTAAGGTATTGAATAATGTGAGAGAATAACAGGGTAATAAATTGGCAGTGCTAAGGTATTCCTTTTAAGGGAGTTGTTCTGTTCCAAAAAATGAGTTTCCATAAATACTATCAATAGTAGCGACGAGCACTCCTTTGTCGTCTATAAGCTGCTGCCAGAGGATTTTTACCTTAGTGCTGGACAAAATGATAAGCTGCTGAAACTCACCAGATTGGATCCTTCTCTCCCGAGAACATCATCTGCCTGGGATAAGTCAGGAAGCCACAGGGGGCCTTTAAAGTGGAATTCATAAAAACCCACCAATAGTGTTTTTTGTATTTTTTTTTTAATAATTTTTCACAATAAAAGCTCTTAAAAAAAAGTGTCTACACACTCAAAGGCATATTAACCTCCCTCTTAGGCCTCTTTCACACGTCCATGCAAAACACCCACGTTTTACACGGTCTGTGGTGTATGTGAGTATGTGTGTGTGTGTGTGTCCGTGTGTGTGTTCAGCGTATGCTGTCAGTGTGCTATCCATGTGACATTCGCATAGCATACGGACAGCATGAGTTTCTATACTTACCTGTCCATGGTGCTGCTGTCTCTGGCGCTGCTGCTGCTTCCGGACCTCGGTGCAGTACATATGCAATGAGCATAATAAGCGGGGTTCAGAAGCAAGTGACAGCAGGGCCGAAGACAGCAGCACTGGAGACAGGCGAGTATAAAAAGCATTTTATTTCACAGACGTGTTTTTCTCTGGTACGTGTCACATTGATGTCACAGTGTGCGCTCCATGCAGTCCGTGTGACACCTGTGCTGCCGGAGAAAAAATGGGACATGTCTATGTGTGGAGCACAAAGACACACGTATGCTCCACACGGACACAAGGTCCATGTGAAAATACACACGTGTGCGGAGACCAATTGATTTTAATAGGTCTACGTGTGTCCGTGTCTCCTGTACATGTGAAAACGGACCTCCCACATACAAGACAAATGGATGTGTGAAGGGGGCCTTATGTTGATGGAGCTGTGTGATGGCTTGATTTTTGCAGTTGAGTTGTAGTTTTTATTTTTTTCCATTTTAAAGCACATAGTAACAGTACACATTTATGTACATGCATGAGTTTTTTCCTGAATACAGCATGTCTAAAAATATGTGTGCTTCTATTACTGATGGAGAATTTCTGAAAAGAAGATATAATAAAAGAGCAGATGGTATTTTTTAATTATCATTATTAAATTTTATATGTTGTAAAGCCCTTGTTCAGTCTGGAGAAGAAAAGGTGAACTTCTGATGGTACAAAACTATGAGGTCACTCAATTGAATGTGGACTCATAGAAAAATAATATAAAGAACAGAATAAATAACTAGTTCTACCAATAGTGCTTGACCTGTACAGCGAACTAAACAGCTGATTCACAATAATGCCTTTTACATTGTTGATGCAAGCCTTTGAAGCCCACTTACAGAGTCGAAATGACAGGCATACTTAGTAAAATCTGAGCTCAGAGGGCATATAAGGTAGAGTCACTTTTGTTACTTAGAAAGAACAGTTAGAAAAACATAAAATAGGAAGTTCACTTAGGGATATATGACATGGCAAAGCAATATACAGTAAAGTAATGATATAAAATATTAAACAACAGAAGGGTGATTTTCTATTCAGTATAAAGTTTAAGGCGCTTTAGTACAAAGTGTGGATGCAAAAGTAAAGCTATGCCTGAAAGTAGATCCAATAACCAGAGCCTAAAGGAGTTGTCCACTACTAGGACAACCCCGTTCTTAATCCAGGTTTCCCTCTATTAAAATAATAAAGCCCAAGCACCTCTAGTGGTGGTGCTGTTCCAGCGGTGTCTGGATTTGCGTTCCTGGGGATCACATGAGGTTGCAATATCACGGGAACCCCCTCGACCATTCACTGCCGGATTCCCTTTCTCTGTCTTCGGACAAATGAGTTAATCAACAGCAAGTGAGAGCTGCAGCTGCTGCTTACTTCCTGTTGACTGCTCATGTGTTCAAAGGCGGGCGATAGAAGCCGGCGGTGATTGGTCGAAGAGCTTGCGTGATGTCGCAACCTCACGTGAGCCCAAGAAACAAGAGTCTTGACTCTGCTGGAACAGCGCTGGCACAAGAGATGAATATAGTCATTTTTAATTTAATAGGTGGACAACCCCTTTAAACTCTTTAGGACATTGGATGTACTGAGTATGTCATGAAAGTTGGTGCCATTCTGACAAATGAACTACTCAGTACATCATGGCGATCGCGGGGTTTCCTGCGTTGTACCTCCGTGATCATCACAGTGTCTCCTGCTGATGTGACAGTTAAGGCCCAGCAGTCAATGCCAGAAGCAGTGCTTGTGCTGCTCCCGGCAGTTTAACTCTCTAAAAGCTGTGATCAATAGTAATCACAGCATTGAGGAGGCAGGGAGAGGATCGCTTACCTCTCCCAGTTGATCGGGTCCCTGTAATGTGATCACAGGGACCTGATTGCTGCCATGGTAAGCCTAAAGGCCACTTTACACACAGAGATAAATCTTTGGCAGATCTGTGGTTGCAGTGAAATGCATGGACATATTGTTCCATTTGTACACAGCCACAAACCTGGCACTGATTGTCCACCATTTCACTGCAACCACAGATCTGCCGCAGATTTATCTCTGTGTGTAAAGTGGCCTTTAGTTGTCATCATGACGACCCCGGGTTACTGAGCTAGAGAGCCTCACACACCATGCCGGATGCATGGTGTGTGAGGCAAACTGTCAGGGCTGCGAGTGCATCACTAATGTGATGTCACCACTATGGGGAGTCAGCACACAGTGTGTGTAATGAGATCCACCACACTGTAGAACCTGCGCTGTCTATAACAAGAACAACCACTAGAGGGAGCCAAGGCACATGGCATCCTAGGCAACTGAATGGTTATTAAGAGGAGTCGTACTAACCAGGTCACAGCCGAGAGAGGGAGCGCAGTACAAGGGAGGAGGCGGAGTCAGGGTCTGGGACAAGCCAGAAGTCGGTAACAGGGAGAGCAAGCCGAAGGAAGTGGCACAGGGACAGGACAACAAGCAGGAGAGGGGCACGGAAGGTAAAACAAAACAGAGGAGCTGGGAGACAGGGAGGTCAGGCAGAACGGAGGTCAGGGAGGTCAGGGTAGGTAATGGACAGAATCTAGAGCACTTACAGGAACCAGCCAAGCACACTGCAGAGCAGATCTATAACTGGCAGCATGATGATGGAGCAGGCGTCCTGATAAAGTGGTGACCTCCTGGGAATGAGGCATGGAAGGAAAAGCTCCTCCCACTGGGAATGCAGACAACATGATCAGGTGGCTGATACAGCTCTGCACAGCAGAGTGCAAACAGTATCATGACATCTGACACTTGTTACGTCCGGGTGGTGGAAACTCTGGACCGTACACCGGTTTCCCTTGAGGAGGCAGCCAGGCCGGTCACCCCGCCAGAGGGTCTTGATGCACGGCAGCCGAAGCACTATTGGTAGCCAGACAGTCCGTAGGGGAGCTGGAAAGGTGGATGTTGCTGAACACACGGAGTTCTGGACGGTAGTCCGGGTGACGAGGCTCAGGGTCCGAGGCCAGGTTGAAGGGTCAGGCGGGATCCGGAACCTGCTGAGCGATGGGACGGGTCACCCAACGGAGCCAGGGACTGGAGACTGGCAGAGCTGCAGAGGTGGTGGAACATCCGCCGAAGTCACCGTCAGGGTACTGTAATGGACGTGGTTCGGAGCGGCTGGCGTGGCAGGACAGGCTCTATGAGACAGGACAGGGTTAATACAGAGCAAAGCAATACGGGGACCTGAACTCCCAGTCTAACAAACACGTAGAACAGGCCCCGCCCACCTGGAATAAGAATCCTCTTATACCCTGTACCTGCAAGCCAATATCCTGTTTCTGGGTGCTAGCCCTTTAAGAAAGGGTGAATGACCGCGCGCGCGCCCTAACGCGCATGCGCGAGGCCTGAGTGCCAGATACCAGGGAAGGAAGCAGCGCTGAGGAAGCAGGAGTGCCGGGCAGGGTGTCCTGTGATGCAGAGGGACGCCTGGAGCGGGAACGCCTGGAGGATCCTGGCGAGGGAGAAGGAGCAGGAGAACCCGGAGCGGGAGTGGTGAGCGGATCGCGCCGTCGGGAACCGGGGAGCATAGCACGGGGACCGGGGAGCGCAGCACGGGGACCGGGGAGCGCAGCACGGGGATCGGGGAGCGTGACAACACTTATAATCCACTGCAGTGATCAAGCATTGCAGTGGATTAGATCAGTGATAACATCACTGAAAGTTAGTGTCCCAAAAAGGGACTAAGTAAAAAAGTAAAAAATAAATTAGTAAAAGTTTTATAAAAATATCTGAAAATAAAGAACAAAAAATAAAAATTCCAATAAATATGTAAATTTGAGTAAAAAAACCCCCAAAAAAACAAAGAGTACAAATATTTCATATTGCCGTGTCCGTAACAACCCGATCTATAAATCTGTCACATTAGTTAACTATTTCAGTGAACACGGTAAAAAAAAATAAATAAAAAAACGTAGAAAAATGTCTTTTCACCATACAGCTGACATAAAAAGTGGAATAAAAAACGATCAAAAAGTCATATATAAATAAGATTGGTACCACTAAAAACGTCATCTTGCCCCACAAAAAACAAGCCACTATACAGCTGCATAAGTGAAAAAAAAACCAAAACTATAGTTCTCAGAATACAGCAATGCAAAAACATTTTTTCTGTAACATTGTTTTTATAGTGTAAAAGCATCAAAACAAAAAAAACTATATAAATGCGGTATCACTGTAATCGTACAGACACAAAAAATAAGCTGTCATATCATTTTATAGCAATGTGAATGGCGTAATAAGACAACCAAACAGAAAACATTACTGAATTGCTGTTTCTTCAGGAGGAGAAGCCTCAGAATATTATCGAGCCTTCCAGGATGGTGACAGTGGCTTCTATAGACGTGTCCCAGGTTCCTCCCAGTAAGACGACTACTGCTAAAGCAATGTTTTTCAGTGGGCTTATTGCTTCAAGCTGGCTGGCCACACTGGACAGAAGAAATCTCTGCAGCTGATCTCTCGGCATTATTGGTGGCCAGCGCTGCAACAAGATATCCTGGAGTTTGTTTTGGCCTGTCCCTCATGTACCTGCAACAAAAGCACAAAAAGCATCCTGCTGGGCAACTGCGTCCTTTATCGATGACATCTGCTCCTTGGCAGCATATTAGGATGGACTTTATCCCCGACCTGCCGAAGTCCTTCGGTTGCACCACCATCTAGGTGGTGGTAGACAGGTTTTCAAAAATTGCCCTTTTCATGTCACTGACTGCATCACTCTATGTGCCAATGCTTGCTGAGCACTTCATCCAGGACATCTTCCGACTACATGGTCTACTGCTCCACATCATGTCTAATAGAGGTGTCTAGTTTAAGTCTCGGTTCTAGAAGGCCACTTGCAAGCTACTGGATGTCACTTTGGACTTCTCATCGGACTACCATCCACAGTCCAATGACCAAGTGGAATGGGTGAATCAAATCCTGACGAACCTCCTGCGGCACTTCGTCAGTGACCACCATAGCAACTGGGTCAAGTTCCCTCCTTGGGCAGAGTGCTCGTATAACAATCATGTGAGTGAATCCTCCGCCAAGTCTCAATTTCAGATAGTGTATGGGCAGCGATCCAAAATGCAATTTTCAGTGGCGCTCACCTCTGGCAATCCTGGGGCTGATTCCCTCATCAAGACATTCTTCAACATCTGGTCGAAGACCAAGTCCTCTCTGGAGCAGTCCTCAACACGTATTAAGAGGCACGCGAACAAGAGATGCCTAGACCCTCCTTTTTTCCGGCCCGGAGATAAGGTATGACTCTCTTTGAGATACAAAAAAATAGACAGTTTGCACTCTGAAATGCTAAAGTATGAAAACCATGAATGTAAGAATATAGATATGCATTACTGCTAAAGAAAATCTAAGAAAAAATGAGATAGTTAGCATACAAAAATGGCCATTTTTTATTTCTGACCAGTTACCACATCATGGCATAACTCGTAACTAGGTACTTACTCTGAACTGAAGCCTCTCTCTACACCCCTCCCCCACTAGGCACAGGTAATTTCATTCACTATTGCAGGTTCCTACTTGCCCATACACAGGAGGTTTTTAAACCCGGAGAGAAGCTTCAGTTCAGAGTAAGGAGCCAGTTATGAGATATGTCGTGACGTGACAACTGGGCAGATGCAAAAATGGCCATTTTTCTATCGTAATATCACATTTTTTCTTAGATTTCCTTTAGCAGCAATGCATATCTATATTCTTACATTTATGGTTTTCATGCTTCAGCATTTCAGAGTGAAACTGTCTTTTTTTGTAATTTTATGTCATGTTCAGTTATGCACATTGAAGTTTTGAGAATGCATCAGTCTTTTTGTCTCTTCCAGATACGTTCACCTCAAGGTGCCTTCCTACAAGTTGAGCTCCCACTTTATTGGTCCCTTCGAGATGCTCCAGCGGATTAACGAGTTGTCCTACAAGTTGAAGCTCCCGGCCTCCCTACGTATCCCCAACTTATGCCATGTGTCTGTCCTCAAGCCTGTCATCCTGAGCCATTACTACAGGGATCCATGTACCTTGCCGCCTCCGGTCAGTGATGAAGACACCTTTGAGGTGAAAGTCATCTTCACTGTCAATAGGTTCCGAGGTAAAAACTACTTCTTAGTGGACTGGAATGGGTTTGGTCCTGAGGTGAGGACATAGGAGCCAAGGGAGAATATTAATGCCGCTTACCTTCTTAAGAGATTCTTGGAAAAGGGGTGTGTAAGGGGGGTACTTTAACACCCATACATACGTCCCCACACTGTCTTGTTCCCCTTCCCCGGCAGGTTCTCTGTAATGCTCATACCGGCATCCCGCACTGTCCTGCCGCGGTCGGGATGTTGGTTTCCACATATGCCCGGACATCTTGCGCTAGCTGCCCTGTCCCTGGTCCATGTTGCTACCTCCCAGAGCCTGTGTGCACCTCACAGGTTTCCCAGTTCTGCCCAAAGAGTGCATGTGTGGCCATGCTCCTTTTCTTAAAGGACCAGCATACCCTAATCCAGAGGTGCCTCTCAGGTCAGCTGACAGTTTGCAGGTACTTAAGGCACGTTTCCCCTAAGTTAGGTGCCTGGGTAACGAGTCAGATACATTGCCAGTTCTCAGGTCCTATAGCCCTGTTGCTGCTGACTCTGCTGCTGCTGTAGTGTGCTATATTCTGCTGATGATCTGGGTCTGTGTTTTAGTGTGCTGCTGTTATTCCAAGTCTGCCCCTGCAGCTACAAGCTATCACGCCAGCCATCTACCACGATATGTGCTGCCTCAAGTACCCTCACCGACTCCTGTTGCCGCTGTTACCAATCAATGTTTATCATGTGATGCACTGAAAAGCGGAAAAAAAAATCCAAGTGTGCTGAAATTGCAAAGAAAGTGCAATTTCACAATTTTTTATGTTCATTTATTATGTTCATTATACAGTAAAACTGACCTTGCAGTACAAATACGAAGGTACCAAACATCCATTTTTTTTAAGTGGGAAAAATTTGGGGGGGAAATTAGCCAAAAAAACAACGCAAAAACATGTACTTGTCTTGCCAATTTTCGAGACACTTTGCTAGGGGTAAAAATTAAGTAACCAAAAATACTTAATTCAGACATTTCATAAACTCAGGTATGTAGTTTAGTTTATGTAGCCTAACACATATTTATGAATGCTTTTGTTTCTTACTAACATATATATATATATATATATATATATATATATATATATATATATATATATATATATATATATACATATATATTTATTCAGTTATTTTCCTTAATACAATATACTAGTATATGTAACTTTAAAGATGGCTCCTGCTTCCTGGCCAACACCCAAGAAGGCGGCAAACAAGGGAGAATTCTCAAAGTGTGGACTGATCAATCCAGCAGAGACTATGCAAATTCCTATACATCCTGAGCCCGACCTGCGATACTTGATTGGACTATATTTTGTCTACACCCTTTACTCCTCTAGAACTATAAACGTTTTGTGAACAATAAACGAGCAGAATTCCTTTGGCGTCCGTCATGGAAGGAAGCTCATAATAACCGATTTAAGTCTGTTATTTCTTCCTCTGTGCACACATAACATTATAATATGAACACAGCAGTCCGACCTTAAGAGACCCTTTGCAGTCTAACCTTAACAGCTGGCGCCCATTTAACGTGGGACCACCGAAAGAGTGAGCCAGATATTCCAATTTCCGGACACAGGAGGCTGCTTTCGAAGTAACCGAGGGTCGCCCGACAATGAGGATTGATCACCCCCTCTTTTAGACCGCGGTAAGCTTTATATACATTGTACGTGTCGTTTTGCCTGTGGTTCGGGTGGTTTCTTATTGAAAGGTGGGCAGTCGCTAGTCCGGAGAAGGGGTAGAATACCGGAGACCTAACGGTGTGGCTATCACTCGCTGGTGGCCTTGAGAAGGGAAGCATCCACACCTCTGGGTTCTGGGTGTAGGTCATTAATTAGGATCTGACTGCTAATCGCTTGTGTGTGTTACGGGATTGTTGGAAGTAACAGGAGCAGGAGGGAGACTGAGGGGGCAGCCTCAGCCGCAGCCGCGTGTAGGAATGACAGCTGTGAGTATCTTTGTATTGTTTAACTTACTGTTTGTTTATGGAGGGTTAGTGTATATACTATATACAGTATTGGGTAGAACTGAGTTTATTATATTAGTCCGGCCCTCTAAAACCATCCCAATTTCTCATGCGACCCCGTGGGAAAATGAATTGCCCACCCCTGTGATAGACCATAACATGTATACGCCAATTAACAAGAACGGTACCAAAAAGGAATAAAAGGATGCACGCACACCATGTCAGTAGTATGTTGTTACGGTTGTGCCTCGAACCGGCCTAGTCCCGTCATTGACTCCCACATTGGGTTCGGTTAACTTCTGCAGCACCACCTGGCCGTCGCTTGAGGCATCAGGTGGCTAGAGTTTTGTATCATCCTGAGCCTAAGTGCTCATGCAGCCACACTGAGCATGTGCGTGATGTCATTGATGACAAGGTGGCTACTGATTGGTCATCAGTGACATCAGCGATAAAGTGGCAGCCGCTGATTGGTCAGCATGATTTCAGCAATGATGTGGCAGCCCTTGTATGGCTGCAGCCGACGCCATTACCACATGCCATGTGGTCTTGGCCAAGGTGGCGGCTATAAAAGATCTGTAGCTCCGCCCCTTGGTGCGCAAGCGTCATTATGCATGCTGACAGCAAAGGCTGTATTCCCAGCTGTCAGAGTGAGTGGGTTCCGGCGCCATTGTAAGTCTTCAGTGCTTGCGGCAGACCCGTATATATGTGCAGTGTGATTCTGAATTTAGGGCAGGTGCTGGTACCAGGTACTCCTATCTGGGTACAAACTGTGTCTCGGCACGGTGAGGGATTAGGGTCCTTCCGGACAAGACGTGCCCGCTACGCACATGCCCCGTCTGCAGTGGCAGACTTGTGTGTATGTGTGTGCCATCTTTGGGTACCCAGTGACCTTCACAGTCTGACATGCCCCTGTACGCACGTGACCGGCTCAATAGTTACGTTCCAGGTTTCCCAGTGACGCTAACTGGGTTACCTTTCGGGTTCGACTTGTTCCTATACACGTAACCGTTCTCTGCTGTGTTTTCCTTTGATTTAGAAGTGTCCTTACACAAGTGACCATTACTTGTGCACCTATGAGGTTAACAGGGACACGCTACACGTAGGAGTGTGCCTTTACAACATCTCCTTCGTTTCTGTTTTGGTCTCCTAAGTTGCTGTAATCCGTTCTTCTGTCCTTAGTGGCTTTAACACCTGCCCGGCGGACGTGGGGCAACAATTGATATTATATTTATTTATTTTTTTATTTCAATCGTCCCCTCCGTAATATATGCCAAATTAAAAAGGACTCCCACACGTATCCGTGAGTAAATATAAACAACATAGCCTATATAGATATAGATAAAGCGAAACCCCATATCATGGAACAAGTAACTAATAACATACTGGGGTGCCTGCGCCATGAGCAAACACATAAACTAATAGGATAATGTGACCAACTGGAAAATAATCAGGGTCATACAATTCCATGACCCTATTTATGGGGCAATGACGGTAGGGTTAAAAGTCAAGAAATCCTGCAAAAGGATAAGGAAAGAGGGACCAAGTGTAGGCTGTATATCCAAAAAGGAAGGGAGACCATGATAGCATGAAAATGAAACAGTTAAAAAGAGGGGGAGTGAGGAAAAAAAAAGGGGGGAGAGGGGGAAAGAGAGAAGGAAGGGTTAAATGAGGAGGAAGGGAAGGAAAAAGAAGTCATCAAAGCACTGACAATCAGAAAAAGGGGGTATACCCTGTGGCGTTTGGGACTGTAGATGGAAGATCCACTGACACTCCTTTTGCAACTCTCTCTTATCCAAGTCACCTCTTCTGATGCTAGGATGGATGACCTCCAGGACAGTAAAAGAAATAGATCTCTCATCACCTCAATGGTATTCCCAAAAGTGTTGGGCTAGGGGTGTATCCTTCTTATGTTTAATATCGCCCAAATGATCTCCTATTAGTCTACACAGTTCTCTGGTCATCTTGGCCACGTAATTTAGGGTTCATCTCAGGGGTGGGATTCAAATTTTTAACAACAGGTTCTCTGTAAACCCCGCCCATTTGAAAACCACACCCATTCTGTACCCACACCCATTTTGTTAGCCACACCCATTTTCACGCACTTTCCTCAACCAAAAAATACAAGCAATTTAAAGTATAATCTCTTTCCCCTTCTTCCCCTCCTCTACAGTCACTCTCCTGCCCAGCACCAGTTGTTCCAGTCACTGTCACTCTTATTGTATTAAACGGTTTTTCTATAATTTTTAAAAATCATTACTAAAGGAGCCCTGCTAATTTTGGAACGGATGACCTTCCCCATACAGAGCCCATCCCATGTGGCTCCTTTCCCCCTACAGATCCCATCCCATGTGGTCTCTCACTCCCTGCAGATCCCATCCCATTATGGTCCCTTTCCCCTGCAGATCCCATGCCATTATGGCCTCTTTCCCCTGCAGATCCCATCCCATTATGGCCCCTTTCTCCTGCAGATCCCATCCCATTATGGCCTCTTTACCTTGCAGATCCCATCCCATTATGGCCCCTTTCCCCTGCAGATCCCATGCCATTATGGCCACTTTCCCCTGCAGATCCCATCCCATTATGGCCCCTTTCCCCTGAAGATCCCATCCCATTATGGTCTCTTTCCCCTGCAGATCCCATCCCACTATGGCCCCTTTCTCCATGCAAATACCATCCTATTATGGCCTCCTCTCCTCATATAGCGACATATAGCTCCCCTCTTATGCGGCCCCTCTTCCCATATAGCGCTCCCCTCTTATGTGGCTCCTCTCCCCATATAGCGCTCACCTCTTATGTGGCCCCTCTCCCCATATAGCGCTCCCCTCTTATGTGGCCCCTCTCACCATATAGCACTCCCCTCTTATGTGGCCCCTCTCCCCATATAGCCACATATAGTTCCCATCTTATGCGGCCCCTCTCCCCATATAGCTGCCATGCTATGCAGCCCCTCTCCCTGCATCTTCAGCCGACTGAGCGCTTACCTACAGCGGCGGCCTCTCCTGTGTCTCCCGTCCTCCTCTGCGGCTCTCTGCACGCTGACGCTGACAGACGGCAGGAGGAGGAGCTCCCTCCTCTCACTGCCGTCACCTCTGTAGCGTCAGCGCGTCGCTGCACGCTAGGTCAGAGAGCCGACAGGCTCCACTGAACCAGGAAGTGCGGCGCGGAGGGGTGGGGATTCATTTGTTCTAGTGTCTTAAAGAGACACTAGCACAAATGAATACAGAGAACTGGATCGCCGCAGCTGTTTCTTGCTGGTTCTGGGAACCGGCTGCTATTTTAACAACCGGTTCTCCAGAACCGGACAGAACCGGCTGAATCCCACCCCTGGTTCATCTGCATGTGGCCATATATACTACCCCACTGGATTTGAAATTAGCAAAATCTCTTATATCTTCCTGTGCTCACACTCTGGAATGATTTAGTTGTCATAATCCAATTGCAATATTTGCAATCGCCAGACCAAAACATACGATCTGTCTCCTATCAAGCCATGTGCCTGGTGAAGGGGGTCTGGAATAAAGGTTACGTAAAGTTGATCCCCCAAAGAGCCACCTTGTCTAGAGGTAATCAAGAGGGGGAGCGTCACGTAAGTCTTGTGAGGAAAGAGTTAACCTTTTTCACTTGCTTAGAAAAATAATAGAAATTCATTCTCCCTTGCAAGAACAAAACCAGACTTATTTACGTAATATTCAAAAAACCAAAGAAAAGAGTCAGTAACACTACCTTAATGCAAAAAACAGTATTTATTAAACACTTATATAACAAACGCAATTAAAAAATTCAAGGTGTGCTGGTAAGGATACAAACAATAGTGGAACATGGACACCAATGCTGGCTATAAGTATAATAGGCAAAACAGCCTATAGCTGGGAAAAATGTGTCATGAATAATGATTTACAAAAGAAGCACTCAATGGTTAACCAGTAGAATACATACAGTGCAACGTAATGCAGAGATGTAATTACTGTTAGGCAGACAGTCAGTAAACAATCCCTATTAAATAGAACATATCGCTCACAGGATGTATGAAAGGAGGGAAGAAAGACCACTTCCACTCCCGACGCGTTTCGCGAGGGCTTCTTCACAAGGGGGTTGAAGAAGCCCTCGCGAAACGCGTCGGGGTCTGTGGAACTGCACTCTTTTGCTGACTTGGCTACTATGGGTATGTGTCATTTTTAACCTTGTGTTTATGTAGGTCTCTTTTGGTTACCAGCCTGGGCAGGAGTGGAAGTGGTCTTTCTTCCCTCCTTTCATACATCCTGTGAGCGATATGCTCTATTTAATAGGGATTGTTTACTGACTGTCTGCCTAACAGTAATTACATCTCTGCATTACGTTGCACTGTATGTATTCTACTGGTTAACCATTGAGTGCTTCTTTTGTAAATCATTATTCATGACACATTTTTCCCAGCTATAGGCTGTTTTGCCTATTATACTTATAGCCAGCATTGGTGTGCATGTTCCACTATTGTTTGTATCCTTACCAGCACACCTTGAATTTTTTAATTGCGTTTGTTATATAAGTGTTTAATAAATACTGTTTTTTGCATTAAGGTAGTGTTACTGACTCTTTTCTTTGGTTTTTTGAATGTATATATGGAGTCACTACCAGGGATTCTGTATCCTTTATGTCCTTTATAGGGGTTATGGTGATCATTTGTGACCACCAAAAATCTCCCCCACATGGTTATGTTCAGATGTTGTTTATATTTATTTACGTAATAAACTCTGAGACCAAACTCAAGGACGCAGAATGTTTTGACTTAAAGACGACTGAAAAATATCTTGTTATGGGAAGAAGAAACGTTATAGACTGTTATGGGAGTATAAGTCATTATGTTAATTTCTCTTGCTGGGAATATGTAATTCACGCCTTTAATGAATATGTATGTTGCATAGTTACGCCCTAATCAACTTTGTATAACTTTGTAATGTAAACAAAATCAAGACAGTTCTATTTCGGAGCCACACATCTCCAGATGTTATGTGTATAACAGCGTCTGCCTGTTTTCATTGAGCTGGAGTAGCCGAGGGGGGGGGTCACCGGTACTCTCTCCGCATTCGGACATCGCTGGCAACAGCTGTGACCGTTAGGTCAACCTAACATGATCTGGCGCCCGAAAAGCAGGGACCCGTGTTTATCCCAGGACGCGGTGGATCGTCTTGCCAAACCGAGGAGGAGGTGACCAGATGTGGGGATCAGAAACACCTGGCCAGGTAAGAGTTGAACCTTATTCTTCTCTTTGCTACCCATCTCTGTTCAATTCCCTCCTCAACGTGCAAGAGGTACACTGTGAGTAGATACTGGGTTATTGGCGGGTTTCTACTGAACTCTGAGAGAGAGAGCTTTTGCCAGCAGATGTTTTCTGTGCCTTGTTTGTTTTGCTGCCCCTCTGTGCTTTGTTTCCGTGTGTCTGCCTCCTGCGGTTTGCTTCTGTGCTGTTGTCCTTGTTGGTTGTCATAGATCCCATACATCAGTGAGTGTTGAAAAAGAACAGTGTGCCTGCTCTGTCCAATGGATGTGATATTCACTGCCCTAGTGTTAGTAGGAATAGCCCTGTTTGCCATTGCTATCGGATATAGTCTACCTTTGGTACAAGACGGGTAACCCAGCGCCATTAAACATACTCAGCCCCCTCTGAACAGTTAGGACACCACCTTTCAGTAAGAATACAGATCAAGAGTCAGTCTCTGGGTACTTCCAGGATAGGTGGTTCTAGACCACACCTTAGGTAGGAATACAAATAAGGAGTTAGTCTCTGAGTATCTCCAGGATAGGTAGGTTTAGTCTAAAGGACATTCAAGGGTCTAAAAGCTGAAGAAGATAGACGAAGAATGGGGCAAGGAATATCAAAAGACAGAAGAGCTGGATGCACCCTGCAACATCTCATTACGTGTTATCATGGCAAAAGAACAGCCAGTCAGTCCAAGGAACTTTTTAAGATATTTGGATTGAAGGGGAAGGATCAATTGGACCCCAACAAATGGGACACAATAAGAGCTACTAGAGCAGGAGTGATAGCAGATAAATCATGGACTAAACTGGTCAGAACTCTTTCTGACATGGCAAAAACAGCCCACGATCAAGGTTGGATATACCATGAAGAACCAGACACATGGGAAGAAGCTGGGAAGAAGGCTAATAAGGATCATCAGCCTCCTCCGTACCTGTCAGCTACTCCTGGAACAACTCCAAAAATAGCAGGATCCCTGGAATGGACCTGCACAAACTGTGGCCAACAAAATCAGGACTGGAGTGAAACATGCCTAGCCTGTGGAGCCCCACAGCACAAGCTACAAGCCACAGCACCAGTGCCTCTTTATCCCGTAGTGGAAAGAAGAGTCCTGATAAGACCACCTGTTAATCCACAAAACCCAGATGCTCCCAGAGATGCAGTTCCTCGTACGTATGAAGACTACGTACCCTGGACTCCAGCTGAGCAGATGGCTTTCCTGCAAAATACTCCAGACCCGACTAGAAACCCAGTCAGTTTTTCACGTTACCTAAACCAAATACAGGTCTCCTACAGAAGTACTTGGTTGGACATGGAAGGTTTGTGTAGAATTAAAATGTCTCCCGAACTGTATGCCAAACTCACTGCCCATCTGACAGGACATGTTCCGGACGATACCCGTAATGTGGAATCGGGCCAAGACTTCATGATAAGACGCAATCTTTTTTGCACCCAGGAACAAAGAACTAAGGGGACAATGGGACCAGTGCATCAAGGTCCTGTGGAGAATGTCATCTCATTTTACTACTACAGATTGATGCAGTCATTCACAGATGAAGGGCTGGACATACAAGCAGCCGCAATACGTCGCCTGATGGTAAGATCCTTCATGGATGGAATACATGCACCTCTGGCAGAAAGATTGAAAGCGTGCTGCCCAGAATGGAGAAACATGGAAGACATAGATTTTCTAGTCAACAAAGCAAGTGGCTTAGAAACCGACGCAAAGGATAAAAGGAGCAACAAGAAAGTTGTCATAGCAGCAGTGGATGGTCAGCCAGAAGGTACAAGAAAGAAGGCACCGACCTGCTACTATTGTGGAATCAGAGTACATGTGATCAGAGACTGTAGAAAGAAGAAGAGGGACACTCAAAACCAACCCGAGAGTCAGGAGGAGAAGACTGCCTGACTTGCGGCAGTACGGGATAGGGATGCCAGAGGTCCATTTATACACATCCCCCTTCATATTGGCAACAAGGAAATAAGAGCTTTGGTGGACTCAGGAGCCTCACGCTCCGTACTCCCCAGGAACCTGGTGCCTGAAGGATCCATCTCATTTGAAGATACTATAGTATCTGGTTTTGATGGACAAGCCCAGATAATCCCAATAACCCATCCACTGAAGGTGAAACTGGGACCACACATGTTCGTGTTCAAATTCTTAGTGTCCCCCCAGGGTGGAGATGCCCTAGTGGGAGCAGATGTACTATGAAGACTACAAGCTCAGATAGTCTATAATGAAGATGGATCTGCTATCCTGCAAATACCAGAAGATATCCCAGAAGAAGTCCTGTGCACCCTCCAGATGATTGAAGATCAACCAGAATCTGATGTTACACGTGAAGTAAACACGGATCCAATACTTCTACAAGTTCCTGCAAAACTCTGGTCCACATCAAAAACTGACCTCGGCACACTTCCCGTGCCCCCCGTAAAAGTTTCAGTCAAGCCTGGAATTACACCACCGCAGCTGAGACAATACCCTCTCAATGCTCAACAGAAAGCTGCCCTGGATCAACAGATAAAAGAACTGCTGAAGTCGGGAGCCCTCAGAACTACTAAGTCTCATTACAACACTCCGCTGTTTCCTGTCAAGAAGAAACAAGTAAAGAAAGGTGACTCAATCACGTACCGGATGGTACATGATTTGAGGGCAGTGAACTCAATACTAGAGCCCCTCACCCCTGTTGTACCAAATCCACATACACTGCTCACACAGGTGCCGGCTACATCCACCCATTACACAGTCATAGACCTTGCTAATGCTTTTTTCTCAGTACCACTGGACCCAACATGCCAAGATTTCTTTGCATTCACGCACAAGCTAAACCAATATACATGGACAAGACTGCCTCAAGGAATGCAACATTCTCCTACGCTATATAGTCAGGCTATGAGTAGTGTCCTTCAAAGCTGGCATCCCCCAGACCACTGTGTTCTCCTCCAGTACGTGGATGATCTACTACTGTGCTGCCCTAGTGAAGAAGAATGTAAAAGGGCTTCAATTAGCCTTCTTACCTTTCTGGCGGAAGTAGGATGCAAAGCGGGCAGAGATAAATTGCAATTCTGCAAAACGAGGGTCACTTTCCTGGGTCATTGCCTTTCTGCGGGACAAAAACACCTCAGCCCGCACAGACAAGAAGTTATCAGAAAAGCAAGCCTTCCCAAGAATCTCAAGCAACTTAGAGGATTTTTAGGATTGATCTCATTCTGCAGACAGTGGATTCCCAATGCGTCACTACTCATGCAACCGCTGTATGATTGCACGAAGAATGTTCCATTTTCTCTTAGGGTACCTTCACACTTTAGCGATGCAGCAGAGATCCGACCAGCGATCTGACCTGGTCAGGATCGCTGCTGCATCGCTACATGGTCGCTGGTGAGCTGTCAAACAGGCAGATCTCACCAGCGACCAGTGACCAGCCCCCAGCCAGCAGCGACGTGCAAGCGACGCTGCGCTTGCACGGAGCCGGCGTCTGGAAGCTGCGGACACTGGTAACTAAGGTAAACATCGGGTATGGTTACACGATGTTTACCTTAGTTACCAGCTCACACCGCTTAACTTAGCGTGTGCAGGGAGCAGGAGCCGGCACTAGCAGCGTGAGAGCTGCGGAGGCTGGTAACGAAGGTAAATATCGGGTAACCACCTTGGTTACCCGATGTTTACCTTGGTTACAGCTTACCGCAGGCTGTGAGACGCCGGCTCCTGCTCCCTTCACATTCAGTATTGTTGCTCTCTCGCTGTCACACACAGCGATGTGTGCTTATCAGCGGGAGAGCAACAATAGAAAAACGAACCAGCACTGTGTGTAACGAGCAGCGATCTCACAGCAGGGGCCAGACCGCTGCTCAGTGTCACACACAGCGAGATCGCTAATGAGGTCACAAAAAACGTGACTCAGCAGCGATCTCAGTAGCGATCTCGCTGTGTGTGAAGTACCCCTTACAGAAGAAGCTCGACAAAGCTTTCAAAAGCTTAAGGAACTAGTGATTGATGCACCTGCTCTGGCACTCCCAAACTATGATCTCACCTTCTATCTGTTCGTAGCAGAGCTTCAAGGATTTGCCATAGGAGTACTCAACCAGAAGACGGACGAACATCACATAATCGGGTACTACTCCTCTCAACTTGACAACGTCACCAAAGCAGCACCAACCTGTGTCCGTGCTGTTACAGCAGTTTCAAACATACTGCAGAAAGCATCTGAAATCTTACTCGATTTCCCGACTACTATTCTTACAAGCCATGACATACATGCTATACTCAATCAAGTGCAGCTAAAACACCTCTCCATGGCAAGACAAGTCAGACTTCAGTGCACGCTGTTGCTGCCCCCAAACATCTCATTTGCTCGAGTTACAAGTCTAAACCTTGCTGATCTACTGATCTTCACAAGTTTAGAAGGGGGGACAGAAGAGAGGAAAGAAGAAGAAGAGAGTGACAAACACACCAGCGCACCATTTGATCATAATTGTCAGAAACTCATCGAACAGGAGGCAAAGCCCCTGCACAATTTTCAGGCAACACCGCTTACAAATCCAGACTTTGAAATTTTTGTGGATGGAAGCAGATATGCCGATGACACAGGCAAGTTCCACACCAGATTTGCGGTAGTAACACTATATGCAGTCTTAGCCAAACAACCGCTACCTCCACGCATATCTGCTCAAGAAGCAGAACTTCTTGCCCTCATCTGGGCAATTGAGTTTCTGGAAGACCGAACAGCGAACATCTACACGGACTCAGCCTATGCATACGGCATTGTGCACGATTTTGGCACTATCTGGCAGACTAGAGGATTCCTCACAGCAACAGGAAATCCCATCAGGCATGGAGCCTCAGTGAAGAAACTAATGGAAGTAGCCTTGATACCAAAGCAGCTAGCAATCATAAAGGTTGCTGCCCACACCAGGGCTCAAACACCCGAGGCAAGGGGAAATCGCTTGGCCGACCAAACAGCAAAACAAGCAACCTTACTCCCTTTGAAGGAGACGGAAACAGTGTTAACGATGGAGGAAGAAATGCAGAACCTCTTTGAGACACAAGAAAACGCCTCTGAGGAAGAAAAGGCCGGATGGCGTGCCAAGGGGGCAGAAAAGGTGGAGGAAATTTGGCGCCTAAACGGACTTTCCGTCCTGCCATGCAGTGGGTTCCCTGCCATTTTCCAAGTACTCCACTACCCCACACACGGTAGCACAAACTCAATCATGAACCAGATGCAACCTTATTGGGTAGCCCCCGGCTTCAGACAATACGCCTCCCAGAGAATAAAAACTTGTCACATCTGTCAACAACACAATCCAGGCCAGCTAACTAAAACCCCGCAAAGACACATGCCAAAGGCGTTTGCCCCATTTCAAAGAGTACAAATAGACTATATACAGTTGCCAAAACATGGTTTCTACGAGTTTGTACTTGTCTGTGTAGACCTCTTCTCAGGATGGCCAGAGGCCTACCCGGTAATCTCAGCCACGGCCCGGATTCCAGCAAACAGAACACCTGTGCCCTGTTAGGCATTAAGTCAGCCTTACACACGCCTTACCACCCACAGTCATCAGGGAAAGTGGAAAGGATAAATGGAACTCTAAAGCTCAAACTAGCCAAGGCAGTGGAGGAGACTGGTAGACCATGGACAGAATGTCTCCCCATAGCTCTTTACTCTATAAGGACTACCCCGCAGGGAAAGCACAGGCTCTCACCCTTTGAAATACTCTTTGGTAGTGCACCCAGATTAGGATGCTACTTCCCGCAGGAGTTACACCTGCAATGTGATAGCCTAATGTCTTATGTTGTTTCTCTGCAGAAGAGACTAACTGAAACCCACCAAAGGGTCTACTCTTCTCTTCCTGATCCTGATGCCGTTCCAGGAACCCACTCCCTAAAGCCTGGTGACCGGGTCTACCTAAAGAAGCACGTGAGAAAGACCCTTGAGCCATGATTGAAGGGCCTTTGACTGTCCAGCTGACCACTCCAACCTCCGTCAAACTTGAATGGAGATCGACATGGGTCCATGCCAGCCACTGCAAGAAGGCCTAATACTGCTAAGTATTTCTATGTGTACTCCTTTTTTGGGGCCTTCTACATCACGGCAGAATTCATTTGAGACCCATCATGAAGTGCTAACTGAAAAACTTGAGATCACAGACTGCTGGATATGTACAATCATGGCCAAAAGTTTTGAGAATGCTACAAATATTAATTTTTACAAAGTCTACTGCTTAAGTTTTTCTAATGGCAATTTGCATATACTCCAGAATGTCATAAAGAGTGATCAGCTTAACAGCAATTACTTGCAAAGTCAATATTGGCTAAGAAAATGAACTTTAACCCCCAAAACACATTTCAACATCATTGCATTCCTGCCTTAAAAGGAGCAGCTAACATTGTTTTAGTGATTGTTCCATTAACACAGGTGTGGGTGTTGATGAGGACAGGGCTGGCGATCAATCAGTCATGATTAAGTAAGAATGACACCACTGGACACTTTAAAAGGAGGTTGGTGCTTGGTATCATTGTTTCTCTTCAGTTAACCATGGTTATCTCTAAAGAAACATGTGCAGCCATCATTGCTCTGCACAAAAATGGCCTAACAGGGAAGAGTATCGCAGCTACAAAGATTGCACCTCAGTCAACAATCTATCACATCATCAAGAACTTCAAGGAGAGAGCTTCCATTGTTGTCAAAAAGGCTCCTGGGCGCCCAAGAAGGACCAGCAAACGGCAGGACCGTATCTTAAAACTGTTTCAGCTGCGGGATCGGACTACCAGCAGTGCCGAGCTAGCTCAGCAAGGGCAGCAGGCTGGTGTGAGTGCTTCTGCACGCACTGTGAGGCGGAGACTCTTTGAGCAAGGCCTGGTTTCAAGGAGGGCAGCAAAGAAGCCACTTCTCTCCAGAAAAAACATCAGGGACCGACTGATATTCTGCAAAAGGTACAGGGAGTGGACTGCTGAGGACTGGGGTAAAGTCATTTTCTCAGATGAATCCCCTTTCGATTGTTTGGGACATCTGGAAAACAGCTTATTAGGAGAAGAGGTGAGCGCTACCACTAGTCTTGTCTCATGCCAACTGTTAAGCATCCTGAAACGATTCATGTGTGGGGTTGCTTCTCAGCCAAGGGAATCGGCTCACTCACAGTCTTGCCTAAAAACACAGCCATGAATAATGAATGGTACCAGAATGTCCTCCAAGAGCAACTTCTCCCAACTGTCCAAGAGCAGTCTGGCGCCCAACATTGCCTTTTCCAGCATGATGGAGCTCCCTGCCATAGAGCAAAGGTGATCACTAAATGGCTCATGGAATAAAACATAGAGATTTTTGGTCCATGGAAACTTCCCAGATCTTAATCTCATTGAGAACTTGTGGGCAATCATCAAGAGACGGGTGGACAAACAAAAACCAACAAATTCTGGCAAAATGTAAGCATTGCTTATGCAAGAATGGACAGCTATCAGTCAGGATTTGGTCCAGAAGTTGATTGAAAGCATGCCAGGGAGAATTGCAGAGGTCCTGAAAAAGAAGGGTCAACACTGCAAATATTGACTTGCTGCATTAACTCATTCTAACTGTCAATATAACCTTTTGGTACTCATAATATGATTGCAATTATATTTCTGTATGTGATGTAAACATCAGACAAACACAATTGAAAACCAGAGGGCAACAGATCATGTGAAAATATAATTTTGGTGTCATTCTCAAAACTTTTGTCCATGACTGTACACACGCACTTGTGACAGCCTCTTCTATGATGCCATACTTAGCCATACCAGTCCCAATAAATGAAGTGTTCCAATGGGGAGGCTGTTACAATAGACTATCAGTCAATGACACCAAGTATCAAAAACTGTGGAACACTAGTGTGCCCATACCAATAGTAGGATGGGTAGATTTCCCCTGGTGGCAAGGCAACCTTACTACTGGCCTTCCCGGAAACCAGCAATATTTAGCCTTTGAAGGAAGCAGCTGGGTACCCCCTAACTACACAAATACACCTACTATGGGCAAGATTCCAACAGAAGGAATCAAAGTAAGTTTTGGGCGAACCTCTGACAGTACAGATGCATTTAAACCCTTGCTGTTAGAGAGACATCTGTATGACCATGGGTGGGTATACAATTCATTGTTTCCAGAAGGCACAAATGATACTTGTTACTCCCAACCAGGAAATTTATGGTGCAATGATTCTGACCCATATGTGCCTGGCCGAGAAACCTGTGGTGAACCGTCCGCAGGGTATTGTAGTCCCCTAGGCCAACTTCCCGGATGGTGTATGCTCAGAAACATATCGGCCTTTATAGATATAGTACATAGACACATATTACAACATTCTGCCATCTGGGATCTCTCACCGCAAACCTACTGGGTTTGTGGTTACAATGCCTACAAATGGCTACCAGTAGGAGTAAATGGCACCTGCACCTTGGCCTGTTGGACACCTGCAACCTTCATTATCAATACCACTGATATAACGGCAGGGAAAATGCCTCTCCACCTACTGGTAAAGAGAGCGGCAGACAACAAAGACAGGCCTAGTGGCTGACCCCATGTGGTTCAAATGAGCCATGTCAACAAATTTTTCAGTTCTCTTTTTATCTATCCCATGATAATGCAGATGTATGATAAGTTGGTGGACAGCACCGACTATCTTGATGATCAAATTTTTGAGGTTCTCCAAGCAGTAAATAGTAACATTGCCATACAGAGACAATTAATCATTGTAACCAACCAACATACTTTGGTACTGGATTACCTCACTGCAGCCAAAGGGGGATGTGCCAAGTAATAGGCCCCAGCTGTTGTCACTACATAGATCCAAAAGGAACCCTAAAAGCCCAAGCCATTTTAACTGAGATACAAAAGCTGAGGAATAAACATGATGAGGAGGTACTCAGAAGCTCAGATGCTTGGTGGAGCAATACCTTTTCAATGTTCAACCCTGAAAACTGGTTTAAGGGAATAGGAGGATGGTTCATGGGGATACTGCAATCAGTATTCCAAGTGTTAGGGGTGCTTCACACACAGCGAGCTCACTGCCGAGATCGCTGCTGAGTCACGCTTTTTGTGACGCAGCAGTGACCTCATTAGCGATCTCGCTGTGTGTGACACTGAGCAGCGATCTGGCCCCTGCTGCGAGATCGCTGCTCGTTACACACAGCCCTGGTTCGTTTTCTTCAAAGGCGCTCTCCCACTGTGACACACAGATCGCTGTGTGTGACAGCGAGAGAGCGACAAATGAAGCAAGCAGGGGAGCAGGAGCCGGCATCTGGCAGCTGCGGTAAGCTGTAACCAAGATAAACATCGGGTAACCAAGGTGGTTACCCGATATTTACCTTAGTTACCAGCCTCCGCAGCTCTCACGCTGCCTGTGCTGCCGGCTCCGGCTCTCTGCACATGTAGCTGCATTACACATCGGGTTAATTAACCCGATGTGTACTGTAGCTAGGAGAACAAAGCTAAGCGGTGTGCGCTGGTAACTAATGTAAACATCGGGTAACCATACCCGATGTTTACCTAAGTTACCAGTGTCCGCAGCTTCCAGACGCCGGCTCCGTGCAAGCGCAGGGTCGCTTGCACGTCGCTGCTGGCTGGGGGCTGGTCACTGGTCGCTGGTGAGATCTGCCTGTTTGACAGCTCACCAGCGACCATGTAGCGATGTAGCAGCGATCCTGACCAGGTCAGATCGCTGGTCGGATCGCTGCTGCATCGCTAAAGTGTGAAGGCACCCTTACTCTGTTTATTAGTTGCTTATGTAGTGTTCAAGTTGCTAATGGCTTTGTTTTCCCGCTGCTTGAAGCAATGTAGATACAATGATTATTCAGCACCCCTATGAAATCACTAATATGCTTTTTTCTTTTCTCTACTCTTCCTTTAGAAAACAACTTGGCATTTCATGATGAGACTCCTATCGAGAGGCATGCAGGCAGTCCTCTGGGTGATGGATGTGGACAACACTCCCTGTGCAACCCGCGGCTCAGAAAGTATCTGGAGGCTAGCCTGCTTGCTCTATAGTCCACAGCTTCTCGATGGCCCCCTGTCCATCATTCACGCCAAAAGGGGGGATTGTGAGGAAAGAGTTAACCTTTTTCACTTGCTTAGAAATATAATAGAAATTCATTCTCCCTTTCAAGAACAAAACCAGACTTATTTACGTAATAAACTCTGAGACCAAACTCAAGGACGCAGAATGTTTTGACTTAGAGACGATTGAAAAACATCTTGTTATGGGAAGAAGAAACGTTATAGACTGTTATGGGAGTATAAGTCATTATGTTAATTTCTTTTGCTGGGAATATGTAATTCATGCCTTTAATGAATATGTATGTTGCATAGTTACGCCCTAATCAACTTTGTATAACTTTGTAATGTAAACAAAATCAAGACAGTTCTATTTCGGAGCCACACATCTCCAGGTCTTATGTGTATAACAGCGTCTGCCTGTTTTCATTGAGCTGGAATAGCCGAGTGGGGGGTCACCGGTAATCTCTACGCATTCGGACATCGCTGGCAACAGCTGTGACCGTTAGGTCAACCTAACAGTCTGGATCAGCAAGGAGGATACCCCACTGTCTCCCTAGGATGTTACAGATTTTATCAGACTGCCCATCAAATGTAAACCAAAAAAAAGGAGAAAAAAAACCAAGACAGGTCATAATAACAACTTTTATTATTAAAACATGTGACAAAAAATGGTTACAGAAAAAAACAGGCATCACCACACATAAAAATCAAAACCAAGTGGTGTATACAGTGTGTCCACCCATATCCTGTCCATCGCCATTAACTTGAGAACGATGGCAGCTATAGGCATAGAAGTGGTGTCTAGGTATAGTAAAGTAGCCATGCGCTATGCAATGAAACTACCTATAGCGCCACCTGGGGAAAACAACGGAGTTAGCATTTTTATCTCGAAAACGGAACGAGATAGAGAAAAAAAGAGAATTACAAAGTTATAGGCCATCATCAATTCAATACAAATCGACACCTTGCATACAGAAATGTTATAATTAGAATGTGTAAAACTCACAAGGCTGCAGATGTGAAGTGATACCTCATGGAGACATTCCTACAAGTCATTGGGTATGGTGGCTACGTGGAGTGGCCTCCACGCTCACCTGACCTGGCCCGGTAAAACAGCAGGTGTATGCGACCCCTCCGCCAACATTGCAGGACCTATGACGACGTATCACAGCTGCTTGTGCAAACTTGTCACCTACCATATTGCACAACATGCAGCAAGATACAGTATGCTGTCCAGAGTCCAGATGTGCATTGCAGCTGACGGTAGCCACTTTGAGCATCAAAGTTAAATGAGCGCCATATACGTGACCAGCATTCAATGATTTGGGGGGGGGGGGTCATGGGTTTCATATCATAGCATTTCTGTATGCAAGGTGTCGATTCGTATTGAATTGATGATGCCCTACAATTTTTTAAGTCACTTTTTTTTTCTATCTCGTTCCATTTTCAAGATAAAAATGCTAACTCCGTTGTTTTCCACCAGGTGGCACTATAGGTGGTTTCATTGCGTAGCGCATGGCTACTTTACTATACTTAGGACACTACTTCTATGCCTATAGCTGCTGCCATTCTCAAGTTAATGGTGGTGGACACACTGTATATACCAAAGAATCATTTCATTATTAAAAAGTAATATAATAAATAAGTTAATGAATAAATATCACATATGTTGAACTATGCAAAAAAATACAAATATGCAAACTCTGTGTATATCAAAATTTATATAAAGTACATAGTGCCAAATAATTGATCCCTATGGTAAAAAAGTTTAAATCCAGCAAGGAACAATCAGATCACATAGATTTAAAACCTAGATGCCTTCTAGGGTGCATATAACAACATCTCCACAGGGAACAGAGATTCAATAGAACAGTGTCTATCTCAATTACAGAGGTGACACAGCATGGGTTATTGATCCAGTCAACAAAGAGTCAGATGGAGAGAATAATGCCTATTTAAATTAGGGTACCTTCACACTTAGCGATGCAGCAGCGATCCGACCAGCGATCTGACCTGGTCAGGATCGCTGCTGCATCGCTACATGGTCGCTGGTGAGCTGTCAAACAGGCAGATCTCACCAGCGACCAGTGAACAGCCCCCAGCCAGCAGCGACGTGCAAGCGACGCTGCGCTTGCACGGAGCTGCCGTCTGGAAGCTGCGGAGACTGGTAACTAAGGTAAACATCGGGTATGGTTACCCGATGTTTACATTAGTTACCAGCGCACAGCTGTGTGTGCAGGGAGCAGGGAGCCGCGCACACTGAGCGCTGGCTCCTTGCTCTCCTAGCTGCTGTACACATCGGGTTAATTAACCCGATGTGTACAGCAGCTACATGTGCAGAGAGCCGGAGCCGGCAGCACAGGCAGCGTGAGAGCTGCAGAGGCTCGTAACTAAGGTAAATATCGGGTAACCACCTTGGTTACCCGATGTTTATCTTGGATACAGCTTACCTCAGCTGTCAGATGCCGGCTCCTGCTCGCTTCATTTGTCGCTCTCTCGCTGTCACACACAGCGATCTGTGTGTCACAGCGGGAGAGCGGCTTTGAAGAAAACGAACCAGGGCTGTGTGTAACGAGCAGCGATCTCGCAGCAGGGGCCAGATCGCTGCTCATTGTCACACACAGCGAGATCGCTAATGAGGTCACTGCTGCGTCACAAAAAGCGTGACTCAGCAGCGATCTCGGCAGCGAGCTCGCTGTGTGTGAAGCACCCCTTACAGTGGTGGTACAGAGTGTCCAAAGAAGTCATATAAAGGTCCAGTCACACTAAGCAACTTACCAGCGATCCCAACAACGATAGGGATCGCTGGTAAGTTGCTAGGAGGTTGCTGGTGAGCTGTCACACTGCGACGCTCCAGCGATCCCACCAGCAACCTGACCTGGCAGGGATCGCTGGAGCGTGGCTACACGAGTTGCTGGTGAGCTCACCAGCAACCAGTGACCAGCCCCCAGTCTCCTAGTTACAGCACACATCAGGTTAATTAACCCGATGTGTGCTGCAGCTAAATGTGCACAGAGCAGGGAGCAGCGCACAATGCTTAGCGCTGGCTCCTTGCTCTCCTAGTTACAGCACACATCGGGTTAATTACCTGATGTGTGCTGCAGCTAAATGTGCACAGAGCAGGGAGCAGCGCACAATGCTTAGTGCTGGCTCCTTGCTCTCCTAGTTACAGCACACATCGGGTTAATTACCTGATGTGTGCTGCAGCTACATGTGCACAGAGCAGGAGCCGGCACAGGCAGTGAGAGCGGAGGAGGCTGGTATCAAAGGTAAATATCGGGTAACCAAGGACAGGGCTTCTTGGTTACCCGATGTTTACATTGGTTACCAGCCTCAGCAGAAGCTGGCTCCCTGCTCACTGCACATTAGTTGTTGCTGTCTCGCTGTCACACACAGCGATCTGTGCTTCACAGCAGGACAGCAACAACTAAAAAATGGCCCAGGACATTCAGCAACAACCAACGACCTCACAGCAGGGGCCAGGTTGTTGCTGGATGTCACACACAGCAACATCGCTAGCAACGTCACAAAAGTTGTTCGTTACCAGCGATGTTGCTAGCGATGTTGCTTAGTGTGACGGGGCCTTAAGAGAGAGGTAATATCATGAATTATATCAAGCACAATGGTGACACAGAATGGGTTAAATACTCTATAGACAAAGAGTCAGTGGAAAGAATATAGCCTATCTCCATTACAGTGGTGGCATGTGTAGCCATACTATCAAACAAGGTTAAAGTAAAGTTAAATCAAGCATAATACCTGTGTTCCTGCTGGTATGGATGTGTGTAAAATGCCCACCCCCACACCTTTCCAGTATTGACATTTTTCTAAAAGTGGTAGAGGAAGATTTTCAGCGAATTAAGGGGGGCCCTTACGTTCACAATCTCACTGAGGGTGAAGGAGTGGCATTGCAACTTTTATAAAACAACCAGAACATCATCTTCAAACCCTCCGATAAGGCGAGAGAATCTAGTGGTTCTAGATCATGAACCGTACAGGAAGATGTGTTGTGCCTTGCTCAATGAACGAAGAACTTATGGGATACTTAAATCTGATCCCACTGATATATTTATGAACGAGTGGACTGACATCTTGTATGAAGCTTTGGGAGCACACTTCATTTCGAAAAATGAATACGAATTTATGGTACCAACTAATCCCACTTTAGTGACATTCTACATGCTCCCCCAAGTTCCCATGGGTTTCCCACCGCTTCAAGGGCACCCCTTGTATCAGAGATGGGGTTAGTCACACAGAACGTTAGTATCGACAAAATATTGAACCCTTTTGTCCTTACCTTCCCTTCTTACATTCGCGATACAGCAGATTTATTACTAAAAGTGGAGGGTATGACACTTTATGAAGGCATGCTTTTAGCATCAATCGATGTGGGGGCTTTGAACAGCTCCATAAAAAGCTGGTGTGAAGATGGTACATTTTTTACATTCAAGGGCTGTACATTTACAGACCCAAAATAGATATTATTTCTTGGCCTCCTTAACTACGTTTTGACACACAATTACTTCATTTTTTATGGTAAGTACTTCCACCAGCTCACGATGGAGGTGGCTTTTTCGGGGATTAACTTGTATATAGCCATTCTTCCAGACCCCCTACACCAGGCACATTGCTTGATAGGAGACCAATCGGATGTTTTCAGTTTGACGATTGCAAATATTGCAGTTGGATTATGACAACTAAATCATTCCAGAGTGCGAGCACAGGAAGGCGATATAATAAAAGAGATTTTGCTTATTTCAAAACCAGCGGGGTGGTATATATGGCCCTATGTAGATGCCCCTTAAATTATGTGGGCAAGACAACCAGAGAACTGCGTAGACAAATAGGAAAGCATTTGGGTGATATTAAACATAATGCGGGCGTCACACGAGACGAGCTATCGCGCGATTCATCGTCGGGATCATGGTTTTCGTGACGCACATCCGGCATCGCTTGCAACGTCGTTTCGTGTGACACCTCCGAGCGACGCAGAATTGCTCACAAATCGTGAGTCGTGTACTTGTCGCTTATTTTTAAAAAATTGTTTATTTTTAATGGCGCCGGTTGTTCATCGTACCTGGAGCAGCACACATCGCTCCGTGTGACACCCCGGGAACGATGAACACAGCTTACCTGCGTCCCGCGGCTTCTGCCGGCAATGCGGAAGGAAGGAGGTGGGCGGGATGTTTACGTCCCGCTCATCTCCGCCCCTCCGCTTCTATTGGCCGGCCGCTGTGTGACGTCGCTGTGACGCCGAACGTTCCTCCCCCTTCAGGAAGTGGATGTTCGCCGCCCACACCGAGGTCGCTCAGCAGGTAAGTACGTGTGACGGGGGTTTAACGACTTTGTGCGCCATGGGCAACTAATTGCCCATGACGCGCAAACGACGGGGGCGGGTATGATCGCTCGTGCAATCGCACGATAGATCGTACCGTGTGAAGCCCGCATAAGAAGGATACACCCCTAGCCCGACATGGGAATACCGTCAAGGTGATGAGAGATCTATTTCTTTTACTGTCCTGGAGGTCATTCATCCTAGTATCAGAAGGAGTGATTTGGATAAGAGAGTATTGCAAAAGGAGTGTCAGTGGCTCTTACGTCTATAGTCCCAAACGCCACAGGGTCTGAATGAAAGACTAAGGGCGCTTTCACACTTGCGTTCAGTGCAATCCGCCGCTATGGAGAATAGCGCAGTCCGTTAACGCACTGCACTATTCTCCATAGACTTGTATTGACGACGCACTGTAACGCAAGTGTCTGCGTTTCATCCACTGGACAACGCTGCGTTGTTATTTTGAGGCAGTGTCGGGCGGAGGGAACGCTACATGTAGCATTTTTTGGGTCGTTAAAATAACGTACCTTGACGGATTCCATTGGAATCCGCCAAGGTGCCTAATGATTGTCTATGGTGGCAGATTCCGCCGCTATGCGCTAAGTGGCGGAATCCGCTGACGGATTCCATCACGTTCTACTGAGCATGCTCAGCATGTCCAGCAGAAAGATCTAAATCGTTTATAATCACTTCTGGTCTCTCTCCCCCCTCTCTCATACTCACCGATCACGAGCACGACGCTGCACAGTTGTCACAAAGCTCCAGCGGCTTTCCTCTTTTGAACATGGCAGCCGCTCATTATTCAATCTCGTATTCCCTGCTTCCCACGTCCACCGGCACCTATGATTGGTTGCAGTCAGACCCGCCCCCACGCTGAGTGACAGCTGTGTCACTGCAACCAATCACAGCCACCGGTGGGCGGGTCTATATCGTGCAATACAATAAATAAATAAATGATTTAAAAAAACGGCGTGCGGTCCCCCCTAATTTTGATAGCAGCCAAGGTAAAGCCACATGGCTGAAGGCTGGTATTCTCAGGATGGGGAGCCCCACGTTATGGGGAGCCCCCCAGCCTAAAAATATCAGCCGCCCGGAATTGCCACATCAATTAGATGCGACAGTCCCGGGACTCTACATGCGCGGTAATGATGGGTGCGGTAGTGCCTGCATGCGCGGTGGTGATGGGTGCAGTAGTGCCGGGGTGTGTGCGGTTATGATGGGTGCGGTAGTGCCTGCGTGTGTGCGGTGATGATGGGTGCAGTAGTGCCAGGGTCTGCGCGGTGATGATGGGTGCGGTAGTGCCTGCGTGTGCGCAGTGATGATGGGTGCAGTAGGGCCTGCATGTGCGGTGATGATGGGTGCGGTAGTGCTGCGTGTGTGCGGTGATAATGGGGGCGGTAGTGTCAGGGTGTGTGCGGTGATGATTGGGGAGGTAGTATCGGGGTGTGTGTGGTGATGATGGGGGCTCTCTCTCTCGGCTAAAGAAAACTTAACGCAGCGCGTTATTTCACTGGAATCCGTTGCCTTTATTATCACACTTTTTGCAAGGCATCCGTCACATGCGTTACACAACGCATTGTGACGGATGCCGCACAACGCAAGTGTGAAAGCGCCCTAACGTATTCCCCCTTTTACTGATGGTCCGTGTTTTGACGACTTCTTTTTCCGTCCCTTCCTCCTCATTTAACCCTTCCTACCCCTTCTTCTCCCCTCCCCTTCCCACCTTTTTTTCCTCCCTCTCCCTCTTTTTTTCCTGTTGCATCTTCATGCTATCATGGTCTCCCTTCCTTTTTGGATATACAGCCTACATTTGGCCCCTCTTCCCTTATCCTTTTGTAGGATTTCTTGACTTTAACCCTACCGTCATTGCGCCATTAATGAAGGTCACGGAATTGTATGACTCTGGTTATTTTCCAGTTGGTTACATTACCCTACTTAGTTTATGTGTTTGCTCATGGCGCAGGCACCCTAGTATGTTATTAGTTACTAGAAGGTTGCCCGATTCTAACGTATCGGGTAGTCTAGAATGTGTATGTAGGGTAGCAGATTGAATAATAATATAATCAGCAAGTCTTGAATAATGATGATTCATTTCTTGCTCATTGGTCTCCCGCTGTGCAGCACGCATCGGTGTATTTGACAGTGAGAGACCAACGATCTGAATGGGCAGGGAGCCGGCGTACACTGGTAACCATGTTACGCAATTGGGTAACTATGCAAAGCGCTTTGCTTAGTTACCCGATGTGTACCATGGTTATCAGCGTACGCCGGCTCAAGCACACATGTGCCGGGAGCCGGGGGTAAGTTGATAACCATGGTACACATTGGGTAACTAACGAAAGCGCTTTCCATAGTTACAGGATTGTGTACCATTTGTTACCAGCGTACGTCGGTAAGCTGATAACCATGGTACACATTGGGTAACTATGCAAAGCGACAGTGCTGGTTTATTTTTTGCTTGTTGGTCTCCTGCTGTGCAGCACGCATCGGCGTGTTTGACAGTGGGAGACCAATGATCTGAATGGGCAGGGAGCCGGGTTAAGCTAGTAACCATGGTACACATCGGGTAACTATGCAAAGTGGTTTCCATAGTTACCCAATGTGTACACTGGTTAACAGCGTACGCCGGCTCCGGCACACGTGTGCCGAGAGTCGGGGTAAGCTAGTAACCATGTTACACATTGGGTAACTAAGCAAAGCGGTTTCTATAGTTACCCGATGTGTACCATGGTTACCAGCGTATGCCGGCTCAGGCACACGTGTGCCAGGAGCCAGGGTAAGCTAGTGGTTTCACACATCCGGCTTTTCTTGACTTTGTCGGATGCTGCGCGCTCCTGTAGGCTGGTTTCAGACGTCCGTGTTTTAGGTACGTGTGACATGCGTTTTGTAACACGGATGTCACATGTCACACGTACCCATGTTATTCTATGATGTGCTTCACATGTCCATGTTTGCACACGGACCGTGTGACTTTTCATGACCCCGCACGCACACACGCAGGTATCTTCGGCAGCACGGATGTCACACGGATGGCACACTGATGTGATCCGTGCGACATCAGTGTAAAACATACCAGAGAAAATATGGGTCTTTTTAATAAAAATATTCTCTATTTACTTCTCTCCAGCGATGCTGTCTCCGGCTCTGCTGCCTCCCGCTCCTTATCGCCGCTCATTATACTCACTGAATATTCAGTGCCCTGAGGAGCTGGAAGCAGGAACAGCGCTGGGGACTTCAGTGCCGGGGACCGCATCGCTGGGTGAGTGTACAGCAGAGTATGTGTGTGTACATGTGCGCTATGTGTGTATGCGCTCGGTGTATCTGTGTGTGTCTATGTGTGTATATGTGCTCAGTGTGTGTGTGTATACATGCATGTGTGCTGTGTGTATGCGCTCGGTGTATCCATGTGTGTCTGCTGTGTGTGTGTATACATGCATGTGCGCTATGTGTGTATGCGCTCGGTGTATCTATGTGTGTCTGCTATGTGTGTATATGTGCTCAGTGTGTGTGTGTATACATGCATGTGCGCTGTGTGTATGCGCTCGGTGTATCCATGTGTCTGCTGTGTGTGTATATACATGCATGTGCGCTGTGTGTATGCGCCCGGTGTATCCATGTGTGTCTGCTGTGTGTGTGTGTGTGTATATACATGCATGTGCGCTGTGTGTATGCGCCCAGTGTATCCATGTGTGTCTGCTGTGTGTGTGTATATACATGCATGTGCGCTGTGTGTATGCGCCCAGTGTATCCATGTGTGTCTGCTATGTGTGTATATGTGCTGTGTGTGTGTATACATGCATGTGTGCTATGTGTGTATGCGTCGGTGTATCCATGTGTGTCTGCTATGTGTGTGTGTGTGTATATATATATACATGCATGTGTGGTATGTGTGACACGGATGTCTGAAGGCAGCCGTACACTGTACAGGACAGTGGCTGCGCCGCAACTTCCTGGTCACATGACAACACGTGATCATAGGTTGTCGCGCGGCAACTGTAGTGTACACAGTGCACGGGAGCGCGCCGGATGCGACAAAATGGAGAAAAGGTAAGCGACAGTGCTGACGTGTGCCGGGGTAAGCTAGTAACCATCTTACACATCGGTAACTAAGGAAAGCGGTTTCTATAGTTACCCGATGTGTACTATGGATACCAGCCTACGCCGACTCCGGCACACGTGTGTCAGGAGGCGAGGTAAGCTAGTGGCTTTTCTCCACTTTGTCTTGCGGTATGGGCTTCGGGTGCTGCAGCAGTCACCTGGGTGTTGGGCGTCTCCGTGTGGGTTTGGGCAATGCGTGCGGGGGGACGGGGCCAGGGCGAGCATCCAATGCGTGAGGGGGCGGGGCCTGGCCAAGCGTCCAATGCGTGCAGGTGGCCGGGGCGAGCGGCCAATCCATGGGGGGGCAGGGCCAGGGTGAGCCAAGCGGCCAATCCGTGTGGGGGGCGGGGCCATGCCGAGCTCAGCGGCCAATCCACTGGTTGTCACTGTAAGGACACAATTTTGGAGCAAGACAGACAGACAGACAGAATAAGGCAATTATATATATAGACTAGTTCCATCATATGGGGTTTGACTTTATCTATATTATAGGCAATGGTTACGTGGGGTAGTCCTTTTTAATTTGGCATACTACTGACATGGTGTGCATGCATTCTTTTTTGGTACCGTTCTTGTTAATTGGCGCATACATGTTATGGTCGATACGAAGTGTATCTCCTTCACTATCACACCTCACGCTTGTGTAACAATGTCCAGGTGCTCTGATTTTATTCCCTACATACCGTCGGGTTAAAATGACTCCTCTCTTCGGCTCAGCGCATGTGCTCTTTAATCTTGGCTATTTACTGTGCACGCTCTTTTGTGTGAGACCTTGGTTCCGCGTGAGTAGAGATTCTCGCACACGCGCTCCTGCACAGTTACCTTCTTTTTGGGTCTTTGGACCTCTAGTGATCATTTGGTAAAGTGACATGTGCATTGGGTCACTGGAAACAGCGCAGCCAGTGTTCTCCATTAGTGGATTTTCTTTACCGGTATCTCGGCGCCATGATTTAAATACTTACATCCATCCAATAAACCTTGCACACAGCGATGGATCATTTGTCCTCCGCACCTTATGCTTTCCCAGTCTCCTGATTAACCTCTAAACGGGAAGGGAGAACACGTCGAGGCAAGGCAAGGTTGTTAGACCTGCATTTACACAGTGTTACAAGTGTTAATTTTCTTTTTTAATCCTCCTGTGATTTGTTGTGTTTTAGGACATGGGTATATCAATACCCTCCCCCTAGTGAATGTATCACATTTAACTGCTTGTGTTATGGTTAAATACATTACTTGATTGTGAGTCCCAATCTTTGTGCCTCACTGGCTATTGTTGCTTTATGTGTTTTGCATACAAACTATGTTTGCTTCAATCTCTACAAACTAAAGGTACTGTCACACATAACGAGATCGCTAGCGAGATCGCAGCTGAGTCACCGTTTTGGTGACGCAGTAGCGATCCCGTTAGCGATCTCGTTATGTGTGACACTTACCAGCGATCAGGCCCCTGCTGTGAGATCGCTAGCCGCTGCTGAATGGTCCAGGTCATTTTCTTCAAAGGCGATGTCCTGCTGGGCAGGACACATCACTGTGTTTGACACTGTGTGACAGGATCACAGTGACTGCTGAGATCGTTATACAGGTCGCTACTGCGACCTGTATTGTTCCTGCATCGCTGGTAAGATCTGACTGTGTGACACCTCCCAGCGACTTACCTGCGATCCCTATCAGGTCGCATCGTTTTCGGGATCGCTGGTAAGTCGTTGTGTGTGACTAGGCCTGAAGGTGTTCTGTTGGTGTGGTTTGCATACAAACTATCTTTGTCTTAATCTTAACTTATATAAACTAATGGAGTTTTGTTGGTGAGCCATCGTGCTCATTCATTTGTGCTGTGGCTAAATACATTATCTGCTAGTGAGTTACGATATTCCTTGTGCCGCACAGGCCATAGCTGCCTTATGTGTTTTTGGACATAAGTTACTCACTATACCTTCGCGTATTTTTCTTAATGAGCCACAGCATATAGTGTCCTACAGGACAATGGTGTTTCATAGCCTTTTTTATGCTTTATCTCATTTTTTTGACAGCGTATGTGCATACTTTTGATGAATAGATATTTATATTGGAGGGTGAATATTTCCAACAAAAAAACTAATAGAAAAAATCATACAAAAAGAGATGGGCGACTAGAGATTTTTGGACCACAGGTGCAGACTCTAGTACATCTGAAGAAACAACTCCCAATAAGTCCAATGGAAACAGGAGTGATGATCCGGTCAATCCACAAATCCCTGTAGGAAACGCACAAGGAGAAGCGGCAGGGGGCATAAACAAAAATGCAGGAGCAAAACGCAAACAAGTGTCTTGGGGATAATTAAAACAGTGTATTGTCAACAATATGGACATTAAAAATGAAGTCGTAAATTTTATTGACGATTATATTGATAATGACATATATCCAGTGGTATCTAAGAGATCGAATTTTTGTGTACCCGAAAAATTTAATTTTGCAGATTTTAAGGTGGATTTATACAAGGCAACCCGGTAAATTAATCTACATACACATTTCATTAATGAGAAAGAACATAACGTAGTGGAACAGAAGGGAGCAGCTCCGATTGAAATAGGCCCTCTGGGTTTTAATACAGTGAGTTCATCAATGACAGCTGTCAGTAAAGATTCAGCACTGCTTTTGAGTTTGTGTGATGATTACACAGCAGATTCTGTTACTGATTCAAAGGCAGAAAATACACATTTTACTGGTGGTATAACATTTTTAAATGAAATAAAATACCATGAATATGAGGTTTACCTCAGTATTTGGAGGAAACTCCCTTGAATTTTTGGATGTGAAATGACACAGATGGAGGATTTATCAAACGAGAAGTATTCAGAAAACCAATTTCCACTAACATGCTTTTACATTATCATACTATGAAGAAAAAGACATGGATCGCACATCCCAAAAATACAATGATCTAAAGCCGCTAGGCAAAAAATTAAATAGAACATGAGGTTCTTTTGTTACCATTCTGATCAGATTGTATTAAGCCCACTGCCACGTCACGGCAAACCTCTTGAGTGGGTCCCTAACCTGACCTTTTTGTGTGGCACCGTGCACTGACCACCGCCGCAGCGACAAAGCGCCAGCAGGGCGGGCGACCTGGTGCCTCACAGCACCCATGCTGCAAGGCAAAGCCCCCAAGGCTCCAGGCCGCGCCGCCCCACCGACACCACACCACCACAACAGCAGCCACCACACAGCACCAGCACACAGTGAGAGGAGCTGTGCACTCACCTCCCACTGGCTCCCATATGTGAACTGGGAGCAAAAAGAAGGCTGACCCCTCTTGCAGTCTCCTGCTGATTAAAATCACCTGTGCCAAATGGGGAGAGTGCAGATCCAAGCAAAAAAAGAGGGGGATAGACTGATATAAATACCATACTATTTTTGCTCCCAGTCCACATATGGGAGCCAGTGGGAGGTGAGTGCACAGCTCCTCTCACTGTGTGCTGGTGCTGTGTGGTGGCTGCTGTTGTGGTGGTGTCGTGTCAGTGGGGCGGTGCGGCCTGGAACCTTGGGGGCTTCGCCTTGCAGCATGGGTGCTGTGAGGCACCAGGTCGCCCGCCCTGCTGGCGCTTTGTCGCTGCGGCGGTGGTCAGTGCACAGTGCCGCACAAAAAGGTCAGGTTAGGGACCCACTCAAGAGGTTTGCCGTGACGTGGCAGTGGGCTTAATACAATCTGATCAGAATGGTAACAAAAGAACCTCATGTTCTATTTATTTTTTTGCCTAGCGGCTTTAGATCATTGTATTTTTGGGATGTGCGATCCATGTCTTTTTCTTCATAGTGTGTTATGCTTTTACATTATAATAGCTCAATTGAATACCATATAGTCAATGTTTGCGACTGAAAAGAATCAATAATGGTAATTCAACACTTGCATTACAGGCCTCTGAATTAAAATATGGATCACTGGCACGTGGCTATCCTCAAAAATTAATAAATGAAGCAATAGAAAAAGCTAATTTGCAGAATGTTCATAGAATAGATGGAGGTCAGAAACAACATAATGCAGCAAGGAGAAGAAACCATGATAGGAGATTCATCTTCGAGTTTAAATTTGGACCAATGGATAGTGTAATCCGAGCAGCCATTAACAAATGGCACATACTTGAACGAGAAAGATTTTGAGAAAATAGCTTTCAATAGACCATTAATACAGTGGGTACAGAAAGTATTCAGACCCCTTTACATTTTTCACTCTTTGTTTCATTGCAGCTATTTGGTAAATTAAAAAAAGTTCATATTTTTTCTCATTAATGTACACTCTGCATCCCATCTTCACAGAAAAAAAACAGAAATGTACAAATCTTTGCAAATTTATTAAACAAAAAAAACTAAAATATCACATGGTCATAAGTATTCAGACCCCTTTGCTCAGTATTGAGTAGAAGCACCCTTTTGAGCTAGTACAGCCATGAGTCTTCTTGGCAATGATGCAACAAGTTAATTCACACCTGGATTTGGGGATCCTCTGTCATTCTTCCTTGCAGATTCTCTCCAGTTCCGTCAGGTTGGATGGTGAACGTTGGTGGACAGCCATTTTCGAATTTCTCCAGAGATGCTCAATTGGGTTTAGGTCAGGGCTCTGGCTGGGCCAGTCAAGAATGGTCACAGAGTTGTTCTGAAGTCACTCCTTTGTTATTTTAGCTGTGTGCTTAGGGTCATTGTCTTGTAGGAAGGTGAATCTTCAGCCTAGTCTGAGGTCCAGAGCACTCTGAAGTATGTTTTCTTTCAGGATAGCTCTGTACTTGGCTTCATTCATCTTTCCTTCAATTGCAACCTGTAGCCGAAAAACAAACCCATAGCATGATGCTACCACCACCATGTTTCACTGTTGGGATTGCCAACCTTAACCTTGGCCAGATCTGTGCCTTGCCACAATTCTGTCTCTGAGCTCATTGGGCAGTTCCTTTGACCTCATGATTCTCATTTAGTCTGACATGCACTGTGAGCTGTAAGGTCTTATATAGACAGGTGTGTGCCTTTCCAAATCAAGTCCTAACAGTTTAATTAAACACAGCTGGACTCCAATTAAGGCATAGAACCATCTCAAGGAGGATCACAAGGAAATGGACAGCATGTGACTTAAATATGAGTCTGAGCCAAGGGTCTGAATACTTATGACCATGTGATATTTCAGTTTTTCTTATTTAATAAATTTGCAAATAATTCTACATTTCTGTTTTTGAATTTCCCAAATGACTGCAATGATACAAAAAGTGAAAAATGTAAAGGGGTCTGAATACTTTCCATACCCACTGTATCTAATAGGAGATGCAAAAATCTAGGAGACATCCTGAAACAAATAAACCGGGTAATTAGTTACAAAAACTCAGCCTCCTTGGCAGCCATAAATGTGGGAATTGTTCCTATTGTTGTTTTCACTCTATAATTAGGCTATGTGCACAGGCTGCGTTTTTTTGACGCTGCGTTTTTGGCCGCTAAAAACGCACAAAAACACACCCGCTGCAAAAAAAGCGGCAAAAAACGTATGCGTTTTTACCGCGATTTGGTGCGTTTTTGGCTGCGTTTTTTGATCTCTGCGTTTTTCCAATGCATTGCATGGGGGGGAAAATGCAGAAAAACGCATGAAAGAATTGACATGTCCATTTTTTTTTTAGCTCAAAAACGCAGCTTAAAAAAAAAAGTTATGTCCGGACAGCAAAAATGAAAACTCATAGACTTTGCTGGCGAAGCAAAGTCATGCAGTTTTGAGGCCAAAAACGCACCCGAAAAACGCGCAAAAACGCAGTGAAAAACGCACTGTGTGCACATAGCCTTAATCCTATAAGAATAGGAGATACAATTCACTATGTATGGGATTTTATATCCTGTAAAACAAAATACGTTGTTTATTGTATCTGGAGCCTTTGTGGCATGTTTCATATAAGGAAAGCTATCAGACCCTTATTTGTTAGATTTCGTGAACATTTTATCTTTGTTTATACTGGTAGAGGTTCCCCTAGATTAATTGATCATGTCAGAACAACACATAGGAAAAAAAATCCTGAAGTTCTCACCTTTGCAGTCCTAGAAAAGAGAGACCTGCACAAGATCTTATTAAGAAAAGAAGCCTGTTGGATTATAGACCTGAGAACACAAGGAGCTTTAAGCCCCTGTCACACATAGCGAGATCGCTAGCGAGATCGCTGAAACGTCACAGGTATTGTAACGTATCAGCGAACTCGCCAGCGATATCGCTGTGTGTGACAAGCAGCAGCGAGCGGCCCCCTGCTGCGAGGCCGCTGAACGTGACAAAACGATCAGGACCATTTTTTGCTCGTTAGTCTCCCGCTGTGCAGCACCCATCGGCGTGTTTGATGGCTAGAGACCGACGAGCGCTGGTTCTGAGTGTGCAGGAAGCCGTCATTACACGGGTCGCTGTGAAGATCTGCCTGATTGACAGCTCAACAGCGACCATGTAGCGACATTCCAGTGATCCCTGCCAGGTCGGATCGCTGGTACGTCGCTATGTGAAACGGGACCCTTAGGCTTAAATGAAAAAAAATAAAAAAAATGATCTCTTGGTTTTTCTATAGTTTTCACACTGTATCAGATGATACCTCATCGCATTTTGTATTAATTTTATGAATGTATATAAAAAAATGTATTCTTTTTATTTTGCTGACACCACACTCTGCCCTCCCTAAAAGGAAGAGAGCTGTAATTAGATGAGGTTGAGACCTGTTGAAGTGTGAGGATATGCGCAAAATGGCAGCCGTCATCCATAGCTCTATGCATTCTCCTTCCCGACTTTTAACAAAATGAAATATAGGACTGATTTTATACTCGGTGAGTGCCATCTTTTTCTTCTTCTAGTGTGTGAAGTGAGAGACGATCCAGTAACCTCAAACCTATAGGTCTTTCCGGAGACCTTCTGCATGGTGTTTGATGAGGAAGGCGAGTCACTTCTGCAGCATCATCACTCTTTAGATTGCGCCAGGTTACTCTTACTGTCAGTCAGTATACCATACATTTCCACAAGCTTTCTTCAGCGTTGAGTTGCAATTATGAGGTTCTGTTCGCCGCATTCTGGGAAGGATTTCAAGCAAAATAAAAGATGAACTGGCAGGTCGTGATCTTACCTCCTCCTTGGACAGCTTGATCTCCCTTGCCATCCGGATTGATCTCAGGTTTCAGGAACGGTCTAGGGTGGTGTCCTGTGATAAAAGACCTGTGCGCCTGGCACCTTCATTCCAGAGGCCCATTGTGCAGCTACCTGAAGCTTACATGGCTTTCTCTGAGTCCATGGAAGTAGATCAAGTCCATCTGAAAAGTCTCCGCCGTGAAGGCCGTCGCACTGATGAGGGGTGTTTCCACTGCAGATGTCCCAAGCATCTGATCCGTTTCTGTCCTAAGAAGCCACAAAACTACCCAGCCTAGGGTCAGTAGGAGATTAATCCAAAATAACGTCTGGAACACCATACTGAGTCTGAAATGGGTGCAAAAAACCTAAAAAATCTGCACTATATGGAGAGAAGGTATGCACACCAGTGACTATGTAAGGGGAATATATGAAAAGCAGAAACTGCTGTGTGAATACTGACATGAAGTTACTGGTGTGCATACCTTCTCTCCATATAGTGTAGATTTTTTAGGTTTTTTGCACCCAGTTCAGACTCAGTATGGTGTTCCAGACATTATTTTTGATTAATTTTGTCTTTCGTTTGTGAACCCGGCCCCACCCAAGCCAGTCCACATTATTCGCATATATAGCCTGGGTCTCAGCTTCCCATACACGGTAAGTTTTTTAACTGCATGAGAGGACACACACTAGTTAGGGACCCCAACGTAGAGAAATACTTTGGTGTAGTGTTGGGGCTCTGTTGCACTGATCAATTCAATAGTTAAATTTCTCTTTATTCATATGTTCATGGCAGTAATGCAGATTCCATTTTTCATACCTTCATTCTTACATATAGGTATTGGATTTTTCATGTCAGTATTCACACAGCAGTTTCTGCTTTTCATATATTCCCCTTACATAGTCACTGGTGTGCATACCTTCTCTCCATATAGGGTCAGTAGGAGAGGCTCCCTAGGTGAGATCAAGTCCTCTTCACCTCTATATATGACTGTGTCCGTAAACAGTGGCGACTCCTGGTTCTCCAAAACTGCCCTACTGGACTCTGGTGCTGGCGGGAATTTCATACAAAAGGCCATTTTGGAACACTATTGGATTCCTGTTTGTCAGCTGCAAACTCCCATTACAATACTGTTAGTGGATAGAAAGCCTCTGTCCGAGTGTATCCAGTTCATCACCGAGGAACTTGTCCTGCGTGTGGGAATGCTGCATACGGAGGAAATCGCCTTCCACATTTTACTGGGAATGTCTCATCCGGTGCTGCTGGGTCTACCGTGGCTTCAGAAGCATGAACCAGTTCTGGACTGGAGATTTGGAGACCAGAGGCCACACCTGTAACAAAAGCTGTCTTGTTTCCGTGCAACCTGCTTGGCCGCCTGTGAGATCCTCTAACCTCCTGGGTCTGCTATCGTTTGACTGGTCCTACGCGGACATTTTCGACAAGAAAGAGGCCGAGACTCTGCCTCCACACAGACAGTACGACTTATTCACCTTCTTCAGGGGTCTATTCCTCCCTGCGGTCGTATTTACCCTCTGTCTCAAGCTGAGACTCAAACTATGGCCAAGTACATAAAGGAAAACCTGGCAAGAGGTTTCATGCGAAAGTCATTCTCACTGGCCGGAACCAGATTTTTCTTTGTCAAGAAAAAGGACGGGTTTCTTCAGCCTTGTATTCACAATAGAGGCCTTAATCAAATCATGGTCAAGAACAAATATCCACTGTCGCTTATACCGGAATTATTTGACCGACTCTGAGGTTCCCGGATCTTCTCCAAGGTTGACCTACCAGCTATGTGCCCACGCTGCGGAAAATTCGTGGAATTTGCTGCAATTTTTTCGCGGAAATTCCGCGGATTTTTCAAAAATCCGCAGTACAGTGAGTCCGCAGCCATTTCTATGGTATTTTGGAACTGCTGTGGCCATGCTGTTTTTTTCCGCAGCAAAAATAATGCGGATTTCCCTTCGGAAAAATCTGCAGCATGTCAATTATTCCTGCGGATTTTTCCGCACAATCCCATATTTACTTGCCTTGATAGCAGATACTTCTTCCGGTGCAGAGGAGCGCGGTGGAGCCAGGAGCAGGAGGTGGGCGGGGCCTGCAAGAGCTCCGGTCATGTGATAGCCAGAGCTAGTTCAGGCCTGCCCACCTTCTCCGGCAATGTGCAGACAGACATGGCCAGAGAGTGAAGTGCTGCGAGATAGAGGTAAGTATGAACTCCTCCATCACTCCAGCACTTGTTCTGCATTGAGGATGCAGTGCCGAAGCCATGGTACTGTATCCTCAATGCGGAATGACCGCAGCATATCCGCAGGACATTCCGCAATACAACCGCAGCATTGAAACAGACAAAGTTGTGCTGCAGTTTTCTGGGAGCTCCTGCGGAATGTCCTGCAGATATATCCGCAGGACACTTTCCCCATGGACACATAGCCTTATAGTGAGTACAATCTGGTCCAGATACAGTCCAGGTGATGAATGGAAGACAGCCTTCAACACCATGACAGCCGCTATGAGTATCGGGTGATGCCATTCGGGCTTAGAATGCCCTGGCGATCTACCAGGAATTTGTCAAAGATAAATTCAAAGATATGTTCTACTCGTGTGGTGGTATACCTGAATGACATTCTCGTGTTCTCACCAGACCTGTCAACACACAGAAGGAATGTTTGTTAAGTGCTGCAGAGATTAAAGGAAGAACTGTCTATATGCCAAATACATAAAGTGTCTCTTTGAGCAGTTCTCTCTGCATTTCTTAGGCTACATTATCTCAGATTCTGGCCTGAGGATGGATCCGGACAAGCTGTCGGCAGTATTGCAGTGGCCTCATCTTGACGGCCTGAAAGTGATCCAGCGGTTCCTCGGCTTGACCAATTATTATAAGCAGCTCATTCCTCGGTTCTCGTCCCTGGTTCTGCCCATCTTGGCCTTGACCCGTGAAGGGGCAAACCCTAAAGTGTGGAGCGCAGAAGATGTCTTTATCTCCCTCAAGCAGGTCTTCTCTTCGGCCCCACGGAGAAGTCAGCTACGGGTAAGATTGTAACTTGGAGATTCTTTTCCAGGGCCTTCTCTGTGGCTAAACGCAACTAGTCAATTGGCAACCAAGAATTGCCGGCGATCAAATTGGCGTTGGAGGGGCGATTTCATCTGGAAAGAGCGGTGTTTCCAGTCATCATCTTCACTGTCCACAAGAATCTGGCATATGTCCAGTCGGCTCAGAGGTTGAATCCACGCCAAGCCACTTCGTCGCTGTTCTTTGCCCGCTTTGACTTCGCTCTGCATTTATGCCCGGCCAAAATGAATGTCAAGGCCGATGCATTGTCATGGTTATTTCAGTTGGCCAATCAGGACGAAGATTTTCAGCACATTATCAAGCCTTCCAGGATGTTTCTGCTATAGACGTGTCCCAAGTTCTTCCCGGTAAGACGTTTGTTGCTGATGCAGACAAGAAGCGAGTTCTTCAGTGGGGTCATTCAATCCATGCTGGCTGGCCACAATGCACAGAAGTCCCTGCAGCTGATCACTCGGCATTATTGGTGGCCTACACTTCGACAAGATATTCTCAAGTTTTTTTCGGCCTGTCCCTCTTGTGCCACTGAGACCCCGAAAAAGCTTCCTGCTGGCCAACTGCTTCTTTACCGGTGTCAACTGCCCCTTGGCAGCATATCGGAATGGACTTTATGACCCAAGTCCTCTGGTTGCACCACCATCTGGGTGGTGGTGGAAAGGTTTTCAAAAATGGCCCATTTCATACCACTGACTGGTTTGCCCTCTGCACCAGTGCTCGCTGAGTACTTCATCTAGCACATCTTGCAGCTGCACGGTTTACTGCTCCACATCGTGTCCGACAGAGGTGTCCAGTTTACGTCTCGGTTCTCATTAGCCTACCATCCGCAGTCCAATGGCAAGAGGAATGGGTAAACCAGATCCTGATGAACTTCCTGCGGCACTTCGTCAATGAACATCATAGTAACTGCGTCAAATTCCTTCCTTGGGCCGAATTCTCGTATAACAATCATGTGAGGAAATCCTCTGTCAAGTCTCCTTTTCACATAGTGTATGGTCAACAACCCAGAATCCCAATCCCAGTAGCACTCACCTCCGTCAATCCTGTGGACGATTCACTCATTAAAACATTCTCTAACATCTGGGCAGAGACCAAGTCCTCCTTGGAACAGTCCAGAACAACCAGCAACAAGCTCAAAGCCACAAGACACACTGGCTACAGGAGGCAAACATTACAGAGGCACCTCCCAATAGAAAAGGGTACCTTAAATACCTGTTGCCTCCCAGTGATAGGCTGGAAACACTCCAGAAGTATGCACATTGCCCCTTTAAGAAGAGGGGAGCACATGCACACGCGCCCTAAGCACCAAGCCAGGAGACCCATATACAAGCATGAGGGCAGCAATGGTCATAGAAGCAGGAGGAACAGCTAGGTGACCAGGGTAGTATGTCAGTGTCCTTGTCAGTTAGTGCAGGAACGTCAGCGTTACCGTGATGACCCCAATTTTGAACAACTTTTCAAAATTCGGCTGGTCAATCACTTTAGCTATAAGTTTGCTCAAGTGTACGTTCCCAAAAGGGACATTTGCGTAAATAAGTCCCTCATCCATTTCAAGGGGAGGCTGGAATTCCGTCAGTACCTGCCCAACAAGAGGGCCAGGTACAGGATCAAACTCTACAAACTGTATGAGAGTACCTCAGGTACAACGGAAAGGACACCCTTATTTAACACCCTAAATGCCCCCCTGTCCTTGGAGTGAAAAAATTGTGTAGGGCTTTGTGCACCTACTGCTGGATCAGGGTTATCACCTGTATGTTGATAACTTCTATACCAGCATCCCACTGTTCAAGTCCCTCACTGCCTGAGCTTGTGCAGCTTGCGGTACTGTGTGGAAAAAACAGAGGAGTCTCCCTAAGACGTTACTTGGGTAGCTGCTCAGAAAGTGTGAGAGCAGAGCGCAAAGTAGCGACAATCTGCTTGTCATCAAGAACAAGAGGGACGCCCTTTTGTTGACCACAATACATTGTCCTGGTACCACCGTCACTACTGTTTGAGGTACCTCTGCAAAGGTACACAAACCAGACTGTGCCCTGGGTACAATAAAAACATCTTTCTGATCAAGTCCTTCAGCCCTATAATGCCATCAGAAAGGCTAAGGTGTGGTATAAGAAACTGGCCGTACATATCGTACAGATGGCACTGTACAACGCATTTGCGCTATCAAGATATACAGGCCATACTGACACCTTCCTTCATTTCCAGGAGGAAGTAATCAAGGCCCTGAATTGGAAGTGAGGAAGAAGCCGTCCCATTACTTCTAGAAGTGAGGTGCTCGTGTTGTACTAGGACAACATTTCCCAGGTGAGGTCACTCAAACAGCCAGAAAAGGAAGGTCACAAAATAGGTGTCGGGTGTGCTACAAAAGAGGGATAAGGAAGGAAACTGTTTGGCAAAGTGATAAATGCCCCGACAAACCTAGCCTTTGTATGACAGAATGCTTCAAACTAACACACATCCATGAACTACTAAATTAACGTTTGCCAATCTGAAAGAATTTACACAGCTCACACCTGCCATCCTGACGTACTGTAAACATCTCACACATGCCAACCTGATGCAATCTACAGAACTCACATACACCACACTATCAAATTCACATACCAGGAAAACTCTACATCAATTCCAGCATAGTGTTACTTGTGGGAGATTTTCTACGGTTTAGGCTAAGAACAAACATCCGGCTTTTCTGCCGTTTGTCGGATCCGGCGCGCTCTCGTACAGTCTATACAGTACAGTGGCTGCGTGGCAACTTCCTCATCACATGCTCCGGTCACATGACAGCACGTGACCGGAGCTTGTCGCGCAGCCACTGTACTGTATAGACTGTACGGGAGTGCGCCGGATCCGACAAACGGCAGAAAAGCCGGATGTGTGTTCTTAGTCTTAGGCACATCACGTGCTCTCCAAATGCAACATGACACCAGCGGATGATTCCATCAAAATCTGAGCGCCAAAAAGTTGCTCCTTCCCTTCCAAGCCCTGCTGTGTGTCCAAACATACTCAGGAGAAATTGTACAGCAAATTTTGGGGTGTAAATCCTCCTGCTAGCCAAATGAAAATTAATATATTTGGTGCTAAAACAACATTCTTTTGGGGAAAAAAAAATCTAAGCTTTACATTTTCATGATTCTACAATAATAAAATTCTGTGAAGCACCTGGGGGTTCAATGTACTCACTACACATCTAGATAAATTCCTTGGGGGGGTCACTTGTGGGGAATTTCATTGTTTCATTGTTTAGGTACATCAAAAGCTAACCAATGTGACATGGAGTCCACTAACAATTCCATTCAAAACGTCAAATGGCGCGCCTTCCTTTTCAAGCCCTGCTGTTTGCCCAAAGATTGCTCCCCCCCCCACATATGGGATATTGACATACTCATGAAAAGTTTCACAACACATTTTGAGGTCCATTTTCTCCTGCTGCCCTTGTGAAATTGAAAAAAAATTGAAGCTAAAAGAACATTTTGGTTAAAAGCAATGTACATTTGCATTTTCAGGGTTGAAAGTTATAAAATTCTGTGAAGCACATGGCGGTTCAAAGTGCTCACCACACATCTAAATAGATTTAAAGTAACATTTTTGTTGGAAAAAGTAACATTTTAATGTTTTCATTCCACACCTGTGAAGCACATGAAGGGTTAATAAACTTCTTGAATGTGTGTAAAGATCGGCTGAGTTTTGGGGTACCAGTTAATCATAATTAACAAGAGCTACTGGATCTTTAAAAGGGGATTTATTACAAATAGCGTATTTACAATGACATACATAAGGTAAACCTAACGAAGGGAAAGGGTACAATGAAAGGGAAAAGGCAATATGAGAGGGTGGTGGAAGATGGGAAGTGAATAGACTGACTAGCTGGGGCGCCCCTGTGGTTAGGTGCTACAGGGGAATACAGCACCTTAACATCAAGGTGCAGTGCCCTTTGGTCACAGGTGAAAGAGAGAGGAAATGCAGAGTCTTATATTAGACTAGAAGGTGGCCCGATTCTACGCATCGGGTATTCTAGAATTTACGTATTGTGTAGTTCATGTATGATTTTTGTTATATATATATATATATATATATAGATGTTGTTGTGTGTAGTTACCAAGTGTTTGTGTAGGGTGCTGTACATGTTCTGGGTGTTGTCTGGGTGTGTCGGGGGGTGAGAGCGGTGTTGTATGTGTGTTGCGTTGTTTGTGGAGCGCTGTGTGTCTGTAGCGTTGTGTGTGTGTTGCGCAGTTTGTGTGGGTGTGGTGTGTTTTGGGGGGAGGTATGTTTTGTGCAATGTGTGTGTTGTGCGGTATGTGCGTATATTTATGTATGCCGCTGTGTTTGTGTGTTGGGTGCTGTGTGTGTGTGCGGCGTTGTCTGTTTGTGTGGGTGTCTGTGTACGGCGGTGTTTGTGGTTCCCAGTGTGTGTGTGGTGTGTTGTGTGTGTGTGTTGGGGGGAGTTGTGCACCTCCCATCGTGCTCCATCCCCCATGCTGCGCACCCCCCATCGTGCCCCGTCCCCCATGCTGCGCACCCCCCATCGTACTCCATCTCCCATGCTGCCCAACCCCCATCGTGCTCCATCCCCTATGCTGCGCATTCCCCATCGTGTTTCATCCCCGATGCTGCGCACCCCCCATCGTGCTCCATCCCCCATGCTGCGCACTCCCCATCGTGCTCCATCCTCCATGCTGCGCACTCCCCATCGTGCTCCATCCCCCATGCTGCGCACCCCCATCGTGCTCCATCACCCATGCTGCGCACCCCCCATCGTGCTCCATCCCCCATGCTGCGCACCCCCCATCGTGCTCCATCCCCCATGCTGCGCACCCCCCATCGTGCTCCATCCCCCATGCTGCGCACCCCCCATCGTGCTCCATCCCCCATGCTGCGCACCCCCCATCGTGCTCCATCCCCCATGCTGCGCACCCCCCATCGTGCTCCATCCCCCATGCTGCACACTCCCCATCGTGCTCCATCCCCCATGCTGCGCACTCCCCATCGTGCTACATCCCCCATGCTGCGCACCCCCCATCGTGCTCCATCCCCCATGCTGCGCACCCCCATCGTGCTCCATCCCCCATGCTGCGCACTCCCCATCGTGCTCCATCCCCCATGCTGTGCACTCCCTATTGTGCTCCATCCTCCATGCTGCGCACTCCCCATCGTGCTCCATTCCCCATGTTGCGCACCCCCCATCGTGCGCCATCCCCCATGCTGCGCACCCCCCATCGTGCTCCATCCCCCATGCTGCGCACCCCCCATCGTGCTCCATCCCCCATGCTGCACACTCCCCATCATGCTCCATCCCCCATGCTGCGCACTCCCCATCGTGCTACATCCCCCGTGCTGCGCACCCCCCATGGTGCTACATCCCCCATGCTGCGCACCCCATCGTGCTCCATCCCCCATGCTATAATAGTTCTCCTATTATACTCAGAGAGGAGTATAATAGGAGGACTATAATAGGAGGAGTAGTCCTGGGGGGAGAGGAGTATAATGCCGGCTCCCTGCACATGTGTACCGGGAGCCGGTGAATGCTGGTAACTATGATACACATCGGGTAACTAAGGGACCTTAGTTACCCGATGTGTATAATGGTTACCAGCGTTCACCGGCTCCGTCACGATCCCAGCATCGCAAGGGTATGTCTGGCGCTGCTGGGATCGTGACGGAGCCGGTGTACACTGGTAACTATGATACACATCGGGTAACTAAGGGACCTTAGTTACCCGATATGTATAATGGTTACCAGCGTTCACCGGCTCCGTCACGATCCCAGCATCGCAAAGTTATGTCTGGCGCTGCTGGGATCGTGACGGAGCCGGTGTACACTGGTAACTATGATACACATCGGGTAACTAAGGGACCTTAGTTACCCGATGTGTATAATGGCTACCAGCGTTCACCGGCTCCGTCACGATCCCAGCATCGCAAGGTTATATCTGGCGCTGCTGGGATCGTGACGGAGCCGGTGTACACTGGTAACTATGATACACATCGGGTAACTAAGGGACCTTAGTTACCCGATGTGTATAATGGTTACCAGCGTACACCGGCTCCGTCACGATCCCAGCAGCGCAAGGTTATGTCTGGCGATGTGTGCGGAGGGCCGGGGTGAGCGGCCAATCCATGCGGAGGGCAGGGTCAGGCCGAGCGACCAATCCGTGGGGGGGCGGAGCCGAGGCGAGCGGCCAATCCTTGTGGGGGGGCGGGGCCATGGTGAGCCCAGCGGCCAATCAGCTTTGTGTCACCGTAAGGACACAATTTTGGAGCAAGACAGACAGACAGACAGACAGAATAAGGCAATTATATATATAGATTGAGTAACATTGACTCAGCAGCCCCTACCTTCATATTCCTGGGACTGTTTATATAGTAGGTCCATAGGGGGGTGAAGCCTAGCTGAGCATGAGACGCGACGTGATTGACAGGACGACTGGGTGACAGTTAGTCAGTTAGCAGTCAGTCATTAAGGAGCGACAAGAAGAGACGAGAGTAAATTGATGACTGAAAGAAGGGCTAGAAATAACATAGGCCCGACGTCCTGAGCGAGGGTACCCCAAAAGAAAAGAAAGACACAGGAAAAGGGGTAACCCAGACGGAAAGGGGACGCTTTAGGTCTGGCGAGAGCCGGCTGAAGAGTTCAGGTCGACACAGGTATAACGGAACCGAGGAGGTTTGTCAGATTTATCCCCAAACCATTGACCATTAACCTGGGATCTTAAATAAGAGGAGTCCCGGTACCCATCAAGAGTCTAACTACTAACCCCAAGCTGAGTTCACGACGCTTTTTCGGGATAGATAAAGAAACCATTCAGCATCAGACTCCTGGGAAAACCAGTGACTAGACTAACGAGTGGGTTAAAGAGGCAGTCACAGAGCCCTCAGAGCAGGGACCGAGAAAGAGACAAGGAAAGGTTACCTCAGAGAGAGACTCTGTCATTAAATCTCCTCCGAAACTTGTGACCATTGGACTTCTGGTAACCGAACTGTTTCTGCTGTGAACTGTGCAAAACAAACCAGTTGCTAGTAAAAAGGACTTGTTTGAAATGATGTGAATTCGGTGTGTCGTCTCTCCGCCGTTCGACAAGACCCTGCGACATCAGAGAAGAAGGCAGCCATCACCGCTTGGTCGCTTCCCTCCTGGTCAGCGACCCTCCGCCCTGAGGTAAAATAGCTCCACCTGTGGGGAGCTGTGAGATCTTAAGCTGCCGTCACCATCGCCTCAGAGGTCGGCCGCGGGCAGCGCTGGTATATCCTGCTTACCAGACACCCCAGGTGGCGTCACGTATATCCCCAAAATCATCCCTGTACCCCATTCCATAGCTGCAGAGTGAGCGCCCAGGGCACGAAGCCAGGACCGACCACCTGTGATAACCTCATCGAGAGTAAAGTATCCGTAGTCCCGGCGCCAGAGTACCCCCCTATCGAAAACCCTGATGGTCGACTCACTACCTTAATATCAGACACACAATCAAACATGGCCCATACAGTACCCATCCCTGTAACACCTCTACATATTACTAGCATCCAATCAGGTCACTGTCTTTTGATTGTCCAGGAACATGCATATGGCTACTGATGTCAATACTCTCCTGAAGGTGGCTCTCCGAGGTCAATTTGTTAAAGGATTAAGACGAAACTTGACAAACCTGTGGATAGTGTCCTGGTATATAGCAAAAGTCTTTCATATCACAAAGCCTGAGGACAGGTTTAAGGCCCCTTTACACACTGCAACGTCACTAGCTATGTCGCTGTAACGTCTCCGGTTTTGTGACGTAATAGCGACCTCTCTAAAGTCTCCAAACAGTCGCTGGTGAGCTGTCAAACAGGCAGATCTGGCCAACGACGCCGCAGCGATACGGACCTGCAGAACAACCTCGCTGGTCATTGGGGACGTGTCACACAGCAGCTATTTGACGACTCACACCTATGTTAGGGGCGTGGTGTTTGGCGCTGAAGCCACCTAGGTGTCTTTTTTACACGCCACCCTCTGCTCCGATTGGTGATCGCTAGTGCGTTCTTATTGGCGACTTATGATTGCACAGTCTTATAATAAAAATGGAAACGCTAAAAAAAAAAAACATCAGAATGTGATCGCTGAAAAAAAATCAGAATTTGATACGCCAAAATGATGCTTACTGTAATATATATAGGCTTTATAGTATTGCAGACTGGAGAACTTTCTAATGATCCGCAACCAGCACGCTCAGGAACAAGGTAACTTTGAAACAAAGGACGGAAGCGCTAAGTTGCCTTCTTTTCAGTGAAAGCCGCCCAATCAGAACGCAACAGCGACCCGCCTACGGGCTGGGTTCTAAGTCGCTAACGATGTCATTGTAACTGTGTCAAACACACCGATGCATGCTGCGCAGCGGGAAACAAAGGACCAAAAAAAGTCCCTGAACGATTTGTAGCGATCAGCGACCTGACAGCGGGGGCCAGGTCGCTGATGCGTTTCAGACACTGCAACGTCGCTGGGGAGGTCGCTATTACGTCACAAAACCGGTGACGTTACAGCGATATTGCAGTGTGTAAAGGGGTCTTTACACTACATTGAGATTGGAGACTTGATATCCATCTCCAGAACAATGGCTTGTATTCCACTTGAATAAGGGATTGTTTACCAATGTATATTTTATTAGGCTATAAACAGGACATTCAATTCATTAACACCACAGGAGTTGTGTATCTTGCAAGAGGCTAAAGCTGGTGTCACACATAACGACGACGACAACGACGTCGCTGCTACGTCACCATTTTCTGTGACGTTGCAGCGACGTCCCGTCGCTGTCGCTGTGTGTGACATCCAGCAACGACCTGGCCCCTGCAGTGAGGTCGCCGGTCGTTGCTGAATGTCCAGCTTCATTTTTTGGTCGTCACTCTCCCGCTGTGACACACACATCACTGTGTGTGACAGCGAGAGAGCGACGAAATGAAGCGATCAGGAGCCGGCACTGGCAGCTGCGGTAAGCTGTAACCAGCGTAAACATCGGGTAACCAAGGGAAGCCCTTTCCCTGGTTACCCGATGTTTACGCTGGTTACCAGCCTCCGCTCTTGCTGCCAGTGCCGGCTCCTGCACTGTGACATGTGGCTGCAGTATGCATCGGGTAATTAACCCGATGTATACTGTAGCAAGGAGAGCAAGGAGCCAGCGCTAAGCAGTGCGCGCGGCTCCTTGCTCTCTGCACTGTGACATGTAGCTGCAGCACACATCGGGTTAATTAACCCGATGTGTACTGTACCTAGGAGAGCAAGGAGCCAGCGCTAAGCGCGGCTCCCTGCTCTCTGCACATGTAGCACAGCGACGTTATGATCGCTGCTTCTGCTGTGTTTGACAGCTAAGCAGCGATCATAACAGCGACTTACAAGGTCGCTGTTACGTCACCGAAAATGGTGACGTAACAGCGACGTCGTTGTCGCTTAGTGTGACACCAGCTTAAAGGCACCCTGTTCGATTCACATGAAGATGCAGCCTTTATCATGTTGAAAGAACAAAGGTTAGATCATCACAGAACACACAATGGCCTTCTTGCCTCAGGGGTGCTTCACACACAGCGAGCTCACTGCCGAGATCGCTGCTGAGTCACGCTTTTTGTGACGCAGCAGTGACCTCATTAGCGATCTCGCTGTGTGTGACAATGAGCAGCGATCTGGCCCCTGCTGTGAGATCGCTGCTCGTTACACACAGCCCTGGTTCGTTTTCTTCAAAGGCGCTCTCCCACTGTGACACACAGATCGCTGTGTGTGACAGCGAGAGAGCGACAAATGAAGCGAGCAGGGAGCAGGAGCCGGCGTCTGACAGCTGAGGTAAGCTTGTAACCAAGATAAACATCGGGTAACCAAGGTGGTTACCCGATATTTACCTTAGTTACCAGCCTCTGCAGCTCTCACGCTGCCTGTGCTTCCGGCTCCGGCTCTCTGCACATGTAGCTGCTGTACACATCGGGTTAATTAACCCGATGTGTACAGCAGCTAGGAGAGCAAGGAGCCAGCGCTAAGCAGTGTGCGCGGCTCCCTGCTCTCTGCACATGTAGCTGCATTACACATCGGGTTAATTAACCTGATGTGTACTGTAGCTAGGAGAGCAAGGAGCCAGCGCTCAGTGTGCGCGGCTCCCTGCTCCCTGCACACACAGCTAAGCGGTGTGCGCTGGTAACTAATGTAAACATCGGGTAACCATACCCGATGTTTACCTTAGTTACCAGTCTCCGCAGCTTCCAGACGGCGGCTCCGTGCAAGCGCAGCGTCGCTTGCACGTCGCTGCTGGCTGGGGGCTGTTCACTGGTCGCTGGTGAGATCTGCCTGTTTGACAGCTCACCAGCGACCATGTAGCGATGCAGCAGCGATCCTGACCAGGTCAGATCGCTGGTCGGATCGCTGCTGCATCGCTAAGTGTGAAGGTACCCTCACAGGTTATGAAACTCCTCACTGTATATGGCCGATTCCTTTGATGTAAAGTTCTGGTAATATTGGTAGCTCATAGATACAATATGGAGTCCAGTGATTCCTTATGATACATACATTGTCCATGCTGGCTTCCAACAATGTGGTTTTGAGCAGTATGAGGGGTGCAGATTTTAGAATGGTGTCACTTTTGGGTATTTTCTGTCACCTAGGCCCCTCAAAGTCACTTCACATGTGATGTGGTCCCTAAAAAATGGTTTTGTAAATTTTGCTGTAAAATTGAGAAATTACTGATAAACTTTGAACCCTTCTAACTTCCTAACAAAAAAAATAAAAATGATGATTCAAAAATGGTGCTGATGTAAAGTAGACATATGGGAAATGTTATTTATTAAATATATGCAACATAACTGGTATAAGGGTATAAAAATTCACAGTTAGAAAATTACAAAATTTTCCCCAAATTCCATTTTTTTTTTCACAAATAAACGCAAAATATCGGCCTAAATGTACCCCTAACATGAAGTACAATATGTCACGAAAAAAAAATCTTTGAATCACCGGGATCTGTTGAATCATTCCAGAGTTATAACCTCAAAGTCAGAATTGAAAAAAAATAAAAAAATGGCCTGGCCATGAATGTGTTTTCAGGCTGAAACAGAAATTCCAGGCGGCACACAATCCTTTAAGGTGCACGTGTCCAAGGAAGGCATCCACAGTATAACTAATACAAAGGACCGGCACTCCAAATCTGGAATATTTTTGTGTTTTCAGGCTGGGGGTGAAAGGATTAAAAAGCATAATTAAATACTAAAAGCGCAAAAAAAAACCCTCTTAAACATGCTAAACTCTTGTACCATAAAAAAAACAAAACAACAACCATTTTTATATGCAAGATGAATAAATCTGTTATTTATAGCACAAATAGAATGTACGGTAAAATAAAAAAAAAAATGGATGAGCTATATACCAGGATGGGGGACGAAGATACAAGCACGGGATGGGAAAGCTGGGTGCTGAGGGAAAGAGCCAAATGTTCAAATCATTATCCCGTACCCCGAAAGGAGGGGGACCAGGTGCAAATTTTGCATTGGAGTCCAACGACCTATAGTTACACCACTGCCTCCACCCTATTCTGCATATATGCAAAACAGTTTGATACACACAGGTCAGTGCTGGGCTCACTAGTGTGAGGGATATTCGAACAGTGTGATGTGAACTGACAAGGTGTAAAGCCTGCTTTACACGGTACGACCGATTGTGCGATTTCACAATCGATCGTACCCGCCCCCGTCCTTTTTGCGTCACGGGCAAATCGCTGCCCGTGTCGCACAAAGTTACTAAACCCCGTCACACATACTTACCTCTCGTGCGACCTCGCTGTGGGCGGCGAACGTCCACTTCCTGGAGTGGGAGGGACGTTCGGCGTCACAGCGACGTCACGCGGGCGCCGGCCAATAGAAGCGGAGGGGCGGAGATGAGCGGGACGTAAACATCCCGCCCACCTCCTTCCTTCCACATAGAGACGGCGGCGGCCGCGGGAGGCAGGTGAGCTGCTCATCGTTCCCGTGGTGTCACACGGAGCGACGTGTGCTACCAAGGAAACAATGGGCGACTAAAGTAACCGATATTATGGAACCTAACGAGCAGTACCCGACTCACGATTTGTGAGCGATACTGCGTCGCTAGGAGGTGTCACACAGGCCGGCATCGCCAGCGATGCCGGATGTGCGTCACAAAGACCGTGACCCCGACGATCTAGCGCACGATAGATTGCCGGGTGTAAAGCAGGCTTTAGGGTACCGTCACACTTTAGTGACGCTCCAGCGATCCCACCAGCGAGCTGACCTGGTCAGGATCGCTGGTGCGTCTCTACATGGTCGCTGGTGAGCTGTCAATCAGGAAGATCTCCCCAGCGAACAGTGACCAGCCCCCAGCCACGCGTTGAAGCGATCGTGCGCTTTGAAACTAAGGTACATATCGGGTAACCAAGCAAAGCACTTCGCTTGGTTACTTGATATTTACCTTGGTTACCAGCGCACACCGCTAAGCGCTGGCTCCCTGAACTCCTAGCCAAAGTACACATCAGGTTAATAAGCAAACCGCTTTGCTTATTTACCCATGTGTACTCCCGCTATGTGTGCAGGGAGCCGACACTGGCAGCCTGAGAGCGGCGTACGCTGGTAACCAAGGTAAATATCGGGTAACCAAGCAAAGCGCTTCGCTTGGTTACCCGATATTTACCTTGGTTACAGCTTACCGCAGGCTGCCAGAAGCCGGCTCCCTGCTCTCTGCACATTCAGATCGTTGCTCTCTCGCTGTCAAATACAGCGATGTGTGCTTCACAGCGGGAGAGCAATGTCCAAAAAATGAACCAGCACTGTGTGTAACGATCAGCGATTTCACAGCAGGGGTCAGATCGCTGCTCAGTGTCACACACAGCGAGATCGCTAATGAGGTCACTGGTGTGTCACAAAAAACGTGACTCAGCAGCGATCTCGCTATGTGAGAAGTACCCCTAAGGCTATTTGCACACGTTGCGTTCTGCAGTGACAAATATTCTGCAGCGATTTGGCAGCGCACGTGCACTTCTAATCGCTGCAGATACACTGTGTAATGGATGCAGTGTGTCTGCAGAATAGATGCCGATTTCATGCGCTCGGGATGCTGCCTCTCCCATAGACAAAGTGGGAGCAGCATTCAAAGCGCACAAATAATTGACATGTTGCTTTTTTGAGAGCAGCGATTTGGATCAAAATTTCAACATCCAAATCGCTGTGCTCTCAAACGCAGCGTGCGGATGGATTATACACAATCTTCATAGATTGTGCTGGGGACACAGGACGCATGCGTTTACATTGCAGTGCAATATGCAGCATAACCGCATGAAATTACGCAACGTTCGCACACAGCCTAACTCCATTTAGAGTTCCCGGCTCCGTTGCCCCTCACTACCTGCCCTCTAATATTAGTGTCCCCGACTCCTGTGCCCCTCACTACCTGCCCTCTAATATTAGGGTGCCCGGCTCCTGGGTCCCTCACTACCTGCAGCCTAATATTAGTGTCCCAGACTCCTGTGCCCCTCACTACCTGCCCTCTAATATTAGGGTGCCCGGCTCCTGTGTCCCTCACTACCTGCCCTCTAATATTAGGGTGCCCGGCTCCTGTGTCCCTCACTACCTGCAGCCTAATATTAGTGTCCCTGGCTCCTGTGTCCCTCACTACCTGCCCTCTAATATTAGGGTGCCCGGCCCCTGTGTCCCTCACTACCTGCACAATATTAGTGTCCCTGGCTCCTGTGCCCCTCACTACCTGCCCTCTAATATTAGTGTCCCTGGCTCCTGTGCCCCTCACTACCTGCATAATATTAGTGTAGCTGGCTCCTGTGCCCCTCACTACCTGCATAATATTAGTGTCCCTGGCTCCTGTGCCCCTCACTACCTGCCCTCTAATATTAGTGTCCCTGGCTCCTGTGCCCCTCACTACCTGCCCTCTAATATTAGTGTCCCTGGCTCCTGTGCCCCTCACTACCTGCCCTCTAATATTAGTGTCCCTGGCTCCTGTGCCCCTCACTACCTGCCCTCTAATATTAGTGTCCCTGGCTCCTGTGCCCCTCACTACCTGCCCTCTAATATTAGTGTCCCTGGCTCCTGTGCCCCTCACTACCTGCCCTCTAATATTAGTGTCCCTGGCTCCTGTGCCCCTCACTACCTGCCCTCTAATATTAGTGTCCCTGGCTTCTGTGCCCCTCACTACCTGCAGCCTAATATTAGGGTCCCTGAGCCCCTCACTACCTGCAACCTAATATTAGGGTCCCTGAGCCCCTCACTACCTGCAGCCTAATATTAGGGTCCCTGAGCCCCTCACTACCTGCAGCCTAATATTAGGGTCCCTGAGCCCCTCACTACCTGCAGCCTAATATTAGGGTCCCAGAGCCCCTCACTACCTGCAGCCTAATATTAGGGTCCCAGAGCCCCTCACTACCTGCAGCCTAATATTAGGGTCCCTGAGCCCCTCACTATCTGCAGCCTAATATTAGGGTCCCTGAGCCCCTCACTACCTGCAGCCTAATATTAGGGTCCCTGAGCCCCTCACTACCTGCAGCCTAATATTAGGGTCCTTGAGCCCCTCACTACCTGCAGCCTAATATTAGGGTCCCTGAGCCCCTCACTACCTGCAGCCTAATATTAGGGTCCCTGAGCCCCTCACTACCTGCAGCCTAATATTAGGGTCCCAGAGCCCCTCACTACCTGCAGCCTAATATTAGGGTCCCAGAGCCCCTCACTACCTGCAGCCTAATATTAGGGTCCCTGAGCCCCTCACTATCTGCAGCCTAATATTAGGGTCCCTGAGCCCCTCACTACCTGCAGCCTAATATTAGGGTCCCTGAGCCCCTCACTACCTGCAGCCTAATATTAGGGTCCCTGAGCCCCTCACTACCTGCAGCCTAATATTAGGGTCCCTGAGCCCCTCACTACCTGCAGCCTAATATTAGGGTCCCTGAGCCCCTCACTACCTGCAGCCTAATATTAGGGTCCCAGAGCCCCTCACTACCTGCAGCCTAATATTAGGGTCCCTGAGCCCCTCACTACCTGCAGCCTAATATTAGGGTCCCTGAGCCCCTCACTACCTGCAGCCTAATATTAGGGTCCCTGAGCCCCTCACTACCTGCAGCCTAATATTAGGGTCCCTGAGCCCCTCACTACCTGCAGCCTAATATTAGGGTCCCTGAGCCCCTCACTACCTGCAGCCTAATATTAGGGTCCCTGAGCCCCTCACTACCTGCAGCCTAATATTAGGGTCCCAGAGCCCCTCACTACCTGCAGCCTAATATTAGGGTCCCTGAGCCCCTCACTACCTGCAGCCTAATATTAGGGTCCCTGAGCCCCTCACTACCTGCAGCCTAATATTAGGGTCCCTGAGCCCCTCACTACCTGCAGCCTAATATTAGGGTCCCAGAGCCCCTCACTACCTGCAGCCTAATATTAGGGTCCCTGAGCCCCTCACTATCTGCAGCCTAATATTAGGGTCCCTGAGCCCCTCACTACCTGCAGCCTAATATTAGGGTCCCTGTGCCCCTCACTACCTGCAGCCTAATATTAGGGTCTCCGTCTCCTGTGGCCCTCACTACCAGCCGTCTATTACCACACAGCCTAGAGACCAAGCCGCCATAAAGCAACCAATGAATGAGCCGCGAGCAGGCACGTACGTCATGTATTTACCGGTGTAGAGGCGGGGCCGAGCGACCTCACATTTTACCTCATCGGTGCTCTCGGCCACACATCCCGCCCACCCGGCGTCTGTGACGGTGCGTGTGTCTTTAAGAGCAAAGCCCCGCCCCCAGTCTTCCTGCTGACAAGATGGCGGCGGAGAGCAGAGCGCTGTCCTATACGGTGTACAAGTGGAGCTCGTTCTCATCCAGTTATCTTCCAGAGTGAGTACAAAGCGTGCCGGACACCGCGTCCTCCTGGTCGGGCCAGTGCCGTGTGTGCTCGGGGTGGTCATGTGTGCACGGCGGGTGCCGGTGGGGAGTGCAGGCCGCGGCCTCTTTTGGGACCTGATGAGATACTTGTGACCGGAGAGCGGTACAGTAGTCATGTGTGGCAGAGCCTGCCAGGGGCTCCGGTATACAGTACTGGCTCCTATATAAAGCTGATCGGGTGCACGGGGCTCCGGTATACAGTACTGGCTCCTATATAAAGCTGATCGGGTGCACGGGGCTCCTGTATACAGTACTGGCTCCAGTATATAGCGCTGATCAGGTGCACGGGGCTCCGGTATACAGTACTGGCTCCTATATAAAGCTGATCGGGTGCACGGGGCTCCGGTATACAGTACTGGCTCCAGTATACAGAGGTGATCAGGTGCACGGGGCTCCGCTATACAGTACTGGCTCCAGTATACAGAGGTGATCGGGTGCACGGGGGCTCCTGTATACAGTACTGGCTCCAGTATACAGAGGTGATCAGGTGCACAGGGCTCCGCTATACAGTACTGGCTCCAGTATATAGCGCTGATCAGGTGCACGGGGCTCCGGTATACAGTACTGGCTCCTATATAAAGCTGATCGGGTGCACGGGGCTCCGGTATACAGTACTGGCTCCAGTATACAGAGGTGATCAGGTGCACGGGGCTCCGCTATACAGTACTGGCTCCTGTATACAGAGGTGATCAGGTGCACGGGGCTCCTGTATACAGTACTGGCTCCAGTATACAGAGGTGATCGGGTGCACGGGGCTCCGGTATACAGTACTGGCTCCAGTATACAGAGGTGATCAGGTGCACGGGGCTCCGCTATACAGTACTGGCTCCAGTATATAGCGCTGATCAGGTGCACGGGGCTCCTGTATACAGTACTGGCTCCAGTATACAGAGGTGATCGGGTGCACGGGGCTCCTGTATACAGTACTGGCTCCTATATAAAGCTGATCGGGTGCACGGGGCTCCGGTATACAGTACTGGCTCCAGTATATAGAGGTGATCGGGTACATGAGGCTCCGCTATACAGTACTGGCTCCAGTATACAGAGGTGATCGGGTGCACGGGGCTCCGGTATACAGTACTGGCTCCAGTATATAGCGCTGATCAGGTGCACAGGGCTCCGCTATACAGTACTGGCTCCAGTATATAGCGCTGATCAGGTGCACGGGGCTCCTGTATACAGTACTGGCTCCAGTATACAGAGGTGATCAGGTGCACGGGGCTCCGCTATACAGTACTGGCTCCAGTATATAGCGCTGATCAGGTGCACAGGGCTCCGCTATACAGTAGTGGCTCCAGTATACAGAGGTGATCGGGTACATGAGGCTCCGCTATACAGTACTGGCTCCAGTATATAGAGGTGATCGGGTGCGGGGCTCCGGTATACAGTACTGGCTCCAGTATACAGAGGTGATCGGGTGCACGGGGCTCCGGTATACAGTACTGGCTCCAGTATACAGAGGTGATCAGGTGCACGGGGCTCCTGTATACAGTACTGGCTCCAGTATATAGCGCTGATCAGGTGCACAGGGCTCCGCTATACAGTACTGGCTCCTGTATGCAGAGGTGATCGGGTGCACGGGGCTCCGGTATACAGTACTGGCTCCAGTATACAGAGGTGATCAGGTGCACGGGGCTCCGCTATACAGTACTGGCTCCAGTATATAGCGCTGATCAGGTGCACAGGGCTCCGCTATACAGTACTGGCTCCAGTATATAGCGCTGATCAGGTGCACAGGGCTCCGCTATACAGTACTGGCTCCAGTATACAGAGGTGATCAGGTGCACGGGGCTCCGCTATACAGTACTGGCTCCAGTACACAGAGGTGATCGGGTGCACGGGGGCTCCTGTATACAGTACTGGCTCCAGTATACAGAGGTGATCGGGTGCACGGGGCTCCGGTATACAGTACTGGCTCCAGTATACAGAGGTGATCAGGTGCACGGGGCTCCGCTATACAGTACTGGCTCCAGTATATAGCGCTGATCAGGTGCACGGGGCTCCTGTATACAGTACTGGCTCCAGTATACAGAGGTGATCGGGTGCACGGGGCTCCTGTATACAGTACTGGCTCCAGTATATAGCGCTGATCGGGTGCACGGGGCTCCTGTATACAGTACTGGCTCCTATATAAAGCTGATCGGGTGCACGGGGCTCCTGTATACAGTACTGGCTCCAGTATATAAAGCTGATCGGGTGCACGGGGCTCCTGTATACAGTACTGGCTCCAGTATATAAAGCTGATCGGGTGCACGGGGCTCCTGTATACAGTACTGGCTCCTATATAAAGCTGATCGGGTGCACGGGGCTCCTGTATACAGTACTGGCTCCTATATAAAGCTGATCGGGTGCACGGGGCTCCTGTATACAGTACTGGCTCCTATATAAAGCTGATCGGGTGCACGGGGCTCCTGTATACAGTACTGGCTCCTATATAAAGCTGATCGGGTGCACGGGGCTCCTGTATACAGTACTGGCTCCAGTATGTAGAGGTGATCGGGTGCACGGGGCTCCGGTATACAGTACTGGCTCCAGTATACAGAGGTGATCAGGTGCACGGGGCTCCTGTATACAGTACTGGCTCCAGTATAGAGCGCTGATCAGGTGCACAGGGCTCCGCTATACAGTACTGGCTCCTGTATACAGAGGTGATCGGGTGCACGGGGCTCCGGTATACAGTACTGGCTCCAGTATACAGAGGTGATCAGGTGCACGGGGCTCCGCTATACAGTACTGGCTCCAGTATATAGCGCTGATCAGGTGCACAGGGCTCCGCTATACAGTACTGGCTCCAGTATACAGAGGTGATCAGGTGCACGGGGCTCCGCTATACAGTACTGGCTCCAGTATACAGAGGTGATCGGGTGCACGGGGGCTCCTGTATACAGTACTGGCTCCAGTATACAGAGGTGATCGGGTGCACGGGGCTCCGGTATACAGTACTGGCTCCAGTGTACAGAGGTGATCAGGTGCACGGGGCTCCGCTATACAGTACTGGCTCCAGTATATAGCGCTGATCAGGTGCACGGGGCTCCTGTATACAGTACTGGCTCCAGTATACAGATGTGATCGGGTGCACGGGGCTCCTGTATACAGTACTGGCTCCTATATAAAGCTGATCGGGTGCACGGGGCTCCGGTATACAGTACTGGCTCCAGTATATAGAGGTGATCGGGTACATGAGGCTCCGCTATACAGTACTGGCTCCAGTATACAGAGGTGATCGGGTGCACGGGGCTCCGGTATACAGTACTGGCTCCAGTATATAGCGCTGATCAGGTGCACAGGGCTCCGCTATACAGTACTGGCTCCAGTATATAGCGCTGATCAGGTGCACGGGGCTCCTGTATACAGTACTGGCTCCAGTATACAGAGGTGATCAGGTGCACGGGGCTCCGCTATACAGTACTGGCTCCAGTATATAGCGCTGATCAGGTGCACAGGGCTCCGCTATACAGTAGTGGCTCCAGTATACAGAGGTGATCGGGTACATGAGGCTCCGCTATACAGTACTGGCTCCAGTATATAGAGGTGATCGGGTGCGGGGCTCCGGTATACAGTACTGGCTCCAGTATACAGAGGTGATCGGGTGCACGGGGCTCCGGTATACAGTACTGGCTCCAGTATACAGAGGTGATCAGGTGCACGGGGCTCCTGTATACAGTACTGGCTCCAGTATATAGCGCTGATCAGGTGCACAGGGCTCCGCTATACAGTACTGGCTCCTGTATACAGAGGTGATCGGGTGCACGGGGCTCCGGTATGCAGTACTGGCTCCAGTATACAGAGGTGATCAGGTGCACGGGGCTCCGCTATACAGTACTGGCTCCAGTATATAGCGCTGATCAGGTGCACAGGGCTCCGCTATACAGTACTGGCTCCAGTATATAGCGCTGATCAGGTGCACAGGGCTCCGCTATACAGTACTGGCTCCAGTATACAGAGGTGATCAGGTGCACGGGGCTCCGCTATACAGTACTGGCTCCAGTATACAGAGGTGATCGGGTGCACGGGGGCTCCTGTATACAGTACTGGCTCCAGTATACAGAGGTGATCGGGTGCACGGGGCTCCGGTATACAGTACTGGCTCCAGTATACAGAGGTGATCAGGTGCACGGGGCTCCGCTATACAGTACTGGCTCCAGTATATAGCGCTGATCAGGTGCACGGGGCTCCTGTATACAGTACTGGCTCCAGTATACAGAGGTGATCGGGTGCACGGGGCTCCTGTATACAGTACTGGCTCCAGTATATAGCGCTGATCGGGTGCACGGGGCTCCTGTATACAGTACTGGCTCCTATATAAAGCTGATCGGGTGCACGGGGCTCCTGTATACAGTACTGGCTCCAGTATATAAAGCTGATCGGGTGCACGGGGCTCCTGTATACAGTACTGGCTCCTATATAAAGCTGATCGGGTGCACGGGGCTCCTGTATACAGTACTGGCTCCTATATAAAGCTGATCGGGTGCACGGGGCTCCTGTATACAGTACTGGCTCCTATATAAAGCTGATCGGGTGCACGGGGCTCCTGTATACAGTACTGGCTCCAGTATATAGCGCTGATCAGGTGCACGGGGCTCCGGTATACAGTACTGGCTCCTATATAAAGCTGATCGGGTGCACGGGGCTCCTGTATACAGTACTGGCTCCAGTATGTAGAGGTGATCGGGTGCACGGGGCTCCGGTATACAGTACTGGCTCCAGTATACAGAGGTGATCAGGTGCACGGGGCTCCTGTATACAGTACTGGCTCCAGTATATAGCGCTGATCAGGTGCACAGGGCTCCGCTATACAGTACTGGCTCCTGTATACAGAGGTGATCGGGTGCACGGGGCTCCGGTATACAGTACTGGCTCCAGTATACAGAGGTGATCAGGTGCACGGGGCTCCGCTATACAGTACTGGCTCCAGTATATAGCGCTGATCAGGTGCACAGGGCTCCGCTATACAGTACTGGCTCCAGTATATAGCGCTGATCAGGTGCACGGGGCTCCTGTATACAGTACTGGCTCCAGTATATAGAGGTGATCGGGTACATGAGGCTCCGCTATACAGTACTGGCTCCAGTATACAGAGGTGATCGGGTGCACGGGGCTCCGGTATACAGTACTGGCTCCAGTATACAGAGGTGATCAGGTGCACGGGGCTCCTGTATACAGTACTGGCTCCAGTATATAGCGCTGATCAGGTGCACAGGGCTCCGCTATACAGTACTGGCTCCTGTATACAGAGGTGATCGGGTGCACGGGGCTCCGGTATACAGTACTGGCTCCAGTATACAGAGGTGATCAGGTGCACGGGGCTCCGCTATACAGTACTGGCTCCAGTATATAGCGCTGATCAGGTGCACAGGGCTCCGCTATACAGTACTGGCTCCAGTATATAGCGCTGATCAGGTGCACAGGGCTCCGCTATACAGTACTGGCTCCAGTATACAGAGGTGATCAGGTGCACGGGGCTCCGCTATACAGTACTGGCTCCAGTATACAGAGGTGATCGGGTGCACGGGGGCTCCTGTATACAGTACTGGCTCCAGTATACAGAGGTGATCGGGTGCACGGGGCTCCGGTATACAGTACTGGCTCCAGTATACAGAGGTGATCAGGTGCACGGGGCTCCGCTATACAGTACTGGCTCCAGTATATAGCGCTGATCAGGTGCACGGGGCTCCTGTATACAGTACTGGCTCCAGTATACAGAGGTGATCGGGTGCACGGGGCTCCTGTATACAGTACTGGCTCCTATATAAAGCTGATCGGGTGCACGGGGCTCCGGTATACAGTACTGGCTCCAGTATATAGAGGTGATCGGGTACATGAGGCTCCGCTATACAGTACTGGCTCCAGTATACAGAGGTGATCGGGTGCACGGGGCTCCGGTATACAGTACTGGCTCCAGTATATAGCGCTGATCAGGTGCACAGGGTTCCGCTATACAGTACTGGCTCCAGTATATAGCGCTGATCAGGTGCACGGGGCTCCTGTATACAGTACTGGCTCCAGTATACAGAGGTGATCAGGTGCACGGGGCTCCTGTATACAGTACTGGCTCCAGTATATAGCGCTGATCAGGTGCACAGGGCTCCGCTATACAGTACTGGCTCCAGTATATAGCGCTGATCAGGTGCACGGGGCTCCGCTTTACAGTAATGGCTCCAGTATATAGCGCTGATCAGGTGCACGGGGCTCCGCTATACAGTACTGGCTCCTGTATACAGAGGTGATCGGGTGCACGGGGCTCCTGTATACAGTACTGGCTCCAGTATATAGCGCTGATCAGGTGCACAGGGCTCCGCTATACAGTACTGGCTCCAGTATATAGCGCTGATCAGGTGCACGGGGCTCCGCTATACAGTAATGGCTCCAGTATATAGCGCTGATCAGGTGCACGGGGCTCCGCTATACAGTACTGGCTCCAGTATATAGCGCTGATCAGGTGCACAGGGCTCCGCTATACAGTACTGGCTCCAGTATATAGCGCTGATCAGGTGCACGGGGCTCCGGTATACAGTACTGGCTCCAGTATACAGAGTTGATCAGGTGCACGGGGCTCCTGTATACAGTACTGGCTCCAGTATACAGAGGTGATCAGGTGCACGGGGCTCCGGTATACAGTACTGGCTCGAGTATACAGAGGTGATCAGGTGCACGGGGCTCCGCTATACAGTAATGGCTCCAGTATATAGCGCTGATCAGGTGCACGGGGCTCCGCTATACAGTACTGGCTCCAGTATATAGCGCTGATCAGGTGCACAGGGCTCCGCTATACAGTACTGGCTCCAGTATATAGCGCTGATCAGGTGCACGGGGCTCCGCTATACAGTACTGGCTCCAGTATATAGCGCTGATCAGGTGCACGGGGCTCCGCTATACAGTACTGGCTCCAGTATACAGAGGTGATCAGGTGCACAGGGCTCCGCTATACAGTACTGGCTCCAGTATATAGCGCTGATCAGGTGCACGGGGCTCCGGTATACAGTACTGGCTCCAGTATATAGCTCTGATCAGGTGCACAGGGCTCCGCTATACAGTACTGGCTCCAGTATATAGCGCTGATCAGGTGCACAGGGCTCCGCTATACAGTAGTGGCTCCAGTATACAGAGGTGATCGGGTACATGAGGCTCCGCTATACAGTACTGGCTCCAGTATATAGAGGTGATCGGGTGCGGGGCTCCGGTATACAGTACTGGCTCCAGTATACAGAGGTGATCGGGTGCACGGGGCTCCGCTATACAGTACTGGCTCCAGTATATAGCGCTGATCAGGTGCACGGGGCTCCTGTATACAGTACTGGCTCCAGTATACAGAGGTGATCAGGTGCACGGGGCTCCTGTATACAGTACTGGCTCCAGTATATAGCGCTGATCAGGTGCACAGGGCTCCGCTATACAGTACTGGCTCCAGTATATAGCGCTGATCAGGTGCACGGGGCTCCGCTATACAGTAATGGCTCCAGTATATAGCGCTGATCAGGTGCACAGGGCTCCGCTATACAGTACTGGCTCCAGTATATAGCGCTGATCAGGTGCACAGGGCTCCGCTATACAGTACTGGCTCCAGTATATAGCGCTGATCAGGTGCACAGGGCTCCGCTATACAGTACTGGCTCCAGTATATAGCGCTGATCAGGTGCACGGGGCTCCGCTATACAGTACTGGCTCCAGTATATAGCGCTGATCAGGTGCACAGGGCTCCGCTATACAGTACTGGCTCCAGTATATAGCGCTGATCAGGTGCACAGGGCTCCGCTATACAGTACTGGCTCCAGTATATAGCGCTGATCAGGTGCACAGGGCTCCGCTATACAGTAGTGGCTCCAGTATACAGAGGTGATCGGGTACATGAGGCTCCTGTATACAGTACTGGCTCCAGTATATAGCGCTGATCAGGTGCACGGGGCTCCTGTATACAGTACTGGCTCCAGTATATAGCGCTTATCAGGTGCACAGGGCTCCGCTATACAGTACTGGCTCCAGTACATAGCGCTGATCAGGTGCACAGGGCTCCGCTATACAGTACTGGCTCCAGTATACAGAGGTGATCGGGTGCACGGGGCTCCGGTATACAGTACTGGCTCCTGTATACAGAGGTGATCGGGTGCACGGGGCTCTGGTATACAGTACTGGCTCCAGTATACAGAGGTGATCGGGTGCACGGGGCTCCTGTATACAGTACTGGCTCCAGTATACAGAGGTGATCGGGTGCACGGGGCTCCGGTATACAGTACTGGCTCCAGTATATAGCGCTGATCAGATGCACAGGGCTCCGCTATACAGTACTGGCTCCAGTATACAAAGGTGATCGGGCGCACGGGGCTCCTGTATACAGTACTGGCTCCAGTATATAGAGGTGATCGGGTGCGGGGCTCCGGTATACAGTACTGGCTCCAGTATATACCGTAGCGCTGATCAGATGCACAGGGCTCCGCTATACAGTACTGGCTCCAGTATACAGAGGTGATCGGGTGCACGGGGCTCCGGTATACAGTACTGGCTCCAGTATACAGAGGTGATCAGGTGCGGGGCTCCGCTATACAGTACTGGCTCCAGTATATAGCGCTGATCAGGTGCACAGGGCTCCGCTATACAGTACTGGCTCCAGTATATAGCGCTGATCAGGTGCACAGGGCTCCGCTATACAGTACTGGCTCCAGTATACAGAGGTGATCAGGTGCACGGGGCTCCGGTATACAGTACTGGCTCCAGTATACAGAGGTGATCAGGTGCGGGGCTCCGCTATACAGTACTGGCTCCAGTATATAGCGCTGATCAGGTGCACAGGGCTCCGCTATACAGTACTGGCTCCAGTATATAGCGCTGATCAGGTGCACAGGGCTCCGCTATACTGTACTGGCTCCAGTATACAGAGGTGATCAGGTGCACGGGGCTCCTGTATACAGTACTGGCTCCAGTATACAGAGGTGATCGGGTGCACGGGGCTCCTGTATACAGTACTGGCTCCAGTATACAGAGGTGATCAGGTGCACAGGGCTCCGCTATACAGTACTGGCTCCAGTATATAGTGCTGATCAGGTGCACAGGGCTCCGCTATACAGTAGTGGCTCCAGTATACAGAGGTGATCGGGTACATGAGGCTCCGCTATACAGTACTGGCTCCAGTATATAGAGGTGATCGGGTGCGGGGCTCCGGTATACAGTACTGGCTCCAGTATATAGCGCTGATCAGGTGCACAGGGCTCCGCTATACAGTACTGGCTCCAGTATATAGCGCTGATCAGGTGCACAGGGCTCCGCTATACAGTACTGGCTCCAGTATATAGCGCTGATCAGGTGCACGGGGCTCCTGTATACAGTACTGGCTCCAGTATACAGAGGTGATCAGGTGCACGGGGCTCCTGTATACAGTACTGGCTCCAGTATATAGCGCTGATCAGGTGCACAGGGCTCCGCTATACAGTACTGGCTCCAGTATATAGCGCTGATCAGGTGCACAGGGCTCCGCTATACAGTACTGGCTCCAGTATATAGCGCTGATCAGGTGCACGGGGCTCCGGTATACAGTACTGGCTCCAGTATACAGAGGTGATCAGGTGCGGGGCTCCGCTATACAGTACTGGCTCCAGTATATAGCTCTGATCAGGTGCACAGGGCTCCGCTATACAGTACTGGCTCCAGTATATAGCGCTGATCAGGTGCACAGGGCTCCGCTATACAGTACTGGCTCCAGTATATAGCGCTGATCAGGTGCACAGGGCTCCGCTATACAGTAGTGGCTCCAGTATACAGAGGTGATCGGGTACATGAGGCTCCGCCATACAGTACTGGCTCCAGTATACAGAGGTGATCGGGTGCACGGGGCTCCGGTATACAGTACTGGCTCCAGTATATAGCGCTGATCAGGTGCACAGGGCTCCGCTATACAGTAGTGGCTCCAGTATACAGAGGTGATCGGGTACATGAGGCTCCGCTATACAGTACTGGCTCCAGTATATAGCGCTGATCAGGTGCACGGGGCTCCGCTATACAGTACTTGCTCCAGTATATAGCGCTGATCAGGTGCACAGGGCTCCGCTATACAGTACTGGCTCCAGTATATAGCGCTGATCAGGTGCACAGGGCTCCGCTATACAGTAGTGGCTCCAGTATACAGAGGTGATCTGGTACATGAGGCTCCGGTATACAGTACTGGCTCCAGTATACAGAGGTGATCGGGTGCACGGGGCTCCTGTATACAGTACTGGCTCCAGTATACAGAGGTGATCGGGTGCACGGGGCTCCGGTATGCAGTACTGGCTCCAGTATACAGAGGTGATCGGGTGCACGGGGCTCCTGTATACAGTACTGGCTCCAGTATATAGCGCTGATCAGGTGCACGGGGCTCCGCTATACAGTACTGGCTCCAGTATATAGCGCTGATCAGGTGCACAGGGCTCCGCTATACAGTACTGGCTCCAGTATATAGCGCTGATCAGGTGCACAGGGCTCCGCTATACAGTACTGGCTCCAGTATATAGCGCTGATCAGGTGCACAGGGCTCCGCTATACAGTACTGGCTCCAGTATATAGCGCTGATCAGGTGCACGGGGCTCCTGTATACAGTACTGGCTCCAGTATACAGAGGTGATCAGGTGCACAGGGCTCCGCTATACAGTACTGGCTCCAGTATATAGCGCTGATCAGGTGCACAGGGCTCCGCTATACAGTACTGGCTCCAGTATATAGCGCTGATCAGGTGCACGGGGCTCCTGTATACAGTACTGGCTCCAGTATACAGGTGATCAGGTGCACGGGGCTCCTGTATACAGTACTGGCTCCAGTATATAGCGCTGATCAGGTGCACAGGGCTCCGCTATACAGTACTGGCTCCAGTATATAGCGCTGATCAGGTGCACAGGGCTCCGCTATACAGTACTGGCTCCAGTATATAGCGCTGATCAGGTGCACAGGGCTCCGCTATACAGTACTGGCTCCAGTATATAGCGCTGATCAGGTGCACAGGGCTCCGCTACACAGTACTGGCTCCAGTATACAGAGGTGATCAGGTGCGGGGCTCCGCTATACAGTACTGGCTCCAGTATATAGCGCTGATCAGGTGCACAGGGCTCCGCTATACAGTACTGGCTCCAGTATATAGCGCTGATCAGGTGCACAGGGCTCCGCTATACAGTACTGGCTCCAGTATATAGCGCTGATCAGGTGCACGGGGCTCCTGTATACAGTACTGGCTCCAGTATATAGCGCTGATCAGGTGCACAGGGCTCCGCTATACAGTAGTGGCTCCAGTATACAGAGGTGATCGGGTACATGAGGCTCCACTATACAGTACTGGCTCCAGTATATAGAGGTGATCGGGTGCACGGGGCTCCGGTATACAGTACTGGCTCCAGTATATAGCGCTGATCAGGTGCACGGGGCTCCTGTATACAGTACTGGCTCCAGTATACAGAGGTGATCAGGTGCACGGGGCTCCTGTATACAGTACTGGCTCCAGTATATAGCGCTGATCAGGTGCACGGGGCTCCGCTATACAGTACTGGCTCCAGTATACAGAGGTGATCGGGTGCACGGGGCTCCTGTATACAGTACTGGCTCCAGTATACAGAGGTGATCGGGTGCACGGGGCTCCTGTATACAGTACTGGCTCCTATATAAAGCTGATCGGGTGCACGGGGCTCCGGTATACAGTACTGGCTCCAGTATACAGAGGTGATCGGGTGCACGGGGCTCCTGTATACAGTACTGGCTCCAGTATACAGAGGTGATCGGGTGCACGGGGCTCCGGTATACAGTAGTGGCTCCAGTATACAGAGGTGATCGGGTGCACGGGGCTCCGGTATACAGTAGTGGCTCCAGTATAGAGGTGATCGGGTGCACGGGGCTCCGGTATACAGTACTGGCTCCAGTATACAGAGGTGATCAGGTGCGGGGCTCCGCTATACAGTACTGGCTCCAGTATATAGCGCTGATCAGGTGCACAGGGCTCCGCTATACAGTACTGGCTCCAGTATATAGCGCTGATCAGGTGCACAGGGCTCCGCTATACAGTACTGGCTCCAGTATACAGAGGTGATCAGGTGCACGGGGCTCCGCTATACAGTACTGGCTCCAGTATACAGAGGTGATCGGGTGCACGGGGCTCCGCTATACAGTACTGGCTCCAGTATATAGCGCTGATCAGGTGCACAGGGCTCCGCTATACAGTACTGGCTCCAGTATATAGCGCTGATCAGGTGCACAGGGCTCCGCTATACAGTACTGGCTCCAGTATATAGCGCTGATCAGGTGCACAGGGCTCCGCTATACAGTACTGGCTCCAGTATACAGAGGTGATCAGGTGCACGGGGCTCCGCTATACAGTACTGGCTCCAGTATACAGAGGTGATCGGGTGCACGGGGCTCCGCTATACAGTACTGGCTCCAGTATACAGAGGTGATCGGGTGCACGGGGCTCCGGTATACAGTACTGGCTCCAGTATACAGAGGTGATCGGGTGCACGGGGCTCCTGTATACAGTACTGGCTCCAGTATACAGAGGTGATCGGGTGCACGGGGCTCCGGTATACAGTAGTGGCTCCAGTATACAGAGGTGATCGGGTGCACGGGGCTCCGGTATACAGTAGTGGCTCCAGTATAGAGGTGATCGGGTGCACGGGGCTCCGGTATACAGTACTGGCTCCAGTATACAGAGGTGATCAGGTGCGGGGCTCCGCTATACAGTACTGGCTCCAGTATATAGCGCTGATCAGGTGCACAGGGCTCCGCTATACAGTACTGGCTCCAGTATATAGCGCTGATCAGGTGCACAGGGCTCCGCTATACAGTACTGGCTCCAGTATACAGAGGTGATCAGGTGCACGGGGCTCCGCTATACAGTACTGGCTCCAGTATACAGAGGTGATCGGGTGCACGGGGCTCCGCTATACAGTACTGGCTCCAGTATACAGAGGTGATCGGGTGCACGGGGCTCCGGTATACAGTACTGGCTCCAGTATATAGCGCTGATCAGGTGCACAGGGCTCCGCTATACAGTACTGGCTCCAGTATATAGCGCTGATCAGGTGCACAGGGCTCCGCTATACAGTACTGGCTCCAGTATATAGCGCTGATCAGGTGCACAGGGCTCCGCTATACAGTACTGGCTCCAGTATATAGCGCTGATCAGGTGCACAGGGCTCCGCTATACAGTACTGGCTCCAGTATATAGCGCTGATCAGGTGCACAGGGCTCCGCTATACAGTAGTGGCTCCAGTATACAGAGGTGATCGGGTACATGAGGCTCCGCTATACAGTACTGGCTCCAGTATACAGAGGTGATCGGGTGCACGGGGCTCCGGTATACAGTACTGGCTCCAGTATATAGCGCTGATCAGGTGCACAGGGCTCCGCTATACAGTAGTGGCTCCAGTATACAGAGGTGATCGGGTACATGAGGCTCCGCTATACAGTACTGGCTCCAGTATATAGCGCTGATCAGGTGCACGGGGCTCCGCTATACAGTACTTGCTCCAGTATATAGCGCTGATCAGGTGCACAGGGCTCCGCTATACAGTACTGGCTCCAGTATATAGCGCTGATCAGGTGCACAGGGCTCCGCTATACATTAGTGGCTCCAGTATACAGAGGTGATCGGGTACACGAGGCTCCGGTATACAGTACTGGCTCCAGTATACAGAGGTGATCGGGTGCACGGGGCTCCTGTATACAGTACTGGCTCCAGTATATAGAGGTGATCGGGTGCGGGGCTCCGGTATACAGTACTGGCTCCAGTATACAGAGGTGATCGGGTGCACGGGGCTCCTGTATACAGTACTGGCTCCAGTATATAGCGCTGATCAGGTGCACAGGGCTCCGCTATACAGTACTGGCTCCAGTATATAGCGCTGATCAGGTGCACAGGGCTCCGCTATACAGTACTGGCTCCAGTATATAGCGCTGATCAGGTGCACAGGGCTCCGCTATACAGTACTGGCTCCAGTATATAGCGCTGATCAGGTGCACGGGGCTCCTGTATACAGTACTGGCTCCAGTATACAGAGGTGATCAGGTGCACAGGGCTCCGCTATACAGTACTGGCTTCAGTATATAGCGCTGATCAGGTGCACAGGGCTCCGCTATACAGTACTGGCTCCAGTATATAGCGCTGATCAGGTGCACAGGGCTCCGCTATACAGTACTGGCTCCAGTATATAGCGCTGATCAGGTGCACAGGGCTCCGCTATACAGTACTGGCTCCAGTATACAGAGGTGATCAGGTGCGGGGCTCCGCTATACAGTACTGGCTCCAGTATATAGCGCTGATCAGGTGCACAGGGCTCCGCTATACAGTAGTGGCTCCAGTATACAGAGGTGATCGGGTACATGAGGCTCCGCTATACAGTACTGGCTCCAGTATATAGAGGTGATCGGGTGCACGGGGCTCCGCTATACAGTACTGGCTCCAGTATATAGCGCTGATCAGGTGCACAGGGCTCCGCTATACAGTAGTGGCTCCAGTATACAGAGGTGATCGGGTACATG